>NC_090265.1:152987143-155387143 GCF_040414725.1 Anabrus simplex | reverse complement strand
CATGTCATTTCCTACATAGCTGATTATCTTGTTAAATAATTCTGAATCCGTGTCAGTGCTACCCTTTTCCGGTCTGTACACTCCAAATATATCAAGTTGCCTATTATCTTTAGAAATGAGCCTTACACCTAGAATTTCATGTCACACATCTTTAACTGTTTCGTAGCTTACAAATTCTTCTTTCACCAGAATGAATACTCTCCCTTCCATCATTCCTATCCTATCTCTATGATACACAATCCAGTTCCGTGAGAAAATTTCTGCATCCATTATATCATTTCTCAGCCATGATTCAACTCCTATTACAATATCTGGTAAATATATATCTATTAAATTAATTCTATTCCTTTCTTAACAATACAACACTAACAATTTTATGTCATCCCTACTTGATTTCCAGTTCCCGGTTCCCTTATCACTGCTCCCTAGGCCACCCCGTTTCACTGAATGTACCTCCCTCTTACCCTTCCAAACAAATTCCCTAACTTACGTACCACTGCGGTTTAAGTGAGGGTCATCTGAGCGCAGATCCCTATCTCCTACCCACCCATTAGGATCTAGAAATTTCACTCCCAGTTTCCCACATACCCACTCCATAGTCTCATTTAAATCTCCAATCACCCTCCAGTCAGTATTGTGACATTTTAGGTCTATTGTAATTGGCAGTGAATTTTATATGACTGGACTGTACGCCATGTGTTCCGCGCAGAGTGCTTGCGGCGGAACCCAAAGGGATGACTTTCTTCTTTTTCTTTTTGTATAACCTGTTGAGGGGTGGAGAACAGTGTTATCACCGTAAGACGGGAAAATTTTTAATACTGCTGAACTCTCTATCCACGAGAAGTATTACATTCAAAATCTTTCGTAATATCACAACTTCAGATTTGACGTCTTAATAAACATTCTATCCGGGAGATAGTAGGTTCGAATCCCACTATCGGCAGCCCTGAAAATGGTTTTCCGTGGTTTCCCATTTTCACACCAGGCAAATGCTGGGGTTGTACCTTAATTAAGGCCACGGCCGCTTCCTTCCAACTCCTAGGCCTTTCCTATCCCATCGTCGCCATAAGAGCTATCTGTGTCGGTGCGACGTAAAGCCCCTAGCAAAAAAAAAAATAATAAATAAAAATAAACATTCTCCAACAAGTGTGCATAAAAGCCTTGATATCACATTTCAGGAAGGCATAAATAATAATATTCGGAAATTAAATTAATTGTAGAATTAATTAACTAATTAACAAGAAATTAGGGGACATGTTAATTACGTCGAGGAATTCAGGACGTCAATTGAATCACGAAGCATGACGTCAGAGCTCAGAATATAGGTGGCAAACAGGAGAGTCCTTTATAGACCTGGACAGCTGATACTTGCACCACAAGGAGAGCAGTGTCATTTCTTGGCAGTTTAACAGACCATCTACAGTCATAGCAGACGTCAATAGTGTCTAGGAAGAAAGTAAGTATCATTACATGTCAACTGTGAAACCACAAGTGGGGAATTTATACTAATATTTTCGTGAAAGTTTCAGAGCACATCAAGCAGTACTAGTTTGATACCGGCCAAGGCAATGAAGACCTACAATAAGAAATTCGTGTGTCCCGAGAAATTGCCCAGATTAGGATGCAGTACTAAAAGATAGGACCAATGCTGACAGTGTCCTAATGCCATGAATCCAGCCTAGAAGGAGACCAGGGTCATCAAGACATCCAAGTTAAGTCGACATTTCATTTATACTGGGTATTATCTGTTCTAAGTCGTTAACTTTCTTCTTGAAGGGATTATTGATTGAACAGGAATTTGAGTAGATTTCCAGTATCTTTACCATGTCATTTTCTTGTGTTATACGACGTTGAATTTGTATTTTATCCTACTATGTGGTTTTAAGGTGCGTGATGACGGTATGTCAACAACATCGACCACGCGGCTTTCAATAAGTCATGTCATTGGACAAGTATCTGGCTTAAATATTTATTAGCCATCGGCTAACCTTTAAGGAATATTACATTTCCATTCAATTACTATAATATTGAGGATTGTGTATGCTTGATATTTTTATTCTTCGGAATTTATTTCTCCTATATTTTACCGAAAGTGTTTGCTACATTTTTCATGAGGGAGCAGGCTCATCTGAAATATTAATGCTACGCTAACGATACGGATAGCTTTCTTTTGGATCCAATTTCATACTTTTAAGGGAGGACACTGTCTGATTATTATATTTATGTGTGGTTCCAGTCATTTATGAGAATTTTCCCGTGATACTTTGAACGAATGTGGCGAATTATTTTCGATATTGTACCTCTCGTGTTGTGCCATGTGGAGAAATGTTGCATGGATTATGGTGATTTTATGTGCTATTTGGGGGCGAATCTCTCGTGTCTATGATCAGAAGCACATGTAATCTATTTTCTGCGATGTTGTGTGCAATGATGAATGGATATTTAGGAATAATTTATCGTCATTTTTTATGTATTTGCAAGTAGTTGTCTTCGTGAGAGAACAATAGGCGATAGCATGTTCATAAAATATTATTGAACTACGAGGTAAACCACATGTCTTCCTACAAAATAAAAATGAGCGTATGAGATTTTTAGAACCCTTTTGTCATACTGGATGAGCATCATCGCAATATCAAAATCGTACCTGTATAATATTACTCGATAGTTGATTCATTTTTGGTAACGTCCTGAGTTCGATGTAGATATTGACAATATTATCAGTCACCATTACCCAGACTATTTGTACCGGATGGATTACTCCTGTGTGCAGACCATTATTTATGGGAGTCTTCCATTTGCATAAAATGGACGGATAACGTGTGGACGTGTGTGTATATTTGTAAAATAGTACCCTTAGTTGTAGTTGGTTCCAATTCTTTCCTTGGTGTATGATGGTAACAGGAGACTTATTATATGCATTTTTATTTTGTTATTTCCACAGGTAGAGTGATTTTATTTTTATTGTAAATAATTGATGTGTGTGTTACCATTGTTGTTCTGAGTTTCGGCGTTGTGTTAAGGTCATGACACATGATTAAAGATTTAATTTAAATTTTTTTTTCTTTTTTGCTTTTATCACGTCAAGTCACGTGTATTCTGAAGTTACGCTGAACAGATAATCACTGAAAGGTCGAGTTAAATTGGAGAAATAATTATTAAGTGTAATTAAGTTTTTAAAAGAATTTTTTTTGTTTTTTTGTATTTTCATCTTTTGACCAGTCATGTGACTTAAGCATTTAAAATCTTGTTCCAGATTTTCCGGCATGATATGACATGCATACGAGCATCATTCTCTAAGAAAAATCAAATTTTACATTCAAAATCATATTCAATAAAACATGACTTTATGAAAACAAATTTTGTCAGAATTAATAAGAATTCATTAACATGTACCATCCCATTTGCTTTAATTTTTGGATGTACAGCAAGAGTTAATGTAAAATTAAAAATTTTAGTGATCATTTCACACAATCATAATTCTTAGAAGGACGGAATTATTTTGTAATAAAGCATCCACCATTAATTTGTATTTTGATGGTTCATTATTTACTCATATCTGCCCATTTCCTTGATCCACACCATCTTTTTTATGGAACATGTCAATCCCTTACTGATCACCCCTGACAGTGTCTTATGTCTCTAATGTGTTAGTCGTGGCTTAAACGGGCAGATATTAATTGGCTTCCTTCACCATGGGGTTCGATGGATTGACATGGTGGATCATAAAAGTAATATTCAGCACTTTATAAATTTACATTTTTGAACCATCTTGCTTTGTTATATTTAGAATTCTGACAAATTACACAAATTACTTATCATTTTTATAGTAGCAGGATCATGCGTTCTGAAATAGTGATGCTTGTTGTAAACACTTAATTTAACTTATACTTGATGACCATACTTTTAAGGGGGATTCTTGGCATTATTGAAGCCTGTTGGCTAGGCTCGTATTGCATAATTGATCCATATTAGTAATGGATGAGATTAGGGCGTTGTTGGCTGCACTAACTCAGCGTATGGACAATAACCAGGAAGAAAATAGAGTAGCGCGTGAGGAAACTATGAACACTTTGACTAGAGTGATGGAAGAAAATAGATTAGCTCATAAAGAAAATAGAGTAGCTCATGAAGAAAATACGAACACTTTGACTAGAATGATGGAAGAAAATAAAGTAGCTCGTGAGGAAACCAAGAACACTTTAACTAGGGTGATGGTAGAAAATAGAGTAGCTCATAAGGAAAATAGAAAAGCTCGTGAGGAAACTAGAGTGGCTATAGAACAGGTGGAACAACGGATGAACCTTATGGGAACGGTAATCCAAGAAGAAAACAAAAAAGCTCAAGGAGAGTCATGGAAAAGTCGGAATGAAATTCTTGCAAAGTTGGAAGAGACACATTGTCGTATTGATAACATAGCGCTAGAGTGTCGGGAAAATCAAAATAAGACATTGGAAAAGGTTACACATTTGACCCAACAATTACAAGAGGATAACAAGATTCTCACTGGCAAAGTCACCTCACTTCAGAGTGATATTGTCATTGTCAAAGCTAGTATGGACAATGTTAGGGAAGAAATAGACTCCATAAAAAAGGAGGTATCCGATTGTAGGTAGAACAGGCAAAGGAAATAGGCGACGTCAGGAAAGACCTTAGAAAAATCAGCGAAGATCTCACGGATGTCAACAGTAATTGTCAGGTGAATGGGATCGAGATTGAGGAATTAAATCTCCAATCTGACGATATAAAGAAAATCATGGATGAGGACAAAACAAACATTAAAGATAAAGTCGGCACTCTAGCAGAAGATGTTCGAGTGAACAGTCTCAGAGTCAGAGAAACGGCCGATACCATGAAAAAACTGGAAAAGGACTTCAACTTTCTCAAACTTCAAGATAGAAGTACCAGAATCTTAACAAATTCCATCCTAGATCGCCAGAGCGAGATCGAAGAAACGGTCAAAGAACAGGCACATGAAAACGTTCGGACAGAATGGCTAATGAAGAGGGTCAACAAAGTCCTGTTAAATTAAATATTTTCAATCCAGAAGTAGCTAGTTCACCAATTGGGAATGTTCCTCACATTATCAATATTATACGGATGGGCGAGGATAAACCTAGGAAATTTAGCGGCACTCAGGAACAGTCTCCCAAAGGCTTTATTCATGAGCTGGAGGAGTACATGAAAGAAAACAAAATTCCACCCGATCGACAACTCAGAACTGCGGAGAAATTCTTCGACGGAGGAGCTGTGAATTGGTATCACGCGTTCCGCTATACTTTTGAGAATTTTGAAGGTTTCAAAAGGGCATTTCTGCAGAAATATTGGAGTTCAGACCATCAACAAAATCTTAAGATTAGAATTATACTCCAGGAAATATAATGTTAATGGACCTACATGCTATGCGGACTACTTCGCCCTGCAGCTTAGGCGAATGAAAGAGTTGGGCGTTCCATTATCAGAAACGGATTTAATTAGAGCTCTAGAGAAGCAAATTCTGCTAGAGGTACAACGCATTTTGATAGCTGCTAATGTTCGAAATGCAGTCCAAACTGATGCAACTTTGCGACAGCTGGATAATACTAACGCTCAACTGGCGCAAAGACCTTCGAAACCACACCATCCGCAAGTGAATGTCGTGGAAATCTCGGGACCAGAAGAGAAGGAAAATGTAACAGGGAGAAGAGGAGCAAATCGACAGTAATCTTACCCTAATCTACAACGCAGGTCTGACTTGAATAGGGAAGAAGAGCGCAGACGATTACCTCCGCATTACAGGAGAGAGGATACGAGACCGGAAGACTATCGGTACAACCGATACCGAAATGGATCTAGAAGGGACAGACGAAATAGACTCTACGACCACTCACGACAAAATGGTAATCAAAATCATCGGAACTTCCGAGATACCATGGAAGAACGACACCAAGAGATACATCGATGAGCTACCGAGAAGCAATCATAATAAGGACAAGTGGAAACAAGCAATGCAAAATATGGATGTAAATCCGAATTGCATGAATGCAGAAAGTATAGCATTCCAGGAATATAGAAAGCAAGCTGGATCGAATAACTTAAGTCCATCTGCTCCTCCATACGAGCCAGATGAAGGCTCTAAAAAAAAGTCGCCATCGAACTAAATTCCCAGCGCGCCGAAAACAGTAATTTTCACCCGAAAGAATGGACAATCGCACAGGTAGACGCATGGTTTATTAAATCCGAGGATTTAATTGAAGATGCCCATCAATTTCATGCAAAACGATCTCAGGGGTTACCTATTATCATAGCCAGAGCTGGTGGACTTCGAATCCATTGTCTTGTTGACACAGGAGCAACCATTAGTGTAATTTCAAAAACAGTGTTTGAAGAATTGAAAAGAAGAGAGACACTTCCCATTATTCCAGTATCCATCGTGAAAATTAAAGGGAGCATTAATGATAGATCAGCTACATGCAAAGAACAGACCTTCCTTGACTTAACGATTGGCAATACTATATTTTCGCATCCCTTTGTGGTCATGCCCAGAATTAATTTCAATGTTATCTTAGGGTTCGATTTTGTAAAGGAGCACAATGCCATTCTTGACGTTCCCAATAATGAAATCAGGTTCCATGGAGCAGGCAGTACTGAAAGGATGTCCTTTACTGTAGATAACCCTCTTGTGCTGGAGACCACTGAGATGGAAGCCAAGGATTCAGAAGACGTTAATACCCAAGTCTTAAAAGAAACACATCTGTGGGACAGTGAAGGTGCTGATGGAGATCCGGAAGAAATCCTCGCTGCAATAGAAAAAGTAATGGAAGAAACGGAAGAAGAAAACTTCGATGATCAGTTAAGAAAGAAGATCCAAGAGACTGACTGTTCCAACAAGGAAAGGCGGAAATTATTCTATCTTCTAAAAAGGTATGAGGAGGTATTTGACAACAAACCAGGAAAAATCCCAAACTATAGGTACGCTTTACGAGTAAATAGTTGGAGGCCTTACAAACGGAAACCGTACCCTATCCCGGAGAAGCACCACGCCGAGGTCAAGAAAATAATCAATGAAATGGAGGCCAATGGTATTATTTCGAAGGCAGTAACATCTTTCGTTAACCCACTGACGGCGGTGCAAAAACCTAATGGTTCCTTAAGGGTGTGTTTGGATGCCAGACAGCTCAATGAAAAGCTTATTCCAGAATTCCACCAAGTACTGTCTATTAAATGTGATTAGACGATTTCGAGGCATGTCCTTATTCACTGGTGTAGATTTTACATCTTCGTATCACCCCATTTTATTAGAGGAAAAATCCTGTTTCCTAACTGGTTTCTTATTCGACCAGCAAACCTATGTTTTTCAACGTTTGCCCTTTGGTATTAAAACGTCTGGATCTGCTCTCATTCGGGCACTAGATAAAAACTTAACTGATGAAGTTAAAGAGGTTACGATTCGTTATGTAGACGATGTGTTGCTGGCCACAAAAGATATGGAAGAACACTTAAATAACCTGGAAAAACTGCTGGAAAATTTACGAGTCAATGGATTTAAAGTCGATCTCCAAAAATCTAATTTCTGCAAGAAGGAGATATTGTTCTTGGGACACATCATTGATGGCACAGGCATAAGACCTAACCCTGTGAAAATCCAGGCGATCCAAAACTTTCCGCAACCATCCAAAATTAAACATATCCGACAATTTTTTGGAATGTGTCAGTTCTTTTCTGACCACTGCCCAAACTACACTACTACAGTCGCTCCACTACAGGATTTATTAAAGAAGAACAACCGGTGGTGTTGGAATGACAAGTGCAGTCAAGCATTTATGAAAACTAAACAGATGTTGACAGACAACATTAAATTAGAATATCCAGACTTCAATTCTAAATTTATTATTCAGGCAGACGCTTCCACCGTAGGGATTGGAGCAGTTTTGTATCAAGAGGACCCCGTCAACCCAGAAAGTTTATCTTGCCTTCTACAGCCGTAAACTGAGGAGTCACGAGGTTTCTTACAATACCACCGAACTTGAAATGTTATCAATTGTATGTGCCTTGCAACACTGGAAAAAGATAATTTTCGGTATCCCAGTCATTTTATGAACCGACAATAAAGCTCTCATTTTCACGCTTAAAACCACAATGTCAAGTGAACGCATGTCACATTGGACACTTTTTGTCCAACAGTTTCGAATTGAGCTGGAACATTGTCATGGCAGAAATAATGTTATTGCCGGTGTTCTAAGCAGAAACCCTGACGTCAACACCTTTAGGATAAACTATTTGACATTGAGTGACGAAGATCAAGAAATACTCCGTAAGTTGAGGTATTTCCGGCAGTCGTAAAGTAGAGATGAGTTTACTAGGAAAATCATTGACTACTTTGAACAACGACTTATACCTGGCAATGCAAATTACGAACAAGTACATCGTATGGCTTCTCAATACTTTCTAAGGAATAAAATACTCTACAAGTTTGTGGATCAAGACCGCACGAAACTGAGGATTGTGGTACCGAATAAATTGCAGAAGGGAATTATCTGGCTTACTCACAGGACGATTGGATACGGAGGAGTAGACCGAAGAGTCGCCACCATCCAGGAGGTGTTCCAACGGGCAAAGTTACGCGAAAGTGTAAGAATGACCATTAGAACATGTGATAGGTGTCAGCGAGTCAAACACAGCTCTCATCTAAAGAAACAGTACCCAATCCCAATCCTGCCAACTAAACTAAAAGAATTATTTGCTTTAGACCTGTTCGGACCCTTGCCCCGAGGTGTTAAAAGCAACCGTCATGTGGTAGTTACAGTAGACGTTTTCTCAAAATTCGTATCTCTGTTTCCCATTCAAAAGAGTAACACTAAGGCCGTTCTGAGAAGAACCACCCAGAACATTATTCCACTATTGGGTAAACCAGAATTTCTACTGACAGACCACGGTTCCCAATTTACATCACTTGAGTTCCAAGAGGCTACGAGACGGCTGGACTTTAACACACTTTAAATTCCATGTGATACCCATCTGGAAATCCGGCTGAACGTATAATGTCAGAAATTGCCAAGTTTTGTCGTATCTATTGCAAGGACGCACATTGGAAATGGGTCAGTGTCTTACCCATCATCATGGAATGTATAAGCAACACTGTTCACAAATCCACGAGGCAAATTCCAGGAGTCATTCATTTCAATCAGTACCCAGCGAGACCGTGGGAAAATGTAGTACCATGTTTACCAGACTCGAGACCGACTCCCGAAAGGTGTATCATTCAGACCGCCGAGCACCTATGTAAACAAGCACAACGGCGACTGAAGAGGGTAGCGAATAAGAGGTTCCGCCAACCACTACAAGAACAAGATTATGTGTTGATCCGCAAACCTACACTATCTGAGCCTAATGAACGCATATTTGGAAAATTTGCAGACTTGTACGTCGGTCCTTGCAAGATTATTAGCCTACAATAACAATGCCTATAAAGTGCAGAGCCTGGACGGTGGACATGAATTCATGTTTAACTCGGCTAATTTAAAACTGTACTATCCGTCTGAAGGCGAAATTCCAGCACATGTCAACGTTACTGAGCAAGCAACGGGAGAATAGAAGAAAGAAGAGCCGCATAAATACTGCACGCCTGGCAACCACAGTCATTGTGTAAACGAACACCTCCAACTCTCACAGTCATTGTAAAGACTCATTCAACAACCTTATCAATGAGCTACCTAATGGATCTAAGACCAAAATGCCACATAATAAGATGTTTCAGATCGTTAAGTAAAATTTTATTGGGAGTAAAATTTTAGACTAGTCAAGAGGTGGATGTGACATTTTAGGTCTACTGTAACTGACAGTGAATTTTATGTGACCGGACTGTACGCCATGTGTACCGCGCAGAGTGCTTGTGGCGGAACCCAAAGGGATGACTTTCTTCGTTTCTTTTTGTATAACCTGTTGAGGGGTGGAGGACAGTGTTATCACCACAAGATGGGAAAAATTTTAATACTGCTGAACTCTCTATCCACGAGAAATATTACATTCAAAATCTTTCGTATTATCACAACTTCAGATTCAGCGTCTTAATAAACATTCTCCAACAAGTGTGCATAAAAGCTTTGATATCACATTTCAGGAAGGCATAAATAATAATATTTGGAAATTAAATTAATTGTGGAATTAATTAATTAATTAACAAGAAATGAGGGGATATGATAATTAAAACGTCGAGGAATTCAGGATGTCAATCGAACGTTGTGCCATGTGGAGAAATGTTGCATGGATTATGGTGATTTTATGTGCTATTTGGGGGCGAATCTTCGTGTCTCTATGATCAGAAGCACATGTAATCTATTTTCTGCGATGTTGTGTGCAAAGATGAATGGATATTTAAGAATAATTTATCGTCATTTTTTATGTATTTGCGAGTAGTTGTTTTCGTGAGAGAACCATAAGCGATAGCGTTTTCATAAAATATTATTGAACCACGGGGTAAACCACGTCTTCCTACAAAATAAAATTGAGAGTATGAGATTGTTAGAACCTTTCTGTCATACTGGATGAGCGTCATCGCAATAATATCAAAATCGTATCTGTATAATATTACTCGATATTTGATTCATTTTTGGTAACGTCCTGAGTTCGATGTAGATATTGACGATATTATCAGTCACCATTACCCAGACTATTTGTACCGGATGGATTACTCCTGTGTGCAGACCATTATTTATGGGAGTCTTCCATTTGCATAAAATGGACGGATAACGTGTGGACGTGTGTGTATATTTGTAAAATAGTACCCTTAGTTGTAGTTGGTTCCAATTCTTTCCTTGGTGTATGATGGTAACAGGAGACTTATTATGTGCATTTTTATTTTGTTATTTCCACAGGTAGAGTGATTTTATTTTTATTGTAAATAATTGATGTGTGTGTTACCATCGTTGTTCTGAGTTTCGGCGTTGTGTTAAGGTCATGACACATGATTAAAGATTTAATTTAAATTTTTTTTTCTTTTTTGCTTTTATCACGTCAAGTCGCGTGTATTCTGAGGTTACGCTGAACAGATAATCACTGAAAGGTCGAGTTAAATTGGAGAAATAATTATTAAGTGTAATTAAGTTTTTTAAATAATTTTTTTGTTTTTTTGTATTTTCATCTTTTGACCAGTCATGTGACTTAAGCATTTAAAATCTTGTTCCAGATTTTCCGGCATGATTTGATATGCGTACGAGCATCATTCTCTAAGAAAAATCAAATTTTACATTCAAAATCATATTCAATAAAACATGACTTTATGAAAACAAATTTTGTCAGAATTAATAAGAATTCATTAACATGTACCATCCTATTTGCTTTAATTTTTGGATGTACAGCAAGAGTTAATGTAAAATTAAAAATTTTAGTGATCATCTCACACATACATAATTCTTACAAGGACGGAATTATTTTGTAATAAATCATTCACCATTAATATGCCCATTTCCTTGATCCACACCATCTTTTTTATGGAACATGTCAATCCCTTATTGATCACCCCTGACAGTGTCTTATGTCTCTAATGTGTTAGTCCTGGCTTAAACGGGCAGAGTATCCCACCTACACAGTATTCCACTGATAACAATCTTCACCCGTGCTGCATTTACTAGATCCCACACATCTCCAACTATGTTGGTACTCATATCAGCTTGCCTTACGTTGTTGGTACCAACGTGAAACACTATCACCTTATCCTTCCCCTCCTCCCTCTCTTCTACTTTCCTCAACATCTGCCTCAACCTAATTCCTGGATAGCACTCTACGCTTTCCTCCACACACTTTCCCTACGTGTCTAACGATGGAATCCCCCATGACCAGAGCCTCAACCCTACCCACCTCATTTGATCCCCTCCCCTCCTGGTCAGCCCTATCTTTCCTGATAGCTGCAGAAGCTACTTCCTCCTCTCTTTTCTCCTTCCCATGACCCTTCAACGAATGGAATACGAAGTTAAACAGCTGATTCATGCTATGACATAGTATGTTTACTGATACGTCATCACTTGTAAAACTTGTAACAATTCACTGGTAATATACAAGAGACTTTCAATCTTTTGTGGAACAGAAATGTACAACTCCATACATTACAAGAACCCACACTAGTAACTTGTAATGTACAAGACCATACTTTTGTGGAATAGGTCCCTGGAGAGGAAGGGATCCAATGATGGGTGGGGCTGAAGCTCTGGCCATGGGTGACTTAATTGTTAGACATATGAGGAAAGTGTGTAGAGGAACGGAACCAGGGTAGAGTGTTATCCAGTAATTAGGTTTACAGCAGATGTTGAAGAAAGTAGATGGGAAGGAGGAAGGTAAGGATGACTTACTTACTTTGACTTATTTCCTGTTGCTCCCTCTGGAGCATAGGGCCTTGGCGAAATTTCTCCATACAGTACGGTTCCTGGCCATTCTCTTCACCGCTCCAGGTCTTGTCGATCTCTGCAATTTTCTTTTCGATCGTCCTCTTCCAGGTCTTCTTTGGCTGACCTCACTATCTGGTGCCTTGAGGGTTCCAGTCCAGCACTGCCCTCTCAACAGCTCCATCCGGCTTCCTTAATGTGTGGCCGATCCAGCGCCATTTCCTCTCCTTGATCTGGATGTCAATTGACTGCTGATTAGTCATGGTCCAAAGATCTTCATTAGAGATTATGTCTGGCCACCTCACATTTGTTATGCGACGCAGACATCTATTTATGAACACCTGTAGCTGGTTATTGATCTGTTTTGTAACTTTCCATGTTTCACAGCCGTATGGAAGAATCGACTTTACATTGCTGTTGAAGAGGCGAAGCTTAGTCTTCCTGGAGATGTTTCTATTCTTCCACACGGGATAGAGCTGGACAAACACACCACTTGCCTTCCGGATACGGCTTCGAACATCTTCCTCTGCTCCCCCATCCGTTGTAACTATACTTCCAAGGTAGAGGAAGGATTCAACTTGCTCAATTTCCTTTCCATTTACTGTCAAGCTGGTCATGATATCCGAATTAATCCTCATCTCTTTGGTTTTATTTGTGTTGATCATCAGACCTGCACATTCTGCTTCCTTCTGCAACCTACTCAGTTTATCTTCTATGTCCCGGTACCACTGCGCCATAAGGCAAATGTCGTCTGCAAAGTCAAGATCTTCAAGCCTGTCTCTCATCCCCCATTGAACACCCCTCTTCTGTCCTCCTATTACCTTCTTCATCACACTGTCTAAGACCAGCAGGAACAGAGTGGGAGAAAGAACACACCCCTGTCTCACTCCAGACTTGACGTTTATCTTTTGTTAGTTTCCCTTCATGAAGAACCTGACACTCATACCCTTCGTACATCTCTTTCATGATGTTGATAATCTTTGATGGAATTCTGTATTCCTTGAGGGTCTTCCACATAATACTTTGATTTACAGAATCAAAGGCTTTCTGAAAGTCCACGAATGCGAGGCAGAGGATACTCCGCCACTCCACACTCTGTTCTATGATGATCCGAAGTGTATTGATGAGATCCACACAGCTGCGATGTTGTCGAAATCCCGCCTGTTCCTTTCGAAGTCTTCTTTCTATTGAATCCTTTATGCGATTCAGGATGACTCGCGACAGCACTTTGCTTGGAATGGAGAGCAAGGTGATACCCCTCCAGTCGTTGCAGTTTGTTGTATCCCTTTTTTTCGGTAACTGACTATCAACCCCTTCTTCCAGTCGGTCGGTATTTTTTCCTCTTTCCATATCTTCTCCAGCAGTGGGTGCAGCAATTTGATTGTAGTATCAAGGTCTGCTTTCAGTATTTCCACTGGAATGTTGTCCAGACCTGGTGCCTTCCCATTTTTCATTTGCTTCAATGCTGTCCGTATCTCCCCCTGGGTTGGAGAGTCAAGGCCGATGCCTGGATCACCTTCTGCTTCTTCCTCACCTTCTCCTTTCTGCTCATTTTCCAGTTCCACATCTCTATTAAAAACCTCCGCAAAGTGTTCCCCCCATCTACTCAGCTGCTGTTCACACGTAGTGAGGATCTCGCCTATCTTGCTCTTCACGGGCCTAGTTTTATTGAAACCTTTCTTCGAAAGCATCTTTGTGATACCATAAAGCTCCTTAATATCACCCCTTTTTGCCGCCTGTTTTGCTTTCTCTGCCTGCTCATCAATCCACTTCCTGTGATCCTTTCGCACACTCCTCTTTACTTCCTTATTTGCTACTGAATACTCAGCTTGTGTTTGAGCCTTCTGCTGTCTAGTTTTGCATATATTTAGTTTGGCCTTTATCTCCTTCCTATAATTTATCTTGTCCAGGTCTGATCAGATATCCATTCCTTCCGCAGGTAGTTTTTGTACCCGAGCTGCTTCTCACTTGTTTCCACAAAGATGTTCTTCACCTCGCTCCATACAGTCTCTACATACTTCTCTATCTCGGAATCCAACACCTGGAATCTGTTGTTAAGTTCCAGTTGAAATTGATCCAATGTCTGCTGATTCTTTAGCTTACCAACATCAAACTTCTTGTGCCGAGTGTTGAACTTCTGGTGGACTGCCACTATCTTTATACGGAAGTTGGCGACAACAAGATGATGGTCACTGCCGATGTCTGCCCCTCTCTTGTTCCTAACATCTTCCAAACTCCTTCTGAACCTCCTGCTCACCGCAATGTGATCAATTTGATTTTCCATGACTTGATCAGGAGACACCCACGTGACCTTATGAGACCGCCTATGCGGGAACACCGTGCCACCTATCACCAAGTCTTGGCTGGCGCAATATTCCGTAAACTTTTTCCCATTTTCATTCATCTCGCCAAAACCGTGTATTTTACAAAAAACAATATAAATATGAGTCTCCACCTTATCAATACAAAATTAATTTACATTAAGCTGGTAAATATAGTCAAGACTAGTTTCGACCCCTAGGGGGTCATCTTCAGTTGACATGCATTAAAAATGTATTTTTTACAAAAACATCACATGTGGTGGTAAAAGCTTAAATTAATTTGAACCGATCATAAATGTTGGTATGTCTGGTACATTTGGGCTATTGTATGTGTCAATTTTGAGTTTTTAGCACACAGTGTGAAGGTAGTTGATTAACTAGTGTGCATCATCCATGAAGTCACATGTTATTTTTTATGCTACTACCATCCAATTTTTTTGGGTTATACAATGTGGAATATACATACATTTGTGCAAATCAACAGTGGCAAGTTTAACAATATACATTTAAAGTTGGTTCATAAATTACACAAATTGGCTATTGATTAGTCATATGAAAATGTAGGACATTGGTTTGAACACTTTTGACTGAAATATCAATGTAACACCTTACTGGCATATATCTTAGATGCTAAAATCAGTTTATGAAGCCTGTTATTCTTGATTGAGTCTTGGAATAGGGTTAAAAAAATTTTAAATAAAAACTATTTGCTTAGTATAGGCATTAAATAATGCTGTTAAAATGGACATATAACTAAAACAGTGGTATATGTATGCCATATATGCCTGGTTAAAAACACATTACATTAATGTTATTGATATGTGGTGCTACATGTACATTGTTTTGGAATAAATGGGGTTGACGAATTTTTCACAACAGTCTTAGATATAGTGTTCCGATAAAATGGGTCCGTAAAAATATTTATATGTAAAAAACGGTTAAAATCAACGTGCATCAAGACGCATAATTTCAACACGTTCTGACAAATGTCACCAACTTAAAACATCACGACATACGGATGGAAAAACATGCTCCATTAATATATTCAAGATTTCTAATAACTCCAACATTAGTAGCTGCCTAAAATATCTCCAGATATATAACTAAGTATTACCTGATCTGCAAGTGGATTATTCAAATACTTACCTAACCGTTTTTTACATATAAATATTTTTACGGACCCATTTTATCGGAACACTATATCTAAGACTGTTGTGAAAAATTCGTCAACCCCATTTATTCCAAAACAATGTACATGTAGCACCACATATCAATAACATTAATGTAATGTGTTTTTAACCAGGCATATATGGCATACATATACCACTGTTTTAGTTATATGTCCATTTTAACAGCATTATTTAATGCCTATACTAAGCAAATAGTTTTTATTTAAAAATTTTTTAACCCTATTCCAAGACTCAATCAAGAATAACAGGCTTCATAAACTGATTTTAGCATCTAAGATATATGCCAGTAAGGTGTTACATTGATATTTCAGTCAAAAGTGTTCAAACCAATGTCCTACATTTTCATATGACTAATCAATAGCCAATTTGTGTAATTTATGAACCAACTTTAAATGTATATTGTTAAACTTGCCACTGTTGATTTGCACAAATGTATGTATATTCCATATTGTATAACCCAAAAAAATTGGATGGTAGTAGCATAAAAAATAACATGTGACTTCATGGATGATGCACACTAGTTAATCAACTACCTTCACACTGTGTGCTAAAAACTCAAAATTGACACATACAATAGCCCAAATGTACCAGACATACCAACATTTATGATCGGTTCAAATTAATTTAAGCTTTTACCACCACATGTGATGTTTTTGTAAAAAATACATTTTTAATGCATGTCAACTGAAGATGACCCCCTAGGGGTCGAAACTAGTCTTGACTATATTTACCAGCTTAATGTAAATTAATTTTGTATTGATAAGGTGGAGACTCATATTTATATTGTTTTTTGTAAAGTAATATCTATCAATACGGAAATGAAACTTATAAACAACAGAAGACCGTGTATACCCATGATATGTTCCAATCCTTCATTTTTTTTGAGCCAACCTTCGCATTGAAGTCTCCCATAACTATGAGAATATCCTTCTTACTTTTTTTCATTGCGGCATCTCGCAACATTTGGTAGAATTCTTCCTTTCTTTCCAACTCCGTTTGTTCTGTAGGTGCATAGCATTGGATAATGGTCACATTCCTGATCTTGGTCTTGAATCTAGCAGTCAATAGCCTACTGGAAATTGTCTTCCACTCCATAAGACTTCTCATTGCATTTCTACTGAGCAGCAACCCCACTCCATCCCTGTGCTCTTCGTCCTCACCACCAGAATATAGAAATGTAATTCCCTCTGTTGTCTGTATCTCGCCAAATCCTGGTCACCTCACCTCACTCAATCCCAGAATGTCCAGCCTGTAGTTCTTCATTTCCCGTGTCACTTGTTTTAGTCTGCTTTTCTCCCTCAAGGTCCTCACATTCCAGAAACCAATTTTCGTTATCCTCTTCATGCCAAAGGTCATCGTCAGATTATCCGTCCGGTTTTGTAATTTCGCTTCGGTTTCTATAATCAGATTATTTAAGAAGAGCGAGTGATTAACCCACTGCTTCCGAGTGCCTTGACAGGGCTGCCATCTTAAGCCTGAGGCACCAGGCTGATTTTCTATCGGAGTTTCTTCCCTTAGCCTTTGAAGTTCCCACTTCTACTGCAAGGCAGCAGTTCCTATTTTATTTACCCAGAATAGGAGAGTTGCCCCTTCCGCCAATTCCACCGTTCTGAAGTCCCTCTTCTCCGCTTTCACTGCCGTTGAGGTCTTCGCCGTAACCCTGGCAAGGGACCCTTACATGGGACTACCAGCCAAGTCAGCTGGACCAAGGTTTTTTAAAGAGGTGTTACTCCTCACTCCTCTATCACTCGCCCTTTGTCCTGACTTGTGACAGGCAGAGCCTGGCTTCCCAAACAATGGGTCCAGGTTGGTGGGGTTAAGGTAAGGATAAAGTGACAATATTCCACGTTGGTACCAAAAATGGAAGACAAGCAGGAATAGGTACTAACAAGTTGGGGGTGTATGGGATCCTGTATTGACAGCTTGGGAGGAGGTTAAAGGAGTAAAATTGTTATCAGTGGGATACTGTGAAGGAGGGATACTGACTGCAGGGTGATAGGGGATTTAAATGAGACTATGTATGGAAGTGAAACATGGACGATAACTAGCTCAGAAAGAAAGAGAATAGAAGCTTTTGAAATGTGGTGTTATAGAAGAATGCTGAAGGTGAGATGGATAGATCGAATCACGAATGAAGAGATACTGAATCGAATTGGTGAGAGGAGATCGATTTAGCTAAATTTGACGAGAAGAAGAGATAGAATGATAGGACACATCTTAAGACACCCAGGACTTGTTCAGTTGGTTTTTGAAGGAAGTGTAGGTGGCAAGAACGGTAGGGGTAGACCAAGGTATGAATATGACAAACAGATTAGAGCAGATGTAGGATGCAATAGTTACGTAGAAATGAAAAGGTTAGCACAGGATAGGGTGGCATGGAGAGCTGCATCAAACCAGTCTATGGACTGATGACTCAAACAACAACATGGAGTGGATATATGGAAAACTGGCAGTGAGATTTTTAGATCCTAATGGGTGGGTATGAGATAGAGATCTATGCTCTGATGGGCTTCACTTGAACCACAATGGTACACAGTAACGGCGTTTGGGAATTAGAAGGGGTGGGGGTACAAAAATTTATCGACAGCATATGTTCCCCAGGTTTTAGAGATATAGCGGGTGGGTAAGTTTTTAATGATCTCTGAGTGAATTTCCACTGAGAGGTAAAGGTTCGCAGTCTACCAACAAAAGTGCAGTAATAATAGTTTTCGATATTTTGATTCAGTACTACACAATTAAACTTTCACCAAAGGAACAATAATTATACATGTTACACAATTAGAAGTGATTATACAATTAAAAATCATTTAGTATTTGACTACACACTAACAAAGTAACAGACACTATACCTGTAATATTTAAAGAAGCATTCTGAGTGTTAGCTGGAGGGAGGAGCACTGCACGTGCCATTGCACGGTGTTGCCACAGTCATGCATTCCGTTCTCCTTCCCCTCGTTTCTGGTTCATTTGCTTGTTCATTTAGACCGTTCGGAAGTGAGAGGTTTACAACAAAATTAAATTCTTTTCAAGGTCCACCTATTCAATACAATGACGTTTTATTGTGATTCAATCACATGTCAAATAGTCAAATGGTACCAGTTTCGGCATCTATGTGCCATCATCAGCCTTGGGTACAAATTAAAACAAGATATACATTCCTAAAACATCTAAAACACATTTTAACACATTATAAAATAACATACAATTAATGTGGTGATACATGAAATACGATAAAATTATGATACAATTGGTATGATATAAAATTCTTAAAATTCCGGCTGTTCGTTACATAATTCAGTCTGTGTGCATCCGGGTGAATTTTTACAGTTGTATGCTGTCTATGTGAATGACATTTGTTCCTTTAGATATTAGGTGGTTCCAGGGAAGTTTACTTTGATCATATAAGATCGCGATGTATTTAGAGATGACTTCCCACTTCAATTTGAATCTTGAGCAGCATGTGAACGTGTTGTTACATAGACGGAGCCCAAGGCTGATGATGGCACATAGATGCCGAAACTGGTACCATTTGACTATTTGACATGTGATTGAATCACAATAAAACGTCATTGTATTGAATAGGTGGACCTTGAAAAGAATTTAATTTTGTTGTAATCCCACTTCAATACGGAACCAATGAAATTCATAACTATAAGTGAGAGGTTTGGCAAATCCAAGCAACTTGACCCGGCCAGCAGGCTTATCTCCATTGCAACTGCACTGGGCACACCCACGTTTCCATGGCAACCACACCCCCTACTCCTTTCTTTCCACCCAGGTAGGCAGTAAACGGACCTCTCTCTAAGAACTGTCAGAATGCATCTTTTACTATCATGTCCATAGATAGAACTACATAGACACATTGACTGAATGCACACGGCAAGCAGGTGAATCATATCTCAGTGTTCTAGACTTTGGCAAAAATATCCCCTCACTACCCTTCTTCATAGCAGATGGTAAATGCTGCTGCGCAAGTCTCCACTTCTTGCAGTGATGCTGTACGAATCGGTTAGTTGCGATGAACGATATTTTGCTTGTATTTCCACAAGTATTTTTCTTAATAATTAAAGAAATTGAAGGAAAGAATTAGCTGATAAAACAACAGGGTTTGTACAATTTTTTTTTTTTTAATAAATCCTAGTTTCAGGTGGCTAAAAGCACAGGGTGAATGGGGCTGCTCCCCCTTCCCCCAATCTCCCCAACTGATGGTACATATAAGTTAGGGGGTTTGTTTAGGAGAGTTATATGGAGGCATATTTCAGGGAAACAGTGGAATAGGGAGCCGTAATGAAATTATTGGCAGTGGAAGTCAAGTAAGGATGACATAAACTTGTTATTCTTACACTGTAGATGTACTATTAAAAAAGGAATAGAATTAAGTAATTTACAGGGGGTATATTTATCAGATATTGTAAAAGGAGTTGAATCGCGGCTGAGAAGTGATATTATGGATACAGAAATGTTCTCACAGAACTGGAGTGTTTATCACGGACATAATAGAAACAAATAGGAAGGTGTAATGCTCACCTCCAAAGATAACAAGCAACTTGATGTTATTGGGATGTACAGACTCTAGCTCTGACACCGATGTGGAATTATATGGTAAGATAATCCAGCTATATGGGCAACAATACACAAAGAAATATTACTGTAGCGGGTGACCTCAATTTACCAAAATGTTAACTGGGAAGGTAATGCATATGGCAGAGAGGATGACCAACAAATGCTAGAAAAGTTAATCTGGGAAGGACAGCTGAATCTCAAACTGATGGAACCAACTAGAGGGACAAATATTCCAAATGTGGTGATGAGAAAACCAGTTGAGCTCTACAGAGATACTGAAGTGATAGATTGTATAAGTGATCACAAAGTTCTTTTTTAACATAGTTACAAATTCATGCGATAGAAAGGAAGGTTGTTAAAGTAAGGGAGTTTAAAAAAGTAAATATGATCAGTGGAAAATGGTAAATAAAACTGTAAACAGCCTATGGGATGGTTTTAAAGCAACTATTGAGGAGTGTAAAAACAGGTGTATACGTTGACAGGTGGCATGAAATAAGAAAGACACAATATACAGTAATATATATTTAAAAAAAAAAAAAAAAGATTACAAAATAGGTGCAGGATAGAAAATAATTGAGTTAAGAATGGTTGTGGAAGTACGGAGAGATTGAAGAAAATTGAATTTAGCAAAAAGGATAACATCAGACATGCCAATTTTTGGAGTGGAGAATCAATAATCAGGGTAACCTCAAAATAAAGGGAAACATTGACAGGGGTGCCTCAAATTTTCACTTCTAAAATATACCAAACCTAAAAGAAATGTTCATGTTTAAATGCTTGTTTAGTTAGTCTAGTGTACATTTTGTGTTGTAGCGTGCTTCACCTCTTGTAACTGCTTCTCAATTAATCTTTCTTGAAACATACAACACAATCTGATGCCATCTTTAGTTTCTCAATGAGCAATGACAATGTATTTTTACTTAATGAGGTCATGAATTTTTCTTACAATGCTAAATATTCTTTCTATTTGTGTATTAGTGTGTGGTACTGATAAAACAACATTCATAACCTTACCACGAGTGGTATAGTTCACTTGACCACTTTCATTCTTTAAATTTGCAACTTTACTCCAAGCAACATCAATCTAAGTACAATTTAATATGCCATCATCTAAAATGTCACACTGGTAAGATGCAAATTACAATTAAAATTTATCATGTTCTGAATCTGCTATAATTTAGGGAAATCTATTGATCAAATATTCTATTGATGAAAATAAAACACCTTTTTCTCAGATTTAAATTAGCAACCTCTGCATGTTTCAAAAATTCATCACCATGAGGAAGTTTTGTCACAATGTAAACACAAGCTGCACGTAAAACTATCCAACAGAGGAATAAAACTCTTGCTTATTACTACTGCTTAATTCTTCTTCTTTCAAATAAGCCCTTCCCTTAGCACCAAACCACGTCTTCATTTTCTTTTTGGTGTTTTCTTTTTTTTAAATTCCACCTCAGTAATTGAAGCAACTCCTACTTGTACACAAGATGGTCTTACCAACAAGTCTGTTTAAAGACCATTAAGTTTACTTTTCAACACATGCACAATTGGAGCATCCTGACATAAAAACAAATTTACATTATTAAAAACTGGCAATACACTTTGAAGAATGTAACAATATAATTTATCCTGGGATAAAGAAAGATAACCCTAACTGTTTCAGATTGGTATGTGAACTTTTGTTTTAATCCCCTGTAAAACATTAGTGTTAGGGCCTTTCACTGGTCCCGAATCCAGGTGATATATTCAAGAAGAAAAAACCAACATATACTTACATATTTAATAATAATGTTATTGCTTTTATGTCCCACTAACTACATTTTAATGGTTTTCCAAGACGCCGAAATGTCAGAATTTTGTCCTGCAGGAGTTATTTTACGTGCTAGTAAATCTACTGACAAGAGGCTGGCATATTTGAGCACCTTCAAATACCACCCGAGTGAGCCAGGATTCAACCTGCCACGCTGGGTTCAGAAGGCCATAGCCTCAACTGTCTGAGCCACTCAGCCTGGCACTTAGGAACATATTTTAAAATCTTGTTGGGTTTAGCGTCACATATCTCTTGATATACTTTCCAAGATGTTCAAATGTTTACTTTTACCCCCAAAAAATATTGAAATACGGAGGCAATTTTAATGACAATGCCAACCTTTGTTTCGAGGTATTTGGAGGCTAAACGGTAAGTCATGTCACAAAAGAAATAGCACATTCACACCCAGTATGAACTACAACTTTGGTCCTATGACTTTTAGTCATATCTCAATCCCTTATACAGGGCCTTTACTTGTTGCTTGACAAGGACTTTCTCGCTCAACCTTGGCTGCCGATGACAGGCTGTTACCGGCCGCTGGCGCACGCGGTTTCCGGCACTTCCTGCAGTTACTGAGAGCTGAGCTCCGAGATAGTAGGGTGTTCAATGAAGCTACTGCGTACTGTATGTCGTATTGTGTAGTATGTGATTGTGTGTAGTGCTGTAGTGTATGTGCAATATTCGTTACTTGAATGTGTATATCTGTACAATACTTACATTAAGTGCAGAAAATCGTGCGCTAGGACAAGACGAAAGTTTCGAGCAAAATTTCCAGGGAGACCCATTCCTATCAATCGGACAATAAAACAACTGGCCAAGAGATTCAAACGTACAGGTTCAGTAAACAATAAAAATAAACGTAAAGGTCATTACCTCCTTACTGAAGCTAAATTAGATGACATTGGCGAATGACTGGAACACACATCACAAAAATCACTTAAGCGTTTGGCACAGGAAACTGGTGAGTAAAATTCGCGATAATGATTTTGAGCATAAACTGTAAAATGGTGAGTAAAATGCATGATAATGATTCTGAACACTGTATTCTGCCGTACATGTGCACGCGCGGTAGCCGGCAACTGAACCGTCACTGGCGGCCAAGGTCGAGCGAGAAAGTCCTTGCCAAGCATAAATAAAGACCCTGTACATAAGATATAGCTGCATTTCTTGGTTTTAGGTACTTTTTGTACTTCTTACACATATACTTTATAGTTTGACACACTTACAGGAAAGAGAGAATCATCAAATTCAGCACATACATTGGCACAACCAATGACCATATGCAAGATAAATTTTATGATTCTAGCTGTTACATAACTATCCAAAAAATAAAGCAATATGTAGAAACTGTACCCAAATTTCACCCTATTCTAAGTTTCTAACTCAATCTAACCCATAAATATAGGAGATGTCACAGAACCAACCATATAGATCATTAAAAGAGGCGTCTTACGGTGCAATCCATTTGTTGATATGATATACCGTTTAGCAGCAGTTAATCTCAAAATATAGGTCTGCAATTATAGATGTGCATTTACTTCCGTATATGTATGTTACATTGAAGTTGATTTGTAGTGATCTAGAAAGGGGGACCTGCCATTATGATTAAAACTCTACAAATCGATAGTGACTATCAGTAGGAGAGGCATCTACAATTGTAATCGCCTGGGAGCTGACTTCCTTTTTACAGAATACTGTTGATCGCAACTGCAAGCTCACTGCATTAGCTTTACTGCATCTTGATTCAATCTCACTTACTATACTAACATCCTGGGAGAATACACATCCTAAATACTTGAAATTATCTACCTGTTCCGGCTTTGTATCCCCAGTCTGACATTCAGTTCCCTTGGATTTCTTACCTACTGACATCAATTTAGTCTTGGAAAGGCTAATTTTCATACCATACTCACTGCACCTATTTTCAAGTTCCAAGATATCAAACTGCAGGCTTTTGGCACAATCTGCCTTTAAGACCAAGTCGTTAGCATAGCCCAGACTGCTTACTACATTTCCACCTAACTGAATCCCTCCCTGCCACTTTATACCCTTCAGCAGATGATCTATCTAAACTATGAACAACAAAGGTGAAAAATTACACCTTGTCTAACCCCTGTAAGTACCTTGAAGCAAGAATTTGCTCTACCATCAATTCACACTGGCAGCCCAATTATCAACATATATACTTTTGAGGGGCCGAGATGACCTAGATGTTAGGCCCTTCTAAACATCATTAAGCATCATTGTCATCAAATAACTTTGATTATTTTAATAATCTACCCTTAATTCCATAGCCCCCAGTACGGCTAACATTTTTTCCTCTGAGCTTGCATCCGGGAGATAGTGGGTTCGAGCCCCACTGTTGGCAGCCCTGAAAATGGTTTTCCATTGTTTCCCATTTTCACACAAGGAGAATGCTGGGGCTGTACCTTAATTAAAGCCATTGCCGCTTCCTCCCCACTCCTAGCCCTTTCCTAACCCATTGTCGCCATAAGGCCTATTGTGTCGGTGCGACGTAAAGCAGGCGGTTTTAAAAAAAGTTCCCCGCAATACTCTATCAGATGCCTTCTCAAGATCTATGAAACATAAACATAACCGCCTATTCCTCTCGTAGCATTTTTCTATGACCTGGTGAATACTGAAAATCTGATCATGACAGTCCCTCTTTGGTCTGAAACCACATTCATTATCATCCAACTTACTCCCCAGCACTGATTGTACATTACCTTCCAAAATGGCAGTGAACACCTTACCTGGTATACTGATCAATAAAACACCTCTATAGTTGTTGCAATCACTCCATATGAGCACTATGGAAAGGTTTGGAATTGAATCCAGGCTTTTGGCGCGCAATCTAGTGATTAGAAATTGTATACCACCCACCTCCCCTATCCTGCCAGCGAACATTCTGATGGTGAAAATTTTTTCGACCAACAGGACTCGAACCGGCTAACCGTGGTGTCAGATCATTTAGACTTCAAAGCCTTAATGAGAGTGGCCACCAGGTGGGCTAAGGTACCTTACTAATATTCCATGCTAATATTTTTACTCTATGAAGCTATCTTGTCCCTGCCTTCCCACTATATTTCACCATTTCAGGTCTTATTTAATCTATTCTTGGCTGCTTTGTGAAAATTGAGTTTATTTACTATCCTTTCCACTTCTCAAACATAATTTCACCTACATCTATGTCCTCCTCCCCATGAGCTCAGTTATCGTGACATCCCCAGAAAGATTTCCTTTTACATTGAGATTTTCAAACTATTCCTTCCCCCTGTCCAGTGATTCCCTGGGATCTATTATGTGTTCACTTGATTTACCCAAAACACTTTTTTTTTTTTTTTTCCTAGTCCGTTTTTAAGTTTCTTTATTACTGTCCACGAAGGTTTCCCTGCCGCTTGCAGGTTATTACCAAAATCTTCCCACAACTTCTTCTTGGATTCAACAAGTATTTGTTTTGCTCAGTTTCTTTCATCTATGTACAATTCCCTGCCTTCATCAGTCCTTGTTTTGATCCATTTCTGGTACACCTTCCTTTTCGTTTACAAACTGCCCTCGCTTATCATTCCACCAAAAAGTTTGTTTTTCCCATCTTTACACACAGTTCTTCCCAGGCATTCCCTTGTTGATTCTACTTCAGCATTCCTGTGTACCACTCATCTCTTTCCATATCCTGAACCTTCTCAATGTCTATTGTCTGGAACTTTTCACTAATCATATCCATACACTTCTGTCTAATTTCCTCATCCTGGAGATTTTCTACCCTTATTTGTCTGGAGATAGATTTTCTTTCTCTACCCTAGGCCTAGAGGTACTTAGTTCATTACTGATCAGATAGTGGTCTGTACCATCAAAAGGTCCCCAGAATACCCACACATTCCTAACAGATTTCCTGAATTTGAAGTCGGTTATGATATAGTCTATTATGGATCTGGTGCCCCTACCCTCCCATGTATAGCAGTGAATAGCCTTATGCTTGAAGAATGTATTCATGATTTTCATTCCTATTAGCTTCCATATCTTCCCCACATTTACCCATCACCTTTTCATATCATTCAGTTCTATTTCCAACTCTTGCAGTGAAATCACTCATTATCACTATCCTATCCTTGTTGTTAAGCCTCACTACGATATAACTCTGTGATTCATAAAACTTGTTAACTTATCCTCATCTGTACCCCCACATGGTGAGTACACAACAGAGAATTCTCGTCCTAATTCCTGCAACAGCCAAATCCGCCCACATCATTCGCTCACTTGCGTGCCCACAGAAACTACTGTATATAGCGTGCAATAGTATTTTAGAAGAACACTCTGCCCTTTCCATTTTTAAAGCTGTTAGGAATACTTTATAATGTTGTATCTCTTCCTCGTTATCTCTCCTTACAAGATATAATACGATTAATATGGTAACTTCTGGGGTACAGTATTTTCATATACAAACATTTTCATTTAAGCTGACAGTTCATTTAAAATAGAAATCTGAATACTACTAAAGATGTAATATAGAATGTGAAAGTAAATGGAAGACGATAGAATACAAAATGGAATCAAAGTACTAACCGTTTATTAACAATATTTCGTGGTGCAAATAAGATCTTGAATCTTCGGTAAATCCCATGTAGATATCTATTAGGTAGACCTCTGCCTAGATACTGGACAAAATGAATTCTTTCTTCATGTTTCATATATTTTTTCCAATTATAGGACATTAGTATAAATGGTCTTGGATCATCAAAGTGAAATTCCTAGAAATAAAACAGAAAGCCTTAAACTTTGAATTAATACAAGGTACAGCATATCTTCATATCACAGTAAAATAGGGGAGGAAATGTTAAAAACCCAAAATTGTTATGAATAATCACAGAACAACATTAGATGATCAACTATATTTACGTGTTGTGCTTGAGAAACAGTTGACTTTCAGGGTACATCTAAATAGATTAAAATTGAAATCAAGCAAACTTAAGGACTTGTGATTACTTGTAGACATTCTTAGGGACTTAACTCTGAGGTTCTACAAATAATATATCGTACAGCTTTTGTACCTTTAATATTGTACTGTGTGTCCACTTTCTGTACTACGCTGAAAAAGAAATAGGCTCAGGGTAAGCTGTTGCAAATCCAAAGAGGGTTTGCTCTAAGAATTTCTCGTGCATATCGCACTACATCTACTGATGCAGCACTTGTAATTGCTGGAATAGAACCACTGTTTTTAACAGGAATTGGCAAAGCTGAGCTGTCGTTACTGAAGAAAAAATAGTATCTCCTTTGCCAATTTTCAACATTATTATGGAGCATAAGTGTCTCTTTTTGGAATCTGTTCATCCAAGTCATTACAAGAAACTTATGTGTAAAAATTGCTTTAACACCCATGACTGTATCATATACACTGGATGGGTCCCACATACCAAGTTCTGATGGAAATGACAGTGTTAGCTGTGCATTTGTAGTCTATGAGAATGATGCTGAAATATTTGCAGCCTAGTATAAACTTTCTCCCAACTGCTCAGTTTTTCAGGCAGAACTTTGGGCATTAAAGTGTGCATTACAATGGTGCAAAACTAACAACAAAATAATACAAAACTTCAGTGATTCACAAGCTGCATTGAACTCAGTAAACGATAAATATGACTTACATCCAATAGCTGTCAAAATCGGCGCAATAGCTCAGGAGTGTTTTCACATCTGTACATCTTACATTAGAGGTCACACTGGGTTTACTGGTATTGAAAAAGCAGATTCATTACCTAACTCAGCTGCTACATCTCTTTTGAATACTGCATACCATAAATCTCCAATACGCTATGTTCAAAGACAAATCAGGCACTATATTTCACATCACTGGAATATTTTATGGACATGTAATTTGAAAAAAAATCTCTTATGCAAGAAATATTTTTTCCGAAAGTTCAAAAACGACTACTGTGTAAAGCATTAGTGCTGAACTTTGTTTTCACTCAATTTTTAACTGATCATGGAAAATTTAAATCTTATTTGGAACACTTTACACTTAATGTTACAGACGGCTACTTATGCTTTTGTGGATCACTTCAGACAGTGAATCGTTTGACATTTGAGTGTCCAGTGTTTAAAATGAGAAGATATTTTGTACAATGGCACCTGAATGTTTGTAACCTGGAACTTTCTAAACCACTGCATCATGCAGAGACAATAATGTTATGTGCAGTTTCTCACATTCATTAACAAAAATTTTTGTAAACTAAATTTATAAGAATTCTCTTTGTTATGATTTTAAACTATAACCCTAATATACCTTTGGTAAAATAGGGTTCCTGTATTGTTTTTGGATATTAAATAAATAAGTAATAATAAATAAATAGGATGAACACCACACAAAATAGAGATAACCACAATGTTTTGCTCCTTCATTTGTAACTGAGGAAATTAGAAATGAAATATTAAATCTTTAAAAGTGGGACTTACTACTGTTATAGAACTAGATTATAGAGCTAGATTATGAAAGCCATTTGTAAATCATATATGCTTTATTGTGTAAGTATCAGATGTACTGCATTGCATGAGCTGCCATCTTCACGATGGGTCAAATTATGACAGGTGCAAAGACATTAGAACCTTCTGAGCAACACCAGATCCTTTCAACCACCTGTCCAAATTATTTCTAGAAAGATCTCTTCTGATGACAAATGAAATCTGGTACCAGGCTACTGAATAATAATAATTAGGTAACAGGTAAGTATTCGCAATAGAAATAAGTTAGAACAACAGAGAAAAGCTAGAGGCATTGCCAGAAATGCTTGCAGTATTAATTCCACTTTAAATCCAACAATTGTCATGGCTCCATAATGTTTGTCATGAGGAAAAAGAAGACACTGCCATCATTGCTGGTTCAATCCAAGTCACCAGTAAAGATTAGATACAGATTAACATGCTCCAATATTTGAGATCCTATCTGAGTAACAGAGAAATCAATACCGATGAGCAAGAGTGAGTCAGTATGTCCAAGATGAGGTGGACAGAAGTTATAGGAACTTATTGCAACCAAAAGATGCTTATATATTTGAAGTCAAAGAACTACTGAACTGCCATGGCACTGTACAAAAAAGCATGCTTTGCCTATAACTAAAACCAATGAGTTTAGATCTCCCTTCTAGACCATAGCTGTAACATCAATCTCAGATAGCAGTTTGGTATTGCTCCTATTTATGAGAAATGCTAGAAAGCATGGTCATAATGATACAATGACATCTTACAAGACAATTAACATATCCTACCACCTTACTTTTGGCAGCAATAGGCCAAGTGATAAATTAGAACTTTCTTATTTTTTATCTATTTGTTTTACTTCCCACAAATACAGACAGGTCTTATGGCAACAATAAGATAGTACAAGACTAGGACTGCAAAGGAAGCAAATAATAATAATAATAATAATAATAATAATAATAATAATAATAATAATAATAATAATAATAATAATAATAATAATGATGATGATGATGATGCAGAAGATCAGAGTGACTAAGGCAAATAACCTCTGTTTAGAAATGAAAGGTAATGTGTTCATATTTTGTTTTCTTAATACATTTTATCTTTGGGCTATTCTCATACAGTTATGGAAAACTGCTACAAGAGATATTTGGTACATCTACAGTACGCGCAACTTTTAGTGATACCTGGTTTTACGGGGGGTGAGAAGTACGGAGAGAGGAGCTCTCCTGGTTCCGGTAATTCTGCCAACTGAATGGAAAGTAAATCTGAATTGAATCGATAGTATGATCGATCAATATGAGTTTTCTAAACCTTTATTATCATATGCCAACAACTGTGTCACACATATAACATTATAAATAACATTTCTCAATGTAAATCTTGTTCCTAGCATGAATTCTGTATTTTAGCTTTGCTGTGTAAACAATAACAGTAGTAGTACGTAAACTGTACGCCAGATGTCTCATGGCGAAGCATACTCTATTCATAGTTTGTGTTTCAAACGTTGCCAATACGAATCTCGAATATAACCGAGGTCTACTGATTCAGCACTAGGGAGCCCAGGTATCACTAAAAGTTGCACCGACTGTACAATGATGTTAATTCTTCAAACTGGTTCATACTTCAATATCAACTTAACATGTCTGAGTGTTCAGCATCTTGTCCTTTGGTTATCGGGTTTGATTCCCAGCCAGGGTAGAGGGATTTTAATTTTAAATAGTTAATTCCTTTGGCTCAGGGACCAGAAGTTCGTGCTGTCTCCCACATTGCTGCGACTCATATACCACACACAACACTATACTCCACCACACAAACATGCAGTTGCCTGTACATGGTAGATGCCACCCACCATCATCAAAGGGTCTGCATTATGAGGGTTACACCTTGTTAGCAACAGTCACATGAAATTATTTATTAACAACTTAACATATGACACCTGTATATATGTATAGGAAACCAATAGAGAGCAGCGACTTACCATATATCGTATTTGCTTGCAAATAACTCACACTTTTTTGACAAAATAAGTGTGAACATTTTCCGTGTGATACAGTATATGTGGAGATTTGTGTGTAAAAGATCGTATTCCCGAAGAAAAAAAAGCGTAAAATTTTCATTAGGCTATTGAAACAAGACAACTGGCATACTTACCCTATTCAATGTCACTGCCTTCAGTCTCCGAGCTATTCTCGCATGCATCATTCTGCTCATCATCGCATACTGCATCATCCTGACTCCTTTCCAATGCATTTGGGATGCCCGTCTTCAAAAAACTCATTACAATAAAGTCTGTCAACACCATAACCCATGCCCGTATAGCCCGATCTCACATGAGTTCAACTGACGGCCTCTTTATTTTGCCTGCTGGTGTCAGCTCATGCTCCCCTCCTGCCATCCATTTGGCGTACAATTTATGTATGTTGTCCTTAAAGGGCTTGTTGACGGAAACATCTAAGGGCTGTACACAATGTGAGAGTCCACCAGGAATTACAACAAGATCAGTTTTCATTTCCTGAAGACGTTTCTTCAAGTCTTCCACCAAGTGTCCACAGAAACTGTCCCACATTAGCATTGCTGGGCGTCGAAGCCCCTGGCCATGCTCTCCACACCGTACAGACCCAGTCCTGGACAAGAGCTGTATCCATCCATCCTTTCTCTTGAACACATCCATGAATGCCTTTCGGAAACCTTGTTTTAGGCACTGTTTTTCTTTTGAAAATAATGTACGGTGGCAATTTTCTTCCATCTGCAGTTACTGCTAGCATGACAGGGCAACGCTGTTTTTCACACCCAGTTGTACGTACAAGCACGCTAGATTCTCCCTTCTTGTTGATGGTGGTGTTGCATGGCATGTCAAAGTTTATTGGAGTTTGATCTGCATTGCCAATTTGAGGTAAGAGGTAATTGTTTTTCTTCTGCATTGCTATGTACGTCTTCGCAGACACAATCCATTTCATGTCATGAATCTACAGACCCAACCTCGGCTCACTTTCAGATCCGAACAGCTGATTCCCTCCTTTGCGAACCATGTGACCTTGCCGCGGTGGGGAGGCTTGCGTGTCCCAATGATGCAGATAGCCGAGCCGCAGGTGCAACCATATCAGATGGGTATCTGTTGAGAAACCAGACTAACGAATGGTTCATTGAAAGGGGGGTAGCAGCCTTTCGGTAGTTGCAAGGGCGGCAGTCTAGATGATTGACTGATACGGCCTTGTAATAATACTCAACATGGCTTAGCTGTGTTGATACTGCTACACGGCTGAAAGCAACGGGAAACTACGGCCGTAACCACCTCCCGAGGACATGCAGCTCTCTCTGTATGAATGATGTACTGATGATGGCTTCCTCCCGGGTAAAATATTCCGGAGGTAAACTAGTCCCCCATTCGGATCTCCGGGTGGGGACTACACGAGAGGGGGCGATCATCAGGAAGATGGATACTGCGAGTCGGAGCGTGGAATGTTAGAAGTTTGAATCGTTGTGGTAGGTTAGAGAATCTGAAAAGGGAGATGGATAGGCTAAAGTTAGATGTAGTTGGTATAAGTGAAGTACGTTGGCAGGAAGAACAGGATTTTTGGTCAGGCGACTACCGAATTATCAACACGAAATCAAACAGGGGTAATGCAGGAGTTGGTTTAATAATGAATAAGAAAATAGGGCAGCGGATAAGCTACTACGACCAGCATAGTGAAAGAATTATTGTCGCCAAGATAGATACCAAACCAATGCCCACCACAATAGTGCAGGTCTATATGCCTACTAGTTCAGCGGATGATGAAGAAATTGAAAGAATATATGAGGAGATAGAAGACTTAATACAATATGTCAAAGGTGACGAGAATCTAATTGTGATGGGAGACTGGAACGCAGTGGTAGGCCAAGGAAGAGAAGGTAGCACAGTAGGAGAATTTGGATTGGGACAAAGGAACGAAAGAGGAAGTCGGCTGGTTGAATTCTGCACTGACCATAATTTAGTCCTCGCCAATACTTGGTTCAAACACCACAAACGACGGCTGTATACGTGGACGAGACCTGGAGACACTGGAAGGTATCAAATAGACTTCATTATGATTAGGCAAGAGATTCAGAAACCAGGTGTTGGATTGCAAAACTTTCCCAGGAGCAGACGTGGACTTTGACCACAACTTGTTGGTCATGAAATGCCATCTGAAGTTGAAGAAATTGAAGAAAGGAAAGAATGCAAAAAGATGGATTCTAGACAAGTTGAAAGAAAAGAGTGCGATGGATTGTTTCAAGGAACATGTTGCACAAGGACTAAATGAAAAGGCCGAAGGAAACACAGTAGAGGAAGAGTGGAGAGTCATGAAAAATGAAGTCAGTAGGGCTGCTGAAGAAATGTTAGGAAGGAAGAAAAGATCAACTAAGAATCAGTGGATAACTCGGGAGATACTAGACCTGATTGATGAACGACGAAAATACAAGAATGCTAGAAATGAAGAGGGCAGAAAAGAATACAGGCGATTAAAGAATCAAGTGGATAGAAAGTGCAAGGTAGCTAAGGAAGAATGGCTGAAGGAGAAGTGCAAGGATGTCGAAGGCTGTATGGTCCTGGGAAAGGTAGATGCTGCATACAGGAAAATCAAGGAAACCTTTGGAGAAAGGAAATCTAGGTGCATGAATATTAAGAGCTCAGATGGAAAGCCACTTCTAGGGAAAGAAGACAAAGCAGAAAGATGGCAGGAGCATATCCAACAGTTGTATCAAGGTAACGATGTAGATAATTTCGTTCTGGAACATGAAGAGGCTGTTGATGCTGATGAAATGGGAGACCCAATTTTGAGGTCAGAGTTTGACAAAGCTATGTGTGACCTAAATAGGAACAAGGCAAATGGAATTGATGATATTCCCTCTGAATTACTGACTGCCTTAGGAGAAACCAGCATGGTAAGGTTATTTCATTTAGTGTGCAAGATGTATGAGACAGGAGAAGTCCCATCCGATTTTCGGCAGAATGTTGTTATACCTATTCCCAAGAAAGCCGGTGCTGACAGGTGTGAAAACTACCGCACTATTAGTTTAGTATCTCATGCCTGAAAAATTTTAACACGTATTATTTACAGAAGAATGGAAAAACAAGTTGAAGCTGAGTTGGGGGAAGATCAATTTGGCTTCAGAAGAAATGTAGGAACAAGTGAAGCAATCCTGACTTTACGTCTGATCTTAGAGGATCGAATCAAGAAGGACAAGCCCACGTACATGGCATTCGTAGATCTAGAAAAGGCATTCGATAATGTTGATTGGACCAGGCTATTTTTGATTCTGAAGATGATAGGGATCAGATACCGAGAACGAAGAATTATCTACAACCTGTATAAAAATCAGTCTGCAGTGATAAGAATCGAGGGCTTTGAAAAAGAAGCAGCAATCCAGAAAGGAGTGAGGCAAGGCTGCAGTTTGTCCCCTCTCCTTTTCAATGTTTACATAGAACAGGCAGTAAAGGAAATCAAAGAGAAATTTGGAAAGGGAATCACAGTCCAAGGAGAGGAAATCAAAATCTTGAGATTTGCCGATGATATTGTTATTTTATCTGAGACTGCAGAAGATCTCGAGAAGTTGCTGAATGGTATGGATGAAGTCTTAGGTAAGGAGTACAAGATGAAAATAAATAAGTCCAAAACAAAAGTAATGGAGTGCAGTCGAACGAAGGCAGGTGATGTAGGAAATATTAGATTAGGAAATGAAGTCTTAAAGGAAGTAGATGAATATTGTTACTTGGGTAGTAAAATAACCAACGATGGCAGAAGTAAGGAGGACATAAAATGCAGACTAGCACAAGCAAGGAAGAGCTTTCTTAAGAAAAGAAATTTGCTCACTTCAAACATTGATATCGGAATTAGAAAGATGTTTTTGAAGACTTTTGTGTGGAGCGTGGCATTGTATGGAAGTGAAACATGGACGATAACTAGCTCAGAAAGAAAGAGAATAGAAGCTTTTGAAATGTGGTGTTACAGAAGAATGCTGAAGGTGAGATGGATAGATCGAATCACAAATGAAGAGATACTGAATCGAAGTGGTGAGAGGAGATCGATTTGGCTAAATTTGACGAGAAGAAGAGATAGAATGATAGGACGCATCTTAAGACACTCAGGACTTGTTCAGTTGGTTTTTGAAGGAAGTGTAGGTGGCAAGAACGGTAGGGGTAGACCAAGGTATGAATATGACAAACAGATTAGAGCAGATGTAGGATGCAATAGTTACGTAGAAGTGAAAAGGTTAGCACAGGATAGGGTGACATGGAGAGCTGCATCAAACCAGTCTGTGAACTGATGACTCAAACAACAACACAGCTGATTCCTCCTTCAATCGCTAGTTTGTGCGCTTTGAAATGTAGCATCTCGTGCGAGATACTAAAGCCATCATTTTGCAACTCTGTAACGTAATGAAGCAACTCGTCTTCCAGCTCAGGAAACTTACCAGTTTTTGGCCCTCTGAAAGCCTTACGTGTTCAGTTGGTGGTTTCTAGCGCAGCTTTCTGTTTACACCAGTAGCAAACATTAAACTCAGTCACACTGAATTTTCGACTGGCAGCTCTGTTAGTATGTTCTTCAGCATATGTCATCACTTTGAGTTTAAACCCGGCCGTATAACTCCCACGTTTCTCCAAAACTTAAAGATCGACCTACACAAGAAAACTTAACTGAGAAGCACCAATGAAACGTGAAGACAGAATACTGGTACTTATCGACAATACAACAGATGGATGATACCTAATACTGTGATCACGTAACTGCCGGGACAGGGAAACGCTCCCAGTTCACATGATCAGCTCTGCTGGACAGGTAATGATAAGCATATTGACAAAGATGGAAGAGTGAGAGGGATGGCCGAGTGTGTCTTACTGGCTACGAATGCGGCCTTGAGGCAGGGGTTTGCGAGTTAGGTATTTTTTGTTACAACAGCTAGCCTCAACCATTCTGCAGGTAGAAAGAAATGCAGCTTCTTCTTGTACTGTCACGTACAAAGTACCGTAACAGCAATTGGTAGAGTCCCGATATTTAATGTAGGCATGTCCACGGAATACACAAACTTTATTTCGTGTATGTACCGTATGTCTTTATGACGTCAGAAATTAATGCGAGTTATGTGTGGGGATATTTTCTCTGCAATCTCAAATGTTAAAAATGGGGTGCAAGATATATGTGGTAGCGAGTTATATGCGAGCAAATACGGTATGCATTTGTTGGCTTTCTTACCAGAACATACATGACACTTTCATTTAATAAAAGACCAAATATAGAACAGAATTAAAATGTACAATATTTTTTTAACAAAAATAGATTAACATTTAAATGTGTGTGTGTCAGAGTACTTCCTTACTTTACTGAAACGTTCCCAGTTCTTCCTTATAACATCATCCTCATCAGGATTAAACTTTCCTTTCTTCATACTTATATCAAGGTTGTTAAACCTGTCTTGCTGTTTCTGAGTGGGCTCATGTGAAATATATGTTTCAATCTGATGACTTTCAGGAACAGGAAAAGTAAGAGGAATTTGAAGTTCTGACAATCTCTATAAAATTAAAAGAAAATTATTAGAACCAAATAAAAACACCTTTCTATACACTACCATTTGTCACAGATATTTGAATTTCCGAACCTGTGCAGCCGTAGGCTATAAAGAACATTGCTACCAATTCTGCATTCTGTCATGTATTGATTTTTATGAAATCCATTGTGCTGAGGAGGAAATTTCTGAGCTAAATTATTATGCTCTTTTATTTTTGCTATTTGTTTAAATGTTCACAAACTCAGTCTGTTCTTCAGTGACAATGAGGTAGGAAAGGGCTAGGACTGGGAAAGAAGCAATCGTGGCTTTATTTAAGGTACAGCCTTAGCATTTGCCTGGTGTGAAAATAGGAAAACCATAAAAGTACTTGGAGGAACATAAAACCAATAAAATCATTATTTTAAGTAGGCCTACTTGGGACCAGGCTACTCCAACTGTTGGGGCCGATGACCTTTGATGTTAGGCCCCTTTAAACAACAAGCATCATCATCATCACTTCAACTGTTCCCCATTTTTGTTGCATTTTCTCTCTGTGTGAATCAATCAATCAATCAATCAATCAATCAATCAATCAATCAATCAATCAATCAATCAATCAATCAATCAATCAATCAATCAATCAATCACCCCTGATCTGCATTTAGGGCACTCGCCAAAGTGGCAGATTTCCTACCTGTTGTTTACCTAGTCTTTTCTTAGATAATTGCAAAGAATTTGGAAATTTATTGAACATCTCCTTTGGTAAATTATTCCAATTCTCAACTCCCCTTCCTATAAACTAATATTTGCCCCAATTTGTCCTCTTGAATTCTAACTTTACCTTCATATTCCACCACTCAAACTTATTCGTCTACAAATGTCATTCCATGCCATCTGTCCACTGACAGCTCGGAACACACCATTTAGTGAGCAGCGCGTCTCGTTTCTCCCAAATCTTTCCAGCCCAAACTTCACAACATTTTCGCAATGCTACTATTTTGTTGGAAATCACCCAGAACAAATTGAGCTGCTTTTCTTCTAGTTCTCGAATCAAGTAATCCTGGTGAGGGTCCCATATACTGGAACCATACTCTAGTTGGGGTCTTACCACAGACTTGTATGCCCTCTTTTTTACATCCTTACTACAACTCCTAAATACTCTCATAACCATGTGCAGAGATCTGTACCCTTTATTTATAATCTCATTTCCTCCTGGTAAGCCATTCATTTAAGTGTACTGTACTTTATTTTGTGTAATTTAAAATTAAGGATTCTATTATTATTTTTATTATTGCTATTAATATCATTTGTTTCATTTGTGTTTGTAATTATGTAAATGTATACTCTTCTAGTGGTTAAATGTAAGAGAGGGCCTTGAGCCCTAACTTCGCCACCAATAAAGGCATTATCTATCTATCTATCTATCTATCTATCTATCTATCTATCTATCTATCTATCTATCTATCTATCTACCTACCTACCTACCTATCTATCTATCTATCAGTAGCTGTTCGCATCTTTAAGATAACCTTTCTTGAGAAAGGGACGGATCAAAGCTGAGGTCTAGTCAGATGGCAATTTCTCCATTTCTCAGATGTTCTCGATGATTTCAGTGAGCTTGTTCACTGCCTTGCTAACAGCACACTTCCAGAGTTTGGACACAATGGAGTCCTCTCCAGCTGCCTTGTTGTACTTGAGCAGCTGGATGACTTCATTAATTTCTTCCAATGAAAGAGGTAGCAAGTCTGGGTTGATGGATGATCATCATCATCATCATCATTATATTATGTCATCATCATCATCAGGGACAGATGAAACGGAGATGGAGACACCACCATAGAATAGATAAGATCCAGAAAAACTAACACCCATTAACATGACTTGAAGTTGAAACAGCACTAAAGAACATGCGAAACAGGAAGTCCTCAGGCTTCGATGACCTCACCCAAGATATGATTAAGGAAACTGGAATACCATGCTTAAATTGGCTATATAGAGTGCTCTCAGTGATCTGGGATTAATACAAAATCCCAGTAGATTGGAGAGAAAGAATTATCATCCTACTGTTTACAAAGGGAACAGAGAGAAATGTAGAAACTATCAGGGGCAGCTTTTCAGGTGAAGTGCCACTTCACCACTTATTTTTACCATAATGAATTACTTAAATTTATTTTTCTTATGACATTTGTTGGTTTTACGGAAAGAAAATGTTTTATTGTACGGCGTTCGGAGCACCTCATCACCTGATGAGAATCATGGAAACTCACGAAAGCGCCGGCTGTCGGCCACAGTACGGCGTGTGAGACTGAGTGAAGACGAGATATTCTGCAGCTGCCTCTACCTCCCAAGTGCTCCCTCCTAGCGCTTGGCCTTGGCGGTTGCCATGACAACCGTGACGTCACCCGCGTACTTTCCACATAGCAGAATGTGCTAGTGAAGTTGTCGGAAGAGCGGAATGCTTCGTCTTCCCTGCGTCATCCTGTGTGAAGTATGAGTACTTATGCATCGTGGTTCATTCGTAGTGTTGTGCTGTTTTATTTAAATATGTATCCTATTTATGATTAGTGTGCATTTTATTATAAACACCATTTTCACATTGGAGAAACGAAGATCAGAATTAAGTTCTACGTTTTGATCGCTCTACTGAATCACTTTGTGCTACAAAAGAAGTGAAACATTCCGGTAAACCTTACAATCTTAGTTTCAAACGATTGTGGTTTAAGGAATTTCCATGGTTGTGCTCCTCTCCAGCTCTACAGAAGTTGTTTTGTTGGGCCTGCTTGCCTTTTATCAATTTTTTTTTTTTCGTGTGGCTATTTCTAGCCGAGTGCAGCCCTTGTAAGGCAGACCCTCCGATGAGGGTGGGCGGCATCTGCCATGTGTAGGTAACTGCGTGTTATTGTGGTGGAGGATAGTGTTATGTGTGGTGTGTGAGTTGCAGGGATGTTGGGGACAGCACAAACACCCAGCCCCCAGGCCATTGGAATTAACCAATGAAGGTTAAAATCCCCGACCTGGCCGGGAATCGAACCCGGGACTCTCTGAACCAAAGGACAGTACGCTGACCATTCAGCCAACGAGTCGGACCTTTTATCAATAAAAATAACATTTGGAATAAAGAAGGATTTTCAGCCCTTTTGAACATAACACGTTCTTTACATAAGCACTCAGACTCTGCAGAACATAAAATACGGCAGCTAGATTTCAAGACATTGGAAACAAACCAAAATACGATCTCTGATGTCCTGAAGGAAAATGCCAGACTGCATATTGTAATTGTACAGTTCAGTGAAAATGTACATTTAAATAGGCTTTTCCTTCAGTTGGAAACTGATGCAGTGCTCTATTTAAGTAAGCAAGAACTAGCTTTTCGTGGTCATGACGAAACATTAAATTCAATAAATCGTAGTCACGTGCTGGACCCTCCGCCAGTCACAGGTACGAGGTACGAGTACAAAACAACCAAAAACAACACGTAGTTCCTAAATCTTGTCCTCCTCTGTGGTGTAGTGGTTACTGTGATTAGCTGCCACCCCGGAGGCCCAGGTTCGATTCCCGGCTCTGCCACGAAATTTGAAAAGTGGTACAAGGGCTGGAACGGGGTCCACTCAGCCTCAGGAGATCAATTGAGTAGAGGTGGGCTCGATTCCCACCTCAGCCATCCTGGAAGTGGTTTTCCGTGGTTTCCCACTTCTCCTCCAGGCAAATGCCGGGATGGTACCTAACTTAAGGCCACGGCCGCTTCCTTTCCTCTTCCTTGTCTATCCCTTCCAATCTTCCCATCCCCCACCAAGGGCCCTGTTCAGCATAGCAGGTGAGGCCGCCTGGGCGAGGTACGGGTCATCCTCCCCAGTTGTATCCCCCGACCCAGAGTCTGAAGCTCCAGGACACTGTCCTTGAGGCGGTAGAGGTGGAATCCCTCGCTGAGTCTGAGGGAAAAACCAACCCTGGAGGGTAAGCAGATTAAGAAAGAAAGAAAGAAAGAAGTTCCTAAATCTGTCGCTCAAAACCGAACGGGTAATAGCTCTTCACCATACTTTACAGCCACGAGCCGCCACTGGAAACTATAGGGGTATAATGTTGTCACACACCCTTCAAGCTGTTGGAAAACCGGGCGAGTTGGCCGTGCGCGTAGAGGCGCGCGGCTGTGAGCTTGCATCCGGGAGATAGTACGTTCGAATCCCACTATCGGCAGCCCTGAAGATGGTTTTCCGTGGTTTCCCATTTTCACACCAGGCAAATGCTGGGGCTGTACCTTAATTAAGGCCACGGCCGCTTCCTTCCGATTCCTAGGCCTTTCCTCTCCCATCGTCGTCATAAGACCTATCTGTGTCGGTGTGACGTAAAACCCCTAGCAAAAAAAAAAAAAAAAAAAAAAAAAAAAAGCTGTTGGAAAAGATCACAGAAATCAGAACTTTCGCTTGAGGAAGAACAACACGGATTCAAGAAAGATCAAAATACTACAGATCTCATTTTTTCCATCAGAATGCTTACAGAAAAGTACTGGGAACATAGAAAGAATCTTGTGATTACATTTCTGGACAATGAAAAGGCATATGACAGTGGTCCCTCAAAACAAGATCTGGGAATGCCTGGAAGACCTGAAGATGCCAAAGTACCTCACGACAAGTGAAGATGCTATACCAGAATTGCTACAGCTGTGTTCAGATAGGCAATGGAAGATCAAAATGGTTTTAGATAAAGAGAGGTGTCCAACAAGAAAGTGCCCTAACACCACTCTTGCTCATAATAGTAATGGACAAGATCATAAAGTTTATCAAGAAAATGGACAGCAGACCAAATGTCCTGGTATTTGCCAATAATGTGCTCCTATGGGGAGAAACAGGAGCTGAAGTACAGAAAAAACTGACTGAATGGAACAATATGTTGAATAAATTTGAGATGAAGATAAGCAAAACAAAGACTGCAGTAATGACCATCAACGGGAAAGGAACAAACCCAAACCTCTTTTAGGAAGGATCAAAACTAGAATCAGTTACTCACTTCAAGTACCTCAGAAGCACAATCTCCAAAAGACAACACTGTCAAGCAGGAAATACTCAGCAGGACACAGAAAGCATTAAACTTTTACAATCAAGTCAGAAATCTACTCTGAGACTGCAAAATATCACAAAAAGCAAAAACAACTCTGTACCACACCTACTTCATATTGATTCTCACATATGGTTTAGAGGCATGTACTCTACTAAACAATGACTAACAGCAGAATTCAGGCAATAGAAATGAGATTCATTAGAAGTATGAATCGAACTACTCAAAAAGACAAAATCAGGATTGAAATAAACAGGATGGTAGCTGGTACTGAGGACCCTATTACCAATGTAATAAAGAAGCATAGACCTCAATGGTATGGACACATTATGAGAATGAAGAGCGAGACACGTGCCAGAAAATACTTCGGCCTTACTGTCCAGGGAAAAAGATGAAGACGAAAGCCAAAGAAATGCTAGATAGACACAGTGAAATCAGATCAATCAATCAATAATGATCTGCATTTAGGGCAGTCGCCCAGGTGGCAGATTCCCTATCTGTTGTTTTCCTAGCCTTTTCTTAAATGATTTCAAAGAAATTGGAAATTTATTGAACATCTCACTTGGTAAGTTATTCCAATCCCTAACTCCCCTTCCTATGAATATATATTTGCCCCAATTTGTCCTCTTGAATTCCAACTTTATCTTCATTGTGATCTTTCCTACTTTTAAAGACGCCACTCAAACTTATTTGTCTACTAAAGTCATTCCACACTATCTCTCCGCTGACAGCTCGGAACATACCACTTGTGATATAGATGTTGATTCCCATAGGGAATATGAAATATTTGTCCTGATTGAGCCCAACTTAGCACATAGGGGCAAAACGCAGGCAACCAAGAATGAGTTAGCTGGATAATTTATAATGTCTAATAACGGACCATTAAATTGGTATTACATACAACTTAGTCGAGCAGCTCGTCTTCTTTCTCCCAATTCTTCCCAGCCCAAACTTTGCAATATTTTTGTAACACTACTCTTTTGTCGGAAATTACCCAGAACAAATCGAGCTGCTTTTCTTTGGATTTTTTCCAGTTCTTGAATCAGGTAATCCTGGTGACGGTCCCATACACTGGAACCATACTCTAGTTGGGGTCTTACCAGAGACTTATAAGCCCTCTCCTTTACATCCTTACTACAACCCCTAAACATCCTCATAACCATGTGCAGAGATCTGTATCCGTTATTTACAATCCCATTTATGTGATTACCCCAATGAAGATCTTCCCTTATATTAACACCCAGATACTTACAATGATCCCCAAAAGGAACTTTCACCCCATCAAAGCAGTAATTAAAACTGAGAGGACTTTTTCTATTTGTGAAACACACAACCCGACTTTTAACTCCGTTTATCAACAAACTATTGCCTGCTGTCCATCTCACAACATTATCTACTTACAATGATCCCCAAAAGGAACTTTCACCCATCAACGCAGTATTTAAAACTGAGAGGACTTTCTATTTGAGAAACACACAACCTGACTTTTAAGTCTGTTTATCAACAAACTATTGCCTGCTGTCCATCTCACAACAGTATCGAGGTCATGTTGCAGTTGCTCACAATGAGAGAGGTCTCAAATGGGAAGATGTCTTGGAACAGAAGATGTTTGTAGACAGGAAGAGATGGCGAGTGCTTGTACACCACATCCGGAAAACTGGAGTTAGAAAATTATGATGAAGACAGATAAATTAATGATTGTTTTGAGGTTGTCCCATGTTTGGGAGGCTGCTCCTCCCTCCTGTACTTGCTGGAGTTTTGGTGTTATTCTTTCCCCAAACTCTTGGAAAATGATTTTGTCAGTAAAGCAAACCTGTCTTACTCTCTCCTTCTCGATCAATTTCAGTTTGATCCACATTTTCATGGATAACCTAATAGGGTCACTGCCATAATCTGCTCCAGGATAGGTCTTGCAATCTACGACTGAAGTCCACCAATGTTGCCTCACCAAAATTAAATCAATCTGATTTTAAACCCTATCTCCAGGTGAAATCCATGTGTTTGACACTGCGGGTGATGTTGCAAGAGGGTACTGCAGATAGACACGTTATTGCTAACACAAAATTCCAGTAAACACTCACTATGCTCATTTTTCACACCTAAACTATGCCTTTCAATCATATGTTTCAAGTGACTCTCTTGAGTAGTCTTGCCTATCTTTGCATTAAAATCAACCAGAATGGCTGATATTTTCTTTTTAGGTATATTTCTGATGGTACTGCATGTTCTAGCAGCTCATAGAATTCATTCATTTCTGGAGAGAGAGATATTTATATTCTATCACAGTCTGGCTCATATCCCATGACAGTAACAGCTATTTCAGGAATCACTACAGCAACATTATTCTAACTCAGATCCTACCTTCTGGAAAAACATACAGCATTCTTTACATGAGTGACAAAGTGGCCACGATCTTTCCAATGTGTCTCATTGAGTCCAAGTATGTCCAGATCATGCAAGGCTCAATGCTCTTTCAACTATAGTAAGACTTTTTGTCTGAAAGAGACCTCATACATACACTGTCTTTCTAACTATGCAAAGGGATGGTTTAGATTGTTTTGCACATTTTGAGGCTCCTCTCAGTCATGTTTCCCTCGAAGAAACAACTGGGCGACTTACACTGGTGGTTTCTGTGTCTTCCACTGATGCCCAATGCCTGTGACAACGCCTGTCTATTCACCAAACCAGCTTCCCGCTGGGGTTGGGTACCCAACCTTTCAATGGATTGCTTAGCTTAAAATGGGCACTAAGTATAAGTAGGAATTTGTGAATTGACATGAGGGAGGCTAAGAGAACTCCCCTGTTGAGTTCTTATGTTTACATCATACCTCCATTTAGCCAGAATCTCAAGGTGGTCACAGGTCACTTCCCACTTTCTTATATGAACAGGAAAATTCTGCTCTTCACTGACAATGGCAAGCTCTAAAATTACTTTTTTTTTTTTTTTTGACTTCACTTGTATGTTGAGTACGGCATTGAAACAAATCAGTCCAAAGACAACTGGAAACTGTGTTAATAAAGTTTGTTTTAAATCTGAGACGACACAGAAAACTGAAGGAGAAAACAGTTTGCTGTTTCAGATAAGGCGAGGAGGTTTAGCAATCAGGAGATTCCTGGAGTAATGAAGAACAAAATTATTCAAGACCGCCAAGTCAAAGAACCAAAACCATCAATGTTTGAAACTACTATAATGGTAGAAATCCTGAGAAGATCTCTGAATCCCTACCACAAATAAAAGATAATGTTTTAGTGTTATCAGTGAACTTGAATAGGGTATTTTGTTAGCTGTATCAAGATAAACAAATAATAGCAAATTAAGATAATTTTCGTTTTTCCACTATCATTTGAATGCAAAAATTAAAGTCTAAAATCAGTTCTTTTTCTTTAAATTCTTATATTCTTCAGTTCTTTTTTTTATTATTTTCTTTGTTAATGTGTCAAGTGTTTTATATACTGTAGGCCTATTTATGCAAAAGAAACATTTGAAACTCCTTTTAAGGTATTGAAAAATGAAATCTAGTAAACTGACAAATTTTGTATTATAGAGCATAGCTGAGGCTAAATATTTATGTGAACTAAGTAGCTAAATATTCATAAGAACAGTTTTATTTAAAAATCGTGGACATATTAATTTTGTTTAAATGCCCCATACGCTTAAATTAAAAGTATGTTACCGTAATTCCAACATCAAAGGTTCCTACCAATCTGTGTCACCACTGTGTAGAACTTCTGTATATTGAGGAATTTTTCATGTGAAAGTGATTTTAGGCCAAGGAGCAATAATCAAAATATCACCAAGGGCTATGGATCTCATGCCTAATCATTTCTTATTTTGGTGCCTCATCAAAGATAAAGTGTATGCTATAAAGCCAGAACATTGGAAATCCAATGAACAAGCTTCTAAGTAAAATGATTCAGAAATACAACTCTGCCAAGTCATTTGTCTCAGTGTTCCTAGATGCCTTCAGCATTGCCTCAATCCAGGGAGGGAAAAAGATATATTGAAAGCACCTTTGTAACAAGACATGAGAAACATACTGTAACTGATCCAGGAGAAAATATGCAAAATTGAACTAAGATGGTTTGGACACAAGCTGTGAGCAGAAGCATGTGCAATTGCAAAGAATAGCTACCCGTTAGAAGTCACTGGAAAGAGACTCAAGGGACAACCTAAGCAACAATGGGCTGATACACTACACGACATTAAAAGAGTAAATCTACACCCCAACATGGCCCACAACTGAATGAAATGGAGACAGTAGAGCCACACAGTGGACCCTACCACTAGGCGAGGCAAATCTGTAGCATCAAATGAAAAATGATTGTTCTGATACCTTGTATATAAACATTTTGTACGATAAGTTGATTGATTTGGATTTCATTTATAAAATTCAGTTTTGTGACAAATGGTAGAGTTCAATATGAACTTTTTTTAAGTATCTGAAAAATGCTGAATTTTCATAAGAATTGGGGAAAGGAACATTGAGAATATTTTTAAAATCAGAATCAATATATGGAATATTTACAAACCTGTAGAGAACAACAAATTTGATGTTACTCAATTCAAACATTAGGTATAATCACAAATTAATATTCTGAGTATTTAAGAGCTGATCTATAAGTGAGGTTCTTCAGTCTATCGAAAACTAATGTAGGATAAAATAAATTTAGACAGCCTGTTGAAGAAACTTAGGATAAAATATATTTCAACAGACTAAAGAACCTCACATCTTTTTTTTTTTTTTTGTATTACAGCATACAGAAATGGCTTCCACTACAACAGGGCCATCCAAACAGCGCTCTGGGGAAGGTAGTTTCGGGTAGTGGTGGGAGAAGCTTGGTTGGCTGAGCGAGCAGCCGATCCATCAGTCGCTAGTCTAGTCCAATGCGCTTTGTTGACAGAGGGTAATTAAATCAGTTTCGCAGCTGTCATAAAAATGCAATGAAATGGCGTAAGGCTTTTAGTGCCGGGAGTGTCCGAGGACAAGTTCAGCTTGCCAGATGCAGGTCTTTTGGTTTGACGCCCGTAGGCGACCTGCATGTCGTGATGAGGATGAAATGATAAAGATGACATATACACCCACCCCCCCTCCCAGCGAAATTAACCAAATATGGTTAAAATTCCCGACCCTGCCGGGAATCGAACCCGAGACACCTGTGACCAATGGCCAGCACGCTAACCATTTAGCCATGGAGCCGGACGCAGCTGTCATGACTGAACATCATACAAGAGAAAAAAAAAAGGAGTGGTGAAGCAGCAGCCTTTAAAGCAGAATGAGAAATTTCATTTTTCTGTACAGCTTATAAAGGGCATGCCAAATGTTTAGTGTGCCACCGAAATGTAGTGTGTTTAAAAAAACTCAATTTGGAACGGCACTACAGTGCCAACCACAGGGATGATTATGGTGATTTGACAGACGCCAGTCGCCAATCAAAGTTGGAAGAACTGAAAGAAAATTTCAAGCAGCACTATTCTCTAAATATTAATTTTAAAATGATTGTTTACAAATGGGAATGAAGAAATGTTTGAATTATCTGAACACCACTAAAATTGTCACTTGCCGTATATTTTTTGGACAGGAGACTGAGGAGAGTGAGGTTGGTGGACCCATTTTATGAGCAAGCTATAAATGTTCGCTGCGAATTTCCAAAGCTGGGGAACCCTTCATGGAAGGGAATTTAATCAAGGAGTGCCTAATGGACGCGGCGGCATGTATTTGTCCTGTGAAGCTAGTTGAGAAATTTGATAAAATCTCTCTTTCTCCTCAAAGTGTGGCTCGCAGAATAGACAATATGGTCGTTGACATGGAACAGCAATTAATGGAGAAAGCAGCAAATTTTGTATCCTTTTCCATCGCCCTCGACGAATCAACTGACATTGCAGACACAGCTCAGCTCGTTATTTTCATTCGAGGGGTGGATGACGATCTTCGGGTCAGGATTTCCTAGACTAGGTAGCTCTCAAAGACACCATTACCGGTTTCGAAATTTTCCAACCTGTGGAGTGTGTTTTTGAGTCAATGGGATTAAAATGGGAGAGGTTGGCGAGTGTAACAACGGATGGAGCTCCTGCTTTACATGGTCTGCACTTGGGGTTCCTCAGCTATGTAAAATTTAAAATGGCTGAGAGCGGTAGTACCCTAATGGCGGCGACCCATTCCTTGATACAGTAGGAGGCAATCTGTGCAAAGGTCGCCAAGCTTAAAGATGTAATGGGAACAGCTGTGGGAATGGTAAATTTTCTTCGCTCCCATGGACTCATGCACCATCAATTCAAAGAGTTCTTGGATGACATCGAAGTGGAGTATCCGGATATCCCGTACCACGCAGAAGTAAGATGGCTGAGCAAGGCGAAGGTGCTTCATCGTGTTTTTTGCTTGTGGAACGCAATAGATACCTTTTGTGACATGAAAGGGCGGCCCGAAGTTCTTTTGCGTGATCCTAAGTGGGTGGCAGACTTGGCTTTTTTAAGTGACATTGTTCCCATCTGAATACTTTGAACAGTTCGCTTCAGGACGAAAAGCACAATAACCGCGATTTGGTGGAAAAAATTCAAGCGTTCAAAAGAAAATTGATTTTGTGGAAAAACCAGATGCGTGCATGGAACACAGGACATTTTCTATAGCTTGAAACAGTGAAGGAAGGTTTCGACTTTGATGAGTACTTGCAGGTAATTCACCAATTACAAGGAGAGTTTGAAAAGAGACTTTTAGAATTATCAGAACTCCAAGCGGTGTTAGATGTATTTGTTCGACCATTTTCTCTCAGAGCAGACAGTGCTCCACAATTAAGAGTTGATTGAACTGCAGTGCAATGTTTGTCTTCGCTTTCTAATGTCACAAAGTTAGGAAGAATTTTAAACAGCGGCTTTCCGCAAGAAGAATACCCCCTTCTGTATCAACGTGCATGTAAAGTTTTGTCAATGTTCGGCTAAACGTACATTTGTGAGCGTTCCTTTTCTGTCTTAAGCTTACGAAAAGTAACCACCGTGCAATGATGAGCGATAGAAACTTTCACAGTTGTTTAAGAATAGCTGTATCCAGAAATATTGTACCCAATTTGGAGAAGATTGTTTGCTCCAAAACTAAAAGCTCATAAAAACGACTGAGCAAAAGTCACTCAAGGTCTGTACTATCTGTTCATATTTGCAAAATTTTGTTTCATTTTTCTCTTAGATATGTTCTAATTTCAGATTTGAATAAATCACATTATTCTTTACTTAACACTTGATTTTGTTTCCTGCATATTCCATAATAGGAGTACCTTTCGATTTATATATGTGGTATATTTGTGATGGCAAAACAGCCCTATCAATATGATGTCAACAAACCCACAAAAACCGTCGGGCGCACGTCTGTACGTACGTATCTAGTCAGCGCGGTCCGAACATCGTCCGTCTGTCCCAGGTCTCCTCGCTGCCACACTGTAGTGGTGGTAGGGGAACGAGCGCTAGTCTGACTGCCCAGTGCTCCCCGAGGACGGGCGCGCTCTCGGAGCACATTGACTGGATGGCCCTGCACTACAACATAATACCTAAAAACTTAGTAGGTACCTTAGTTCTCTTCTCTATCAGCCAATTTCATTCTATTAATAAGAAGCATATAAATAATACAAACCATTATCATTTCAGGTGAGATTTCATTATTCATCATAGAGGAATCTATTAGCTCTTCAATATCGTCTTCACATAGGTCATCAATACTGATCTTGTGATCCATTTTACAAGATTCCACCAAATTTTTATTAATGCTCTTGGTAACACTAGATAAATTTGCTTCTTGTTTATCGCTCTTAAACGAGGCAGTCTGTATGTCGCTATGTGATTCCACTCGACTATCAAGTGAAATATTTTCAATGGTTTCCCCTGCCTTGACAGAGTTGTTCATCATGTTTTCACTATATTCCTGATTTGTAACACTATCTATTTCTTGGTTCTTAGAATATTTGTGATCTTTCTCAGGTTTCAACTTCTTAACTTTGTTAACCTCATTATCTGATAAAGAAGTAGAGGCACTAACATTTAAAGAACTGTCATCTTTTCTGCTTTCAGAATGAATAGTATTCCTATTCCTCTTTGGTTTATGCACCAATTTTTCTAAACCTGGACTACATGAATTGTTGATCTGTGTCTTATTACTCGAAAAGCTTTCATCTTTTGTTTCTGAATGCTTCCTTTTCTTTTTGTGTCGCTTAACTTTACTATCCGCTTCAGAGACTTTCTCAAGAAAATGACTTTCAGATTGCTCCTCAGTGTTTTCATGGAAAGAGTGTGATTCAACTTCTTTTCCCCTTTTATGTTTCTTACCTTTAAGAACTCCTATTGGAGTACTGAAATCATTACTCAAATCTGCTTTATGAGTATGAACACTCTCACTCACAATATCTTTCTCAAAACATTTCTCTTTAATTTTCCTTTTCTGTTTCTTGGGCTTATAACTATATTCCAATTCAGAGTTAGCAGACATATTAATATTGATAAATATATTTTGGAAATTTCCTTATTTCATTCTTGATCTTCTTTTTTCGTATTTCAGTAACATTTTGAAAGCTTCCTTGCATGATCTACCTTAAATTTTTCTATGCAAGTGTCTGCCTTATTGTTCTTTTATCTCTGCTATTTAGTTCTTCTGGAGTAGGGTTGAATAAAACTGCAGATAACATCTAGAATAAAAGAAAGTTATGATTACTAAATCAAGATACTGAAACTCATCAAGCAATATTAAACTGGTAGGCAGTAAATAGTCAAAAGTATTCAGCAATAATAAATATGATCTCTAATAAATAAACATAACAACTAACACAGAATTTATGGCTGCACAATTAACAATGTATACACTAATTGTAAAGGACCTTGAATTTCAAAAGCCTATCATAAGAACTATCAATGACTTTTAGGGTTCAGACACAACATATTTTAAGAAACATTTTACAAAGGATGAGGGAGTCACATTAGCATAGTTTAGCTGCTGGCTTTCTAACCAGACAACTGCAGAACAAATGTTTAGCATCTGCATGTGTATTTAGTGCAGTGGATTTGAATCATTTCTAAAAAAATATATATATATAAAAAAAATTATCTCCAGCAGGTCGTGATCAGCATGTTGCTGATCACTGTTTTATAAGGAGTTCTTAACAGGTGTTAAAAGGGGAAGGGCAGAGTGTGGGGAGGGATTATTCGTCAGGAAAGCAGTATATAGTACACAACATAGTTTATGTTAGGCATGTAAATGAACAAAGGATGTAGACAGATTTAGAAGTTGCAGGAATTAGGACAAAAACCATCCCAGTGTATTCACCATGTGGGGAAGATAAGTATGCTAATAGGAACTAGAAGCATTTACTGAGACTTTTGTGTAACAATGGAATTAGCAATTGCCCTTTCATTCTTCAATCATAAGACTACTCATGACTACACGTGAGAGGGTAGGACAACCACATCTATAATAGACTATATCATACCTAACATTAAATTCAGAAAATCATTAATGATTTTTTTTTTTTTTTGCTAGTGGCTTTACTACATGTGATCAATCTCATAATTAGACCGTATTGAAGATAATGTATTAAAGTTAAAAACTTTTTATTTTATAACCACCTATTCAATACAAAGATAATGCACTCAATTATTTATAAAATATTCATGAGGTACATTGGTTAATAGGACAAGTTTCGTTTGTCTTTGCGAACATCATCAGCTATAAATAACAAAGCCTAAGGTCAGCGCCCTGAGTTTATTTAAATGGTTAAAAATGTCGTTATATTAAAAGAATGGTAAAATTGTGATAAAAGTAGTTGTATAGTATTAAAATTAGACTATAACATAGTATAACGATTAGCATCAAGAATTTTTCATAAAGTACAATGAATATTGATAATCTGAAAAGTAAAAACAATCATAAGGGTCATTAAATTAGAAAAGATGTAATAGTAGACATTAAAAAGACTTCGATGTTTGAAGCGTGGATTAATTGTAGAGTTGTTGGGTATAAACTTGAAGTTTGAAATCCATTAGACCGGTGAAAATATTTGCTAGCGGTAACAGCGTGAATAGGACAAGGTAGGCCACTTGTTATTGCCTCTAGTGAATTGTGTTGGGTTGAGACAGATAATATTGTAGGCACTAAAATATGTTCGTATGTGACGCGTGGATAATGTTGAAAGCATGAACTTTAAATTTTTAAATCTGCTGTGATAGAAAGGGAGTGTCCGCTGACGTTAGCTGCGTGAGGCAAACTGGCCAGTTTTTTAATTTTATAACCACCTATTCAATACAAAGATAATGCACTCAATTATAAAATATTCATGAGGTACATTGGTTAATAGGACATGTTTCGTTCATCTTTGCGAACATCATCAGCTATAAATAACAAAGCCTAAGGTCAGGGCCCTGAGTTTATTTAAATGGTTAAAAATGTCGTTATATTAAGGTTTCTCTTCTGCCTGTTCCAAACACTTTTAAGATGGGAGGTCACTGGTTAATTGCCAGAGCTTATGGGTTCTATTCTTGATCTTTACCTGATCCAAGATCTCGCTGAGCAGTGTGTCCATTCTGGACAGCATCATTGACGGTCCCGCGGCAGAAAATTGAGCATCCGAAATGAGTTGCTAGAGTGTCAATGTCATTGAGACCCTTAGCACTGGGATTGCTGTTGATATGGGAATTGACGTGGTCTCTAAAGGATTGCCAGTTGATTTTGCGGAGATGAATAGGAATGGGAATGGGAAGTGCTAAGGGGCTGGAAGTGACAGTGATGAGGACTGGTAGGTGGTCTGAATCAAGGGTGTCGATGGTGGTAAGTTTTAGATGATGACGTACATTTAGTGAAATGGCAATGTCCAGTATGTCAGGTCAATGATTCGGGTTGTGAGGGTAGTAAGTTCTGTATGCCTGTCTGGTCCATGAGTTAAAAGGAGCTTCTGATCACAGTACCTGGCGAGTTGGTTTCCTTTTGAAGTAGAGATAAGACTGTTCCAGCAAGGTATCTTGGCACTGAAATCACCTGCAAGGCGGCATTGCTGACCTTTGCAGATGATTTTGTCCAGATCACCTGAGTCAAACGTTGCTTTGGGATGTATATAGCAAGCAGAGAGATTGAAAGGTCCTTTATGTGTGGCTACTTCAATAGTTGTGGCTTCTAGCAAGGTGGGGTCGGTGGGTGTGGGGATTCATTAGTGGGAGAGGGTATTTCAGATGAATACTGCGGTGCCACTGTGTTCTCGGTTAGGACGATTATTTCAATAGGAATTGAAGTTGGGGAAGTGAAAGGAGTGAAGGAGTGGGAGAGTTTAAGCTATGTTTTGCAGATGAGCGCGATGTCTACTTTCTGGTCTTTAATTAGCGCACACAACACTGTGCGCTGACAATGAATGCCTTCAGCGTTCCTATACAGGGCTCTCAATTCCCTAGGAAATGTTCTTGCCACTGGAAGAAAATTTGTTTCTTGACAGCAATAGTGGAGGCATTCACTAATCGAGACAGTGTGGTCTTTATGAAGGAGATAATTTCCTTAGGAAAGGATCTGCAGGTAATTTAAAAGTTCAAAGAACTCAAGAAAAGGGCCTGGGAGGGAGAAAGGTGGGGGAGGACGTCACTTCCCTTTGTGGTAAGAGGGTCGTAGGGTCTTGGGGTAGAGGAGAAAAGTCAGAATGAGTGAAGCTTGGGGGTCCCTGAGCACATTTATGAGTGGAGGGGAGTCTTGAATTTTGAAACTGGATGAGCCTGAGGTAAGTAATGCAGCCCCAGTCTGCGGCATATATAGTCCGGACGGCATTTTGTAGCTTTAACCTAACTTTTGTAATTCATCTTTCATATTATTCAGTAGCTGTGTATAATGCGCCAACATTGGCAAGCCTGTTCAGTACATTGTGAGGCCGCCATGATGAATCTCTAAACCTATATTTCACGATCTAACAACCAAAGTTTACCTTGTAGGCGCGGGGGTAAAAAGAATGTATATCTAGGGAAACCTTCTATACATAACGTAATTTATATTTGTGTGAACGTTCAGTACACGTGGGATAATGGGTGAATGTTTATGTGATCCAGAGTGTCTGAAACTGTACGTGGATATGACTGAGTCAGCTTAACTAGAGTATATGTGGGGGGGAGTTGTGTGTGCGTAAGTAGAATTACTTGAACTTTTTTTTTTTTTTTGCGTTGCACCGACACAGATAGGTCTTATGGCGAAGATAGGACAGGAAAGGGCTAGGAGTGCGAAGGAAGCGGCCGTGGCCTTAATTAAGGTACAGTCCCAGCATTTGCCTGGTGTGAAAATAGGAAACCACGGAAAACCATCTTCAGGGCTGCCGACAGTGGGGTTCGAACTCACTATCTCCCGAATACTGGATACTGGCTGCGCTTAAGCGGCTGCAACTATCAACCTCGGTAAATTACTTGATAACGTACAACAGATTCTGTTAATATTATGCAAATAATACTTCTTTGTAATCTATAATTGTAATTATTTAACAATGTCATGTTAAGTAGGGATGGAGGTACGACTTGGGTCTATACCCTTTCTCCATTCACCATCCCTGAATTGTTTCAACAAAAATAATAATAATCATACGTTAAATAATAATAGGTTAAAACTAGATGCTCGTACTGACACCAAAAAGATTTTTCAAGACTAACCAGGGTTCGACCTTCGGCTATTTGTGTGGAAATCGAAATGTTGTATGGCCTCTGGAGAGGCCTGGTGTAAGTCTTTCGAACTGACCTGAATATCCGTGAGGATGGCACACACCCTGGTGGAATTACAGCTGCGAACTGTGTCGTATATGTGAATTTGGCCCTGTTTTACGACCGGATGCCCTTCGTGATGCCAACCTAACATTCACCTAATTATATTAAACGAGATAAAGAGACTTAAATTAATGCAAAATAAAACAGCCATATAGCTTAATTGTTTCTATCAACAGATTATTTTAAATTAAGTTCAAGTGGTTTCATAGCAGGCCATTTGTAAGTATGGAAACCTTCAGTGCAAGAAACGAATTTCTTAGCACAATAATTTACAAACCTGATCAAAAGCGTAATTGTCCGCAGAAGTGCTACTCCTACAAATCATTAATCGATGACAGGCACTTTCGTCAAATAAAAATGAGAGTATAAAATAAAAAATATATGGTGATAAAGAGAGGTTAGGGATCGAACATGGCGCGGCTCGCATGGCGTCACGGCAAGGTTCTTAAACACTACATCACACGATGCTGCCAATTGCAAACTTAGAAACGTGGGTCCTGCTGTTTTGACAGCTACGATTTGAAAACCGCGCACAGCGCACTTTTCCCATTGAATACATATAGTTCAATAACTTTTCCATTCGAACGGGATACTTAAACCAGAACATTCTGTAATATCATGCCGTCGGATACACGGGAGATGTTGCCGTGTTGAAGTCGTGTTGCACCAACATTTGACAGTCTCCCGGAAACATTGTGGCGAAGTTACCAGCAATTATCATTACGTCTGTCTACTGCAAAATGGCAGCTACTCGATAAGTGTACTGTATACCACTAACCTAACTTTTCTACTACAACATTCAACAGTAAACCGCAGTAAACTTTAATAACTCAGTCAACCAGTAGGCCCTAAATCAAAGATCAACGTAGTAATTGGACGTAGCGCTGTGCAAAATACAGGCGATATCCAAGGAAGAGGAAGAAGAATAGTGGTTGTGTTGTGGGTGGCATAGTGAAGAATGACGTGTAGTAAACTGTCCATGCAAACGATGATGGATCGTATATATTTACTGTCTGCAGTCCTAAGCTTAATGGTAAATACAAATGTAAAAAGAGCGACGCAATGGGGATTTTTAATAAAATATTTTAAGGGCTCTTTTTCTTACTACTAAGTTATTAATAGTTTGGCTGGGAAAGCAGTTTATTTTATGCTGTGAGCGGTAATGATTTCCTTCTTATAACCTTTCCATAATTACCGGTACATGCTTTGTGTGGATTATAATTAACCTGCCGCCGTACTAACGGTTGGAAATATTCTGTGTAGGGCGTTAATGACATTTTGCGAGTTCGTGGGTTCTATGAGATACAACATACGCTGGTTTGTTTTTGTTCTTGGAAGAGTACCACTGAGTTACACTGATAGCGCAGAGGAAGATATAGGGAAATGTGCTTTTGGAGTCACTGTCACATATATACTATACTTGTTGGTGTGGATGGTGCTGATGAATCTAGAATTGTAAGTGGGCTAAATGAGGTGGTGGTTTAAAGATGAGTGACATAAGTTAGCCAGGCATTTGAAGTACAATGCTTCTACCAATTTAATTGTTTCTTTTCCATTGCTTTTCATCACCCAGAGGCTACTCTCTGCAGTTGAAATTTAATTCGTGGAATATGCTGTTTCTCTTTCTGTATACTTCTATTTCTAGTAGTTATTTATTTATTTAGCATATGATGAATACAATATTTACAATATATACAACTACCATCTCAAGTTCATAACTAAAGTTCCATGTCAAAATTTAATAGCCAGAGAAGAGCTTCGTTTGAGACACAGTTTAAGTCCTCTATAGAGCCTCTGTAACTACGCAAAGGACACTCAAATGCAAGGTGTTCCACTGTCTGTTCCCCTTGTCCGCAGTCACATTGCGGTGATGTCTTCCATCCCCATTTGAAGAGAGTGGCTCCACATCTACCTTGGCCGGTCCTAATTCGATTTAGCATCCTCCACTGCCGTCTGGGAAGAGAAAAACCATCTGGGCACTTGCATGGGTTCTCAATGATGTGGTAGTAGCAGTGGGGCATTAGCATACTAGGCCCTATAATTAATCTCCTGGTGGCTGTACACGACTAAACTTCATTGTCTCCCTGATTGAGGGGTAGGTAGAAAGAGAAGCAATTAGGCTGTGCCCAGTAAGGTAGGGATAGAGAGAGGCCTCCACATTTCCTCCACTCGGTGTTCCCTATCAACAGTAATTCTTATTTTGAAGTCACTTTTTGTATAACATCTTTTTACGTTTATATATTGCCTTGGCAGTCAGCCTGCTGTTCTGTCAGGATGTAGGCCTACACTTTATCCATGTCTTCACACTCGGTCACTTCTGTTCATTTTGGAAAGTAGCCGTAAGCATGTGAAGGAACATTGCTATTGGCTGAATACCCATATTTCAATACATATCCTACTTACCTAGAAAGATGTCACTGACAACTATGGCACAATAAAAACATCTAAACCAATGGTGATAGATTAATACACTCATGACTTTAGAAAATTTAACCACTTTTGTTGAAAATCGAGCAATGGTGATCACAGACAAAACAAGTGGCAGCATTGTCTGATCAAGTGACATAGCCACCAAGTGCCCATTAGTGCACCCTGGTGTGCTAATTGATGTGACAGTGCTGAAGTTCTGCCCTGGACTTATTTAAATACCTTTCATTGTACATCTGTTTAATTTTCTTTTTGAAAGATTTTCCACTGTAGTCTTGCAGACTGCACTTTCTGTATCTTAGATCTGGACATCATACTTTTCTCACTGCAGACCAGATGAGTGGTTAGTATAATGAAAAATTCCTTGAATACTAGCATGTTCTTCTAGAATTCCTTCCTGAATTATATTCAGCACCGTTGTCCCAACATTTCCACAGAGTATGCTCATAAGTGAGCAAAGCCATCTCTGTACCTGCCATGAATGTCCTAGGAGGAGTGGAAGGTAAAGACTTCCACTTTCCCTAACCTCGACACTTAGTGGGATAACATGATTAGCCATATGGCTGGCCACCTTTGCTCCCAAGAATTGCCCTGGTACTCATTTTTGGAGTAGATTGAATGAACCTCAGGGCTATGTGCTGCTCCAGAAGAGGAAATCTCGTTGTTGTTTTTTTTAACACATTTTTTGACTTTTGAGAGGGAATAAAACTTGCATCATTCCAGGTGAACCTAGTACACCTTTAGCACTTCGGCTAGGCAACCCCTTACTTGAAGTCGGGGCATGATAAATCTTGAATGCCAGATCGCCTTGGCATCTAAACCTAGTGGGGATACAACTATTTACAATAAACTTCTCTTAATTTGACATAAAGGAGGCATAGGCCTTAAGAAGGCATTTTAAGACAAAATTATAAGAAATCCTTATTTTAATGCACGTACACATAAATAGGATCAGGTATTGCAATGTCTCATCACAGTTGATCATTTTCATTGTACGAGGAGTTTTTTTTAAGTAAGGGCCATTGAAAAAAACACAACAGTTAAAAAGGAATTACCAAAATATGCATCTTTCTCTACCTTCACTTACAACAACGAAATTCATAAAATTACGAATATTTTTAAGAAACGAGGAGTTAAATTAGCCTGTAAAACCAGTAATAATAACAAGCACATCTTATACGATACATCAAATATCAACAAGGTCAGTAGTTTTTCAAAACGGACGTTTATAGGCTCAAATGTAACACCTGTAAGAATATCTCATATGTACGGCAGACTGGGAGAAATTTTATTTTTGGTTTTGAAGAGCATATCAATGCAACAAGATACAATAACTACACAACAAAAGACAATTTTCAAACACCACATTTATTTTCAGATTCTACATACTTTACTCTATTTTTCAACATAGCCGCCAAGTTTGTTTAGACACTCATATCTTACAACTAAGTTTTGAATGCCCTCTTCATAGAAACTTGCCACCTGCTTCAATAACCAAGAGTTCACGGCCGTCAGGAAAGACGTTTGAGAGAGCTGTTATTGTGAAGCGTGTATCCTCATGAATCTTCGTTTCAGCTGGAGCCACCAAATCGTCTGTGATCGGAGATGGGCGACTGGAGTGGGCTTCATCATTGACATTGTCACGGCCATCTTTGAAGTGTCATACCCACTTACACACTTTGCCTTCACTGATAGCATTAGCACCGTACACTTCGCAAATCTGTCGGTGAATTTCTCCAGCAGACAGATTCCTTGCCAACAAAAACCGTATCACTGACCGAACCTCGCACGGAGCGGGCTAGTCGATAATCTTGAACACTAGACCAAACACAGAACAGAACCGTACAGGTTAGCAACAGAGCCATGTCTGAGCACCGTTGTTCCCGAGGCATGCTGGCACACAACGCATGCACTTGTTGCGACGCGCACGCAAACTACTAGTGTCTACAACAGAACGGCCCTTACTTAAAAAACATGCCTCGTATGAATCGGTACATAACAGATGTCATTCTGTCTGCAACAGTCTGAATGAATTGTTTAGCATATATTTAGACTATCTTTATGTTGTGTTCAAGCATGATATTTTGAAATAGGCTACATCACATCATAGCTGGAGTGTTAAAACACTGACAGAATGGCAAAATTAAAAAGAAGAGAAACCTAAGTAGAAGAAATGCAGAAAAAAGAAAGAAATCGTACTGCAATGAGTGGAGTTAAGCAGAGAGCATGCAGCGTATACTTGCGTATACCCTAGACTACAGTAGTGATCATATGTCTGTTATAGTTTTTAGGTGCTTATGGCTCAAGGTTTCAAAGTCAAATCTTTTTGTTAAGAAAAAAAGTTATATTTTCCAGTGGACTTAGTTAATGTACTGTAACTGTAAGGCTTGTCAGTCTGTCTAAAACACTAATTTAACACATATTACACTATAACATACATGTAAAAAAAACGCACACTATTAAACAAAGAATGGCATGTTTCATTCTACAAGAACATCCTCATATTCTATCAAATAACTTTAAATCATGCGTGTATATGTACAGTATTGTTTTTGTTGCATAAAGTTGTCAATGATTGAGAGTTGGTGATGTTATGAACAAGTAAGAACAAAATAATAATGATTGTTATAGTATTCAGCAGTCACCTTATTGACTTATAGAAATGTTTCTGTACTTACCTAAGCTGCTAATGAGTGGTCTGTCGCCTTCAAACACTGCCTGCAGACTGTGGTCGTGAGGTTCTTCACGTTATAGTGTATTTTATGTATTAGGTAGTAAATGCAAGTTAATAATTTTATTTGATTAAAATAAAGTATAGAATTGAATTAGAGAGTATCTTGCAAGACATTATTTTTAGTACTTTTTATAACCCTCACCAGAATAAATAACATAATAATTATCGCTGACGGTGGGGTGATTGGACTCTTGCCATTAGTTGAAGATTACGCCAATGAAACGTCGCTCCCATAATTCAAGACAGCAAGAAGTTATGGACAACTTACGCAGTATAAAAAGACCTACAACAATGAGGCAATGTTACGGACAAGATAATCATCCTTGTAGTCTGGCGTAAGAATGGAAAGAATAAGCATATGAAATTAATAAGAATAATATCTGCTGTCTTGAATTATGGAATGACGTTTCATAGAGCAAATCTTCAGCCAATGGCAAAGTCCATTCGTGCCACTGCCAGCCATGATTTAATATGAATAACAAAAACAAATAACATGTTTAAATAGTTGAGAGGTAGCGATGCAATAATTACGGATCTCAACACTGCAAAGCACAGATTGCATCACTTATGATTTAATATGAATAAGAAAGACAAATATGTTGAAATGGCTCAGAGATAGGGGTACAATAATTACAGATCTCGTCACTGTAAAGCATAGATTATACTGTTGTCACTCTTGGAATTCATATGCCCCAAATAATGGAAACAGAATTATATGTATACAAGAGAAGCAATAGCATTTGTAAGTGGTTCAGATCTGATGGAAACATAAAACTCGACATAATAAAGTGTATATTGTGCTGATGTCAACAGGCCTAAAGCCACTTCGTGGCCCTAACCTGGGGGTGTAAGCTTGACCACAGTCTAATGGGTTTGCCACTAGTCGGACCTAACCAATCCAGACCAATGGTTTGGTCACTAGCCAGACCTAATCTATCCAGACCAATGGTTTTGTCACTAGCCGGACCTAACCTATCCAAACCAAGGATTTTGTCACTAGCCAGATTTGACCTATCCAATCAAATTATTTTCTGACTAGCCGGGCGTCTGAAAAGTAACTAATGGTCCAGGGTAGATGAATGCTGAAAAATTACTTCATACACACACATAAACAAAGTTTAACTTACATAGGAAGGAGGAAGGAAGATTTATATCAAAATTTAGTATACCTTATTAGAGAGTATCTAAAGAATAATTCGTTCCCTCGAAAATCAGTACTAGAGAATTTCCTACGGATAAGAATATCATAACCAACATTCCAGAGATTTTCTCCTGTAGCATTCATTAAGCGCTAATGCAAAGTGTGTAAATGTTGTCCAGATGTTAAGTGGGGCGAAGCGGGAGGAATTTTTTATGTGTATGATCATTTCGGTTGGCCTTGTAAATTTCGATTCTTCCTTTAATATTCAAAGATTGATTTTGTTATCGACTCTGTTCCGTGTCAGTAATAGTAAAAGTGATTAGTAGTTATCATTGTCATTAACAATAAATGTTACTCAGTATTATCCTTGGTGAGATATTTGTGATTGTATTTTAGGTTGCAAGTATCTCTGCTGAATTTTCTACAGAAGATTGTTGGGCAGTTGGATTTAACAAAGCTAATTTGCTCTGCTCATCCTGCGACAAGCTTCTAACTTACGACCTTAATATTCTTAAGTAAGTAGCTACTTTATCCTTTAGTATTAGGTATCTATCATTTCCATGAGTCCTAGCCCCTTGAATTTTTAAAGGATTGTCCAGTAAGATCACACAATGATTTTCGAAATTGTCAAATGGGGCATTGTGTCCTTTTTAGATGTGTAAGAATGATGTGGTAGATTTGGATAATTTACTTGTAATATTAATCATTGCCTATTTAGAATTTGTTTCAAATTCTTATGTTTTTATAATTCCTTAGCGAGCTATTACAAAATCCCAAATTTATGGAAAAAGAGATGGGTGATTACCATACTGGAACCTATCGACATCCCTTTGAAATTTGGGAGATTCATATATATTTCTGTAGTCTGTCCAAATCTTCAAATTATTTTCTCTTCTTAGATTAGTGGATTTTTAGCTGAGGCAATAAAGGAATGTTCAGTTCACCTGGAAGGACGTCATTTTGATTCCCCATCAGGAAATTGACAAATTTAAGAAATGAAACCCCCACTTTTGGAGAGGCATGTGGCTCTGAAGTTCACTCAGCCTACAATATAAATGAGTATCAGGTTAATTCCTGTGGGCAAAGGTAGCCGAGCACCACTCTATCCCACTTAGTGCCAAGGTTATGGATAACAGAAGCTGGGGCATATAGCTGTCAACTTACATTCAGGAGATAGTGGGTTCAAACCCCACTGTTGGCAGCGCCGAAGATGGTTTTCCATTTTCACACCAGGCAATTGGAATTAATGCCGCAGTCGCTTCCTTCCCATTCCTAGTCCTTTACTATCCCATCGTCGCCGTAAGATGCTTTTGCCTTCCATTCCTCCAAGGGCCTTCATGGCCTGTATGGAGATGACGTCTCTTCTCCAATTGACCTCTCTTATTGATCATCTGGTTATATCTCAACAGACTCAATATCATCATGCTCAAAATTATGTCGAGCAAGTTCTTAATCCCATGAATTTTGTTAAGAAAATTACTTCAAAACTTGCAAGATCATTGAAGACGAAACTATAAATGCCTTTTTATATGAAATTAATGCATTTCACTTTGGTCTACATGGCATTTCCACAGAACTAATTTTCTCTTTACTAACCTATTTTGATGGAACCTGCTGCCAAAGGCCCAGTTTGTCTTCTTTGATAGCATTTTCCCTGCAGTGAATCAGCGAGCGCTATCTTCAGTGAGTAGTGTCTTGGCCTTCCATGGGGGCACTTTCCATTGACAATAAAGTTGTTGGCATTGTAAGCAATGGTATCGGGGCGTGGACGTGGGCACCTCTTCTGCATTTTCTCCTGAATGGGAATGATTCCCGTCATTGATTACGTGATGAAGGAGAAAATCTCCAAGAGACCTGCATAACATTTGCATTCCATTGTGTGTTGAGGGTGCTCAGCTCGTTGGTGATGGCCAGCTCTCAGCCCTTTACAATGCCACTAGTCAGACCATAGTGCATCGATACACCTTTGATTTGAGGTGATCTAGCATACCCTCTTATACAGTACTACTGTGACTCCATCTAAGGCATGGTGCTCTCACGCTTGCAAACTTCCTGAAAATACCACTGTCGCTCTGCAGGTAGGATTCTAAGTACTGGAAGCAGCTTGTTTTCACTAGGTCTTGACCGTTGACCTGGGCAGTTAATGTTTTCAGATTAATTTAATGATATTCAGTCTTAACATGTAGGGTCAGGCCGAATTAGCTTACTTGGTCACTCTGTCTGTCAAATCGGGCAACAAATTTAATGTTTCATCTTACTGACCAATTTCTATTCTCCCCACAGTGTCCTTTATCTTTGAAAAAATTATACACCAGCATCTTCTCGCATTCACTTTGTCGGATATCTCAACCAAGCAGCATGGTTTTCTACCAGGTGGCTCTTGTCTAACAAACCTGGCCACTCTGCATAGCTTTGCATCACATGCCATTGCAGCTAAATCACAGCTGGATATCTGCTACGTAGACATTTCAAAAGCTTTTGATTCTATAGACCATACTCTGTTGCTCCATAAACTCTCCGAACGATTTAATATACATGGCAGTCTTTTGACCCTTCTTGCTGGCTTCCTACATAACCGTTGGCAGAGAGTGGTAATATCAGGCACATCATCCTCATGGTTACCAGTCGCCTCCGGTGTCCCACAAGGCAGTACTCTTGGCCCCTTGCTGTTTTCTTTGTTTATGGACAATCTGCCATCTGAACTCAACGAAACAACGAATACCTTACTCTTTGCTGACGACTGCAAGATATTTAGGGAGATCAGAAATCCAGCAGATGCAGCTCTGCTGCAGTCCTCACTTAATGCCCTCTCAAACTGGTGCTGTACTTGGAAACTTATCCCCAATCCACAAAAATGCAGCCACATGACCATAACACTACGTAAATCTCCTTTACCGACATCGTATTAGCTACCCGACAAGCCCATCACCATAGTTACGCAACAGCGTGACCTAGGTGTAATATTCAATACAAAATTACAATTTAAGACCCACATAGAAACATAAGGCTATGAAATTACTAGGCATTCTAATAGCTTCACAGAAATTTCTGACCCCATTGCTCTTCGTCACTTCTTCCTCATGATCATTCAACCTCTGTTAAAGTACTGCTCTCCGATTTGTTCAACAGCCTCCCCCTCCAATACTAAGCAGTTAGACAGAGCAGTGTCCTTCTTTGCTGCAATTGTAAGGAACAGAAACCGCAAGCTCAGAAATCTTTCTACACAGCGGGTATTAATGAGAATTAATATGTCACCGCTGCACATCTGGCGACAGGTAGCTGACCTGTTTCCTCCACGGGATCTTAAATGGGCATTACCGCTCGGAACATTTTGTCTCACTCTTCTCTCTCCATGTTCCTTCCCGCTCCACCAGAACCAAAGACCGTCTCCACATTCCCCACACTCAGCACTCAATACTTCAACGATCTTTCCTAACCCGTCTCCCAACACTCTTTAACAATGTTAATAGGAGACAAGAGCTTGATATAGCATCAAATAAAAGCATATTCGAGAGGGGTATAAATAGTCTCTTAAAGATAAGTTGATGTGAAGGGATTATACCGTCACCTTGACCCACGACGACTTGGCTATGAACATGGACATTCTAATGGTTTTCGATTTGGACAGTTATTAGTAGGCTGTGTACCTGATCTTGTTATATTTTGTTATATTTTATTATGAAAGTTTATGTTTGTTAAATAGTCTGTTGACAGTGCAAGTGAACTTTGCTCAGTCCTAGCTGTATCTTGTGCTTCGTGAATAAATAAATAAATAAATAAATAAATAAATAAATACACCCCTGCAGTTCCTCTTTGGTGGTGGCTGCAAGTAAGATGTTGTCAGCATATAGCAATAACCAGGGAACACTATTATGTATGCCATGCAGGTGGTATCCATAAACTTTGAATAGCAGCAGTGAGAGTCTCACTGTGCAGCTACCAGAAAGTACTGAGGGTCCAGTGACTCTATTAAAACACCAGCCATTATCATTCAGCTGTTGACTTGTGGAATAGTGAAAAGGAGTCAACAACCTAACACTGTACTTTAGAGAACTCCTGAAGATTCAGACCAACCCTTATGTTGCTATCCGAGTTACGATGTATGCATTGCATGCACACTCATGTACTGATTGTGATTAAAAATAAGAGCCTTATATATTATAGCAGTGTGAATATGCATACATACATACATACATACATACATACATACATACATACATACATACATACATACATTTGAGCTCGATAGCCGCAGTCGCTTCAGTGCGGCCAGTATCCAGTATTCGGGAGATAGTAGGTTCGAACCCCACTGTCGGCAGCCCTGAAAATGGTTTTCCGTGGTTTCCCATTTTCACACCACGCAAATGCTGGGGCTGTACCTTAATTAAGGCCGCTTCCTTCCCACTCCTAGCCCTTTCCTGTCCCATCATCGCCATAAGACCTATCTGTGTCGGTGCGACGTAAAGCAACTAGCATACTTGCATTTGTCCTAAATACATATACACTGCCTGACGAAAAAAGTTAAGTACCCAGAAGGAGTGGTCCAATATTATCCTGTTTCGGTATACATGCATACCAACGATGTGTGAGTAAATGATTAGATTTACAAGGATCTGTAATGTGTAAAATGCCCACCAGAGTGCATTCGTGATGGCACCATCCTGTTATTGAAAAGTTTTACCAGTCAACTGCTGTGAGTCAGACAGTTCAGCAAGACATACAGAGAGGACTACGTACGGTACGAAGCACCCGCGATGCCTCGCAGATGTTTTAAACAGCTTATCCACCAATTGACAGCATCGGGTGCATGACACCCTACTGACCTGGCGTTAACATTCTACCTGTAACTGCCAACGGCTTTCCTTGTCTCTTTCATCCCATATTGTAATTGGTTCAATAAAGGGATATGGTCTTTCAGCATATGTAGTTTTGTTCACTTTCAACGACTCCTTCTGTGTGCTTAATTTTTTTGTCAGGCAGTGTATTAAAGGGACAAGGACAAACTTCGCACCTTATCACTGCTTTCTTATCAAGTGAGCTGGCTATGTGGTTTGGGTCATCTAGTTGTGAGCTTGCATTCAGGAGATGAGGGATTCAAATCTCACCATCAAATCAGGAGATGAGGGATTCAAATCTCACCATCAAGAAGCCCTACTTTTATTAAGGTCGCAGCCACTTCTTTCCCAATCCTTGTCCTTTTCCTTTCCCATTCCAGCATCTCCGAAAAATCTTCTGTGTATTAGTGCAACATTAAACCATCAGCTAAAAACACAGACGTACATAAATCTTAAGTATAAACTGTTATACCTTTCAGCGTTCAGTCTGCAAGCTTCTGTGAATTTACTATTCACTGCCACTATCCTCTATTGGTAACTTGTTCTGTGGCCTCATTTAGTTCTATACCTCTAAGTTATTAGAAACAAAGTCTAACCGTCGTCATCTTATTCTCTCTTCACTTCTCTTACCCTCCATAATAGAGTCCATTATTCCCCTAGGTAACATGTCCTCCTCCATTCGCCTCTCTTGACCCCATCACCAAAGCCAGTTTATGCGTACAACTTCATCCATCGAGTTCATACATAACTTTATCTCCTCATTCCAAGTACACCCCCCCCCCCCCTCTACTATTGTTCCCACCTGTTGATACCAGCAATCATTTTTGTTACTTTCATGTCTGTTACTTCTGACTTATGAGTAAGATATCCTGAATCCACCCAGCATTCACTCCCATGAAGCAAAGTTGCTCTGAAAACAGACTGGTGTAAAGATAGTTTCATCTGGTAGCTGACTTCCTTTTTGCAGAATGCTGTTGAAGAAAACTGTGAACTCACTGCATTAGCTTTGCTGCACATTGGTTCAATCTCACAGTAAAAGAAACAAAAAAAATACTGCTGTCCTCATAGATTGGCTCTCTCCTCATCAATCTCAATACTTCTCTTCTAGATCCACTTGTTCTGAGGCCTGAACATTCATTATAGACTCTTATGCCATTCATTGTTCAGTCTGTAAGCTTCTTTAAGTGAAATAAGCAATTCTCTGTCCAACTTGAAATTAAAAGTTGAGTTTCCTAGGTTTCTGTTTGTTCTGTCATTCTAGATAAACTATCCTTCCATTTGTCTCATGTAACTGCCTAGACCAGTTCATATGCAGAGTTGCATCCAGTGTGTCCGCTTAAACTTAGGATTCAACTGTTCATTACAAATGTCCTTACCGAGCGAGTTGGTTGTGCAGTTTGGGTCTTGTAGCTATTTGCTTGCATTCGGAGATGGTGGGTTCGAACCACACTGTCGGCAGCTCTGAAGGTGGTTTTCTGTGTTTCCCATTTTCACACCAGGCGCCGGGGCTGTACCTTAATTAAGGTCGCGGTCACTTTCCAGCCCTATTCAAGTCTGCCCCATCGTTGTCATAAGACCTGTCTGAATCGGTGCGATGTAAGGTCAGTAGCAAAAAAAAGAAAAACTAAGTCCTTCAGCAATCATTCCCACCCATTCCTTCTCTATTTTCATGTCTATTGCCTCATTTTGAACCCTCTGATGGTGGGGGACACAGACATAGAATACACCAACGTTATCCCCTGCCTGTTGCATGAGGCGACTAAAAGGGACGATCAAGGGATGTTGACTTTAGAACCATGAGAGTACATGTGGTTAGTACCATTATGTGCAGAACACCATGGGTTGACGTTACTTGCGACTAGTACCACCTTGCGAGGAAAGCCATGGGTCTATGTTACCATTATGCGAGAAACACTACGGGTCTGGGTGTTGTTTGTGATAACGGTCATCGTGTGTATTCCACTGGTCGGTTCCACTGTGTTCAGAATGGGTCTGTGTTACCTATGAGTAGTACAACTTTATGAGAAACACCCTGGGTCTACGTTGTCTGTGATTAGTGCCACTAAGGGAGAAAGACCATGGGTTTGGCTGGTGCCCGTGATTAGTACCACAATTTGAGTAAAACCATGGGTCTGCGTTGCTTGAGAGAAGTAGTAAGCCTGCTATTATGTGGGGAACACTATGGGTTTGTGTTGCCTGTGAGCATTGCCATAATGTATGATATACCATGGGTCTACATTGCCTGTGATTACTAGCACTAGGTGAGCAACACCATGAATATACATTGCCTGTGATTAGTTCCACTAAGTGAAGAAGATCACAGGAATACCGGCACCTGTGATTAGTCCCACAGTGTGAGTAACGCCACGGGTCCATGTTGCTTGTGAGTAATACCCTTATGTGTGAAACACCATAGGTTTGTGTTACCTGTGAGTGGTGCCATTGTGTGTGACATACCCTGGGTCTACATTACCTGTGATTTTGTACCCTTTTAAATAATGATTATCATCCCAGTAATTAAGGTATTGTGAATTGGATCCACTGATTGCTTTGTTTCATGATCATTTTTTCATCTTCAATCATTTTAGATTCTAGTCGGTGGATACATTTTGAAATTTTAATTTTCTTTTAGTTCACCTCGTACCATTAGGGGCCGATGATCTAGCTGTTAGGCCCCTTTAAACAACAAATGTCATCATCATTTTGAATACAGCAAAGTCAGCCTGAGAACATAGATATGTTTGGATAATTTAACTTGTTAACACAGTTCTTTCTTTCAAAATACTGTTGATATCAAATATATTTCCTGATGAAATTCCTTAATTTACAGATCATAACAAAGCTTTTCTCTAATATATCATCCATTCTCCTAATTAAACTGGTAATTTTGAAGTATTTGGCACTAATGTAGATAATATTTCACTTTAAATTGGGTCGTGGATGAAGAATTCCTCATAACTTAGGGGAATGACCTACGGCTACACATTTTAACATTGTATTATTTATGCCTTTGAAATGTTTCTTTGTCTGGGTCCATGGCTATATAGTTAGCTTGCTTGTCTTTGGTCACAGGGGTCCCGGGTTCGATTCCCGGCAGGGTCAGGAATTTTAACCATAATTGGTTAATTCCCATGGCATGGGGACTGGGTGTATGTGTCGTCTTCATCATCACTTCATTCTCATCACGACGCGCAGGTCGCCCACAGGAGTCAAATCTAAAGACCTGCACCTGGCGAGCCAAACTTGTCCTCGGATACTCCCGGCACTAAAAGCCATACGCCATTTCATTTTTTCAATGCTTCCTTTATCTCCCATCATCAGACGGTTGAGGCACTGGACTTCGGACTCTTACTTGGCAGGTTCGATCCTGCCTCAGTCCACTGGTATTTGAAGACGCTCAAATACGTCAGCGTTGTGTCAGTAAGTTTACTGGCAAGTAAAACCAATATTATTATTATTATTTGTACCAATTTAGGAAGGCTCGGCTTGTGCCGGTAACGTAATGGGCTGACTCGGCCTAAGCAAGGAGTCACCTTGATTATGAAACTGCAGGTACATTTATGTACAAATATTTACAACAGAAATAATTACAATTAATATTATTATAATTACAATTATTATTATTATTATTATTATTATTATTATTATTATTATTATTATTATTAAAATATTTGTTTGGGAAGATTTTTATTTGTGATAATGACAGATTTTATGCTTGTTGAGTTCATCCCTTTGAAACCTGAACTCTTAACAAGTGAAAATCCCACTAGGACTATATTTAAGTATAACCAACACTGGCTTTACTGAAATCTATTGGGCGTGCCGATACACCTTTTAAAATCCTTTGATATACAGGAGTGACAGAATCCCACTTCCATTTGATAGGCAAACACTTGAAATTTGATGGAGCACAGTCAATGTTTGAGACATAGGAGAAGAAGAAAGAAAAATGGTCTGAGCCAGAAAATTAGGTGCATCTGAATGTGTCAGCAATTAGCTATTTTGAGTTGAAGGGGATATTAGGAAAGAGGAGGAAGTTACAAGGTGATCTTAGCATACACATAAAGAGGTAGTGTAGAGTGGGACAGTTTATCCGTAAATCTACAGCTCACAAGATAATTTATGTTAATGCATGTGAATGAACAAATTATTTGGGTAGGTAGATTGGTGGTGACAGGAATAAAGAGGTTGTACCAGAGTGTATGACAAGTGAGGGGCAGATGAGGATGATGATTTTTAAAAACATTATGAGACATTGACTGAAGTAGGAATCAGTCAATACCAGAGACAGGAATATTGAAACATTGTGTTCTTATCAATGCTGTTGATTTCCACTTGTTTGTTCCTTTCCTTTCTTAATGATTAACAGATTAGAGGTGTGGTACTAAATGTGATCGCAGTGCAAGTTGCAAACAGAGGATTGTGTAGATGCTTAGTTAATTCATAGAGACTTGTGGACTGAATGATGAAAGGCTTAACAGTCTATAATGTATATATGTTCAAATAATAATGTTGTTTGCTTTACGTCCCACTAACTACTTTTATGGGTTTCGGAAACGCCGAGGTGCCGGAATTTTGTCCCGCAGGAGATCTTTTACGTGCCAGTAAATCTATCGACACGAGGCTGACGTATTTGAGCACCTTCAAATACCACCGGACTGAACCAGGATCGAACCTGCCACGTTGGGGTGAGAAGGCCAGCGCCTCAACCGTCTGAGCCACTTAGCCCGGCTATGTTCAAATACATGGAATGCATTATATCTGTTACCTCAGAAATGAATTAACATAGACAACTCCCTTATAATTTCGTCTCAAATCACCCTTTCCATTTTGAATCCTCTTACTACTTGATTCTCTCCATACAGCACCTAATTTTCTTTCAGTGATCTTGGCATTTGAATTCAAGTTGTACACTGTTGTCTCTCCTAAATTAAAATTATTGTGTGTATTTCAGGGACCATTGTTTACAGTGCTGTCAAAAGGATGAAAGCGGTTACGTTGTGAAGCGATATGCTCAAGCTCGCTTAGAAGTGTGCACCTGTAAATTTGGTGCTTATCCTCAGATACAAGGTAATTTATATTTTCAATTAGTGCCTTCATTCTCACATTCATCACTTCTGGAACAGTATCAGTGTCCATTATACAGAAAATTTTACCAAATAGTACTTATTATGTCCACATCCATTATTGAGAATGTTTAATAATGAGAAGCAATCGGTCATCTGCATTTAGGGCTCTCACCCAGGTGGCAGATTCCCTGTCAATTGTTAAACTAGTCTTTTCTTAAATGATTTCAAAGAACTTGGAAATTTATCCAACATTTTCCTTGATATATTATTACAATCTCCAATTCCTCTTCCTATAAATGAATATTTACCCCAAAATGTTCTCCTCAATTCCAACTTTCTCTTCATATATGCCCATGTACTGTATTTTTGCCAGGAAATTAACAGAATGTATGATCACCTTCTTCCTATAGAACTCCGTTTCTTAATGCAATACTTCATACATCATCTGAATTTTATTCCACAGCATTCATTACTTGTCCTTTGAATATTTTTTCATCTTGTAGCCGTACTACTTCAGAACTGTATCTATACCAATTGACAGGATCTCCTGTGTGTGTCTTTGTGATTACGATACATGTTCAGCCTTTTTATTCTGCATTAATGCACTCCCTTGGTATTTGAAAGTGTCAATAATTTCAAGACTTTGATCACCATTTTTCACAATGCCTATCCCCTGTCTTTCTCCCCTTGATATCACCGTGGTCTTGCTTTTCTCTGCGCTGATTTTCACACCGTACTTTTCAATTTTCTTGTACAGTGCATGAAGTTGTTGTTCTTGTGCTTCATTGCTGTTTGTTCCCCAGAACACAATATCATCTGCAAATACATTAGAGTCTCGTTAATCCAAACTAATTGGGACTGGTGTCTGTTCGGATTACAAAATTTTCGGCTTAACCGGAAAATATTTTCTAATAATAATGTTATAGTTTTTACATCCCGCTAACTACTTTTACAGTTTCCGGAGACGCCTAAGTGTCGGGATTTTCTCCCGCAGGAGTTCTTTCGCATGCCAGTAAATCTACTTACACGAGGCTGATGTATTTGAACACCTTCAAATACTACTGGACTGAGCCAGCATCGGACCTGCCGAGTTGGGGTCAGAAGGGCAGCGCCTCAACCGTCTGAGGAAAATAGTTTCTACAAAACTGTACAGTACATACTGTAATTTGAAATGTGAATTAACTTGCGGTGAAATACGAGCAATTTTCTTGCCTCCTAATGTTACATCGATATTGCAGCCAATGGACCAGAGCGTTCTGCAAAATGTAAAACTTTAATATCAACGGAAACTTCTCAGGTACGTGATTGAGAATTACAGTTCACTTACTGTTCTTCAAATATTGAAGAACGTGAATGTAAAGGACATGGTTTACTGGGCAGCAGAGGCATGGGAGGGTGTCAGTGAGCAGTTCATGAGGAAAACATGGAAGAAATTGTGGTCGAGTCTCGCATTCATCGAGAGTCCAGTGGAAGAGTCTGCAAATGTCAATCTCCTTGAAATTGTTCAACAACTTCCTGGGTGTGAGGAAGCCAATGAAAATGACATTAGTGAGTGGATAGAAGCTGACTGTCATCAATAACAAACAGACCAAGAAATTGTAGCTATGGTGGAGAAAGAATCTGGAGTTGATGAGGAACAGAGTGACGACGAAGAAGACCACAATGAACAACTAGTGTAACATTCAGATACCGAGGCCGCCTTAGAAATTGCCGTACGCTACATCGAGCAACACTCCGCTGCTACGCCCACTGATTTGATGTTTGAGATGCTGGTTTAACACTGCATCTTTGAGTAGGTTCCAATCACTACAGCAAAAGGAACTAAGACTTTGTAAAGGTAAACGGCCAGTGATCGATGGTTTATGATGTGTAACGATGTTTACATTAAGTTATTCTAGTAAAATATGACTAATAAAGTGCAAGTAAATCTTCATTCTATAATATGTTCTTTCATTTCAATAAGGAGAATTTTTTTTAATTGAATATTTCAGTTTGGATTAACCAGACTTTCGGATTAACGGGACTCTAGTGTAGTAATAACTTCATTTCTCTATTCTCATATGCTTCCTTTGTCTCCTTTTCAGATAGATAGGTAGATAAGGAATGGGTGAACCCTGCCTTCACAGGGCTCCACACGTAGGTCTGTGAAGACCCTTTGTGTCCCTTAAACAGGTTTTCCTAGTCCAGCCCTAGTGCTCTTATAAAGGATACCAGTGTCCGGATGTTGGCATTCCTGATGTCTTCCAGTCTCACAAAATGTGAGCAAAGATATCGATGTCTAGTGCTTGCAAGAGCCTCGCACTGACATAACACATGCGCGGAGGTCTCTTCGCCCTACCGCATCTTGTACACATCGGATCCTGACTGATTTTCATGATGTGTAGGTGTCTCTGTAAGGTATTGTGGCCGGTCATCAGTCCAACTACAATTCGTATTCTGGTCCTATTGATATTTATCAGGACCTTTTTATAACTTTGGCTAGGCCCTTTGATAAGTTCATGTGCCTACTTTGCTACGGTTAGTCTCTTCCAAATGTGTAAGTGAGACTGGTTTGTCCACTGGGATATTACCAGTTTCACACTTTGGAGTGACACTCCTAGGAAGGGCTCTGGTCCTATGCAAGGACCTTTTGAGCCTTGTTTCGCTAGTTTGTCAGCTTCTCTCCTTTACAATTTCATCCATAACTAATAGAAACAAGAGAGGCATCAGCACATTCCCTTGTCTTAGGTCAGTTTCATTTCTGAACTATTCTGTTTTTCCAAACAGAGTCTATGCTGCTTACACAGATTTTGTACATTGCTTGCACCATTTCAACAGTTTGTGTATCCACCATGGTTTCCCAAACCTTCTCCCTGGGATCACTGTCATATGCCATTGTTAGATCCATGAATGTCATGACCAGATCCTTTCCATTTTTCCAATTCTTTTCCATTTATTTATTTATTTATTTATTTATTTATTTATTTATTTATTTATTTATTTATTTATTTATTTATTTATTTATTTATTTATTTACATAGTTTACTCCCACATTGGAGCACTTAAATCAAACCCAAATACATTTATGTTAACAAAGAATTAACTGAAGATTTAGCTTGCATCATCTTCTTCCTTTCCCAAAACCTCTTCATTCTAGCTGACCTGGCTGCCCTTTCATTATCAGATATGACATATTGTTTGTGTTGTATAGTTTTTAATGACAATCTTATTTGTTTGTTCTTGAGAATCCTTTTTTCTTCTCTATTTTCAATTTGCTTCATTGTAATATTCAGCTCTTCTAAATCATTCTGAACTTCTTTAAACCAATTATTTTTTGTTTTACTTTTCCAAAAGTAATTAAATAGTTGTTTTATTATCCTATTATCATTTAATCTAGAAAGATGACAGAAAAAGGCAATTCTTCTTTTTCTCATCGTATCTATTATAGGTTCACTTTCCCTATAAACCACTGCATTAGGCAATAATCTCCATTGTCCATCCACCTGATGTTTTTTATTAATGATTGTTCTGAGTATCCTTCTGTCAACCTTTTGCAGTGTATCAGTTGTTGCTTTGGTATTCAATTTAAATAGTGTTTCACAAGCGTAAGTCGCTTCAGGTTTAAGGACGGAACAGTAATGTTGAAGTTTAGCATTTATTGAAAGAGATTTTTTCTTGTACGTTGGCCTTTTTAAACTTAAATGTTCTGCTCTCTATTGATGATTTTTCATTGGTGTTCCAAGTTATAATTTCACCAAGATATTTAAACTTATTCACAATTTTAATTTGTTTGGTATTGGCTAAGGTAATGGTTGGTGCTGTAACAGGGAAGGTTGGCATTATTAGAACTACTAGGTTTTAACATTGTTTGTTCGTGCACTATAGCCATCAGTGTTCATTAGGAAAATGTGTCCGAATAGTGGACACTTCTTATTAACAGACATTTTGTAAATACTCGGAGGTGTCTGCTATTGAGAAAGTGTAACTTGAAAACTAGGACCCTTATGATTAAGAAGTTCCAGAATAATTTGTTCAGCTGTAAGAAAGCATTAATACTGTAGCTGTAACAATAATAATTTTAATAATGTTATTATTTTATCAAATTTAAGGGAGAGAGCAGGTGCAGAATGAACATTGGTGAAAAAGTCTTGAAATCTTCTGTTTATGTTTCAGCATTTGTGAAGAGTGACCGACCAGCCAAATTTCCCAACTTGCAAATAAAATACGTTCGAGGTCTGGACCCGATTATTAAACTAATGGATAAGGAAGGAAATGTACAAGACGTATGTAATGCATTGTTTTATTCCTTACAAACTTGAAATTAAACATTTTCGATGATGATCAACATGGTAGAAGACCTGACAGAACTCCAGCAATTTGAAATATGTATTCTCCATTCTAAGTGCACAAATCTTCTTTCCTAAATTCACTTTTTGGATTTTGTCAGTGTCATAACTTATGTTAGTGTTCACATAGCATTAATTTCCACCTGTTTTAAAAGTAACACCGGCCTGGAATTTAAAGTTTTTAAAATCTTTCCATAATGTTCAAATAGTGAATTTTTTATATTTCAGGCATGCAGAATCTGAATCTAAACTTTTTGTCCATCTCATCAGGTTTCTTTGAAAAATCAATATATATATCTATATATATAAAGTAGCTTGTCCTGACTGACTGACTGACTGACTGACTGATTCATCATCGCCGAGCCAAAACTACTGGACATAAAGAAATGAAATTTTGGGGATATAATCATATTAAGATGTAGGTGCTCGCTAAGAGAGGATTTTTGGATATTCCGTCGCTAAGGGGGTGAAAAGGGGGGCGAAATTTTAAAATTAGTGTGTTTATATCTCAAAACTTTAAAAGTTTACAGATGTGAAAATTGGTATTTAGAATCTTCTTTAAAAATAAGGAAACACGTATTTTTTTGTTTTCAGACAATCCCAATAGGAGGGGTGAAAAAGGGTGAAAAAGGGGTTGAATGCCTAATCAGGATACCGGTGCTTATATCTCAGAAACTGAAGATATTACAGACCTGAAAATTGGTACTTTTGATCTCTCTTAAAAATAAAGAAACACGTATTTTTTTGTTTTTGGAAAATCCAATTAATGGGAGGGTGAAAAGGGGGTGAATTTTTAAAATGAGTGAATCTATATCTCCAAACTTTTAAAGTTTGCAGATGTAAAAATTGGTATTTAGAATCTTCATTAAAAATAAAGAAACACGCATTTTTTTTTTGTTTTCAGAAAATCACAATAGGAATCGTGAAAAGGGGTGAAAAATTGGTTGAATGCCTTTAATGAGGCTACTTACATCTCAGAACCTGAAGATATTACAGACCTGAAAATTGGTGTTTGGGATCTCTTTTAAAAATAAAGAAACATGTATTTTTTTTGTTTTTGGAAAATACAATTAATGGCGGGGGGGGGGGTGAAAAGGGGGTGATTTTTTAAAATGAGTGTATCTATATCTCAAAACTTTTAAAGTGTATGGATATAAAAATTGGTATTTAGAATCTCCTTTAAAAATAAAGAAACACGCATTCTTTTGTTTTCGGAAAATCCTAATAGGAAGGGTGTAAAAGGGTGAATAATGGGTTGAATGCCTTTAATGAGGCTACTTATATATCAGAACCTGAAGATATTACAGACCTGAAAATTGGTATTTGGGATCTACTTTAAAAGTAAAGAAACACGTATTCTTTCGTTTTTGGAAAATCCAAATATTGGGGGGTGAAAAGGGGGGTGAATTTTTTAAAATGAGTGTGTCTACATCTTAAAACTTTAAAATTTACAGATGTAAAAATTGGTAGCTAGAATCTCCTCTAAAAATAAAGGAACACGTATTTTTTGTTTCCTGTAAATACCAATAGGAGGGGTGTAAAAGGGTGAAAAATGGGTTGAATGCATTTAATGAGGATACTTATATTTCAGAACCTGAAGATATTACAGAACTAAAAATTTGTATATGGGACCTCCTTTAAAAATAAAGAAACACGTATTTTTTTGTTTTTGGAAAATCCAATTAATGGCGGTTAAACAGGAGTGACAAATTGGGGTGAATTTTTTGAAAGACTATATCTACAGAATATCTTGGAAACGTAAAATGTTACAGACGTAAAAAGTGGGTGTTTGGAATCTCCTGTAAATGTAAAGAAACATAGGTGATTTGTTTTTGGAAACTCCACTTAAGGGGAACTCAAAAGGGGTGAAATTTTAAAATGAGAATTTTTACAGTATATCTAAAAAACTTAACATATTACAGAAGTGAAAAATGGTTTTTTTATCTCTATTAAACATAACGAATCGTGTATTTTTAGTTTTCAGAAATACCACTTGGCTGGTGGGGGGTGGGTAAAAGTGACTGAAAATGGTGTTGACTTCTTTGAATTAAGCTACTGATATCTCAAAAATGAAGATGTTACAGACGTGAAATTTGATATTTGCAATCTGCTTTAAAAGTAAAGAAAGACGTATTCTCGGAAAATCCAATGAAGGGGGGGGGGGGGGTGCAAGAATTGAAAATTTAATTGACTTGATTGTATGAGAATGCATACATCTAATAAAAACTAAAGTTGTTACAGACGTGAAAATTCGTATTTAGATCTCCTTTAAAAACAAAGAAAAACGCGTTTTGGTGGGGAAACCATCTTGGAGGGTGGGAGTGTAAAGGAGTTGAATTCCTTTCATGGGGACACATAAATCAAAACTGAAGAAGTTAGAGTCATGATAATTGGTATTTAGAAGATCTTTTACTATTACAGAAACAAGTATTTTTTGCGGGAAAATTCACTTAGGGGGGGGGGGGGGGAAGAGTAGTGTGAAATGAAGTGAAAAAATGTAAATAATTTTTATGGGGATACTTATATCTCAAAACTGAAGGCAATAGACGTGAACATTGGTGTTTGGAATCTCCTTTAAACATAAAGAAACAAGCCTTCTTTTAATTTTTTTTGGGGGGGGGAGGTGCGGGGGTGGCGGTAAATAAACTTAACGGCGGTGGGGTGTAGAAGGAGGTGAGACCAATTGATTTTACTGTTCTTAATGTACTTATAAGTATCCTCCGTTGCTCAGGCGGCAGCGCGCCGGCCTCTCACAGCTGGGTTCCGTGGTTCAAATCCCGGTCACTCCATGTGACATTCGTGCTGGAAAAACCGGAGGCGGGACCGGTTTTTCTCCGGATACTCCGGTTTTCCCTGTCATCAGCCACTCCAGCAACACATAATAGTAATAATAATAATAATAATAATAATAATAATAATAATGTTCCGGACCGTCGTCAAATGTGCGGACCGCGCTGGCAACGGCTCCTGGACGAGTGATGACTAAGAATGCAGTCCGGCCGCGGGTTCAGTGCCGCCAAAGCACCCAATATGACACCGCGCCGGATCTCCTGAAGGATTTTATACATATTACAATTATTATAGGAAAAGATGGCAAAGATTTACTTACTCAACTGACCGTCAGGAATACCTGAGCCTAGCCCGGGAAGTACGAAATCGATTGCTGGAAAGGAAGATTGAAAAATGGGAGGAAACGTGCCGTAATCTAATAGAAAACGAGTCAGATCGGGAATTTTGGTGGATTCTCGCAGAAAACGAGGCAGATCGCGAATTTCGGTGGATTATATATCTAAAACAATAAGCATTCAATTATAAATTTCAGTATAATACCGTAGCGAAGCACGGGTATCTTGCTAGTATATATATATAAAAGACATCCATAAACAGGATTAATACACTATATTACCCCCTGTGGGTGGGGGACGCAGACGAAGAATACACCCATGGTATCCCCTGCCTGTCGTAAGAGGTGACTAAAAGGGGCCCAGGGGCTCTCAACTTGGGATCGTGGTTTGGCGACCACAGGGCCCTTAGCTGAGTCCTGGCATTGCTTCCACGTACTTGTGCCAGGCTCCTCACTTTCATCTATCCTGTCCGACCTCCCTTGGTCAAATCTTGTTCTTTACCGACCCCGGCGCTATTAGGTTTCCGAAGGCTAGGGAGTCTTTCATTTTCATGCCCTTCGTGGCCCTTGCCTTTCTTCGTCCGTTACTTCTTTTTTCTCTCTGGCTACCCTCTGTGGGTGGAGGACGCAGATGAAAAATACACCCTCGGTATCCCCTGCCTGTCGTAAGAGGCAGCTAAAAGGGGCGACCAAGGGATGATTAGAACCATGAGACTACTTGTAATTAGTACCATCACATGGGGAACACCATGGTCACTTTTACTTGTGCGTAGTACCACTATGTTAGGTACAAAATAGGTTTGTGATTAGTAGCAACAGAGTGCGCTGTCGGCTTTTACAGTACCTGTGATTATTACCACTAAATGAGTGACACCATGGTTCGGGCTTGCCTATGATTAGTACCCACTATATGAGGAACACCATGGGATAGTACGAGTCCCTGTTGTTAGTACACTTATGTGATGAACACCAAAGGTTTGCGTTGCCTGTAAATGGTGCCGCAATGTTCAAAACACCATAGGTCTGTACTACTTGTGCAAATTTCTTTACCTGTGAATAGCACCATAATGTGTGGAATACCGCGAGTCTAAGCTACTTTTGATTCGTAGCGTAACATGACAAATACCATGATTCTACTTTCCTAGCGATAAGTACCATTATGAGGGACCGATGACTTGGATTTTGGACCCCTTTAGACTACAAGCATCATCAATTCAGTATTGTGCTATAGAAGCAGTCCCTTGGTCAGTAACAATTGTTTTACATCAATTTCTGTGAATGTGAGGCAGTGCAGGTCGGATACAGTGATTGTTTTAAATTCATATTCATCCATTTATTCTTCTTGCCCACGTTTTGAATTCTGATCAATGGAGGATTTTGGACTTTTAATTTGTTATTACATTTCGTCTCATTTCGAACCATTAGGTGCCGATGACCTAGATGTTAGGCCCCTTTAAACAACAAGCATCATCATCACAATACACTATATTATTGTATACACAGAATATTTTTTCTTGTTATTCTAACTGCTATGAAGATTCATTAATTAATTTATTTATTCATTCATTCATTCATTCCACCTGTAGATCGTATAGTAACAGCCGGTGGGTTGACATTGTGCTTGTCGTTGGTTGACTTCAATGCGACTTGTGTGCTACTGTTGTGTTCACACCACTCCACAGTACATGTGATCAGATATGATGGCTCATAGCTCGGCTTGAAATTCTGAACAGCTGTGTGACAGTTTATACTCCTATATTACACTCATATTTATGAGAATACACCCCTAGTATCAAAATAAGTGATGTGTTGTGTAAACAGCTTTGAAGGAATACACTATGTTAAAAGCAAACACCACTTCTCACTTGCTGTTTTACTGACATGTCCTAGAATGGCAAATTCATGGTTTTAATTTTATGATGAAAATGAAAACCTACAACCTGTTTTCCATTCATTGACCGGGTCAGGAATGAAATGAACGAATCATATATAGGCTATTAGTACGATGGGGTCGCCACTCCCAAAGTGATTTTATTAATGACGGATAGATGCTATGAAATGAGAATGGAGAGTGTTGCTGGAATGATAGATTACAGGGAAAACCGGAGTACCCAGAGAAAAACCTGTCCCGCCTCCGCTTTGTCCAGCACAAATCTCACATGGAGTGACTGGGATTTGAACCACGGTATCCAGTGGTGAGAGTCCGACACGCTGCCATCTGAGCCACGGAGGCTCTTCAATTTTATGATATCTTGACTTATTTTAAGAAACTTCTTTGTACCGGGCGAGTTGGCCGTGTGTGTAGAGGCGCGCGGCTGTGAGCTTGCATCCGGGAGATAGTAGGTTCGAATCCCACTATCGGCAGCCCTGAAAATGGTTTGTCGTGGTTTCCCATTTTCACACCAGGCAAATGCTGGGGCTGTACCTTAATCAAGGCCACGGCCGCTTCCCTCCAACTCCTAGGCCTTTCCTATCCTATCGTCGCCATAAGACCTATCTGTGTCGGTGCGACGTAAAGCCCCTAGCAAAAAAAAAAAAATTCTTTGTTTTGCTTTTAATGTGTGAGCTGTAGATGGATTTTCTCTCTACAGTAACCATTAGTAATCTTCCAGCATCTGTGTTCCATTTCTCTTAGATCTTGGTGGAAATTATCTCCTTGCTCTTCGCCTAGCATTCCTAGGTTCTCAGGGAAATAGTCTAGGTGCAAATGTACCATGTGTACCTTTAAGCTAATATTGCAACCTAAATCTTGGAAAGAAACAAGAATTCTGTTCACCATTTGTTCGTAGTCTGGATGCTTTATGTTGCCAAATTTTTTTTTACTACATTCCAAACTGCTTTCCATGCTGATTGTTCTGTTACACACATCTTCAAAATTAGCATCAGAAAAAGTTTTCCTATATCTGAATCTGTGAAGATGCCCTCTTTGATTTTGGCATTACTGATGCCTGGGAATCAATGGCACATGCACTGAAAGCATTCACCTTCATTGTTTACAGCCTTAACAAATTGCTTCACTAATATACAGTAGTTCGGACTTGTTGACAAGACTTTTTTATTTTATGTTTTTCAAGCCTGCAATCCACTGTCTGCATGGCCATTCCTTTTGTGTCCAGTAATGTGTCCTTGCTGGATTGTCCCACTCGCAAAGAAAGCAGGGCTGCTTTTCGTAACCTGCTTGTAGACCTAACAGGATACATATCACTTTAAAGTCACCACGCACTTGCCACTTTTGTTCATGGTACACCTCATCATTTGAAGATTTCCGTATGTTTCTTGCATGATAACGAAAACTGGTGTAATTTTTTTTGTTGTGCACACACTTTAAAATACGTTTGGAGACATCATTAAAATGTCTCTAGTGGGTAGGGCCATACTGTAGTACTCCTAGTTTCAGTATAACCTCCAGAATGTTGTTTCAGTAAACCGAAGTTCTCTCCTCAGTAAAGAAGGGTGCAGATTCTTCTTCGCAATGTCTGTATCAATAGTACGCCCTCCCTGTTGCCATTATGTTAGTTTCTAGTCTGGATGCTTTGTGTTGAAGTCCTATAATACACTTTGATTGAAAAGTTTGGGTTGATTTTCAACACCTTGTGGTGAAAAATTACAGTCAGAGGTAGTGCCGGCCATTTTCATGTCAGATTCAAAGAGGAACACTCGTGTAATTGTTCCGAGCGCTGCGGTACTGGTTCATCAGGGCCGTGGGGAATGGATAAAACTGCAGACGAAATGTTTCTTGGATACACAATCTTACTTTTATCCCTACTGAAAATTCCTTCACACATAGCAAGCCTTTCACAAACTTGGTTATTTTTTCCCTCTGTTTTACTGGCACAGAATTTCCCCACACATAGCAGAATGTATTTGGAACAATCTTGCAGCCACAGCATGGCAAGTTGGTATAAGTTCAATAAAAAATAATTACATAGGACACTTATGGAGACAAAAAATCATTTCACCAGAGCAAGCGAAGTATAACTCATACTGTGGAGCACAAAGCACTGCAACAGACTTGTGTCACTCAGCAAAATCTGCTATTATTGTCGGCTCTAGGCGGGTTGTCAGGCGGCTGCCAGAGATTGCATTAATAAATTAATCCGGAAATCTTTTTTAAAGCAACACTTCTCTTATCAATATAAGTGCATTAATGCATGTGCATAAAAATGTATAAATCATAATATCAGATTTTAAAGATATGTGATGTGATGAGGGGAAACATACTATGAAATTGATGTCTGAACTGACTCTGCATAAACCTCTGCTTAGTACTAAAATTCTTTCAGCAATGAATTGTTTGGTCCTGCTCTTGATTAGTTCACAGTCGCAATGAGAACAAGTAGTATTTCTAGAGGATCTGTGTTGAAAATATTCTTGCGTAAAATGTGTCCAGATATTCAGGTATTCTATGTCCTTCAAAGGTAGTACCATATATAGATAGAGTGGAACATGGAATATTATTAAAGAAATTGGATGGAATAGGATTGGACGTGAGGGTTATACATTGGATAAGAACATTTCTAAATTTAAGGGTTCAGAAAGTCAAAGTAGGAAATAATATATCACAGGAAGAGAAAGTTTGGAAGAGAATTGCACAGGGTAGTATAATCGATCCGTTACTTTTCTTAATATAAGCAAATGATTTAGGGAACAATATAACATCAAAAATAAGATTGTATGCAGATGACATAATTGTTTATAGGGAAATAAATAACATTGAGGATTGTTCAGAATTACAAAGGGACCTTGACCGTATCCAACAATGGGTTGAAGAAAATAATATGAAGGTTAATGGAGGCAAATCAACTGTTACAACATTTACAAACAGGAACTTTAAAACTAAATTTGAATATACTTTGGATGAGGTAGTTATCCCAAAAGATGGCAAGTGCAAATACTTAGGTGTGAGATTTGAAAGTAATTTGCACTGGAAGGGTCATGTTGATGACATTGTTGGGAAAGCATACAGATCGTTACATGTCATAATGAGGCTACTTAAAGGATGCAACAAAGAACTAAAAGAAAAAAGTTACTTAAGTATGGTTCGTCCATTATTGGAATATGCAAACAGTGTTTGGGATCCTCGCCAGGAATACCTAATAAAAGAAATAGATAGTGTGCAGAGGAAAGCAACAAAATTTGTAACAGGGGATTTCAGGAGAAAAAGTAGTGTATAAGAAATGTTAGAAGAACTTGGGTGGGAAAACTAGGGAGAAAACTAGACTTATAGGATTATATAGAGCCTATATAGGAGAAGCAGCATGGGGTGAAATCCGTGAGAGGCTTCAGTTGGAAAATAATTATATCGGCAGAACTGACCACAAGTATAAAATTAGAAGGAATTTTAGCAGAAGCGATTAGGGGTAAATTTTCATTCATTGGGAAGGGCGTGAAGGAGTGGAACAGTTTACCAAGGGTAGTGTTTGATCCTTTTCCAAAATCTGTACAGATATTCAAGAAGAGAATAAGCAGCAACAGAGAAAATAATTTAAATGTTAGAGGGCATTCAACCAATGCAGGATATTGTAAATAAAAAATGTGTGTGATTAAATTAATTCCATTCCCTGGTGTATGGAGTTTGGACAGCCGAAGTAGGGGACTGCCTGTAGGGCTGAAGTACAGTGGGCACTTCGAGGACCCTGGGACTGCTACAGTAGCTGTGAAGGCTCTTCAGGAACTCTGAAAAGTGGTGGCAAAAGGGGCTCTGGTTAAGACGCACTAGGTCGTTATGCTACTTAGGTTCCAATATGGGTAAAAAATAAATAAATAAATGCAATGTTAATTTTAATCTTATATAAGTTGTATAGTATTATTAGAAGTAATTTCACCTACTGTATATGAGTTGACTATGTTTGTAAGTACAGAAGATATTATAAGTAGAATTTTGTAAACAATATAAATTTATTAAGGATGAGGTGTGTGTTTAATAGAAAAAATTGTTAGCGTAAATTGTATAATATTGTATTCTAGGAAAATTTTCTTCTTCTCTTGTTAATTTAAAATTTAGTGCTTGACAATAATTTTAGTGTACCATTTGCCACCGACATAGACACCTCATTTGCAAATAAGGAGAATTTGATTTGATATAACTTATACACGAATAATCCCTGCCCCCTAATTTCAGGAAGGAAAATTTAGATTTTTTTTTTTTTTTCCTAGTTACTGTATATATAGCTTTGTTAAATATACATTTCCATTTATTTAGGAACAACCTCCTGTATTTACGGGCTGCCACTAAGTACAAGGTAAAACATATCAAATTTCTGTACAGATCTATTAATTGAAGAGGACTCTAAATTATAAAGGAACAGTATAATTAGTGCGGCATTTCAGAGTCGTAGCTGTAGAGGTGGTGTCTCAGGATCTTGATGGAGCCTCGGAGGATGAGGGTCGCAATTTCGGGGATGAGCTTCATTGGGAGTTGGAAACGCTTCCATGTGGCGAAGTGACGAGGTACGGTACCACGAGCTCTGACCATTATCCCTATTATTTCGATTTCCTGAAGGTGGTATTTAGATTTGTAGTAAGGGATAGTGGGTTTGTATTTGTTAATCTTTTCTTTTTCAGTTCTTCGGCAATGAAGGATCTGATCTGGTGGTGCCACGTGTTTCTTAAGAGCTCTCCGCGTGTGCAGAATCTCAGGACATGACCAAGAGTTTCTTTCTCTCTGTGGCAATGCTGACATAGGTTGTTGTCCAGGGATCTGCCTGGCACCTAGCGCACCGCAGAAATATTAGCAGTCATCTTTATAGCCAGGAGGTGAATTCACGTTCTCGTAGCTCTTGACGGATCTTCTTAGAATCATACAGGCCGTTCTTGGTGGTTATTTTCTGGGTATCAGCGTTTGTAAGCTTTAGACGTTCTATACTTTCCTGACTCTCCGCGTGAGAATCCCTCGAAGCAACGCCGAGTGGATGTTTAGTCTTAAGCAAGATGTTACAGGCATTAATGCATTGTAGGTAAACTTCCCACAAGGTTTTAAAAAGAGCGAGTTCTTTGTATTTCTTTTCGGTGTACAGCATGCAATCTGGAGTACCCGTCGGCAACTGCAATATCTCATTTGTTGCACTTTTAATCATTTTATCGCTATCAGATAAAAATTTCTGTGCGATTTTCTTGAAGCTGCATGTCAGGAAAGGGTATATCAGGGTGGGACAGATTGAGGAATTCAGTACTATGAGCTTTTGGTCTTCCTTAAGCAGTGGCGACGATGTTAGAAGTTGGAGCTTATTGTGAAGGTCTTTCATTACAGCAGTCTCGTCGAACACTAGAATATCCCTGAAGGTAGTTCCAGGGTAACAAATTTGTTTGCCGTCTCCAGTTGTCAGTCCTACAGTCTTCCTCTACGGATAGTGGCCCTTGCTTCAACTCGCCTCGGATTACACATATCCTTCTACACTTCTGTGGATTGATATCAAGACCAATTTCTTCGAACCTCCTGCGGGCTAGTCGAGTAAGATCTAAGGCGGCTTCTTTGTTCTTCCCGACGATGACGGTGTTGTCGGCGAAGCCCATTAAGGTTATAGGTAGTAGTTCGGGTGAAAAAGATGCCTCATAATGCCGCGAGAGACTATATTCGTTTAGCTCGTCTAAGATATGATCTACAGGTAGGTTATAGAGGGCTGGTGATAATGGAGATCCCTGCATCACACCTCTCTTTATGGGTATAGGTTTTGTTCTACCCTTCTGCGTTTCGATTTGAGTGACGTTCCCAGTCTGAAGTTTGGAAATTACGTCCCTGAGGTTTGACAGTATCCCTTCAGACTGTAGAGTTTTTAGAAGATGGCTGTGACCGATATTGTCAAATGCCTTTCGAATACAGTAGAAGTCTGTTATAGCAAGAATTCATAACTGTGAAAAATTTATTCCTATAGCAGATTGTCGTTATATCCAATTTTTGTAAAAGTCTGAAAAGATACAAAAATTGCATTAAAATTGGTATTAAACTAAAATCGGATGCTTTAAAACTTCTCAAAAGTTTTCTTGGATGATTTCTATACTGCGGTTTAGTTGCTAGTCATTTTCTAATTCTGATGCTGTTTGAGCGCGCATGTTCAATTTCGTTCTTAAAAATTAAAATAGTATATCATTCCTGAGATTTCTGTGGCAAATATTTCATTTTTATTACTCAGTGCATCTATCAGCCCCCAGTAGAGTAATGATAACTTTTTTTTGCTAAAAATGTACATGGGAACAGCCTTTCTGAAATTTAAACAGACGCAAAACTATATAACCTATCCTATCAGTTATGGATGTTGCTGTACCTTCAGAAGTATCACATTCTTACTTCATTTCAGTACCTAGCATTAAAATTAGGAGACAATTTACTTAAGCCTTTAATTTTAACTCTTAGAATACCAGAGAGCGCAAAAGCATTCCTCGTCGAGCGAGCAAAAATTGCTGGGAATGCAATAGCGCTCCTTACGCAAGCAGTTTTATATTCGCTTGTAGTTCTCGGTTTTTGGACAGATAGCAACACAATACAGGTGATCTAGATTCTTTGGAACCTGTAGTTTCTAAATCTACCACAACTCGCGCCAATCGCTGTATTTACGGAGATATGATTTTTTCAAAGTGACCAATATTCTGTACACCGTAAAAGTTTGTGAGCTGGAAAATGGCCTCTGCCGCGCACGATTTGTTCCAGAACGATGACGATTTAGCTGAATATATTAACAGTCTGTGCCGATGATGATTATATTGAGTCTGATGAAGATGTAGCTATATCAGGGTCATGTAATTATGATGTTGGTGATGTTATTTCAGAGACAGAAAGTGAGTGTAGCAATGACATTCCACAGTACAATAAACCTCGTGGTATTGTCATTGGCGAAAGTGACAGTGATGCTGATTCGGAAAGTGACGTAAATTAAGACAGTGTAGGCCATGATGCAGGCATTAATAACAACAATGCCTATATGCATAATACAGTGTTCAGTGAAGTTTCAGTTGGAAATGACACTCGGTTCGAGCCCTCCCCGCTGTATCTCGAAACACCCAGTCGTAAACATGTGCCTCCTGCTGGTGCAGAGCCTGTGCAGTATTTTGACTTGTTCTTTACAGTATATATTTTGAATTTAATTGTGAAGGAAACGAACAGGTATGCAAATCATTTCCTCTCTTCTCTAAAGCCACTGTTGCCCCATTCAACAGCTTGACAATGGAGACCTGTTACTGTCACAGAAATAAAGCCTTTTTGGCAGTATTATTGGAAATGGGTATTACAAGAAGGCCAACTATACTTTCATACTGGTCGACTAATTCAAGACATATTCCTTGGTTCGGTACCATGTTTTCCTGTAATAGATTTCAGTTAATTCTGAAATTTTCCACCTTATTGACAATAGTACCATCTTTCCACCTGGCCACCCTAAATATGATCCATGTGCAAGATTTCAGCCAATAGTTGACCATGCCAATAGACTGTTCCGGTTTCGCTACACACCTCATCAGCAATTAAGTGTAGATGAATCGTTAGTGGGCACTAAATGCCATTCATCTCTGATGCAGTACCTCCCAAATAAGAAGCATCATAGGTGGGGCATTAAGTTTTGGATGATTTGTGACTCTGTCATCAATTACTGCCTGGGGTTTTATTGCTACAGAGGGGCAAAGAGTGATGTAGACAAAGAGAAAATTAAGAAGTTTGGCTTGGGACATGTAGTAGTTCATACATTACTGACTATGGGAAACTATTTGAAGAAAGGCTATCACGTTTTCACTGACAATTTTTTTACCAGCATTCCTTTGGCCAAGTACCTATTTGAAAATGGTACTTACCTAACAGGCACCCTCAGACGCAACAGAAAAGATATTCCGCAGGGACTGAAAGGAAAGTTTGGTGTAGGACAAGAGAAATATTTTCGGAGTAATGAGATTCTTGTTGCTGGGTACCGGGAAAAAAAATCACAGAAAAATCCAGTGCTTCTTTTGTCTACATCCTGCACAGCACACACTAAAACAATAGTCAAGAGGCGTCGAGGACAGCAGGTTGAAGTAAGAAAGCCAGCTGTAGTCCTCGAATATAACAAATCAATGGGGGGAGTTGACGCATCTGACATGATGCTGTACACATACTTTGACGAGCGCCGAACACTAAAATATTGGAAGAAGGTGGTATTTTGTATCTTTGCGCGAATGGTGCTGAATTCGTACTTGATTTATAAACAGAATACTTCTAGTTAAGTTATGACGCGGCTCAAGTTCACTTCCTACATAATAGAATCAATAGAAAAGGAATGGATCCAAGAGAAGAACCTAATAAACAATCCCTTACCCAAGCTAAATCCACCTAGGGAAGGTAAACTTTTGGTGAAATTAGATGGCAGGTTATTGATAAGATGCGTTGTGTGCAGCAAAAAAGATGGAGGGCCAGTAAAAAGATCACGAACTGCCTGTTCCAAGTGTATGAAGGGTCTTCATGGCATCTGCGTAGGGTATCACAAGTGTTAAAAGTGAACCAGCATGAAATGTGTACATTTGTATAGTGAAATAAAATATTTTTAAAATTAGAAACTTTAGTGCCTAGGGTATTGAAATTTTGCAAATAGTGAACCAAGAGTATGTATTTGCAGACAATAATATTTTTCAGTGCATAATTTTAATTTTGATTTGTGTTTCTTTATCTAAATTTTGACATTTCAATTTTCATTTTGATAATTATTAAACTCTTATTTTTTTATATTTTATAGCGTTAATATAACATAGCTTGTGAATTTAAAAACATGTAAAGCAACTCCTTTTCTATGAAAGTAAAAATTTTGAAGGCATATCTTCAATAATAATCAAGTTATAATAATTTTACTGAAACATTGCAATTTCTTTAAAAAAAGTCTGGTATTCTTCGCGTAGACCACCTATAAGTGACTGGTACTAAAAGGGTTAAGAGTTAATTACTGCTATTGGCCATTTTATATACGCACTTATTGAGAAAACCCATACTTCCAATTCGTTTGCACTCACATGTTTGTTTGGAGTCGTGAGTCGATGCGCAATGATTGTATTCAATATAAACACTGCGCTGTTTAAATATCATGGCGGAAAAAATAATGCGTGCTAAATCATTCATAATAACAGAAGACACAGTGAAATGGTTCTCATCGTAATTGAAGTATATTACACAATTTAATATAGAAATTTTCGAGTGGCGTGAAAGAAACTAACCACAGGGTTCTCATTATATGCCGTACTTGCTATAGCGGACTTCTTTTCTTCTCGCTAAAGGACAGTAAATACGTCTGATCTGCTTTACCAGTTTGTGAATTAAATATAATTTCACTGGCACAAACCAGTGAAATTCACAATATTTTCTTCATATAGAAACTAAAGTTATTTCATACAGAAACACACGTAAGCCATCCACGACTATCCTTACAGCCTGTAATTTTTAACTTTTTTGCTTTTGCTATAGCTTTCAGCCAACACATTTCACTCCAGACCACATATCCAAACTATAATTTTCAAAACATTTAAGCTCTAAGGCCTTTTCGTAGGAGGCTTGTAGTGGTGTCTCAATGGTGCACTAGCCGCCAGCATCTTGGAAAAGTGTAGCAATCCAACTGATGAGCCCACTGCTACACCGGGGTGAAACACTGGTAATTTTACAACTGAAAAGGCCTAAAGAGCTTCAATGTTTTTAGCATTTGCAATTGAAATTAAAGTAACATACTTTTTGAATTTTTTCAGTCGCATATTTATTTGCATATTCTGTTTTCGATTTCTGGAAACTTTGCTTTTTGTCTGCAAAATGTACTGCAGTTTCTGCTTGTCCATTCAAGATGAGCCTTATATTCCCCCAATCACAAATGCAACTCTTGTCCTAATTATACTTTCACCGAGTGAGTTGTCCGTGCATTTAGAGGCGCGCGGCTGTGAGCTTGCATCCGGGAGATAGTGGGTTTGAATCCCATTGTCGGCGGCTCTGAAGATGGTTTTCCGTGGTTTTCCATTTTCACACCAGGCAAATGCTGGAGTTGTACCTTAATTAAGGCCACGGCCGCTTCCTTCCAACTCCTAGGCCTTTCCTATGCCACCGTCGCCATAAGATCTATCTCTGTCGGTGCGATGTAAAGCCACAAGCAAAAAATAAAAAATATTATACTTTCTTCCCACTGCATGATTAATGTGGGATTTTTCTTTAGACATGAATGACCTATATCGAGAACTCACACTGGCCATCTAAAATATGTGATATTACTTAAACTGACACCATGTAAATAACACGATATGTATGCACCATGCTTCTCGGTTTTAGTGGGAACAAATGATCCAATGTTTAAGAAGCCTTTCTCGTGGACAGTCAAGTATTCTTCTGAGGACACAGAGCACAGTTTTCTGCGAAATGTTAAGAATTTCACCTTATTTTCTTGACATGGCACAATCCCAAAAGCCTATACAATATCATGTCTAAATGATCCAATTGTATGGGCCGAAAAATTACAAACTTCCAGATTTCTGTAAGTCAGGACTTGTCGTAAGTACGACATTGTAATTGGTGTAAAACCTTCAATTATTATGTTTAATATATTTTAATTATAGTTTATTTAAAGCTAAATTATCTTTTATTAAATGTTAAACATGACTAGTACATGGTTTCCCTGTAATTATGTAGTATAAATTTGTATAACCTCAAATACGTATTGTGTATAAGTTTAATCTCAAAATCTATATAGTCGAAAGCGGTAGAAAATTCCATAATGTTCGTATGTTAGACTTGCTGTACTATAGTTTGGTATATATGAAGGGTTCTGGAAACTTACAGTAAGGTTTTATTATCCAGATACATGTAGAGACGTTAGAAATGTTGTAGAGATTTCCATGTGTACTGGTAAACAATAAACGAAAGATCGAGTACCCATTCGACTAGCTGGTCGATCGATGTTTCGAGTGTGTTCCATTAGAGTGTTGTAAGAACTCTCCCAGAAATCGATAATTCTGGATGGTTGATTGAATAATATATATATCGAGCTGTCAGTCAGTGAGACAGTCAAGTCAGGACTCAGTCAGTGTTGGACTCGAAGGCAAGTGATGGACTGCGAGTGACTGTTGAGCTCCGAGGTGGAGTCGGGGAGTTCAAGAGAAAGTGTGTTATAGTGCGCGAGTCAGTGTTGTTGACAACTGTACTTATCAGAATCGACTTCAGGGTACTCCCCTATTGTAGTGTCATTTGCTACTGTGTATAATTGTGTGTTGTGACTTACAGTGTCAATAAAGTAATTTATATAAGAAAGTGAACATGTTCTCATGTGATAATTATTTCCGACAAATAAAATCGCATTGCAGAACGATAGAGTATTGTACTGATCTTGACGCAAATAATACCCGCACCCAAAATTTCTGCTGCCAGATTTTGAAAAAGTCTGCAGGGATTATTTGCTGTATACGGTAATTCAAAATTTTGTTAAAGTGCCTTTTGAATCAAACAATCTGCCAGAGAAGTTTTGAAGAAATTTCAGCCAACAACAAGTAGGAGGGTATCCAAGACCTAAACTTGCAAAACTACAAAGTTGCTTTAATTTGATTCATATAAAACAAAGTTCCCTCTGAATTACTGACTGCTTTAGGAGAAACCAGCTTGGCAAGGTCATTCCATTTAGTATGCAAGATATATGAGACAGGAGAAAGGCCATCTGATTTTTGGCAGAATATTGTTATACCTATTCCCAAGAAAGCCGGTGCTGACAAGTGTGAAAACTACCGCACCATTAGTTTAGTATCTCACACCTGCAAAATTCTAACACATATTATTTACAGAAGAATGGAAAGACAAGTTGAAACTGAGTTGGGAGAAGATCAGTTTTGCTTCAGAAGAAATGTAGGAACACGTGAAACAATCCTGTCTTTACATCTGAACTTAGATGATTGAATTAAGAAGGGCAAGCCCACATACATGGCGTTTATAGATCTAGAAAAGGCATTTGATAATGTTGATTGGACCAAGTTATTTAAGATTCTAAAGGCGATTGGGACCAGGTACCGAGAAAGAAGAATTATCTACAATCTATATAAAAATCAGTCTGCAGTGATAAGAATCAAGGGCTATGAAGAAAACAAGGAAGAAAAAAAAAAAAAGCAACAATCCATAAAGGAGTGAGGCAAGGCTGCAGTTTTTCCCCCACTCCTTTTCAGTGTTTATATAGAACAGGCAGTAAAGGAAATCAAAGAGGAATTTGGAAAGGGAATCACAGTCCAAGGAGAGGAAATCAAAACCATGAAATTTTAGGTTAGGAAATTAAGTCTTAAAGGAAGTGGATGAATATTGTTACCTGGGTAGTAAAATAACTAACGATGGCAGAAGTAAGGAGGACATAAAATGCAGGCTAACACAAGCAAGGAAGGCCTTTCTTAAGAAAAGAAATTTGCTCACTTCGAACATTGATGTAGGAATTAGAAAAATGTTTTTGAAGACTTTAGTTTGGAACATGGCATTGTATGGAAGTGAAACATGGACGATAACTCGCTCAGAAGGAAAGAGAATTGAAGCCTTTAAAATATGGTGTTGCAGAAAAATGCAGAAGGTAAAATAGATAGATCGAATCACGAATGAAGAGATACTGAATCGGGTTGGTGAAAGGAGATCGTTGTGGATAAATTTGACGAGAAGAAGAGATAGAATGATAGGACACATCTTAAGACAACCAGGACTTGTGCAGTTGGTTTTTGAGGGAAGTGTAGAAGGTAAGAATGGTAGGGGTATACCAAGGCATGAGTATGACGAGCAGATGTAGGATGCAGCAGTTATGTAGAAATGAAAAGGTTAGCACACGATAAGGTTGCATGGAGAGCTGCATCAAACCAGTCTATGGACTGATGACTCAAACAACAACAAAACAAAGCTGCCTATATGGATTAACGGTAGAGTGTAGGCCTCTTGATCCCAAGATAGCAAGTTCAAACCCAGCAGAGGTAGTCAGATTTTTGAAGGGCAGAAGAAAGGCCATTTGACACCTTATGTCGTACAATGTTGGCATGTTAAAGTTCTCTGGTGACACTTTTGGTGTTTACCTGACAAAATTCATTAAAATTCAGTCATAGACACTCAAGAGAGATTCAGTTTACTCTGCCATCTAGTAGGCAGACAGTCAGATGACGTCAAATTAAAATGTCTGAGCATGGTAGCTGAGGCCTCATTATTATTATTATTATTATTATTATTATTATTATTATTATTATTATTATTATTATTATTATTATTATTATTATTATTATTATTATTCATGCTGTGGGTTACTGTAGTCACGTCCTAGTTCGTGAACCATGGGCAACGGTTGAGTGGCCTAGTAAGTGGTCCTGAGAGTCGGGATACCAGTTGCTATGGAATGGGAGTGGGCATCTCGGACATATTCTGATTCATGGCCCTCCTTGTGCTCAGACGGCTAGGACTATATAATCCACCGATGGTCCATAACCCGTTAGAGGAGAGATCCTCACTTGAACTATGTGTAAGTAGGGTAGCATCCTGCTTCATGAATTTACCGAGCTCACAACATTTTAAGCAAGCCTCGGACCTATGGGAATAACGGAGTCCCACTCCCATTTGACAGGCAAGGGACAACTTGGCAAATGATGGGGAACCATCAATATTAATGGGGCTTATGAAAGAAGAAAAGTAGAACTGGCTGAGTCAGCAAAGGGGATGCATCTGGATGTGCTAGGAGTACGTGATATTCGGGTAAGGGGCGATAACGAGGAAGAGATAGGAGATTATAAAGTGCACTTGACGGATGTTAGAAAGGGAAGGGTTTTCAGGAATACCATTGCACGCAACATAATTTCTGTTAGGCATGTAAATGAGCGAATGATCTGGGTAGATCTGTCAGTTGGAGGAATTAGGACAAGAATTGTCTCAATGTATTCACCATGTGAGGGAGCAGATGAGGATGAAGTTGAAAAGTTTTATGAAACATTGAGTGACATCGTGGTCAGGGTCAACAAGGATAGGATAGTGCTAATGGGTGATTTCAATGCGAGAGTTGGAAATAGAACTGAAGGATACGAAAGGGTGATTGGTAAATGTGGGGAAGATATGGAAGCTAATAGGAATGGGAAGCGTTTGCTGGACTTCTGTGCTAGTATGGGTTTAGCAGTTACGAATGCATTCTTCAAGCATAAAGCTATTCACCACAACACATGGGAGGCTAGGGGTACCAGATCCATAATAGACTATATCTTAACCGACTTTGAGTTCAGGTAATCTGTTAGGAATGTACGAGTTTTCTGGGGATTTTTCGATGATACAGGCCACTATCTGATCTGTAGTGAACTATCTCTAGGAGAGAGAAAGTGAAATCTGTCTGCAAACGGATAAGGGTAGAAAATCTCCAGGACGAAGAAATTAGACAGAAGTACATGGATATGATTAGTGAGAAGTTTCGAACAGTAGACAGTAAGCAGGTTCAGGATATAGAAAGAGAATGGGTAGCATACAGGGATGCTGTAGTAGAAACAGCAAGGGAATGCCTAGGAACAACTGTGTTTAAAGATGGAGAAAAGGTGAACATCTTGGTGGAATGATGAAGCGAGAGCAGCTGGTAAACGTAAAAAGAAGGCTTATCAGAAATGGCTCCAAACAAGGGCCAATGCAGACAGGGAATTGTACGTAGGTGAAAGAAACAGAGCGAAACAAAGAGTTGTTGAATCCAAAAAGAAGTCTTGGGAAGATTTTGGTAATAACCTGGAAAGGTTTCTGGACAGTTATAAAGAATCTTAGGAAGGGAGGGGAAAAAGGAAATGAACAGTGTTTTGAGTAATTCAGGTGAACTCATAATAGATCCCAGGGAATCACTGGAGAGGTGGAGGGAATATTTTGAACATCTTCTCAACATAAAAGCAAATCTTCCTGGTGGTGTTGCAAACAGCCAAGCCTGTGGGGAGGAGGAAAATGATGTTGGTAAAATTACACTCGAGGAAATGGAAAGGATGGTAAATAAACTCCATTGTCATAAAGCAGCAGGAATAGATGAAATTAGACCTGAAATGGTGAAGTATAGTGGGAAGGCATTGATGAAATGGCTCCATAGAATAATATTAGCATGGAGTTTTGGTAAGGTACCTTTAGATTGGACAATGGCAGTAATTGCACCTATCTACAAGCAAGGGAACAGGAAGGATTGCAACAACTGTCGAGGTATCTCACTGATTAGTGTACCAGGCAAAGTATTCACTGGCATCTTGGAACTGAGGGTGCGATCAGTGGTTGAGAAGAAGTTGGATGAAAACCAGTGTGGTTTCAGACCACAGAGAGGCTGTCAGGATCAGATTTTCAGTATGCGCCAGGTAATTGAAAAATGCTACGAGAGGAATAGGCAGTTGTGTTTATGTTTCGTAGATCTAGAGAAAGCATATGACAGGGTACCGAGGGAAAAAATGTTTGACCGAGCTCGATAGCTGCAGTCGCTTAAGTGCGGCCAGTATCCAGTATTCGGGAGATAGTAGGTTCGAACCCCACTGTCGGCAGCCCTGAAAATGGTTTTCCGTGGTTTCCCATTTTCACACCAGGCAAATGCTGGGGCTGTACCTTAATTAAGGCCACGGCCGCTTCCTTCCCACTCCTAGCCCTTCCCTGTCCCATCGTCGCCACAAGACCTATCTGTGTCGGTGCGACGTAAAGCAACTATCAAAAAAAAAATCAAAAAGATGTTTGCAATACTGGGGGGCTATGGAATTAAAGGTAGATTATTAAAATCAATCAAAGGCATTTATGTTGACAATTGGGCTTCAGTAAGAATTGATGGTAGAATGAGTTATTGGTTCAGGGTTCTTACAGGGGTTAGACAAGGCTGTAATCTTTCACCTTTGCTGTTTGTAGTTTACATGGATCATCTGCTGAGAGTTATAAAATGGCAGGGAGGGATTTAGTTAGGTGGAAATGTAGTAAGCAGTCTGGCCTATGCTGACGATTTGGTCTTAATGGCAGATTGTGCCGAAAGCCTACAATCTAATTTCTTGCAAATTGAAAATAGGTGCAATGAGTATGGTTTGAAAATTAGCCTTTCGAAGACTAAATTGATGTCAGTAGGTAAGAAATTCAACAGAATTTAATGTCAGATTGGTGATACAAAGCTAGAACAGGATGCTAATATAGTGAGATTGAATCAATTTGTAGTAAAGCTAATGGAGGAAGCTCGCAGTTGCGATCAGCAGTATTCTGTAAGAAGGAAGTCATCTCCCAGATGAAACTATCATTACATCGGTCTGTTTCCAGACCAACTTTGCTTTATGGGAGTGAAAGCTGGGTGGACTCAGGGTATCTTATTCATAAGTTAGAAGTAACAGACATGAAAGTAGCGAGAATAATTGCTCGTCAAACAGGTGGGAACAATGGCAAGAGGGTACTCGGAATGAGGAGATAAAGCCTAATTTAGGAATAAACTCTATGGATGAAGCTGTACGCATAAACCGGCTTCGGTTGTGGGGTCATGTGAGGCGAATGTAGGAGGATAGGTTACCTAGGAGAATAATGGACTCTGTTATGGAGGGTAAGAGAAGTAGAGGGAGACCAAGACGACGATGGTTAGACTCAGTTTCTAACTTTTTAAAAATAAGTATTATAGAACTAAATGAGGCCACAGCATTAGTTGCTAATGGAGCATTGTGGCAACATCTAGTAAATTCACAGAGGCTTGCTGACTGAACACTGAAAAGCATAACAGTCTATAATGGTAATGTATATATGTCTATTATTATTATTATTATTATTATTATTATTATTATTATTATTATTATTATTATTATTATTATTATTATTATTATTATAAAACAAATCCCAAATGTTTTCAAAGTATTTGGAATCTGTTGTAGAATTGATTCTTTACATATAATATGATTTAATGTATATATAATGAGTAGGGCTCGGATGTTTAGGAAAAGTCACATTGCTTTCTTTGTCTCTGTTTTCTCTCATGATTGGCTTTTGATGCAAATCAGGTGATTATTGTCACAATGAAGTGATTTTTATTTGTCATACAAATGCATATTTTGGCTATTTTTTTCATAAGGTCATACTTTGAGCTGTTTTCATAGAAACGTCATATTTCTGTCATATTTCAGCGATTTGACAACAGCTGTAGCTTTGCAAAATCATCTTCAACTTACCGAATGCTAACCAGTGTTCACAAAACTGCTTCTCAGTATCACATCTGTTGTGAATACAAGTGGAATGTCCACCCGCTGTACTCGGCAACCCGGTCTCCCAGGCAGAGACACAAATAATCCTGAGAAACCCATCCCAGCAGTGAGCTAATTACTTCTCACAATCGCTCACTTGTCTTTGTTCAGATATTAGAACCTCAACCTCCTTTCACTTATATATATAATGGATTTATTTCTAGTTTTCTCATATTTCAAACCACCAATACAGAGTGCAAACATATTTTGACTTTTAAAATGTGTGATCTAATAATCTTAGCGAACGTAGTACTTTGCAAATATGTATTTAGAAACGTTTGATAAGTGAATCAAGGACAATAGACTGTGAATAACTGCCAAACATGTATATTCAGAAAATTAATATGAAAGTAAACATAAAGAATTTAGTTAACAAACGTGTATCAAAGGGATTGCCGTTTATATTTATAATTTATTTTAACTCATTGCGGGCCGTGGACAGCGTAAGACGTTTAATGTTCCACGCGAAGCAGTGCTGTTTATATTCATCATCTGTGCATTCTTACACCTTAGTCAGCGTTACTGGTTGTAGCAGGAAGTTGGTTGATCTTTTCGAGATAACCCTTGCGTTGAGCGGGCTCATGTTTATCTTAGCTGTTTTTGCGGGAATATCTCAGCACTTCCTCACGCATCAAGACGGTACTTGAGATTCCAATGCAGTGCGTGTCGTTCTTACCGAGTGTAGTATAATTGCTTATACAACAAAGTTTCTTACGGAAGATTAATTATTAGATATTTCACAATGATTATTCTGGTGATGAACTTATTCCTGAAATAGACTCAGATAGTGAAAGTGAGAGTGACGAGGAAATTCTGATTCCCGAATCCGATAGGCCTATAGAGAAAAGTGAAGTGCCTGATACATATCATCCTAGTTATTGTCCACCCGTTCCACCATTTAGAGAGAATTCAGGTATAAACGTTCAAACAGAAAAAAAGCAGGACATTTTGAGTTACATGAGTATTTTCATGAATGACGAATTTTATCAGTATGTGTGTGAGCAGACCAATCTATACGCGAGTCAAGTGATAAGTGTGGTGCCCCGGACTTTCACAAAGAATTCTATCATGCAATCGTGGAAACCTATTAGTCCAAAATCCTGATATAAAAATGTACTGGACCGAAGACCCTGTTCTTTATACTCCGATATTTTCTAATACAATGTTCCGAATATGCTTCCTTCATGTTCTTTCATTTCTTCACTTTGGTGACAGTAATCATTATGCGAAAAGTACAGATAGGCTGTATAAAATTAGACATATTTTGAACCCTGTGACACCAGATATCACACCCTAAATATTTACTAGAGATAAGCACAAAGTATCATTTTCCTAACATTTATAGTTTATGAGTAATTGTAAATTGTATTAAGTGATGCAAGTCTCCCACTCAGAAGCAGGTCCTGAACGTGTTAAAATGGCCATATTTTGGTTAATCATTTTCTGGTCATATTTTGTAATTTTTATGTCATATTTCCTCACTTTTGAGGTCATATTTGCTTGCTTATTTGGGCTATTTTTTGGTCCTAAACATCCGAGCCCTAATAATGAGTATTTCAAAGCTGCGTTATTGCAGCAAACTATGACCACGTTTCATGTGCAATGAGTTTTTCCATCTGTGACTACTTATTGGAGCCAATTTTCAATATTATTTTAATTGTCTTAATTTCTTTAATTCTCTATGAACTCCCACACTGAATCTGTCCACCTCTTTCGGGGTCTTCCTCGTGGTCTCTTTCCTGTTAACTTCTCTGAAAAAGCTTTTTTTTTTTGGGCACACACTCTTCTCCCATTCTCTTCATATGCCCATACCACTTTAGCTTTGTTGTTTCTATCCTGTCTTGAAGTTTCAAGATTCCTATCCTTTTCCTTTTCTCTTCATTTCTAATTCTATCCTTTCTGGTCTTGCCCTCGATACCTCTTAGGTATTTCATCGCCGCTGCCTGTATTCTACTCTCCTTCGTTTTGTTGTAGTCCACGATCCAGCTGTATAGGTTAGTATGGGTTCATAATAGGTTGAATTTAATACTTTCTTACATTTCTTCGAGACATCTTGCTTCCACAAAATACCCCTTACACTCTGATAGAAGCTGTTTGCTTGTTGTATTCTTTTCCCAATTTCCTCTGTTATCTTTCCATCTTCTGTGATCACACTTCCCAAGCCTTTCAGAGTTACTCTTCGTAATATCCATGGACCCTTCTGTGGAAGATATAAATTATTGAAAAAGTTTCAGTGAGGTATAAACCATATTTAGCTCCTTTTCATCTTTTCAACTTAAAAAGAATTAGGAATTCGTATAAACATTTGAGATCATTTTTAGAGTAGGCCTAAATTTAGACAGACTGAGTAATGTTTCTTTTTCACTTTTTCCTTTTCTCATGTAAAAAAAAAGAGTATAATTTATCTTTGATTATTCTTTATGACATTTAATAAACTGTTTTTGTTATGAATCCATTGCATTGATATGCTTAAAGTAATTTCTGTTCATAGGTTCTGGCTATAGATAAGTGGGATACAGATGCTGTTGAAGAATTTTTAAGGACGCACCTGATATCAGAAGATGAAGAAAAACCTGATTATCTGGAGACTAACATGGTATAATTGATATCATAAACTAAATGTGATTCCATATTTCCTCGTGTATTAGACCCCGTGGCTTTTTGAGACAAAGAGAATGAAAAAGTTAAAGCTCGCATATAAAAGCCCCCCCCCCCAGTATAATTCATCAGAGAACAGCAATTCCACTTTGTAGCGGGTGCAGACCATACTGCAACTCTGATGCCGTCACACAAATAGGTGAACAATTTCATTCGTCCAACCCACGCATTGCAAGCGCACATCAAAGTAATGCGATATATCTGAGTTTTGTAGTTAAGAAATGTCTACCTCCGTAGCATAACTTTTAGCACAATTAGCTGCCGTCCTCGAGTTCGATTTACAGTACAGCCAGAAATGTAAGATTGGCATGAAGCCTGATATACAGTAAACTAGTACATGCAACTCACTTCTATTGGGATTGTGTCTGAAAAGAGCTGCACCACCTGAGGATGATAAGGACACAAGTTTATTTAGTTCAGAAATATCACTGATATTGCATTGATATAGCAGGTGAGATAATTAACAGCATGACCGTTTAATATCTCATCGGTCAGGTGATAGATAATTCTAGGAGAAGTAAGTTTAAAACATGATGAAAGCAGTTCAGTCATAATGATTGTTTTACTTGTCAACGTACCCAGTAAATCATACCATGTGTTAATAAAAATATGGAAACAATGAAGTATGAAATTAAACATTATGATAATAAAACACATTACCTCCACATCTTTAGATATCCATGAGTACAGCAAGCTGCCTTCTTGCAACTTCTGGCACTATTTGGACACGTAAGAGATAGTACCTAACCTAAGCAATGTAGTCTCTCTATCTAAATTATAGTTGTATAGGTAAATCCTGATTTGTTAAAAGTAGAGAACAAGCATGAAATATATTTGAAGTTAAAGGTCTGATTTTCAACAACCGCAATTGTCCAAAGAATGCTTCCGGTCATTATGTATTACATTTAGAAGTACAATTCCTAACATTCCTAATAGTACGGCATTATTCCTCTAGGAACCATCTGTGAACAAATGGTTTGTCACTGCTAGGACTCTAATCAGGAACAAAACCGGTATAAGAAGTTTCAAAAAGACCAGGATCTAGAATGTTGTCAATGACAGTGAAAATAATGTCATATGGGATGAGAGCGACGATAGTGAGGAGATTGGAAGCACAGATGACGATAATTCAAATGAAATCAGTGATTAGGTTTACTGTGTGATAAGCTTACTGCTTAACAGATAGGTATAAATGACTGGCATTGAGTTCTTTATCATTCTTTTGTGTTAATATTGCATAATTTGGTAAATTGAACTCATTGATTATATTTACAGTATATGTAGGCCTAAAAGTCATGTGTTCACCATTTATTGCTTTTTAATTTATTTTAAAATACTACCTTCCAATGAAGATAGCCAGTAAGACTCAGAAAACAATCATAAAATTTGTTTAAGAATATAATACACTTTATAACTCTGTATAGCCTAGCACGAAATGTAAAGCTATCACATATTGGACCCTCTCTTACTTTTATTGCCATAAAAGTGAAATAAAAAAGGGAATCTAATATGCGAGGATATATAGTAATGTAAATTTGTGACATTTTCATGTATTCTAAGATAATAAAAGACATTTTTAATCATTCTCATTTTGTTGATTTTATGTATGAGCAATGATAGAAAGAAAATCCATCATTTTCTTATTAGGAATCCTATCAACACTGATGTGAAACCACTGAAGCCACTATGGAACCACTTTAATATCAATAGTACATGAAGAATCTTCTCTGGGCAACAATCGAAAATATTTACAGACTACTAGTGTTTACAGATTAACAGAGTAGCTTCCCACCTATTTTGCCGAGGTTCAGTTCTTGGTTCTGCCTCTTATTTGGGATACTGGAGCGACTTCAGATCCAGAGAAAAGGGGAATGATACTTTACATACAGACTGTAACCACTGCCCTCTCAGTCCTAGCCCCAGTCAATTCAAATTACAGTGACTCAGATTATAATACAGAACTGTTTTAATATGAAGCTACAGCAAAAACAGTAAAAACCCATTAATATTCTGCTCAAGGGACTGTGGCCTAAATGTGTTACAAGTGAGACAGTGCTATATGCAGGGAATGTTTTATGAGATGGGAATAGCAATTTTGACACCACTTCTTAGGAAATTTATTTTATTGTTGAATAGTTATAGTGAAATGCACGTGCATTTTCATTTCTTGTTTGCCGTGTGAGTATACTGCTAGCCTGAATTATAATATTTTCTATGCACTTCAAACTATTAACATCATTTGATACAGCACAAGGAGCATCGCTAATGTATTTTCGAAGCAGATTTGCTGCTCTGGGTGCTTCATTTTGTGTAGGGACATTTTCCTCAGCAGATTCAATTTCCTTGTCATCTTAATCTTGGGCAGTAGTGGCAACATGATAATCATTTCATTGATATCACGGGTTTCTAACATCAAACTGACACAAAATCCTTTAAGTTAACATCCCTCAACTTCTCCCATACAGCCACCCAATCCTCATTGTCATCCATTAAGAAAGTGGCATTCATTTCACACAGAATTTTGCCATGTTCCAAACAAACTATATATATATATTAACACACTGTTGAAGAAAACAAAGTTTTGTATGAAAGGTACGTACGATGTAGAATTTGATTGCTATAGGGAACTTGAACTATTTGTCCGGAACAAGTAAATTCCAATATAATTGATCCATTATTGGAAATTTTAAATTTTCCAACTAACTCATTCTTCACTCAGTATGTCAATTTGGGCTCATTAGTTGGTAACTAGCATACATACCAAGACTCATGGCTAGTGCATGTAGTGGAGGCCACTGCACAGGCTTCTTAGAGCCATGAACAGTAGTGTTGGCTACTGAATGCATGATTCGAAGCAGTGTAGCGATTCATTCAATTGTCCGAATGAATCGATTCACGGGAACGGCGAGCTCGTGGCACACAATTTAGCTTACTCCCAGCGGACAGTGCTGAGTGGCGCACTCACGGCTCACTAGCGGGACACTGGACGTTGGCGGGGAGCCAAGCTTCCGCTGAAGCTAGACATTGAATCATCGCACACCGAAAGAATCGTGTGCAAGCACGCCTCAGTGAGACACAACACATACACACGGTTCATTATAGGTACACTGAACATTAATAATATAAGAAAATTTATTGGACTCCAACCTATTCAATACATTACAGGATGTTAACATTTTTAGTTAAAGATCGTTAAAATGGAGACATGTTTCGCCCCCTATGTGGGGCATCATCAGTCATATCAAAGCACCTCAAAATTTCACCAGACGTCTGGTTGGGACTTATGAACATAATATGCGAGAGAGAGTATATTAAAAAACTCTTACAAGGTCTTATCTTAGATGAAATAACAAATTGACTAGTTACACATAGTAAAATACGTTAGTGGTTCTTAATATTAAAACGAGGCCATCACATGTACAGTATAACAATGAAGGTAATTAAAGTCTCTTTGATGTTGAGTTCGAAGGTAGTTTTACGTAGTATATACAAATGTTGAAAAATAAAATACAGTTTACAATTGAGGAGCTAGATGCAGTAACAGCGTTACGCTGTTATTGCATGAATGCTGTTTTCAGATATCCTGGTCCCTTCACTACAACCCAGTCCAGGTCTTAGTTCGCTAGGATGCCGCTAGAGGTCAGGAGCTCACTAAAACTGGTACCATGCGCTACGCTGTTATTGCATGAGGCATGCTTCACGAGTGGCACGTTCAGTTGCCGCCAGTTCTCTGGCTGGAGAAGATGTTAGCGAGTGGAATAGAAGGTTTTGTGGCATCACATTTAATAAAAGACTAGTTAACAGCACTTTGACCTATGTTTCTAAGAATGCCTTCTTGCTAAAAGCAACAGATTCATGATACAGAAGTTTGTGTGACATTATTACCATAATGGTGTTGAATCAGAGTCACAGTCCTACACTCCTACGTGCCATTTACCTTCTTAAAGAGGAATGATAGCTTTCTCAGTTTTAATGATTTCAGGCTACACGATGTGTGGTGTAAAAGCAGACAAAAGGGTTGATGTTATTTCACTAATGAAATACTTAAAAACTGAAAATGTTGAGTGGTATGTGAAAATCATGTCTGTGTGTAATGATTCCTTAGAGTCTGCTAATGCAGCATATGAAGATGAATCATCCCGATTTTGATCAATGATGCATTTGAGTATTTCAAACAAGTAAGATACACAATGTCTAAATCCCAATTATATATTTTGCAATCTTTTTTTTTTTTTTTTTTTTTTTTTTTAGGTTTAGAGAATCATTTTGTAAATGAAAATAGGAATAAAAGTTGTTTAGAAAGGAATGTTACTAATTTTATAACATTTCAACTATTTGTTAGGGGGGGGGGGGGGGAAATAACCGTAGCCTAATACCATAGTTGGAGAGAGCACTCTAACAAAATTCTCTCGACCCTTTATGAGAAAAGAACGAAAAAGGTGAATATTAAATAAATAATAAATTTAATAGTTTTACCTTTCTTAGTTGACAATTTTTTTTTTTTTTTTTTTTGTAATTTGTTCTTAATTTAAGTAAATTTAGACATTTTGGAGAACTGAGGTGGGATAAACTGCCACTTTTGTTCCTCTATAGTGAGCGATCATGCTTTCCTAACTAACTGATCATACTGGTGTATGGCAAAATATAATATTCCTGGTCTTCATGCAATAACAGCGTATAAAATTAAATTTTAAATAACTCTGTCTTTCTTATTAGGTAACAGATCAATAAGATTCTTTGAGAAATTAATTTCCTGGCTCTTTTAAATGTCCTTAAATGAAATTCAGGTTGATTCCTATTATTACTTTTAGCTCAGAACATTTATAAACTTCAAGCTTCTGTTTCTCAAAATAACGTAAGTCTACTTACGCTGTTATTGCATCCAACTCCTCAATTACTGTCCACTTATTTAAAATTGTTAAAATTGATGAGGAGAAACATTCCAATTTTGTGTATGCGTGATTTTGGCTCCAACCAAAATAATTCGCCCAAGGATTCATGTGGTAGTCACCTCCGTTGGTCACACTCTATATGGATGGAGTGCATAGTGCAAGTGAACTGCAGTTTTTATTGATTATAAAATGAGGCTGTGCTAGGACAGAATTAAAACAACAATGGCGTCAAATGAAGACAGTTAAAATGTCATTAGGTTCTTCCTAGTTGACTAGAGGTTTGCGTATATTTTTGTTGTTGAAGTGTGGAAAAGTCAGTTGTCGGTTGAATGGGCAATGGTCGAAAACGTTGTGCCACAAACCTCCTAGCAATTAGGCAACAGCTCAACAGCTTTTAACATTTCCTCATACATTAGACAGCTCAAACACCGATTGCACTGCACAACATTTTCAACCGTTGCCCATTCAACCAACAACTGACTTTTCCACACTTCAACAACAAAAATATACGCAAACCTCTAGTCAACTATGAAGAACCTGATGACATTTTAACTGTCTCCATTTGAAGCCATTGTTGTTTTAATTCTGTCCTAGCACAGCCTCATTTTATAATCAATAAAAACTGCAGTTCACTTGCACTGTGCACTCCATCCATATAGAGAGTGACCAACGGAAGTGACTACCTCATGAATCCTTGGGCGAATTATTTTGGTTGGAGCCAAAATCACGAATACACAAAATTGGAATGTTTCTCCTCATCAATTTTAACAATTATAAATAAGTGTACAGTAATTGTAAATTGTATTTTATTTTCCAACATTTGTATATACTACGTAAAACTACCTTCAAACTCAACATCAAATAGACTTTAATTACCTTCATTGTTATACTGTACATGTGATGGCCTCATTTTAATATTAATAACCACTAACGTATTTTACTATGTGTAACTAGTCAATTTGTTATTTCGTCTAAGATAAGACCTTGTAAGTGTTTTTTTAATGTACTCTCTCTCGCATATTATGTTCATAAGTCCCAACCAGACGTCTGGTGTAATTTTGAGGTGCTTTGATATGACTGATGATGCCCCACATAGGGGGCGAAACATGTCTCCATTTTAACGATGTTTAACTATGTTAACATCCTGTAATGTATTGAATACGTTCGAGTCCAATAAATTTTCATATATTATTATTGAGATTCTTTCAATACGGAAAATAAAATGATTTTCATTACTTGTAATAATAACACTGGACATTGGCGGGGAGCCGAACTTCCTCTGAAGCCATACATACAGAGCCATGGTACACTGAAAAAATCGTAAGCTATAATGGACTCTCGAGCTCAGCTCATTTGAAAATAATACCCACTTGCATTTACTGTCCTCTTCTTACAGGGAGGTTTAAATAATAGATGAAATGATTTGCAGTGTTAAAAAGGTAGTCAAAACATAATTCTAAAGTAGCTAGTTAAATGAATCTTAGTATTATAACTTAGTTTACATTTGACAGTTAATTAAACTTGACTCTAACCTGTCCTATTAGTATGAGTCATTCTCATGACCACTCAAAAGTAACTGTTTTTTTTATTGGGAAGAACGGCTCATTATTCTCTCAGTTGGTATGTCACATCATTGTACAAGACTTCAATTATATGTGGACAGTAAGTGAGCTGACTGATGCAATAACTTAACCAACAGTATGTTGAATCGGAAAACCAGTGGGCTACTGTACATCTCGGGTAGCCTATACAAAATATGACGTTTTAAAAAAATCCTCTACTGATAAAAAAATACCTATTTTCAAAAATGACTTAGTGAGTTGGATGTGCGGTTAGTATCGCGTAGCTATGCACTTGCATTCGGTGGAAGGTGGGTTTGAATCCCACCGTTGGCAGCCGTTAAGATGGTTTTCCGTAGTTTTCCCATTTTTACACCAGGAAATGCTGGGACTACACCTTAATTAAGGCCATGGCTGCTACCTTCCTAATCCCAGACTTTTCCCATCCTGCGTCGCTGATAAACCTTCAATGTATTAGAGTGACTAGCATTTTTTTCTTAAGAAAGGAGTTCATAATATGAAGATCAGATGGCAGCAGTGAGCACTGAATGCTGTTGCTGCTGTCTTACCAGTACATACTACACAGATGCAGTACGAGCGGTGACTCTAATGTGCCATGAATCAGATCACTGTATCGATTCAGTAATGTGAACAGAATCAAATTAATCAAATGTCCCATCACTAATGAGCAGTGCCAGTGCACTATGAAACACTTGAAGGATTATTACCTTAACTGTTAGATCACTGGATTTCATAATACAAACAAATGAGATAAACGATAGTAATGATTTCCTTATTGCAATGTAGCTTTATTAAGAAAAATGCATTGTGCTTTATTGTGTGTGATATTTATGTACAATAAATAATGATAATACAAATGTGTTTCTTTTAATCCTCTTCTTCTGTAACTTACAGTTAACATCAGCCAGTCCCATTACTCTTCATACCTGCAACAAAGAAAATTTGGGTATTAAATCTGTATTTCAAAAAGGAAATATGTCCACAATCTGTCCACCTTTTACTCTCAAATAGTACTTCATGACCGAGCAAGTTGGCTATTCAGTTAGTCGCATAGCTATGAGCTTGCATTTGGGAGATGGTGGTTCCAATCCCACTGTTGGCAGGCCTGAAGATGGTTTTCTATGGTTTCCCATTTTCACGCCAGGCAAATGCTGGGGCTGTACCCAATTAAGGCCACGGCTGCTACTTTCCTAATCTTAGTCCTTCCCCATCCTTCTGTCACCAAAAACCTTTGATGTGTTAGTGCGACATTAAACCACTAGCAAAATGTACTTTGCCATATAAATTACAGGATAATACATATATAAAAGATAACTAAGCTAAATAACAGATTTGGAGAACATATAATGAAGAAAGAAAGCACAAGGAAAAGAAGTCCAGAGCATAAAAGAGAAAAAATTGTAAAAACAAGCAAAATACACACTGAAATTATAAACCAGAGCATAAACAGAACACTATACATAATAACATAACAGGAAAACAAATATGTCATAGTTAATCCTGATTAAAGGCCAAAAATTAGATTAAATTAAAATAATTCCTGTATTGAACTAAATTCAATTTGCAACCAGTAATCAACCTAGTGATATTTTTAGACTACATATTTGCACTTTTGACTGATTGAGGATAAAAAGTTCATCTCTCTCTGGAAGTTAGCAATGGACTAGTAAAAGAAAAAGTTCATAGAAAAGTGGAGGAAGTGCTCATAAACGTACACATTTTTTATTTGCTATTTCATTAATATGAGCTCATCTCTTCAAAACCTGTTAGAGGATAACAATATTGTCACAGACATCTCTATAGCTAAGAAATTCACCAGGCGAGTTGGCTGTGTGGATAGGGGGGTGCACAGCTGTGAGCTTGCATCCGGGAGATAGTGCATTCGAACCCCACTGTTGGCAACCCTGAAGATGGTTTTCCGTGGTTTCCCATTCTCACAACAGGCAAATGCTGCGGCTGTACCTTCATTAAGGCGATGGCCGCTTCCTTCCAACTCCTAGGCCTTTCCTATCCCATCGTTGCTATAAGACCTCTCTGTGTCAGTGCGACGTAAAGGTAACAGCAATTCCAAACCATTCTGTTCAACCCACTGTTGTCTTCACACAGCTTTAACAGTTATCATATATTGCTTTTATCATTGTTATTAGTTATTTGCTGGTGCCCCTGTGTGTCAAGCTTTCTCAAACTTTTGATGTGGGGATGCTGTTGTTTAAAAGTCATTACTATATCCTTCCCATATTCCCAGCTGTTTTTTATAATGTCTCAAAATGAAAATGGGTTCTACTCTTGACCTTTCGCTTATGAATCCAAATTGTTCCTCTTGTAACTGACTTTCTACCTTTTCTCTAATTTCCAATTTCCTTTCTATTATCTTGGCAACGTGGGAGAGGATGGAAATTCCTCAGTAGTTACTGCTCATGTTATCCCCTTTCTTGAATATTGGTAGTATAACCACCTTTTCCCAATTCTCAGGTACTTTTTTGTCTCTCCATGCACACTTTAGTATTCTATAAGTCCACTGGAGTCCTGCTGGTCCTGCAGCCCTGATCATTTCTATGACTACTTCATCTTTTCCCACGACTTTTCTCATCTTCGTCTTTTTAACTGCCCATTCCACATTCACCATTGTAATGTCTGATTCCTTCTCTGTTACTTCTTCTATTCCAGCTCCTTGGATACCTTCCCCACATGTCTGGTTTCTAACGTTCAGCAGTTCACTGAAATATTCTTTCCATCTGTTCATTATCTCTTCTGGTTTTGTTAGTATTACTCCTCTTTTATTCTTCACCATTTCATTCATACAGTTTCTTATAATTCCAAATAATAATTTTTTTCCACAGTTCATATCTTTCTTATTTCCTGGGTGAATGTTTCGCAACTTTTCTTCAGCTACTACTTGTTTGCAAATTGAAACTAAAATACATTATGACCACCACACGATCTATCAATGGCCTCGTCAACACAAGCCACCCTTAGTTGCGCACTCTGGCCCCTTTCTACGTTCCCTAAGGGTGCCTCTGACAGGTGTGCTTCTGCGTCACCAACTGTGACTTGCTGAACTGAACAAGCCTAAACAACATTTTCATTACTAGATAATTTTTATTCTTGTGATAGTCTCTCTAAAATAATCCTGCAGTACTTCATTAGTACGTTGTACTTAATGGTTTCATGATGTGGACTACATGATAAGATAAACACAATGACACAGTTAGTGTGGGAAGAGAGAGCTACTCAAAGAGGTCATAACAACAAAATGAAAACACTGAAGGACGATATTTCCCCATCTTCATTTACTGCCTTCTTCAGACAGAAGAACTCTCTCCTTATTAGTCTCAGTTCTCCATCCTTCTCTTCTCAGCCACTAATGAGCTCATTTCTGATTCATAGCTTCAACACTCATTGAGGAGCCATCTTGATAGAACTTGTCTTGATGTTGGAAGTACAGGATAGGGACATGCTGGATAAATACAGGAAAAAAGGGAGAGACAGAAGGATAAAGGTCAGTACTGGCAATACAAGACCAGGAACACAGGACAAACACATAAGGAGAAAGGGATGCCTATGGGCCAATATAAGTAATGGAAGGAACAAACAAGTGACTAATCAAACGATATACAACAGTGGCAATAATAAATATTTTTGTGGGGCCGATGACCTTAGATGTTAGGCCACTTTAAACAACAAGCATTATCATCATCATCAAATATTTTTGTAGAGTAGCTCCCAATGTCAAGTCTTCTTCATTGTGAACTTATCAGTTACACAGTCTTTGAACAGCTGATCACTCATAAGGTCCTGCACAAGCTGCTCCAAAATGGCAATGGTGCTTAGACAGCTCAGTCTTACATTGGTCATATTATGCAAGTATGTCTCTATTCTTTTCTTTTATAAGAAGAGTGAGATATGAATAATTTATCAAAGGAGATCTTCAATAAATTTTACAAATTCTTTGAAATCAAGGCGACCGTCTCTGTGGTGTAGTGGTTAGTGTGATTATCTGCCACCCCCAAAGGCCTGGGTTCAATTCTCGGCTCTGGCACGAAATTTGAAAAGTGGTACGAGAACTGGAACAGTTTCTACTCGGCCTCGGAAGGTCAACTGGGTAGAGAGAGGGTTCAATTCCCACCTCAGTCATCCTCGAAGAAGTGGTTTCCCACTTCTCCTCCAGGCTAGTGCTGGAATGGTACCTGACTTGAGGCCACGGTCTCTTCCTTGCCTATCCCTTCTAATCTTCCCATCCCCCACAAGGCCCCTGTTCAGCATAGCAGGTGGGCAAGGTACTGGTCCTCCTCCCCAATTATATCCCCTGCCCAAAGTCTCATGCTCCAGGTCACTGCCCTTGAGGAGATAGAGGTGGGATCCCTCACCGAGTCTGGGAGAAAAAGCAAGCCTGGAAGTCAAACGGATAATGAAAAAATGTGAAATCGAGGTAAACAACTGATAGGGAATCTGCCACCTGAGTGACAGCCTTAAGTGCAGATTAGATGTGATTGATTTGATTGACTGACTCGTGCCTCTTTCAGATTTACTTTATTTCTACCTCCACTTATAACTTAACCTCTCAAGTCACAATAAATTCACTTGTTTGACAGTTGGCATAAACATTTACCATGTATAAGATGGGAAACTGTTGTCTTCTAAAAAGAACAGCTTACTTTGTAAGTAGTTGAAAACACTTACATTTATATCACTTTTACATGTTCACATGCCGTTATTATAACGTCGCACATCCATTGTTATGTTCTCACAGATACCAACACACCAGAATCACTTATACAGTATAGCCAGCACCATACCGATAGTTCATTCCACGTTAAGAAAACAGAATTGCTCTTATGACAACGGGGCTGCCATATCGAACGACACTGCTCAACAGCATCACGGGAAAACGGCGGCACATAAATTTGTGAAATTCAGCATTCAAGATTAAAAAAATGGAAGAAATTAAACTGCAAATTATATTTATGAACTAAATGGGATAGGGAGTTTAGCGGGGATATTTTTGGTTTGTAAAGAATCAGAGATAAATTACGGCACATAAAAAACCCTCAGCATTGAAGTGTAAGGCAAATTGGGGAAGAAAATAGAAAAAATATTTTTATAGGCTCGAGGGGTGAGGGATGCATTTAATAGATTTCCCCAGGCAATGTGGGGTGCTTCTGTGCTGTCTTATTGCTCACAAAAACAATAGGAAAAAGTAAATATGGTCCCAAAAGGCTGGTAAAATTAAAATGCACTTAAGAAAGAACAGCTATATATCAAAACCAAGCACAAATAAAACACACAGCAATTTTTTTATCAGTACAAGTTATATAAAATAATAAGTGAGTTATTCCAAGGTGGTTTGGTTTAATCAAAATTCAATACGGACCCATAAAATGAAATTCATTTCTCTAGATGCAGTACAAGTTAGGCCATGATGTATCGCTGCACACCACAACACCAACATTTTCAGTAACAGCTTCTGTACAGTACGAAAATAATAGAACACACACAAATACTATGCAATATATAACCAACTCTCACTCAACACAAGACAAATACGCCTGAATACACACACGAACCAAATAAATACTGTAGATGACTTCACTACAGAAGTGAGGTGCTGGCGGTTCACAGAGAACCAGAGCGACACAGAAGAAGGAAAATGAAGAAGGGCAATGAAGCGATGGCTGTTCCTGCCATTGTGCTTCCTCCCTTCGAATATATTTATAAAAAAGAAAATGTTATGTAGTTATGTTAATAACTCACGGGCAAAAAAATCCTCATCCTTTTTATCTGTCTTTCATAATGCATTACGAAGTACAGTATAATATACCTTAATCACAAGGAATTATGGATGTCTCAGAGGGGGTGTGTTCACTCCTTGCAGGGCCGTAAGAGCAATACTGTTTTCTTAACGTGGAATGAGCTATAGGTGGTTACCAGACACCAACATAGGAGGCATGCCATTGCATCAAGTGGTAGTAACATTTTTCATACACGTAAGTTTTCAACTTTATTCAGAGTTCTCTCGTTTATGTCTTTAACTGCTTCCTTGGTTGCTCATATTTCATTGTGTTGTATATAGAAACTAAGGAAACATCTCTGAGTTTTAGAAACCTTCATATTTTTATTTCAATTTGTTTGATCTTCAGCACAAAATATACGCTGCACACATACATCTAAAAATGTCTGAATAATGAGATTCTACAGGGTGGGCCAGAAGTCACGATCGGAAATGTTTAATGTTGTACTAAAACAAGAAGCAACATGAAATGCAAACAATTGTATTTAACAGAAAAAACACATGAAAAATGGAATAAGACAGAAATGAATGTTCTTACATATTTCAAACTCTCTCAGTATGCTGACCACAGTTCTCGGCACTGAATTGGATTCGCTGCCATGCGCAATTGCTTGCCGGGCACAGCATTTCAGGAGTGATCATTCTCAGCGTACGGGTAATCTTTTCTTTCAGTTCTTCAACGAAAGTCATATGAGTCGTTCGACAGGCCAGTTTTGTAGGGTTCAGATAAAAGCCAGTGAGATAACACCAGGTGGTACGATACCCCTATCACAGACCCATCGAAGAAATACAGCCCGATGATAAGGTCACTGGTAACACCGGCCCATAACATAACATGAGGAAGGTGGGAGGGTGTTCCTTTTAAGAAGGACCACGGCCAGTTATCACACGTTGTTAAGTCCGGGCTTCTGAGTGGCCATATACGACGCCCTCCACTTTCAATCCATGAACGGAAACTGGTTGTTCAACCGGTCTCAAACAGGAGTCAGTAGTGTCCAGGGGCACCATCCTGTTGCATAACTACAGTATGTCGTTCAGCAGGCCAGTTTTGCTGAGTTCAAATAAAAGCCAGTGAGATAACACCTGATGGTACAATTCCCCTTTCACAGACCCATCGAAGAAATACAGCCCGATGATAAGGTCACTGGTAACACCGGCCCATAACATAACATGAGGAAGGTGGGAGGGTGTTCCTTTTAAGAAGGACCACAGCCAGTTATCACACGTTGTTAAGTCCGGGCTTCTGAGTGGCCATATACGACGCCCTCCACTTTCAATCCATGAACGGAAACTGGTTGTTCAACCGGTCTCAAACAGGAGTCAGTAGTGTCCAGGGGCACCATCCTGTTGCATAACTACAGTATGTCGTTCAGCAGGCCAGTTTTGCTGAGTTCAAAAAAAAGCCAGTGAGATAACACCTGATGGTACAATTCCCCTTTCACAGACCCATCGAAGAAAGACAGTCCGATGATAAGGTCACTGGTAACACCGGCCCATAACATAACATGAGGAAGGTGGGAAGGTGTTGCTTAATTTCTTCCTAATAATTAGGGTTGTCTTTCACGCAGACATAAACATTTCAAGACTGGGAGCTAAGATGCACAGCACAGTCATCTGTCATCATAACCTTACGGCGAGCCACTAATGTTGGAAAAGCTGCAAGTAACTGTTTGCACAAATCACGTCACGTATTCATATTGCGATCACTTAATTCATTGATGCTGCTGGGTTAAAAAGTACAGTAATCTTCTTTCGTCATCCACTGACGCATGGAGGTTCTGGGAATGTCTATCTCTATCGACCACTTCCTTGTCGATTTTGCTGGTGAATGAAGCAATGATGCGTTTAAGCATTCAGTGACTTCATTATCGTTGTCATATTTTTTGGGTCTTCCACTACGTGGTGCATCTAACACAGACCCAGTTGCAAAGGTCTATCGTTGCAGTTTCCATTGGGGCTTCTTTATTGAAGTAATTAAAAATTTCCCCTAATTTCATCATGTGTCTCACTCATTCATTCCTTTTTATGTACCCATGCGCTAAGTAGAAGGCGTTCTTCAATTGTGAATCTGCTTGTATCCGCCATTATAACACAAATTTTTACAACAGTATCACCTCGGTAACAGTTGCCAGAACTACAAACAAAACAGAACACAGCCACATGCCGTATTTTCATGGAGTGATGCATAGCAGTTATCACCTGCATTTTTGTAATTTGAGTGACCTCTACTAGAAGACAGACGTACTATGGGCAGGGATGAACATTATTCTCAAACTAGAGCACATTTCCAGATCCATGTAACTGCAAAACAATATGTTAAATTACTTGAAATATTTTCAGATCGTTACTTCTGGCCCACCCTGTATACGTAGGAAAACAAAGCTTAGTAATGAAAGCTTGAAACAAACATCCAGCTACGTCTATTCTGACAAATAAATTTTTGAGACAATCTTTCTTTACTTTTGTATTTCTAATTCAATTTGAAAATCCTGTATTTACATAAGGTCCTGAGATCTATTTGCTACTTTTGTGTACTTAATGCCTGTGGTACCAAAGAAAAGGAAATAGATATGCCAAGATTTTGACATGCCTTTGATGCAACATTGAAATCATGAATATGATCGCCCCGCCACTATAGAGTGTGTCTTGATGTAATTAATATTTATTGTGTGGTTTGCTCAAACATCACCAGTTGAATAGATATACTTACTGCTTGTTCTTCTGTTCAGTGGGTTGTCGTTACTGCTGGATGGTCTGCCTAGGTATGACCATGGTAGTTGATTTTGTAGACCCTGTGGTGTTTGGCTCAAAGTTGAGAGTCTACTCAGTACTGATGACCTTACTAGCCTAGAAAAAAATACAAAAAGGAAACTTACATATCACATAGAATCTTTCATGGAATGGAACTTTGAAGGAAACTTATACTCTGTTGGAGCATATCTTCTGGACCACAAAATATTCATTACAGATTACCTTATAACGTGAATGTTTTTTTCCTCGGAGTGTTTTCCCCTTTAAGACTGAGGAAAATTTCTTTCATTTGTGAATAGTGGGCTGATGGCCTATTTAAGATTATAGAGAAGATATCAGGCTACTAATTAACCCCCTACAGTATTAATACTCACATAAATAAAAATATTCTATCAACAAGAATTGAAATTATTCATGGTCTTTAGGCATTTTCAGTCATGAAATTCTGTTTTGCCTGAGTGCGACAGTAGGATTATTGATGAGACACTTCTGCAAGTTCCCTTTGAAACATATGCAGTGAGAATGCACTAGAGGAGATATTTAGATACCTCCACTCGTTATAATGTCTTCCTGGGAAAACAGTGGTAAATTCACTTGTTAATATTATATTTGCAATTGGTGAAATTAAATAATAGTTCCCTATGGAAAAAATAGTCCATCTGACAATTTGCTACATCCACGCCTAGAAATAACTGATTCCAGGGACGTGAGAAGAGTACTGAGAGAAAGGGCATTCAGTGAGTGGAGTAACTTGCAGCAGAAAGGAAGAGGTGTATGTTTGTACAATGAATATACTCCTGCCAACTCCTGGATTCGAGACCATCAAGGCTTATCATGTAGTGAATGGCGTGAAGCAATTAAGATGACAGCAAACATTTCAGCGGTAAGATCAGTACCAGGAAGATCTCAGAACGATTCCCTTTGTAGGTGCTGCCTAAAGCAGATTGAAACTCTTGCGTATGGTCTGGGATCTTGTCCTCATGGTGAACTTTTAAGGAATACACGATCATCATAACATCCGCTCGTTAATTGCGATAACGCTGAAAGACCGTGGTCCAGGTATTTGAAGAAGTTCATGGCTTAGCGGATAATGGAAGCCACAGAAGGATCGACACCATTGCTTTCAAGAATAAGAAGAGAGGTTACATCATCGACCCCACAATTCGCTTTGAAAGCCATAAGTCGCAGCCCTCAGATGTTAATCTCGAGAAGAGGAATATTTACTTACCCACAATTCTTTACTACAAGGAGAAATACCAGCTAGAGGAAATCGACATAGTAGGTCTGATGATTGGAGCTAGAGGAACAATTCCCGTTTTTGTTGCTAATTTCTGGAAACAGATGTCTCTGCCAAGTTACAACGTTATGGGAGATTGCCATCATAGCCTTAAGGGGTTCACTGATAATTCTAAGAAATCATTTTTACTATTAGGTTACCTTCAACATTTCTCAAGTATATCTATTCTCTTCTAAAATAAATGTAAAAGTATACTTTGTCACAAGGCAGCCTCTGCATGAGAAGAAGTATTTCATAAAATAAAACAAGTTTTATTTTAGTACTGTACATTGGTAAATTTTTTTCCTGTTTTAAGAAAAATTCTGACAAAGCTCTTGGAATTGTTGCTGAGCCCTGATACAAAAGCTTGCCACGTAACAGATAATTATTTTGTTAATAAACTTACTGTAAAGCTTACATTTTACTAGCACTCCCTGCTGTCTGTTTCTTGAAATAATTTTTATTATTAACATATCCATAATATGTTGTGAATAACCAATTTATGGTTAGTCAGTTTTTTTAGATGAAATTTATCATTTCTTATTTAATATACTGAAATTATTTCTTGAATTACATTAAATAGCTTTTCATTTGCCAATAAAATAACTGCCTATTTTTTGTCTAGGCACAAACAGGTTTTTTGTGACTGAGAACATTGAGGGGTTTTAAATTTAATTATCAGTGTAGTTTTTTGCACACTAACTATCTGGCATAAGTTAAAATGCCAAGAGATATTTCTCTAACAGAACTACTAATACCTTTCTTCATTTTTAATAGGCATTACATCATCCAGAAAACTTTTGTTAGTCTCTCAGTAGATTGCATTTTAATTGAATATTTAGTTTTTACGAGAGCCTCCGCGTCTCAGGCGGCAGTGGGTTCCATGCTTCAAATCGTAGTTACTCCATATGAAATTTGTGGTGGACAAAGCAGAGGCGGGACAAGTTTTTCTCCGAGAACTTCGTTTTTTCCTGTCATCTTTCGTTCCAGCAACACTTTCCAATATCATTTCATTTAATCTGCCAGTCATTAATCATTGCCTCAGAGAATTACAACAGGTTTCAGCAGCCGGCACAATTCATATCCTCACCGCTAGATAGGGGCTTCATTCATTACATCCCTGATCTGGTCGAATGACTGGAAACTGGCTGTGGATTTTCATTTAGCTTTTATGACTACATTGTACTTCAAACAGACTTGCAAGTTATAAACAGAAAGATAGGAACATATAATAGGAAAAACACGATGACAAGTCAGGATTGGAAGAGGGAGGAATAGAAAAGGAGACAAGGACAAACATGGAAACATAGAAGGATAAGGACAATCTTCATACACTGCAGTTTTCAAATTCAGAGACCGAGCAAGTTGGCCGTGCGGTTAGTGGTGTACAGGAGCTTGTATTCGGGGGTTAGTGGGTTTGAACCCCACTGTCGGCAGCCCTAAAGATGTTTTTCCATTGGTTTTCCATTTTTACACCAGGCAAATGCTGTGGCTGTACCTTAATTGAGGCCACGGCCACTTCCTTCCCACTCTTAGCCCTTTCCTATCCCATTGTCACCATAAAACCCGTCTGTGTCGGTGCAACTTAAAAGCAACTTGAAAAAAAATCAAATACAGAGAGGTTCTCTTCTGATCAACCGTAATTCTTTTACATCCATTTTGTCTCTGTCCCCTGATGAGCTCGTTTCTGTTTTCTGGCTTCATCAAGAGGGGACATTCTATGAAAGAAATAATTCAAAGCCAAATCCAACCAAACTGCAAGTTTGTACTTTCCATCTGCATAACAAAGAAGCCAAGAGGACACTGATTATTACTGTAAGTGGCAAGGAAGAACACTCCTTTATTGCTTTACAACAAAATGTTTTGGTGTCATCTACAGCTGACTCTTTCTTTCAAGCAGCATTGCCTGAATACAAAGAGCAATAACATACTGTGATGTGTTGGCAGGGTAAATAAATGAATAAATGAGTACGGAATCTGGAAGCAACCTATTTCTAAGATTTATTAACTAAGCACTACAATTACAGATTTACACACACACACACACACACACACAGACGATAGCCGAGCCACAACTTACACAAGCACACGGTTACACACTTACACGGTTCGTGCTCTCTCTCTCTCTCTCTTAGCTTCTCATGCCCCATCTACAATGACACACACACACACACACACACACACACAGAGTCATCGATTATTTACAGTACACTCTCTCAGCCACTCAGTCACACTCGTTAGTGTTGTCACAGTCCACAGCCTACATGTCAGTTTCGCAGGTCGGGATAGTATCCACCGAATCCATCGAACCCCGTTTGCAGTCTACACACGTCGTCACCCAGTGTTCCCTTCTTCGCCGCTCCAGAACATCCAAGGTTCTTCTTCAGCAGCCGACCACAATGGACTCACACACACACACACACGATGTCAGGGGAACAGGAACGAGTCCTCGGCTCCAACAGGCAGATACTCCATCAGGCTGCACTCTCCCAGGCCATCACTGACTGCGCTCCAGCAAACTCAATCTCGCTCTCATTCACTCTTACTCACTAACTCTGTCTAACTCTCACTGACTCTCACTCCAAGTTACTCCTCTCCTTATATACCTGCTCTGGGCCTTCCAGAACAGTCCAGATGCTAGATGTGTCCAGGAACCTCGCGAGATAGAAGACTCCAGATTAATAGTCGAGTAATTTCCGTCGTCCTCTGCTGTGGGACTGCGGACGGAGGCGAAAGGGCCAGCCTAGCACCAAGTGTTGCTCGTAATTGGCGTGCTCGAGCGTAAGGGGGGTGGGGCCGAAACGATGATGCCCCCGGCGCGTAGCAACTTTGCATGGCGGACGCTATAACCATTACAATACTAAGATGTCTAACAGGAATGACATAGGGGCTCATCCCACCACTCTCAGAACTTCAGCACTTGGACTGTACTTCTCAACTGCTAAATATGCATCACCAGTTTGGCTTTCTTCTTCACATTCCAAAGAGGGGGATATAGTCTGAATGTCTTAGACCAACATCACTTCAGAAGATCAAACCTCTTATTGGAATTCCTCCACTTCATATCCAAAGAATAGCAGCAGAAGAAATAGCCAAAACTGACTCAAGACATCCACTTTTTTGCCATGAACCAGCCTAAGAGAGACTTTAATCCTGAAGCAGCTTTTTTAGGGGAGTACCAGCCCTCAGAGGTTCATAAGAAGCTGCCCATCTAAAGATATGGAAGATAGAAGTCAAGGATCCAATCATCCCTTTCTCAGAGAAAATGGCATCAGGTCACAGCTTTCCGTATGAAGTTTCAAAATAATTGAATAGGCTGAGGATAGGAGTTTCATGCTGCAAGACCAACCTAAAGAAGTGGAACATGCTCAACATCATAATGAGCTCTCACAAGAGATAGAATACTTGGTGACTTAATCTGCCCCTTGTTGAAGGACAAATGTTCAAGGGAAGATCTTATGGTTGCAAATACTAAAGCTATAACTGTGTTACTCAGTGGTAAAATGTTATTTGATTTGGACGTGGAAATGAATGAATCAGAGGGCAGGCTTCAACACAAATCAAGGACATGAAAACACAAAAGACATATGTGGATCTATTTGTAGAGATTGTATTTGTCCATTTGTACAGTATTTTCATATTTGTCCTTGTCTCCTCTTTCTATTGTCCCCTCTTTCCACAGTGACCAGTTATTGTGTTTAACCTGTGTTCCTTTTTGTGTTCCTGTCTCTCTATTTATGACCTCATTTGATCCTTTGTTTCTTTCCCCTGAGCAAGTTGGCTACATGGTTTGAGTTATGTAGCTGTGAGCTTACATTTGGGAGATGGTAGGTTTGAATCCCGCCATCAGCAGCCTTGAAGATGGTTTTCTAGGGTTTTCCGTTTCACCCCAGGCAAATGCCAGGGATGCACCTTAATAAAGGCCGTGGCTGCTACCTTTTTTGATCCTAGTCCTTTCCCATCTGTGCGTGGCCAAAAACCTTCAATGTAATAGTGTAATGTTAAACCACTAGTTCACCGAGCAAGTTGGCTACATGCTTTGGATTCCATAGCAGTGAGCTTGCATTTGGGAGATAGTTGTCAGCAGCCTTAAATATGGTTTCCCATTTTCACACCAGATGATTGCTGGTGCTGTACCTTCATTAAGGCCACAGCTGCTTCATTCTCAGTTCTAGCTCTGTTCTGTCCCATCTTCACCATAAGACTTATCTGTGTCAGTGCGACATAAAAAAATTTATTTTTGTTTTAATCACAACAGTCCCATTTTTTTGAAAGTCCTCCTTGAAGTTAAACATATGTCTCTCCTGCAATATTTGATAAAATAGCTTCTTTCGTCTCTTGGAGCCAGGTAGTAGAGCGAGCACACGCCCTTTAAATTGCCAAAGCCGATCACGTCGGCCTTTAAAAATCCAGTCGGAAGTTGCCAGAGCCGATTGCATCGGCTGGCTTGAAATTCTGTGATATACATAATTTTGTGGCAGCCTATAGTGACGTGTATACTTTTGTGACAACCTACTGTAAAGGGGCTACAAGTTATTGCATGCCTGGCCTTGCTTTGGCATTTCTAAGAGGGTGTTCTAGCTTTCACAATAGTAGTTTCCTGTGTTTACAAATACTGCTAAACGGTAAGTAAGAGATTGCTCCTTCCAATGAGTAGATTGTGACAGCAAAATGGCAAGTGGTTCACGTGATATTTTTTCACCAGGTATTGATGACGATAAATTAATGTAGTATTTGGAACAATGCAAAGTTAATGCGGATGATTTATCGGATAGTGATAGTGAATTTAGTTCAGAGAGTAGCAATGAAATTATACCGGACTCACACCTGGAATCACCGCAGCTAAAGAAGAGACGTTTATTTGTTTCTGACGGCACTAAACCTACTGTGAATATGGTGGTAGATGAAACTAGTGATAACGAAGTTGATGATGATAATAATATCTCTGGAGAAAATTTTGTGGAAATTTCTCCCATTGAACCCGACAACATTCCTCAACCTCCTGTCTCCTTCATGGAACTTTTTGGATCTAAACATGCCCCTCTATCTGATTCTCCGCCCCTATCCTTACGTAAATGACGGTCCCCGCGGGCCAAGTGTAGCTTGCCTGCCTCTCACCCAGAGGTCATGGGTTCAATTCCCAGTCAGGTCAAGAATTTTTACCTGGGGCTGAGAGTTGGTTCAAGGTCTACTCAACCTAAGTGACCCTAAGTGATTGCAGTCGAGGAGATATCTGAGGGTGAGAGGGGGACCTTGGTCTAGAAAACCAAGAATAATGACCGAGAGGATTCGTTTCACTGACAATGCATCACCTCGTAAACTGCAGGTCTTCGAACTGAGCAGTGGTCGCTTGGTAGGCCAAAGCAAATTGGAGCTTTAGCGCCATAGGTTTTTTAATTATGTATATTCTGTTGTATTTTTTTTTTTCAAATAAATACTAGAGCCATAAACGAGAAGAGGTTTATCTGTAAAACAAAAATTATATCAACTATATTTTTAAAAGCCAGCCCCGTGGTTTAGGGGTAGCGTGCCTGCCTCTTACCCGGAGGCCCCAGGTTCGATTCCCGGCCAGGTCAGGGATTTTTACCTGGACCTGAGGGCTGGTTCGAGGTCCACTCAGCCTACGTGATTAGAATTGAGGAGCTATCTGATGGTGAGGTAGCGGCCCCGGTCTAGAAAGCCAAGAATAACGGCCGAGAGGATTCATCGTGCTGACCACACGACACCTCGTAATCTGCAGGCCTTCGGGCTGAGCAGCGGTCGCTCGGTAGGCCAAGGTCCTTCAAGGGCTGTAGTGCCATGGGGTTTGGTTTGGTTTGGTATATTTTTAAAAATATAATTCAGACTTATTTTTTGTTCTATGTAGTCCGCACGGAGAACATTTCTTGTTGGTATTTGCCATATATCGATACATAATTATACGCAAATTTTATCGGCAAATAAAATTGTCTTGTTTTTACTAGTGACATATGTTTGAATTTTTATTTTTTATGTTTTTATTTTTCTCGTTCAAAGTAATTATTCAATAGAATTGTATTTAGAAATACATTGCACATCATTACGTATATCCTGTTGTATTGTAAATGATTTTTTCAAAGTAGATATTGAAAGAGAAAGAGCAAAATTTTTTTCTCTTCCTAAAAATAAACGATATCAACAACTATAATATCAACAATGAAATGTTTTTTATTACTTATATCACTCCAAATCAGTTGTTTATTCTATGTAGTCAATATGTAGAAAATTTCTTGCCAGTATTTGCCATACACAAGTAGATATACGCGAATTTTAAAATACAGGGTCTTTCATAAAGAATGAACCGATTTCAAGGGCTTATTGCATCGTACTCCAGCCATGCAGTGGAACGAGTCGCATACCGTTACAAAGCACATGGCCTCACATTTCTATTAGTAGTCAGTAGAGTGCTCCGCATCTTCCTCCCCTCCCCTGCCCACCCCACCCCTCCCCCCCCCCCCGACTCCATTCAACCTGCACAGCAGTGAGCTCACTCAGTTGCCGCCTCCCAGATCCCCAGACCTCACTCCTTGCGACTTCTTCCTGTGGGGATACATCAAGGACAAAGTTTATGCTCTGCCACTACCCACTACACTGGATGACCTTCAAGAGCGGATGACACGTGTGATCAACTCAGTGGTTCATGATATGCTGCAACACGTTTGCGAGGAATTGTCCTATCGCCTTGATGGGGTCCGTGCAGCTGGTGGTGGTCATAACGAACACTTGTAGGATAAACTTAAACATCAGTCAAACACATGTGTCTTAGGTTTAATCTTGTACTACTGACTGTTGGGAAAATATAGCTTGATGAAATTGGTTCATTCTTTATGAAAGTCCCTGTACATGTATTTCCACTAAAAACGGCCTGGCACTTTACAGTAGTAGAGTGGAGGCAGAGCTCTGGCCTCTTCCAGCTGATGGTGAGCGGCCGACCAGATCGGCTCCTGGCTCCAAGAGGTTTAATGGGAGAGGGAAATACTCCTCACAGTTGAATCCTATCGTTGTGTTGAATTGTATGGAACTTTTTCATTTGTTATAACCTAGTACAAACACATACCTGGAAGGAGAAAAGAACCGAACTAATACGGTGACAACCAAATAAGTATAAATGAGTGAAAAAGGAATGAAGAGAAAATGCGCTTACCCTTATTTTATTTTGTTCCTTTTTATTTTATTTTCCTCAAGTCTGCCGGCAAGCCAGTTAGGACCCCACTATCCGCCACCTGGGACGCGCCACATGGGAGTATCACCTCATAAAATTGATCAACAATAACATTACATTGACCATTGTTTGTTGTGATGTGCTTTGTGTCTTCTGTTGGCACTCATTTTTGATAGATAGGATTACTGCTGTGTACCGAGTATTTTTTAAAATTTGCTTTACTTCGCACCAACACAGCTAGGTCTTATGGCAACTATGTGATAGGAAAAGGGCTAGGAATGTGAAGGAAGCAGTCTTGGCTTTAATTAAGGTACATCCCCAAGATTTGCCTGGTGTGAAAATGGGAAACCATGGAAAACCATCTTCAGGGCTGCTGACAGTGGGGTCCAAATCCACTACCTCCCGGATGCAAGCTCACAGCTGTGCGCCCCTAACCACACAGCCAACTCACCCGGTCATACTGAGTGTAACAGCCTGCCTGAATATTGGCGGGAAGTAGCTGTGGAGTTAGATAACTTTCTTCTTTGGCATCTCAATCGTCTGGTTCATAAATTTTCTGATACAGCTGGTACGTAACACATTGGTTCATCATAGCATTCAAGCTCCCTACTCTGAGGCACTGATTGGAATGAGCAGTGTGCATATTTAACAGAATAATGGGAGAGGCGTGTTCACGGCTGTCTGTGGCCTGGTCATTCCAGCTCTGGAATTTATACTGTTAGATCTGCACCATAGTACTGTTCGTTAAAAGTGAGAAAATGTGTGGTTTTTCATTTGATTGAGTATTTTGTATGATAACATTGCTTTTAATCACTACATTCCTACTGACATTTTTGTAATGATCTATGTTGACTTCAGTTAGGAAAACCACAAAGTCAGTCTTTCTGAGAATCCCGTAGCGAAGCATGGGTACATCATCTAGTATTATATATTTTTACATCCAGTTAAGATGAAAGTTCACACATAAATAGACATGTTTCGACCCTGCATTGGGTCATCCTCAGTAAGACATGTATGATGCATTAAAAACATAGGAAACACACAAAATAAAACACTTTTTTAAAAACTTTTTACCTAACATTTCATTTTGTGTGTTTCCTACATTTTAAATTCATCATACATGTCTTACTGAGGATGACCCGATGCCAGATGGAAACATATCTATTTATGTGTAAACTTTCGTCTTAATTGGACATAAAAATATATAGTATTGACTAGGAGAATTAAAAATAGTTTTGTACAATTTTGTAAGAAGTTCAATTGTCAATATGGATTCAACAATGAGATTCATAGTCTGTAATAATTTGTAATAATTCTGAATTAGGATACTTGCTATTGTTTTTGAGAGAGAGGTTTAGCATAAAATCACGTGTGTTTTATAAACCCCAGCACCTATTTGATGGTCTGTTAACTAAGGTCATACTGTTGTTTTTTATTAAAGTAATGAAAATTCCTCAGATACATTTATACCTACATTTCCTCACTGATAAATAAATGAAGAAACTGAAGTTTAGAATTCTCAACTATGTTCATGAAATATAGGCCTACTCACTGTGGGCTAGAAGTCTGCATTGGTGATTCATCTGTTAAAATGATACCATTCCCATTATCATTGCTGTGGGTTAACACTCTCTCTTCCTGCTGTTTTGAATGAGTGGGATTTTCTTCATGAACACTCATTTCCTGGAAGTTAAGATCCTCATCTCCTTGAATATTTGTTTGAGCATTTCTGTTGAGTTCAGTGGTTTCACCTTGGTAGTCATCATTTAACTGTTGCATCTCCATTCGTGCTTGTGGTGAAGACGATAATGCATGTTGTTTGGCTGCTTCATCCTGCAACAATTAAAGAAGGGAACAATTTGACTCTGTGAACTCAAATGGAAGAACAATGTTTCTGGAAAGATTATCAATATTGCCAGACTCATTGATGCAACACAACAAAATAGGGGAGAATGGTCAGTCTCATAGTGTGTGATGGATGATGACATATGCACACAAAATAACTCACAAGAAAACTCTTCCATCTGCTAATCTCCGATCTGATTGAGATTTGGTACAGTGACTTCAGTAGGAATGTTTCATTCAGCCATATCAGAATTAGATGCTCAGTCATATATTTAGCACCTGTTTTGGGGTATCAAAGTTTGCTCATTTAAGCACCGCATAGGCAGGAGTAGCGGCAGGAAGCAGGTACAGGCGGGGTGGCCGACGAGTTCATGTGTCACGCACACACGCACTCTCTCTCTCACACACACACACATTACTTCCCTAACCTCAGCAATCATTGCCATTCCATGAGGTAAATGGGACACCAGGCAAATGCTGGGTCTGTACCTTAACTAAGGCCACGGCCGCTTCCTTCCCAATCCTAACACTTTCCTATCCTTGCATCGCAGAAAACATTTGATGTGTTAATGCGGAGTTAATCCACCATCAAAAAAAAAAGTTTTATACGACAATAATTGTTTTCCTTACACGATAGTATGTCGGTGTTTACGTACTATGTATAGGGTCGATGCATAAGTTCATGCAGTATTCTTTTGGGTTGGCAACAATGCAGCATGAAGGGATTGCTTATCATTACTCCATTGTTTTAACTGAGTTTGGAGTTTTTGTGTTGAGAAACACAGGTTTTCTTGATATTGAACATATTATTTGTGTATATTTCAGACAAACGGATATGGAATGTCAAGCTGAGAAAAGTGAGCATTGCAAGTGATAAATATCATTATGGATCCGTATTGAAGATACTATGTGTAGGATGCTAATTAGTTTATAATATCACCTATTCAATACATAAAATATTTTTAAACAATTAGGAATTTATCTTTATTTCCATATGAGACATGTTTTGCCTTATCATTGAAGGCATCATCAGTCACAGTACTACCTCAAGGCATAAATCAGGTACCTGATTTGTAATTCAATTATAAATACTAAGGAATAATACTGACATATTACAGTAGGGATAGTCAATGAGAAAAACAATGTTCAGTAGTAACATATTTACATGGGGGCAGTCTAAGGGAAAGATAAGTGACTGGCACCAATAGGTAAGACCACAGGGTGTTTAACAGTGTCCAGCAGCAGTGGTCCATATGAACACTGTCCGTATGGACACTATTAAATACCCTGTGGTCTTACCTATTGGTGCCAGTCACTTGTCTTTCCCATAGACTGCCCCCATATAAATATATTATTACTGAACATTGTTTTTCTCATTGACTATCCCTACTGTAATATGTCAGTATTATTCCTTAGTATTTATAATTTAATTACAGGTCAGGTACCTGATTTGTGCCTTGAGGTAGTACTGTGACTGATGATGCCTTCAATGATAAGGCTAAACATGTCTCATATGGAAATAAAGATAAATTCCTAATTGTTTAAAAAAATGTTATGTATTGAATAGGTGATATTATAAACTAATTAGCTCCTACAAAAGTGAGCATTTCCAACACATTTTACTCTTTTAGTTTAACTGAGGATCCAGTGCAGCAGGAGCTGTGAGAACAATTTGTGAAGTGTACGGGAATGAAGCAATTTCTGAAAGAACAGCACAAAATGGCTTTCCCACTTTTGAGCAGGACGGTTTGACTTGTCTGATGATCCACGTTCTGGAAGACCTTCAGATTTTGACGAAAATCACTTGAATGAATTGCTTCATGGGAATCCTCATCAAACAACGCAGGAAAGTGCTCAAGTTTTTAAATGTGATCTCTCAACTATTGTATGCCATTTGCATTTGATGGGTAAGGTACAGATATTGAGTATATGGGTACCACATGTGCTAAGTGACAGTAATAAAAATCAATGAGTAAACATCTGTCCGTCATTGCTTGCCCGACACCGGTTGACTTGTGATGGGCACGAAGCATTCCTTTTGAACATTGTCACCAGCGACGAGAAATGGTGCTTGTATGTCAACATGAAGAAGAGGAAAGAGTGGCTCAGCCCATTAAAAAAAGCAAATCCCCATGCCAAGGATAGTGCCCATCCACAGAAAATCATGTTGTGTGTTTGGTGGAACAAAGATGGCATTCTTCACCATGAACTTCTTCCGAAAAACATAGCGATTACCTCTGCTGTGTATAGTGACCAGCTAAGATGGCTTGCCATTGCTATTGACAACAAAAGACAAAGACAACAACCAGTCTTATTGCTCCATGATAACACTCGTCCGCATACAGCACAATTGACCAAAGGTGTGATTGCTGAACTTGGCTGGGAACCTCTTCCTCATCCTCCATATTTTCCTGACCTTGCCCCCTCAGATTTCCATCTGTTCTGCTCTCTTTCTAACCACATTCAGGAGCAAGTGTTTCCTGACGAAGCTTCTCTTGACCAGTGGCTAACAAATTTCTTCCAGACAAAACCAGAACAGTTCTACAGGCGAGGCATTCAACTGCTACCTGAATGCTGGCAAAAGGTCATAGAGAGTGGAGGTGAATATATCACTGAGTGATTGCGATTGTGAGTTACAGTGCATGACAGTGACAGTAAAATAAAATATAAGAATCGCACAAACTTATGCATCGACCTAATATATATGGACGCAGGACTGTGCTGTACCATTCACTGCATAATATCAGTGATTGCCGAGGCTAGGGAAGTAATGTGTGTGTCCAAGAGAGAAGGAGTGAGAGCATGATACATAAACCAGCATCCCGCCCCGCCGCTGCTCCCGTCTATGCGGTGCTTAAATAAGTAAACTTTGACACCCCAAAACAGGTGCTAAATATTCAATCAGGCATCTAATTTTGATATGGCTGAATAAAACATTCCTACTGAAGTGGTACCAAATCCCAATCAGATCGAGATTAGCAGATGGAAGGGTTTCCTTGTTTGGTTTTCCATGGTTTCCCATTTTCACACCAGGCAAATGTTGGGGCTGTACCTTAATAAAGACCACCCCTAGGCCTTTCCTTTCCCATCATTGCCATAATACCTATCTGTGTCAGTGTGACATAAAGCAAATTGTAGGTTTCCTTGTCAGTGGTTATATTACCTGACAGAGGACAATGAAGTTAAATCTTACATTTGTTATTTTATACAACAAATACTTGATTATATTGTGAATGTAGAAAGTTGGAGATTCATAAGGTAGATCTCATGGGGTTTGCAAGTGATAAATATCATTGTGGTTCCATATTGAGGATTACTATATTTATTATATTGCTAATTAATTTATTAATTAGCCACCTATTCAATACTTTACAGTCTTATACAATTAGGATTTGATCTTTTTTTACATTATAAAATATGAGACATTTTTGCCTTTCATACAAGGCATCTTCAGCAATATAATAAATCCCATGGGGTTGCCAAAGAGTCTAGGTTCATTTGTGTTTTAATATATAAGAAGAAAATATTTCTGGCTCAATCTGTGCTGTAGTGTTATGGGGGCTATAGACAATAGGTGGTGGAAGGTTATGGACATAGAATGAATGTTCCTCATGGACCGGTGAAGAAACACTGAATAGGAATGTAGTCAAGCTTACAGTGGAGAACTATTTTTGACGGGCATTGAAGGTGAAACAAGAGCTGTTGTTGAAAGATGTATGGGAATCAGTAATAGGGTATGAGGATACGCCAGGTTGTCAACTGCCTCAGACAGAAACAAGACGATGAGCGTGAAACAATGTGATCATGTTAGCGGTTATTTTCAAAAATGTCGGAGAAAATTTTGAAAGTGACATTGCAGATATTGAATCAACGAAAAAGGCATGGGAAAACTGGATGAGTTGTGCAGTGATGGAGGGCTAGTGAATGGTGCTATGACCTTGAAACAGTTAACTCATTTTGTGAAGCCCAAGAACATGAATGTTCAAGAATACTTTGCAAAAATAAATCAACCGTGGAGGAGAACGAGTAAAGCCGGATATGATTTCACAGAACAACAAGTTGCAGGAATGATCATCGGAAATCTTACAGAGGAATATGCAGGTTGTATATCTTCCTTGGAAGCTGATTTGGCGAAACTGACAATCTCGATGGGGAAGGCGAGATTACTCGCTGAGAAAAGCAGAAGGAAACTTCAGAAAAATGGAGGAAGGGCTTACGACACTGGAAAACGTGAGGAGGATGAAGCTTAAGCCATGGTTGTTCAACAGAAGCAAGATATCAAGAAAGAAGACGTGGGACATGGAAAATAGTATAGTTGCTACAATTGTGGTAAACAGGGACATGTATCTAAATATTGTTGCAGCACCCAAAAAGTGCTTCAATTGTGGTAAGTCGGGACATTATTCAAAAGTATGTCCAACAATGAAGAGTGACGAATCATCACAGGAGAGTAAATCAATGAATGCGAGTGGAAAAGTGGTAAGCTCAGAAATTATACATGTAGTAGATAAAGCAATGAGCATGGTAGTTTCTGTAGGAACTGAGAAAATTAGAGATTGGCTGTTCGATTCTTGTGTGTCCCATCATATGTGTCCAACAGAGGAGATGTTTATAGACATGTCAACAAATGTACCTGGGAATGTAGAAATAGGAGATAACAGTAAGCTGGATATTAGAGGTATAGGTAAGGTCAAAGTAAAACTGTCAACGGGAGGACAATTACGTTTACGGATGTGTTGTATGTCAAATGGAAACAAGAGGGGTCCACCTATTCAATACCATATAATGTTATAAGAAAAATTATAACATTTTATTATACTCGGTACCGGTTTCGATGCTGGTGTGCATCATCATCAGCCAAAAATAAGAAAAATATACATAGACAAAGTTACAATAAACAACACATAAAGTACATACAAATTTTACAAAACTGGCAAGACCTAATTAAAAACGGGATCCATAAACATTAACCTATGACCTAAACTTAAAAAATAGCACCAACTGTCTTAAAACTATGAATATACGTCCTCTTGATAAAAGTTATCGGGGGAACTCTGATAAAACAACCGTAGTTGAAGTTGAGTTGCAGTTGGATTATAAAAATGAGACTAAAACGAGAAAAGAATGAGTAAAATGGAGGATATTTTAAGGAGAAAACCTTGTAAAAATGTATGTTCGCGAGAATAAAGGATAATGTAGTTGATTACCTTATAGTCAATCGTGTCGTATTTGATGTCCTCCCTTACGCCGTGTCGTTAACTGACTGAGTCCTGTGTATGTATGTAAGGCACTTGCAGTGGGCGCGGAATATCCAAAGGAGAGGTAAGTGAAGTGAGGAGAGCGATAACTATACGTTAAGAAAATCTTTTATATCTCTAATTTATCTTCAAGATTAACAAAATGTACACGTCTCCAACATAAAGAAGAACCTTATCGCCGATTTTACTTCGTCACTTGGACACTGACTTGTTGAATTCTTAAGCAACATGAATGAACATTTTATTTTATCATCATAACTATCATGTGTTTTAATTTTCGTGCCATTTTGTCAAATCTTTTAGCTATTGTATCATCATAACTATCAATGTGTTTTAATTGTCTTGCCATTTTGTCAAAAATTTTAGCTGAAGATGTTCCATAATCGGAACGAAACATGTCCTAGAGATTAAGCTGGTTTATATTGTGTAATTAATAAAACTATTATATAGAAATTGATAAGTATTGGAAGGTGGGAACCTACTTATAACTTAACCTTAGTTGTGTTGAGCCAATACAGGATAAAATATGAGATTTATAAGCTGTGAGCAAAGAATGTCAACACGACCATAGTGTGTGATCAGTGCAGGAAGTTTGTTTGCTAGAAGAATGCTAAGATTAACTATCTCTGTGAATGTTGTGTTGTTGTGAGTAATGATATCTAAAGACTAAAACGTTGTCTCGGTAACTCATATTATTAATTCTGTAAATAATATGATGGCCAAGTTACCATAACGTTGTACATACATACATACATACATACATTATCATTATAGACCGTTAAGACTTTCAGCTTTCACTCTGAAAGCCTCTGAGAATTTACTAAACGTCGCCACAATCCTCGATTTGCAACTAGTGTTGTGGCCTCATTTAGTTCTATACCTCTTATCTTTAAATCGTTAGAAACCGAGTCTAACCATCGTCGTCTAGGTCTCCCTCTACTTCTCTTACCCTCCATAACAGAGTCCATTATTCTCCTAGGTAACCTATCCTCCTCCATTCGCCTCACATGACCCCACCACCGAAGCCGGTTTATGCGTACAGCTTCATCCATCGAGTTCATTCCTAAATTAGCCTTTATCTCCTCATTCCGAGTACCCTCCTGCCATTGTTCCCACCTGTTTGTACCAGCAATCATTCTTGCTACTTTCATGTCTGTTACTTCTAACTTATGAATAAGATATCCTGAGTCCACCCAGCTTTCGCTCCCGTAAAGCAAAGTTGGTCTGAAAACAGACCGATGTAAAGATAATTTCGTCTGGGAGCTGACTTCCTTCTTACAGAATACTGCTGATCGGAACTGCGAGCTCACTGCATTAGCTTTACTACACCTTGATTCAATCTCACTTACTATATTACCATCCTGGGAGAACACACAACCTAAATACCTGAAATTATCGACCTGTTCTAGCTTTGTATCACCAATCTGGCATTCAATTCTGTTGAATTTCTTACCTACTGACATCAATTTAGTCTTCGAGAGGCTTATTTTCATACCATACTCATTGCACCTATTTTTAAGTTCCAAGATATTAGACTGCAGGCTTTCGGCACAGTCTGCCATTAAGACCAAGTCATCAGCATAGGCCAAACTGCTTACTACATTTCCACCTAACTGAATCCCTCCCTGCCATTTTATACCTTTCAACAGATGATCCATGTAAACTACGAACAGCAAAGGTGAAAGATTACAGCCTTGTCTAACTCCTGTAAGTACCCTGAACCAAGAACTCATTCTACCATCAATTCTCACTGAAGCCCAATTGTCAACATAAATGCTTTTGTTTGATTTTAATAATCTACCTTTAATTCCATAGTCCCCCAGTATGCCGAACACCTTTTCCCTCGGTACCCTGTCATATGCTTTCTCTAGATCTACGAAAGGCAAATAAATAAAAAATAGAGTTTCTTAATTCAAATATACGAATAAACTATTTAAGAATGTCCCTAAATAAAAATATTCAGGTATAAGTAAACAAGAAACCAATTTTCAAATGAAAATCCGTGCGCCATGCGCCCTCTCATGTTACAAGTGAAGGCGTGCCCGGCGGAGGGTTAAGGGTCCATAGTTTGTACTTCAGCATGTGTATATCTTTGTTCATTTGTCCTATTTTGGCTGATGATGGTGTCCAAGACATTGAAACCAGTACCAAATAAATAATGTTGTGATTTTGAATTAGGTAACAACGTACTTTGTATTAAAAAAGGTGGATCAATTGCACTCCTGTTTATTGTATGTTAATCTCCATTCAATACAGATCAAAGATGCAGTTTTTAATATTAAAAGAGAATGTAATGTTCATGACGGTTATTGCATTTAATGTTTGGTGCCAAATAAATGATTCAATGAGTATACCAAGAAGTGGCTAAGTGATTATTTTCACCACTTTATGAATAATCATATTCAAATATAGTGCCATACATGTCTGTACCTCTCATTGAGACTGAATTAGTCATAAAAATGTCTAGAAACATGGATAATATTCAAACCCAACAATGGAACTAGGATACATAATGAACTGTATGAGCATTGTATTCTCTTTTTCTTTTTTGTCTCCAGCTCTGGTAGTATAATTATCTAGTTACAGTACAGTAACAGTGTCTCACACATTATAATCGCTCACTGATGAAGAATTGCTGAGTCTATTGCTTGATATACAAGAAAATATGTCTGACATATAGTGTGACTGAGATAAAGAAGACCTAAAGAGAAAAGTTGCAGGTAGAAATTATTGCTAACCAAATAGAAATTTGCAAGCAAATTCATTACTGGTTTGTTTTTCGAATATGGTGCCTATTTTAACTTTTTTTTTTTTTTTTTGTAAGCCATTGTATTTGCTAATTGTATGTTAAGAAAAGACGGGAAATACAACACACACATAACCTACCTGCCAGCGAGATCGTCGATATAACGGATTTGATGAAAGACGTGTCACTGTTCCATACTGAAAAATAAAAGAATTTGTCAGGTGTTGTTGGTGGTTGCGGTCCAAACAAAAGGGTTCCATTTTTAATCAACAGCGATAAATTCTATGTTTTATATCAGGGAGTCATATTCAGTAGATTCCGTCAATATTGTGGTGTTTGCCCAGTAGATCACTCTTGTTATTTGTGTGTTGACTGTCCTAATAGAAATAGTTAATGCTCTCAAAGGAGAGCATAAAAGGTGGCTGAAGGTTTGCAGAATCCACAGAACTTAAAGAATTTAAAAAATATGCATCTATTTCTTGTAACAGCCAATCAAAATTGACTTTCAGGATAATTCTAGTAAGTAAAGATATTGAGATTACTGGTATTTTGTTAATATGCACAGACACTTTAATGTGAGCATGGTTGAGCTGCTTGTTTTCCACCTACAGTAGATAGCTGACGGCCAAATCCTGATTGGTTTCACTTTACAAATAACATGGGGTTCAGAAGGCATCTAGCATGGAACCTCTGATCAGAATGAGCCAGGGTGGATCCAATGATCTTAGAAACAACTAGGATAAGCTGAAGAAATATTTTTATGTTAGTAGACCTTGACTATCCTAATAGTGTGAACAATGAATTTGATTGAAAAAATACACTGAGTGGTTAAAAGTCACGGAAAGGGGTGTCCCGTTAGAAAATGCGCTGTGTATGACCCCTGAGTATTGCGGATAGCTGCAGTGTAGCTGAGCAGTCTGTCACAGACACTAGTGTTGTGAAGATGGCAACACGTTGTGAGTTAACCGACTTTGAACGTGCGCCAATGATCGTCGCATGGCGCATGGGTCATAGCACTGAAGAAATTACACGCGAATTCGGGTCAACAGTGTCAAGGGTGGATCTTGAATATCGCAGAGAGAATGTTGTCACCCAAGTAAACCACCGCACAGGAAGACCACAGGTGTTTAACAAAGTGACATCACGTTGCCTCCGCAGAACCATACTGCGCACTGACGGGCTACTGTGAGTCAGATCACCACCCAGTTGAATTTTGGAAGTCAGGAACCCATTTCTTCCAGGACTGTAATGAGGCAACTGCACGGCATAGGCTTCACCAGCCGATGACCAACTCGTATCCCTTTGCTTACACCTTGACACAGAGCTCAGCGACGTGCATGGGCCCGTGAACATTGGTAATGGACCATGGAACAGTGGCAACGTGTGGTATGGTCCAGTGTATCCCGGTTTCAGTTTGTATCGAGCTGAAGGGCGCGTGAGAGTGTGGCGTATGCCCCATGAAGTTATGGATCCTGTGTGTCAACAATGTTGTGTCCAGGTGGGAGGTGGCTCAGTTCTGGTTTGCGCGGCGTTCTCATGATCGCAATGAGGCCCCATTATCCAGCTGCAGGGAGCACTGGCAGGTGCATATTTTGTGAAAATTCTTTCAGACCATCTGCATCCCTTTCTGGCCCTAGAGTACCCTGATAGAGATGCCATATTTCAACAGGACAATGCACCATGTCACTGCTCTGTGGTGGCACGCAGGTGGTTGGAGGAGCACTCCAGTGAAGTTACAACCATGGATTGGCCCTCAAGATCTTCCGATCTTAATCCAGTCAAGAATTTATGGGATTCTGTCGATACTGGTATATGCTCCATGAACCCTGCACCAACTACATAAGACCAATTGTGAGTAGCAGTGCAAATGCATGGGTCCAGATCCATCCAGAACGATTCCAACACCTTGTAGATTCGATGCCTTGCCATATTGCTGCTGTTTTGAGGGCTCGCAAAGGAGCAACTTGTTATTAACATCACATTCAGTGTCCTCCCATGAGTTTTGGCTACTAAGTGTAATGTATGTTGAGCCCTCACTCTGAAGACTGGCTAGATCCCCAAAAGATCCACCATTAACTGCCATAGGTAGCGCCTAGGAATCACTGAAGAGTCGTAATCTATATATATAAAATATATAAAATAAGAGTTTTGTCTGTACATTGCTCAGAATTTGAAAAAAAATTGTATTTCTCTATCGTTCATGTCCACAGTAACAAGGAAACGCACTTTTTTCTTTTCCATAATTTCTGTCTGTCTGTCTGTCTGTCTGTCTGTCTGTCTGTCTGTCTGTCTGTCTGTCTGTCTGTCTGTCTGTCTGTCTGTCTGTCTGTCTGTCTGTCTGTCTGTCTGTCTGTCTGTCTGTCTGTCTGTACACGCATCATTTGAAAACGGCTGAAGAGAATTTAATGAAAATTGGTATGTAAAGTCAGGGGATAAGCCACTACAATCTAGGCTATAAATCATTTTACTCACGCTGAGTGAAATGGTAGTTTAGGGGAAGGCCTAAAATTCAATTCTCAAATATTTAAAGTAATCCTGTCGATAAATACTACATAACTAAAGTTACATAAAATTAAATTTCCGGTCATTTATGTCTTATATAATTTTACCATACCGGCTATGATAACACTGATACTCATGAATTTCGATTTTTGTTGCCAAGTCCACATCAACGCCGAGCCACGAGAAAATGGGTGAACAGAATTTAATGAAAATTGGTATATAGAGTCGGGGAAGAAAGAACTGTAGTCTAAGCTATAAACAATTTTACTGAACCTGGGTGAAATGGTAGTTTAGGGGTAGGCGCCTAAAATTTAATTTTTAAATACCTTCGTTATTGCTCCTATAGAAAAGTACTACGTAACAAAAGTTGTAGAGAATACAATTTCTGATCATTTATGTTTTATTCAGTTTTACCTTACCGACTGTGATAGTAGTATTTCAGAGGCGGAAGAGAACTAAATGCGAAAGCCTACAATATGGAAAGCGCATACCATTGATCAACAATAACATTACATTGACCATTGTTTGTTGTGATGTTCTTTGTCTCTTATCGTGCCCTCAACTCTGATAGGTGGGATTACTGTTGCGTACCGAGTATAACAGCCTGACTCAATATTGGCGGGAAAGAGCTGGGGAGTTAAAAAACTGTTTTCTTTAGCATGCCATTCCTCTGGTCCATACATTGTCTGATACTGCTGGTACGTAACACACTGGTTCATCAGTATTCCAGTTATTCATTCCCTACTCTGACGTGCTGTTTTGAATTACAGTGTGCAGACTTGGCAGAGGCTCACTTAGTAATAGTAGTATGACCTGGTCTAGAATTACAATTTAAGCCTATTCCAAATTACAGCACTACAATTCATTAATAATTCAAAATTCAACCCTGAAAAAAGACATTACTTAAGAAAAGCGTCTTCCTCTTCACTTTTATTAAATTCTACATTCATTTTGTTCAAAATTAGCAGTGAAGAGGGGTTTATTCCTCTGAATTGGAGGATAAATTTGCCTCCAAGTCAGATAGATTTTTCCGCCACCAGTGTAGTGAAATGAGATTTTCCGACTCATCGGGTACTCCTAGGAAAGAGATTAGTAAAAGGGCATAGATGTGTCTTCCTGGGACATCACGCTATGCGACTCTCCCCCCCCCCCCCGCCCCCCGAACGAAAAAACACGAAGAATGTTCACGGATCAAGGCTGTGCAGCTTGGCCATTCTAGCTCTGGAACTTTGGACTGTTAGATCGGCAGTGTAGTACTGTTCGTTAAAAGTGAGAAAATGTGTTGTTTTTTATTTGATAGAGTATTTCATATTGCTTTTAATCGCACCATTCTTACTGACGTCATTGTAATGACCTATGTTCATTTCACTTGGGAAAACCACTAAGGCAGTCTTTCTGAGAATGTAAAAAAGCAGGTGGAGAGTGAGTGTCTGCCATTATAATGAAAACTCCCCAACCTGATTGTGACAGAGTACGCAGGCAGACCTATCATCACTGTACCGGGCGGTACACCTCTACGACGCAAGTTCAAATCTTGCGCCAATTGGAACTCCTCTACAGGAGAAACTCTGAACTTTAAAAACGGAATCAACTCAACTGTTTATCAGAAGATGTCACTGGGTGTTTTTGATTTGCTTTTGTTGATCAAGAAGTGTGGACATTCTCTAACAGATGTCTCTACTAAAAAACTATGATAATGCACTCTGGTGCAAAGGAATGAACTTTCTTGGAGAAATTTTGTATTCATAAGTTTGTTCTTTACTAAATTTCATTCTTTCATTTGTGGGTTGGCAATATTAACCCTTTCTTTCCGCCTATTTTGAAGCTAGCCAATCAATAATTTCTGTATTTAATTTCCCACCTATCACAGGTTTCTTCTTCATTTTTGACATGTAAATTTTAACTGACCAATAAAAGGTTGTGGGTGTGGCTGTTTCATTCAGAAAAGGTCCCGAATCTTCACGAGGGTTTAAAAACTGCTGATTTTCTGGTCTCCGGGCCACTTCAGTAACATCTAGCTTTGCGTGTGGATATGTAGCAGGGGGTGGGAAGCGCCTCTTTCTTCGGGCAACAGATCTTCAACAAGGTAATGGCCATTTAACATCTTTTCTTGCTAGCTCAGCAGTTTAACTCGCGGGGAAGGTTCGAAACCTTTAATATGTAACCCATCTCTTTAAAATGTAAATCCCTTTTCGGTCTATGTAATAACTACAAATTTCTTCAACTGTAAATCGGGGATAGAGAGTGCTTTACCCTCTCGAGCTCCCCTTCATTTTGAATTTGAGGTGACTATGTTCTCGTAACCGTTTATCTCGTCCTTCTTAATGTGTTAAATTTATTTTGTATACTAGTCACCTCCATAGATTGGGATTAGCCCCTGTGTAATCAGCCTAGTGCCTCTTAGGTTTTAAAATGTGTATTTAGGAGAGTTAATTCATGCCTCCATTCCTTTTGCATTTAGGGCCATTTAAAGTAACCTATTATTTTTCATTTTAGGCCCAGTAGAGTGGGTACAAGTTACCCCTGTTTATTTATAAGTGTGCCCTGAGGGCAGTTTGTAGTAAAGTCCATTTATGGCCTCTTAATAGGCTTGAAAGATTGAGAGCAGGTCAGCTCTTTCTGGTATTTTGAAAGGTGCCTCGGGGAGGCGTGACATTTTGATTGCTGGGAGCTAGTGCTCCATGTAATTAGGGGCATTCTGCCCTTTGGTATTTTGTGGTTGTGAGCTGAGAGCTCAAGGATTGATGAATTTGGGCTCGTAGCCCAGGATTTGTAAAGACCCCTTAACTTGTGCTTTCTTTTGTAAAGTTGCATTGTACCTGATTTTCTTTGTTATTTCACCTAGTGAAAATTGTTAAATGTTGTTATCGGTTGAAAATATAACCTTTATTTAAATTTTAAATTCATCTTTAAGACTTGTAGTTAGACCCATTCCAGCCTGCACCTTCTTTCACCTCTGCCTTCCACGGAAAACTCCGTAACAAGTGGTAGCGGAGCGTGGTTGAATGGGTCTCATTTAGCCCCTTTTGACGGATAAACATTGCTTTGCTTTTGAACTTTAACCATTTTCTCAGTCGCTGGAATTTTTTGATTTTTCTGAATTAGTAAAGTTTTGTCATCATGTCCGGCCCTCGCGATGTCCTCCATCCGGGCTATTTGCATAAGGAGGAATTAATTTATGAATTAACAATTAGAAATGTTCAATCTGGAGGCACGGTTGCGGCCGATACCACTAAGCTTAAAGATTCTCTTGATTTCCCGATTAGTATCCCCACCTTGGGGGAGAAAGATATTGACGACACTCTCTCCACGATCACTGATAATGCTACTGGGCTAGCATCTGTAGTTAGTTTTTTTGAAGGGGGTGATCCATCACCTAATCAACTCAAACGTGTACAAGCTAGATTGTACCATTTTTCCAATAAAGTTAGTGATCTATTGTCTCTTAAGTTGAGTGACATTCAAGGGAAGGAGGCTAGTGCTCTTCTCGAAAACCTTTCTAAACTGTCCAGTAAGGTTAGCCTACTGTTAACTGGGGCAGTGCCCCCCAAAACCAACCAACCCACTCTGGTAAACGTAGTTAGCGAGGAAGAGTCTTCTAAAGGAGAAGAAAATAGGAAATCTGTAGGAGCTCAACAAACCTCTGCCCCATTAGAAAACGAATCTGAGCGTCGTACCTCATTACCACAATTTCAATTGAATAATCCACCTTCCGAAACTGCTTCTCCGCCCCTTAGGCCTCTACCTACTATGTCACCCGGGTTCAGTAGTTTGCCTTACCCATTAGCAATGTTGCTCAGAGGGATTTCTAAGTTTTCTGTTGACTCCACCAGTGATATTATTTCATTCCTAAGGTTTTTAGTTGAGTTCCAAGATCACGCCCTGGTATTTTCTCTTTCTCCTTGTCAAATTTTGCAGATTATTTATCCCTATTCCATCGGTGTCCTATCAGACAAAATAGTTAGAGCCATTGCCGAACAATCCACTATTGAAGAGTTTCATGCCCACCTTCTGGCAAATTTTATCCTCGCTCGAGCAAGGTCTTCATTAATACAAAAGTACTATTACTGTGTACAGCATCTGGATGAAAATCTTGCTGACTTCATCCAAGATATTAAATTCTACACTAGAGTATTTGCTCTCCATTTTCCCAAAGATCAAATTGTTCAGGCTATTGTAGAAGGAATTTCACCATCTTACAGGTCATATTTGTGCTTTGCGTCGCGTCCGCAAACTTTTGCCGAGTTGGAAGCTATGGCTGTTTCAGCCAAAGGGGTTAGATATGCCGACACACTACGTGTGGCGAGGGAGCCCCCCCCCCCCCTCTTTAAGTAATCTTCGGCCTCCACCTCACCGAACCATTGTAACCTGCAGATGTTATGCGTGTGGGTCTGCTGACCATCTCCGCAACAAGTGCCCTTTGATTAAATCCAACGGAGCAAAGAATGGAGCAGGGTCATCTCGAGGCTGTTTTAAATGCGGCGCTTTTTCCCATATTGCCTAAAATTGCCCGAATACTAATAGCACCCCCTCCTGCTCAACTTCTGGTGCACATTCCAACATCACCAATAATCAAAAGTGACTAGTGGCATCGGCTGAGTCGGCGCACCCACCTTCTTCAGGCTCAGCCCCGGTTAAATCCGACCAAATCTCAGGGAAAACTCAGTCCTCTAATTTATCATTTGAAGGTCCCAAGGAATGTCTTAGGATTGCGGCGGATACTCCCGCACCGGTCCCATTTCTCAAAATTGAATTTAATAATGAACCTGTAACAGCTCTATTAGATTCTGACAGTGTGTGTTCCATTATTTCGGCCGAGTAGTACTCCAAATTAAAATCGGTTTGTAAACTTCCTGATTATTGTTCGTCTTTGGTTCAATGCGTTTCGGCAAACTCCGCTCCATTGGAAATTTTAGGTTTCCTGTATGCCAAAGTCCGCATTTCTAAATTTACTTGGAAACTAAAATTGTTGGTGGCAAAACACTTGTCTTGCCCCATTATATTGGGAGCGGATTTCATGTCTCATTCCGGTCTAGTGCTCGACCTTCAGAGCAAGTCATGCACTTTCAAATTTGCTAGTAATTTCAAAATCCCCTTACTTAAATGTAGTTCTGTATCATGTTCATCTGTTTCGCCTACCCAGGATGAGATGTTGTTAGACCTTAGACATCTACCTGAGGAGCAGGCAGAGAGTATTCGTAAGTTGTGTCAGTCGTTTCCAGATGTTTTCTCTGATACTCTTGGTGTTATTGACCTTATCGAATACAAGATCGAGGTTACGGATTCGATTCCAGTTAGATTTCCACCTTATAGGTTGTCTCCACCTAAAATGAAGGCTCTAAAAGAGATCATAGATCAAATGTTGAAAGACGGTATTATTCGGCCCTCTAAGTCGGCATATTCATCACCTATTTTCTTAGTCCCAAAACCCCAAGGTGGCTTCAGGCCTGTGATTGATTATAGGGCTCTCAATCAGAAGGTGGTGTTACAATCTGTGCCCCTTCCAGACCTTCACTCTTGTTTTTCATGGTTTTGAAAAGCTAAGTTCTTCACCATCTTAGATCTCAATCAGGCTTATAATCAGATACCTCTGGCTGAAGAATCCAAACATCTCACAGCGTATGCCATGGATTGGAACTTGTATGAGTACAACCGCGTGCCTTTCAGGCTCCCCACGGGAGCAGCTGTGCTTACGAGACTACTAGATAGGGTCTTCTCCGACATCAAATTCGAGTACTTATATCATTATCTGGATGATGTCGTCGTATTTTTGGAGACCTTTGAAGAACATCTAGATCATCTGAAAGAGGTCCTTAATCGCCTTTTTAAGGCAGGGTTGACGGTGAAGTTGTCCAAGGTTGCTTTCGCTAAGCCTTCTATGTCATTTCTAGGGCATATTGTGTCACCCGATGGTGTCGCAGTGGATCATTCTCGAACTCAGGCCATCTGTGATTTTAAAGCTCCTAAGGATATCAAAGTTATTGCCAGATTTATTGGCATGGTGAATTTCTTCAGGAAATTTATTCCTAACTTCGCTAATAGAGCGGCGCCCTTGAACTTACTTCATAGGAAAGGCGTCAAATTTTGAGTGGGGACCTTCTCAACAAGCCACTTTCGAAGATCTCAAATTAGCTCTGTGTAATGCCCCTGTCCTTGCTATGCCTAATTTCTCAAAGAAATTCATCGTACAAACCGACGCGTTGTCGTCGGCGGTGGCTGCAGTCCTTCTTCAAGAGACTGAACTAGGGAGGCGACCCATCGCCTATGCTTCTAGGACATTATCGGCTCAAGAAGCCAAGTATTCCATCTATGAACTTGAGGGTTTGGCTGTCTTATTTGCATTACAGAAGTTCCGCCTCTATCTGGAACATGTCAAGTTTGACTTGGAGACAGATAACCAAGCCTTAATTTGGGTCTTAGCTAGGCCGCGTCATACGAGTTATATAACCCACTGGGCCATCAGAATTTCTGCCTTCCAATTTGATGTTAGGCATATAAGAGGTACTGAAAATGTTGTAGGCGACGGACTAAGCCGTATGTTTTCCAATGATGTAGAGACCTCTGAACAGGAAGACAGTTCTTCACTTCCCGAGTCCATACCACCTGGTGTAAATGCAATTCTAATGGATGCTCCCATGTTATTTAGGGTTATTGAAAAATATCAACGTGCAGATCTAGTGCTGGCTCCTATTATGGAAACCCTTTCTTCTGGGGAACATGTAGTCCCTTGTGTATTGAGGAATGGTGTTTTATGTTGCCCGTCGGGGCATGATAAGAAGATGAAAGTTGTGGTTCCAGCTGTTCTCGTGCCCATGATCTTCAAGTACTATCATGAGACCCCTTTAGGGGGGCATTTAGGCATCTTTAAAACTCGAGAAAAGATCAGAGAAATGTTCATTTGGAAAGGTATGGATGGTGAAATTCGTGAATTAGTAAAAGCTTGTAAATCTTGTTGGCTTAGTAAACCCACCATGTCCATTAAGCTAGGCCTATCGTCTTCTCACCAAGTGTCGCGCCCCATGGAACGTCTTTACATCGACTACGTAGGACCCTTCCCCCAATCAAAGGGGAATGCCAACAAGTTCATCCTTGTGTGTGTAGATGGCTTCACTAGATTCTCATGGTTATTTCCAACTAAGCTGGCTACCGCTCAGTCCACCATTTCTTGTTTAAATTCCATCTTCACTTCTTTTGGTCCGTGTCAATATATCGTTTCTGATAATGCTAAAGCCTTTACCTCTAATCTTTTCCGTAAATTTTGTTTTGATCTATCCATCTCACATGTAACAACTTCTGCATACTATCCTCAACCCTCTCTTGCTCAAAGGGTCAATCGTAATCTGAGGTCGGCTTTTATTGCCTATCATCATGGTGATCATTCTAGGTGGAATACATCCCTGCATTGGTTGGCCTTCGCTTTGAATTCGGCGGTTTATGAATCTCATAAATTTACTCCAGCTTCATTGATGTTTAAGTTCGTTCCCAACACGCCGCTCTCTAACCTGTGGTCTCTTAGTGATATTTTGCCTGAGACAATAGATCCTGATAATATTAGAGATCTTTGGAAGAAGGCGAAAGCCAATCTTAAAATTTCTCATGAAAAGGTTAAGGAAAGATATGATCGTGGACGGAGGCCCAACAATTTAAAAGTAGGAGACCAAGTTATGGTCAAGAATTTTGTTCCCGCGGGCAAGCTTGCCCCCAGATTTCATGGGCCGTGCATAATTTTGGATTTCCTAACTCCAGTAACATTGTTAGTAAGCAATCCAGCCACCGAGAGGATCTTTAGGGTACATATATCTCAAACTAAACCCCTGTAGGGTCATTGTTAACTTAGCCATCTATTGTTGCAGCGGTGTAAAGGTTATATATATATATATTTTTTTTCAGGGGCCTTCTGCCCCAATATAGTTTAATTGTTATTGTAATCAATATTTAATGTAAGACCTTACCCGCAGGTCATTCTGCTGTCTTTCCTCTACGGCCATTACCAAGCTCCCGTCTCCTGCTAAACCACACCAGTGGCAATAAAAATAAAAGTTTCCACGCCGCTGGCCCCTCAGCCTCACCACCAAGACAGTACCCTAAAGCATTTGTTCCAACAACAATTCTGCCGCCGAGAATTTAATGTTTCAGCGCCCCGCAGCCGTCCGTCGCCCTACCCCCACTGTGGTGGGGTATGGGCCCACTCCACTCCCGTGATGTTCTTCTGGGTACGGCGCCCCGGAGGCTACCTCCCGGCACAGGCTGATGTGCGGCGCACCATCCGCCAGCTCATCTCTGGACTGTATACTAACCTTGCATTTGCGGCGTGCTTCAAGACTACTCCTCTCATAGTGCGGGAGAGAGGTATCTCAGGGTACTTCAGGGGTCCGAGCGGCCTCCACTGGATACAGGCAGCGGCGGCAGGTCTTGCTGTCAAAATTAAGCGGCAGCTAATGTACTTCAACAGCTACATGGACACTCTATATCTGCAATTAATACATTTTTGCTTCAAATCAATCTCTGGTGGACTTAGAAAAATATTACTTCCATGAATTAATGTTTTTGTTTCGCAATTCTACTACAACAAAGAAACTCTAAAGCTGGACTTAAACTAGTCCCACCCATCTATATCAAACAACTTAAGAGACCTCCGACTACTGAAAAATTGTATTTTCTCTTCTAAATTCTTCTTCAACTAATCAGCAACAAATTTGGACTTTTGTTTTGGAATTTTTTTTTTTTTTTTTTTAACATTCTTCTGTGTCACCCCTTGGAAGGACTTTGGGGGATGGGTGGGGGGGGGAGGTCTGTACCGGGCGGTACACCTCTACAACACAAGTTCAAATCTTGCGCCAATTGAAACTCCTCTACAGGAGAAACTCTGAACTTTAAAAACGGAATCAACTCAACTGTTTTTCAGAAGATGTCACTGGGTGTTTTTGATTTGCTTTTGTTGATCAAGAAGTGTGGACATTCTCTAACAGATGTCTCTACTAAAAAACTATGATAATGCACTCTGGTGCAAAGGAATGAACTTTCTTGGAGAAATTTTGTATTCATAAGTTTGTTCTTTACTAAATTTCGTTCTTTCATTTGTAGGTTGGCAATATTAACCCTTTCTTTCCGCCTATTTTGAAGCTAGCCAATCAATAATTTCTGTATTTAATTTCCCACCTATCACAGGTTTCTTCTTCATTTTTGACGTGTAAATTTTAACCGACCAATAAAAGGTTGTGGGTGTGGCTGTTTCATTCAGGAAAGGTCTCGAATCTTCACGAGGGTTTAAAAACTGCTGATTTTCTGGTCTCCAGGCCACTTCAATAACATCTAGCTTTGCGTGTGGATATGTAGCGGGGGCGGGAAGCGCCTCTTTCTTCGGACAACAGATCTTCAACAAGGTAATGGCCATTTAACATCTTTTCTTGCTAGCTCAGCAGTTTAACTCGCGGGGAAGGTTCGAAACCTTCCATGAATTAATGTTTTTGTTTCGCAATTCTACTACAACAAAGAAACTCTAAAGCTGAACTTAAACTAGTCCCACCCATCTATATCAAACAACTTAAGAGACATTCTCTAACAGATGTCTCTACTAAAAAACTATGATAATGCACTCTGGTGCGAAGGAAGCCCGCACCTTCTTTCACCTCTGCCTTCCACGGATAACTCCGTAACAATCACAATGAAACTTCCCTCACCCAGTCTTCATATGAGAAAAGACGTTTGGTGACTTCCCCGTCGCGTTTCTAGGGTAACGTTGCCATGCAATATAATACAATCATGCTCACAAGGTGTACACTACTTAACATAGAATTCTGTATACAATGTAGAATTCCGTAGCGAAGCACGGGTACATCAGCTAGTATGGAAATAAAGAGTGAAGTAGTTTCCCATTGTTTTCCTTGCTGATCCAGAGGTCACTGTAACATGTCATTCTGCCAAGCCCGCTGGTACGCATATATACTGACTGACCCAACAAGCAACATTTTCACACCCTTCATAAAGGGGAATGGCGTCAACAGTATCACTCATACCTTGGTCAATTCCATGTTGTCAAAGCCAAGTAGGAAACTGAGACAGAGAAATGAAAGCAACAAACTTGATCTAGTCCATACCAGGAGACACAGTGCACTCTGCACACTGTATCACACCGAAGATTGAAATAATATTAATTAAAAAAGCAACAACTTACAGGTATATATCTGAGCAATGTACCACATGTACCTAGTCACACCGTAAAATGGCTAGCGTGTAGAGAAGAGACAACTATGACAATCATCATCATATTTTTCCAGCTCCATTTTCCCGGGTGTGATGTACAAGCGCTCACCACTTCTTCCTGTCAAAGTATAGTTTCTCTATCTCCTCCCACTTGACATTCCTCTTGCCGACCTCCGATTTCACTGTATCTATCCATCGATTTCTTGGCCTCCCTACTGGCCTCTCCCCTTTCACTTCCCAGTCAAAGTACTGTAATTCCTTGCTTTTCTTGTTCCATTCATCCTTATAACACGTCCAAGCCTGCGTCTTCCTAAAAGCTCAGTAACAGGTATTTTGATGCCAGCCTCCTTCCTGTTTGCTTCATTTCTAATCTTGTCCTTCCTAGTCTTTTGGTGAGGAGTGTATTTTACCTCTCTTTTTGTAAGCTATTGTATTTTCCAATTGTATGTTAAAAAAGGCTGGAAATACAACATATACATAACCTACACCACCGTGATTAACAGGCGTGCGGTTCCTGCACGCCATAGGCAGACCCCGATGAAATCCTACTGCGGTGCTCTTCAAGTGTCAAGGTGGAGCAGCACATTTACTTTGAACAAATTATCGTATATATGTTTTTTATTGATTGGTGACTATACACATTATACCATATACAAATTATTCAAAACGGTCTTTATTTTTGCTTTACGTTGCACCGACACAGATATGTCTTATTGCCACGATGGGATAGGAAAGGTCTAGGAAGTGGAAGGAAGCGGCCGTGGCCTTAATTAAGGTACAGCCCCGGCATTTGCCTGGTGTGAAAATGGGAAACCACGGAAAACCATCTTCAGGGCTGCCGACAGTGGGACTCGAATCCACTATCACCCGATTACTGGATACTGGCCGCACTTAAGCGACTGCAGCTATAAATCTCGGTATTCAAAATGTTCACCTCTTATTTTGACACACTTCTTCAAGCAATCTGGCCACTTGTCTATCACTGTACACGCAACTTCTATTGGTACTGAAGCTACCAAATTTCCTTTTAACACATTCCCTCCCATGTCTGCCTTTAGGACGGATAACATTTGGTGAGAAATATTTCAAGCTTACAAACTTCAACATGCATTCAGCATCTTAGATTTACCAGTAATTCTTATTTGGAGCTAATACCTTAACACTTGCATGTGATGTGATTTGCCATAATGAAAAAAAAAAATGAAAAAAATATATACACAATTTTTTGTTTGCAATTACTACTCTGAGCTCTAGGCCGGCCCCGTGGTATAGGGGTAGCGTACCTGTCTCTTACCTGGAGGCGCTGGGTTCGATTCCCGGCCAGGTCAGGGATTTTTACCTGGACCAGAGGGCTGGTTCGAGCTCCACTCAGCCTACATGATTAGAATTGAGGAGCTATCTAATGGTGAGATAATACGCAGTGAAATGTGAGATATTTAAGTCTTTAATGCTATAATAAGGCAGTATAGATCTAGAGTTATATTTACTTTGCAAACACATTGCCGCATTTTGGTCAGATAAATCAGTGAGGTAGTTGAGAATATGAATGAAATGACTTGACATAACAGCTGATTGCTAGGAGTTAACAGATGATGTAGAATTTCGATAAATCTTGCATTGAAATATTCATGGATTACATCAGCATTGAAATATTCATGGATTACATCATAGATGGACCGCGCGTCAGAATAATTATGTACTCCTTGTACCCTCCTCTGCGAACCATGTGACCTGGCCACGGTGAGGAGGCTTGCGTGTCCCAATGATGCAGATAGCCGAATCGCAGGTGCAACCATATCAGATGTGTATCTGTTGAGAGATCAGACTAACGAATGGTTCATCGAAAGGGGGATAGGAGCCTTTCGGTAGTTGCAAGGGCGGCAGTCTAGATGATTGACTGATGCGGTCTTGTAATAATACTCAACATGGCTTAGCTGTGTTGATACTGCTACACAGCTGAAAACAACAGGAAACTACAGCCGTAACTACCTCCCAAGGACATGCAGCTCTCTCTGTATGAATGATGTACCGATGATGGCTTCCTCCCGGGTAAAATATTCCGAAGGTAAACTAGTCCCCCATTCGGATCTCCGGGTTGGGACTACACAAGAGGGGGCAATCATCAGGAAGATGGATACTGACATTCTGCGAGTCGGAGCGTGGAATGTTAGAAGTTTGAATCGTTGTGGTAAGTTAGAGAATCTGAAAAGGGAGATGGATAGGCTAAAGTTAGATGTAGTTGGTATAAGTGAAGTACGTTGGCAGGAAGAACAAGATTTTTGGTCATACAACTACCGAATTATCAACACAAAATCAAACAGGGGAAATGCAGGAGTTGGTTTAATAATGAATAAGAAAATAGGGCAGCGGGTAAGCTACTACAACCAGCATAGTGAAAGAATTATTGTCGTCAAGATAGATACCAAACCAATACCCACCACAATAGTGCAGGTCTATATGCCTACTAGTTCAGCGGATGATGAAGAAATCAAAAGAATATATGAGGAGATAGAAGATTTAATACAATATGTAAAAGGTGACGAGAATCTAATTGTGATGGGAGACTGGAATGCAGTGGTAGGCCAAGGAAGAGAAGGTAATACAGTAGGAGAATTTGGATTGGGACAAAGGAACGAAAGAGGAAGTCAGTTGGTTGAATTCTGCACTGATAATTATTTAGTCCTTGCCAATACTTGGTTCAAGCACCACAAACGACGGCTGTATACGTGGACGAGACCTGGAGACACTGGAAGGTATCAAATAGACTTGATTATGATTAGGCAGAGATTCAGAAACCAGGTGTTGGATTGCAAAACTTTCTCAGAAGCAGACGTGGACTCTGACCACAATGTGTTGGTCATGAAATGCCATCTGAAGTTGAAGAAATTGAAGAAAGGAAAGAATGCAAAAAGATGGGATCTAGACAAGTTGAAAGAAAAGAGTGTGAGGGATTGTTTCAAGGAACATGTTGCACAAGGACTAAATGAAAAGGCCGATGGAAACACTATAGAAGAAGAGTAGAGAGTCATGAAAAATGAAGTCAGTAGGGCTGCTGAAGAAATGTTAGGAACGAAGAAAAGATCAACTAAGAATCAGTGGATAACTCAGGAGATACTAGACCTGATTGATGAACGACGAAAATACAAAAATGCTAGAAATTAAGAGGACAGAAAAGAATACAGGCGATTAAAGAATCAAGTGGACAGAAAGTGCGAGGTAGCTAAGGAAGAATGGCTGAAGGAGAAGTGCAAGGATGTCGAAGGTTGTATGGTCCTGGGAAAGGTAGATGCTGCATACAGGAAAATCAAGGAAACCTTTGGGGAAAGGAAATCTAGGTGTATGAATATTAAGAGCTCAGATGGAAAGCCACTTCCAGGGAAAGAAGACAAAGCAGAAAGATGGCAGGAGCATATCCAATAGTTGTATCAAGTTAAAGATGTACATGATTTGGTTCTGGAACATGAAGAGGCTGTTGATGCTGATGAAATGGGAGACCCAATTTTGAGGCCAGAGTTTGACAGAGTTATTCCACTGAAGCTCAACTTGTAGGATTCCAGAAAGATATAGCAGATATCTTGGATTCTGGAGGTCAAATGGACTGTATCGCGATTGACATGTCTAAAGCATTTGATAGGGTGGATCATGGGAGACTACTGGCAAAAATGAGTGCAATTGGACTAGACAAAAGAGTGACTGAATGGGTTGCTATATTTCTAGAAAATAGGTCTCAGAGAGTTAGAGTAGGTGAAGCTTTGTCTGACCCTGTAATCGTTGAGAGGGGAGTTCCTCAGGGCAGTGTTATCGGACCTTTATGTTTTCTTATATATATAAATGATATGAGTAAAGGAGTGGAATCGGAGGTAAGGCTTTTTGCGGATGATGTTATTCTCTATAGAGTGATAAATAAGTTACAAGATTGTGAGCAACTGCAACGTGACCTCGAAAATGTTGTGAGATGGACAGCAGGCAATGGTATGTTGATAAACGGGGCTAAAAGTCAGGTTGTGAGTTTCACAAATAGGAAAAGTCCTCTCAGTTTTAATTACTGCGTTGATGGGGTGAAAGTTCCTTTTGGGGATCATTGTAAGTATCTAGGTGTTAATATAAGGAAAGATCTTCACTGGGGTAATCACATAAATGGGATTGTAAATAAAGGGTACCGATCTCTACACATGGTTATGAGGGTGTTTAGGGGTTGTAGTAAGGATGTAAAGGAGAGTGCATATAAGTCTCTGGTAAGACCCCAACTAGAGTATGGTTCCAGTGTATGGGACCCTCACCAGGATTACCTGATTCAAGAACTGGAAAAAATCCAAAGAAAATCAGCTCGATTTGTTCTGGGTGATTTCCGACAAAAGAGTAGCGTTACAAAAATGTTGCAATGTTTGGGTTGGGAAGAATTGAGAGAAAGGAGAAGAGCTGCTAGACTAAGTGGTATGTTCCGAGCTGTCAGCGGAGAGATGGCGTGGAATGACATTAGTAGACGAATAGGTTTGAATGGCGTTTATAAAAGTAGGAAAGATCACGATATGAAGATAAAGTTGGAATTCATGAGGACAAACTGGGGCAAATATTCATTTATAGGAAGGGGAGTTAGGGATTGGAATAACTTACCAAGGGAGATGTTCAATAAATTTCCAATTTCTTTGAAATCATTTCAGAAAAGGCTAGGAAAGCAACAGATAGGGAATCTGCCACCTGGGCGACTGCCCTAAATGCAGATCAGTATTGATTGATTGATTGAGAGCTGTGAGTGACCTAAATAAGAACAAGGCACCTGGAATTACTGAATTACTGACTGCCTTAGGAGAAACCAGCATGGCAAGGTTATTTCATTTAGTATGCAAGATGTATGAGACAGGAGAAGTCCCATCCGATTTTCGGCAGAATGTTGTTATACCTATTCCCAAGAAAGCCGATGCTGACAGGTGTGAAAACTACCGCACCATTAGTTTAGTATCTCATGCCTGAAAAATTTTAACATGTATTACTTACAGAAGAATGGAAAAACAAGTTGAAGCCGAGTTGGGAGAAGATCAGTTTAGCTTCAGAAGAAATGTAGGAACACGTGAAGCAATCCTGACTTTACGTCTGATCTTAGAGGATCGAATCAAGAAGGACAAGCCCACGTACATGGCATTTGTAGATCTAGAAAAGGCATTCGATAATGTTGATTGGACCAAGCTATTTATGAATCTGAAGATGATAGGGATCAGATACCGAGAACGAAGAATTATCTACAATCTGTATAAAAAATCAGTCTGCAGTGATAAGAATCGAGAGCTTTGAAAAAGAAGCAGCAACCCAGAAAGGAGTGAGGCAAGGCTGCAGTTTGTCCCCTCTCCTTTTCAATGTTTACATAGAACAGGCAGTAAAGGAAATCAAAGAGAAATTTGGAAAGGGAACCACAATCCAAGGAGAGGAAATCAAAACCTTGAGATTTGCCGATGATATTGTTATTTTATCTGAGACTGCAGAAGATCTCGAGAAGTTGCTGAATGGTATGGATGAAGTCTTGGGTAAGGAGTACAAGATGAAAATAAATAAGTCCAAAACAAAAGTAATGGAGTGCAGTCGAACGAAGGCAGATGATGTAGAAAATATTAGATTAGGAAATGAAGTCTTAAAGGAAATAGATGAATATTGTTACTTGGGTAGTAAAATAACTAACGATGGCAGAAGTAAGGAGGACATAAAATGCAGACTAGCACAAGCAAGGAAGAGCTTTCTTAAGAAAATAAATTTGCTCACTTCAAACATTGATATCGGAATTAGAAAGATGTTTTTGAAGACTTTCGTGTGGAGCGTGGCATTGTATGGAAGTGAAACATGGACGATACCTAGCTCAGAAAGAAAAAGAATAGAAGCTTTTGAAATGTAGTGTTACAGAAGAATGCTGAAGGTGAGATGTATAGATCAAATCACGAATGAAGAGATACTGAATCAAACTGGTGAGAGGAGATCGATTTGGCTAAATTTGACGAGAAGAAGAGATAGAATGATAGGACACATCTTGAGACACCCAGGACTTGTTCAGTTGGTTTTTGAAGGAAGTGCAGGTGGTAAGAACGGTAGGGGTAGACCAAGGTATGAATATGACAAGCAGATTAGAGCAGATGTAAGGATGCAATAGTTACGTAGAAATGAAAAGGTTAGCACAGGATAGGGTAGCATGGAGAGTTGCATCAAACCAGTCTATGGACTGATGACTCAAACAACAACAACAACAACAACACTCCTTGTACAGCGATACTGTAGTATTGAAAACTCATTTGGGGTTATGCATCACAACTTTATTGAGAAGTGTTTTGTGTGATATGACATTGTGACATATTTATGAAAGCGATATATGTGTAATCGCGACATTTTCGTATTGAGGGTTATGTTAATTAAGGTGTGATATTGAATAGTTGAGATGATGTTACTGAATCGTAAGACGGCGAATTAAGGGGATATATTGTGTAATACGGAGGATTATATTATGATTTACGATAAATGCAAGGAATATATGTGTTGAAGAGAGTGGAATGTCACATTTAAAAGGTAAGGATCTTATGAAATGATGCAAATGCGTAATAGGAAGAACACTGCGGGAATGACCAAAACCAAGGTATGAATATTGAATATTGACTTTTAATTGAGATTTAGATGAAGTGTTATGTTAAGAATAGATGTTGTGTTGGAAGCATGAGAGTTCTATGACATATTCTCGAACCGTATTAATGCCAGATGGAAAACATAATATATATATATACGCGGTAGTGTAATCCCAAAGCATAAATGTGTCATATTCATCTTTACACTGCATAAATGAACCAAGTAACTTGCACAGTAGGGTAATGATTGGTATATGAAGAATTGAAAGCATATTGAGCCTTGAATATATAAATCAAGAATTATGTGAATATATATAGGTAGTTTATTTATTTTTAGAACAGTGTTTATTCGAATTTGCATTTTATGAGAGGTTAATATATAGGGAAATGATAGACTAGGAGCCGAATTTAGCAGGCATTAGGGATGTAAAGCCTTAGCATGCGAGTCGCTACTAAGTAATATCCAAGAAAAAATCCGAATTAACTGAGTTCAGATTTTATTCATTTTTATTCACATTTTATTCATTTGATTCAAATTTTATTTACTTAATCTGTTCAAAATGGTGATATATAGTCGATCAAGAGACTTTAAGACGAGATTACAATATGAATTGCAATTAGATAAGGTGTTTCCAGTAACATTTAGGATGTCCCAGGATCAATTATGGACAATAATGTTTATATTTTGATTTCATTTCGGAAACGGTTGAAAATAAGTCAACGTTACACTTTATTTTATTTTCTATAAGCCAGCGCTGATTTGGAATTATTTATTGTATATAGTGATGTAGGTTATACAATCATAAATCTAGTTTCATTCCTTAGGGCATTTTTCTAATTAAATAAAATGATTATTATTATTTTATAATAATTTGTGAGTGTTGATTTTTAGCCTTACTCAGTCCTTTAGCTAGTTTGTAAGATAAATAGTTAATTTATTGCGTAGGAATTTGAATGCGATTTATGATGGAATTCCAACATTAGTACTTGATATAGGTGAACTATCATATACTACTACATCTTCGGGTGGACTTGTCTCTTCATGAATTCACGTAAAGCGAAACTAAGTGAAAGATTTTCAGATTTTTCATATGCAATGGTATACCCTGAGAATATATTGAGCTGCCGGGAGTTATTTTGCAAACCGTTGCGACAGCGGGTGCACTTGTTACATCCATTTTGCAATTTGCTTTTTCAGGAACTGGGAAAAATGTTTGTGGCTATTTTGACATTTTGATGTTTTTGCAAGTTGACCAATTATTTCTACATCAACTGTTATTTTTAAACCAACTTCAAGTATGAAATAAATAACTGTAATTAATTACTAAGAATTTTGTGTTTAAATACAGGAGAAGAAAAGTTTTGATCTGTTAAAAGGGATAAAACAAATTTTGCGATGTATATTTTAGAACTAAATATATATGTGCAACTGTTTCTTTCTCATTTAGAACAGTTTATTGAATATTCAAAGCACATGTCAAAAATATTACAGCTAATTAACAAAATTAGTATTGAAAAAAAAAGGCACATAAAATCACTTCCTGTTGGGCATAATGTCCATCATCCTAATGTAAAATTTAGTCCCATAAAACCAATTTCCCACACATTATCAGTACAAGAGTAAATATTGGAAACATACCGAATAAACTGGATGAGCTCCTCACCACCATAAAAAAATACCTGATAAGTCCAGTCTCACTTTAACCTGCAGCCCATCCTCTATCTCACACTCTTGCAACTCACAAAAATTATCTTCCTTGTCCACTGCTAGTCCATCAAGAAGCCTCTTGTAAAACTACAAAGAAGGGTCTGTCATTCATTCATTGCCAGAATGATTCAGAGGTAGCATTTTCATATCCCATAATTTGGCCATTTTCAAAGGATTTTCAAGTTAAAGGATCAATGGATCCTTGTTGTTGTCCTTTCTTCAGAACACTTTTTGGGATCCCATAGTTGTAATTACACTCACTGAAAAGAAAAGTCACACACCAAGAAGGAATTATCGGTTTGCTAAAAACCTTGGCATACAGTTATATCTTAGGCAGATAGTCAAATGATTAGTGTAGTAACATGATTAGTTGAATGGTCTTGCCATCAGAGACCGTGAGCTTGATCTCATCTGTGACCTGTAAAAGGGCTTGCACAGGCTAATCAAACATAGTGGACTGTTGTTTACAGATGCACAATCCTCGTCAACCATTCAACATGCCTCCATAATACAATCGAAGAGATTTTATCCAGTTAACAGAGTTTGAGTGCGGACATATTATTGGAATGCTCCAGGCTGGATGGTGTATCGGTGAATCACCAGCCATCTATTCAGTTCTGATCAGACTGTTAGGGCGTGTTGGAACCAGTGGATGCAACTAGGCTCAAGACACCTAGAGTGACCGCCAGGAGAAATGATCAGTACATCCTCTGAGAAGAATGAATATAATATTGTACTAATTTGAACTTGTATTGATTAGGAGGATCATTCAGTATTATATTTAATAATAATTTTATTGTGCACAATGTGCATAGAGGAAGCCTATCATTAATTGCTAGTACAAAATTCTGCAAGTGATTCCATATGGTGCCTGTAACTTACATTAGTTATAATAACATGATGACTAATGTGCTCTGCGTAAGTGTTAGTCCTTGATAAACTAGCTAATTGAACATGACCTCAAGGAACACTTCTGGATATGGTATCTTTCACATACTTGGTCACATAGCCTACACACACAGTTTATGATTGGTTCATGAAAGACTGTGTTTTTACACATCTTGAAATGGAATCCGTGAACAACCAATCTCGTGACTACTGGTATATGCCTCAGCTGGTAGCCCATTTCCACCTATTTCCAATCCATCATGGCCTCCATTGACTATAAGTAGTCCCAAATGTCCCTCTTTTTCTTCTCTTAGTTTATGCATCATTTTATCGAATGCTGCATCTCCTGGTAAAATAAGATTGTATCTCAGGTCCTCAATCAGGAAAGTTTCTGTTGCAAGCTAATACACACATCGAGATTTTGTCATGTCACTCAGGATTCTCTTCATTTATCTGGATTTTATCTTTTCCAGTTCTTCTAATTGTTTCACACTCAGAAATTCTCCCATGATCTCAAGCCCATAGGTTAACACTGGTAGCACGTTTACACGAAAGAACACTCTGGCTGTCTCCACTGCAATTTGTGCAATGTTCTCAATGTCATTCATTGCTTTCAGTGCTGCAACCATTCTAGCTCTTATATGGATCCTGAAATTGTTGCATGTGATCTGCAAGGTTACACCTAGATATCTGAAACTGCTAACTCTGCGAAGGTAGATGTTTTTTACATGGTATGTGCTCTGTTTCCTTTAGTTTACCTCCTTTCCTAAATACAACAATTTATGTCTTCTCCTCATTAATTTTAATTTCATTCCTGTTTGTCCAGTCCGCTAGCAAGTTCATCACATGTTACAGTTCTATTATGTCTTCAGCTGCAATTGCTACATCATCAGCATACAGGTATATTTCTGTGTCGGTCTTTCCCTTTATCTCTGACACTACCTCTGAGGTGAAAACGTTAAATAATATCGGGCTGAGTGGATTACCTTGATGTACTCCTATAGTCTATAGCAGGGATGGCGAACCTATGCCACGCGTGTCACTAGGTGACACGCGAACACGATTTCGGTGGCACACCACATGAACATAATAATATTTTATATATACGTCTTGCACTGCAGACAATACATATAAAGTTTCACGTGTAAGAAATAAATATCTAAGATCTAAATACTAGTTCCATTCGGACGTGCAATATGGCAACAATGCTACACTGATAGGTCCGAAAGTCAAGTGAGATAGTGTCGTTTTCTGATGGTTTTGTATACGGACATCGCAAACATGTTTTCGGTGCCGAAAAGAGCAGAAACATAACAATGGTTTTCCGTGGTTTCCCATTTTCACACCAGACAAATGCTGGGGCTGTACCTTAATTAAGGCCACGGCCGCTTCCTTCCCACTCCTAGCCCTTCCCTGTCCCATCGTCGCCATAAGACCTATCTGTGTCGGTGCGACGTAAAGCAACTAAAAAAAAAAAAAACAAAAAAAAAAAAAACAACAACAAAGGTGGTGACCGTATTTTTCAAGAACTCTGGCCAAGGGAATTCGGACTGATAAAAGGATGTGTTGCCCGTGTTCGAAAACAATTGTATCCTCCACATTTAATGTAAAGCGCAACTTCGAGACTGATCATTCGAATATTTGTTCCATTTCAAATGAAGAAGGAAGAGAGTTCGTTTAACAAAATATCGAACATTGCACAAAACAAACTAATTCTTTTGTATCATCTTTTCGACCAAGGAATAATATCAGTGCGGCTGTTTTCATCTGTCTCACTGCATAGTACAACATGCATGGGAAACCGATTTCTGACGGTGAGTTGTTGAAAGAAAGTTTCTTATTGACGTCCGACACATTAAAGGAATGCCAGCCAGCTGAACTGCTGTCAAGAATAGAATATTAAAAATGAGTGAAGAAGTTTTGGAGCAGTTGAAAGCTAATTTGGATAACTCCCACATGTATGCTGTACGTTTTGATGAAAGCAGAATGTGACCTTACAAAAAAGGATACCTTTCTTTTTTAAATTTTAGATTTCGTTATGGAAATGTGATGAGGGAGAAATTAGTTTAATTGTTGAGCATACAAACTACAACATGGAATGATAATGAAGCTAACGGAGGAAGTTAAGTCCATTCGCAATATTAGTACTTTAAAATTTTGTATCTAATAACTAGTTTTTTTACAATTTGTTTTACGTCGCACCGACATAGATAGGTCTTGTGGCGAAAATGGGATTGGCGTACAAGTGGGAAGGAAACCACCGTGGCCATAATTGAGGCACAGCCCCAAGGAACATGCAATCAAATGTATTTACCAGATATATGTATAATAAATAAATAAATGCTGTAAATGAATAAATAAATGACATATTATGAAACATAATCGGGAATTTATAAAGGAAGTCCTGGGGAAGGGGGGGTTGTAGGTTGTAGACATCTCCTAATGGAAAATAACAAGTGGCACAGTCAACAGATGATAGTAATAAACCAGACTTAAAATGGCACACTAGTTGGAAAAGGTTCGCCATCCCTGGTCTATAGCATCCAGTCTGATGACCCAATCCCATCGTCCACCTTTATAATTCTCAGCCAGCATGCTTGATATGAGTGTTGTGACTTTAGATGTTCTGATTAACTTTTCCAACTTATCTACGAGAATCCTTCTGTTTACCCAATCAAATGCTTTGGAATAGTCAAAATATGCCACAAATAATTTGTCTCTTGGCATTTCTAGGGCAAGACAAATGTGATTCGGCAAATTCTCCAGTGCTGTCGTTATAGATCTTTCCCATCCGAACCCAAATTGCTCCTCTGGTAACAATGGATCCAATTTATTCATCACTCTCTTTGTTTTGTTAGGATCCTTGTTAGAAGTTTCAAACCTGTTTTTCCATTGTAATTCCTCTGTATGCATTTGGATCATCTACATCTCCTTTCCCCTTATGCAGCATTCAGATTGTTGCCTTCATCCAGTCTGATGAGACCCTTCCAGTTTCAAGACATTTGTTTGGTTGGGAACTCCACATCGGTAACATTTCCTTCACTGTCTCTTTTAGGTGCTCATTTCTAAGTCTAACTGGTCCTGGTGTTCTATTCAATATTATATTTATACATATCATCAATACAGAACATGAAACTCATAAGTTACAAAGAAAAACCCCTGAGAAACACATGCAGATCTAACTGTTTCTTTGCCCACCATACATAGACAGTTGGCACCATTGTTATTGGCCCTTGAGTCGGGTCAAACTATTTTCAGGTGCTTGGCTGAAGGAAATTTAGTTGTATAGCATCCATTACATGTCTTACCATTGACACCGCCCACCATCTCCTCTGTCTGCAGCGAAGTCACGAATAAGAAACCTGGACTACTACAGGCTGGAACTGGTGTTCTTTAGTAGATTCTCTTTGTGCTCTGATGATGGCAGTGCTAATTCTAGAGACCTCACAGTACATACCTCAATTCTGCATTTTCTGTGATATAACACCCCCCTCCCACCATTGGCGTCATGGGCGGGGTTGACCATCACATACGACGAACGGTCTCCCCCAACGGCACAGCGGTATGTGCAAGATATCCTTCAGCCACATGTGTTGCCACTCATGGCAGAGCTTCCAAGCGGTCTCTTCTAGCCTTCACAATGTTGTCACACTGTCATGGCATGCCCGATCCCCAGATTTGTCACCAATCAATCATGTCCTGGACCAACTGGAATGACAACTTCAGCAGCATAGGAGTTTACAAGATCTAGTGAACCAGTTGCAGCAAATATTGACAAATATGGAGTAGCATATCATGCAAAACTTGTATGCCTCCGTGCCCACCTGTATTACAGCCTGTACGGCTGGAGGTAGGTCAACAGCATATTAGAGCCTCAATGCAGGTCGTCAGTGTTCATCGTCATCATCGTCATCATCATCATCATCATCATCATCATCATCATCGATTTTCTGCTCCAGTAAGCCAGGTGCAGGTGTTTACAAGCCTCTTCCAGTTTGTCCTGTCCATCCACAGCTGATGTTCTACCTTTTGCTGCCAATTTACATAACATTTGGCAAGGTCTTTGAAAATTTGCTTTTCTCAACTATCATGAGGTCTCCCTCTGGGCCTCTTACCAACAACATTCCTTTCATAGTACGCTCTTTGGGGTCCTAATTGGAGCTATCCTTCTCATATGTCCATACCAACATAATCTGCTTAATTCTAAGGTTTCCAACATGCTCCTGCCCAATCCAAGTTGTTGCCAAATACTTTTATTCCTTATTTTGTCTCTCCTTGTCTTTTGGAGACATGACCGAAGGAACTTCATTTCAGTGGCCTGTAGGTGACTTTGTGCAGATCTAGTCAATGTTGTTGGTTCCAGTCCGTATGTTAGAATTGGTACAAGATATGTTTTGTACAGCGTGAGCTTGCAAGCTTAGGGACATGCGTCATCCCAAAGTAATTGACGAACGGGGTGGTAGAATTTTGATGCAGCTTGTATTCTATTGCCTATTTCTTGGTTTATAGTAATGTCAGAAGAAACAAAGCTCCCTAAGTATTTTAAGTTATTGATAATGTCTACTTCTTCATTTTGTACTCGCAGGTGGACTGCTTCAGGATTTTGACTCATTGTCAGTGTTCTCCAATAAAATTATTATTTTGCTCTAATACTGTAATCATTTATGTATATGAACATTGCAAGCATGCATGTTAGGTTTCATGCAATTCCTTCAATTCCTTCTTGGTGCATGATTTTTTTGCCAGTCAGTGTACTGTACATTATATGAACGTGGAACAATAAGCAGCTTCATGGCTGATGACACTATGTTGTGTTAGCTCACCCCAGTTCCCACCAACAGACACAGATGAGATTAATATCACAAAAAATTAGGCTATATGGATGAGGTGAGTTCTGTTACATCAATAGGTGAGGATAAGGCAAGTTTTGAAGTGTCAGTTATATTTCATTTGTATTTTCATACAGGACTGACCAAGGTTTGATGTTGCTATAAGTACATATTCAGATACAGCTGGAAACAAAGAATAAAATTCAATCATAAACTGAATTTTAATTTGTATTGGATGTTTAATAAATAACTAACCATGGCCTGTACATAAAGATTCCACTGGCATATGCCTTGGTACACTATGTTCAAGGCAGGGGCAAAAGATCTCTGTAGGTTGACACCCCAAACAAATGGATTTCTTTTTTAAATGTTCAAGGTATCACTCGCTTCAACCAACTAAGGATATTATTGGCAACAATTTCAACCTGTGGATCCACTTAGATACAGAGAGTCTTGAAAAACTCTGTGTTACGCTTGTACAAGATGAAGAGTTGACCAAATTCCTCGAGGTAGATCAAGTCGAGAGACACATTCTGTAATGCAAGGCATACCATGATGTTCTAAAGATGAGAACGTTTACCACTCTTGTGATCATTGTTTTAGGTTGAAATTGTTGTCAATGTGAGTGAGAAAAACTGTCCACCTCATTACTCCAGAGTGTGTCCTGTATGTCTACATAAGTGAACCAAAAATTTTCTCTTCGCTATGCTCCAGGCAGTTGATTTTATCAAAAACTTAAATTAAAGTTGTAATTGTTTGTACTGAAAGCCATATCCTCAAATTCAGTTTTAAAATTAATTAGTTGTTATTGTTAATTCGTATTTGGAACTTGAGATATTTTTGGATATGTGCATACGTGCATGCATGTGAGAGATGGGGTGAATCTCCCTCCAGTTGACATTGCATCTGCAATGACTCAGTCTGTGAATCTCCAGACAATGCACCCTCCCAGTGTTTTCATTTTCAAAGGTGAATTACTTTCATTTCAGAATTAGGATAATGATTTTAATTACATCAGTTTAAACATACATGGTGAAGACAATAATATTTGTCTTATTATTGTTGTGATAGAAAACACCTTTCTTATCCATCTAGTTTGATTGTCTGTTTCCAAATTTAATCAGTACTGTACCGGTACATATATTATATTACTAAGAGTAGTAATGTATGTGATGAAATAGGGCCCTGGGTTTGATTCCAGTCCAGGCCAGGGATTTTAACCATGTTTGTCTAATTCCTCTAGCTCAGGAACTGGGTGTTCATGATTGCCTCAGTACACATCTACATACTACGCACCACACTACGAGCCACCACAGAAACATGCAACAGTGAATACATCCCTCCACAGAGGGTTGGAATCAGGAAAGGATCCCAGCCATAAAGCTAGGCTTAAATGGCCCCAGATAACCAAGCAAAAAGCTAGGAATAATAATAATCATGATGCATGTGATGAAATGGTTGAAACAAATATAGTTTTATAACTAATGTGATATATCTGTGAATGCAAAAATTTGCAGGGAAACATGTCCCACAAATAAAAGAATAAATATTGAAAAATTGTGTTAATTTATACTAATAGATACTAGTCAGATAAATTGGATTGGAACCATATTTGCTCCAACATGGCTGTATATGAATAAGGGGAAGATGATGATCATGATGATGATGATGATGACAAAACTAGTCAATACATCTTTCCAAAATACACTCACTGACAAAACAAGGTTAATTAAGCACCCGGGAGGGATGGTCCTAATTCAACATATTTTATACACTGACTGACAGAGCAAATGCAACACCAAGAAGGAGTGGTCAGAACTTTATGCCAATTGCAGGGTAGACTGACGTCACTGAGGTATGCTCATGATGTGAAATGCGCCGCTGTGCTGCGCACGTAGCGAACGATAAATGGGACACGGCGTTGGCGAATGGCCCACTTCGTACCGTGATTTCTCAGCCAACAGTCATTGTAGAACATGTTGTCGTGTGCCACAGGACACGTGTATAGCTAAGAATGCCAGGCCACCGTCAACGGAGGCATTTCCAGCAGACAGACGACTTTACGAGGGGTATGGTGATCGGGCTGAGAAGGGCAGGTTGGTCGCTTCGTCAAATCGCAGCCGATACCCATAGGGATGTGTCCACGGTGCAGCGCCTGTGGCGAAGATGGTTGGCGCAGGGACATGTGGCACGTGCGAGGGGTCCAGGCGCAGCCCGAGTGACGTCAGCACGCGAGGATCGGCGCATCCGCCGCCAAGCGGTGGCAGCCGCGCACGCCACGTCAACCGCCATTCTTCAGCATGTGCAAGACACCCTGGCTGTTCCAATATCGACCAGAACAATTTCCCGTCGATTGGTTGAAGGAGGCCTGCACTCCCGGCGTCCGCTCAGAAGACTACCATTGACTCCACAGCATAGACGTGCACGCCTGGCATGGTGCCGGGCTAGAGCAACTTGGATGAGGGAATGGCGGAACGTCGTGTTCTCCGATGAGTCACGCTTCTGTTCTGTCAGTGATAGTCACCGCAGACGAGTGTGGCGTCGGCGTGGAGAAAGGTTAAATCCGGCAGTAACTCTGGAGCGCCCTACCGCTAGACAACGCGGCATCATGGTTTGGGGCGCTATTGCGTATGATTCCACGTCACCTCTAGTGCGTATTCAAGGCACGTTAAATGCCCACCGCTACGTGCAGCATGTGCTGCGGCCGGTGGCACTCCCGTACCTTCAGGGGCTGCCCAATGCTCTGTTTCAGCAGGATAATGCCCGCCCACACACTGCTCGCATCTCCCAACAGGCTCTACGAGGTGTACAGATGCTTCCGTGGCCAGCGTACTCTCCGGATCTCTCACCAATCGAACACGTGTGGGATCTCATTGGACGCCGTTTGCAAACTCTGCCCCAGCCTCGTATGGACGACCAACTGTGGCAAATGGTTGACAGAGAATGGAGAACCATCCCTCAGGACACCATCCACACTCTTATTGACTCTGTACCTCGACATGTTTCTGCGTGCATCGCCGCTCGCGGTGGTCCTACATCCTACTGAGTCGATGCCGTGCGCATTGTGTAACCTGCATATCAGTTTGAAATAAACATCAATTATTCGTCCATGCCGTCTCTGTTTTTTCCCCAACTTTCATCCCTTTCGAACCACTCCTTCTTGGTGTTGCAATTGCTCTGTCAGTCAGTGTACATGTGCATACCATTGGTGGGTATGTAAATGATTACAGTTACAATGATCTGTAATGACTAGGACGGCCACTAGAGTGCATTCATGTTGACATCATAACCGTGTTATTAGGCCTGATGGGGCATAGAAGAGGCATGTGCAGCGTCAGATGATTACTGAGCACTGTGAAGGACCACGGAGAATCATGCAATATCCGAACATGTGAGGCATTCAGATGTGAAAGTGGCCTCATGTTGGACTGAATGTGATGGAAACCACATGCGTCATCAAGGTTCCAGTCGACCAAGTCTGACCACACCAAGGGAGGATCGACGTATTGTGTACCAAGCACATCATAACTCTTTTACATTTGTGCCTGCCATCCAGATGCTAATAATGGACTCACTACAACACCCCATGTCATCCCGCACAATTGGTCGGAGACTAGCAGCTTTCAGACTACAGAATCACCATCCCATCCTAGGCTGCTGTTAACGCTACAACACATATGGCTGCGTTTGGAGTGGTGCTGTTCGTGAGAAGCATGGACTACTGACAATTGGTGTCATATCATTTCAATGATGAATCTCGGTTCTGCACTACCTCAGACAACCATCGTCTGCAAGTATGGCCGCGCCACGGAGAGAAGGCATATTCTACCAGTGTGGGACGCCATTGGGTATGACTTCAAGTCACCTCTGGTAACGATTCATGACGACTGACTTCTCAATGGTACGCCATAGACATCCTGCGTCCTCATGTGTTACCTCTCGTAAGACAGTTTCCTGGTACCATTTTTCAACAAGACAACACTTATCCACACACAGCACGTCCCTATGAACTGCCTGCATGACGTTGAGTATCTCCCTTGGCAGTAGCGGCAATTGGGAATTAGAAGAGGGTTGGGGTGGGCGGCGAGGGGTGTGTATATACCAAAACTGAAAAACCTACAAAATGGTAATTTTTTTTAAGCTCTCTGAGCGAATTTCAACAGAGAGGTAAAGGTTGACAGTTTACCAACTTAAGTACGGTAATAATAGATTTTTGAGATTTTGATTCAACAGTATACAATAAAAATTTCACCTAAAGAACAATAGTACACATGTATTACAATTAAATAGAAGTACAGCAAAATTATACATACACTATCACTATAGACTGTTATGCCTTTCAGCGTTCAGTCTGCAAGCCTCTGAGAATTTACTAAACGTCGCCACAATCCTCAATTTGCAACTAGTGTTGTGGCCTCATTTAGTTCTATACCTCTTATCCTTAAATTGTTAGAAACCGAGTCTAACCATCGTCGTCTTGGTCTCCCTCTACTTCTCTTACCCTCCATAAACGAGAGTCCATTATTCTCCTAGGTAACCTATCCTCCTCCATTCGCCTCACATGACCCCACCACCGAAGCCGGTTTATGCGTACAGCTTCATCCATCGAGTTCATTCCTAAATTAGCCTTTATCTCCTCATTCCGAGTACTATCCTGCCATTGTTCCCACCTGTTTGTACCAGCAATCATTCTTGCTACTTTCATGTCTGTTACTTCTAACTTATGAATAAGATATCCTGAGTCCACCCAGCTTTCGCTCCCGTAAAGCAAAGTTGGTCTGAAAACAGACCGATGTAAAGATAGTTTCATCTGGGAGCTCACTTCTTTCTTACAGAATACTGCTGATCGCAACTGCGAGCTCACTGCATTACCTTTACGACACCTTGATTCAATCTCACTTACTATATTACCATCCTGGGAGAACACACAACCTAAATACTTGAAATTATCGACCTGTTCTAGCTTTGTATCATCAATCTGACATTCAATTCTGTTGGATTTCTTACCTACTGACATCAATTTAGTCTTTGAGAGGCTAATTTTCATACCATACTCATTGCACCTATTGTCAAGTTCCAAGATATTAGACTGCAGGCTTTCGGCACAGTCTGCCATTAAGACCAAGTCGTCAGCATAGGCCAGACTGCTTACTACATTTCCACCTAACTGAATCCCTCCTTGCCATTTTATACCTTTCAGCAGATGATCCATGTAAACTACGAACAGCAAAGGTGAAAGATTACAGCCTTGTCTAACTCCTGCAAGCACCCTGAACCAAGAACTCATTCTACCATTGATTCTCACTGAAGCCCAATTGTCAACATAAATTCCTTTGATTGATTTTAATAATCTACCTTTAATTCCATCGTCCCCCAGTATAGTGAACATGTTTTCCCTCGGTACCCTGTCATATGCTTTCTCTAGATGTACGAAACATAAACACAACTGCCTATTCCTCTCGTAGCATTTTTCAATTACCTGGCGCATACTGAAATCTGATCCTGGCAGCCTCTCTGTGGTCTGAAACCACACTGGTTTTCATCCAACTTCCTCTGAACGACTGATCGCACCCTCGCTTCCAAGATGCCAGTGAATACTTTGCCTGGTATACTAATCAATGAGATACCTCGATAGTTGTTGCAATCCTTCCTGTTCCCTTGCTTATAGATAGGTGTAATTACTGCTTTTGTCCAATCTGAAGGTACCTTACCAACACTCCACGCTAATTTTACTATTCTATGAAGCCATTTCATCCCTGCCTTCCCACTATACTTCACCATTTCAGGTCTAATTTCATCTATTCCTGCTGCCTTATGACAATGGAGTTTATTTACTATCCTTTCCACTTCCTCAAGCATAATTTCACCAACATCATTTTCCTCCTCCCCACGAGCTGGGCTGTTTGCAACACCACCATGATGATTTCCTTTTACATTGAGAAGATGTTCAAAATATTCCCTCCACCTCTCTAGTGATTCCCTGGGATCTATTATGAGTTCACCTGAATTACTCAAAACACTGTTCATTTCCTTTTTCCCTCCCTTCTTAAGATTCTTTATTACTGTCCAGACAGGTTTCCCTGCTGCTTGACCTAGCCTTTCCAGGTTATTACCAAAATCTTCCCATGACTTCTTTTTGGATTCAACAACTATTTGTTTTGTTCTGTTTCTTTCATCTACGTACAAATCCCTGCCTGCCTCGGCCCTTGTTTGGAGCCATTTCTGATAAGCCTTCTTTTTACGTTTCCCATCTTTACACACAGTTGTTCCTAGGCATTCCCTTGCTGTTTCTACTACAGCATCCCTGTATGCCACCCATTCTCTTTCTATATCCTGAACCTGCTTACTGTCTACTGTTTGAAACTTCTCACTAATAATATCCATGTACTTCTGTCTAATTTCCTTGTCCTGGAGATTTTCTACCCTTATTCGTTTGCAGACAGATTTCACTTTCTCTACCCTAGGCCTAGAGATACTTAGTTCACTACAGATCAGATAGTGGTCTGTATCATCGAAAAATCTGCGAAAAACTTGTACATTCCTAACAGATTTCCTGAATTCAAAGTCTATTAAGATATAGTCTATTATGGATCTGGTACCCCTAGCCTCCCATGTGTAGCGGTGAATAGCCTTATGCTTGAAGAATGTATTCGTAACAGCTAAACCCATACTAGCACAGAAGTCCAGCAAACGCTTCCCATTCCCATTAGCTTCCATATCTTCCCCACATTTACCAATCACCCTTTCGTATCCTTCAGTTCTATTCCCAACTCTCGCATTGAAATCGCCCATTAGCACTAATCTATCCTTGCTGTTGACCCTGACCACGATGTCACTCAATGCTTCATAAAACTTGTCAACTTCATCCTCATCTGCACCCTCACATGGTGAATACACGGACACAATTCTTGTCCTAATTCCTCCAACTGACAAATCTACCCACATCATTCGCTCATTTACGTGCTTAACAGAAACTATGTTGCGTGCAATGGTATTCCTGATAAAGAGCCCTACCCCAGACTCTGCCCTTCCCTTTCTAACACCTGTCAAGTACACTTTATAATCTCCTATCTCTTCCTCATTATCTCCCCTTACCCGAATATCACTTACTCCTAGCACATCCAGATGCATCCTCTTTGCTGAGTCAGCCAGTTCTACCTTCTCTCTTCCATAAGCCCCATTAATATTGATAGCTCCCCATCGAATTCCATTTCGTTTGCCAAGTTGTTTCCAAGGAGTCCCTCGCCTGTCAAATGGGAGTGGGACTCCATTACTCTTATAGGTCCGAGGCTTGCTTAAAGTGTTCTGAGCTCGGTAAATTCATGAAGCAGGCTGCTACCCTACTTGCACATAGTCCAAGTGAGGATCTCTCCTCTAACGGGTTGTTTAGCATTTGCTACACTAAGAAAACTGCCAGACTGATGAATGCGTGCGGCAAGCAGGTGAATCATACCTCAATGTCCATGAACTTGGCAAAAAAAGTTTACTCCTGCTACCCTTCCTCACAGCACATGGAAAGGGTCCACCACTTGCTGTGGTGCTATAAAAATTCAGTTAGCCGCGACGAACAACATTTTGTGCATATTTCGCTAATAATTTTGTTATTAATTAAAGGAAATAAAGGAAATTATTAGCTGATAAGACAACAGGGCTTGTACAAATTGCTTGTTTTAATAATTCCTAGTTTCAGCCGGATAAAATGGAATAAAAATGTAATGTTTTCTCCACGAAGTTAGAGGGCGACTGTCCCCCCCTCCCCTCTTTCTCTTGGCCTCCCTAATTGCCACTAGTTCCTTGGTCACCAATATCCCCCGATTTGCCTCCGATAGAACATGGACCAGCTTGCATGTCAAGTCTATCCCAGTGCCAGTATCCAGGATATCAAGGGCCAGTTACAACTGTTGAGTCAACTTACCTCAGGAGAGGATACAACACCTGTATGACACCCTTCCTAACCAAATCACTGCATGCATCAAAGCCCGAAGGGGGTGCACCATCCTGATGACACGGGAACAGCAGTGTGCTCGTACTGCACACTTTGTTGTACATTTCACTTCATTTTGTAATCATTGAAATAAAATCACATAACCTCTCAACACATGAAATTTCATTTCCTCCTCTCCCTCTTAGGTGCTTAGCTTTTTTTGGTCAGTGATTGTAACTTTCACTTCATTAATAGTTACCCCTTCACGATTCTGTAGTCCTTGTTGTCTGGCAAATCTGACGACTTTGATGAGGAGAATCAAATCGATTATCCAGAAGATTGGAAAAAAACGAGATGCCACTAGCATGAGCACAGCTGTAGGTACAGCATGATATTCATAGTAGCGTGTAGGCATGTAGGTTTTCCAATCATCACTGAGTCCTTCCACTCCCAGTAACCGCAAAAGTCCATCAGCTGACTGCAATACAAATCATAAAAGAATGTTAGAGATAACTTCTGAACGTAGCTTTATTTCATCAGATGTTTTTAAATAGGTCTAACCCAAAGCTGTTAGCTGCTTTTAAGAATCAGACCTAAATCTTATGAGTTACTAGTGGGGTGTGGTGACAGCTGTGTGAAAAGGTGATATTTTTTATTCTATGGGGTATAGTTATATTAGACCATACCAGCGTGCTCTCTCACCTTTCATAATCCTGTTTGAACTTCTTAATTATACTAAATGTGGCTCTAGATCAGGGGTTCCCAACTGTTGACTGACAACACACTTTACTTAATGCCCACAATATCAGGTTCGCTCTTTTTATAGGCCCGCAGAAAATTCTCATAATTTCCACTTGCAAATCAATCAATCAATCAATCAATCAATCAATCAATCAATCAATCAATCAATCAATCAATCAATCAATCAATCAATCAATCAATCAATCAATCAATCAATCAATCAATCAATCAATCAATCAATCAATCAATCAATCAATCAATCAATCAATCACTACTGATCTGCACTTGGGGCAGTTGCCCAGGTGGCAGATTACCTATCTGTTGTTTTCCTAGCCTTTTCTTAAATGATTGCAAAGATATTGGAAATTTATTGAACATCTCCCTTGGTAAATTATTCCAATCCCTAACTCCCCTTCCTACAGTGAGTATTTGCCCCAATTTGTCCTCTTGAATTCCAACTTTATCTTCATATTGTGATCTTTCCTACTTTTAATTTATTTTATTTTTAATTTCTTTAAATTCTTTACTTTTCATTATTTTCTGTTTCTAGCTTCTCCTAGGAGCTTCCTTATCCAAATCATTTTGGTAAAATAGTTGCACTATTGTCTGCTCCCACATAAACTGAGACTGACCAATGTGTCCTGAAGATTCTAAATAGTTGGTTTGTTGCTAAGTGGGAAGAGTAAATTAAGTATTGTTGCAGGTGTTCATGGCTTACTGGTACAGTCTGTTTAAAAAAATACATTAAAGACTTCATGCTAAATATAAAATGTGTTTTATAGAGACTTCGTAGATGACAAAAAAAATATTTTTAAATCCTAAAATATTGTGGTATAACTGATGGAGTTGCATGACACACCTGTGTGTCACAGCACTTTGGTTGGGAATACCTGCTCTAGGTTATAGCTTCACCAAATCACTAATGACCCGCATGCCCAGGTGGCAGATTCCCTAGCCTTTTTTTAAATGATTGCAAGGATATTGGAAATTTATTGAACATCTCCCTCGATAAGTTATTCCAATCCCTAACTCCCCTTCCTATAAGGAACTTTCACCCCATCAATGCAGTAATTAAAACTGAGAGGACTTTTCCTATTTGTGAAACTCACAACCTGACTTCTAACCCCATTTATCATCATACCATTGCCTACTGTCCATCTCACAACATTATCAAGGTCATTTTGCAGTTACTCACAATCTTTTAACGTATTTATTACTCTGTACAGAATAACATCATCTGCAAAAAGCCTTATCTCTGAATCTACTTCTTTACACATATCACTCATATATATATATATATATAATATAAAGGTCCAATAATACTGCCTTAAGAAGGAATTCCCCTCTTAACTATTGCAGGGACTGATAAAGCTTTGCCTACTTTAATTCTCTGAGTTCTATTTTCTAGAAATATAGCCACCCATTCAGTCACTCTTTTGTCTAGTCCAATTGCACTCATTTTTGCCAGTAGTCTCTCATGATCTACTCTATCAAATACCTTAGATAGGTCAATTGCGATACAGTCCATTTGACCTCCTAAACCCAGGATATCTGCTATCTATCTTGCTGGAATCCTACAAGCTGAGCTTCAGTGGAATAACCTTTCCTAGACCCAAACTGCCTTCTATCAAACCAGTTATTAATTTTTCAAACATGTCTAATATAATCATAAAGAATGCTTTCCCCAAAGCTTACACGCAATGCATGTCAAACTGACTGGCCTGTCATTTTCAGCTTTATGTCTATCACCCTTCCCTTTATATACAGGGGATACTATAGAACTCTCCATTCATTTGGTATAGCTCCTTCATGCAAACAATAATCAAATAAGTACTTCAGATATGGTACTATATCCCAACCCATTGTCGTTAGTACTGTATATCCCCCGAAACCTTATCAATTCCAGCTGTTTTTCTAGTTTACAACTTTTCTATCTTTCTGTAAATGTCATTGTTATCATAGGTAAATTTTAATACTTCTTTAGCATTAGTTTCCTCCTCTATCTGGACATTATCCTTGTAACCAACAATCTTGACTGAATACTTCTGCGTTTTGAAGATCTTCGCGGACACACTCTCCTTGTTTATTAATGATAATAATTCCTGAAATGTCTTTCTTGGAACCTGTTTCTGCCTTAATGTACCTGTATATACTCTTCCATTTTTCACTAAAATTTGTATGACCACCAATTATGCTTGCCATCATGTTATCCTTAGCTGACTTCTTCGCTAGATTCAATTTCCTAGTAATTATTATGTACCTCATCTGTTGGGCCCAGATGTTCTTAAGACTTCCTTTTCTTTGTATCCTGGGTAGCTGAAGGTCTAGGGCACTTTAGCTACATAGCTTTCATCGAGTTTGTTCACCTTCTCAAACCATGTCACCAGCTCACACTGAACCTTCTGCACTACTGATTCCTTCATGTGTAACATGCTTCTGATACACTGATTTTGGATATGGTCTTTCTTGAAAACTCCTGCTGACATTTTCAGCATTTTCATTTCCGTGGCATTTAGACGATGATTGCGGTGTTCATAGAATGTCCAGCATTTCCAAGCATACGTTAGTGCAGGCCTCACCACTGTCATGTGGAGTTTTCCTTTAAGCTTCAGTGGCATTCTCTTATTGCAAAACATAGGTGAATTTTGTTTCCACTTCAGCCAGCCTACACAGATCCTGTGATTTACATCCTCATCACAGCCACCCAATTTTTCCCCCACTGAGCCAACTGCTGCATTTTGGGTGTGGTTGGAAATCAAGAATAATATCTGGCCTTAAAGCTACAGGATCTTTGAAAATGCAGTGAAGTTGTTCGGTCTTTGAGAGGCTCACTTTCAGTCTACTGTCCGTCATCGAACATCTCCCTTGCTAAATTATTCCTATCCCTAATTCCTCTTATTATAATAAAACTAGCTGTAGCACCCATCGTTTACGAGACAATCATATAGTTATCGAACTCCTCAGCTACTTTCAACCAATATTCAGGCATGTTGTTTTACTCGAGATGCAGCAGTAATCTCATCTATTGGAGATGAGTGGCAGCAGAAGAGACAAATCACATCACAACAATGATCAACGTAATGTTATTATTGATCAGTTGTATTCAGTATGGTCAAACTGTATAAGACATAAATGATTGGAAATTGTATTCTCTATTACTTTTGTTATATGTAGTACTTTTTGATAGGACCAGTAACGTAGGTATTAAAATGAAATTTTAAGTGCCTTCCCCTAAACTACCATTTCATCCAATGTGAATAAAATTATTTATAGCTTAGACTGTAGTGGCTTATTCCTGACTTTACATAGTGATTTTCATTAAATTCTGTTCACCTATTTTCTCATGGTTTGGTGTTGATATGGACTTAGCAACAAAAATTGAAATTCATGAATATATCTGTTATCATAGCCGGTACAGTAAAAATGTATAAGACATAAATGATCATGAATTTAATTCTATAAAACTTTAGTTATGTAGTAATTATCGATAGGACCACTAATAACATGGATATTTGAGAATTAAATTTTACATTTTCCCCTAAACTACCATTTCACTCAGCATGAATAAAATTATTTATAGCCTAGATTGCAATGCCTTATTTTCTGACTTTATATACCAATTTCTATTAAATTCTCTTAAGCTATTTAATTGTGATGTGCGTACATACATACATACAGACAGACAGACAGACAGACAGACAGACAGACAGACAGACAGACAGACAGACAGACAGACAGACAGACAGACAGACAGACAGACAGACAGACAGACAGACAGACAGACAGAGATGACGGAAAATTAAAAAGTCATGGACCGATACAGAAATACCATTCTTTTTAAATTCTGAGCATTGTACAGACAAAACTCTTATTTTATATATCTACATAGGTATTTGCCCCAAATTGTACTCTTGAATTTGAATTTGAATTCCAAATTTGTCTTCATATTATGTTCCTTCCTACATTTAAAAACTCCATTCGAGCTTATTCATCTACTAATTCCGTACTATGCCATCTCTCCACTGACATATCAGAAAGTACCGCTTATACGAGCAGTTTGTCTCCTTACTCCCAAGCCTTCCCAGCCCAGAGTTTGCAAAATTTTTGTAACACTACTTGTCTGTCAGACATCACCCACAACAAAGCACATTGCTTTCCTTTAGATCTTTTCCAGTTTTTGAATCAAGTAATCCTGGTGAGGTTCCCATACACTACAACCATACTCTAATTGGGGTTTTACCAGTGTTTTATATCCTTTACACCCTTAGTACAACCTCTAAATACCCTCATAACCATATGAAGAGATCTGTAGCCTTTAATTATAACCTTGTTGATGTGATTAAACCTGGTCAAGGTGGACATTTTAAAAGACCCTGCCATTTCCATTTCACCCACTGTTGAAAGTGGTATCTGAAACTTGGCAGAAATCTCACAGATGTAGTGACTGTGTCAGTGAGCATTGATTATGTCCCTTTCAGCCTCATTGAGCTATTTTGATGTGTCCAGTTTGACTGCTGTAGGTAGTAAACATTTCTACTGAGCACTCACAGACTTTTTTGGCTCATGAATGCTTGAGTACCAGTAATATATGGGATCGATCTCCCTTTCTGGTGATGTCTGGTCATTAAGACAATGTAGTGTATCTCTATCTATAACAAGAAGGAGAATGATTGTCTCCATAGTTCAACAAGGCTACAAGAGTATTATAATAGTTCTGAAGATTTACTTTTCTGAAACTTTGGAAATATTCAAAAGTCTTGGCACTCAAGAGCCATTCCAAAGCAGATATTGTATTTTGCTTCATTGTGGTATCATTCGCTGGCCCTGTGGTCTAGGGGTCGTGCGCCTGCTTCTTATCCAAAGACTCTGGATTAAATTTTTGGCCAAGTCAGGAATTGTTGCCTGGATCTGAGGACTGGTTCAAGGTCTACTCAGCCTACATGAGAATAATATTGAGGATCTATCTGACTATGAAATAGTGGTTTCAGTCTAAAATGCCAAGAATAATGGCCAAGTGGATTTTTTGCACTAACCATACATCATCTCATAATCTACTGGCCTTGGGGCTGAGCAGCGGGCACTTAGTAGGCCAAGGCTCAGCAGGGCTGTAGTGCCATGGGGTTTGTTTTTGTTTTTTTGTTTGACAGAATTTGCTATGGGTTTTACTTTCTTCATGATATTATTTTGATTATTATATTTGTGACACTCATTTGGGGCAGGAATACTGGTGGTGAGTTCACAGCAACTTATGGTATTTCTTGGAAGTGAGAGCAGTGAGCTGGGGTCATCAACAGTCAGCAATCAGGGCATTCTTTTGGCTCTTTCATCCCTACAGTGTTGAACTGCTGTGTAGATAATTACTAGTAAAGAATCTCATGTGATATGATTTCAGATCCTGGATGCAATTGGTTCTTGCCGAGGTTACAAGTCGGTGTAGGTGAGATGAGAGCATATGTCAGGACCTTGGTGACAATCAGGGGAGGAGATGACCAGAAACTGTGACATTCCATTATTTTGGTCAGTAACATATACTGTGATGATTTCTCCGAAGTTCATTCCTTTTTCCAAAATGTTACCAGAGTGCAAGAAATCTTAAATTTAAATTGTAAATTTAAATTTTAAATTTAAGTGAAGTCTTTCTAGCATGAAAGGTATATTTTAAAATTGCAATTATTAAATTAATTTGTAACTAAAGAAGATATGATCCTTTTTGCCTTTAAAATGAAGTGGCATATATGGCTTGTAGTGCCGGGAGTGTCCGAGGACAAGTTCAGCTCGCCAGATGCAGGTCTTTTGATTTGACTCCCGTAGGTGACCTGCGTGTCGTGACGAGGATGAAATGATGATGAAGATGACACATTCACCCAGCTCTTGCTTCCAGAAATACCATATGTTCAATAATTTCTTTACTTGCTGTGAACTCTCCACCAATGTTCCTGCCCCAAATGAGTGTCACAAATATAATAATTAAGATAATATCATGAAGAAAGAAAAACCAATAATAAATTCTGTCAAACACATACACCAGAATTAACCAACTATGGTTAAAATTCCTGACCCTGCCAGGAATCGAACCCAGAACCCCTTTGACCAAAGACGAGCATGCTAACCATTTAGCCATGGAGCTGGACATCCTCTTTGCCTATGAATTAATATTATGAATATGGGATGTTAAGTCTCTGTATAGCAAAGCAAAGCCATTTCTGTACAGGCCATCTGCTATGCATAAGCAAAGTGGAATTGAGGTGTTAGCCCTATGCCCGGCCGCCTTTGCCAGCCAGGAATTAACCTGGCACTTGCTTTTGGTGTAGACTGAATGAACTTCAGGGCCATAAGCTTCCCCAGAAGTGGAAATCTTGTTTCTAAATACCGTATTTCAATTACCTGACAAGAAATCGAACCTACGTCTTCCAGGTGACACATTTACTGCCATGGTTAGGCAGCCTCTTTTTCATATAGAGCATGATATGGGACTAATTTATAAAGAACATTCATAATGAATGAGCTGCTTTAGAGAAATTAAATTATTTATTTCTTAGTATCCACAGCAACATCTACTGTAGGTAGGTTACAGCAAAGATCTTACCTGTCTATTTGGTACAGTGTTATTGTAGTGAAGATTTTACGGTGGTACAGAAATAGCAGGTATATTTTGAAATTGAATTATCTGTATTTTAACAGTATTTATCAACAATTTAATGTGTTGATTCATTTGAATTTTTGGAAAAGAAAGGGTATAAATAAATTTAATCCACTTACTGATGTCTTGATAAAATCAAATCCATAGAGGGAAGCACCCACAACGTCCAGTACAAGGATGCATATTGTCGTGCAAATCCAACCAAAAACGAAATAAAATTTCTTTCTTTGTACTATTGGTATTGGAAAAGTGGTAACTGTTGATCAAGATGGTGAAAACAGAAAGAAAAAAAATGCATTAATAAGTGTTTCATATCAGTATGCACATACATAATGCTGCTTGTTGAAAATAAACCATACCATAATGAATATGTTATGTAATACAAATACATTAGAATATAATTTAAATAGATAGAACTTCATGATCACAATGAGCCAAGATAGTACAAAAGTTAAGACATTATCCTCCTCAACCAGGTATTTCTATACTAATTTTTACAGTTTTAGAAATTTTTCAAATTCATGATTTATTCTTAGGGATATACACTATCTGAGTGAAAGTATTTGGATACCTACTGAAATTTTCCTCTTAGTATCCTTCAGACATACTCTCCAGTAGTGGAAAAGGATATGAGAGGGGGCATCCCAACCCTTGGTCTTCATTAAAGTTGCCCACTTTCATCATTGACCTTTATTACATTTGGAACTCTGCGAGGGAGATGGGCTACCAGGTGTCAGAACGGCGGACCATTCTTAATACACTGCTGTAGTAACTGTAGTTTGTGATGTGAGTCTTTGTAGTCTGGAACATTCACCAATCAAGTTCATTTCAGAGGTGTTCTATTGGACCGAGGTTGTGGCTGTGGGCTGGCCAGTCCATTTCTGATACCGTATTGTCCACGAACCACTCATAAACAAACCCCACTTTGTAGGAGGAGGCATTATCATGTTGAAACACACCTTTGCAGCAGGAAGCATTATCATGCTGAAGCACACAATGATCACTTACAAACTGGTCTTCTACCATAGACAACACACAGCTGGTCAGAATGTCATTATATACTTTTCTCTCTATGCCTTGTAGTATTACAAAAGGACCAAATCCCTTCCAAGAAAAGCACCCACACACTGTAATTCCACATCTTCCAAATTTCATTGTGGACACTGTATAGGCTGGCATCATTATTCACCACACCTAAACCTCCTATCTGACTGCCACATGGTACAGTGTGATTCATCATAGGTTGTCCCATCATCCGTAGACCAGTGGTGAATGTCATCCGATTTCCTGCACCACCTTCTTCACTGTTCAACAGTTCCTGTCAGTCAACACATGTGGCCTACCCGGCCATAGTTTTGTTGTGATTGTGTCTTCCCATTTCCACTTCACAACCGCATTTCTGACAGTCAACATGGACAATTTGAGAAGGGCAGAAATGGCTTTGACTGATTGCTTACTGATGTTCAAAGTCACTAAGCTCTGTTACTCCACCCGCACTGCAGGTATCTCATAGCACTGAATATTGTCAAGCTTTCAGCCATCGTTTGTACCAGCCGTGGTCATATATAGGTGGTTTTCAACCTCTGATCCATGAAGTTATTTTGTCAGTCTGTTGCGGAAAGTTTGTAGATTTCAGTTTTAGTTTTTTAGTTTTTTTTCCATACTTTTACAAAAAGCAGAGTGTATATCTATCTTTAATCCATTTGCATCATTTCATGAGCTGTGGTTGGTGCATGAATCAAATGACGAGCTCAGCTCGCAATGATGCAGTGTCTCACTTATCTTTGAATATTTGATTCCATTTGCAATGTAAGTTCTCACAATACACACTTTAAGAAACTAGAGGCATGTATAGGGTCACACGGCTGTGGGCTTGCATCCGGGAGATATCGGGTTCAAATCCCACTGTCAGCAGCACTGAAGATGGTTTTCCATGGTTTCCCATTTTCACACCAGGGAAATGCTGGGGCTGTGCCTCAATTAAGGCCACAGCTGCTTCCTTGCAACTCCTAGGCCTTTCCTATACCATCGTCATCATAAGACCTATCTGTGTCGGTGCGACGTAAAGCCACTAACAGACAAGAAAAAGAAAAAGAGGCATGTATTGTTGGTGAATACTTAAGGGAAGAACTTCTGTGCTGTCTTGACTTGCCTGGTCATACCACCAGTTCAAAGATATTTATTGCCTTCGATAATTACATAAAAAACTTGGATTAGATTGGGTCAAATGTGTTATTGTGTGTATGGATGGTGCCACATGCATGACTGGGTACCACACTGATGTGGTAATGAAGATAAAAGATGAAGATAAAAAGTGTTTCTTGTCTAGACATCTTACATACACAGGAACAGCTAGTAGCAAAAAGAATGTCTTCAATGTAGTCTGCAACAACACAATTAAAATCATAAATTAAATTTGTGGTCACACCTTCAGTTCTAGACTCTTTGAATTACTTTGTCTGTCTGCAGATTTGTAACATCAGCATTAACTACTTAAGCTGAAGTTAGGAGGCTATCGAGAGGAAAGGTCTTCTCTCACCTTTTCAAACTGCAAAAAGAGGTGAGGCAATTTCTTTGAGATCAGGTAAATACTGGCAGAACTCTTCCTTGATCAAGAATGGGAAGCTAAACTTGCATATTTAGCTGACATTTTTTCTCTTCTTAATTACCTAAACTTTCTTTTTTCTGCTAGTGGCTTTATGTCACACCGACACAGATAGGTCTTATGGTGATGATGGGATAGGAAAGGCCTAGGATTTGGAAGGAAGCGGCCATGGCCTTAATTACGGTACAGCACCAGCATTTGCCTGGTGTGAAAATGGGAAACCACGGAAAACCATCTTCAGTGCTACCGACAGTGGGATTCGAACCCGATATCTCCCGGATGCAAGCCCACAGCCGCGCGCCACATGGCCAACTCGCCCGGTAATTACCTAAACTTATCTCTGACAAATGTGTTTACATTCTAGAATAAAATAGATACAAATATTTTGGAAATGTTCCTTCTTCTCTAAGAATTTCTAACTATGACTGGTATGAATGAAGAAGGTATATTTAATGCTATAAACCAACATCTTGGCAGTTTGACCTAAGAGTCAGGAAGAAGAAGACCCTGGCAAGGGAATATTTGAATAATTGATCCTTTCACAGTTCCTGACCCGGTCGAATGACTGGAAACAGGCCGTGGATTTTCATTTCATCCTTTCACAGAAGATGTGGACTGTCATAGACTCACTCTTCAGGAGAAGGAAAGTTTAGCTGAACTTTCATCTGATGTAATTGTCAACTCCAGATTCAAAAACAAGTCACTGAATAAGTTTTGGTTATCAGCGTATAAGTATAGTGATCACCAAGGAAGGGAAATTTTGTTTTGAAACTCTTGTAAAGTGTTGACAGTGAATTTGAGTATTAACATTATTCTTTCTTTTATTTTTTTTTTATTCATGTGATATATAATGGATGGTGGTAGGTTATGTTTGGTCAGTTGTGACGAGTATACATCTTGAAATATAGTTAAAAATATGAACAATGAAGTTATTTAAACCTATTAACTACAACTGGTGATCCTGACGTGATTTGAACATGCAACCTTCTGATCTGGTGTCATTCTTCTCCAAGAAGCTTATGAAATACAAAAAGCACATATGATTGTGAACTTCTAAGAATTCTTCTTTCTATTAAAAAATTTAAGCAGCTATTAGAAGGAAGGAACTTTGTGATATTTACTGACCACAAGCCCTTAACATTTGCTTTCAAACAAAAGTCTGAAAAGGCATCTCCAAGACAGCTATGGCAGCTTCAGTACATTTCCCAATTTACTATGGACATTCATCACATCAGCGGTAAAGATAACGTTGTTCTGATGCAATGTCAAGAATTGAAGAAATTGCAGTTTTCAATTATGAAACAGTTGCTTAATATTAAGTTGAAGATAACAGATTTAAACAATTCCAAAAGGAAAGCAAATCTTTGCAGTTCAAGGTATGTACTCTTCCTACAGGTAAGATGATTTCATGTGATACTTCTACCACACAAATCAGGCCCTTCATTCCTAAATCGCTCCTCTATCGACTGTTTCAGCAAACGCATAATTTAGCCCATCTATGAGTAAAAGCTAAGTGAAGCTCATGACTTCTAAATTTGTACGGCCTTTCCGTGGTTTCCCATTTTCACACCAGGCAAATGCTGGGGCTGTACCTTAATTAAGGCCATGGCCGCTTCCTTCCCACTCCTAGCCCTTTCCTGTCCCATCGTCGCCGTAAGACCTATCTGTGTCGGTGCGACGTAAAACAACTAGCAAAAAAAAAATTTGTACGGCCAGATATTTGATGTGATGTTCAACGGTAGATAAGATCTTACATACACTGTCAGAGAAATAAAGTAACTTGTCACAAAAAAAATTTTAAAAAATAAAAAATGGGCAAATACAAATAACCAGATGACAGATTTTGTATAGAACACATTGATATAACTGGACCTCTAGCTCCTTCAAATGGCATGATTTACTGCCTAACCTGCATTGATCGATTTACCTCATAGATGAAAGTTGTACCTTTACCAAAGATAACCACAGGAAATATAGCCAAAGCCTTCTATGAGCATTGCATTACTAGATTTAGAATTCCATCTCATGTCATAACTGACCAAGGTGCTCGGTTCAAGTCAGAGTTGCTTAAGAGAGTGACGTGTGGAGTTGAAATATAACAAACCACACCTTAGCATCCACAGTGTAACCGCAAAGTAGAACATTTACACATGACCTTAAAGTCGGCACTTCGAGCTCACAAGTTAATACACTGGACTGATACATTAATTATCAACAGTTCTGCTAGGCTTACGTGGAGCACGGCAGGAGACTACTAACACTTCAATAGCACAAACAGTGTTTGGAACTATTTTATTACCAGGTGAATGTTTTGAAGGAGTGAACTAGGATCATTTGCATCAAAACTACAAGAGAAAATGTTGTTAGTCAAACTGTTCTATACTAGACATCCAAAATCATTACCAGTTTTAATTCCGAAAGACCTCATGTCATGTTCTCATGTCTTTATGAGACCTGACGGAATCAAAAAGCCACTGGAACCCTGCTATGATGGACCATATCCTGTTGTATAAACAAGTGAGAAATACTTTTCCCTCAACATTAAAGGGAAAGTAGTCAAAATACTTGTATCAATGGACAGACTCAAGCTAGCTTATTTATATTATCAACAACAGATGGAGAAAACCAATTCACTACATAAGGAACAAAGACATACAGGTAACATACCAAAGGGTAAATCAGTGTCGTATAATCCCACTATAAATGTGAGGACAACCAGATCAGGAAGTAAGGTGATATTTCCAAAAAGGTTCATTGATTACAAAACTCAGAACAGTGATTTCCGTATTTTCAGTTCAAGACATTCAGCATAATATGTATTTCCATGTTCCAGTGCTATATTTTTCTACATTTTATTGTATTAATGTATTTTATACTGATTGTCTTCTCCAGTACCATAGTTATGTGACTGGTGGGGGAGTGGTGTAGTGGACAGCAAAAAAGGGAATTGGTTTTTTTTTTTTTTTAAACTCTTATAAACATTTTGATTGTGAATTTGTATATCGATATTTAATGTTACTCAGTTTTTTTTTCTCATGTGAACTATAATGTGTTATGTTTGGTCAGTTGTAATGAGTATTGTGATGAGGATACATCTTGAAATATAGTTTAAAATTTGAACAGTGGAATTAATTAAACCTAACAACTGTATAAGGAATATCCTGATTTCAGCAGAAAAGCACTGAATTTATTAGTGACTTTTCACCTACATATTTATGTGAAACAACTTTCCCTACTTTCAGTGTAATTAAGACAAAATACCAACATTTCTGCCTGGCTTCTATCAGTCCAAGAGTTTCACTAGGTTGGAAACTACTGATCTATTTTACATGCACAGAGATGGTCCAGATACTTTTCATCAGATAGCGTATGTGTTACTTGCAGTAACAAAAGGAATTTCTGAACTTCTAAAACTAACCTTCTCTCTTCTGTTGCTCCCTCTACTTACACTGACCTGCGATTGTGTCTGTTTTCCTTGTTCTTCACCATCTGTATAAACCTTTTGATTTTTCTTTTCCCTCTCATATGACTGTCTCACTTTTTCCTTATCCAGAACTTTCCACATTATGATTGTAGCTTTCACTTATGAATGGATGCTTCTTCATCAGATATCAAGCCTCCCTGATGATATTGGAAAGTAAAAACAAGCTAGACAGATGTTGAGAAGAACTGGAATCAATGACATCTTTGAACATGTATGTTAAGAGAGGAGCCATATTTTCTAGTGTCGACTTATTAAATCTAATAAAAACTTTTCAGTCTGTCAGACACACAACAATTTCAAATGCAAATTAAAACACTACAAGCATACCTGTGAAAATCACATATTATATACAAAGAATAACATGTCTCATTCTACAAGAACATCCTCAGATGCTATCAAATCACTTAAATTATGTGCATATACAGTAGAAGTCTGCTATAGCGAGTACGGTATATAACGAGAGCTCCGTTATAGCAACGACTTTTTTCTATCCCTTCAAAATTCCTATATTAAACTGTGTATCGTCCTTCGGTTACAGCGAGAACCCTATCACTGGCGCATCCATTATTACAAGCGATTAAGCTCGAGCGATTTTCTCCATTACCAATATTCATGCACCCCAGCGATGATATTGCATATTACCTTCGACATCGTTTCCTCGCTGTGTGCACTAGCGATTTCTCTCGTCGACATTCGAAGGCGATTTCGGAGTCGATTAGTAATATCCGTCGACAGCTGTTCCGTAAAGAAAATTCAAAATGCAAGAGAACATATTTTCGTAATAAGTGCATAAATAACGTGTCCGATAACGGTTGTTAACTCGTTAAAAATTAAAGCTGACTAAACGACCGCTTAATTTTGAGGCTAAATACTGCAATTAAGTAAGAATGGGATACACCTCGAGATATGGCAGAGTACTTAATTGATTTCAGAGGTTAGTTTATATTTTGTCGCGTCTGGTTAAATTACAGAAAGGCTATTATGAAAATTTATAGCGAGAAAGGTATAAAGGTATAACGTCTGTTGACACCTCTCTCTATAACAGATCTGTGAACCTGGGAGAGGAGCGTTTCTTCCGCAGTGTAGATAAGTACAAAATATTTCATTATACGGTGTTGGTCGTTTCCCATGCAATCATTTTTTACTCACATATGGTTCATATTATCACCCAACTCTATATCATCGACAAGTTTACACTACATAAACTATACATATATACACGTAATTTAAGTGATTTGATAGAATCTGAGGATGTTCTTGTAGAACAAAACATATCATTCTTAGTATATAATATGTGATTTTTACAGGTATGCTTAAATGAAATGAAATGAAAATGAAAATCTATAACCTGTTTTCCAGTCAGTGACTGGGTCAGGGATGGAATGAATGAAGCCCCCATCTTGCGGTGAGGATAGGAATTGTGCCGGCTGCCAAGACCTGTCGCACTTCTCTGGGGCAATGATTAATGACTGACAGATGAAATGAAATTATAGTGGAGAGCGTTGCTGGAATGAAAGATGACAGGGAAAACTGGAGTACCCAGAGAAAAACCTGTCCCGCCTCCACTTTGTCTAGCACAAATCTCACATGGAGTGACCGGGATTTGAACCACGGAACCCAGCGGTGAGAGGCCGACGCGCTGCCGCCTGAGCCACGGAGACTACAGGTATGCTTATAGTGTTTTAATTTGCATTTGAAATTGTTTTTTGTCTGACAGACTGGAAAGTTTTTATTACATCTACGAACATAGCAGAGTATGACAATGTAGTTAATTTTTGGCTTCCTCTTTTATCCTCTCCTCTCTGCTGTTCTACTCTATTCACACTGACTTGCCAACATTCTTACTTTTAGACACGATATGGACTTTTGGCCTTATACCGTGTCAAGAAAACAAGGTGAAACTCTTACATTTCGCAGAGAACTTTGCTCCGCTTCTTCAGAGGAAAATCTCAACTGTTCGCATGATCACCAACCATTAAGGATTTACGTAGGTAGTTCTCTTCCCTGTCCTTTCACTATCGTTATTTTGTTTTGGTGTTTTCCAAATTCATATGTTCCTCATCACCAGATGTTTCATTCCAGGCTTGTTCCAGAGTCGTACTTTCATATTTGTGTACACCAGTTAGACTCCCCCTCCCAGACCGGTTCTGATGGCACCCTCTGCTTCCGCTTCAAATACTAGTGCTATACCACGTCCAGTGAGCCATCTGGTGACGAATGAATGTACCACTTACACTTCTATTACTAACGTCTAAATTCAAACCTTCATTACTGTAGAAGTCTTCCTCATGAATAGTCGAGATTTTCTTCTGAAGACACGGTGCAAAGTTCTCTGTGAAACCTTAAGAGTTTCACCTTGTTTTCTTAACATGACATAAGTTTAAAAGCCCACACCATGTCTACAAGTATGGGCCGTGAATTCTTACTTTTATTAATGTTTTTGACCTTTTACTTAAGTTTCTGCCTTCAGTTATTTATTTGTACACTTTTGTTCTCCCTTCCATTATGAGGATACTTCTTAACTTATAGTTTTCCTTTTCTCCTTCTGTTAAGTCATACATAGAGGGACAGGAACAAGAAAAGGAACACACAATAGCTTAAATATAATGGAAGGTCTGTGGTAGGAAGAGGGAGCTACAGAAAAAGAAGAGAAGGACAAATATGAAGACACAAAAGGACAAGGATGAGCTCCATATCTTCACACACTGCCATCCTTGAATAGACAGGCTCTTTGCTTGCTTGTTGTTTAAATGGGCTTAACATCTAGGTCATCAGCCCCAGACTCTTTCCTCATCTATCATCCATCTCTTCTCAACCCCCGATGAGCTCGGTCCTGCTTCCCAACTTATCAGGAGGGCAAGCATCAATACTCATTGAGGAGCCATCTTGACAGACCTTCAGTCTTGATGCAGATAATGTAGGATTTTTAAAAAAGCTAGATAAATACAAGGAAAGGGAGGAAACATAAGATAAAGATGATTAAGAACACAAGACAAACACAAAAGGAGGAAAAACTCCAAACACTTGTTTTTTTCTTTTCTCTCCTTCTGTGTTTAACTTATAGTACTTGCCTTTTACCATCTAAACTATGCAATTTTGGTCTCTCCATAATTGTCCTGATTTTTTCTTATAACGTGCTTCCAGAACAAAAACCAAATATATCTCTGTAAATGAAGTCAGAAGTGTAGGATAAGATAAAAATAAGGTAACCAACCAAAAACCAAACCCCATGGTACTTAATGCCCTCGAAAGGGCTCTGGCCTGCCCAGCGACCGCTGCTCAGTCTGAAGGCCTGCAGATTATGAGGGGCCGTGTGGTCAGCACGATGCATCCTCTCGGCCGTTATTCTGGGCTTTCGAGACCGGGGCCGCCATCTCACCATCAGATAGCTCCTCAATTCTAATCACGTAGGCTGAGTGGACCTCGAACCAGCCCTCAGGTCGAGAGAAAAATCCCTGACCTGACCGGGAATCAAACCCAGGGCCTCCGGACGAGAAGCAGGCATACTACCCCTACACCACGGGGCCGGCAAACATAAGGTAAGCCAGATAAAAACAAGAAAAGGAAAGAGACAAAGAAAATATTAGACTGCAATTAACCATACCTTTTCTGTTACATTCTTGCTAAAATTTATTTTCGCCCTCATTCATATAGACAAAGATATCTATCTCACAGCAATCACAACATTATACTCTTAGTCTGACTTCAATAGACTTTTCAAAGTTAAAGAAATTGCTCCATCAGAATGTTGTCTACAGACTACAGTCAGTTGCTGAGAGCAACCATATTCATAGAAGAAACTCCTTAAAATAACTCAATAGTATTCAAAAAATTCCTTTTGTATTAGAGAAAATTTCTACCAAATCCTATACTATCCCATTTACAAATATTCCAATTTTTAAATTTTGCACACTCCAATACTTATATTTTTCCTGAAAAATAAACTCAGACCAGGTTTTAGTTCAGGAACTTGAGGTTTTGCATTAAGGTTGAGAAAAGTAAAGGTTTCTAAACATATCTGGTTTGCCTTTTTTTTTTTTCTCTCTGCCCCTGATTATATTTTTTATTCTCACCTTCATTAAATAGACATTCAAATTGCTTGCCAAAAGCTTGGATTCAATTCTAAACCTCTCCATAGTGTTCATGGAGATTGAAGGCATTTGATGCTGTTAATAGTGGTTTGTCTCCCGGATTGGAGAGTTAAGTCTTGAGCTATTCGACAGGAGTAGGCTATGTGCTGGCACCGGATTCCACCCTCTCCCTTCCTACTACCATATATCACGTCATTCATTTCATCTATTAACTCTTGATGAGGTTGACATCAGGAAAGGCATCCAGTCGTAAAAACTCACTACGAAATTTCATCTCACTTCATACCCAACCCTGCAAGGGCATAACAGATGTGATACGGGCCCGCCTGCCAAAATAAAATTCGGGCCCCCTCAAATAAAATGTGAAAACTTATGAATAACTAATGTAAATTTAATTACACGAGGGAGAAGTAATGCAATACGTAGTATTACTTTACAATGGTGAAAAAAATGAATGTATCCTCCTTATTCAATACATTATATATTCCATCATTAGACGGAGTAATCAAATTCAAACATGTTTTGGCTCGTTTGAGCCATCTTCAGTTAAAAAAAGGAGGGGTGAAATAATTTACATAATATAACTAAAAAATGCCAAAAAATACAATGAAATAACAAAAGAGAGCCTAGACAGAAACTAAATTAGCACAATATACAAAATTTACATCATCATGTACAGCAAGAAACAACTCACTGCGACAGAATTCAGTGAAATAGGGGTTAATACAACAACATAATTGAAACTAAAAACTGTGTTAACCTAAGAAGGAAAGAAATGAAAACAAATGATACAGATAGAAAAGAACAATAAGTGTGCATGATGAGGTTGTGGGCCTCTTAGTTTACAAAATATTGGTTTTGTAACAATACAAAACAGGATGAAATCACTGTTTAAAATTCAGGCAGAAAATCTATCTTTGTAAAACCTCATCACATTGAACTGGCTAGGAGGGGAGCGGGAGCCAAAAAGTTTGAGAAACCAAGCCTGACATAAGATGCAGGTGAAAAGCCTGTGACAAGGAGAAACAACGATGAAATTTAAAACTTTAGAACAGCAGCATTCTCAATATCTTCTCAATCTAGTGGTCCCTTTCTTGATTATCGTTTCATAATGTTGGCTGGTTGGTTTGCCTTATTATAAAAGGTCGGAGGACCACGACATAAAATTAAGAAGCTGTGTTAGCGAGGTGACAGATGCATGGTAAACTGTAAGTGACCTAGTGGAAATCATCAATGAAATTGCAATCTGTAATGGAAAAAAATGATGAGGTGTGAGAAACTTGAGCTGATAAGTAAAAAGTGTGTAATGGTTGTGTAGAAAGCTTAAACTTACGGTGTTTAGAAGGTTGTTGTCCTCTCAAACAGCCTGGCCTTCTCAAAGTAATGGTCTTGTTCATGCAATCGAGTCTATTGTTGGTTCAGCTGTGTTTGTGAGGATGGAAGGAGTGGAGGGGGAAGGGGTGGTACAGGGCTGGTGTGAGGAAGGGGGAGTGGTGGTGAGTTGGAGAGATGGAGGTGGGGCTTGTTTATATTATGGACATTCCGACAAATATATGGAATGAATGTTTGAAGTAGAATGTTCTTTTTCTTGTTGACTTCATTTAAATTGTGAGAGGGGTTTATAAACTGATCTAAATCGATGTGGATGCTCTTGAGAATGTTGAGCGTGGTGCCTTTTTGCTCATAATGCAAGATCTTAAGATCTTTATCTATTGAAGTATATTCGTGGCTGGATGCTTTATGGTGTTCACTCATAGCTGAAAAACTATTATATTTGAGAGCGTTGCGATGAAGATGGCTCAAACGAGCCAAAACATGTTTGAATTTGATTACTCCGTCTAATGATGGAATATATAATGTATTGATATCACCATTGTAAAGTGAAAACCGTCAATACAGAATGATTCTAATATCTTATAATGTAATACGTAGTATTGTCAAGTTGTATATACAAAGGAATTATTCGTTGTCTTATGATTATTAGAAAATAGTGTTTTATAGGTTTCATTTGACTGCCTCTGTGGTTGAACAGTTGAACTTTAATTGGTTTCATTTTTTAGTAACTACAGCACTATACTCTGTAATTGATACCAAAGTCTTGGTTAAGTTATAATAATTTATTCGATTGCAAAAACAACTGTTGAAATAATGTTTCAAAATATCAAACCGCACAACTTATAAGTCTAATTTATTGTTAATTTTATGCAGAGAGAGCTCATTCTAAAATGAGTTGACTGATTGCTAGTAGGCCTACATAAATTATTTTCTTATTGGCATTATACATTGTTGTCCGATAAATGTGTAACAAGAGTTAAATGTTCACCAAAATGTGTGCATAATACAATCTCTGATGCACTGCACATCAACAAATTGTCATTTTCTAACTGAAATATGATACTCTGATATCAATTTTCATGGCTATAATTAGTTTGCAATAATTCTGTGCAGGTCTTTTGTAAGGAGAGTGTCGTGGTGTTGCAAGAGATGGCAAGGGCAAGCATTGTTTACAGCCATGTTGTGTTACACTCAGTACAATAAACTGCTCACTGTACAATTTTAAAAATGGACTGATTCTACAAAACCGCCCTGATCATTTCTATGCAGAGTGACTTTAGGCTAGATATATATTATTTTTATTTACTGTATTTGTGAGGAGTATGCGGGGCCCCTTAAAGGCCCAGGCCCGCCTTCATTGCAGGCCATGCAGACCCTCATGTTATGCCCCTGTAACCCTGTAGAGAAATGGGACGAGGGTTGGACACATACAACTTCGTTAAGAAGTATCACATTAATAAAGGAGACCATCCCTCGTAGATCCTCATTCTTTTTATGGAAATCATCACATAAGGAGGATGGATAAACAAAGGAAGGGAGGAAGACAATATGAAAAGAAAACTTTAATATAGGTGATAGTAGAAAAGGAATTTTTACTAACATTTTCCTAACTCTGGTGTTATAAACTTTTGTTCTTTTGTGCCTGTTAGATAGAGTATAATTACCATTTACTCTTAAAGAAGTAAGAAAATGACTTACGTAATAAAGCTACTGATGTCAGCACCCACAGCCAGTTGAAAGCGAGCTCAGTAGCTGAAAAAGCTTTTGTTCTCTCAGCGGGGCCAACAGCTTCCAAAGGCCAGTCATGCTGTAGGATATTGAGGAATCCTGGGGCATTATCACACTTTTTATCTGTTTAATGAAATGAAACACATCTAGTTCTTCCAGTCAGTGAAGTCAGTGTGGATGATTCTAAGAATGCCTTATGCCATTGAATGCTATATACAGAGCATACTATCCACTTCATTCCGTATCGATATTGTAATCAAATAAGAATTAAATAAAAACTTTTCCACCTGATCGATACTTTTATTATTTAACCTTAGGCTAAATTATGTCATTAAAAAAAAACTGCAGTACATGTTTCAATTGCTTGGCAATCATCATCAGCTGCTTATCTTATAGCTTAGACGAAAGAATATGAAAATCTTTTAAAGATTTAGAATAAATTTACACAATGAACAATTAAATAGGGGTAAGTTTCGGCCTTTACAATTCTTTTCAAATACGTACAATTCATTTGGATAACAGAATCTTAAACAAAAATCTTTTTAATTAATAATTATATCTTTCCTGCCGGTTACAGGTCATACTTCAAACTATCCATCTAAGTGAAATACTGAACAAATTCGACCATAGTTTACATAAATTCTTCTAGCGGACAATAAGAATGATCTAGAAAAATGAAGGACAACACATAATCAAGACAAGTGAACTGTGCATTGAGTGAAACACAGCTGAAACTAATGAAGAACGAATGTAGTGCCATAGAAGGAAGTTTAGGAAGTTTTTAGTTTAGAAATAGTTTTTTAATTTGTACATCTAATTTTTAACATCCCCCTCCCCCCCACCCTCCCTCACCATTAGGTGTTCTTTACGAAAAATTTTAATTATCAAATGTTTTATATTCTTTCGCCTAAGCTATAAGATAAGCAGCTGATGATGATTGCCAAGCAATTGAAACATGTACTGCAGTTTTTTTTTTGTTTTTTTTTGTTTTTTTTTTTTAATGACATAATTTAGCCTAAGGTTAAATAATAAAAGTATCGATCAGGTGGAAAAGTTTTTATTTAATTCTTATTTGATATACAGAGCAGTCGGAAATAACGTGAACCAAGTATATGAGCATTAGAGTGTTGGTCATACTGATAGATAATTTGAAAAAAATATGTTCATATCTTGTGCCGTTGTCATTTTATCAGCTGCTGAATTAGCCAATCAGATCGCTTTGCGGGCGGCTTCAGATGGTCTTTGTGAGGCGGTGTTTCTAAGTCTAAACGTGGATTATTACCGGCATAAGAGCGCCAATAGAATAAAAAATCCTCGAGGGCAAGGACTTTTAAAAGGACCTCCCTGCTACAGTGACACCAGCTGAAACCCACAGTGTGTTAGTGTTTGATGCTCATTTCTCGACATGGTTCTCGAGCATGTTATAATTCTCATGTTTTGGTCCGTATTGAAATGTACAATGAAGTCAAATAAATATTAAAATTTATTTGTTCCACCTATTCAATACATAAGTAGAGATTTTAATTAAGAAATTAAATCTTGAATAAAATTATCGGGTTTTGAACAGTTCAAGCGTAACTACATTCTTCATCATTATCCTGACGCTTGAACTGTTCAAAACCCGATAATTTTATCTAACACCCTCAACCATCACAAGGCCCCACTTTACTTGTTCCAACGTAACAATTTTATTATAAACTTCAGTTGAAGTGAGCAACGGTAACGTCTCTTTACTAACTTTAATATATTTTAATACTCCATTTAGAATTATCAACTACATTTTTTCTTTTATCATTATTCTAATGCCCTCAACCTCCACAGGACTCCACTTTACAAGGTTTAACATAACAATTTACGTTCTTATAAAATTACCAGTATACAATTTGTTACCAATTTTCAAACAAGGACTTTCAAGAAAGTATAAATTTACGACTATTTGTTTTTTAAGACTTTATTAAGGCTTCATTTTAAGAATATCATAACTATTGTTAACCATTTGCTCACCATTTGAAGCACACTTCCAACATCATCCTCACATTCATATGTAATTTTAATACAATCAGGTACCTGATTAATTACCTTTCAGATTGAGATTAAGGCTGAAGATGCCTTTAATTAAAGGGCAAAACATGTCCCTATAATTTTATTCAAGATTTAATTTTTTAATTAAAATCTCTATTTATGTATTGAATAGGTGGAATAAATAAATTTTTATATTTATTTGACTTCATGGTTCTCGAGCCCAACCAAGCTACGTGCAAGTTTAGCAACACTGCCTCATAAAGCCCATTTGAATTCGGCCACGAAGCAATCTGATTGGCTAACTTCAGCAGCTGATAAAATGACAATGGCACGAGATATCGACGTATTTTTTTCAAATTACTTATCAGTATGACCAACGCGTTTCCGACCACCCTGTATAGGGTAATAACTTGTGAAATACAGTATGGTAGATTCAGCTATTACTTTGAATATCTAATGGCTGAAATTTCATTAAACCCCTGCTCCACTCCTCCTTATTTTCTAAGTAAAACAGATTTTGTAATTTGGTTTATATCATAACATATGAGGGGCCATTTCAAAAATAATACACCATACATATGTTTTTTTGCCTCTGAGGAGTCCAACAAACTTCAGCAGCTGACACATTTCCTATCCTCGCCACTAGATGGGGGGTTCATTAATTCTATTCGTGACCTAGTCAAATGACTGGAAACAGGCTGGGGATTTTCATTACTTTTTTTTTTTTTTTTTTTTTTTTTTTGCAAAATCTATTTTAGTTGTGATAACTCATAATTAGGTTTGCTGCTGATAGGGATGCAGGCTACAAAAGTTGGTGTAATGAAATTCAGTAGGAATTTGTAGCCTTTGCTCGATAGGAAGTTACTAAGTATTTTATTCATTTAAGTATCAATGTACAGGGTCCCCACAATGTGACTGGGTGTGCTAGTAGGGGGTTGTGAAGTGCGTGGGGTGGTGGAGCATGCGAATAGATGGAGTACAAATTCAGGAGCACAGTCAATGATTCAGTAGAGAATGAAGTTTCTTTAGGGTCTCCACATTTCAGTTGAAATTAATAGTGATTCATTGAGCCCTAATGTCTACAAGCAGAAGTTACTCCAAATCCCAGAAGACAGCAGCCATCACTTTTCCTAATGAAATTGTTTGTGGAACGAATTTGCAGGATGCCTCTTCATCTCTGGCTCAAAATAGTGCAGCCCTGTTTTTCTCCTGTCAGAATTCTTGAAAGGAAGTCATCCTCACAACTCTCACACAGCACCAAGAGTTTGCTGTTAGCTTGCATTTGGGAGATAATGGGTTGGAACCCCACTGTCAGCAGTCCTGAAGATGGTTTTCCATGGTTTCCCATTTTCATACCAGGAAAATGCTGGATCTGTATCTTAATTAAGGCCATGGTCACTTCCTTTCCTGTCCTAGCCCTACCCCCACCCTATTGCATTGTCGCCATAAGACCTGTCTGAGTCAGTGCAATGTAACACAAATAGCAAAGAAAATCTTGTTATTTTAATAAAACTCCAGAAAGCACCACATAAAGGGGTAAGTCACGGGTTCCTTGCCTACCATCCATGCCCAGTCCACTTGTCTGGAGGAAACATTTGGTCAGCGGTGCTACCAAGAAATGGACAAACTGCAGGCTGCTGTACGGTAACAGAAGCATTCATATGTATTGCAAGAGAGGATCTTTTTTACCTGCATGGCATTATATTCAGTTGTATTATGATCACACACTCATATTGATATTCTGGACACAATGATCAATATACGTTATGATATAAAGCAAATTACAGTATCTGTTTTACATATGAAATAACACATGTGTATTGCAACCGATGCTGTAGATATTTTTTCATATAAAAAAGAAAAACATTGTAAACTAGACTAAGGCACAAAGAGTTATGAATTTTGTGTTATGTTTTAGAGCAGTCAGGTCATGTGGTGTACACTGAGTTCAAGCCATACAAATGTGAACTTCAGAGTTAAAATAGCATGACCCAGAAGCTGAAAAACAGAACATGAAATTATATTGAAGAATTTAGCACATCTTCCCACATGCATCCACTCCGTTTTCAGTAACTTTACAATGGTATGAAACTGAGTTTCATTATCAATGTCTCTCCTATCCCCCTCATACATAAATTTCTCTCTTATTTCCTGTGTCTCTAAACAATCTTTAATAAGATGTGCCCATTCCATTTCTTAAAAAAATAAACATGTGTTATCATCCCTATTCTGTCCGTAGGCTTTAATTTGTGTATGCCCATTGACCACCATATTATTCCCCTTATTTTCCTTTTTGTTATGTTATCTACATTTGTCCTCGTTCTCCCAATCACATTACAAAATTTTACTAAAGATCTCTTATTTTCACACTGTGAAGCAAATTTGTTGCTTTTTTTTTTTTTAATACACATTCTTTGCTGTTCTGAGTAATCCCTTTCCCAGCAGTATCCCATTCCTACCATTTCCAAAATGTTCCTTACCCCATCCACCTAGTTTCCTTGGTTCTGATATTTAATTTGGTATTGGTAGTCTATCTGTAACACTTCGCCACCTGATCCCAACCTCAGTCTTAACCAATACTTAATTAACTAAAAAAAGAAAAAGAAAGGAATGAACGCATGGTATTGCATAAGTTCCTTGCAGGTACACTTTTCTAGGAAACAATTGAACCTATAGATATAAACCGCAGGGTTTGTATCTACATGGTGGGGAGGGGGGCATAAATAATATTTTGATAATCATTCAAATTAAGTCTCATATTAAATGTGAGAAGCATAACAATATCATGTGCTTAACTTTTTTTTGAGTGACTGTACATTAGAGTATTTGCTAGATAACAGATATTTACACTTGGGCCCATGAGAGTTGGAATTGGAGAGTTTCAGCGATGAAAGCAGTAACTACGAAGTGTGCTGCATTGCCATACTGGGCTCCACCCACAGTATATCCTCCTTCAATACAGGCTGAGTGTTTAATAAAACATGTAGACCTAATGTAATTCAATAAATTTTGACCAGTGCCTAAGCTCATGCTAATAATTTCACCATTTAAGACAGAACACATCATTGCTGATAAATATGAGACCTCATAATCAATAATAAAATCATCAGCTGCTGCTAATTACATGAATAAATGGACAACATATAAAATATTGTAGTCAGGGCATATATTATACAGTAGCGTAGCCAGGATCAGCTGATGGGAGCGCTTATAGTTTGATGATAGAACACAATGAATGTGCTTGTGCGTGTGTGGTGTGCGCATGCATTAGTGTCTTTATAAGGGCACTGATTCAAGTGAATTATGTTGATATTCAGACTGCAGCACACTACAAAATCTTATATTAAGGTACAGAACAAGAACAATATGATCAAGGTCAACAGTTTTAGAGCGAATTGTATGTTTAGTTTACAATCTATAATCCAACTTTCGATATTTCTTTGAAAATATATTCAACAGATCTGTTGCATGTACAGTTATTTCTCTGAATGTCTATTTTGTTTATTGTTTGTTGGCAGTTTCTGTTTTGTTTAATTTATAAAATTTCCATGGGGTGAGGAGGTGTGGTTTCTAACCTGTAGTAACCCTCCCTACTAGCTACGCCCCTGATCTTACATCTTATGTTATGTTATATCACAGAATAGAACAACATAACTTTGGTATTTGTATTATTTAACACCGATTGTTAACTTCAAAAATAAAGCCAGGAAAACTGTAAGCTAGCCACTGATTAACTTACAAAAATAAACTAACAACAAAAATTAATGTACGGAAAACAAACACGTAAATCAATAAAACTAACACAGTAGGTACACTCCAAATAATATCGCAAAAGTGACTGAGATCATGCAAAGCCACGTGGCAATATTATCCTTAAAAATATGGCATCGTTGGGATTGTTGCGATGGAAATGGATCATTTTTGAGCAGTGTTAGTCAAGTTCTTCTCACTGCTAGCGCTAAACATCAGACTCCAACTCTCGTGGGCCGTATAGTATAATTTCAAAAGATGCCAGTCTTCCATTTAAAATTTCCAAAATGGTTAGTGGAATTTATTGCCTTGACTGGTAGAGATTGATTTCTGGGGTACTGTACTAGGTAGTTAGTAACATAACCAGCAAAATATAGAAATATTAAGAAACTTTGTTTTATATTTCAAGATACATCTTTGTAAAAATATAAGCTGTCCCCCTTAAAATATACAACTCAAACAAACCTCATTCATGCAGTTCGGATATAACTAAACATGGTAAGTGAAGCGCAAACATTAACAAGAGACTTATAAAAACATACTTACTGAAAAAATAAACCAAGTAGATTAAATATGAAACACTTCCATTTATGGAAACATCAATTTTACAGCGATGTAGCAGAAGTCCAACAATGGAGAGGGCTATCCATATTACTCCTTGGACCTAAAAGGTGGTAAAATTTAACTGTGACATATAGTATGCACAAAGAAATGTTTTAATTAAATTGAAGGGGTCGGGGCAAATGAGTGCCAAGCAACATTTTGGGCAAAACTGAGCTGTCGGTGCCATCTGTTGTCGATTATGATAAGCTATCCGTAAAAACTGGAAACTTGCATAGAAACACATTCAGGTGGCACTGCATGTGACTTTCATCTTGTTGCCCCCAACAATTCTTAGAAATACTCAAAGCAAAACAGTATTAAGCAACCAGGAGACCCAGATGACCATGGATTGTAAGAGGAAGCTTGTGTTATCGAGTGATTCTGAAGAATATCCCAGTGATCCTGATGTAGACCCTGACTATCTTCCTCGCATAGCATGTGAAATTTCCTCTGAAAGTGGAAGTGAGGTATGTGTTGCTTGGCATTATTTTGACCATAACAAAAGTTTCTGCCATTGTTGCTGGGGTTATGTAACTTATTAAATCATTAGGTTATGTTTTAGGAACTGTTACAACACACTCTTAGATCTATAGCAAGTAGCTTTTTCAGTTCAAAGTTTACTCTGGTTAGTTTAAGGCCTTTGTTGACCAACATTCATTCACAAATATGCATTATATGGCTTGGCACTATATTGTTCCAATTTTAAATCTGTTGCTGTCAGTCATCATTTTTCTCAAGAAAGGTTACATTGTCACTTGCGACCAGAGGTTTATACGAGTTAACAGAAAAACTAGTGCATAATTTTGCAGCACTCTTGTTAAAGTAATCGTTATTAGTTACATAACAGAGGATACAACATAGGTATTTCTCGTTCTAAGACTTGGTGTTTTGCACTTTTTAGTATATCCTGGATCATTCAAGGTCACCGTTACATTCGCCTGAGAAATGTCCGAATTCTAGAAAGAGAAATAGACGTATTAAGAAGATACAGATGAATAAGAAGAGGCAAAACGAAGGAAGAGAATATGTAGCGCGTTAGACCAAAAAAGTTGTTCCGGGAGCAAAAGTTGGAGAGCTGTGTTGCTGTCCCTTGAGATGTTTTGAACTTGAAAAACAACAGATATTGTCAATATTTGATGGGTTTTGGGATCTCACTGATTTTGATAAGCAAGCATTGTAAACATTGAAGCTATTCCTGTAAAACGGAGTTACAGGGCACCTGAAGGAGAGCCAAGCTACAAACAAAATACCTTTGTTTGCCGAGTGAAAACCGATGGTATAATCCGGCGAATCTGCTAGAAGTCATTTATGAGTATTCATGGTCTGCAGAACCACCGAGGAAGATTAAACAATATAATAAAAAGAATAAAGTCTAAGGCAAGCACACCCCCAGCAGATAAAAAAGGAAAACATAACAGCAAGCCTAATCGTGCTTCAGATGAAGCTGTAACACTAGTTCACCAGCACATTAAGAGGTTTCCGAAGTATCAATCACATTACAGTTGAATGCAAAACCCTGGTAGAATGTACTTCGGAAGTAATATGAACATTAAACAAATGCATGACTTATACTTGAAATTTGCTGCTGAAAAATACGCCCCAGCTGTGTCAGAGGATAAATACTTATGAATTTTCAGTGAAGAGTTCAATATTGGCTTCAAATTCCCTCCCTCAGATACCTGTAAGACGTGCGACTCCCTACAAATGAAAATAGATCATGGTACCGCAGAAGAGAAAAAATCTTCCAAAATTGAGAAAGAATTCCATCTATGGTCAGCAGATGCACTGAGAGCAAAGATGGCTGAATACTGTGAGTTAACAAAAGAAAATTCTTCAGTTCATGTAATATCTGTCGATTTACAGCAGACCTTACCAACACCTAAACTCACCTGTTCACTAGCAATTTATCTACGGAAATTGTGGACATAAATAATGTGGGAGACTGTGGTAAAGACTTAGGGTGCATGTTTTCGTGGGATGAGAGTATTGCAGGAAGAGGCAGTGACAAAACAGGTAGTGCATTTTTGAAGTATCTGAGAACAAACGCCGTCGATGCTAAAAAGCTTGTGATTTTTACTGATAACTGCGGGGGCCAGAATAGAAAATGCAATATAATGGCACTCTGGTCATATTTAATTCATACTAAATGATTTAATGGGATAGAACACTAGTTTTTAACATCTGGCCAAACATTCTTGCTATCAGATAGAGACTTTGCCAAAATTGAGAAGTACCAACGAAATCAACCGCATGTGTACGACCTGCCAACTGGAAACGTATCATTCAAGAATGTGGGAGAAAGAAGAGATGAGATGTTATTTGCTTTACGTCGCACCGACACAAATAGGTCTTAAGGCGACAATGGGACAGGAAAGGCCTAGGAGTGGGAAGGAAGCGGTCGTGGTCTTAATTAAGGTATGAAAAACCATCTTCAGGATTTTGAAGACTGTAATGTGCGAAAAAGAGGCAACACCATAACGTTGAGCTTGAAACAAAAGTACAGTACTGTGCGAAAAGTACAGAAAAACAAATTGGAATATGCATTGAAACTCCTGGACTATCTCCCACCTGTCCATCACCAGTTTTATCTCAGCTTGATTCCTGACTCTGAAGACACTAATGAAGTTAAAGAAGTGTAGGAAAGTAGCAGCTGATCTGTTAGTTTTAAATGTTATGCATGTGCAGTGTCCCTAAATTCCATATTTTGAAAAGAACATCATAGTGAAAAGATACAAACAGACCTTTTTCCATGATGGATTTATGTTAGTTTATTTAAATTTCTTTTCAGTTGCCAGTTCCACCCTGATTTCCACTGCTACCAATTTAAATATTATTGGTGGAAATGTTATTTTAATTAAAGATTGCTATTAGTTTTCATTTCTGATTAAAATAGTTGAAATATCAGACATTGTTGCATTATCATAAAATAATATTCCTAAGATAAGTGTCACTCCCATTGGGGCAATAAAGTGCCAAGCCACAGTATTCTGTGACATGGTATTAAAAGTATTGACTTTTGACTCTACAAATAACAGCCCGAAAGAAATTATGCCTGCAAATCACATACAATGAACATTACTGAACCTTTCAAAGCTCTTAATACATCATTCCCATGAATGGTACGCTTTCACAATTTGAACAAACTTTCTAACTGCTCTCCCTTAAAATTAAGAAAATGTTGCTTGGCACTCTTTTGCCCCAACCCCTTCAATTGATGGTGGAGGTGGTGATGATGTTTGTAGTATTTTAATGTTGAAATTAAGAATTGTAAGTGTTTCTCCTCACCACAACTATGCAACATTAAAAATGATTTATCATGTCAAACTTGTGGATAGCAAGTACACATAGGTCACACATTTTTAAGTTGAAAAATTGAACTGGGATTCAGGAATGTACTTCTTTTTAACCTCACTCCATGGGACTGAACTCATTTCCTATCTTCCACTGGAAAAACAGCTTTTACCATTTACTTCTCCCATTTCTGTTTGTTTTTCCATGCACTTTCTCCATCAAGAATGAATCTCTCAACAATAGTCGTGCCAACGAGTGAAGCTGAAAACCGAAAGTGAGCTTGCCGGAGAAGAAGAAGAGAAGGATAAGGAAGAAATTATATTTGTATGAGGAGAGAGACAATTTTATTTCATTTGACCACTAGGACAAAGTACACTTCATTTTCCAATATATATGGGAATGTGAACAATCCTTGATATAAAATAGAAAAAGGAACTAAGAAGTAAGTTAACAAAGAGTACACAACACACAATACCTATCAGTTAGAAGTTGGGGGGGCAAAAACATGTACAGACAACAAAATGTACCCAGGCTTGTGGGATATAGCGGGTGGGATCATATGTGATATGTCAAAACTGAAAAAAATAGCTACAAAATGCTGAAGTTTGTTTAATGCTCTCTGAGAAAAATTCAACAGAGAGGTAAAGGTTGACAATTTATCAACTTAAGTGCAGTAATAAGAGTATTTTGAGATTTTGATTCAATACTATACAATAAAACTTTCACCAAAGGAACAATATTACACATGTATGACAATTAAATAGAAGTAGGGAGTGATTATACAATTAAAAATCATTTACATTTGACTACACACTAAGAAACTAACAGACACCAAAGAGATTGCCAGACTGATGAATGCACACGCAAGTGGGTGAATCATACCTCAAGTGTCCATGACCTTGGTAAGAAAATATATATATATACCCCTGCTGCCCTTCCTCAGAGCACATCCAAAGTGTCCACTACTTGCTGTGGCACTATACAAATTGGTTAGCCATAATGAACGACATTTTGTGCGTATTTCTGCTAATAATTTTGTTAATAATTAAAGAAAATAATTAGCTAATAAGACCACAAGGCTTGTACGAATTGTTTGTTTTAATAATTCATATAATTCCTAGTTTCAGCCCAATAAAATGGAATAAAAATGTAATGTTTTCTACCCCAATAATTGCCGCTACGTATAAATGACCTATAATGATTTCTTAAAATTAAGACTGAATGAGCATTTTGAACATGTTATTACATAATTTGAAATTCATTTGTTGTAATAGTTGGTACTTGAAGGAAAGAACATCCCCAGCAATCATGGGTAATGTACAATAAGTGTGTCTTTTTAGAAATAAGTACAAATCATTTCTTGATTTTAGGTCAATTTTGTAGTACACTTAACATGTATATTTTACAGTTTGACACACTTATTGGAAAGATAAGATCATCAAATTCAGCACCCACAAACGCACGACCAGTGGCCATATGCGGGCTGAATTTTATGATCCTAGCTGCCACATAAGTATGCAAAAAAATAAAATAAAGGAATATGTGAAAACTGTACACAAATTTCACCCTATTCAAAGTTTCTAACTCAATCCAACGCATAAACAGAGGAGATGTGAGAAAATGGCATAAGATCATCCATGTAGACCATGAAAAAAAGGTGTCTGATGGTGCAATCCATTTGTCGATATGACATACTGTTTAGCAGCAGTGAATCTTGAAATAGAAGTCTGCACTTGTGTAAATGTGCCCATACTTACCTATATGTGTACATGGAATTCGCTTGGAGCGATCTATAGGTAAAAGTATAAAAATGAAAATAGACCTGAATTAATGAGGAACTTTGAGGCATTTTAGAAACTTCAAACTCGCTACGAGGGTAGCTGATGACCCCAGAATCCCTAGAAAAATTGAAAATTCCCAGAGAGGGTCATGCGGGGAGCAGGGTTCAAATTTGGGGCTCAGCAGCATAAGAATGCAAGTGTAAGCATTTCATTCACCCAGTGGGATGTATTTTTCCAAAGCTATAGTTTTCATGGTTTTAGGTGTTTCCTGTAAGTCCACATTTTTACCCCCTCCCCCATTAAGATGGCGGATACACTTTGCCAAACAAGCTAGAAAATCAAATTTGGCAAAATTATAACTTTTAGCCAGTATCCGATGGAAAAATTCCAAAATATTCAAATGTTTAACATTTTACCCCCGAAAAATATTGAAATATGGAGGCAATTTCAATTATGGTGCTGACCTTCGTTTCGTGGTATTTGGTGGCTAAATGGTAAATTGTATCACAAAACAGATAACACAGCATGAAGAGATCTACAACTTAGGTCCTATGACTTTTAGTCGTATCTCAATCTCTTATATGTTAGAGCTGCATTTCCCGATTTCAGATAAATTTTGTACATTTTATAGTTTGACACACAGGAAAGATAGAGTAATAAAATTTGGCATGGACATAGGCATGACCAGTGGCCATATGTGAGCCAAATTTCATGATCCTACCTGCCACATAAGTGTGCAAAAAATAAAAGAATGTGTGAAAACTGTCCACAAATTTCACCCTAATCAAAGTTTCTAACTCAATCTAATGCATAAATAGAGGAGATATGAGAAAATGTCAAAGAACTGTACCGTACCCAGGGGTAAATACCCTCTAGGACGATGCCTCCATTCCTGTATGAACATCCGACTAATTCAGGGTTGGGCAGAGAGTGGGTTGGTCGTCAATTGGGTCAGGCTAAAAGTCGAAGTTCTACACTTAAATGTAAGTAAATGACAGGAAAATGGAGGTATAACTCGAATGAGAAACAATAATATGGGGTAGGATGAGTTTATACATAAATATCCCCGAATCATACTACTCGAAAATCAAATAAATCAAATAATAAAATGTCATTACAAAAATCTCAAAATTAAAGAAATAACTGGACATTAACAACGTTAATTATTCAAAGAAACAAAAGTGAAATGAAGTATCAAGCACAACATTGAAAACTTGCATACTTTCAGAAATAATCTTCTTCTGTTTGTCCATTGTTCATGATATATGGTAACATATATACGCATACACTGATACGTAGTTATTTCGAATGGAGTCACCCTTGAAATCATCTCAATGATACGGGATACGAATTTAATTTAGAGTGAGAGCTGTCACAAAATTAAACATTAAAAGGAAAAATTACAATATAAAAAAAGTTACGATGAAAAGCAAAACTAAGACACAATGGGACATGATATGAATTATGAAAAATACTAGTGGCATTCCCCTATGCTATATTTACAATGAACAAAATGAGCAAAATAACACATCTATTTACATCGGATAAAGAGAAAGTGTCTTACATACTACACAGATTCTACGTGAATCGCGGTTCACCACAAAGGATCTAGTGAGAACTAGACTGACCATCAATATAACTCAGCACTTGGGCTGTTCCCCATTAACAACGAGACAAGATATTCAAACAACAAGAAACATCATAAAACATCATCCTGTAAGGGAAAAACATATAATTCTCCATCAATATCATGTAAAAGGCAATGGGCAACATTGCCTTCTTCTGCTGCATTTGAGCGCTCAACAGCGCGGTTATCCGTCAAGTATTTCCTGGTGGGCTGTGAGCTGAAAGGAAATGTTGAACTCAACACTGTACTAAGGCTTGGATTCTGTCTCCCAAGATTGTAACACGGAAATACCATCTCATTCGCGCCGTCTAAGAAACACGGCCAATATATCAGCTTGCAACGAGACATCATCTTTCGTCGGCTACACGGAAACTCACGTATAATCATATTCCTTCCTAGCATGCTTTGACAATTTAACACACATCAGACTCATTGGTCTGGAATCAATTCCATCAATTCTGATAATAATATTCTCTCAGAAGACAATAGCATGTACATATCCACTGCACATTATTCTTTCACATATCAGGCATGCAATCGGCCTGCATAATCACTTTATAACTCCGCATGCATCATAACTTCTCATATCTCTCACAAATCACATCAGCCTTTTACATTATGAGACCCGGTTCGTTTCCTGTGCAAATCATTGGGCAAAAACAGATTCCAACCTAAATTCGAAGATCCTATTCTTTCAACGTCGTTATGCAGCTCCTTACGTACAGCTTCTGAAATACCATGCGTCATGCAATTAACTATTACTGTCTCTCTAAATGACCAAAATAAAATAACGTAGCAAGTATTTAACTTTGAACTTGGATGAACTTGTCAATCTAATCCTCCTAGCACTAATATACAAGGAAAAATAGGAATAATCTACACTAAATTATCATGCATAAATGAACAACAAATAATCCTACCAAATCCCTCATTATCCCAATTATCTAGTCATAAATAAAAATAAAAATATAGAGAACATGCATTTCTCTCCTATCCGTATAAACAACAAGATCAAAGTGAAATAAACACATGCCGTCATGCTTACTTTACGTTAAATAAAATCCCTATTCTAAACTGCACTAGTAGGTATTTTAACATAACCCATATAACATTCCATAATTAACACGCGTCTTATCTTAAATTGGACGACTCTCTGGATACATGGCAGCAGCTCACATCTCTGCCTTATTGGGTTTCTACTCCATGTCGATCACTGCTTCAACACGTAGAAATACACTTCCTTCTTCCATAGGCGAAGCCATCTTCTTGCTGAAAGTTATTTAACACTGCAACACAGAAGGCTTTGGAAGAATATCTCTTCACCGCTCAGTTCTGCACGTGCCGAACAACCCTTGCTTGGCTACACACTCAGCTAACACACTGACATAAAATAAACACACTACAAATTTTACACTTAAGTGTTTTTTTACACAGTCATTGAGAGCGGCACGCGGTACGGATCAAGAGTTCCTCGCGAAACGCGACCGACACGAAAATATGAGACAATGGCACGTCTCTCCTGTACTTTCTACACTGCGGCTAATTTTCGCCGTCTATATATTGGTAGTGAACTTTGCGATAATATGATATGATAATATGATCTGCAATCAACTCTGCATCAGTTACTTTATCCAACTGGACGACTGAAACACTGTTTAAAACCATATACTGTTACTGATATATACTCGTGGCAACTTTTAAGTATAATTTTCAGAGCACACCGAACAACTTCACATCACCTCGGCTACCGCGATCAGAATGAAGCTCTCCAGAGCTTGGGGTGCTCAGGACGCTTAGGTAACGCCGTTTCAACTACGGGATTCCCGCTTGTCTAGACAAACCACCAATCAGAATGCTTGCCGTTGATAATGACACAATATTAATTATAACACATTATTAAAACACAGTTCAAATCATATCAAATCTCTTACTATAATTTTTATATCGTATTCCTGATTATATTTCACTTATAGACCTGTGGAAATCCGACAAATGACAGAATTTAAGTCAAGCAACTGTACACGTTGGTCAACCTGGGATTATAACTTCCCGCGATGTAGACTCCATGTTTGCCATATCCTCACGTTCTCATTGGCTGAATATTTAGCTTGGTCAGCACCTTGTACACGTGCCGATCTGTGCCAACGCTTGGTGACGCTAAGCTATTCTCATGGTCCCGAGGAAATGTTGGGCAATATCCAGCGACTTGATGGCTCCATAGATTTCCGGTCTCAGCTATCTTGGGATTCATTACTCTACCATATATGACTGATATTTATATGAATATGAATAAAATTTATATATTATGTCAAATAATAATCTGAATATCTCTTTTGGGCCGGCATGATACGGCTCAGAACTAACCATATAGACCACTAAAAATAGGCGTCTGATGGCACAATCCATTTGTCGATGACGTACTGTTTAGCAGCAGTTAATCTCAAAATGATATATGTACAAGGAAGTCGATTTGTAACGATCTAGAAAGTAGGCCTGATATCATTTAAATTCTCCAAATCTGTTGTGGCTGTTAGTAGAAGAGGGGGCCTGCACTTGTAGAGAAAACTCCCCAATTCGACCATAACTGTCAGTAGGAATGGGGGACTGCCATTATAAAGGAAACTCCCCAACTCAACCCTGACTGGCATTCGCAAGGGTGGCCTGAATAATCCCAACTCGATTTGACTGGCAGTAGGCAAGGGAACATGCAATTTTTGTCAAAAGTTTCCTACCCAATTCTGACTGGCAGTAGGCAAGTGTGCTCACCATTATAAAAAAATTCCCCAACTAGATTGCCACTGGCAGTAGGCAAAAGGCCCTACTATTATAATCAAAGCTCCCCAACTCGACTGTGACTGGATACCCCAATTTGATTGTGACTGGTAGTGTATACGGAGGCTTGCCATTATAATAAAAATTCCCCATCTTGATTGTGACTGGCAATAGTCAAGGGTGTCTGCCATTATAATCAAATCTCCCCAACTCGATTGTGCTAGTCATTAGGAAAAGGGGCTTGTCATTATAATCATAACACTACAACTCAATTTTGACTGGCAGTAGGCAAGGGGGCCTGCCATTATAATGAAAACTCCCCAACTCAATTGTGAATGGCAGTATGCAAGGTGTCCTGGCACTATAATCAAAACTCCCAAACTCTACTGTTACTGGCAGTAGGAAAGAGGGACTGCCATTATCATAAAAACTCCCCAATTCGCACTTCACATTAGAATCAACTTATGGGGACCTCCCCGTGGTGATTTTCGGATAACGCTAGGAGAGATGCAATTTAATAAAATCTTACCCACTGTGTGTACAGTAATTTACGTAGAAATACGTATACAATGTAGAATACCTTACTGAAGCACGTGCACATTTTTGGTAGTGCAGTATAAGAATGCACTGAGACATCTGTCTAACAGTCTCCCATCAGAAATGACATCACGTCTAATCCGCTAGATGGAATTATATGAAATTTAGCACAAACATTCTCAGAGTGATCTGTCATAGAACTGCCTATGTTTTATTTCAAAATATGGATGTATAAGTATAATATTTTGCGAAATTATTTGCGAAAAATTGCCTTAATAGCTTTCTCGCCGACCAGGTACAGTATGGCCTACATTGGTTACGTTCGTATATTTGACTCCCTGACCAAAGAACCGTACCTACCATAGTAAGCATAGCAATGGCATACTGTAGGTTTATTGATATGAAGGCGATAACCGACATATTGTTGGTCCGTGTTTTGCCGAACGTGATAAAAGAACGTGGCCTAAATTAAGGTACATCCCCAGCATTTGCCTGGTGTGAAAATGGGAAACCACGGACAACTATCTTCAGGGCTGCCGACTGTGGGGTTCGAACTCACTATCTCCCGAATACTAGATACTGGCTGCACTTAAGCGACTGCAGCTATCGAGCTGCTGAGTTATTGTCAGGTATTTGTGTTTCTTCTTTATTCGAGTTGAAATTTAAAATAATAATCATATTTTCGTTATGGTTTCTTTTGGCTGTCAATGTCCCATTAATATCAGTGTGAGTAAAACACTCTTTGTGGCCTGTGCTGCCTTCAGTTGTGATATCATATCTATCCTCTCTCTTTCTGTCCTAATGTACTCGGGAATTAACTAAAATGAACAATTTTTCTAATATAATTCTTCTAATGTTTTTAATAAAATAATTATTTTCTGATGTAAATAATTATTTCAACTTCAATGTACGACAGCCCGAATTTTATAAAGCAAATATATAGTGTATTTAACACTAAATCCTCATGACAGTGGCATCTTGCTATCAAAATCCTCGTATTGTGATCTACTTGTGAAACGTAGGTAAGCCTGTAAAGAAGGCAGCTCAGATCATAACAGTTAAATAAGAGGATTTGAATCTGAACGTAGCGGATGCATTGCGAACTTTTACCTAGGACTAGACTTGAGAACTATTAGGAGAGAGAAACTAAAGCATTTGCACCATACCAGATAAGTAAGTAAATATATCCTAGTTATTTTTTTTCTTTTTTTTGCTAGGGGCTTTACGTCGCACCGACACAGACAGGTCTTATGGCGACGATGGGATAGGAAAGGCCTAGGAGTTGGAAGGAATCGGCCGTGGCCTTAATTAAGGTACAGCCCCAGCATCTGCCTGGTGTGAAAATGGGAAATCACGGAAAACCATCTTCAAGGCTGCCGATAGTGGGATTCGAACCTACTATCTCCCGGATGCACGGCCAACTCGCCCGGTAGTTATTTCTTAAGAGGAACTTCTACAGTATCATGCTCGTATATCCACGATCGAGTAAATATAGTAAAAAAAAAAAATAATTAAATAAATATTTGAATACGACGATAATAATACAAATCACATGAGCTACAGATTTAAAATTACTACGCAATGAATAACGCTAAGTCCAAGTGTACAGCAGTGCACATGCGTGAGCATGTTATCACTTACAACCAATCAGTAACCAGAACCAAATCTCGGATTTCTAGTCTGTTGATAAATGTAGTCCGCCTCTGTGGTGTAGTGGTTAGCGTGATTAGCTGCCACCCCCGGAGGTCCGGGTTCGATTCCCGGCTCTGCCACGAAATTTGAAAAGTGGTGCGAGGGCTGGAACGGAGTCCACTCAGCCTCGGGAGGTCAACTGAGTAGAGGTGGGTTCGATTCCCACCTCAGCCATCCTCGAAGTGGTTTTCCGTGGTTTCCCACTTCTCCTCCAGGCGAATGCCGGGATGGTACCTAACTTAAGGCCACGGCCGCTTCCTTCCCTCTTCCTTGCCTATCCCATCCAATCTTCCCATCCCTCCACAAGGCCCCTGTTCAGCATAGCAGGTGAGGCCGCCTGGGCGAGGTACTGGTCATTCTCCCCAGTTGTATCCCACGACCAAGAGTCTGAAGCTCCAGGACACTGCCCTTGAGGCGGTAGAGGTGGTATCCCTCGCTGAGTCCGCGAGAAAAACCGAACCTGGAGGGTAAACAGATGATGATGATGATGATGATAAATGTAGAGCCTAAGGGCGAGCTAGTGGTTGGGATCACGTCGAAAGCAGCGGTCGGCTGACCCCGGAGGGGAAACGGAGCCATTATCCCACCTGTCTAAAATACAGGGAGGACTCTATGTCGGTTTTTTAAAGTAGGTCGTTCCCCCCTGATGTGCAGGTTGTCTACCTCACAGGCGCTACTCCAATTTTCAATTCAACCTTTGAACAACTTCCCTTTCTCATGTCGTATTTCTTCTGAACCATTTTCTGGACATTGTCATTTTTTCACAACTCCTTACTTCATATGTTCTCATCCGCCATATTTCAGAGATTTGCTTCTAAGTTTCTGAAGCCATCCGATCCATGACATCATCTACTCAGCTGTTCCTATTGACTGCTCTGCATCTCTCACTTCCTTGGTACTCTATTACTGAAAGTTATATTCATTCATTATTCAGTAAACATTCTCCCACCTACTACGGTTCGAAGTCCAGTGCTCAGCATCCAAACTGCAGTATGTTACCCGAAGACCATACATCACTGTCGAGTGTTATTATTGACATACTGGGTAATGAAGTTCAAAAGAGAATGAAGCTAAAAATCCATTCGCGCTGATAAGTGGAAATATAAGGGCGGGCTAGTTGTTGGGAACACGTCAAAGGGAACTGTTGTCCTACACCAGCTCTCTTAAATACCGGGAGGACTCTTCGCCGGTTTATTCAAAATACTTCGTTGAATCCTACTGCGCGGGTTGCCTAACTCACAGGCACATATTTCACTTACAGTCCAACCCTTGAAACAGTCCTTTACCGGTACTCATATTGTATCGTATTTCTTCCTAACCACTTCCAGGACTTCCTTTCTTCAGACTTATTTCTTCGTCGTATAGAGGAAGATATCAATCACGTTCATCACAAAAAGTCGCTACCGAAAATTGTCCAGGAGGCATGTTAAAATATCTGTGTTTCATTCTTGAAAGAACATCATCAGATTCTATCAAATCACTTCTTTCTTTCTTTCTTTCTTTCTTTCTTTCTTTCTTTCTTTCTTTCTTTCTTTCTTAATCTGCTTATCCTCCGGGGTTGGTTTTTCCCTCGGACTCAGCGAGGGATCCAACCTCTGCCGCCTCAAGAGCAGTGTCTTAGAGCATGAGACATTGGGGTCGGGGACAACTGGGGAGGAGGACCAGTACCTCTCCCAGGTGGCGGCGGCGGCGGCGGCGGCTGAACAGGGGCCTTGTGGGGGGAGGATGGGAAGATTTTTTCAATGTATGAAATTTTGTTGTGAAAAATGTGCATAGTGGAATGAACAAACCACAGGTAAAGGTCAGAAAACTCGTTTTCAAAAAAGGACCTAATTATAGCAGGAACATGATTTGAAGGCTGAGAAAGAAAGTACGACTTTAGAGCTGCAAACAGTTTTAGCATTCTTTCTACTGCAGGAAACAAACTTATCCACTTTGTTTTGCTGTGATACAAAAGCTCTTCATAATTCATTTACACAAACTCGCAAACTTGTTGCAAACAATTATGCAGTACATGTGCTGGCCATCCAACTCCGATTATATGTTCATTTAATTTACTTCTTTAAGTGCTGAAAATACGTTTTTGCCTTCTCTGCGATTAACCCCTCCAAAATTTACATTTGCTTGTCTCCACTAAAAGCAACGCATTTAGCAGAAATATTATGCTTCTTTAAAGTCTCGGAAACATAATTGGATATTGTCTCTGAAGTTTCATTAGGACATGTTTGTAGTTCTAAAACTTTAGTTACCGAGCTCGATAGCTGCAGTCGCTTAAGTGCGGCTAGTATGCAGTAATCGGGAGATATGGGGTTCGAATCCCACTGTCGGCAGCCCTAAATATGGTTTTCCGTGGTTTCTCATTTTCACACCAGGCAAATGCTGGGGCTGTCCTTAATTAAGGCCATGGACGCTTCCTTCCCACTCTTAGCCCCTTCCTATCCCATCGTCGCCATAAGACCTACCTGTGTCGATGCGACGTAAAGAAACTTGCAAAAAAAAAACCATCTTTAGTTCGAATACCATTTTGTTTATAGTCGAAATATTGTATAACAAAAGGAAAAAGTTTCAAAGCCCCATTGTTGCTAGCATCAGTACCCACTCCGAACAAAGGAATACTATTATTCAATGTTTTAGTGATGTGCAGTCCATAGACCTATACGACTGATGGTGAGAAACAGTGTGATATGCCAATGTTGCCTCTGTTGCCCGAACTTTCCCGTCTAGTGGGGAATGTTTAATCGGGAAAAATGAATCAATATTACTGCTAGAAGAACTGCTTCTAATTGTTTGTCTATGCTTTTCACTAGCAATATGTCTCTCGAGATCACCTCACCTTTGTTTCCAACAGTTACATAACAATCACAAATATAACATTTCGCCTCGATTTCGTCACGTCCCTCTCTAAAACACAGGTACTTCTGTTTCAATTTCTCCGAGAACTTACATTTCCTTTTTTTGTGCCTCGCCACTTTTGAATGATGACATACTCATATTCAAATTTCATAATCAAATTACAAACACTCCACTCACTCAGAAGGTCTGAATACAACTAGCACGAAAACAAAACTACGTAATACCGAGTTCGATAGCTCCAGTCGCTTAAGTGGGGCCAGTATCCAGTAATCGGGAGATAGTGGGTTTGAACCCCACTGTCGGCAGTCCTGTAAATGGTTTTCCGTGGTTTCCCATTTTCACACCAGGCAAATACTGGGGCTGTACCTTAATTAAGGCCACGGCCGCTTCCTTCCCATTCCTAGGCCTCCCCTGTCCCATCGTCGCCATAAGACCTACCTGTGTCCGTGCGACGTAAAAAAAAAAACTACGTAATACCGCAGCAAATACAGTAGAGACAATACGCGACACTTTCGGATTTAGCCTTGTTAAAATGGGAGACAATTCGACGGTGGCGCTCCTAGTGACTTGACCTGAAAAGTCGCGCTATACGAAAATGGATAAATAAATTACGTCTAGAAAGAAAGTATTATTGAGATATTAACTTCGAAGTTGCTAAAGCCATTCTGGATAAATGAATGAATTATTTAAAAGGTTATCATTTAAAGACTGAAATTATACATATAAACAAGATGTGAAATGGACTGCTGTGAAATGGCTTGATCTTTCATTTATGCATTACTTCTTTTGCTTTAGCATTCCTGCCTGAACTTTTACGGTTAGATTTGTCTTTTTTCTCATTTAAAAAACATTGTATCATCACACTAAGACACTTGTCAATAAAAATATCGGCACATTCCTTACACACTTGATGCAATGAATTAACATTTAAAAGCTGGACAATTTTCCTCTTAACATGAAGCCTACTAACAGAAATAAAATCTATAAAATCCCGGCTTTAATCTGAGAAGAGGGATAAAAGAAAGAAAAGTATGAAAATGTTGTCGATAGTGATGCTTTGAGGAATATTTACGTACAATTAGAGTAAAAATGTAACATACCCTTGGCTGTATAGTCGAGGATTTCTAAAGTCGCTGGCCTAGAAATGATCTGAACAGATGTTATAATTCTTATATAAGCGTAACGTTCCTTCTTTCTTGTACACCTTATCCAAATCACTTCAGTGACATTTCAAAACCCACAGATCACACCTACAACAACACATCGGTATTGAAGGTTAACTGCTGCACTATACAATAAAATACGCGTATTATATTTTAAGCCATTTAAAATATGGGGTCGAGCAGGTCAGAAAATTATGAAATACTATAAAAATCTCTTTCTCACTGGAAGAATATATATACAAACACAATATTACTTACATTTTCTTGTCACGACGTAAGCGAAAGACAGCGCATTCTTCTCTACTTCATAGTTACCAGTACTGCAGCCAAACACAGCATATACCTTTCCCCTCATGTTGAGAGGAGATATCAAGGAATGACACACGCTACTATTTAATTATGTCAACTTACTGAGAACGCATAAATAACACCAAAAACGTCACACACAAATACACGTGCTCTTATGACAGAACCAGTAGTTCTCAGGTCTACCCACTAGAGGGAGCTCTAATAGCTGTCCCTCGATATCTCGCTGAGTGTCGCGTAGTGTCTCTAGTGTATTTGACCGCAGCCAGCATTAGGTACTTGACTGGTGAATCCCCGCCGAGAATTCCAGAACTGAGCACGTTCAGATCACGTCGGGCGGTGTCACCACTTAGGTGACAGGCCCTTCAGACAGCTCTAACTTAAGATATGATTTATTATTAAGTGAGTAAATGACGTAGTCTGATAGGGATATCCAGAATATGGACTGAGAGAGGTAGTGCAACAAAAATAGCTTTGCAACAGAGAAAACAATAGGAAACTGAAATGACTAAGAATACAATATGCAAAAAGCCAGACATTTAATGTTGTGTTTGTTTGAGTCATCAGTCCATAGACTGATTTGATGCAGCCCTCCATGTCACCCTATCATGTGCTATCATTTTCATTTCTACGTAACTATTGCATCCTACATCTGCTCTAATCTGCTTGTCATATTCATACCTTGGTCTACCCCTACCGTTCTTACCACCTACACTTCCTTCAAAAACCAACTGAACAAGTCCTGGGTGTCTCAAGGTGTGTCCTATCATTCTATCTCTTCTTCTCGTCAAATTTAGCCAAATCGAACTCCTCTCACCAATTCGATTCAGTATCTCTTCATTCGTGATTAGATCTTCCATCTCACCTTCAGCATTCTTCTGTAACACCACATTTCAAAAGCTTCTATTCTCTTTCTTTCTGAGCTAGTTATCGTCCATGTTTCACTTCCATACAATGCCACGCTTCACACGAAAGTCTTCAAAAACATCTTTCTAATTCCGATATCGATGTTTGAAGTGAGCAAATTTATTTTCTTAAGAAAGCTCTTCCTTGCTTATGTCCTCCTTACTTCTGCCATCGTTAGTTATTTTACTACCCAAGTAACAGTATTCATCTACTTCCTTTAAGACTTCATTTCCTAATCTAATATTTCCTACATCACCTGCCTTCGTTCGACTGCACTCCATTACTTTGGTTTTGGACTTATTTATTTTCATCTTGTACTTCTTACCCAAGACTTCATCCATACCATTCAGCAACTTCTCGAGATCTTCTGCAGTCTCAGATAAAATAACAATATCATCGGCAAATCTCAAGGTTTTGATTTCCTCTCCTTGGAAATCCTTGATTTCCTTTACTGCCTGTTCTATGTAAACATTGAAACGGAGAGGGAACAAACTGCAGCCTTGCTTCACTCCTTTCTGGATTGCTGCTTCTTTTTCAAAGTCCTCGATTCTTATCACTGCAGACTGATTTTTATACAGATTGTAGATGATTCTTCGTTCTCGGTATCTGATCCCTATCATCTTCAGAATCTTAAATAGCTTGGTCCAACCAACATTATCGAATGCCTTTTCTAGATCTACGAATGCCATGTATATGGGCTTGTCCTTCTTGATTCGATCCTCTAAGATCAGACGTAAAGTCAGGATTGCTTCACGTGTTCCTACATTTCTTCTGAAGCCAAATTGATCTTCTCCCAACTCAATTTCAACTTGTTTTTCCATTCTTCTGTAAATAATACGTGTTAAAATTTTGCAGGCGTGAGATACTAAACTAATGGTGCGGTAGTTTTCACACCTGTCACCACCGCCTTTCTTGGGAATAGGTATAACAACATTCTACCGAAAATCGGATGGGACTTCTCCTGTCTCATACATCTTGCACACTAAATGAAATAACCTTGCCATGCTGGTTTCTCCTAAGGCAGTCAGTAATTCAGAGGGAATGTCATCAATTCCAGGTGCCTTGTTCCTATTTAGGTCGCTCACAGCTCTGTCAAACTCTGACCTCAAAATTGGGTCTCCCATTTCATCAGCATCAACAGCCTCTTCATGTTCCAGAACCAAATTATCTATATCTTTACCTTGATACAACTGTTGGATATGTTCCTGCCATCTTTCTGCTTTGTCTTCTTTCCCTAGAAGTGGATTTCCATCTGAGCTCTTAATATTCATACACCTAGATTTCCTTTCCCCAAAGGTTTCCTTGATTTTCCTGTATGCAGCATCTACCTTTCCCAGGACCATACAGCCTTCGACATCCTTGCACTTCTCCTTCAGCCATTCTTCCTTAGCTACCTTGCACTTTCTATCCACTTGGTTCTTTAATCGCCTGTATTTTTTTCTGCCCTCTTCATTTCTAGCATTCTTGTATTTTCGTTGTTCATCAATCAGGTCTAGTATTTCCTGAGTTATCTACTGATTCTTAGTTGATCTTTTCTTCCTTCCTAACATTTCTTCAGCAGCCCTACTGACTTCATTTTTCATTACTCTCCACTCTTCCTCTGTAGTGTTTCCTTCAGCCTTTTCATTTAGTCTTTGTGCAACATGTTCCTTGAAACAATCCCTCACACTCTTTTCTTTCAACTTGTCTAGATTCCATCTTTTTGCATTCTTTCCTTTCTTCAATTTCTTCAACTTCAGATGGCATTTCATGACCAACAAGTTGTGGTCAGAGTCTACGTCTGCTCCTGGGAAAGTTTTGCAATCCAACACCTGGTTTCTGAATCTCTGCCTAATCATAATGAAGTCTATTTGATAACTTCCAGTGTCTCGTCCACGTATACAGCCGTCGTTTGGGGTGTTTGAACCAAGTATTGGCAAGGACTAAATTATGATCAGTGCAGAATTCAACCAGCCGACTTCCTCTTTCGTTCCTTTGTCCCAATCCAAATTCTCCTACTGTACTACCTTCTCTTCCTTGGCCTACCACTGCATTCCAGTCTCCCATCACAATTAGATTCTCGTCACCTTTTACATAGCCTATTGTATTAAATCTTCTATCTCCTCATATATTCTTTCGATTTCTTCATCATCCGCTGAACTAGTAGGCATATAGACCTGCACTATTGTGGTGGGCATTGGCTTGGTGTCTATCTTGACAATAATTCTTTCACTATGCTGGTCGTAGTAGCTTACCCGCTGCCCTATTTTCTTATTCATTATTAAACCAACTCCTGCATTTCCCCTGTTTGATTTTGTGTTGATAATTCGGTAGTCGCCTGACCAAAAATCTTGTTCTTCCTGCCTACGTACTTCACTTATACCAACTACATCTAACTTTAGTCTATCCATCTCCCTTTTCAGATTCTCTAACCTACCACAACGATTCAAACTTCTAACATTCCACGCTCCGACTCGCAGAATGTCAGTATCCATCTTCCTGATGATCGCCCCCTCTCGTGTAGTCACCATCCGGAGATCCGAATGGGGGACTAGTTTACCTCCGGAATATTTTACCCGGGAGGAAGCCATCATCACTACATCATTCATACAGAGAGAGCTGCATGTCCTCGGGAGGTAGTTACGGCTGTAGTTTCCCGTTGCTTTCAGCCGTGTAGCAGTATCAACACAGCTAAGCCATGATGAGTATTATTACAAGGCCGTATCAGTCAATCATCTAGACTGCCGCCCTTGCAACTACCGAAAGGCTGCTAACCCCCTTTCGATGAATCATTCGTTAGTCTGGTCTCTCAACAGATACCCACCCGATATGGTTGCACCTGCGGCTCGGCTATCTGCATCATTGGGACACGCAAGCCTCCCCACCGCGGCAAGGTCGCATGGTTCGCAGAGGAGGAGACATTTAATAGCAAGCTATAAATGCCTGCCGTACAGAGGACAAGCATGAAAAAAGGAGGACATGTCCGGCAAATGCCGGACGGTTGGTCACCCTACAATAACCTCAACAAATGCACATGTTAAATAGAGAATAGAACTGTACAACTACCGGTAGCCACTGATTAACTTACAGAAAATAAACTAACAACGAAAATAATATTCAGGAAACAAACACGTAAATAATTACAAAAACCATCAACAACTAACACAGCTAACACAGTTCTACTCCAAACAATATCACAAAAGCTACTGAGCGCAAGCCAACCCACGTGGTGACACCTTCCTTATAATGTGGCGTCTCTGTTATCGTTGTCACAGCAACAGACTTATTTTCGAGCAGCATTAGTCAACTTATTTTCGCCGGTGGCGCTAAATGTCAGACTCAATTATCGTGGGCCCAACTATAGTAAGCTGTTTGCTGTACTGGGAACGTGCAAGCAACTTCTCGCTCTAAAGGTGGCGAAACGGTTCTGTTCAAGTTGCGCCGAGTAAAAGTTGCGCCGTGGAGATTCCCCGCCGGGAATAGAAGTGGTTTGACAGCTGTCTTAAGCAACTTCTACCTGCGCTGCACCGCAGGGACTTATTTCCAGGTTCAACGAATGGTGTGAATATCTGTACAACTGAGATTTTGAAATCTCTCTATATAAAATAACATGTCCTGACTGACTGACTGACTGACTGACTGACTGACTCATCATCACCGAGCCAAAACTTCTGGACATAAAGAAATTAAATTTTCGGGATATATTTATCTTAGGGTGTAGGTGCTCACTAAGGGAGGATTTTTGGATATTCCATCGCTGAGGGGGCGAAAAGGGGGTGAATTTTTAAAATGAGGATATCTATATCTCAAAAACTTGAAAGTTTACAGACGTAAAAATTGGTATATGGAATCCCTTTTAAAAATAAAGAAACACATTTTTTTGTCTTCATAAAATCCCATTAAGGGGTGAGAAAGGGGGAAAAGGGGTTGATCACCTTCTATGAGGAGACTTATATCTTAAAAAGTTAAGATGTTACAGACCTGAAAATTGGTATTTGGAATCTCCTTTGAAAATAAAGAAACCCGTATTTTTATGTTTTCGGATAATCCGACGAATAGAGGGTGAACAGGAGTGACAAACGGGGTGAATTTAAAAAAAGACTATATCTGCAAATTATCTCAGATACGTAACATATTACAGATTTGAAAAGTGGTATTTGGAATTTCCTGTAAAAGTAAAGAAACATCATTTTTTCGGAAAATCCACTTAAGAGGAAGTGAAAAAAGGGAGTGAATGTTTAAAATTAGCATATCTACAGTATACGGTATCTCAATAATGTAAGATGTTGCAGACCTGAACATTGGTGTTTGGAATCTCCTTTAAAAATAAGGAAACACGTATTCTTTGATTTTCGGAAAAAAAACTTGACGGGGGGGGGGGGGGTTGTGGGGAAGAAGTGAAAAATTAGTTGAATTATGTGTATGAGAATATATATACCAAAAATAAAAAGATGTTACAAACGCGAAAACTAGTATTTGGAATATCCTTTAAAAATAAACACGCATTTTGCGGGGGGGGGGGGAATCAATGTGTTGGGAGAAGGGTGAAAACGGAGACGAATTCCTTTTACGAGGATACATATATCTCAAAAACTGAAGAAGTTACAGTCGTGATAATTGGTATTTGGAAGCTGTTTTAAAGAAACGGGTACTGTTTGTTTTTGAAAAATTCATTTGAGTGGGGAGTGTGAAAAAATTGAATTCTTTTTGTGGAGAAACTTATATCTCAAAACTGAAGGTGACAAGACGTGGAAATTGGAATTTGGAGTCACCTTTAAAAATAAAGAAACATGCATTTTTGAAGGGGTGGGGGGAATCAACCTAACGGGGTGGGGTGGAAAAAGATTGAATTCTTTTTATGAGATCTCAAAAACTGAAGATGTTAGAAGCATGAACATTTGTACTGCATTTGGAATCTTCTTTCAAAGTAAAGAAACACGTGTTCTTGAGTCTTCGGAAAATCCACTTAAGGGGGGTGAATGAATTGAAAAATCAGTTGAATTACTTGTATGAGGATACTTATATCAAAAACTAAAGATGCTAAATACGTGAAAATTGGTATTTGGAATCTCCTTTAAAAATAAACACGCACTTTTTCTGAGGGGGAATCAACGCGTAGGAAGGGGGGGAGGGTGAAAAAGGAGTTGAATTACTTTCATGAGGATTCTTATATCTCAAAACTGAGATGTTACAGACGTGAAAATTAATATTTGGAATGTCCTTTAAAAATAAACACGCATGTTTTTTTTCGGAAAATCGACGTAAGGGGTGTGGATTTGAAAATAAGTAAATAAGGAGTTGAAATATATTTATATATTTCGACCTCCTGCATGCTAACCCAAAACTCTTCCCACTGCATCAACCGTACAGCACGAATAATATGTGCTGACAGAGGTATAGTTGGGGACAAATCATGACGACCTCGCCTCACACCACTACTTTCCAGTGGTAGCTCTGTGTCTATTAGCGACTTATAGGATTTACTCTTTTACTACAGCCAGAGTTGCCAAATCGGCTACTGCATTCTACACGAAGAAAGGGTAAATACTACAGATAGTGAGGAAGAAAGTGGTTTGGCAGCCTTTCCAAAACAAACAAGGATCACTTAGAACTCATTAACTCAGCAGGGTGCAGGGCGTGATAGACTGCTGGCTTCCAGCTCGCTTCCAGGAACTGAGGCCGTCATGTTTTGTCCCCAACTATAGTTACCCTACATGTGGTTACAGTGTTGCCAGAATGCCACTCTTCAACGCCCTTTTTCTGCCGGATATACTCGAAGGACGAACTTTTGTGAGAGACATATTGCTGGCATGTGAGGAGTCGCGCTGCGACGCCCGAGTGCGCGAATTTCGCTTTACCCTGTATAGTGGCTTTAATCCAGTTAACACATTTATTTCTTTATGTTAGCACCTTCTGTTATTTAACTCGTATAATATCATTTGAAATAGCGTGCTCTTTTTTGGTATTATTTAATTCACTTCTGGGTATGAAATTCATGGCATTAAATCCATCATAAATGAAAATATCCCTCGATGATCGCTCCTTGTTCACTATTTGCATTAGCAACTCGCAGCGCTAGCTTGCGCGGTAACTAAGGGAAGTCCGCTAGAGCGCTGTGAACCTTGTGACTTGACGTTCTCCATGCTGACGATTTGGTCGTAATTTGGAGCTTCCATAAGACGCTACGAGTATGATACGAAAATTTACATTTCCAAGACCAAAGTGATAAATATTGCCGAGACTGAAGCGATGTCGGTTGGGAAAAAATGTAAGAGGACTGGATGTCAGGTCGGGAATACAAAACAGGAAAGGTGGCTCATTTCAAGTACTTGAGATGTATGTTCTGCCAGGGTGATAGCAGGTGGACTCAGGATATCTTATTCAAAGGTTAGAAGTAAAAGAGGCGAAGGTAGCGAGAATTTGCTGGTACATGTAAGTGTCAACAATGGCTGGAGGGTAATCGAGATGTGGGAAAAGAATCGTATCCATCAAGCTGTACGTATTAACCGGCATCGATGGTGGGGGCATGTGAAATGAATTGAGGAGGCTAGGTTACCCTGGAGATTACCCTGTGGATGAGGGCGGTAGAATACATGAATGGTATACGCCAGGGTGCGAAATCGCGGGGGGAAAGAGAGAGTCCCCAGATTACCGATGATTTTATCTCAAAGGTTCCTCCCCACTTAAATTGCCCGGAAGGATTCTTTCATTATAAAATAATGAGGAAATGTAAAACACATATATTACTGAAATTAATGTTTTTACTGTGCATATTTTCATAAAAACATCAGAATTAATACACAAAATATAAATATAATAGAATGATTGCCAGACCTTGAGCAATAAAGCAACGTAGCGGTGGCAACTCCGCGCAGCACATGCAACCTTTTTTTTTTTTTTTTTTTTTTTTTTTTTTTTTTTTTTTTTTTTTTTTTTTTTTTTAATGTTTCAATCTGGCAAATCCATCTGAAACCCTCCTTTTCAATGTTTATCATTCTTGTTATAACAACAGACTTCAAACGAAGAGATTTAAAATTTACATTTTTCTGGGGGATGGGGTCATTTCAATCAATCAATCAAGCAAGCAAGCAAGCATTTTCGCTCAGGTGGCAGATTCCCTATCTGTTGTTTACCTAGTATTTTCTTAAATAATTGCAAAGAATTTGGAGCCGGGCTGAGTGGCTCAGGTGGTTGAGGCGCTAGCATTCTGACATCAGGTTGGCAGGTTCGATCCTGGCTCAGTCCCTTGGTATTTGAAGGTGCTCAAGTACGTGAGCTTCGTGTCTGTAGATTTACCGGCGCGTAAAAGAACTGCTGTGGGACAAAATTTCGGCGCTTGGGCGTCTCCAAAAACCGTCAGAAGTAGTTAGTGGGACGTAAAGCCAATAGCATTATTAAAAATTTGGAAAATTATTGAATATCTCGCTTGGTAAATTATTCCAATCCTTATCTCCTCTTCTATAAACGAATATTTGCCCCAATTTACTTATACCCCCACCGGGTACTGCCTAAAATAAACACTAGTAGAGCCCTATTAGCCTTCTCCCCACCTCCACCATTTCTTTCTCATTTCACACCCTGCGTATACCTTATCCGTCGTAAGATGTGACTGCAAGAGGGACCAGGGTCTCTCAACTTCGGAGCGTGGGTTGGTGACCACGATCGACTCTGGCATTGCTTCCACTTACTTGTGCCAGTCTCCATCTTTCCTATCCGACCTCCCTTGGTCAACTCTTGTTCTTTTCCGACCCTGACGGTGTTACGATTGTGAGACCTGAGGAGACTTTCATTCTCACGTCCTGCGTGGCCCTTCCCTTTGCCAATACCTCCATTCTTCGAAATGTCGAACATTTTCCATTTTCCCTTTCACTAGTGTTCAGATATTAATATTATATATTATAATTGTCCGCCTTATCAATATTCACATATGTAACAATTAATTATTATTCACATATTTATTTTAGGTACATTTTTTGGGACTTTTCCAATCCCTTCATCAGCCAATTATACAATGTCAACATAACATATCAAAGAACCATTCCACCGGATACCCGTTAAAGGATTATACGTGCCATTTAAACAATTGTCATAGTTTAAAAGTGTCCATATGGAAGCTCTATCTATCACTTGATGTTGTTCCACTGTCCCTTTTTTTTTTTTTTTTTTACTTTTGTGACCAGTCCAAATATAGTTGGGGACAAAACATGACGGCCTCAGTTCCTAGAAGCGAGCTGGAAGCCAGTAGTCTATCACACCCTGCACCCTGCTGAGTTAACGAGTTTTAAGTGACCCTTGTTTGTTTTGGAAAGGCTGCCAAACCACTTTCTTCCTCACTCTCTGTAGTATTTACCCTTTCTTCGTGTAGAGTGCAGTAGCCGATTTGGCAACTCTGGCTGCAGTAGAGGTAATAAATCCTATAAGTCGCTAATAGACACCGAGCTCCCGCTGGAAAGTAGTGGTGTGAGGCGAGGTCGTTATGATTTGTCCCCAACTATAAAAGGCTTTTCGACTGATACTCTTCTGTTTATCCTATGTATGTCTAAGGCGGATCCTTATTTATGTTTCTATTATTATTAGTCAGCCAGGTAGCCCCCTCACAATCTACAAACAAAAATTAATAGATTGAGTTATTGATTTCCAGTTAAACACTACGCAATAAGGACGCAATAATGTTAGAGGGTTAATCTTACCTCCGCCTAGCCGCAATTATATGTGATTGCACCATAGCCGACTACAGTTACAAGCCGGATTCATATAAGTTTGGCAACGTGCAGCGGAGGCCAAGGTGAAAGCGCGGGAGCCATCCGTGTATTCTGATGTTTAGTGAACTTCGTCCTGTATTTTGTTTTTCACGGATATGTTCGAGTATATATAACAAAATAAGTGATTGATAACTGGCACATTAAAGAACTCCTACGGGACTAAATTCCGGCATCTTGGCGTCTCCCAAAAACCGTAAAAGTAGTTTGTGGGACGTTAAATCAATAACATTTTCTGTGAATGCGCAGTCTGAATTTGGGTCACTAATACAACGTTTCGTATATTTGCAGACGCCCAGAAAATGTTGTTTTCGCAAGTATCGTAGCAACTATAGCACGAACATACAGTAGGTTTTGTTGCCTCGTTTACGTTTCCTTCAGTCGAGGAATTAAAACAAAAATGGATTTGTCACTTTAAACGGGATAATTGGGAAGCTGGGAAGGATTCAGTCGTGTGCATAAAACATTTCACACACGAACGTTTTTCAACAGGGGATAACATTTGTGATAGTAAAGGTAAAGTAATTATACTACAACCTAAACCTAATGAGAATCTTCCTGACGAATGTCCAATTGAAATGAAAATCCACAACCTGTTTCCAGTCATTTGACCGTGTCAGGAATGGAATGAAGGCCCCATCTAGCGGCAAGGATACGAATTGTGCCGGCTGCCAAAGCCTGTCGCACTCCTTTGGTGCAATGATTAATGACTGACAGATGAAATGAAATTATTTTGGAGAGTGTTGCTGGAATGAAAGATGACAGGGAAAACCGAAGTGCCCGGAGAAAAATCTGTCCCGCCTCCCCTTTTTCCAACACAAACCTCACATGGAGTGACCGAGATTTAAACCACGGAACCCAGTGGTGAGAGGCCGGCGTGCTGCCACCCGAGCCAAGGAGGCTATCCATGTCCAATTATTTTCCCAAATTTGCCAAAATAGTTGTCATATCCAGGAGACAGGAAATGAAGAGTAGGGAAAACAAGAAAATGGATGATATGCCAAATCTAAGCCATTTACTCAAAATTCACCAAGATGCGAATGTCACTGTGTATGTTAATAGTTATCAGGTGTCGGTAAAAGAAATTACATGTTTAGCTGATGGTAAAATATGCAAATGGTCACAGCAAAATATTTATTAAATTATATAGGAGCCATTCATACTGGTGTTAGTGTTGAAGTGTACAAAGAAATGTATTAAAAATGTTCGACAAACTCATAGTGTTTCGTGAGGTAATCAGTGAAAGCCTGGTAAGAAAATGGGAAAACTATCTTCAGGGCTGCCGACAGTGGAGGTCGAACCCACTATCTCCCGGATGCAAGCTCATAGCTGTGAAGTTTTTGGTGGGCATTTTGAGATGTCAGGGATAATATACATTTCTGTGTATATAGTAAGAAGAATATCCAGAAGGATAAGCTGTGACAAACGTTTAGGTCTCCTGCAGAGTAATGTAACAGATGAACCCTATATTGAAGAACTCAGAGAGGTGGGTTAGTGGTCCCATCAGATTGTGTTGTGTGTGTCTGCATAACAATGACAGGAATATTTACCTTCTTGACATCTGAAGACTAGGTACCTGTATTGTGAAAATCAAAAAGAATTTCTCTTCTCTCTATCCAGAGCTGCTTTAGGAAGAGATGAAAAGTAATAGTTCTGGTTTGAACGCCCTCATTGAGGACGTGACAATAATAGTGTGATAGATTGCTTATAGTCTACATTTTCCAATGTCGCCTTAAATAATTATAGAAAGCAGATGAAGAACACGAGTTATATCAGCAGTGAAGATAAAAACATTAAATGGAAGGAGCTGTCAACGCTCTACAGTAATTGAGCTTGTGGATACTGTTCTTAAAGTGGTTTGTTTTTATTCATGTAAAACGTGTATTTCTAACTTCATTGAATGCATTCACTGGTGTGTGGGTTTCTTAGTATCATTTTACGAAGAGTGTGCATTTATTAAAATCATTGTGTTTGTCTAAATGTAGTGAATATTTGTGAAGTCATTTAGAGTCGGACACGCCCCCTTTTCTCTCGGCCTCCGCTTGACAGATAGGTACAGCGTTGCCAAGCGTACCATCCGGCTTTAGTTGTAGATGGCTCGGGATTGCACTGTCTAAAAGTGTTAAGAGAGGATGGTTGGCAATTTGTACTTTCTCTTAAAACAATAATCACCACCACCATCACCACTAGCAAATGGACTCGGCCATGAAAGGCAAGATAAACAGAGAGGTAAGGTAAGGGTTATTCTGCCCGAAGGCAGGTCCGAACCTCCGCAGAGGTGTTCCTGAGCCGGAGTTTACGTGCGGTAGGGTGGCCAGTTCCTTTCCGCTCCTCCATTCCCTTACCCCCACCAACAGCGCGTAGCAACCCATCCAACTCCTGACCACGCCCAATGTTGCTTAACTTCGGAGATTCACGGGATCCGGTGTTTCAACACGGCTACGGCCGTTGGCAGAAACAGAGAGGGGTAGATAAAAAGTAGATAATGTGTGAAAGTGTGGGGGTGGGGTAAGGGCATCACGCAGGGTGGTAAAACTCCTGAGTTACATCAACCGACAAGTTTTGATAGAAGTGACAGCAGTGCTCCACCAATCGCGTGTCTCTGTCTAGCTGTTGAAGTTACATTATTGAAACTGTAGAACAGGTTCATTTTCAACACACAGGTAGGAAAAGTGCGTCTGACTTGAACACTAGCATTGCTCTCATGGCTGATAACGATAAGACATACAAGATAATGCTAGAATATCAGTGGATGGAAGCAGATAAAATTGATTTCACCAACGTCGACAAAGGAGTCTTTCAAAACACGAGATGGTGATACAGACAATGGGTTATAGGACTTGGTGGACTACTCGAAAGGTGGATCGACTGGGATTTGTTCTCTGAAATCCAACGTTAAGAAAAGATACTAAGTAATCCATTACGAATTGTGCGAAGTTTCAAAAAGATCGCAGCATACATTGATACCCAATTGTCTAAATGCGAGCAAACAGTTCGAAATGTGTATCAATCAATCAATCAATCAATCAATCAATCAATCAATCAATCAATCAATCAATCAATCAATCAATCAATCAATCAATCAATCAATCAATCAATCAATCAATCAATCAATCAATAATGATCTGCATTTACGGCTGTTACTCAGGTGACAGATTCCCTATCAATAGTTTACCTGGCTTTTTCTTAAATATTTTCAAAGAACTTGCAAATATATCGAACATTTCCCTCGATAATTTATTCCAGCCCCTTACTCCTCGTCCTATAAATGAATATTTACCCCAATTTGCTCTCTTGAATTCCAATATGATCTTTCCTACTTTTAAAAGCTGCACTCAAGCTTTATCGTCTATTTGCGTCATTCCACGCCAACTCTCCGCTTACTGCTCGAAACATACAACATAGTCGAGCTTCTCTCCTTACTCCCAAGTCTTCCCAGCCCTAAGTTTGCAACATTTTAGTAACACTACTCCTTTGTCGGAAATCACCCAGGACAAACCGTGCTACTTTCCTTTGAATGTTTCCAGCTCTCGTATCAAGTAGTCCTGGTGAGGGTCCCATACACTGGAGCCATACTCTAACTGCAGTCTTATTTACGCTCTCTCCTTTACATCCTTACTACCACCCCTAAGTACTCTCATAACCATGTGAAGAGATCTGTAACCTTTTTTTTTTTTTTTTTTTTTTTTTTTTGCTAGGGGCTTTACGTCGCACCGACACAGATAGGTCTTATGGCGACGACGGGATAGGAAAGGCTTAGGAGTTGGAAGGAAGCGGCCGTGGCCTTAATTAAGGTACAGCCCCAGCATTTGCCTGGTGTGAAAATGGGAAACCACGGAAAACCATTTTCAGGGCTGCCGATAGTGGGATTCGAACCTACTATCTCCCGGATGCAAGCTCACAGCCGCGCGCCTCTACGCGCACGGCCAACTCGCCCGGTCTCTGTAACCTTTCTTAACAACAATATGATTTCCCCAATGAAGATAATTCCTTATGTTAACACCTAGGTACTTACAGTGTTTCCCATGCGGTACTATCACCCCATCAACACAATAATTAAAACCGAGGGCACCTTTCCTCTTGGTGAAACTTACAACCTAACGTTTCATCCCGTTTGCCATCATACCATTGTCTGCTGTTTGTCTCACAACATTGAAAATGAAAACTTACAACCTGTTTTCCAGTCATTGACCGAGTCAGGGATGGAATGAATGAAGCAGATATAGGCTATTAGTACGATGGGGTCGCCATTCCCAAAGTGATTTATTAATGACTGATAGATGGTATGAAATGAGAATGGAGAGTGTTGCTGGAATGAAAGATGACAGGGAAAACCGGAGTACCCGGAGAAAAACCTGTCCCGCCTCCGCTTTGTCCAGCACAAATCTCACATGGAGGGACCGGGATTTGAACCACGGTATCCAGCGGTGAGAGGCCGACGCGCTGCCGTCTGAGCCACGGAGGCCCTGTCTCACAACATTGTCAACGTGTTTTTGTAGTTACTCACAATCCTGTAATTTATTTACTACTCTATACAGTATAGTATCTGTGATTCCAAATTCTTTACTCATATCATGTACTAGTTGATGCACCTGTGCTTCGCTACGGGATTCTCAGGAAGACTGATTTTGTGGTTTTCCTAACTGAAGTCAACATAGGTCATTACAAAAACGTCCGTAGGAATATAGCGATTAAAAGCAATGTTATCATATAAAATACTCGATGAAATTAAAAACCGCGTATTTCCTCACTTTTAACGAACAGTACTACGGTGCCGATCTAACAGTCCAAAGTTCCAGAGTTGGAATGACCAGGCCGCAGACAGCCGTGACACTCCTCTGCCATTATTCACACTGCTCATTCCAAACAGTGCCTCAGAGTGGGGATTGAATAGCTCGAATGCTATGATGAACCAGTGTGTTATGTACCAGTAGTATCAGAAAATTTATGAACCAGAGGAAGCACATGCTAAAGAAGAAAGTTATCTGGCTCCCCAGCTACTTCCCGCCAATCCTCAGGCAGGCTGTTACACTCGGTACGATCGGGCGTGTTGGCCGTGCGGTAAGGGGCGTGCAGCTGTGAGCTTGCATCCGGGAGATAGTGGATTCGAACCCCATTGTTGGCAGCCCTGAAGATGGTATTCCGTGGTTTCCCATTTTCGAACAAGACAAATGCTGGTGCTGTACCTTAATTAAGGCCAAGGTTGCATCCTTCACACTCCTAGCCTTTTCCTATCCCATCGTCGCTATAAGACCTATCTGTGTTGGTTTTGACGTAAGGCAAATTTTAAGAGTTACTTGGTACGCATCAGTAATCCTATCTATCGAAGATGAGTAGCAACAGAAGACACAAAGAACATCACAACAAACAATGGTCAATGTAATGTTATTGTATCAATTTTATGAGCTTTCTATACCGTAGGCCTTCGCATTTAGTTTTCTTTCGACTCTGTGATATTAGGGCATCTTATAAAATTATATATAGCATAGACCGTAGTTCCTTATTCTCCGAATTCACATACCGATTTTCATTAAATTCTGTTTACCCATTTTCTCGTGACTCGGCGCTGATATGGACTTAGTAAAAAAAAATCCAAATTCACGAACATCTCTGTGACCATAGCCGGTACGGTAACAATGTGTAAGACATAAATGATCGGAAATTCAAAACTATATAACTTTAGTTATGTAGTATTTATCGAAACGACCACTAACAACATAAATATTTGAGAATTCAATTTTAGGCCTTCCCCTAAACTACCATTTAACTCAGCGTGAATAAAATTATGTATGGCCTAGATTGTAGAGACTTATTCTCCGACTTTGCATACCGAATTTCATTAAGAATGGACCACTAATAACATAAATATTTGAGAATTAAATTGTAGGCCTTCCCCAAAACTACCATGTTTCTCAGCGTGAATACAGTTATTTATAGCCTATATTATAGTGATTTTTTCCTCGATTTCGCTTACTGATTTTCGTTAAGATATGACCACTAATAAAATAAATATTTGAGAATTAAATTTTAGGCCTTCCCCTAAACTACCATTTCACTCAATGTGAATACAATTATTTATGACCTAGATTATATTGACTTATTCATCGAATTTGCATACCAATTTTCATTAAGATACGACCACTAATAACAAATATCTGAGAATTAAATTTTAGGCCTCCCCTAAACTACCATTTCACACAGCGTGAATAAAATTGTTTATGGCCTAGGTTGTAGCAACTTATTCCCCGACACTGCATGCCAATTTTCATTAAATTCTCTTCAGCCGTTTTCTCGTGATGCGTGTACATGTACATACATACATACATACATACATACAGACAGACAGACAGACAGACAGACAGACAGACAGACAGACAGACAGACAGACAGACAGACAGACAGACAGACAGACAGACAGACAGACAGACAGAAATTACGGAAAATTAAAATTAAAAAGTGCATTTCCTTGATATTGTGGACACGACTGATGCAGAAATACCATTATTTTTAAATTCTGAGTAATGTACAGACAAAACTCTTATTTTATATATAGATATGCATAAGAAAACATAAAGGTCCAATAATACTGTCTTGTGGGACCCCTTTCCATCCCCCTTTTAATCATTACAGTCAGTGAGGAATGAAATCTTGTTGACAGAGTGATATAATCGCTGTCGGACTACATTGTCAAGACCTGCCGTGGAAAATACGAAACGTCGACATTCGTCATTATGTGACTACGACCCGAAAACTCCCCCATCATCTCTCCATTTACAGAATAATCTCTCGTTGGAGGAGCGTCATCTTCTCATCCCGACTTAATCCCGACGGAGAAGAACTGACGATAACTTTCCAATTTTTCGCTCGTTGGTACCGAGCAAATCTCATATAATTTGACGCCCATTCAACCCGATATCGGCCATTTCTTGAATATGTAGCGTAAGTTCGCAAAATAGTGTTCGTGCAATTTTTATGAAAATGACAGCAGTTAGTGGAGGTGGATAAAAGCGGTGGGAATAGATGGCGAAGTAATGACTAGACCTTAGATTTTTAGGTGCTGAAATTTTTATTTTAGGTACCTAAAATATGCTGTCAAATGTGAAAATATACGTTATGAAAACGTATTTTAGACAGCTTCAAATTTACGTATCAATTAAAATAACAATTTTGTTCTTCAAAAATGATAGCAACTTTTTAGGGGGAAATATAGAACAAATATCACCCACCTCTTTGCTACAAACGTAACAGAATATAATTTTACCATCCGATGTGAAGTGGGGTAAATCTGTTATCCTTTAATTAAAGACGATTTGGAAGTTGACACTTTCCTGTTTTCCCTCGTGACACGAATACGAATGTGTAATGTACTGTTCTTAAGGAGTTCTGAGGAGTTGGGCTTACAGATTCCCGATTTTAAGATATTGTTTTAGTATTTTTTTTTAAATATACTGTTGAAGGTAGGAGTGGGCAAACCTTTTAGTTTTGCGGAATAATATTTTAAATCGATTTAGGGATAAAAATTAGAAATATGGGTAAATATAGATTCTAATGTCAATTTAGACATTTTGAGGCACTATACGACCACCGATTTTAACCCTATAAATACATGAAACGCGTAAATACAACATCATTGTAAGTTATCTTTTCAGGAACAAAAGGTTTTTGCTTAAAATCCGAAGTCTAGTAATGACATTACAACATTCACGTAGCATGTTAATCCCAGAGAGCTGGCCAATAACCTGCTGGTGTGTGGTGTTTATTTACGTGCTGAATAAATTAGGAGATATTTTCATTTCATTTCAATTTAAATTAGGAGAAATTTTCGACTGATACATTTCCAAACCATCCTCCGCCATGGCCCCTACACACCTGACTCAACAAGGGACCGCATTGTGGTGCAGATATGTGGGGCACTCCGTAAGAACTGTGAGGCTGTGATTAAAGATGTTTCAGGAGAAGGGCATGGGCGGTCTCAAGAAACGTCAGAAGCTGGGAAGGCGCGCGGCTGTGAGCTTGCATCCGGGAGATAGTAGGTTCGAATCCCACTATCGGCAGCCCTGAAAATGGTTTTCCGTGGTTTCCCATTTTCACACCAGGCAAATGCTGGGGCTGTACCTTAATTAAGGCCACGGCCGCTTCCTTCCAAGTCCTAGGCCTTTCCTATCCCATCGTCGCCATAAGACCTATCTGTGTCGGTGCGACGTAAAGCCCCTAGAAAAAAAAAAGAAGCTGGGAAGACCTAAAAAGACCACTAGGAAGTAGGATAAATCAATCAATCAATCAATCAATCAATCAATCACTACTGATCTGCGTTTAAGACAGTCGCCCAGGTGACAGATTCCCTGTTTGTGTTCTCCTAGCCTTTTTCTGAAATGATTTCTCAAGAAATTGGAAATTTATTTACATCTCCCTTGGTAAGATATTGCAATACCTAATTCCCCTTCCTATAATCGAATATTTGCCCCAGTTTGTCCTCTTGAATTCCAACTTTATCTTCATATTGTGATCTTTCCTACTTTTATAGACGCCATTCAAACCTATTCGTCTACTAATGTCATTCCACGCCATCTCTCCGCTGACAGCTCGGAACATACCACTTAGTCGAGCAGCTCTTCTACTTTCTCTCAATTCTTCCCAACCCAAACATTGCAACATTTTTGTATCGCTACTCTTTTGTCGGAAATCACCCAGAACAAATCGAGCTGCTTTTCTTTGGATTTTTTCCAGTTCTTGAATCAACTAAAACTGGTGAGGGTACCATATACTGGAACCATACTCTAGTTGGGGTCTTACCAGAGACTTATATGCCCTCTCCTTTAATCCCTACTACAATCCCTAAATACCTTCATTACCTTATGCAGAGATCTGTACCCTTCATTTACAATCATATTTATGTGATTAGCCCTATGAAGATCTTTCCTCATATTAACAAGTAGGTACTTACAATGATTCCCATAAGAAACTTTCACCTCATCAACGCAGTAATTAAAACCATTAAGAGCATTGTGGAAGGCAGTAATAAGAATCCAGCCGCAGCTATTTGCAAGAAATCTCGATCTGCCAGTGTGTCCGACAATAGTCCGCCAACGTCTGTATGCTGCTTGCATCCACCATCTCAGGCCCGGCAAAAAGGCAGCCCTTACGCCAGAGCATAGAGAATCGCCCGTGGCCTTCTGCTTCCAGTATCTGTCTGCGACCCAGGAATTCTGGGATTCAGTTATCTGGAGCAAGTAAAAGGTTAAAAAATATGCTATTTGTTCGGGGCGTCAACCTGTAGAGATCTTTTGCCCCTACTTGCACCATGTGACTATGAACCTGCGTGTAATTGGAATGGAGGAAGTGTAGAGTGTTGAATGTGAGGAAAGGAACGTTAAGGACGACACAAACACCCAGTCCCCAGGCCAGGGATATTAATTATTTAAATTAAAAATCTCTGACCCAGCCGGGAATTGAGCCTGGGGCTGCCGGGTGACAGGCGGACGCGTTGTCCCTTACACCGCGGGGCCGGACGAGTAAAAGGTTTATCCATCGGATGAGGATGGAGGAATGTCGCTGTCAATCAAGAGATCCCTATATTAATCTCGTGCACCATAATAGCAGCGTGTACACTGCGCACGCTAGGTACCAGAACTTTGCATCGAGAGTAAATGTTACAGCACTGGACTGGACCGCGAATTCCGCAGAACTTAATCCTATCGAGCACGTCTTGGCGATGATGGTCCAGGAGTTACGTCAGGAACACACCATTGAAGCGCTCAGATCATTTGTGAAGTCTGGGAGAGCATCAGGAGGCATCCACGTATTTGTAGCTCTCTAGTCTTCTCCGTCCCTCGGAGACTCGATGAAAGTCTGGATAATATGGGACGGGGTTCGTCTTATCAAATAAAAGGACATTTGTTTTCAATTTCGCCCCTCGTTTATTCATTAATGCCTTGTTCGAGAGCCGGGATGAGTAGTTCAGGCAATAGGGCGTTGGCCTTGTGAGCTCAGTATGGCGGGTTCGATCCTGGCTCAGTCCGGTGGTATTCGAAGGTGCTCAAATACGTCAGACTCGTGTCGGCAGACTTACTAGCACGAATAACTCCTGTGGGACAAAATTCTGGCACCTCGGCGTATCCGAAAACTATTAAATGCAGTTAGTGGGATGTAAAACCAAGAACATTATTATTATTATTATTATTATTATTATTATTATTATTATTATTATTATTGCCCGCCTCTGTGGTGTAGTGGTTAGCGTGATTAGCTGCCACCCCTGGAGGTCCGGATTCGATTCCCGGTTCTGCCACGAAATTTGAAAAGTGGTATGAGGGCTGGAACGGGGTCCACTCAGCCTCGGGAGGTCAACTGAGTAGAGGTGGGTTCGATTCCCACTTCTCCTCCAGGCAAATGCCGGAATGGTACCTCACTTAAGGCCATGGCCGCTTCCTTCCCTCTTCCTTGCCTATCCCATCCAATCTTCCCATCCCTCCACAAGGCCCCTGTTCAGCATAGCAGGTGAGGCCACCTGGGCGAGATACTGGTTATTTCCCCCAGTTGTATCCCCGACCCAAAGTCTGAAACTCCGGGACACTGCCCTTGAGACGGCAGAGGTGGGATCCCTCGCTGAGTCCGAGGGAAAAACCGACCCTGGAGGGTAAACAGAATAAGATGATGATGATGATGATGATGATGATTATTATTATTATTATTATTATTATTATTATTATTATTATTATTATTGTTGTTACGGGGTTATCCGTGGAAGTCAGAGGTGAAAGAAGGTGCGGGCTGGAATGGGTCTAACTACAACTCCGAAAGATGAATTTAAATTTTAAATAAAGGTTATATTTTCAATAGACAACAAGAGTTAACAAAAGTTTACATAGAATTTAAAAACTTAACAAGTCAATCAGGTACAAGACCAGAAAAGCAAGGATTTAGAGACAAATTAGTGACCTGGGCTTCAAGCCCCACCTTTTACAATCTCTGAGCTCTCAGCTCACAACCACAAAATACCAAAGGGCAGAAACCCCCAAATTACATGGAGCTCTTGCTCCCGCTTAGTAATACCAGAAAGAGCTGACCTGCTCTCAATTTTACAAGCCTATCAAAGGCCACAACAAACTTTACTTCGAACTGCCCTCAAGGCACACTTACAGTGAAACAGGGGTATCTTGTACCCAACCTACAGGGCCTTCGCATGAAGAAAAAGAAAAAAAAACAGGTTAAGTTACTGGCCCAAAGTACAGAGGGGACTGGAGGCGTGAACTTGCACTCCTAAATACACATTTTGAAACCTAAGTGGCGCTAGGCCGATCACACAGGGGCTAATCCCAATCTAGGGAGATGACTCGTATGAGAAAACTTTAACACATTAAGGAAGAGAAGAAACGGTTACGAAAACAGTCACCTCAATTTCAAATTAAGGGGAGCTCGACAGGGTAAAGCACTCTCTATCCCCGAATTAAATTTCAAGGAAACTGAAGTTTACCAGGAAAAGAGTTTACATGTTTAATAGTTTACATATGAAAGATTTTGAACCCTCCCCGAGAGTTAAACTGCTGAGCTAGGACGAAATAAAGATGTTAAAAGGCCATTACCTTGTTGGAGATCTGTTGCCCGAAGAAAGAGGTGCTTCCCGCCCCCTGGTACATATCCACACACTAAGCTAGATGTTACTGAAGTGGCCCGGAGACAAGAAAATCAGCAGTTTTTATACCCTCGTGGAAAGTTCGAGACCTTTCATGAATGATAACAACCCGCCCTCAAACTTTTATTGGCTACAGTACACAGTTACATACAAAATTGGAGAAGAAAGCCCCTATTAGCCGAAAATTAATCAGAAATTCCTGATTGGCTACATTCAAAACAGGCGGAAAGAAAGGATTAATATTGCCGACCCACAATTGACAGAACAAAATTTAGTAAAGAGAAAACTTATGAATACAAAATTTCTCCAAGAAGGTTCATTCCTTCACACCAGAGCGCATTATCATAGTTTTTGGTCGAGACATCTGTTAGAGAATGTCCACACTTCCAGATCAATGAAAAACAAAAGCAAATCAAAAACGCACAGTGACATCTTCTGATAACCAGTAGAGTTAGTTCAGTTTTTAAAGTTCAGAGCTTCTCCTGTAGAGGAGTTTCAATTGGCGTAAGATTTGAACTTGCGTCGTAGAGGTGTACCACCCGGTACAATTATTATTATTATTATTATTATTATTATTATTATTATTATTATTATTATTATTATTATTATTATAGGCTTGGTGTGACCTAATGAGGATAAAATGAATGGAGAAGATGTCATAAACACCCAGTCCCCAAGGCAGGGGAACTAAGAGTATGAGGAGGTTGAACACGGTCGTTGACCGGACATTTTTCCCAACAGCTCAATTTCTTCTCAGGGTATCCGATTGTCAAGTAAAATCTGGAGATTTTACATTAAGTTTCGCTTTACGTGAGGTCGAAGAGAATGGCGATCCACGGTAAACTTATCTGCGGTCGTTTGATATAGACATAATATCAATCAATTATTTCTCCTAACTAAGGTACCAACGACGTGAGAACTCAATATATTCAAATCAGGTACCTACCCGTTCGTTAGTTCGCATATCTTACCAACTAACTTATCAATGTCAAGACGAAAGAATTCATAACACACCAAATTATAGAAAAGCACAATAATAGTATTTATTGAATAAACAGATGCCCTATGAAAATGTAATCTGATTTGGGGTAGCATTTGGTCGGGTATTATTTACAGGTAAAGTTCAGAGTCAGCGCTGGCTCGTAGAAAAAGAAAATAAATATAATGTTAAGTTATGTACATCAGTTCCGTCATGAATTCAAAATCGGATACTAATATTTACAATTAATCACTGGACTTCTACGGTCCTCCTTGAAATCAAGTCCTTGAGACGACACCAATATCATTATGTTGTTAAGATTGCTCACTTTCATTATAAACCTAGGCTAAATAGATCTGAATAGACATACAGTTAATCTGAAGTGAATGTAAGATCAACAAATAGATCTAAGCTTGAAAATAATTCTGAATTATAACTTCGAACTATATATATCTCAATTATATTTGAATTATAAATAATATTTAAATTATACGTTGCAAATCATAAATCTGAACTCATTTATTTGATCTTTCTTCTATGTTGCGCATGGCTAACGACTTACGGACTAAGGCATTTCTCCCTAGTGCCTGTTAAATCTGGCTCCTAGCCTATCATTTCCCTAACCATTACTCATTGAAAGAATGTAAATTCCGACAAACTCCGTCTCAGAATAAATAAGCTATCTATCTAACTTCAACATAAATTTTTGGTCGACATACACACGTATTTGAGGCTCAATGTGACCTCTCTCTGTTATATTCCATAACATTTCTCGTTTAGGCAAGTAACTGAATTCATATGCGCAGTCGTAATGTAAATAATACTTATTTGTGCTTGGGAATATATTACCGCATTTATAGGTATCATGAATGCATTTGGTCAAGATCACCGTCATAAAACATATCATAATATTCTCGTAATTGGAACAAAGCATCTACAATTGACATATAATCCCGTCATAAATTCAATTCTAATCAATGAATTCCATCCATACCTTGGTTAAGCTCATCTCCGCGGTGTGGTCAATTTCACGTACCTGTATCCTTTCACATAATTCCTTCCCTATTATAAGTGTGGCATGGCATATCCTAAGCTGCAGGCACTCCTTGGCCTCTACGTAATACATTAATAAACCTTCGCATTTCATATACAACAACATACTTCGTCGAGTTACCACTATTCTAACCATATTTCCACATTCACTTAACATTTTAATTATCATAGCCTCCATAACAACATGTCGCGATTATATTCACTTTACCATGTCAAAATGCCACAATTCCTTTCTTATAAACGCATTTCAATATCGCTATTTATCATAACCCTAAAGCTGAGTTCAATGCACTTATTGCGAAGCAAAGAGTACGTGATTCTATGCATTCATTACCACCGCGCATACCAAACGTGACGTAGACATATAGCATAACCAATATGAATTCATTGCAATTCCTCAATGTGTCATTACTATCAGCTGTTATTAAAGACACTTCTTTCAACTTGTAGCTACTCACGAGTTATTCTGACCAATATGCGGTGATGTATATATATAACATACAAGAATCTTATTCTACACTGCTTAATCGTATTACTATGGAGTTAAATATCTCACACATCACTTTCATTATTCACTTGCACTTTAAATTCCACGGTTTCTATAACCAACTTATCGGCACATGCCAAAAGCACCTGTGTACGCGAACCAAAAACTATGTAATTAAATAATGTAAATGACTTAGCTCGCTTATCGTTACATCTGGTCCAGCTGTTCCGCCTCCACTCGGATGTAGTTGGCTCTGCGGTCAGGTCATGGGTTGGTCGTCTGGTAGGTCCTCGGCCTCCTCATCATGGGTTGGTCAACTGGTTTCCCATTGCCTTCCTCATTATGGGTTGGTCGTCTGGTTTCCCATTGCCTTCCTCATCATGGGTTGGTCTTCCGGTAAGGATGTACTGCTCCCCAGCTTGGTCCATCATGCGTATTTAGCAAGCCATCATCATGCTACTTCTGTTAGCAACAAAAATGCAGATTTCAGAGCAGTAAATAGCCATGGTATGTTCCATTCGACGATAATAATTCCTCAATTGTTATTTTCTTTTGCTGTTCTCAGAGGTGAATTTAATTTCGTCGGGTTTAAGTTCTGCGTATATATATATATATATATATATCGGCTGCTTCCTGCAAATGTCGAAAAATTGAAACAAGATCAAGGTAGTCTTCTTCCCGTAAGAGAATCTTTCTCCTAGGTTTCACTTGCTTTTTCCTTGTAGAATGTAGCTCAGTTGCTGTCGAGATCCTCCCACGCGTATTTCGTCGTATCTTGCTTATTTTTATATTTTTTATCAGCTCTTCTTCGTCGGCTGGTGAATTACGCCGTTTCTTTTACTACGACGATCCCTTTTTCTCAAGTACCTCTACTAGATCTTTCCGTCTTCTTCAAATTACGTAGCGCGTTCGCCAACTGCGTCTTCACTCTCAGATGAAAATTTTTAAGATGGAGTTTTTTTAACAATTGTCTTCTATTTTTTCGTAAAACAATTCACTTGACAGTCCACTGTCCGTAGTACCTTCAATATTTGACCGTTCCGTGACGTGTATGGCCTTCAATAATATCGCATTAGATATCTATTCCTTGCATCTTATAGATCAGATGGGCCATACCTTCACTCGGCGCCATTTTGAAAGCTGTCTACGAATGTAAATGGGCACAAGGTTGATTCTGAAAATTGATCCGGGGCCATCGGACCAAAGGCCAGCATTTTATCCATTTAGCCACAAAACCGGACTTTAATTTGCTAAACCTTCGACTACTACCTCCACTGATCAGGCGTTGAGCATTGGCAGTAGCAGAGGCCAGGACAGTAGCTTGTGAAGCAACCTTCACAACACAGCAGACTTCTCCGTTGGCTTTTGGCTGCAGCTCAAAACGCTGAAAGCTTGACGTTGGCTAAACCAACCATCGAAAAAGGGGTAACTTAAGTCTACTACTAGCCCACATCTTGATCCCAGCATACGCCACTGATCAATCAATCAATCAATTAATCAATCAATCAATCAATCAATCAATCAATCAATCAATCGATCAATCAATCAATCAATACATACATAAATAAATAAATAAATAAATAAATAAATCAGTCACCACTGATCTGCATTTAGGGTAGTCGTCCAGGTGGCGCATTCCCTAGTCTTTCCTTCAATAATTGCAAAGAATTTGGAAATTTATTGAACATCTCCCTTGGTAAGTTATTCCAATCCCTAACTCCTCTTCCTATAAACTAGTATTTGCCCCAACTTTTCTTCATGAATTCCAATTGTATCTTCATACTTCTTTCCTACTTTTAAAACATCACTCAAGCTTATTCGTTTACTTATATCATTCCACGCGAACTCTCCACTGACAACTCGCAACATACCACATAGTCGAGCATCTCATCTCCTTACTTCCAAGTCTTCCCAGCTCAAAGTTTGTGGTCATTTTCGTAATACTACTCCTTTGTCGGAAAACACCAAGAACAAATCGTGCTGCTTTCCTTTGAATTATTTCCATTTCTCGTATTTATTAGTCCTGGTGAGGATCGCATACACTGGGGTCTTACCAGAGACTTATACGCCCTCTCCTTTGCATCGTTACTACACCCCCCAAATACTCTCATAACCATGTGGAGAGATCCGTAACCTTTCTTGACAAACTCCTTAATATGATTTCCGCAATATACCTTGCCCTGTACTATTCCTTAGTATCTAGTCAAACAATCAGCAGTAACAAAGTTAATATTGCGGGGAATTACCTCCAGAAGACCAGAGATGAATGCTAGTCCAGTTGTGATTCTCGCCTTGTCAGTTATTTCTCTTCTACCAGACGTAAAGTTTGTGGGAGTATTAATATACTTTAACTTGCCTTGTGAGTGGGCACAGTAGAATAACACCCACGATATATCCTGCCTGTCGTAAGAGGCGACTAAAAGGGATCCAGGGACTCTAAACTTGAGAGCGTGGGTTGCGACCACGGGGTCTGAAGCTGAGCCCTGGCATTGCTTGTGCCAACCCCGACGGTATTAGGTCACGAGGCCTAGGGAGTCTTTCATTTTCATGCCCGTAGTGGACTTCGTCTTACTTTGGCCTATATCTTCATTTTTCTTATTGTCGGATCCCTTCTACTCCCTACCCCCCCCCCCCCCACTCTGACTAGTGTTATTGGAGGATGATTGCCCAGTTGTACGTCCTCTTAAAACAATATTCACCACCACCAGCGCTGTGACAACAATAGTGCGTCACCACATTCTCTATGTGGTCCGTCCTTAATGTTATAAGTGGCGGCTGCAATAATATCCTAATTTGAAGGGGGTATGCGAAGTAGCTCCTTTGGGAAGAGCTTTCGCATTACTGGCCATCCGCATGGTCGTTTGCAAGACTACCGTACTTCTTATTTATTTATTCTCTCTCGACCGCGCGCCAACATTTCTTTCTTATTTTATTATCTTCTCCATTTTCTACCTTGAAAGCCTTGCAGGCGGCCATGGACCGGGGGTGACAGTGGCTCTTGAGCGGCAGTGGTCTAGCGCCGGGGATGTCTTGGTATGACCGCGACAGGGTAACCAGTGCCGAAAGGAGATATGGGATTGCCTGGTGGGTTTAGGGAGGTTTCTCATAACTTCTCCTTTACGGAGGGGTGGAAGTAGCTGGCAGAAGACTAGCCTTTGCACCTCAAGTTATTCTGTACTCCTGTACTAGGCTATGTTCCTGCGTTAGTACTCGCTTGTCGGTCATTTGTCCAAACAGGTAGGTCACCACGGGCTGTGAGGCGGGGCGGAGCCTCACGGCACCCTTCCACAAAAAAAAAAAAAAAAAAAAAAAAAAAAAAAAAAAAAAAAAAAAGACACATACTAACACAGCTCTATGCTCTTTATCTCAACTAGAAAGAGGCAAACCTTGTCGAGCTGGGCTGAGCGATGACCAGGCCACCAGTGATTTCCATCTCTTCGGATCGTTGATGAAGCACGAGGATGAACATCATGACGTGGCTTCAGAGACTGGAAGCAGATTTCTGTCTTGCCAACATCGGTGTCTTGAACAAGTGCTTGGATAAGAATAGTGAGTATGTTGTATAGCAATGTGTACTTCTATGTATTCTTTTATCTGCCTGCAGTTTATTCGTGCAAGATCTTGTTTATATTTTTAAAGGCACATTGTACTTATAACACACCTTACAAAGGCTGCACCACTCTTAGTAATAAGCCATACAAAATACACCCTGGGGTGTACAAAATTCCCTGTACTTGCGGCAAGGTATACATTAGCCAAACATTCCGGTTCCATTGGTACTCGTATCAAGGAACTCCAACGTAATATCCGTCTCAACCAGCCAGACAAATCAGCAATAGCTGAGCACGCCCTATTTATGTCGCGTTCCAAGATGTTCGACTACTACTAAAATGTTTTCCTTCCTTCCTTGAAGAAGGAGGTGAGCCTCTTAGACGGTCACGTCGTCTCTCAGACCAGGAGACCAGTAATCGGGAGATAGTGGGTTCGAGCCCCACTGTCGGCAGCCCTGAAGATGGTTTTCCGTGGTTTCCCATTTTCACACCAGGCAAATGCCGGGGCTGTACCTTAATTAAGGCCACGGCCGCTTCCTTCCACTTCCTAGGCCTTTCCTATCCCATCGTCGCCAAAGACCTATCTGTGTCGGTGCGACGTAAAACAAATAGCAAAAAAAAAAAAAAACACCAGGAGATGCTTGGAGAAAGTGAGGGGGTAGGCGTTTGTTGCGTATACTAGGAACTCTCTCGGCATTCACCTTAGTGCAGGAGAATGGAAAACCACGGAAAACAATTTTCAAGACGGCCGAAGGTGGGGACCAGCCCCTCTCTGTCTACCGAATTCAGAGGCGTAGAGCCGTGGCCATCCCTCCTCTGCTCGGTTGGCCGGTCAGAGTGCAGAGCTGTCGGACCACGGACCAGCCGTGGCCACTTGTGGGCCCAGACTCACCCTGCATCCGCCGACCCGATGGCTCTTACCCACACTAAACACTACAGGTCTGGGATTATACGGGAAGCTGTGGAAATACGTATTTCAACAGGGATACTCTCTGTCACTTAAGTAATACGTGGTTGCCAGCCATTAAGGATTTATATACGTAGATCTCTTCCCTGTCCTTTCACTATTAATATTTCTTTCTGATTTTTTTTCTAAATTCGTATTCTCATCACGAGATGGTTCACACTGCGCACAGGCAAACGCGAGACCACTTAGTATAGACAACGGTAAAGCATTCTTAAGTTCAAGTGATTCAAACCTTCATTCATTTTTAGACAAGTCTTGCTCGTGAACAGACGAGATTATCTTTTGAAGACGCAGAGCAAAGTTCTCTGTGAAAAACAAAAGCCCAAAAGCTTATTATCGTATCTACATACAAACTATTATTATCTATGTAATGCCATCATTCATTGCGCAAAATTTGAATCACCAGTATATTTCAAGGAAAGTGTGTGTTTGGTGGTTACTTACACTAATGCGTGTATTTTATATACATCAGCCTTTAATTGGTCAGTTTCATTTGTTAATGGTCTGAAGGAATGCAGTGTATCAAGTTTTCATTGACTCAAGGGGAAGTATAACTGGGCAACCATCCTAAGCAAAATATGTAAAATTCCAACAATGCTTAGAATGAATGTAATGTCCAAAGAAATACAAGCACCATAAAGGGCTTGACAATGAAAGACTCTCCATGCCTCGGAAACTTAATACCGTTGAGACAGAAAAAGAACAACAGTTGACCAAGGGAGGTCGGATAAGAAATATGAAAGCAAGTAGCCTGACACAAGTAACTGGAAGTAATGTCAGGCTCGAAAATGCTAAAAAAATATCAAAGCCTCTGGGACGGTTTTTAGACGCCGTTTACGACAGGCTAGAGATACCGTGAGTGTGTACTGCCGGCCCCATCCACAGTGGGAAAGTAATATTACTAAATTCATTAGTCAGTCCGTACCGTAGTTAGGTCTAGTTTCACGGCTGAATACCCTTCCTGACCCAACCCTGTGTGGTGGAACGTCATCACTATTCCGTGTTTCTCTGGTGAATGGTAGAGTGATGTGTTTTGTTTGTATGAAGTGTGTTCCTGGCTATTTAAAGTGCGCGCCTTCTCTACGGTCATCTTGAACTTGTAAACTCCCAAATAATTTCTTCTTCTACAGTTACATGGCTCTAACATTATTTTGTTAGCTGACTCGCACGCACCAAAAACAAGCCTAGAACTTAGGAAATTTCATTTTGGTTATTGGTAAACCTTTTTTGAAGACTGCTTTTCTTGAATGTACCGAAGTTGTCAACACTTCAGCTGGTTCCTCTTCTACTGTAATCTAAATATCAGATGCTTGTAAATATGTACTCTAGCCAATCAAAACCGGGGCTGTGTACAGGAATCCAGACTATCAGCAAAGTGTGGTTCAATTAAATCGGGAAGCTTCCACTTACGGAACTGCATAAGCAGGGCATTTTAGGACCGTCTTGTCTGAATTGCTCCAGTGCTTGGGAGTGTGCCTTGACGGAGGCCTAGGACGCAGGGGCGTGGCCTGCTTGAAGAATATCCAGCGATACAAGAGAATGACAGAATTTGCCTAAACATGTGATAGCGCCTGCGGGTAGTTTGAGGGGAAGATTTTAGCCGTTTTCTTTTAATGTAATTTTGTAAACTGGTGGTTTAAATGTAGGATTTTCGGCGAAGTCTGAGGACTCTTCTATTCCCTACCGGGAAATATGTGATGTAAGGGAAAGAAGAGTGGTGACCCTCTGCCTTCTCCCATTCAACCTTGCAATTGGGTGACTAAAGTTTTCAAACTCTACATTTTGTAAATCTCGTCTTGGCTTTAAAGGTTCCTCCTTTAGTCACCCTCTTGTAGTATGGGATTAACCTCTGTATCTTTGGACCGTAAGCCCACTTAGGTTTTTAGTAATTTGTATAAGGAGTGTTGGAGTTTCGCCTCTTTGCCTTTTGTTAATGGCCGGTTATGTGCAACCTTTTCTCTTTTACTCTTAAGACCAAGCAGTACGGGTAATTATGCCACTGTTTATCCTGTATTATCCATAAGGCAACTGTTCTTCGTTGCAGTTCAAAACGCTTAAAAGGCTTGACATTCACTAAACAAACCATCGCAAAGGAGTAACCTAAGTCTAGTGGTAACCCACGTCTTGGACTCAGTATACGCCGCTGGTGAGCGGGTAGGACGGACGGTTTCTGATAAGCTTTCCGAAAATAATATGAACTCATGCTCCACACGTATGAATGAGTCACGCACTCTCAGATGCTGTTACTTAAAATGCACAGATTAATATGTTGCCCCACGCGGTTGCACGGAGCGCAATGCTTATATTATAGTACTGACTACTTGGCTCACCAAATTTATGAAGTCACTAGCTGTAGTACCCCGCGATGACGGAACAATCATATAGAATGTGGAAAGTTATCTGACTCCCTAGCTACTTTCCGTCAGTATTCAGGCATGTTGTTTTACTCGGGACGCAGCAGTAATCCCATCTATCGGAGATGGGTAGCAGCAGAAAAGACATTACATCACAACAACCGAGCTCGATAGCTGCAGTCGTTTAAGTGCGGCCAGTATCCAGTAATCGGGAGATAGTGGGTTCGAGTCCCACTGTCGGCAGCCCTGAAGATGGTTTTCCGTGGTTTCCCATTTTCACGCCAGGCAAATGCCGGGGCTGTACCTTAATCAAGGCCACGGCCGCTTCCTTCCACTTCCTAGGCCTTTCCTATCCCACCGTCGCCATAAGACATATCTGTGTCGGTGCGACGTAAAGCAAATAGCAAAAAAAAAAAAAAAAACCTTCACAACAATCGTCAATATAATGTTACTGTTGATCAGTTTTGCCGGCCCCGCGGTGTAGGGTTGTAGAGGTAAAGTGCCTGCCTCTTACCCGGAGGCCCCGGGTTCGATTCCCGGTCAGGTCAGGTATTTTACCTGTACCTGAGGACTGGTTCGAGGTCCACTCAGCCTACGTGATTACAGTTGAGGAGTTATCTGACAGTGAGGTCCCCGGTCTAGAAAGCCAAGAATAACGGCCGAGAGGATTTCGTCGTGCTGACCACACGACACCTCGTAATCTGCAGACCTTCGGATTGAGCAGCGATCGCTTGGTAGGTCATGGCCCTTCGGGGCTGTTGCGCCATGGGGTTTGGTTGGTTGGTCAGTTTTATGAGCTTGCGGTATTTTAGGCCTTCACATTTATCATTCTTCCGACTCTGAGCTTCTTTCGTGACTCCCACTTGTCTCATTCTTCAATCCATCGTTCCTTTACGATTTCTTCTCATTTGTATAATCATCTTCATATTTGTCCTTTCGATACGGACCGATGGCCACGTGATTTTACATCTTAAGACAATCATGACAATATCCATCGCCAGTTAACACTGTTCAACAATGTTTCCATGTTAGCAGTTCTTGGAGTTGATATGGACTAAGAAACAAAAGTGTAAATTCATTAAGTCGGTACGGTACGGTAAAACTGTATAAGATACAAATGATTGGAACTTGTATTCTCTATAACTTTTGTTGCGGTATGTAATGTCATACTTTTCGATAGGACCAATAACATAGGTATTTTAAAAAAAATACATTTTAGGCACCTTCCTCTAAACTACCATTTCATCCAGCGTGAATACAAATTATTTATAACCTAAACTGTAGCACTTTATTTCCAGACTTTACATACCGATTTTTATTACATTCTGTTCAGCCATTTTCTCGTGGTTCGGCCTTGAAATGGATACGAATATCTCTGTTATCATAGCTGGTACAGTAAAAATATATAAGATATAACTTTAATTATGTAGTATAAATTTTATCGATAGAACCATTAATAACGTAAATATTCGACAATTACATTTTAGTCCATCCCCTAAACTATCATTTCCCTCAGCGTGAATAAAAATTTTTATAGCCCAGATTGAAGTGCATCATTGCCCGCATTTACATACCTATTTTCATTAAATTCTCTTCAGACATTTTCTCGTGATGCCCATACATACGTACGTATATACAGACAGATAGACACACAGACAACCGGGCGAGTTGGCCGTGCGGTTAGGGGCGCGCAGCTGTAAGCTTGCATCCGGGAGATAGTGGGTTCGAACCCCACTGTCGGCAGCCTTGAAGATGGTTTTCCGTGGTTTCCCATTTTCACACCATTCAAATGCTGGGGATGTACCTTAATTAAGGCCACGGCCGCTTCCTTCCCACTCCTAGCCCTCTCCTACCCCATCGTCGCCATAAGACCTATCTGGTGTCGGTGCGACGTAAAACAACTAGCAAAAAAAAAAAGAGAGAGACCGACATGACGGGAAATTAAAAAGGGCATGTCCTTATTACTGTGGACACGACCGATACCGAAAAAAACATTCTTTTTTACATTCTGAGCAATGTACAGACACAACTATTATTATATATGTATGTATGTATGTATGTATGTATGTATGTATGTATGTATGTATGTATGTATGTATGTATGTATGTATGTATGTATGTATGTATGTATGTATGTATGTATGTATGTATATATGTTGGATATTAAGTCCGAAGGCTGGTTTGGTCCTCCACAGCTCCACCAACAGCTGTCATAATTAGCCTAGGTGTCATTGAAGAGGCATACTAGGGAAATGAGGAATGATGTAGTTTCCCGTTGCTTTCCTCACCGAGCGAGACGTTACTACTATATATCAGTCTGCCAAGCTCACTGAAATGCATGCACCAACCGACCCTATGAGTGATATTTTCACACCATTTATAACAGGGACTGACTGCATAAGGAATGGTATTACTAGCACTACATCTCACTAGCAAATACATATTATAGACTATATACAGATTAAATTAATATCCATCCAAATTTTATCTAAAACATGGCGAAGTCGCTAGTCTCTATCTTTGAAATTCTGTTGCTGAATGACTTCAAAAAGACTCCAGATCGCAAATGATGATAATGATAGTGATATTTTGTGGTAGTGGTTCTCTCTCCAGCCAAAAAATGTGGGAATGGTCAATATAAATCAATAAGGGTTGAAAACAGTGAAGCTGGCTCAGACGGTTGAGGCGCTGGCCTTCTGACCCCAACTTGGCATGTTCGATCCTGGCTCAGTTCGGTGGTATTTGAAGGTGCTCAAATACGTCAGCCTCGTGTCGGTAGATTTACTGGCACGTAAAAGAACTCCTGCGGGACTAAATTCCGGCACCTCGGCGTCTCCGAAACCGTCAAAAGTAGTTAGTGGGACGTAAAGCAAATAACATTATTATTATTATTATTATTATTATTATTATTATTATTATTATTATTATTATTATTATTAAAACAGTGAATGAAAATGTGGTGGTGATTACTGTTTTAAGAGGGAGTGCAACTGGGCAGCCGTCCTCTATTAATGCTAATCAGAGGGGAAATCGGAAAATGAAGGTATCGGGCAAAGAAAGATAAGGGCCAAGAAGGGCGTGTAAATGAAAAACTCCCTAGGCCTAGGAGACCTAATAACGTCGGGGTCGCAAAAGAACAAGAGTTGACTAAGGAAAGTCGGTTAGGATAGACGAAAGCAAGGAGCCTGCCAGAAGTGAATGGAAGCAATGTTTGGTCTCAGCTAAGGACCCCGCGGTCGCCAACCCAAGCTCTATCAATCAATCAATCAATCAATCAATCAATCAATCAATCAATCAATCAATCAATCAATCAATCAATCAATCAATCAATCAATCAATCAATCAATCAATCAATCAATCGCCACTGATATGCATTTAGGTCAGTCACCATGGTGGCAGATTGCTTATCAGTTGTTTATCTAGACTTTTCTTAAATAATTTAAGAGCCCCTGGGGCCCCTTTTAGTCACAACTTACGACAGGCAGGGGATACTGTGAATGTTATTCTGCCACCCCAACCCACAGGGGAAAATAATGGCTGGTGAATGAAAGAAACAGAGGGGTATTATTATTATTATTATTATTATTATTATTATTATTATTATTAAAATAGTTTGCTGTGGTCTTAAAACTAATGTAACGTATTTTTCTCCTTTGACTTAAATTTACAATAATGGTGTGTGGCCTCCGGAGAATCCTGGTGCGCGAATCACCGCGCTACTTCATCCCTCCGGCGGTCATCGCAAGCACCTGCTGTCCGGAGTCGTGAATTTTGAGACGCATTAGAATGTTATTTAGTTACTAGTTTGTAACCGTTAGTTTTGAGACGTAACTCTGAGAAAGGGAAGATAATGACTGATGAAATACTGTGCATGTGCTATCGATTCCTTTTCGTGACACATCAAAATTTTTCTTCTATTTACCAAAAGCATAGGCTTTACGTCGGTTATTACTTGTGCATCTGTGAGAAAGTTGACAAACCTTTCAACTTCTCAGAACAGACTTTGTGTTGTTATGAACATCTCTGACATCTCTCTCCACATCCCTCAGACGTCAATCAATCGAACAATTCAGTATCAAGTAGGAAATAATCATCTTGCTTTCTTAACACTTCCAGATCCAAAGAAAAATGCAATATATATAAGGAAATGTTCACAGTATATTTTAGTAGATACTCTTTTCTCGAGATAAGGACGTAGTGGTTAACCCTCAAGAAGTCGCGCCTATTTTCGTAACGTTAGTACTTGCGCGGGGTGATGAAAACACCCCAATTTTCATTTAGTTCTGTAGCATGAATAATGATTATCGTTTATCGAAAATAATTGCTTTACAATTAGCAAAGATATCTGCACTATAGCATTGCAAAAAAAAAATGTTCTACTCTGTGGAGCAAATATACCAAATAAATGAATGGAATGAAAATAATGGACATTATTTTCACATACTCTAAAAAAATTAGAATGACAGATAAAAATCTCCAGAACTTTACCCGCCAATGGCATACGCTATGTACAGGGTTCCGACCAAATCACACAACAGAGAAAAAATGGTTAGTTTCAAGAACCAAGTAATGAAATCAACAAGGCACTAGCACTTGTACTGGCATTCGCTCGGGGTAATGGCAACATCTCGGACGTTAAGAAAGCTTTTAGTTAGCAGCAATATCGTATCCATTCAAGCAGTCACACACGCTGCTAGATCACAGTCTCTCTGAAACGTACTAAAGGTTATCGCAGGCTAGCCAATAGTGATCACTGATCACCAACGACAGCTGGAATAGTGCACATGGTGTTTTACCAATACCCTGCGTGACTTCTTGAGGGTTAACATGGAAATGAAAATGGCGAAGACACATATGGAGCGTTGTCCTCCATAACTCACCAGACTCACGGCTGCAGCAATGCGAGAGACGGTAGTGAAGTCACTGGTAATGCACATGATGGTCTGCCATCCGAATATGAGCGATTGCCTTTAACCACTCACGGTAGATAAGATAACACAATGTCTTCATTACTTAATCGATCTTCATAACTCAAGAGCCTGGCTGGATAAATGATTTGTTTTAGTGGTAGCGTGACATACAAGAACCATTCAGTTCCTCCCTTCATATTTAAGGCTTACTAATTTCCCTGATGTTTACATTTGATAAACCATAGGGGATTTTAGAGGCAAATTAGAAACAACAATTTTACGTCAAAGATATATTTTTTAATTGGCATGGGTTCCTGTGCTTACGTCCTAATTTAGGAATTTAATATCGACGGGATGATTTTAAAAGAGGTAAGAAGGAAGTCAGATATTTAGGAGGATTGATTACGAGAGATAACAACTTAATGGAAGAGACCTCAGCCTCAGCCAGAATGCGTACAGCAAATACGGTTTGGTCTGCGAGACATGATAATAGCCAAATTACTATCGCAAAAATGGAAAACAACCAGTAGTATTGTACGGCTCTGAATTATGGACACTAATAAGAAAAGACAGAAAGCAAACTCACTGCATGTTTTTTTTTTGCACCAACACAGATATGTCATGGCGACGATGGGAGAGGAAAGGCCTAGGAATGGGAAGGAAGTGGTCGTGGCCTTAATTAAGGTACAGCCCCAGCATTTGCCTGGTGGGAAAATGGGAAACCACGGAAAACCATCTTCAGGGCTGCCGACAGTGGGGTTCGAACCCACTATCTCCGATTAGTGGATACTGGCCGCACTTAAGCGACTGCAGCTATCGAGCTCGGTTCTCTGCGTTTTAGAAAAGGTCCTAAGGGAGATGTTTGACCCTGTTGATGGAAATGGGAAATGGAGGAGAAGGAACAATAGAGAGTTGAGAGAGTTTTACAAGAATTCTGGAATCAAGGCGAGAAGATTAGGATCTCATGGCCATGCCTTGAGAAAACAACTAGGCGCGATAAGAGAGGTGATATAAGGGAATCTTGAGGAAAGAGACCGTCAGGAAGTCTTACGATAAGTTGGTTATAATCATCAGTAAAATAGGCTGCTTGCGGCGTAAGGATACAGTATGGTAAACTGGTTGGCGAGGCTATGGACCGAATGAGGTTCGAGATGCCTCTGAAGTAAGTAATTAATGAATGGCCAAGTGCAGAAGTCTCTAAATGATTGGACTCTGAGGACCACATATCAAGCTTTGAATCTCAGTGAGGATCGGATCAAAACATTTTATCAAGAATAAAAAACTGTGAACAAATTAATAAAATAAATTATACAATGTTTTCAGTGCACAGTCTAAAACTCGATAGTAAGAGGTATGAAACTTGCTTTTAAGATCTAGAATTTCAAGGTAGAGTAAGAGATAGGGATCGCGCAGGTCTCCCCACCACACTTGGCCGTCGGTGACGTATCGAGAACCCTCAGGCCTTGTTTCTGTATGAGGCACTACCAACGAGGGTAATACACAGCTGTGAGCTATTCTGTTTTAGCTACAAGTTAGAGATAAGAGAACTTCATTAATAATTTAAAATCACCTCTGAAAAGGCATTCCACTTCACTACAACATTAGAGTAATAATAGGAGATCAAATACAGTGTGAATAAAGCAGCGTTTCTGAAGTGTTTCGATCTATATAAAAGGTTGTAACAATGCTAAGACTGTGATCGCAGTGGAATGATTATTCCATATGTTCATGTTCTCAACACCTATGATAACAATGACAAGGGGGCTCTAATTGTTATAGACTCGAACATTAAAGCTTGATGACTTCAAGAAGTCTGTCCGTTGTTACAAAAAATATTAGGAAACTATACACACTCTCAACAACACAAACAGCAAATGTAAGGAAACTATAACTGTCCACAACACAAACAGTACACTAAATGTTCTCAAACTCCCAGGAACTGACAAATTCCACGTTAACATTAGATAGGCTTTGTAAATTAAACTGCCTTTCATAAAATAAAATAAAAGTAACAGGTGTGTTATACACAAAGAATAATGCTGGCATTTGAAAAAAAAACTCTTATCTACAGCATCAGTGGAATTTCTTTGCTTTTCTTAATTCTTTATCGGTATTGTATTAACTGAAACCCGGTCTCCTGAATGTCTTACTTTTGTTTATGATTGATGCTGATGGATGTTTGTTGTTTAAAGGAGCCTAACATCGAGGTCATCGGCCCCTACTTTTGTTTAAAGCGTTCATTCGAATAAAAGAACGGCTTTTCACGAAGCAACTTGCAAACTCATAAATTTCAGGGAATTTCTTCTTCAGGATATCCGTAAGGTTTGTGGTGATGTTAGAAACCTCTTTCAGTTCTTTACTGTCGTAAAATTTGAACTCTTTTTCCATCTGCACTACCGTGATGTGCCATCTCTCTGTGAGCTGCATCAAACTGTCTCTAGACGTTTTTGGAATCTAACTTCCCTTGTAGGTTGACCTGTTTTCTCTCCATAATCGCGTTCTCTATCGAGGTTCTTCTTCTTTACCCTAAAAGCTATATAGCCGGTGAAGTCTCCAAGCAGCTCATCACGGTCCTTGGTTTCGCGACTGTCCTCGAGCTGTTTCGCTAGCTCTTCAAGGAATTTAACCATTGCTCATCCTCCGGTAAAGAACAGGATGTTGTGGACTCAACGCTGACCTTAGACTGGCACACGATATCGGAGGTATGATCGACTTCATCAGTAGCATATAATTCGGCACCATGGCCTTTGGTCACAGGGGTCCCGGGTTCGATTCCTGGCAGGGTCGGGAATTTTAACCTTAATTGGTTGATTTCACAGGCACGGAGGCTGGATGCATGTGTCGTCTTCATCGTCATTTCATCCTCATCATGACGCACAGGTCGCCTACGGGCGTCAAGACCTGCATCTGACGAGCCGAACTTGTCCTCGGACACTCCCGGCACTAAAAGCCATACGCCAATCCTCTTTTTTTTTTTTTTTTTTTTTTTTTCCAGTAGCATATAACATATTTGGACGTAATGTTTCATAATCTTCCGGTGAACAGTTGGAATTTCTTATCGCCTCGGAAGCAGTGAAGCTGAGAAGCAATGATTTTACCCTTTGCGTCACAGCTGTCGGAAGAGGATGGTCATAAAATGTTCCGAACCCTCGAAGCTGAGAAAGATAGCTTCATTAATGTCTTCATCACTTCTTACTGCCACGAGTGACTTTAGGGAATACATGAAAGTGTATGTTTCGTTCCTTCGCGTGCCTGCTATTATTTGTGTAGCCTGCAATGGCACAACAAACCATACTGAAAAGTGTACACTATTACAGCGTTTTTACGTTTTATCACATAAAATAAACACACACGGTTTCTTATACAGCACAGATATATTACTATCTCCATCTCTTGGCACAGGCCAGAGTAAAGTGTAGCTTCCACCGAAGTCCCAGTCAACATCCATGGCTGTGACAATATGGAAGCTGCTGGGGTATGGGTAGTGCTGAGTAATGACATTCAGAACACGACTAGTGCATCTGAGTGTTATGAAAGGTGCTGCTCACAGGTCAGTCGTGCTGCAATAGTACTTTCTACCCAGTGAGGAAAGCAATGGCAAACTACCTCACTCCTCATCTTGCCTAGTACGCCTCATTTTGGTGCTGCCATTGGTTTTTGGGGTGTTCTTATAACCGCATAACCTTTGGTGGTGCTATTTGGGGATCCAACCAGTCTCTGGGCTATTGACCTAACAGACAGGCAGACATACAGACAGGCATATTACTATCGTGTATTATTAGCTCCCAGCTTCTGTGTGCACAGCGATTATTAGAGCTCTCTCTAGCGGATTGACCTGAGAACTACTGATTCTGTCATAAGAGCACGTGTATTTGTGTGTGAAGTTTTTGGTGTTATTTATGCATTTTCAGTGAGTTGACAGTCATAATTAAATAGTAGCGTGTGTCATTCCTTGATATCTCCTCTCAACATGGGGGAGAAAGGTATGTGCTGTGTTTGGCTGCAGTAACTATGAAGTAGAGAAGAATGCGCGGTCTTTCTTCCGTTTCTCTCGTGACAAGAAAATGTAAGTAATATTGTGTTTACAAATATATTCTTCCAGTGACAAAGAGATTTTTATAGAGCTTCATAATCTTCTGACCTGCTCGACCCATATTTTAACTGGCTTAAAATATAATACGCATATTTTATTGTATAGTGCAGCAGTTAACCTTCAATACCGATGTGTTGTTGTAGGTGTGACCTATGGGTTTGATTTAATTCAGGAAAATACATATGCATATGAGTGTGGCTGGTTGTGTTCCAAGTTCCCCCATTTGGAATGCCGTAATGCGTTGTCAAGCACTGAAGAAAATATGGGTGATGTAAGAAAAGTACATATTTTGTTGAAACAATATGATGATGCAAATTTGCTTTACCCTAATGTAATGGCATTATGGCAAGTATTGCTTATAGGGAAAGTTTGAATGTTTTTGAGGCTAAATTTATAGATTTTTAATATGATGCAATGCTTTTAAATTAGAAAAAGAATCTAGCCGTGAACGTTCAAGCAGTAATTCTAAAGCTAAAAATGTAGTGCATAAATGAAAGATCAAGCCCTTTCACAGCAGTCCATTTCACATCTTGATTATATGTCTAATTTCAGTCTTGAAATAATAATAGGGGCCTATGTTAAATAATTCTTCATTCATTTATCCAGAATTGCTTTAGCAACTTTGAAGTTAATATCTTAGCAACACTTTCTTTCTAGACGTAATATATTTATCCATTTCCGTATATACATTTCCATTGATATTTGAATTTAGCGCGAATTTTCTGGTCAAGCCACTAGGAGCGCCACTTGCGACTTGTCTCCCATTTTAACAAGGCTAACTCCAGAAGTATCGCGTATTGTCTCTTCTGTATTTGACCTCATTTAGGGCAGCTTCAACGCGAGGGTCCTGCGTGACGTCACAACTTTCAAGAGGACAAATTGGGGCAAATATTCGTTTATAGGAAGGGAGTTAGGGATTGGAATAACTTACCAAGGGAAATGTACAATAAATTTCCAATTTCTTTGCAATCATTTAAGAAAAGGTTAGGAAAACCTGGGGGACGACCCTAAGTGCTGATCAATGGTGACTGAACTCTGCTTTGCTATTGCGCATCTCTCCCGTGAACCCTTCCTACCTTGTACGGTACCTTGTAGAATCCTGTCAAACTGTGTGTCTGATTTAGCCTATTGAATAAATAAAAGATAACCTATTTCAAATAATGGCCATCATTCACTATTGATCTGCATTTACGGCTGTGGCAGATTCCCTATAAATTGTTCAGTTGTTTCCCTAGTCTTTTCCTAAATTATTTCAAAGAAGCTTTCTTTTCTTTTCTTTTTTTTTTTTTTTTTTTTTTTTGCTTTACGTCGCACCGACACAGATAGGTCTTATGGCGACGATGGGATAGGAAAGGCCTAGGAATTGATTGGAAGGAAGCGGCCGTGGCCTTAATTAAGGTACAGAACCAGCATTTGCCAGGTGTGAAAATGGGAAACCATGGAAAACCATCTTCAGGGCTGCCGACAGTGGGGCTCGAACCCACTATCACCCGATTACTGGATACTGGCCGCACTTAAGCGACTGCAGATATCGAGCTCGGTTTTCAAAGAAGTTAGAAATTTATCGAACATCTCCATTGGCAAATTATCCCGATCCGTAATTCCTCTTCGTATAAACGAATATTTGCCCCAATTTATCTCTGTATTTTGATTTTATGCATTTTGAACAAAGAAAAGGTTTGCCCTTACCTATAGTTACTGTAGTCCCACAAAACGATTTTTAAAAGAGCCATGGTTGGAGAGACAGTAAGACTTCTAGCGGTCCCTCATAAAGTTAGACACGTCGTAAGAATTGCGCGCTGCATTTACAAACAAGCTTATTCCTCTTTGTGTTCCTGGTAAAACGGGGTTTTCTCCTCCTCATTCAATGCAATACTTTTTTTTTTTTTTCGCAAGGCGAGGGCCTAATTTAATTCCTTCGCGGGCTGGATGGTGACCCGTGGGTCGTATTTTGGAGGCCCCTGGTCTAGTGAGTGGATCCTGTGAGTTGGAGATGATGTCATCAACAACAAGTCTCAATCCAATGAGTTAGTTGCAATTCCATTTGATGGATGAATTCCGTGGAAGATCCAAGCAACTAAGGCCGTGACCAGAAAATATTTTCAGTGGCTGTGGCCTCGAATATTGCATTAATATCGCGTAGTACCTTACAGAATTATCTATAACATGCCGTGTATTAGGCCTACTACAAGCACCAAGTCAGGAATGAGCTAAAAGGATGGGCAGTCTGGAAATATAAATTAAATTAGTGCCTGGTAGAAATCATAAATTAAGAGGTAGGTAACGTGAACGTAACTTTCAAGTTTCAAATGAACATGTTCTCCTAGGTCGGCACGTCGTCGTTCGGATTTTTTTGTTGAGTCACGTATATACAAAATATTATCCGCATCCGCATTTCCTCCATCTGCACCCGCACCGCGGATCCAAGGTAGGTATTTAAACGGATAGATCTGTTAACACAATACAACAGATCTGATACCAGACCCCCTACAGTCACAGGTTTATGAGGGATTTCCCCTTGCGACAACTGATTGCGGGCAGGAGCCAGTTAGGCTTCGGTCAGATTTTCGGCTTTATGGACTCAGGGCTCTTTATATATATCACCATTTTCCCATACCAATGTCATGGGTCGCCTAACCACAAGCAAAAATAAGAGTATAGGTACCTGAGTGAAAATCAATAAACTTCATTATTTAGAAATTATCGGCAAAATTATCCGCATTGCCATACAGTTTGCATCAGCCAAGACATCACTTTCGCAGATATCCTCGTGCAGGACTGTACCCATACTTTGCATGTCGACCATTCCATTCTTGAATTTGGCGTTGGAGATCAATATTGTTTTCGGTGGCGGGAGTGTCGTCAACTTAGAGAAGGGACATTTTTCGGTTAGTGCAGCACGCCGGCTGACCATCTGAATATATTTTGTCCCCGTCCTGCGTCTAATGTAGTCGGCCAATATTCCGTTTCGGAGAGCGCGACAGGAGAGGCAATGGTATGATTTCAGATGATTGTTCATTCGTCGATCGCATGTTAAACCAGCTATCTTTTGTCATTTCATTCAGGATGCGCAAATCCTCCCATCAATCTCTTCAGTAGGTTGAGCGTCGTCAGCAATAATTGTACACATGTATTTGTCACGTACGGCAAGTCTTCGCCATCGAGTTAGATTGTTCCAATTTCTTGTGGATCTTCCTCTTCTTCTGATGCCGACTCTTCACAGAAGGCAGGCAACATCGTGAAGTAAATTTTCCTATGTTGTATTTGCCGTATCAGATTTGTGCGTAGCTCTGCTCGCAGAGTAAACTTCTACGGCCACGTCCACAATTCCCTTCCATGATCAGTTGTATCAGGCTCATTTGTCATTTCGGGAGATATTACCGAAATAGGCTGCTTTCCTGTGTTTTGAGAAGGTTAAGATTTCACATGATTTTCCGGCACAACGGAGTACGGTATCTCCTGTTTGTTGACCGAAATAGGCTGCTTTCCTGTGTCTTGCGAAGGTTAAGACTTCACGTGATTTTACAGAACAAACCACCTACTTGACCGAAATAGGCTACTTTCCTGGGTTTTTCGAAGGTTAAGACTTCACATGATTTTCGGCACAAACCTCCTCGTTGTTGACCGAAATAAGCTGCTTTCCTGTGTTTTGCGAAGTTTAAGACTTCACATGATTTTCGGCACAAACCACCTCGTTGTTGACCGAAATAAGCTGCTTTCCTGTGTTTTGCGAAGTTTAAGACTTCACATGATTTTCGGCACAAACCACCTCGTTGTTGACCGAAATAAGCTGCTTTCCTGTGTTTTGCGAAGTTTTCCTCGTTGATCGAAATAAGCTGCTTTCCTGTGTTTTGCAAAGATTAAGACTTCGCATGATTTTTCGGCACAACGGAGTACGGTATCACCTGGTTGTTGACAGAAATAAGCTGCTTTCCCGTGTTTTACGAAGTTTAAGACTTCACATGATTTTCGGCACAAACCACCTCGTTGTTGACCGAAATAAGCTGCTTTCCTGTGTTTTGCGAAGTTTAAGACTTCACATGATTTTCTGACACAAACCACCTCGTTGTTGACCGAAATAGGCTACTTTCCTATGTTTTGTGAAGGTTAAGACTTCACATGATTTTCTGGTTGCTTCCCTGTATTTTGCGAGTGTTAAGACTTTACATGGTTTTCCGGCACAAACCACCTCATTGTTGACTGAAATAGGCTGCTTTGCTGTGTTTTGCGAAGGTCAAGACCTCACATGATTTTCTGGCCCAAACCTCCTCGTTGTTGACCGAAATAGGGCTGCTTTCCTTTGTTTTGCACGGGTTAAGAGTTCAAGTATTTTGTGAAGATTAAGACTTCACATGATTTTCCGGCACAGACCTCCTCATTGTTGACCGAAATAGGCTGCTTTCCTGTGTTTTTGCACTGGTTAAAACTTCAAATGCTTTACCGGCTCAACGGCCTACGGTACCTCCTCGCTGTTGACGTGGTCTACCCATGGATTTTGAACATTCTGCGATACTTCCATTTTCAAAATATCTGCAGCCGGTTCATTCACGAAAGCCTTTAATGACCATCCTTCGACACCGTAACAAATAAGTTAACCCTTCATGATTTTGCGCGTCATCTCATGGGTCTGACGTATACCTATATTCGGATTTTGTTAAGTCGCAACCCATATTTTTACATTCTTGAGTTTGGCGTTGGAGATGAAGCTTGTTTTCAGTGGCCAGGGTGACGTCAACATAGAGAAAGGGCATTTATCGGTTTGGTGACTACCGAGACTATGACGCGGAAGTTATAGAATGCGTCCGCAGTGCCTAACACATAGTTTGCTACCGTAATCTTTAGCAATGCCTTGAATAAAAATGAGCATATTGTGGTATTATTCTTCCTTTATGGGTTTCCTGCCCCCTAGATGAGAGCTATGCACATAGCATAACCTAGGTCCACAACAACTTGGCCTACGAATGCTTTTTTGCCAAGGCTGTTGTATGATTTTGAAGAGTTTCAGTCTCTTTGAAAGCTATATTAAAAACAGAAAAATGAACATTATTAATTACAGTTTTGGCTCATGAACGTGTAAATCAATTAGTTACCATATAGCAGAGTACAACAATAGTATTTACAGTATACTTCCTATAGCCTCACTAGCTCTTTTCCGCAGCTTCATATATACTCTTTCATACACATCCCATGTCGTTCCATCCTAAGCAGTACGGTAGGTCAGCAAAGGTAAGGTCATAACCGGGGGGAGGGGGTACTAGGAGTTAGAACACCCACCATGGAATTTTTCATCATCATCATCATCATCATAATTTCTTCGTTCCAGCAAACCGGGTGTGGTTGTGTACGAGCCTCCTCCAGTTTGTCCTATATATCCACAGATATTGCTCATATATGCGACACCAGTTCACATCTCTAATTTCAAGGTCCTTCTATATCTGTTTTTCCCAAACATCACAAGTTCTTCCTCTTGTTCTCTTCCCAGGAACATTGTGGTCAAAGTATGTTCGAGGAGTTCTGTGAGGGTCCATTCTTTTCATGCGATCATACCATTGCAATCTCTTCACTTCTCGAGTCTCCAGCAAGCTTCTTTCCAATCCAAGCTGTTGCCGGATATCCACATTCCTTATTTTATCAATTTTTGTTTTTTGTAGACAAGAACGGAGGAACTTCATTTCTGTTGCCTGAAGACAACTAGTGTTGCTGCTTCCAGGCTATATGTCAATATAGGTACTAGATATATTTTGTAATCTCCTCATCTCCAATTCTTAGATGAACAATTGGAGAGTTTCTACTCATCACCAAGCCAACTGTCTTCGTTTTGCTGATTTTGAGACCTAAGGTTGTAAAAGCTTCATGCCAGAGATCTAGTCTAGTTTGTACTTCCACTTCTGTCTCACCCAATACCATTACATCATCAGCAAAAACCAGGGCATTAGTTGTTGGATCCTTTCTCTTAACCGTTTTTAAAACTTCATCCATTATGATTATGAAGAGAAGTGGTGAAAGACAACTTCCTTGCTGGACTCCACTCTTTGTTTCAAACCAACCTGAACTTCCATCCTGGACCTGGACACAACACTTGGTTTCATCACATAATCGTTGTACTTGTGCTATAAGACATGTTTGCAAAATTAATAAATGGTTTGACAGAAGGCAGTTTGGGTTTAGGAAAGGTTATTCCACTGAAGCCCAACTTGTAGGATTTCAGCAAGATATAGCAGATATCCTGGATTGGTCAATTCGACTGTATTGCGATTGACTTATCTAAGGCATTTGATAGAATAGATCATGGGAGACTACTGGCAAAAATGAGTGCAATTGGACTTGACAAAAGAGTGACTGAATGGGTGGCTCTGTTTCTAGAAAATAGAACTCAGAGAATTAGAGTAAGTGAAGCTTTATCTGTCACTGTAAAAATTAAGAGGGGAATTCCTCAAGGCAGTATTACTGGACCTTTATGTTTTCTTATACATATATCAATGATATGTGTAAAGAAGTGGAATCAGAGATAAGGCTTTGTGCAGATGATGTTATTCTGTACAGAGTAATAAATAAGTTACAAGATTGTGAGCAACTGCAAAATGACCTCGATAATGTTGTGAGATGGAGAGTAGGCAATGGTATGATGATAAACGGGGATAAAAGTCAGGTTGTGAGTTTCACAAATAGGAAAAGTCCTCTCAGTTTTAATTACTGCGTTGATGGGGTGAAAGTTCCCTTTGGAGATCATTGTAAATACCTAGAGGTATAAATATAAGGAAAGATCTTCATTGGGGTAATCACATAAATATGATTGTAAATAAAGGGTACAGATCTCTGCACATGGTTATGAGAGTATTTAGGGGTTGTAGTAAGGATGTAAAGGAGAGAGCATATTTGTCTCTGGTGAGACCTCAACTAGAGTATGGTTCCAGTGTATGGGACCCTTACCAGGATTACTTGATTCAGGAACTGGAAAAAATCCAAAGAAAAGCAGCTCGATTTGTTCTGGGCGATTTCCGACAAAAGAGTAGCGTTACAAAAATGTTGCAAAGTTTGGGCTGGGAAGACTTGGGAGAAAGGAGATGAGCTGCTCCACTAAGTGGTATGTTCCGAGCTGTCAGTGGAGAGATAGCGTGGGAGGACATCAGTAGACGAATAAGTTTGGATGGTGTCTTTAAAACTAGAAAAGATCACAATATGAAGATAAAGTTGGAATTCAAGGGGACAAATTGGGGCAAATATTCGTTTATAGGAAGGGGAGTTAGGGATTGGAATAACTTACCAAGGGAGATGTTCAATAAATTTCCAATTTCTTTGCAATCATTTAAGAAAAGGCTAGGAAAACAACAGATAGGGAATCTGCCACCTGGGCGACTGCCCTAAATGCAGATCAGTAGTGATTGATTGGCACTTTCTTATGTCTCAAACATTCTCCTATATGCCTGCATGGTACATGGTCATATGCTTTTTCAGTGTCCAGAAAAACAGTTAAGTGTTTTACCTTTCTCCCAATACTTCTCATAGAGCATTCTGGTGGCAAAAATGAGGTCTATAGTTGATCTATGAGGTTTAAATCCATATTGTTCCTCCTCAAGTGTAGGTTCAACATATTTCCTAATCCTGCTCTCAAGGATGGATTCGTAGATGTTGAGGCCATGTGACAGCAGAGTTATACCTCTATAGTTGGTACATTTCTTTCTATCACCTTTTTTCAACAATGGGATGATGACTCCTTGCTTCCAGTCATTGGGTATTACATTCTCTTTCCAGATTCTATTTAGTGACCTGTACATCCACTGTTGTCCAACCTCTCCTAGGGCTTTGATCATCTCAACACTTAATTCATCTGATCCAGTTGATGTGTTGTTTTTCAGCTTAGATATTGCTGTCTCTACTTCCAACCATGTCAGGCTAATGGTATTTATGCTGTCAAAATCATAACGTTTGTCATCTAATGGAGTGACATTTTCAGAACAGTTCAGCAAAGTTTCAAAGTGCCTTTGGAACTCCTGTATTATTTTGGTCTTATCCCTAGTCACCTCACCATTAGGAAGTTCTACAGATTGGATAGTTTCATTCTGAGTTTTTCTAATCTTAACAATACTGTATTACAATTTTTTAATTTCCATTCTGCGTTATTTTGGAAGCCAGATCTCCCTTGCATTTCTGCTTTTTAGCTACAACCAACTGCCTGACTTGTAATTTTTTCATTCTGTAAAGTGACAGCTTCTCCTCTATTTCATGTTGATCTCCCCGTGTTCTTGCTTGATAGAAGGATCTTCTTGCATGGTTTCTGTCATTGATAGCCTTTTTAATATCATCATTCCACCAGGCATTTTCTTTAGGTTTTCTGATTTGACTCTGTTGTCCGCATACTTTTTCTACTGTACCAACCACAACCTTCTTTAGAGTATCCCATTCTTCATCAACTAATTTCAGTTCTTCTCTCAGCAACAACCTGCAAACACCTTCCCTGAATTCTTCCTTTTACACTTGGCTCAGTTAGTTGCCATGTTTTTATTTTTGGGACACTTTTGTTACAGACTTTGGGAGTTCTTTTCTCTGCAATAACTGCATCCAACAGTCCATGGTCTCCACCAAGGTCTTCACTTGGAATGACCGTGACATCATTGACATTTTTCCACCCATTTTGATCTATAAGAATATGATTTGTACAGAAAGAAAATAAACAGAAACTGCCAATAAACAATCAACTAAATAAACATTCAGAGACATAATTGTAGAACCAACAGATCTGTAATTCATATATATCAATGTCCTTATAATGACAAGTCATCCTTGCACCTCCATTGAGTTCTACCATCATTTTTTAACTACAAAACTGCCCCCACGCTACTAGGCGAAGGAGGCTTCTCCACCAGTTCTGGACTCTAAACCTCTCTCCCTCTTTGATGCTTTCCAAGGTATGTCCTCGCTGTTCAGTGTCAGTTTTCATCATGTCCTTGTACCTGAGTCTTGGTCGCTCCTCGTGGAAATTAATTTTGTGGCTATTTATAGAACTGATGAGTGCTGGAAACTGAATCAAAATGCGACCAATATATTTTTCTGTAGGAATGTTGAGAAACCGTAGAAAATCACTTAAAGTGGACACCACATAACACCACTAAAGTTGAGGTCTATGAACAACGTTTTTGATGCTACAATAACGTTACAAATAAAACACTGTTTTATTGAACTATTTTTATTGAGGATGACCCACTTCACTAATTACTGGCTATTTACAAAAGACTCTTGTCCTCACAGCTGGTCTTCAGCTGGCAGTCTTTACCTGGAATGGCATTCCTCAGTAACCTTGATTGATAGGTTACCTTTCAGTTTCACTTTGCTGCATATGCACCACAGTTGCTTTATATTGCAGTTCCATGTAGTCTGATTCAAAAACATGTCCACTGATTAACACAACACAACGCAATGCAACACAACGCAATGCAACACAACACAGCACAGCACAACACAACACAACACAAGCTACAACTGTCTGAGACAAGCCTGCTTTTATATACCTGATGATGAATTTCTAGTATCTTTTGCCTTCCAGAAAATTGATGAAGACACCAGACAAAACTGACAATAAAAACAGTGGTGGTCACAAGTACTGCAGGCAGGCCAAGAGCTCCCCAGCCTGACTCACTCATCCCTTCCAGGAACTGCCAAAGGGGGTTTCCAGACAGCTTAGCAGCATTATCATGTAACGGTAAGGTGTATCAGATGGCACTATATTCCACACAGTGAGAAGAACATCATCTCAATGTAAAAGGAAATCATCCTGGTGGTGTTGCGAACAGCCAAGCTCATGGGGAGGAGGAAAATGATGTTGGTGAAATTACGCTCGAGGAAGTGGAAAGGTTAGTAAATAAACTCCATTGTCATAAAGCAGCAGGAATAGATGAAATTAGACCTGAAATGGTGAAGTATAGTGGGAAGGCAGGGATTAAATGGCTTCATAGAGTAGTAAAATTAGCATGGAGTGTTGGGAAGGTACCTTCAGATTGGACAAAAGCAGTAATTGCACCTATCTGTAAGCAAGGGAACAAGAAGGATTGCAACAACTATCGAGTATATCATTGATTAGTATACCGAGCAAAGTATTCACTGGCATCTTGGAAGGGAGGGCGTGATTAGTCGTTGAGAAGGAAGTTGGATGAAAACCAGTGTGGTTTCAAACCACAGAGAGGCTGTCAGGATCAGATTTTCAGTATGCGCCAGGTAATTGAAGAATGCTACGAGAGGAATAGACAATTGTGTTTATGTTTCGTAGATCTAGAGAAAGCATATGACAGGGTACCGAGGGAAAAGGTGTTCGCTATATTGGGGGACTATGAAATTAAAGGTAGGTTATTAAAATCAATCAAAGGCATTTATGTTGACAATTGGGCTTCAGTGAGAATTGATGGTAGAATGAGTTCTTGGTTCAGGGTACTTAAAGGGGTTAGACAAGGCTGCAATCTTTCACCTTTGCTGTTCGTAGTTTACATGGATCATCTGTTGAAAGATATAAAATGGCAGGGAGGGATTCAGTTATGTGGAAATGTAGTAAGCAGTCTGGCCTATGCTTACGACTTGGTCTTAATGGCAGATTGTGCCGAAAGCCTGCACTCTATCTTGGAACTTGAAAATAAGTGCAATGAGTATGGTATGAAAATTAGCCTCTTGAAGACTAAATTGATGTCAGTAGGTAAGAAATTCAACAGAATTGAATGTCAGATTGGTGATACAAAGCTAGAACAGGTTGATAATTTCAAGTATTTAGGTTGTGTGTTCTCCCAGGATGGTAATATAGTAAGTGAGATTGAATCAAGATGTCGTAAAGCTAATGCAGTGAGCTCGCAGTTGCGATCAACAGTATTCTGTAAGAAGGAAGTCAGCTCCCAGACGAAACTATCCTTACATCGGTCTGTTTTCAGACCAACTTTGCTTTACGGGAGCGAAAGCTGGGTGGACTCAGGATATCTTATTCATAAGTTAGAAGTAACAGACATGAAAGTAACAAGAATGATTGCTGGTACAAACGGGTGGGAACAATGGCAGGAGGGTACTCGGAATGAGGAGATAAAGGCTAATTTAGGAATGAACTCGATGGATGAAGCTGTACGCATAAACCAGCTTCGGTGGTGGGGTCATGTGAGGCAAATGGGGGAGGATAGGTTACCTAGGAGAATAATGGACTCTGTTATGGAGAGTAAGAGAAGTAGAGGTAGACCAAGACGACGATGGTTAGACTTGGTTTCTAACGATTTAAAGATAAGAGGTATAGAACTAAATGAGGCCACAACACTAGTTGCAAATTGAGGATTGTGGCGACATTTAGTTAATTCACAGAGGCTTGCAGACTGAACGCTGAAAGGCATAACAGTCTATAATGATAATGTATGTGTGTATGTATGAGCAGAACGCAAGAAATTACCAAACATAACCGCTGAGTATGGTAATGGTGACTCGTGAGGGAAGTTACTAATTTGTTGCTCACTTCTGTATGAAATAAAACCAAATGCAGGAAATTTCTGAATGCCAATAATTTAACATTGGTAAGTTTAATGAAAGGTAGTTTAACAGTTTTTCTGGATCTTGTCTCCATTGTATATATCAATCCTCTTAAAATGGTGACAGAAAGGGATTGTACTGACAGATGTTACATTCTTTGTTATATTAGTAAAATAAGATATGAAAGAGCAATCTATTTGGTATCTCGCTTTATCTCCAGGTGCTGTCCAGGTATACCTTCTTCTTTTGGGTTGTTTGAACAAGGTGTTTGTAATTACTAGTCCTTTTGCTTTACAAAAGTCTATTAGTTGTTGTCCTCTGTCATTTCTTACTCCAAGACCATATTGTCCTACAGTCTTCCCATCTTCTTCTTCACCAACAGAAGCGTTCCAGTCTCCAAGAAAAATGAGATTCTCATTGTCCTTAATCATATCCATCAACTCCTCTAACTGGTCATATACCTGTCCACTTCTTCATCTGAATGATTCGTTGTTGGCATGTACACCTGTATTATTATCATGTCAACTGGTTCATTTTCTATTCTCACCATAATTATTCTATCATTGTATTGTACATAGCTCTGAACTCATACACCTACGTTTTTACTTAATACTATTCCTACACCTGCATGGCTTTCTTTTTCTCCAAAGTATATAATTCTAAAGTTATCACTCCGAAAGTCCCCCCTCTCAGGTCACTTTATTTCACTTACTCCTAATATGTCTATGTCGTGTTTAGCCATCTCCTTTTTTAAGTTCTCTAGCTTACCACAAATGTTGAGAGATCGTACATTCCAAGTTCCTAAGATAATATTTCTTGTGTTTCTTCCACGCTTTGTCCCTGACCCCAGCCGGAGATCCGAATTGGGGACTATTTTACCTCTGGAATTACATTTAGTTCCAAAGCCCACCATCATTACTGCATAACAAGGGATATCCAGTGGATCTTTAATGGAGTGGTTTCCCTCTGGCCTTCTCCATCCTATGCCATTAACCATACTGGTTCATCTGCCTTTAGGAGCAGTTTCCCACTCCAAGGGCAAGAGAGTGCCCTACCCTATACCCGCTCATCCTCCCTCCTTGGACGCCGTTGGCACTTGGTAAAGGGGGGCCCCCTTATCCCGGGGGTATTCGGTCCATATCTTCTATCCAAGAATAAAACCAACTTGGTAAGACTTGGGATTAGTTCTTCCACCCTCCAAGCCGTTGGGAGATCTCCTCTTCCACCTTAGAGACCGTTGACCATTTTCTTTTTAGCCTCATTTGATCCGCGGGTTCTTATTTGACCATGCCTTATTCGCACCTGTCCTGCATATCTACAGGACGTCCCCTATCAGCCATTGGGATGCGCCGTGTCTGGGTTGAGACCCCCCACCCCAGTGTCTCACGCAGGGTTATGTTCAGCTCCTACTCATTTAAGAGCCAAACCCCCACGCAAGCTGACCAGGTAATGTGTAATATGCTGTTCAGTACAGAAGTCTCACTTTACTCATCTTAAAGATGACTGACAATATGGGCAGGCTGTGTGACCTAGGCAACGCTAAGAATGCTAAACACAGTGCCAATCTTCATCATAGTTTCTATGGTAGCAAAGACAAAACAAACAAAATGGGTGAAAGTGAGGGCAAAGATGTTAGCCGAACATAATGAGTGGCTATCTAGGTAGTGTTATCTATGGAACTATTGTAGCAGTTAACAAGATGGCTGACACTTACTGCACAAAATTTATAATAAATATTACACTAAAAGCACTATCAAACGAGAGTATATTCTTTGGATAACACTAACACAAACTCAGCACCCAAAATAAGCCACAAATTCTCCTCAGAAACTATGAAAGAAGCGCAGGTTTTCTGTATAGGCGGATGTAAGATGCAGCGCTATTACACACGACCTCACCCTCTGGTGGTTTCATGGGTTCAGTTTCATAGGATTGAATATTTCTGTTTTTGGAACTGAACCCATTTAAACCCCTCAGTGGGAGGATGTAAAAATATTTCATATTTAACATCTAGTCCATAAAAGAGCAGCCATCAATTGAAATTTCATCTCTATACGTCAAAAGGTTTTGGAAGAATGAATATAACACTTTTCTGACCTAACCTTTTCTTAAAATATTTCTTATTTAACATCTAGGACATAAACGAACGACAGTATGTGAAATTTCATCTTCATACCGGTATGTCAAATGGTTTCAAAGGAATGAATATATTTTTCAGACCTAACCCCAATTTATAACCCCAGAAAATATAAATATATCATACTTTGTATATGAGATTTAAAAACCTACCATCATGTGAAACTGCGACTCCCAATGTCAAACAGTTCAGGAGTAATGAATAGAAGTTTTAGAGTCTAACCACAAATAAACCCCATAGGGTGGCATGTTTTAAGACCATTTCTTGTTCAATATGTCAGATACTGAAGAGAAACCTTCATGTGAAATTTTAACCTTGGACGTAAGACTGTTTCAGAGAAATTAAAATTTTCCTTTTCAGATCTAACCCATTAGAACACTTGGAGTACAGTGTTTTAAAATATTTATTACTTTTGCATCTAGGACATAGAAGCAACCATCTTGTGAAGTTTTAACTTTGTACGTCAGATTTCCAGGTCTAACTCCCATTCAAAGCCTTTAGGGGTGGAATGTTTTAATATCTAAGATGTAGAAGAGCAACCATGTGAACTTTAAATCTCATACTTCAAACAGTTTTGAAAAAACGAATGTTACTGCTTCCACAGTTAATCCCGATTTTAACACTTTGAGGATAGAATGCTTTGAAATATTTCATATTTCATATTTCAGATCTAGGATATCAGAAGGCAACCACAATATGAAGTTTTGGCTTTTTGCATCAAACGGTTTGGGAGGAATGTATATTTTTGTTTTCAGGTCTTAAACCCCATTTAACCCCCAGAGGGGTCAAAATTTTTGAAATCTTATTTTACAGTAAGCCACTTGTTTAACCATTCTTTGTTGACATTAACGTCAGCCAGTTCAGCTGCAAATTTCCCATGCAAGCTTTTCTACCTCCACGTGGTTGTGATTTTCTCCAATGTGGCTATTTTGAGGTGAATGTCATCTTGACTGAGACTCAGTCGTGTATAGTTCTCACGAGCCAACAACCATCTCTCTTTATGCAGAGGCCTCAGACCCTGTGTCCAACCGATTTCAACAAGCTTCAATGTGCTTGTTGGAGGACACTCAACAGTAACCCGTGTATAAGGGTTTTGATTAATCTGCTTTCGTTTTTGAAAAAATTGAGGAGAAATGTCATGATGCAGGATCCGCTTTGGACGAACTAGAAATGACAGAAAACTAAAAGGGGAATAAATTTTACTTAAACTGGTCAGTTCTGCAACCTAATAATTTATATGATAGGAATCAGTAGAGGGATGTTCCACCGTTCAACACTTTATATATGAAAACCTACAGCCTGTTTTCCAGTCAGTGATCGGGTCAGGAATGGAATGAATGAAGCCCAATCTTGCGGCAAGGATAGGAATTGTGCTGGCTGCCTAGGCCTGTTGCACTCCTCTTGAGCAATGATTAATGACTGACAGATGAAATGAAATGATAGTGGAGAGTGTTGGTGGAATGAAAGATGACGGGGAAAACTGGAGTACCCAGAGGAAAACCTGTCCCGCCTCCGCTTTGTTCAGCACAAATCTCACATGGAGTGACTGGGATTTGAACCACGGAACCCAGTGGTGAGAGGCCGAAGTGCTGCCGCCTGAGCCATGGAGGCTCCTCCAACACTTTATATAATGTGTATCATTTATACCTTTAATAAATGAAGACTAGTTTTGATTCTTTTGGATTCATATCAGTTCAAACAAATACATAAATCAGAAAAGGTATCAGGACTAATACACATTTTACATGGAATATGCCTTAAAAATACATTTAATTTTTTTTTGCTACTTGCTTCACGTCGCACCGACACAGAGAGGTCTTATGGCGACGATGGGACAGGAAAGGCCTAGGAACGGGAACGAAGCGGCCGTGGCCTTAATTAAGGTACAGCCCTAGCATTTGCCTGGTGTGAAAATGGGAAACCATGGAAAACCATCTTCAGGGTTGCCGACAGTGGGATTCGAACCCACTATCTCCCGGAGTGAGCTCACAGCTGCGTGCCCCTAACCACATGGCCAACTCGCCTGGCAAAAATACACTTAAAAGTTGTTAACATGAGTTGAATGTCATAAAAATACATTGAATTTTAAATGACTTCCTTAAAGTCCAAGTCACAATAATTGAGCATGTATGCATATTTTTAAGCAAAGTTTTAAAATATTGTGTAAAAATTTGTGGTTGAGAATTGTTTAAAGTTTCTGTAGATGCTGTGAATGTAACCAAAGATACATGTTAAAAATGTAAACGCTTCATTCGGTTAATTTATTCATAGTGGAACTGTCAAATAGGGTAAAACTGTGTGTCAAGAGTTCACACTTTAAATGTTGTGAAAAATCTTGTAAGTGTGCTTATGTTAAGGCAGTCGAAGGATACAGAATTGGGATATACCCAGCTGTTACTTATTTATGAATTATAATAGGCCTATGTACAAAGTTGCCAAGGAGTTGGGGGAACATCCTTGGTTGCTTGTAGTGGATGCTTTAATTTGAAAGTGATGCTGTTGAATGTTGATGTCTGTGGAGAAAGAAGAAAAATATTTTCTGAAAAATTGATAAATCCCAGATTCCAATGCAATGCATATACACTTGGAGAGTTACACTGCAGTTAACTGGAGTGGTGGCTGAGTGGTCAAGTGATAAATTTTTCTTTGACATACTGTTCAATGAATTCCATCGCTTGTAAAATAGGTTTTCCTTTCCTGCGACATAAAAACATGTCTACTAAACTCAATGCAATGCAAATTAATGAAAAACCTTTTCTTCTTTTAAATATATATCTGAAGCTATCTCTTTTCAGTTTCAAATCATATTCTATGCTAGAATGGAAAGAAGTGAGGAATTCATTAAGATAAGTTCCAAATTTCAAGTTTTTAAGGATTTAAATGGAAATAAACATAAATTTTTAGCTATACATTTCTAAGTATTTTGAGTGTCATCTGATAGAATCTGATTATGTTCTTCCAAGAATGATACATATCATTCTATGTTAATTAATTTGCTTCTTTTTCAGGTAGTATATACATTTATTTATTCAAAATTAAAAGTAATGTTTGTAAATAGCATCCACTATGGCTTTTTTAAAATTGTCTTTGTGAATGTATTGAAACTCAAAAAGTAAAAGAATTCACTCTTCAGTATATTATATCCATATTCACAAGAGTAGCAAACTACACTACATCAGGCTCCAAAAGAAAGAAAAAAAAAAAAATCTTTCACAGAAAATTTTATTTACACCCCTTCTAAACATAAGTTCCTGGCCCCTGTGATTGTTGGTAGAGTGGTGTGTTGTCTGTAGATTAAAAAGGACTTAAGAAGTTATAAGGGACAAATGTTGACTATGACATTTACCTTGTTATTGCAAAAATAATTATGTTATTGTATTTTAACATCCCATTAACTACTTTTGACAATTTTTGGAGATGCCGAGGTGCCAGAACTGTGTCCAGCATGAGTTCTTTTAAATGCCAGTAAATCTATGACATGAGGCTGACATATTTGAGCACCTTTAAATATCACCGGACTGAGCTAGGATCGAACCTGCCAAGTTGGGGTCAGAAGGCCAGCGCCTCAGCCATCTGAGCCACTCCACCTGGCTTACTGCAAAAATTAGAAGCAGAATATCTAATGCAAGGAAAGCACATGGTTCTCAGGCAAGGAAATTGAACACTGCTAGACTGAAAGAACCAGGACTGCTCTCAGGTACACTGGTTCAATCAACAAGGCACTGATGGATAGTGAGAACAGTGGTGAGATCTGGAGTAACCTCAAGGATGTCCCTGACACAGCTGCAGATAATAGGTACCATAACAAGAGCAGACTGACAAAAATGCAGTGGCTGGTTTGATGTGTGTAGATTCGTTAAGAAGGAAACCATACTTTTCAGTGTCGATTCAGTTAAAGTTGAAGCTTTACAGTCTGTCGAAAACAATATTTTAACACATATAAACTATAACATGCCTGTTTGTTTCTTTAATTGTGTGTATTTTTTTTACAGGTATGTTATAGTTTGTGTGTGTGTGTTAAAATTAGTGTTTGTGACAGAATGAAAAACTTCAAAGGTCTATGAAGAGTGTAGATGTGTGACAGCTTTGAAAAATGAGGCATACAAGAGGATATAGCAAAAACATACCAGAAAAGCTGTGCAAGAATACAGAGTGGCTAAGAGGGAAAAGAAGGGAATGGACCACACAGAGAGAGACAGAGAAAAGAAAACTCTTGGAGGAATTAATCTGGGGCTTCTGAATCAAAGACCAGTATGCTGACCATTCAGCCAAGCACCTGGACTCTAAATATATGTTCTAATTTGAAAAAAGAAAAGTAATGAAATTAAGGAAATTAGTAGTGAAGCAATTTAAAATTAAAGAACACAGTGACTAATCAATGCAATACCCAACAAAGTGCAATCTCACATTCTTGAGTATTAAAAGGGGCTGCTGATCTTGACATTTGTGCAATAGCTATAACAAAAAATCAAGTAAAGAATCTAATTAAATGCTGAATAATATAAGCAAATGAAACAGACAGCAGAGGTCAAAAATTTTCAGCACAACGGAAGAGAGAGAGTTGAATAGTTCAGGGCAAGGCACAATTAAAAAGTGTCAGGAAAATGTGCATAGCAAGTGCAATTAGGGTTTTAGATAAATGCTGGATGAAGGAAAGTTGGTGCTATTTTATGACTGGAGATTCTGGAGGGGACTCATTTTCATGAAAGAGAATCATTTTTTTTGAAACAGGATAAGACTCATCATAAGGGCAGTAATTAAAGAAAAAACTGTATGTGAAATAGAACACTTTTAGGGTTGGTTGAGTTTTTAGAAAAAAACACAAAGTATGCTGGAGAGTATTATGATAAATTGTGAATTATGCTAGATGGAGTTGTTTAATTGGACTAGAATGTCATTCTATTATTATTATTATTATTATTATTATTATTATTATTATTCGACTATTATTTTATGCTTTTCAGATCAATAAAAAATTTGTTTAGAATCCAAGCATAGTGGCAAAAATTCAATCAAACGCACCTTTAAAGTGTGTCTGGTGGAGTTCAACACCTGGAAGGTACCAGAGAACAGCTCTTAGAGCAGTAAAAGATAAAAGATTATACACAGAGATACATAGTTATAAAAAAATTGTAACATTTGACAGCAGTTTTGCAGGAGTCTTGTGAATAATTTACATAGCAGGCTTGTGCAAAATGTATTCACAGTACCCCATCGAAGTATCAGTTCCAGTCAGAAGAAAGATGATAGAATGACACAAATCATCAGTTGTTCAAAGGTACTGTTCAAAAATAATTGGCCTTCCACTTCTACTTTGGATATCTGCTGTGGTGGTGAATGTGTTGGCAATGTTTGTATTATTAATTAATTTTGTGTGGCTATTTCTAGCTGGATGCAGCCCTTTTAAGGCAGACCCTCCGATGAGGGTGGGTGGCATCTGCCATGTGTAGGTAACTGCGTGTTATTGTGGTGTTCGATAGTGTTATATGTGGTGCGTGAGTACAGGTGTTGGGGACAGCACAAACACCCAGTCCCCGAGCCAAAGGAATTAACCATTTAACGTTAAAATCTCCAACCTGGCCAGGAATTGAACCCAGGACCCTCTAGACCAAAGGCCAGCATGCTAACCATTTAGCCATGGAGCCAGACGTTTGTTATATTTTCCACATCTTTTTAGAAGATGAGATACATAAATGGTTTTAGAAAGTATATGGATGCTAAGATTGAAGTACAGAATATATGCAAGCAATGTACAAAAAGTTGTTGCAGGATAGAGTGGTTTTGGAATGAAACTGGACTACGACAAGGAAGTGTGTTGTCACCACTATTATTCATAATGGTTATGGACGAAATTGTGAAGGAGACAAAGGAAAAAATATGGGGACAGGGAGCTGAAGATAATGCTCTTTGCAAATGATATTGTAGTGTGACGAGCAAACAGAGAGGAGGTACAAGGGCAACTATACATGTTGAGATAGACTATTGTAAATTATGGAATGAAAATCAGTGTGGAAAAGAGTATGACAATGGTGTTGACTAGCGGAGAAATGGAAGGGAAAAGATTATAAAGATTAGGGCACAAAACCTTGAAATTGCAGAAAGCTTCAGGTACAGGCATGCAAACTGACACAGAGCGCATGGCTGGACATAGAGATCAATAGGAGGATTGAACTGGGAAATGCATTCTACTAGTGTGAGAAACCAGAAAGTACCAATGAGGTGTAAAGAGGTTATGTGTAAGATATACTACTGTCCAACACTGACATATGCAGCAGACTTGGACAATGCCAAAAAAACAGGAGAATAAAATCCAGGCCAGTGGAATTAAGTTTTTAAGAAGTATGATAAGAAAGAGGAAAGGACAGAGTACGATTAAGATAATGATGATCATAGTTGTTTAAAGGGGCCTAATAGCTAGGTCATCGGCCCCTAATTGTATGAGGTGCAAAGAAATTAAAATTAAAACCTCAACATTTATCCACTGACTAGAATCTATAACGTGATGAAAAAATGATTGTAAAACAAAAACAATCGCTAGATCCAATTCACAATACCTTAATAACCGAGATGATGCTTATTATCTAAAAGGGTCCAAAATCTAGCTCACCAGCCTTTTATAACGGTACTAATCATGGTAGAGCAGAACCATAGTATTCCTCCTACAGCGGTACTAAGCAAGGTAACGTAGACCCATGGTATGCCACACACAATGGCACCATTCAGAGGCAACACAAACCCATGGTGCTCCTCACATAGTGCTACTAATCATGTGCGCCAGCCAAACCCGTGGCATTTCTTACGTAGTGGTACTAATCACAGGCAATGTAGACCCATGGTGTTCCTCATATATTGGTACTACTCTTAGGTAATGCAGACCCATTCTGAACACAGTGGGACCAACACATTCGAGCGCAACGTTCGGCATTTACTCTCGCTACATAATTGTCTATGCAACTGAGCGCCCCGTCTCGGTGGAATATACATACTGACAGTCGTCACAAGCAATGCCCCGACCTGTACTGTTCCTAGGTAATATAGACCAATGGTTTTCCTCGCAAAGTGGTACTAGTTGCAAGTAACGTCGACCCATGGTGCTCCGCACATAATGGTACTAATCACAAGTAGTCTCATGGTTCTAATGTTATCATCCCTTGGTTGCCCCTTTTAGTTGCCTCTTAAGACAGGCAGAGGATACTGTGGGTGGATTCTTCGTCTGTGTCCCCTACCCAGAGGGAAGACATAGTAAGAAATGAGAATGTCAGAAAGATAATCAGAGTGGAAAAGCTCTACGACAGAATGGAAAATAATAAAATTAGATGGTTTGGACATGTTAAGAGAACGGAAGGAGGATATCGCAACAGACGATGGGGACCCAGGTAGAGGGAAGAAGAACAAGACGGAGACCCAGGCTAATGGGTTTAAAAACAGTCAAGAATAGTAAATGGGAAGAAACCAAATTTGGAACACAGTTCAGGAGGAACAATGGTGGTTGGATAGAGGATGGAAAGATGGCATGAACATCTCCATCCAGCAGGAGCTGGAAGAGCAAAACTGATGATGATCATGATGATGATAGAGGCTAAGGAAATTCTAGTGGAGCTGAGGGCTTTAGTCAGTTCTAATCTCAAAAGCAGAAGGTGAAAGAGCTTTCAGTATAATGAGAGAGACTCTCACTAAAAAGAGAAATAGGTTGTTGACTGCAAGATCAAGCATTATTTGTACCTCTAGATCCCACAGACATATGTGAATAGTTGCAATAAGGGAGACATTCGGCTGATGAAACAGCATGTTGGAGACACAAGGATGCTCCTTTTGACACCCAGTTTGTGTACATTTGGCAACAGGAGAATTAATAAGGCAAGTTCTTATATATATTTTTTCCAATTAAATCAATAACTAGACGGATATAAGCTTTTGCATCACCCCACCAAAGACATGTCAAAGCCGTAAATTCAACCTTGTGTATCGACTGCCCAAGTACTTCTTGTAGCTGTCATTTGAAACAAGTAATGTCAGTCTTAAAGAGTGTAAACAGAGCAGGAAGGAGGATTTATTTTCTCACAAGTAACAATAAAATGTGCAAAATTTACAGAACATTTATTCTAAACACAATGAAAGAATTGTACACTATCTTATCACTCTTTAGTTCAATATTCACATGGTCATTTCATACATTAGTTATGTTTTACAAGAATTTTGAGGGAGTTATGAAAAAAAGATTGCAGTTACACAGTTCGAACAATGCCAAAGATACTAATTCAGAAATATGAAAAAGCAAAAGGTATCTTATAACAGACACCTTAACATTGATATCTTAAGTGTTCCTTTTAAATTAGGAGGTATACTGTATTAGCTTAGCTAGGAAATCATGGAAAAATTCAGCTCTGCTATATTATTTACAAATAAAACCAAATAACAAAATAATCTTATAGTTTAAAACTTAACACATTCACTACAGCACAGAACATTTACATTTTGGAAACTTTGGGGTTTAAGGGGAGGATATAACCAACTTTGTAGCAAATTCACAACAGGAATAGGATTTAAACTGAACTTACATTTCAAAAAGGTTCTATTCAACACTACCACATGAAGTAAGGGAATGCATATTTATTTTAGTATAAAAATATCCAAAGATAAGAAACAATGTAAGTTATGCAAATTATTACATCAGGATTTTATTCCAAATAACAAGACATTTTTGTAATGTATATTTGTACAGAGCAGTCTTCTACAAACTAATATTTATGTAGGAAATTGTTTCTTCATTTAAAATAAATACAAATTATGTAAAAAGTTTCTTAAAAATTTCACATACACCTTACTCCACATGGTATGCTTTTATTCTACAAGTATACCCATTCCTGATCACCTTGCAGATCCCTGCCACACAGAACTCACAGTGCAAAATGCAACTTAACAGACTACAGTACAGAAATTTCAGTTACAAGTAAAATGCAATCACTGAATAAGAATGAATTTTAATACAAAACATGTCATATGCTAAAATGACCTGAAAAATTCACTGCCTATATGTCAGTGATAATAATAATTACTGGAGCTTGTGCAAAAAATATCTACACGTAAAAAACTGTTTCTGTTTGAGCATAGTGGCATAATATTCACATGAGCGAATGCACTATTTTCAAACCTTTTATATAAAAACTGGCCAAGTGCTGCTGTATTTAAAATAATATCCAATTGAATCTAGGCTTTTATATAAATAAAGTTTATCCTCCCTCATACAATAACACAATCTTCTTTCAACTTGTTTGCATCAAATAATGAAAGACGTTGGTCATCATTAACAACATATCAGTTGACTTTCGGGAACAGTCTTCCTTATTTTATGGTTTTGAGTAGAAATTAAGCATATCACTTTTACCGTACCTACCTGACAAACAGCAACCTTACGTTTTGTATGGCATCATATGTGTTGTAAAATAAAATTAAATGACTCATCTGTCATACACTTTCATAGATTGGCACAAATAAAATTAATCAAGTTCTTTGTAAGATAGCGATATCTAAGTTTCACAGATCTGTTCCACTGATTTTTCCAACAGGCAAAAGTGATTACTTCTGAAGACTAGAAACACAAATTTTAAAATCTGACAGATTCGAGGACATTTAAAATATTAACATTTACATATTGCACCAAATTTCAGAACATCTCATTTTCTGCTAAAAATTCATATATTTAAAGTAAGAAAATCCTGTCAGAAGCAAATCAATCTCAGTTTGTGATGTCTTTGTGAAACTTATCATGTGAAACTACTATGCAATAACATCAGCATAGTTATGAATGAGAAATCTCAGGAAAGAATAATATGCCAAAGGACAAATTAATTCAGGACATGTGAAATATATTTTCATTACATAAAATTCTACTCAAACTAGAATCAGACTTGATGGAAATTATAGTATATGACGCAGGTGTACAATGGATTACCATCCTTCCAAATGCTCTATTTCATCTAGAGCAACTTCTTCCAAATTTATCAATATAACATTATTTATTCCTGATTATACAATATGCGCGTTAAATGTAAATATATATATATATGTGAATTTTCAAACATAATATAAAGAGTGATTACGGTATTACTCGAAAAAGGAGAAACTTGATACAAACAAAACGCACAGTTAATCAATCATACATTCAATCACACTTGCCATTCAGTCCATATGTACCATACACATACCAATCTCACGTTTTCTTCATTTCTCAACTAAACCACTAATTGTTGCCATTTTCTCTAACATTCTTTTATTAGAAGTTCAGACCACCTTTACAAATGCTGTGGTAGTTTCCCACAAGCACAATTTTCACAACACGTTTACCGGGTTCTTGAGTTCCATAGCAGCACATCACTGCCATTAATAAAAGTTCTACTTGGCAGTTAATCTGTTCCGTTTAACTTAAAATAATAATTCACGTGAATCTTTCACAATTCACTGACTAGCTAGCCATGATTGCATCAATAAAAGAGCTATTTTTAAATGTCGCTCAGAGTAGGGGGACGGGAAAAAAAAAGAACTTTTGTATCATTACAGATCAAGAATACAAACATTTATCATGAAGAAAGGAGCAAGGGCAAAGCAAAAACTCATAAGGAAACCGAAAGGAAGTTCTGAGCAATTAACACCCAGGTTTGCTTTCTATTCCACAGTGATGAACAACATGCTAGCCACTTTGGCTTGTAGGCCTTATTAGTTGACACTCACTCCGCTGGGAAGCATGTCTCACATGTTGTAAGCGACATAGATGGGATCCAGTTGATCTGCGAGGAAGCCGTCTCTGAGATGCATTCGTTGCTTTTCCCCACGAGAGTTGATGGGCACAACACCTGGGTCCACAACAACCACAACCCCCACAATCAAATGATGTTCTTCTAGCACTGTGTTTGTCACCAATGGTACAAGGTCCAAGGCTTCATTCTCATTACCGTCTAGTTCAACCACTACCACTAACAGGTTTGTCCATGTGAACACCGCACTGTAAGAAAGAAATATCATTAGAACATCCGAGTCAAAGAATAGAATTTGAATGCAATATAATTAGCAGTTAGCAGCACTGATGTTATTACAAAGTATGTTCAAATAAGCTATCTCTAAATTGATGGCTGAGACCATTCAAAAGTTAATGAAGGGAAAGGAGTGGGGAGGGAAGAGAGGAATGAACCATATCAGTTCTAGTGCACATATGAAATGTGAAGTGATCATGTAGGAAACTTCTAGCTTCTGAAGTGACTTTACACATTGTGTTCCAACCCTTTTTTCACACTTCGGTTCCAAAAATTCAGGCAAAATTATTTCATATAATTTTGTGCTTGCTTTTGTAAAAATATTTGAAAAATGTAACTGCATTCCAAAAGAATGAGGATCAAGACTGAAGGTATTTAAGTGTTAACATCAAGAATTTCAAAAACATACAAAATAATGATAGGAAAAAATCTACGTAATCTGTATTATTACTACTTCTTTAGCATCCTCGGTTTCAATTTCAGTTTGAAGAAATCATGGTATTTGTGCTATATTTATGAATAAGTACAGGTGAATAACATGAGAACACAAGAAAATTAGTTGCTTCAACTTCTCTCTAGATGGCATGAGGAAATCATCTTGCCACCCGATACCACATGTCTAGGATTTTCTAAAAGTAGATGGAAGGCAGCACAAATCAACTGCACCAAAGAGGAAAGATTAATCAAAATATCTTCAGCAACCAAAACGAGAGTTATGGACATACATGTGAACTTACAGCACAGGAAGCGTGTCTCCGACCTATACAATGTGTAAAGCAGGCAATAATGCTCCTTGGAATGAAATATTGTCAAAGATCCTAACAACAGTATAATATACAGTGAAATTTCTCCATTTGACCACACCTATTCCAGACCACTTTTACACGACACAGAATGATCTCATAAGACTAATATATTTTCATCCTCTTTCTGACGACCAGAAAATTGCGAAAAAAGATTTACAGTGCAGTGTTGTACATCCTTGTACACCCTTACTTGCACTATTCTGGGAATGTCTCATTCTTATTGTTACTACAGAGCAGCAAGTGCAGACATGGTAACTGTGCATATGAGAAAAGTGAAGTGCAAGAATGAATTTCTGTAATAAAGGAATATCTCAGTGTGATATATCAAACAAGCCAGACGTAGTTAATTTATCTGCAAGCAACATAATATCATCTGATTCAGTACTCAAGAACCTCATCTATCCGGCCCTCATTAATCCGGATCTCTGGTTTATCCAGATCAAAAATAATAAAAATATTTTTACTTGTACAGTATTTCTTTTACGGCGTCGACTCTTTTTGAATATCTTTTCCGCCAAGGATAGTTAAGGACAGAAACTGGAAGTAATTTGTCCACCGACTATCAAAGGTACCGTCCCAGCGTTCTCCTGGAAATAATGAAAATCGTGGAAAGCCATTCCCAGGACACCAGAGGTGGGATTTGAACCCATGCTCTTCTAAATGCAACGCACTATTAATTCACTGATGATGAATTTTAAAATGAAACTGGCGCTCCATCAGAAGACATGAGTCGTGGAGAGGCCACAATGAAGCTGAACAAACTGATGGCCAGAATCCTTGACTGAAACCACACAACCAGAACTATTGTTAGTGAAAAGTCTTCGTGAACATGCTGCGCGCAAACGCTATACAAATGTAAATTTAAAAAAAAAACTTGCACATTATTTTAGTGCATAAAACAGAGTCGTAATTGTACGAAAAGTGTTCTTATATTTTTTTTACAATTGAAAAAAGGTATTACTTTACAACTTATTTTAATTGATTATATAACAAGTATTGTATTTGTTACTTTAGTTTTTCTGGATTATCTGGATTTCCAATAATCCAGATCAGTTCCGGTCCCACTTAATCCGGATAAACGAGGTTCTTGTGTATTTAAATTAGAAGGAAGGGATGTTCCACCTGATACACAAAGATATAAATTCAAATATTATATTTTACATATTAAAACAACAGTAGTATTTTCGACCTGAGGTGGGTCATCCTCAGCTAGATGCATCAATAATAATTTTCTGGTGCATAGCAAGATTAAGTCTTATTTACCAGTCTTGTGAATATTTTATGAACAGCAACAAAATGTGATATTTTATAGTTTTAAACTACCTTGAAGAGTGCTATTATAGTTTTTAAGGATTATTTATGCATCTAGCTTAGGATGCCTCCACTCAGGGTAAAAATTAGTACTAGTGTTTAAAATGTAAAATATAAGATTTGAATTTAAAACTTTGTGTATTGATCAAGTGGAAAATCCCCACCCTTGAATTCAAATTTTGATTTAAGGAACCATCAATTCGGATAATATGAAACTTATATCGTATGATACAAGATCATCTTGCAATTAGTTTGCGTGGAATATTGCAATGTATAACGTAGTAGTAGTAGTAGTAGTAGTAGTAGTAGTAGTAGTAGTAGTAGTAGTAAATTGTTTGACATTCTCTTCAAGATGACCACCCCTCTAAAAGACAGATTTTTTTGTTATCTTCTGGTCGGCTTCAAGAGGTTTCACAGTACATAGTCGCAAAGTTAAATACTGCTTGGTGTATGATGATGATGATGATGATGATGATGATGATGATGACGATGATGATGATAATGATGCTTGTTGTTTAAAGGGGTCTAACATCTAGGTCATTGGCCCCTAATGGTATGAAATGTAATAACAAATTAAAAGTCCAAAATCTTCCACTGACCAGTATTCAAAACGTGAGAACAAAGATTGAATGGATGGATATGAATTTAAAACAATCAGTGGATCTGACCCACAATGCCTCACATTCACAGAAACTGACATAAAACAATAGTATTACTGACCAAGGGATTGCTTCTATAGCATAATAATGAATCAATGATGCTTGTAGTCTAAAGGAGTCCAAAATCCAAGTCATCGGCCCCTCATACTGGTACTTATCACTAGGAAAGTAGAACCATGGTATTTGTCATGTTGCGGTACTAATAAAAGTAGCGTAGACTCGCGGTATTCCACACATTATGGTACTACTCACAGGTAATGAAATTCGCATATGTAATACAGACTTATGGTGTTTCGCACATCGCGATGCCATTTACAAGCAACGCAAACCTATGATGTTCATCACATATGTGTACTAACCACAGGGACCCGCACTATCCCGTGGTGTTCCTCATATAGTGGGTACTAATCATAGGCAAGCCAGAACCATGGTGTCGCTCCTAAAGTGGTACTAATCACAGGTACTGTAAAAGCCAGCAACGCACTCTGTTGTTACTAATCACAAACCTATTTTGTACCTAACATAGTGGTACTATGTGCAAGTAAAGCAACCCATGGTGTTTCCCGCATGGTGGTACTAATCACAAGTAGTTTCGTGGTTCTAATACATCATCCCTTGGTCGCCCCTTTTAGTCGCCTCTAACGATAGGCAGGGGATAACGTGGGTGTATTTTTCAACTGCGTCTCCCACCCACAGGGGTGCTTGGTGTATGTATGGAGTTTGCATATGATAGCCTCAAGAAAGGTAATATATTTTACATTGTTTTAATATGAGGATTATGAAAGAAGTTGTGTATAATGCAGTAAAATCTTCCTGTAAGTGAGAGAAGACACCAGACATATCATTCTTGAGGTTCCTGAAACCCCTCAAAGAAAAGGCTTGAACAAGGAATTTTGTACAAACTTAACATGCCATTATGAAGGTATTCAAGTAAATTTTAAAGAATTGTTCTCCTAGATTAATATCAAATAAATGTGTAACTAAGAGGATATTACTTAAACAATGTAGAGGCAAAATTATATTTAGTTTTATTAGTATAATCAGGCTTCATCAATCTGTGTTTCAATTCTCTGAAATTGAAATGACTTTGTATATCCAAGACACAGTCCTCTGTGCTTTCTTATTTACAGTACATACCAAACAACTGATGAGGCTATACCATCATTAAGGCTAGATCTGTTTTCTTCCCAGACCTTTCATGTAATATCTAGAAGAAAAAAAACTACGTATGATAATGTGATGTTAAACTGCAAGCATAGAAAAATTATTATTATTATTATTATTATTATTATTATTATTATTATTACTGATTTTAAGTCTTGTAAATTATTTTAATGGCTTTCAGAGATGCTGAAATTTTGTCCCACAAAAGTTAATTTAAGTGCCGGCAAAGCCATTTATACATGGGTGGCATATGTACGGTGACCAGACATCCCCTTTTATCTGGACATGTCCTTTTTAGACCATTGTCTGGGGTCCGGATGGATTATTTTAAAAAACAAAATGTCCTCCTTTTTTAGCGAATCTGCTTATTTTGGGGTAATCTGCTTTACTACTACTTTTTTACAAGTATTCATTATGTGATGGCATCATTGATATTGTATCAAAAATAAAAAAAACTGATTATACAGTACATGTGATTATTCTATGCATGCCTTGTATAGTGATAATAGACTATATATTGCATATTTCTCTCTCAGCAATGCCCTTTCAGAACACTATGTTAACGTGCGACAGCTGACGTGACAGACGACAGGAGATATCCAGGATTTGAAGGAAGCCTGTTTTAAATGGATTGTTATTGAATGTGATGTTGAAAAATGTATTCTGTATTTGCAAGCTACGTGATGATGTGAAATCTTTTGATCAGTTCTACAATTTCAAATGATTTCTGAATGAGAGTAGTAATGGCCCTGAATTTAACAAGTTACCTTGTAGTTAGAAATGGGCAAAGTATTTCAATTCATGTAAGTCAGTTGATTGTAGTTCAGAGTTATTAAAACTTGCAGAATACTTTTTTTCTATACCAGGGCACAAAGCAAATGTAGATCAACTATAATTGATCTCAGCACAATGGCCTGATAATAGCAACCGTTTCAAAGTAGAATCTGTTAAAATCTTCTTAATGGTTCAATATAATCTAAAGAAATTTACAAGTGTATCTTTTTATAAGTATTTTTTTACAACTTGTTTTACATCGCACCGAGACAGATAGGTCTTATGGTGACGATGGGACAAGAAAGGACTAGGAGTCAGAGGAAAGCGGCCGTGGTCTTAAGGTACAACCCACTATATCCTGGATGCAAACTCACAGCTGCGCGCCTCTAACCGCACGGCCAACTCGCCCAGTAAGTATTATTTAGACACACAAAAACTCCCGAAGGCAACTGAATCTTCAGAAAAGTACTAGCAAGGTGTGTAAATTAGTTTCAGTGTTTAAATTTTGTAAGAATTTACTGTATAATATAGAAATGGATAAATTTTGTTTATGTATGTGAAAATTAGAATATGTAAGTCTAAATTCAGACTCTCAGTGGAGGATGTGTGTGTCCTCTTTCTTCCAGCATTTTCCTCCTTTTTAAATACTTTTTAAATAGTTTTCTACTCTTTTTTCTTGTATCTGGTCACCTTAGGCATATGTATTTTCAAATACTACCAGACTGAGCCAGCATCTCAAAACCGCCAGCTTGGACTCAGAAAACCAGCACTCAACTGCCTGGGTCACTCAGTCTGTCAAAAAAAATTTTTTTTGAAGCTAATCAATTTAGAACTTAAAAAAGAAGAAATACTATCTCACCTGTATTTCACATACTAAACAAATCTCTGCATATATCTTTAAATCCAGAACTACTCAACTTAAAACTTGTGGCAAAGAAGTCAAAAATGTCAAGCGGAAAGTCAAAAAGCACAAAGTGACAGGTATGATTGCTGGAGTTATTTAGCACCTCACACATCCTCTTAGTAGAGTCATGTAAGCCACCTGAAGTGCCGTCAACAGTAATAGTTGATTGGCTGCAGAAATGTAAGCTGCTAAAAAATCTCATTTTTTACTTGTCTCACAAACTATCAGGCTAATTTCCTATCTTGTGTTAATAAGTGATAAAAATGACATACTGCAAACATTAAACTCAAGTCTCACTAAAATGAATATATTAAGATGGAGAATTATGTGACATTTCTTTGGAAACATTCTTTAAACAGCAATTTATAACTCATTAGATTCACCACACTTAAGTCTATATGTGTATGCTGTGAATTAATAAAATTATAAAATAAACAGTAGGAATACAGCAGTTGCACTGATCAATGAGAGGGATATAGAAGAAAAAAGAAGTCCCAGAACACTGGGGTAAATGTCCAATAATTTAAGAAAGAAGAGACTGTTATCAGTGGAATACTGTGTAGGAGGGATTTCATTATTCAAGAAAGGTAATAAGAACCCAACAACTACAGGGGAATCACTTTTAATTTACATGTAGTCAAGATATTCGAGAGAGTATATTTAAGGAAGACCAAGGATGAAATTAGAAAAGAAAATAGAAGAACAATATGGCTTTAGGAAAGACAAATTAACATTTAATCTGATCTTCACACTAAGGAACATGATGGAGGGAAAAATGGGAGTTTGGAAGAGATTTGTTGATCACATTTGTAGGCATTGAGAAGGCCTATGACAGTGTACCAAGGCAGTTGGTATGGGATGCACTGAGGAAGAAACAAGTAGACAGAGCAGAAGTGCAAATGATACAAAATTGTACAGCACACACATATAGATATCAGACCAAGTCCATGAACACCAACAAAATGAAATGAGTCGAGTTCAAACAGCCAAAATGAAATTCCTCAGAGGTATTGTAGGGAAGACAAAAAGTCGAATCAGAAATTAAGAAATTAGAAAAAGGATTAAAGTTTCAAAACTACAGGACAGAAGATAAACCTGCAAGATGAAATGGTTTGGACACATCAGAGAACACAGAGTTCCAAAGGAAGTATTAACAGAGGAACCAAGAGGAAAGAGACCAAAAGGAGGGCCTCCAAAGAGGTAGATGGATACAGTGGAGAAGAGTATAGAGAAGAGAGAAGGAAAGATGGAAGAAATACAAGAAGCAGGAAAATTGGTGGAGAGACAGGCAATGATTTAAGTGCTGGCTTCATAACCTGACCCAGGAGAGGACTAGAAACAGTGAGTAAGAAGAAACAACAAAGAAATAAAAACGCAGTATCATAGCAAAACAGAGCTTGCTAGCCACTGCAAGCTCTAGTATTGTGCTGTCAACAGGGAACAACTTATCCCCCAGTGAGTGTTAAGACTGTGTGTATTGGACTGTGATCCCAAAATAACTTTGCAGCCAAAGGAAATGCAGCTAATGAGAAAAGCCAGGCATGTGCTTGTCAGTACAGTAAAGTCTATGCCAGAATTTATAAAGTTTAAAGTCTCTGAATTTGGAATATTCTAAATGGTATTCAGATGTAGCTCCTCAAGGAGGGCTGCAAGTTTGTACAACCCCCAGTAATGTTCCTGAATTCCCAATTTTCTCACTAAATCATTATTATAGTCTTCATCCATGACTGTAGCTGGTATCTTATTTTGTACGTCTGTAGGAGGCTATGAGCCACCAGAAGCCTTCACTTTTGCAGCAGGTTTCCGAGTTGCAAACTTATGGAAGGTTACAGGGGGATTTACAGGCATGGCTTGCAAGTTCTGCTCTACTATGATACTGTGTTTTTATTTCTTTGTTGTTTCATCTTCTTCAGTCCCTGTTGCTAGTTTTCTCCTGGGTCAAGGTATGTCAAACTCCCTCTAAGTAGTGTCATTTTATTTATTCGGCTTGTGCAATATACTGTGGCATATTTTACGTAAAAGCAGGCATGGCATTGTCTACTAAGTAGCAGGCTGGTTAAAAATAGTTTGCTCAAGTTAATTTTAACTAAAACTGGCCTACACATATAACATTTTTTGAAATTAACCTATTTTTTTCTTTTTTTGCTAGTTGCTTTACGTCGCACAAACACAGATAAGTCTTATGGCGATGATGGGATACGAAAGGCCTAGGAGTTGGAAGGAAGCGGCCATGGCCTTAATTAAGGCACAGCCCCAGCATTTGCCTGGTCTGAAAATGGGAAACCACGGAAAACCATCCTCAGGGCTGCCAACAGTGGGATTCGAACCCACTATCTCCCGGATGCAAACTCACAGCCGTGTGCCCCTGACCGCACTTAACCAATATCAACAAATTCATTGAGTTGATAAAGAACTTGCACATAATTCTCTGTATAGAAATTATTCTCTCTCCTAACGCTGCAATACGGTAAATTCTATATTCAACGAATGCCTATTCAACAAGCTTCGGATTTAATAGACATAATTCAACAAATAAATACAGATAATAAAAATAATTAAAATTTTTAAATGAAGAGAAATGAACCGGAATACAATTTTACAGATTTTCAATCCTATGACTTTTGTGAAAATTTGAAGCAGACTGGTGACAAAGTGGGAATGACAGTGAACAATGGCTGGACTCAACGGTGACCCACGCTACCAAATTCGAAGTCAGGAGGAGATTACTGAAGATATTCCAAAGGGCAATCACAAAGCTTATCACAATGAAGATAAAGAAGTGGTTTCAGCTGGTCTGAAACTATCAGTGGTTAAAGAACATGTTGATATCATAAGTAAGACCCAGAGGTGACTGCTTGTTACGAATATTTTCAACAATTTCTTATTACTAGGGCAAGGCATTTGATGATTTTGCATCTTTTTTTTATGAAGGCCAAAATTTTTTTTTAATTTTTTTTTTTTTTTGCTAGGGGCTTTACGTCGCACCGACACAGATAGGTCTTATGGCGATGATGGGATAGGAAAGGCCTAGGAGTTGGAAGGAAGCAGCCGTGGCCTTAATTAAGGTACAGCCCTAGCATTTGCCTGGTGTGAAAATGGGAAACCACGGAAAACCATTTTCAGGGCTGCGATAGTGGGATTCGATGCAAGCTCACAGCCGCGCGCCTCTACGCGCACAGCCAACTCGCCCGGTGAAGGCCAAAATATAGCTAGAGTATATGTACATGTGTTTCATGAATTGACTGATTAAATAAGGGCAATTTGTTAGGGCATTTTTTCATTTTTTGCCGTTTACAAGAGATAGGTCATTTTTGGAGCAATTTATGGTCATTTTTGGCATTTTTAATTGTTTTCCGGGAAGTGTTATATTTCGTTATATTTGGATATTTAATTAATATTATTTATGTTTACAATACTTGTCTATTATGTTTAACTTAGACAAATAACTTGCTCAAGAAAGAACGTAGACTTGCAACATACCCTGCTGCCACTAGTTTTCAAGGAAAGAGTATTTTCAACTCGATTGCACTTGCAAGAAAACATACTATAAGCAGTACCTGCTTCCCCTATACGTAAGACGCATAATGGACTCGCCTAAGCTGGGCATTGCTCTTTATCTTCAGCTAGATAAGAAGGAAGTCAGTCGCCCGCGTGCTGAGAGTCGAGTGAATTCTTTGTTGACAAGTACTGTAAGATGCCCAAAGTTAAAGGAAGTACAATTGTTAAATTAAAACAATTTGTTACACAATATGGAGAAAATATATTTTCCACTGATGGGAAAATATTATTTTGCAAAGTGTGTGATGTGCGAGTTTCAGCAGAAAAGAAGTTTACAGTTGAACAACATGTTTCGCGAGAAAAACATAAACTTAGTGTGCAGCGACTTGAAGATAAAAGAAACCGTGGCTTACACCAGACACTACTGGGTGAATCTTCAACATTTTCTCCATTTTGTGAGAAACTGTGTACAGCATTTTTATGCGCCGATATTCCACTGAACAAATTGAACCATCCAAAGCTGCGTACATTCTTAGAAGAGGAGACTGGAAAATCTGTGCCAGATCCCAGAACATTAAGAAGAACCTACGTTGGAAGATGCTATGACAAAACGTTACAAGAAATAAGGATAAGGGTAGGAGACGGAAACGTATGGGTATGCATAGATGAAACAACAGACAGTATGGGACGATATATAGCCAACGTTATTGTAGGCGTCCTGGAAGCAGGGAATGCTGGAGAACCATTTCTACTACATTGTGAGCAATTGGACAAAGCTAACTGGTCAACAATTAGCAAACTGTTTGACCAGTCTTTGAGGCTATTGTGGCCCGATGGCATTCGGAATGACAATGTGCTGCTTTTAATAACAGATGCAGCACCCTACATGGTAAAGGCTGCAAATTTGTTACAAGCGCTCTTCTCGAAAATGGTGCATGTCACATGCCTAGCCCATGCGTTACATCGGACCGCGGAAGAGGTACGACATAATTTTCCTGAAATTGACAAGTTAATTGGGTGCATAAAGAAAGTGTTTTTAAAAGCCACATCTAGAGTTCTAGCATTCAAAACAGAAGCTCTTGAAATTCTCTTGCCCTTTTCACCTGTTTTGACTAGATGGGGAACGTGGATTGAGGCTTGTTATTACTGCGAGAACTTTGAAGTTGTAAAGAAAGTGGTCGATTCCTTTGACAAAACTGAGGCTGGATCAATAAAAACAGCCCAGGAACTCTTGGCTGACAAAGAAATTGCAGGTAAACTTTCCTACATAAAAACAAATTTCGGATCCCTTCCTAATGCAATAAGTGCTCTAGCAAAATCCCAAGTGCCACTAGTGGAGCAGCTGCAAATTGTGTATAAAGTTGTGAATGATCTGAATCGTGTGTGTGGTACAGTGGGTGAAGTTGTATCCATGAAATTGAATAAGGTGTTGCAAAAGAACAGTGGGTATAAAACTTTGTGTTCTATTGGCAAATCATTGTCGGGTGAAACTTTTCTCTTACCGACTGTGAATTGAATCCGGGAGATATTGCTTGTTTTTCAGTATGCACCAATTGTTTCAGTTGAGGTAGAGAGAAGCTTTTCCATGTACAAATCGTTACTTGCAGACAATATACAATCGTTTTTATCTGAGAACCTACGCAAAGTTTTTATTGTGCATTTCAATTCGAATTTATTGTAAACAGCCACTGAAGTTTGTTTTCTTAAATATTCTTTGTTAATTAAATGACACCTATTTGCTAGGAGAGTATTTGAAGAATATGCCAGTTCTAAAAATTTTTTTTTTTTTTAACCAGGGGTGCAAAGTGGTATTTACTTTGTTAGTAACAAAAATAATTTAAACTTAATGCATTGTCATCCATTAAAATTCTCTCTCAAATCAGCTAATTGTTTCTTAAAGGATTAATAAATAAGTGACTTACGATTAATTTATTGGTCTTTTTTTCAAATTTTGTGTCACTTTTTAACCATTTTTAGGTCATAAATGCATTTTTTTATTTTGCATTTTCTTGCTATTTTTTGGTCATTAAATGCCTTGCCCTACTTATTACGAATATTTTCAACAATTTCTATCAGTAATTATCGAGAACAGTATACAAGCAGAAAGCAACTAAAACTAGATGCTTGTTTTCAAGACAAATCCATTATAAAATGGTATGCATATGAAATTATTCCCGTTAGGTATACTAACAGGGCCTACTGCAAAATCTTTTACTATCAGTACAATTCCTAAAATCTGTGATTTAATGGACTTCGAATTTTATGGACAACCCTTAGTCCCAAACACATCGCACCTACACAGATAGGTCTTATGGCGACAATGGGACAGGAAAGGGCTAGGAGTGAGAAGGAAGCGGCCGTGGCCCTAATTAAGGTACAGCCCCAGCATTTGCCTGGTCTGAAAATGGGAAACCACGGAAAACCATCTTCAGGGCTGCCAACAGTGGGGTTCGAACACACTATCTTCCGAATACTGAATACTGGCCATACTTAAGCGACTGCAGCTATCGAGTTTGGTACTTTGACTTTCAGTATCACATTAGGAGGGGGCAATAAAAGAGAACTCACCATTCGGCTATCTTCTTGTGACAGCGCATTACACTGTTTTCTATGTCAATAGGGTGATACCGCATGCCACGCAGCATGATGGTTTCATCCAGCGCCCCCACCACGAACACAGCATCATGCAATTCTGAAATAAAATGAGTTTTATTAGATAAGGGAAATTTTTCAAGTAAATCTGCATCTGAAAGAGAACTGACAAGGAATACTAAAGAATTGAAACAGTGCTCCATGCAGTCAATGTATTAAATAGTAATGTCAACAAGGGAAAATATGACATATTCAGGATTGATCTACTGCATTAGCGCTACTTTGAATCGAGCATGTAAAACAGAAATAATTTACATGAAATATGCATGCTCTCTGTTCATAATCCAGTCTCAAAAAAAATAAAAATATTTACAGTCATACCATACATGTATCTTAACACATGCAAAACTATCCTTAGACTTCCCATCTCTCTCAGCAAGAAGTATTTGGTGACTACAGCAACCCTAACTAAATCTGGCACAATATCCAGTTGTACTAGGTACCTCTCCTTTTCTGTCTAACCTCCCACATCCTGTTCTCTTTTACTTCTCACAAGGGTGCTATTAGATTCACAAAAACTTCAGTGTCTTACTTTCCTGAATTCATGGCACTATTCTTTCCTTTTCCTTTGAACTGCCAGAACTCTGAAGAAACGTATCAAGAACTACATACAAGCCAGTAAAACTAACAGACTTCAATCACTCAGCTACACAAAGGTATTTTTATCTTCCTATTTTGTCCTGGTTATTACACCATTACCTAAATAAATGGCACTGTTGTTTCATTTAATGCCTATGCAAATAATTTTAAATTGCCCCACTCAGTAAAAATGTATAGAAACCTGTGACAGTAGTATGTGTAACATGCTTGGGATAGGAGACTAGAACCCTCTTATGAATTGAGTAATTTTTAAGAGGGGAGGATCAAGGTTACTCAACAGTTCTGGCTTAAGTGCGAGCATAACCCACAGTAGCAGAAATTATGTTTCGGTTGTGCTGCAAGCACCATCTGCAGTTGATTTTGAAAAGAGATTAAAAATTGAAAACAAAATATGCATGCCATTAGAGTGGTTTACGAGATTCCATGAAGCTTTATTAGGTTCATGTGTTGCAAGACTGCACTACTACTGCCCAAGTCAATGATGTGTGATATTTTCAAATCAAATCAACTAGACTCAAATCACCAATGATCTGCATTTAGGATTGTCACTGTGGTGGTACATTATCAGTTGTTTTCCTAGTCATAAAGGATTTCAAAGAAGTCTGAAATTTATTGAACATCTCCCTTGGTGAATTATTTCAATCCCTAATTCCTCTTCCTATAAACAAATTCCCTCCCCCCCAATTTGTCCTCTTGAATTCCAACTTTATCTTCATATTATGTATAGATTTCCCTACTTTCAAAAACTCCATTTGAGCTTATTCGTCTACTAATGTCATTCCACGTTATCCCTCAACTGACAAGTCGGAATTTCCTGGTTGTTGAGCAGCTCGTCGCCTTACTCCCAAGTCTTCCCAGCCCAAAATTTGCAACATTTTCCATGTGCTTCTGAGCATTTATATCTTAGAATACTACCTCTGACATTGCTCTCTAAACATGACTTTGCAACATGGAGAAGTGCTAGACTGCGACCAATTTTAAATATTTTGTGCAATGATAGTGGTTTTTCATTAAAAATAATGTGTTCTGCCTCAATTAACTTTTAATTTTTTTGTTTTTTGCACAATGGAAATATGTATAACACGCATCAGTTGACTCATTTGCTTTAACTAATGCATGGTAATTATTCTTTTAAATAAGAAAACAACTTGTGCAAGCTGTATTTTACATTTATATATCAAATTGATGAACAAAAGCCAACCAAACCTAATGCAAAACACAAGCTCACAAAAAACTATAATGGTTGCAGAGAAAAAATTGTTTGAAAAACCTAAAAGAATCGTAAACTAGAGCAACTGGTACAGATTTCAAAGTCCAAAACAGAATGCATTTATAAACCATATGATAGACAAATGACAGTACTACATTTTAATTCCCATCAGTCTACATGAAAAGTACGGTAGGCCTACTATGTTGTCATTGGGAAATTTAATTTTCTGTTGTATAAGCATCAAGGAAAGAATCCCCTTGTGTGACTTTAAAAAAGCTCCTTATCAAGATAGCAAGCACAAAAAATATGTTAACAATATTACTTGAGTACCTTCTTTCCCTGCTCTAAATCAGAAGTCAACAAATTCAGAAATTTTCAGAAGAATTTTGATTTCTAATAAGTAATGCAGTACAGCAATTTGATACAATGACTCGTTAAATGCATCACATTATGATTGTGTTATATTTCTCTATTTAAAGGGAGAAAATTAGGATTAACTATACAGATCTCCACAGAAGCAACTGTTGACCAAAGTCAAAACACTCAACTTTTATGGCCAGTTTCTGTCATGGTCTACAGTACTTGGCTATACAAGCAAGTAGGTAAATCGAACATCTCTACTCCATAATCACTTGATTAAGAATGTTAACCTGCAAGACTTTTATAAATAAAAAATTTCAATTAAATTTTGAAGAGCACCATCAGTATGTTACAAATGATATGTTCTAAAATTATAACATATTACTAACCATAATGCAAGTTAGGAAATCCAGAAACAAGAGGAGAGCAGCAGTTTACCAAGTAAGAATATTCCCTTCTACCTGCCTCATGAACTGAATTTTCTTATTTTCTTTTTTCAATCTTATTTAGTATTTTTAGCTGAAATGTATTTCTTATATGAGGCAAATTTAAAAAAAAAAAATTCTTTGGAGGTATAGTATAGGGAGAAAGTACAGGGATGTTTCTCAATTTGAGCAATAGTTTTTGAGAGAAAAATTAAAACCTTTCAATACTGAAAATGGTTGGCTTGAGTGCCAATACAGAGGATTTAAAATTGCTAATAAAATTATTTCTGGAGAGCCCTTGGTAAAAAAAAAGTAGTTCAGAAGAAATTAACTTACAAAGTCATGATGGTTTGAAGGCTAAAGCAAGAAATATTGATATCCTTTCTTCAGTCACCTAATGAGAGATCTGAACTTTAAATTCACTCTTTTTTTTTTCCTTAAAAATATCACAGTGTAATTTCTATTCAAGTTAAAGCCTGTTCAATAAAGACATTTTCCTTGAACGTCATGCTTACACAATATATAACCAGATAGATAACTAAGCCGATAACCATCTCTGGTGAGATTGTGCTTACAGTGGATTGTACCTCCTGGTATGGAGTAGAACGTGTTTTATTACTTTTATCAATCCATCTCCAGCTCATGTTTGACTTTCAACCAATCCCTATAATGAAGTGTGTAAAAGTATGGCTCACCGGGTCAGTGAGTGTATACATCTCAGTGGGTTTAACAGACCGACACATAACACTGGCATGATTTAAAAGTACATTAAAGAACATCTGAAATTCTGAACCCTGTTAGTAAATATTTCTTTGATCTAGTTTATATCAAATGGAAGTGTGAGCAATATTTCATGTATCTTCTTAATTTTGCTCACTCTATATAGTGCTGACTTCACAATTAATGGGTAGCAAGCCTGCCTCTTACTTGGAGGCCCCAGGTTTGATTTCCAGTCCGTTCAGGGTTTTTAGCCGGATCTGAGGGCTTGTTTGAAATACACACAGCCTACATGACAGTAACTGATGAGCTATTTAATGGCGAAATGGAGACCCCAGTCAGCAAAGACAAGAATAACAGCCGAGAGGATTAGTTGCACTGACCACAAGTTATCCCGTAATCTGGAGGGCTTCGGACTGAGCAATGGCTGCTCAGCAGGCGAAGGCCCATCAGGGCTGTAGAGCCCTGTGGTTTGATTCGGTTTGGTTTTTCAATTATTTAGTGAAGCGTGATACCCGAGTGATATTGTCAATAGCTTATCACCAAGGCAATTGCTGTTCAAATCCTGCCCCATGCTTGTGGGAGTTTTGAACCGATTAGTCATATCCTCGTGGTTTGGATTTCATGAAAAAATAAAGGTCCCACAGCTATGATCACAATATCAACAGTCAGAGAACTGCAAGCTTGCTTCTCTGCTTCTTCCATCACAGCTGGACATCTTGGAATAATGAAATGATTAACTGAAAAGCTCCACTTTATAAGAGTTTTATCTGCACCTACCAGATCAGATGCATGGCTAGTGCTGTTTACCAACTGATGAGTCCAAATCAGCACACAGGGGCGAAGAGCTGGTGACAGAAATGAGTTGGCCTGACAATTTATGATATCCAATAACAGACCCATTACAGTTGAACTGGTTAAGACGTCCATCTCTAGCGCGTTTCCCCGATTATTACGTCATTATTCCAAAGCCCCAGTCCATCTCCTATTAAATACATATTAAAGAAACCTTGATAGCACATTTACATCTCTCTTTAGTACGTTCGTAATCTTCCCACCATAAGAAATTTAAATTACCGTTCCTGACCATGTTGCGTGCACGAGGCACAACCGATGACTGGCCTGGGTGAGGATTTGGTAAAGAACTTAATTTCACAGCCCTAGCATGTCTGCCTACAGCTGCAGGGAACGTCAGTCTCAAGCCAGTCTTTGATGTGGGCGTGTGTTTGTATCGCGCAACAGTAGCTTGTGTGATGTGTTGGTGCTTAATTTTATGATCGTAAGAGCATTGTGTAACAATGTACGTAAATTAGGCCTACTGTACGTACGTATACAGCTGACGTGTTGGTGCTTAATTTATGTCCTATTAAATATACGCTAAAGAAACCTGGATAGCACATTTACATCACTCTTAAGTACATCAGTAATATTCCCACCATAAGAAATTCAAATTAGTGTTCCCGACCATGTTGCGCACACGATGCACCACCGATGACTGGCCTGGGTGAGGATTTGGTAAAGAACTTAATTTGCCTGGTGTAAAAATGGGAAACCACGGAAAACCATCTTCAGGGCTGCCGATAGTGGGGTTCGAACCCACTATCTCCTGGACGCAAGCTCACAGCTGTGTGCTCCTAACCACACAGCCAACTCATCCAGTGGTAAAACACTCAAAGCCTCCAAGAAATATGCCATGCCATACATAACGTTCAAATGTTCAGAAGACCACCAGTCAAGTTTTGACATTGGAAAAAGAGATGGAGATTTTTAGCATGCTCCCTCCTTAGGACGTTATTTTGTTCAGTCCCCACCAAAAAGGTCCTAACCAATTTTGGCTGTATATTGGTATTATAGAAAAACGTGTAAAGGGGGGTCAAATTGCAAAAGACTTATAAACAGGGACATTAGGCGTGTTTTTTTTGTTGTTCTGAAGTCTTGAAAGGTCGAGATCATTTCTTTCAAATTAAGTGTTTTGTTAATGTTATTCTGTTAATTGGAATTTTAGTAACTTAATTTTGCCATTTCAGATTCTAAATCAAATTTGTAAGCAATTTCATGTTGAACAAAAAAAAATATTTTTCTCTTAGAAAAGATGTATAAAAAAGAAAAACGATAAATTTTATTAAATGGTGTCTAATCAGAATATTACGATTGACATAACTACTGATTGGAGAGCAAAACCATTATTCAGGCATAATATATGGCTGACTGGTTTTACAGCACAAAATTGAGCAAAGTTCAAAATCTTAATTTTAATGTGCTAAATATTTCCAATGTTCAGAGTTGATTAGACAAAAAGATTGAACATTTAAAAATGCAAGTTCAGATTAATAACTTTGTACAAAAACATTGAAAATTGACCGGTTTTACCCCACTTAATGGTAATAACAGAAGTATAAAGCTTTCTGAATGATAAACGCAGTGAAAGTCTTCATCCACTAAGGCAAATTCTGAATTTGAATGGAGGAGGAGAAGGAAGCCTTAACTTCTAAGAGAAAGAATTATGGTCTAATTAACGAACTTCAATAAAATTCCCTTTTTGTGGAACGTGGTTGTAATGGAAAATATTCTGCAATAAACTGGAGAGATGTAATTGGATTGATTCTACAGAAGGGATGCTAGCAATAATTCTGCCTATATTTCCATTATATTCCTTCCCTTGAATGAAGATATTACATTTATTTCTTGATTTTAACAATTAAGAATGATTGCACTTCTTGAATTAAGAATAGGGTAATGAGGCATCAAGCATATAAACAGTAGTTTGTGTTTTATTCTCCAGTTCATTCTGACCGTTAAATATCAGTTTTATGTCCAAAGACTGCAATAACGTAAGTATATTAATAAACAGTAATGTATAAAATATTTGTGTAAGCGATTAACAGAAAAAGTTGTTAAAAAGAATTAGTTCCTTTTTCACAGAGCTCAGTGCCATTTTTTCTTTCTCTTGTATGATTACCAAGGACAAGTTTAAGTATATATTTTATTATGTACATACTACTTAAAGTGCATTCAACTAAAAGTGATGAAATAGTTGTGAAGTTATATCACTACAGTCTCGTTGATTCAGCTGTGCAGGTTTAATACCAACAGAGGTTAAGGAAATTATTTCTTTTTTAAGTGAAGGCAAAATATATTTGTTCTGATGAGCCAATATTTCGACTTTCCCATACCTTCCCTCTCATTAACAAAGCTTACGTGATAAAAATAAACTAATATATTATAAAATACATGCACAATACAGGAAACTAACATACATCAACATCAAGATGAATATATAAATTAAGACTGGAGCATAGCAGTGGGACAACTCAACATCACACTACTGAAAGCTGACTTGCAACACTGCTGCCCACATTACATACATTATAACTAAGAGTAAACATGCTAAATAAAAACAGCCAAATCTCAATAGTAACATGAACTTCTGAAACATTCAGGATTCCCTTTGCCAAATTTGCCAGAGGACAAGATACTAGTATGATGAAGTTCAAAAACGTTAATGACATTGAGCTTTCATCATCCTGCCATTACTTCATAAATTCTATCTCTTTATTACATTTCCCATTTTTAATGTAATATTCTACTTGTAAAGTGCACAGTCTGTACAGAATCTTGTCAATTGGCAAACGCAAACTTAGCAGGTTATCACTAAGATGTGGCTGTCCGTACTGCGTCCTCCAGCGCTTGACGGGCTGTGTCCGCGCTATGGCTACTGTAATAAGAAGCTGAGCTGCACCTGGTGCGTCTGGCTGGGGCTGGGGCTGAGCAGGGGCAGACGACTCGGATTCCTCACCTCCGCTCGCCGAGTCTGCTTGCTGCTGCGTGCACTCCGTGCGGCGCAGGAAGCCCAGATAGCCCGTGCGAGCATAGGTCTCGCCTGTCGTGCCCGTCACTAGCCGTGCGTTGAAATGATCTGCATAATCAGTCTCATCGCCATAGATTGTAAAGTAGCCACTTGCATTATGGCTTGACTGGACCCAGATCTGAATCAAGACAAAGAGGCACATTAGACAAATTGTTTGCCTTTGCAACTACAGTAAGTTTACAGTTTAAACTTGCTTAGAATTATGGTCAATATTTCAACAAGTTTACCAAGGGAGTAAATATTCCTATTCTGGCTCTAAATCACTCATTCAGACAACTTAACAATCTGCATCCAGTTGATACAAATTATGATAAACACACACTAGTCATAGATGTGAATAAAGACAATGAAATTAATGACATTCCATCTCAAATCAAACATGATAGGATTTTTATTTTGGAATTAAATACAGGGTTTCCATAAAAGAATTCCAGGATTTTTAGGCAAAATATTGTAATGAAGTAAAAAACTTATATTAATGTTTAATACATGGAAAGGTTGCATTTTCAAGTTTTTTAACAATTTAATAAAGTTCAATATGAGCCCCTTTAGTGGCACGGCACACATCGTAACGGTATTCCACCTCTTCCCATGTCCTGGCCAGCATGTCTGGGGGGACGGTTGCCACACAATTCATTATTCGTTCCCTGAAATGGCCAACATCACGAATTTTCTCTGCATTCACAAGATTCTTGATATGCCCCCAGAAGAAAAAGTCCAACGGAGTCATATCAGGGCTCCTTGGAGGCCATGGAATAGGTCCTTCCCTTCCAATCCATCTGTTGCCGAGTCGAGCGCCAAGTGCCTCACACACACGCAAACTGAAGTGTGGCAGTGCCCCATCTGGTTGGAAGTAGACTAAACCCTTCTCCGCCTCAATGTCATCTAACTGAGGAAAAACATATTCCTCTAACATATCACAATAGACATCACCATTGATATTTCTTTCAACAAAAGTGAAGGGACCTATTACTCTATCATGCATAAGACCACACCAAACATTCACTTTTGGCGTGTCACGTTCATACTCAACAAACTCATGGGGCAGCTCTGATCCCCAAATTCTGCAATTATGTCTCTTTACAGACCCGTTCACATGAAAAGTCGCTTCATCACTAAAAATAACATTTTTTTAAAAATCGTTATTTTCATCGATTTCGTTTAGCATAGAAACAGAAAAGTCAAATCTCTTAATCTTGTCTGTCGGTTTAATGTGGTGTAACAGTTGAAGTTTGTAAGCAGTTAAATGAAGTCTTTTATGAACTACCTTATGAACTGTTGATCTTGGTAACTCCAACTCCAGACTGTGTCTTGTCAATGATTTCTTAGGGCTTCGAAGGTATGAAGCTCGGATTCTGTCCACATTCTCTTGTGACACACGCGGCCTACCCGGTTTTGTTTTAAAACACTTCCTGTTTGTTTGAAAGCACTTAACCATTGGCGAATGGTTTTATCCGTAGGCAGGTCAACACCATATTACGTCGAAAGTTTCTTTGTACCATAACAACAGAATGAGTTTCTATTAGCCAAATAACACACTGAGCCTTTTGTTGCAGCGTCACCATAGCGCGGCAATCCAGACAGCACTGACTGCCGCTACATTGTTTCAAGGTCAACGCTCCGCAGCGCTGCCAACTGTTGATGAAAACATTCCCAATTGGTGCGAGTAAAATTTGATGAGCTACTCGTTTCAGAGAAATTAACTACATTTTGCTATCTTCTACAGTTATTAAGATATGAATTTTTAAAACCCCAGAGTTCTTTTATGGAAACCCATACAGTTGCAATTATGGTAAATATTTCTGTATGACTGCCAGGGATGTGAATGCTTCAATTTTGGTACTAAATGACTTATTCAGACAAACTAACATTGGTATCCTACTGATTCAAATTAAGATGACCATGTCAAGAGTCCTTGAGCTTGTGTCCCAGAATTTGTAATAGTCATACAGCTGTTAGAAAAGAAAAACCACAAACTGTCAAAAATTACTCCTTCATTACTGTTAGAACAGAAAATTGTATTCTGATTTAGATTTTCACTGGAATAATAATAATAATAATAATAATAATAATAATAATAATAATAATAATAATAATACAATAACAACAACAATAATAAATGCCTGGTTAGTTTATGCAGGAGTCAGTATCTGAACTGATTAAGGCCTGGGCATAGCTCTGCAAAAAGAACACTGAGATTGGGGATCTCAACCTTGACACGACTTGTCCCTTAGGCTGATAGGGGACGTGTTGTAGATATGGAGGTCAGGTGTGAATAAGGCCTGGCCAAGTAAGGACCTATGGATCAGCCGACATAAAAAATGCAACTGGTCAACAACCTCTAAGGTGGAAGAGTAGTATTCCCCAGCAGCTTAGAGGGTGGAAGAATCAACTCCAGATCTTATCAACTAGATTTTATTCTTGGACAGGAAATGTATGATGATGATATGTTCCATGCAAATTAAGTAAAATATTGACAGGAAACTCTTTTCAGACGATAATTTAAGTTATTTGAAAGGAACGTGTTGGAATTCGCCGATTGTTCCAGTGTATAGAGTTTCCCTGCTGTTTCCTCTTGAAAGGTGATGTTTGTGTCCTATTGTGTGGCACTCCTGACACTGACAGTTCAACAGGTCCTGGATTTTAAATTACCATCATATTTTAACTAAGCACTAACTAATTTCCTCCTAAAACAACATATATTGGACTTCATTCGACTGAGAGAGAGAGAGAGAGATGAGAGAGAGAGAGAGAGAGAGAGAGAGAGAGAGAGAGAGAGAGAGAGAGAGAGAGAGGAGAGAGAGAGAGAGAGAGAGAGAGAGAGAGAGAGAGAGAGAGAGAGAGAGAGAGAGAGAGAGAGAGAGAGAGAGAGAGAGAGAGAGAGAGAGAGAGAGAGAGGAGAGAGAGGAGAGAGAGAGAGAGAGAGAGAGAGAGAGAGAGGAGAGAGAGAGAGAGAGAGGGAGAGAGAGAGAGAGAGAGAGAGAGAGAGAGAGAGAGAGAGGAGACGAGAGAGAGAGGAGAGAGAGAGAGAGAGAGAGAGAGAGAGAGAGAGAGAGAGAGAGAGAGAGAGAGAGAGAGAGAGAGAGAGAGAGAGTGTGTGTGTGTGTGTTGTGTCATATTGGTTATTAGGAAGGATACTGGGTTGAACAATCTGTTTTAACTCAAACAGAAAGTCTGAATATTAGTGATCACTGGTGTGATATGGGTGGAAACCTGTTTTAGTGTGTACAGAAATGTCACTTCTGTCATTGTTGGGGTTAAAAAGACATCAGTATCAAGTGAGAGAATTGGGAGAGGTCTGCCAAGTAAAAATGGACACTGTAATTTGAGTTGACATGGTACAGGAAAGAGTCGAGGTGTTCATGGAGCCACAGGAGATAGGTAACGTCAATGAACCTCCATCAGACTATGGACTGGAGAGGCTTGGTAAGAAGGAAGAACAGTCATAACAGCACTGACAAAATAGTAATTAACCAGTACACAATTGGTGTGTGCTCTGTGAATTAAATTATTTGAACACGAGTTTACTTCAGCACGATGGATTATTTTATAGTGATTAAGGTTGCAGATAGCTAGTTAGTGATGTCCAAACAGAAGAATAGATTCAGCTCCACTGTCTATGGTTAAGATTTAAAATATGTTATAATATACAAACAAAGCCTATACCATACCTGCCAACTTAACAAAACCAAAAATCAGAAGACTTTGATATGAAAATCAGGAAAAATCAGGAGATACAATTTGTCAAAACTGCTTATTCTACATGTCTTACGTAATACAGGAGTACTGTGGTATATATTATAACACTTATTGTCTTAAAACCCGACTCTTGCTATACGAAGCCTAAAATTACACATCTCTACTCTCCCACAGGAAGTATGTGAGTGAGATGATCGGTCTCTGATAAGCCTTTCGAAAATGGTATGAACTTGTGCTCCACATGCGTGAATCAGTCATGAACTTAGTTACCATTACTTAGCAAATGCATGGATTAATATATTGCATCACGCACCCACACAATTATGCAAAGCGCAATGCTATTTTGATCAAGTAATAAATTAAAATTCACCAGAATTGTCTCCAAAACGGCTTCTAAAATCTCTAGAATCACTAGTCACTACCTCTGAAATTCTGTCATGAAATTAACAAAAAAAAAACCACTCCAAATCTAGCGACTAGTCTCTAGAATCGACTAGAGTGATGTGATGGTGAACAAACACGAACATAGCACGGGAGAACGAGACATTTACAATCGATATACGCGTCGCGATATACAGGTTCAATAAACATCGCACATTCGCGCGCATTTCTCGCATTAATAAATTTGAAAGCGGCCAATGTGCGAAGGACTTCCGGCCACTGGCGTACAATGCTGAAATGGCGGGATTTGAAAACAAATGTTTGAAGTTAACCAAATAATAAGCTAAAATCGGGAGAAATAATAGAATAATCGGAAGGCAGGAAAAACTGCCATAAATCGGGAGTCTCCCGCCGAAATCGGGAAAGTTGGCAGGTATGCTATACTGTTTAAATGCCAAACCCATGTGTCTGTCTGTAACAGTGTTTTATTACTACAACTTTGGAAAGAAATAAACTTTATTAATGTAAAGTCACACCACTGCTCTCTGCGCAGCTACAGTAACTTAGCACAAATTACTATTCAATGACTATTTAACATAATTTAATAAGAAGAGTGACAACGGATGCCATGTTGCTTACATTAACTGGCAGCAGACCTACCTCTCCAAGATGCGAATCTCCACACTGGCCTTTTGTCTCTGGATTAGCAATAATCACTTTCACTCCTGGAAGAAGTTTGCCAGACTCCATAAGGCAGAGTGAGTGAGGACTACCTCTTTCCACGAGAGAAACACGATCATTGCGCAGCGCACGAAGGTCTACGTACACTGTTGATGGTTCTGGACTAGATGCTCCCTAAAACAAACAGAGGAAAACATTAAGGCTTTGTTATTTTAAAAACATGTCTCACAATAATATATGAAGTGGGAACATTTTCACTGCCTGTATTGTTTAAAGTTGAAATAAACAAAAAGTTATCATGTGAAGCATTATTCAAGAAAACATTGCCATTTTTCAAAGAGTGAAATAATAAATATAATCCCGCTTCATGTTTATGGATTATAGAAAAAAAATATATACAGACTGTGTGTCCAAATTTTGTCCCTTTACTCTACAGTGAAATGAATCTTCATAGCAAGTCTTTACGATCAGATGCACTTCCTGGCGTCAACATCGTCAAAGGAAATCTAAAGAAAAATAACAACATAGTGACATACTGTCCAAATCAGAATTATGGACACTAAAGTTTAAACATCAATAAAAACAGTGGCTCAATTGCAAATCTAACCACACCAAATTACAGCTGCATTCTTTCTGCGTTTAGTGACAGTACACAATATTTTCTCTCATGTTCTTTCATTTTAATCATCACCATCATCATCATCATCATCATCATCATCGTTTCCACTCCAGTTTCCCGGGTGTGGTTTACGAGCGCTCTCCATTTTGGTCTATTCATGTACCACTGCTTCTTCAAGACTTCATCCCAGTTGATTCCTTCGGATGTGATATCTTTCTTCACTTGGTCCAGCCATCTCCTCCTAGTCTTCCAACAGGTCTCTTTCCAGTAATCTCAGTATGCAACCATTGTTTTGCAATTCTTCTTTCTGTCATACGTTTGACGTGACCAAACCATCACAAGTGCACCCTAGTAATGGTCTCCTTCAGGGACTGATTTATTCTAGCTTGTTCTCTAATCTTCTCATTTCTTACTTTGTGTTTCCTAGTCTTTTGAAGCATGCTTCTTAGAAACATTTCTGAAGCCTGAAGTCTGCTGTCATCTTTTTTGGTAGTTGTGTATGTTTCCAACCAATAAGTCAATATAGGGACAGTTTGTTTTGATCTTAGTGGCACTTGTTTATTCCAGAGCAGATATCAAACTTGCTGATAGAATTGACTAGATTTTTGAATACAGTTATTTAATTCAAGCTGTATTCTGTTGTCACTTGATATTATGCATCCAAGGTACTGATACTGGTTTACTGTTTCCAATTGTACACTCTCCAGCATTATATTATCTTTACTTCTCTGTCTATTAATAGACATTGCAGCAGTTTTGTAGCACTTCATTCAGTCCATATTTTTTCAGATAATCATTCCAGGCGTTCAGCATTTCCTGGACTTCCATCTCGCTATTTCCCCAGATAACTGTATCATCTGCAAATGCTTTAAGATCCATGTTGGTGTTCTGCTTCACTTCGTTTATGATTTCATCCATGATTGTGATGAACAGTAATGGTGAAAGGGCACTGCCTTGTTGCACTCCTCCAGATGTCTGGAGCTAATCTGTAATATCTATTTCCTACTTGAACACAGCATAAAGCATTTTTATTCTCTGAATGAATTCCATAGATACATTCTTCTTTTTAAGGCACTCCCATATAGTTGTTCTAGGGATACTATCGAATGCTTTTTCGATATCTATAAATACAAATGTCAAGTTACGATATTTCTCCCAGTGCTTTTCTAAAATCATTTTCAGTGTGAATATGAGGTCTATAGTCGACCTATCTTTCCTAAATCCATATTATTGTTCTTGCAGTTGGGGTTCAATAATTTTCCTTAATCTTTTCTCAAGAATTTTTTCAAATATTTTTAAACCATGGGACAGTAAGGTAATCCCTCTATAGTTGCTGCACTTTTTTTCAACTTCCTTTCTTGAACAGGGGAACTATAAATCCCTTTTTTCAGTCACCTGGTATTATTTTATCCTTCCATATTGCCTTTATCACCCTGTATGACAAGTGAATTCCTTGTGGGCCAGCAGCTTTAATCATGTCTGCACTTAGTTCATCAAAGCCAGTAGCTCGTTCATTGTAAGGGCTGATTCTACTTCACTCCAAGTTGGTGGTGTTTCTTCAGATATATTATCACTACAGCTTGACTGATTCTGTGCATTAGGACTGGAGTCCTTCTTTATGCCATTGTATAAATTTTCAAAGTACAATTTCATAATTTCTCTTCTTTCTGTGTCATCCCTAGTGATGCTCCCATCTGGTTTCTGTAAAGCTATTACTTGCTCATAATTACTCCTGGTATTTCTAATAACACTGTACAGCAATTTGGAATTTGCTTTACTATCTTCTTCCAATTTATTTGTAAAATCAATCTCAGACTTTTGTTTTACTTCTGCTACTATTCGTTTCACTTGCAGTCTACAATCTCTGCATGTCTGTTGTAACTATCTCATTTTTAATTAATCTTTTTCATCTCCTTTCTGAATTTCTTTATCTTGAGCCTTTCTTGCTTCATTTTACTCCTGAACTGCACTCTTTACTTCATCATTCCACCAGGCTGTTTTTCTTTCCTTTACTTTACTACTAGTTTTGCCACATATTTCCACAGCAGTTCCAACAAGACATTCTTTGAATCTGTTGCACTCTGTATTTCCTCCCTGTGTTCTGTCTGCATGTATTTTGGAGGCCACCTTTTTTGTAAACATTTTGTTTTCTACTTTTTTCAGTTCCCAGGTTTTAATTTTTGGTTTTTAATTGTAACCACAAAAAAAAAAAAAAATAGACTTCTATTTACATTCCTCTAATTTAACATTCTGTTAAATGAAAAAATATGGTATATGATAATACTTACATTTTAATATGGCATATTCCTATATATTCTAAAGATGTTATGAAGATTACAGGCTTCTATCATCATTGTTTAAGAAAGTTATCCATGTGATATTCCAGGTGGTACAGCTGCTTTTATTTTTTCCCAAAAATGTGCAACCAGCTAGGAATTAAATATCTTTTAGTCCTATCTTATATAACATCTTACAGCAATTTTGTGTGTAGTTAGCTCGATATAGACTTCCCCGCACAATGCAAAAACTGTACAAGAGGCAGTACGTGAGGCCCACCTGAAAAACATTGTACCATTTTACGTAGAGCGGAGTCCAATACTCTAGTTATTTTTACGAAATGTTACTGTACTGTTCAAACCATAGCCATTCCTATAGCTATCGATAGAGAATTGCGTACCTGATTGGTCCAAGAGGCCATTATCTTTTGATAGAAAAGGGCAGTCACGGTATCAAAGAAAATATGATAGGTTAGGACCAAGTACAGACACGTCCATTCACTATCATTATGTATAGTCTCATCACATCAAAATTGACGGAAGCATGTTTTTCACAGTATTTTATAATCTACTAGCTGATGTACCCATGCTTCGCTATGGGATTTTCAGAAAGACTGTCTTTGTGGTTTTCTAACTGAAGTCAACATAGGTCATTACAAAAACGTCAGTAGGAATGTAGCAATTAAAAGCAATGTTGTCATATAATATACTCGATCAAATGAAAAACCGCACATTTTCTCACTTTTAATGAACAGTACTACAGTGACGATCTAACAGTTCAAAGTCCCAGTGTCAGAATAACCAAGCCGCAGATAGCCATGAACACTCCTCTCCCATTATTTATGTGTGCACACTGCTCATTCCAATCAGTGCCACAGAGTAGGGATTGAATAGCTCGAATGCTATGATAAACCAGAGTGTTACATACCAGTAGTATAAGAAAATTTATGAGCCAGAGGAAAGGCATGCTAAATAAGAAAGTTATCTAACTCCCCAGCTACTTCCCGCCAATATTCAGGCAGGCTGTTATACACGGTACGACTAGGCGAGTTGGCCGTGCAGTTTGCGGCGTGCAGCTGTGAGCTTGTATACGGGAGATAGTGGGTTCGAACCCTCTGTCGGCAGTACTAAACATAGATTTCCGTGGTTTCCCATTTTCACGCCAGGAAAATGCAGGGGCTGTACCTTAAATAAGGCCACGGCCGCTTCCTTCCCACTCCTAGCCTTTTCCTATCCCATCATCGCCATAAGATGTGAGACATAAAGCAAATTTTAAAATAAATACTCGGTACGCAACAGTAATCCCATCTATTGGAGAGGAGTGGCAACAGAAGACACAAACCACATCACAACAAACGATGGTCAATGTAATGTAATTGTTGATCAATTTTATGAGCTTTCTATATTGTAGGCCTTCACATTTAGTTTTCTTTGGACTCTGTGATATTAAGGCGTCTTATAAAATTATTTATAGCGTAGACTGTAGTTTCTTATTCTCCGACTTCGATTACCGATTTTCATTAAATTCTGTTCACCCATTTTCTCGTGACTTGGCGCTGATGTGGACTTACGCAACAAAAATCCAAATTTAGGAATATCTCTATTATCATAGCCGGTATGATAAAAATGTATAAGACATAAATGATCGAAAATTTAATACTATATGACTTTAGTTACGTAGTATTTATCGACAGTATCACTAATAACATAAATATTTAAGAATTACATTTTAGGCTTTCCCCTAAACTACCATTTTACTCTTAGTGAATAAAATTATTTATAGCCTAGATTGTAGAGACTTATTCCTTGACTTCGCATACTGATTTTCATTAACATAGGACCATTAATAACATAAATATTGGAAAATTAAATTTTAGGCCTTCCACTAAACTACCATTTCTCTCAGAGTGAATAAAATTATTCATAGCCTAGATTGTAGCAACTTATTCCCTGACTTTGCATACCGATTTTCCTTCTCTTTAGCCGTTTTCTAGTGATGTGTGTGTACATCATTACATACATACATACATACATTACATACATACACAAATTACGGAAAATTTAAAAGTGCATATCCTTCTTATTGTGGACACGACCAATACAGAAATATCATCCTTTTTAAATTCTGAGCAATGTACAGACAAAACTCTTATTTTATACATATAGATTGCACTCAAATGTTGTACAGCAGGTGTGATAGCTAATGCCATGTGATTACTACCGAGAGCATTCAATAAAGGGATAAAACCGGGCCATCAGACTGTAACACATCAGTAACTTTTCAAAGTTAAAACATTCGCTTTTCTTGTGAATACAAAGTTATAAGGATTGAACTTTCATGCTGCAAGTAGCTTGCGGAATTACGCGTGGTAGATGTGCCTGGATAGGCTACCAATACTTTTAAAGTTAGACTATAATCTGCAGGTTGCATAAAACTCAATGAATAGGGGCTGCTGTACAATGCGGTAGAATGGGTTTCTCAGTATTGTGAAATCCAATGAAGGCGTACTTAGCATCATTGTACATGGTATAAATTAAGGTATTCTTAATATTTTCCAAATAGGTACACTGATTTTTATTTAAAGAAGAAGAAATGTTTACTACAGCATAAGGAATGATTTCCCTGATGTTGCTGCTCTTGCTTAGTATTCCAGCAACAGCTCAATGCAGAATTGTTTATAAGCCAGTGGAACACTGACAGTCGCATTTCTACAGTTCTCACTCAGGATCAAGACGCCACCAAGATCACAGTTTTTGGAAGAGAGAGCTGTGATTGTCAATGAAATTTACTTTTTTTTAAATCATAGGAAGCATTTGAACTCTGGCTATACAGAAGAATTTTGAGAATATCATGGACTCAGAAAATTACCAATGTTGAGGTTCTATGCTGAGCTAACAAGAGACCAGAGCTGATCAACACCATCAAGTGTCATAAACTACAATATTTTGGACACATCATGAGGAATCAGAAAAGATATGAGCTGCTTCAACTTATCCTGCAAAGAAAAATAGAAGGGAAAAGATCTCCTGGGCGAAGAAGAATTTTCTGGCTCGACAATCTTAAAACCTGGTTCAACAAAACATCTGCAGAATTGTTTCGAATTGCAATGGATAAAGCCAGAATAGCCATGTTGATCACCAACGTCCAAGGTGGACAGGCACGCTAAGAAGAAGAAGAGAAATCATAGGAGAAAATGCAAAAGGTAAGAGGTATCCAGTTTATCAGAAAGTATAATAGTGTTTTCTTGTTTTGTTCTCTTTTTATTACAAATTGCTTTACTCAAGAAGATTGGAGCATCAAGAAAAGAAAATGGAGGAAACACCCTTTAGCAACAAGGAAGAGAAAAGATGTTACACAAGTTCATCCAAAAATCAACTTAGACGAGTTTACTCTTGGAGTGAACAGAACAACAAACAGTACGACTTTCATATGAGTAAGATTTTTTCCCTACTGCTGAAAATCTTTATCTTCTTCTTCTCCATCCATTCCCTTTTCCAGATTCTCTTTGGGTTGGGTAGCGTACCAAAGCCCTCCAACTCGATCTTTCCACCACTCCTCTTCTAGCACTTTACTGCTATTGGCTCCTCTATTTGCAATACAGTCCGCAACAGAGCTCCTCCATCTCATTCTAGGCCGTCTCCTAGGCCTCTTTGCAGTCTCTGTATTCATGAATGTTCTCTTCGGTATTCTCTCTCCTGGCATTCTCATCGTGTGTCCAAACCAATTCAGCTTTGCTATATAAATCTCTTCTTGAAGTTTACACACTCCCACGCTTCTCCTTATTTCCTCATTTTGTATTCTATCTCATCTTGTTTTTCCCTGTATGCTCCTCAAGAACCTCATTTCAGCTGTTTATATCTTACTTTGGTTCCGCTTAATCAATGTCCAGGCTGCTGAAGCATAGGTTAATATAGGTTTATAATTGGACGAGTATAAAACCTTCTTGCACTTCAGTGGCACATCTTTGTTCCATATAATGTCTCTCACACACTGGTAGAAACTTGCAGACTGCTGTATTCTTAAATCAATTTCTCCATCCAAATTTCCATCTTGTGACATCATGCTGCCCAAATATTTAAAAATGTTCACTGCTTCAAGAGGTTCATTTCCTATTTTTATCACTCCCATGGATTTTCTGTTACCTCTCGTCATGACCAAAGTCTTGCTTTTTGCAGTACTAATCTTCATTCCTAAATATCTTATCTCCTCATTCCATAAATCGACTTGTGTCTGTACTTCCTCTTCATTATCTCCCCAAAGTACAATGTCATCAGCAAAGAGCATAGACTTTGCTTGCTCGCCCATCATCTTCTCCTTGATATTATGTAGAATTCTATCCATGATGTTAATGAAGAGTAAGGGAGACAATACACTTCCCTGTCTTAAGCCTGTCTGAACTCTGAACCATTCAGTTTGACACGCTTTGGTTCTAACACAGCTTTTGCAATTTTGATACAATGCTATTACCATCTGCATTATTTCATTCCCAATCTATGCCTTTGTCAATGTTTTCCATACCAAATTCCTTGGGACTCTGTCATATGCCTTTTCAATTTCTAGAAATTTTACTACCATGTCCTTTCCATACTCCCAATACCTTTCCATCATTGGATGCAATGTAAATATTGGGTCAAATGTGGACCTGCCTCTTCTGAATCCATACTGGTGTTCTGCCAATTTTCCCTCTACTCTGTCTCTTATTCATTTCTCCAAGATTCTTTCAAGGATCTTAGCTGTATGAGGTATCAGTGTCACTCCTCTGTAATTTTCACATTGCTTCCTGTCTCCTTTCTTGAAAATTGGTATAATGACCCCTTTTGTCCACTCTTTTGGAACAGTCTTTTCTCTCAATATCACTCTGAAGAGTCTATGCAACTAGTGTAGACCAATTGCTCCTGCTGCTAGTATCATTTCTATGGTGACCTCGTCAAATCCAACTGCCTTGCCTCGTTTCATTCTTTTAGTGGCCCACTCAATCTCTGCCATGGACACCTTGTTTTCTTTATCTTCCATCTGCACTAAATCTGGTTCTTCGATTTCTCCTTGTACTGAGGTGCTTTGCATGTTGTAAAGCTGTTCAGAGTATTTTCCCCAGCTCTGCAATGTATCCTGCTTCTGTGTCATCACTTCCTCCTGTTCATTTTTAATGAAGTTAGCACCTTCACCTGGGTTTTTCTTCCTTTTTACCCACTAGAATAAGATCTTTTTGCTTCCAGTTGTATCTTCTTGCAAAGATTCAGTGAATTTTTGCCAGTACTTCTTTTTCTCTTCTTGAACCACCTTGGAGCACTCCTTCTTGCAGTGCCTGTATTCTGTTTTGCATTTTGTTGCTCTGTTTCTCAGCCATCTTTTCCAAGCTTGTTTCTTCCACTTAACTATATCTTTTATCCTGTCATTCCACCAGGGCATTTCGTGATCTTTCTTCCTTCCTGATACTCTTCCACAGGTCTTTTCTGCAGACTCCACCATTACTGTTTTAAAGTACGCCCATTCTTCTTCAACTCTTGCGATGTCTTGTCTTAATGTGTGTCTGGAACTATTGATTTATTTCCTTCTCCAGCAATTTCCACACCCTTAGCTTTCTCTGCCTAATCTCAGTCATCTTTTGTATCTTTCCCATCTTTAACTAAGCTATCACAACTCTGATCTCCTTCAAAAGATTCACTTGGGAGGGCTGTTACATCTACGAACATTTTCCTGTTACCTTTCTCGACCAAAATGTAATCTATCAGAGTTTTGATTTTGTTATCCCAACTATATCTTGTTATCTTCTAACTGTTTTTCTTTCTAAACCATGTGTTACCAATGATCAGCTCATTTCTCCTGCAAGTCTTCCAAAATATCTCCACAGGCTTGTTTCTCTTACCATATCCAAATAGTCCTATAATCTCTTATCTCCTTTTCTTTCCTGACCTACTTGGCATTCATGTCTTGTATGATCACAACTTGTTTGTCCTGTATATGGCCTTCCAGATATTCAAGGCATTCCTCTAGATCCGTATCTGTATTTCCTGTTTGTGGAGCAAACACTTGAATTTTATCTGTAACACTAGTTTCAAGTCTCAATGTGACCTTAATCAACCTGTCATTCATGTTTTCCACCAATTCTAGGTATTCATTTAGGTCTTTTCTAGTTATGAGACCTACACCATTATAGAAAACTGTGTATCCTTATCTTTATATGAAGCTCTATTTCTTTTATATGTTTGCATCTACTCTCAGCCACATAGTTTAGATTTTAGATGTTTCATAAGAAGCTTGTTCTCATGGAAACTGTCAAAAGTTGTTACCTCTTAATGTACTTTCCTACAGAAATCGAGAACCTTTCATTCTGGAAGATAAACAATCTTCTACATTGGTTAGACTTGGGGTGGTCAAAATTATTCTTTAATTTATGGAAGGTAGGAAAGTACTGTACATGGCTTTAGCAGCAACTTCAACAAGTATATGGATGGTGCGAAGGTTTTAAAGCACAATCTGGGGGCAGTAAATGTGCCATTACTCCACACATTGGAACTGAAGATTGCTTTTTACCAGGCAAATGCTGGCTACGGCCGCTTCCTTCCCACTCCTAGGACTTTCCTGTCCCATCGTCGCCATAAGACCTATCTTCTGTGTTGGTGCGACATAAAGAGAAAAAAAAAAAAAAAAAAAAAAGGTACAGCCCCAGCATTTGCCTGGCCTGGTGTGAAAATGGGAAACCATGGACAACCATCTTCAGGGCTGCCGCCAGTGGGGTTCGAACCCACTATCCCCTGGATGCAAGCTCACAACTGCGCGACCCAAACTGCATGGCCAACAATCTAGTCTTTAGAGCACGAACTATTACAAGTCAGTTACTCTCTGTTCTTACAGCACTCATGCCGTTATCTCAAGGAGCAGGGGCCTCTCTCATTGTCCAATGTCCCCACGTACTTTAAACGATTTTCGGAGATGCCAAACAAAACATACTAGGGTATGCGTGAATAAAAAGAGAGAGAACAAACGTACAAAATTAAACATTATGATAATAAAACGCATTACCGCCACACCTGTAGATATCCATAAATGCGGTATATTTTCCTGTTATTTATTTTTATTTTTCCCGTCGAACTTTTGGCACTATCAGGGCGATACTATACCTAACCTAAACAATATGGTCTGTCTTATCTCATGGACAGCTGTTTATGCAAATCCTAATGTGATATATGTAGAGAACAAGCATGAAATGTACTTAAAAATAAGGGTCTGTGTTTCAACAGCCACAGTTATCAAAAGAATGTTTCCAGTTACTATGTATTACATTCGGAAGTCAACTCGTAACATACGCTAGTTATCAGCTGATGGTTTGGCATGCCTTCTACAGCACTTCTTTATTCGGAAGGAGTGGCTTCTGCTACATGTATACCAACTGGGAATATCAGAGACCATCTGGCAATAGATTTACACTGTTTAGACTCTATAGTCGAGAACGAAATTATTTTTAAAAGGTTCAAAAAGACAGAACCTGGTATGCTCTTAATTGCAGTGCATGGCTCAAAGAGAATGAAGCATGGCTGACGCGACTGGCGAGAGATAGCAGTGAAGATGACGTTGCTTAGAATGCTGACACGCCAATAGCAAGGCAGGGAAGTTGGTGGCGCAAGGCGATAATTCAAATGAAAGCAATGATCAGGTTTACTGTGTGCTAGGCCTACTGCTGAACTGACAGAGACAAATGACTGGCCATTAAGTTCTTTTGTATCAATATATAATTATATAACACGATACCCTTATCCCTTTCTTCTATGGGATCGAGTATGAAGTGAAACGAATCTTTGTAGTGAGTTTTTACGGCTGTATGCCCTTCCTGACGTCAGTAATTAATAAGATGTATCTAAAACGGACTTTTATATGTACCATAGGCCTAAAAGTCATGTTCACCATTTATCGTCTTTTTACATTTAGAAATACTGCCTTCCAATGAAAATAGCCAGCATAACTTAAATACATTCTAAGTTTGTTAAATAATAGTACGTATAGAATGTTTACACGTACAATTTTAGCTCTTTATAACCTAGAAGTCGTGTGTTCGCTGCTGAGGTTATCGCATATTGGACTCTCCTTTACTATTTTTGGCTGTAGAAGCGGGGAAAAAAGGGGTCTAATACGCAAGTAAATACGGTATTTCTTATTTTCGATATACAATGTTTACCCCGTTGTATGAATGGACTGTGTTATGTGATCTTGGCACTTGATTGATGTGCTTTTTGGTTACGAGATGGGTCCTGCATATACTGTATTATTGTGCCAGCTTTGTCGCTTGCCATGAACCATCAGATTGTGATTGCCTTTCATGTCATCGCAAAAACACTTTTGCCTTCTATGAATCGCAGTCATGATGGGAATACTTTGGTGGTTTGGATTACACAGTCTTGGTGCCGTATACCTCATGCATGCTCCTTTATGCACGTCCCTGTGCTCATCTGAGTGACCCTTGGACATCCTTGGCGTTGTGATATTTGTGATGTTATATTGCTGTTGGATCTATGTGCCCTGTCTTATGTTGGCATATTGGTGCCGAAATGTATGGCGGTGTGGGTGTGTTGGGGTACATGTGTCATATCGATAACCCATTTAGATTATCGACTTCCATTTTATCTTTTTATGCCGATTGTAGGCTTGTTGTTTTGTGCCCGTGTTGGCTTCTCAGTGTATTATTTCTTTTAATTACCAACACGTTAAATTTATTTGTCCCCATTGTTTATTCGCAAATGTTCTGACCTCAGTCATTTATTTTGTTTTGGTCTTTGATTTACGAGCTCGTTTACTCTCTTGTTTATTTAACTTCCTGGAGCTCTCGGAACATGTATTAGCTTGGCTTATTCCTTGATGCAGGGGCGATGAAGGAAGGTAATAGATTGTTATATATAAAAGAAGAGAGAGATGTGATGTACGCAGGTGGATGGAATTACACGTTTTCGAGGAATAACATATACCCAGGAAAGTGTGACCTTCGTGGCTCTGTTTTTACAATTAATAGAAATTGCCCTTGAATATGAAAGGTTTTACGATGTGGGAACATTTTTGAATGTCAGTTTGTGAATGGCCAGGATACTACCAAAATGCCGGCGACTGTACTACGTATGTATGCGTTTGAATTATTTCTTGTTTTAATTTAATTCACCTTTATTGAATAAACCTTGTTGTTTGCTCATTCGGATTTCATTCTAGTAGCATTTGGACTCTTAATAGCACTAAGATAAGAGCCCGATTTCCAGCTTGGGGCTTTAGTTCGTCGGCCTTTCCCAGTCACGGTCCATGGTTTTGTATCCGCATATTATATTTTGCGATATTATTGTTTTATTGTTTATCAGGGAGTTTCTTGATGGGTGAGGTCCGATTCAGTGACGAGCTCGCAGACTAGCTGGACGTCAGGCTGGAGATGTTTTAACAGTATGTCAAGCTTCCTTTGTGGTGTCCTGAAGTGTGGTCTAGTACAATCAATTAGCTTTGACTTCATAAACTGGTCATATCTATCGGCTTGGAGCAGTGGTGAAATATTATCGTCATAAGTCATGATGTAATCTCTTTCTTTCTCCACCACACACTAAGATTCCTTGTAGATGGCTGTATCATTGTGTGATGTGCTGCCTGATCTATAACAATAGCTGACTTATGAGGCAAAAAGCTTGAAATTTTCTTAAACCACTCTCCAAAAGTGAAAGAGTTGATTTGATTGTGGTAATTGCTACTTCCTTTTATCTTTCCAACAAAACATATACCACGGAAAACCACCTTTAGGGTTGCCGACAGTGGGGTTAGAACTCCAAATGCAAGCTCACAGCTGCGCGACCCTAACCGCACGGCCATTTGCTCGGTAGTCACACTTCAAACTAAGTAGTTTATATTTTCCGCAAGTAGTTCTGCAGGAAAACATTTTTTCTTTTAACACAGTTGTAGACATCTTGTTTGAATGAGAGCTCCCACTTATGAATGGAAGAAATCTTACACTTTTAGAGGAGATTGAGATATGGACCTCGACAGTGACGGTAGTGATATTGAAGATATTAGTGAAGTGGTAGTGAGCGTTGATAGTGTTGACAGAGGTGATGATTTGCTGCCAGAGAAGAAGAAATGACACTGACCTAGGCCTGGCCACATGGTCGGAGGACAAGTTTACGCCAATTACTACCATCAGCACTGTTAACAAGATTGCTTCATTTTATGATTATAAACCTAGTTATTTCAAATAATATTTGACCCCTGAATGCCCTGAAATGGATTGTTTCAAGATATTTTTGAATGAAGAGATGCCGGCAAGGGTAGCGGAGGAAGCAAACAGATTTTATAAACAGACAGCTGATGCTAAGTTCATGGCAAGTTCCACTCAATTTTGATCAATACTGTGTGTTTAATTTAATCTTTCTGATGTTAATCGTGTGCATGGTTTGGTATTGTGCATCAATATAGTAGGCACAGTCCATTATACAAATGAAAATTTCTATGCATCTTCCTAATGGACAAAATTTTTGCTACCTTGTGTGGAATCAAACCCTGCATCCCAAACATGAAGTGTCTCCAACACCGTAGGAACAAACTGATGAGTTAAAATATCATCTCAAAATATTATTCTGTAGTTAGTGCTTGTAATGTTCAAATTGGCAATAACATTTGACGAGGTTGTTGGCTGAAATAATCCAGCACTGTCTGAGAATTCAGCAGCAAAAAGAGTAAGTACAATAAAACTGTTAAAAAGTTTTAATCTGTTTTGATGTCATAAACAGCGAACCATGCAAGCAACTGTTAGGCTGTACCTTCTGTCGGAGTGCAAACACTGCCCTTTTACCTTCCTGAGCTGGAACGCTTCTCACTGTGCCTGCTTTTGATCTAGAGTCTCATAAACAACAACAAACAATCCTAGTCCTAATTCAAGCAAATGGAGAATCCATCTAAAGCTACCAGCAAAATCTGTTTAAAAAGATGTAAAAAATGCATAAGGGACAATGGTCAGTATCTTTCATGAGGTAAGCTAATGAACTGCACAGTACGTAAATTATTCACATGTTCTTTCACACTTACAAGTATTAATATTGTGGCTGATAGCTGCCGCACATAACAGGTGGGATTACCTGGTGAATGTCTTGTATTTTGCCTTTCCAAAGTTTGCATTCTGTCTTGTAAATTTACATATACAATAATTTGGTAACTTCCAGTTACAAATCTCATTCTAGGGAGATCCTACCTGAAGACATATGGCTACATTGACACGACAGCCGAAACTTGTTGACACAGCCCGTGGACTCAGACCTAAAGCTGAGAATAATTTGGAGAAGCTAGTAGTGAGCGTGATTCGTGGCCTTTCTTCAGCAACTACCACACACGTTCGCACACAGCCCAAGTTTACACCTCGCTGCTTCAGCTGGTTCACTGAAGAGCCAAGACCCTTTGTGCACAGTTCCATCACCCCTTTAACACAAATAAACAAGATGTTTATTATAATAGCTCCTTACAAGCACTCTGATACTAAAAAATTGCAACTGTAATAAGAAAAATATGAAGATAATATAATAAATTAATAATCACAACTTTGCATACTTATGGGAAGTACTTTTTAACATTTACATTAAGTGATAAGATTATGAGAAGAATCAAATTGATATTTAATTTTCCCTATATCTCTAAATATAATCCTGGAGGCTTGTTTTCCTCACAAAATACTTCATTAAAGCAGAACTCTGGCACAAAACCACAGTGGATTAAATTTTTCTAATAACTACATACTCTGTACATCTCATGAATTCTGATATTGAAACCATACTCTTAAGTTTTTGGTCCCTATTCAAGCATCACTATACGTGTAAATATATACAGAAGTAATATATCTGATAATTATAGACTACTTACCATATGAACAGAAGGTGTCCCGTACTCTGTACTGACTCACAGCTGTCAGCCATAGTGCAGGATTCACCTCCACTTCCGAGGGAGGAATTAGAATGGAATGATGGCCGGAATAAATACTGAAATTGAGAAATATATAAATTTAGTTTGATGTATTTGATGTATTTGAGGTAGTAATAACAAAAACTATACAATTAGAAATTTGCAACAATCCACAAGTTTTAGTTCAACTGCTTCACCAATTATTCACTTTCCAGGAAACCGGCAAATGTAGCTGAAAAAAGTTGTATAAGAGGTAGGAAAGTCTTTTACACTCCTGGTCAATTATTGGAAAAACTTAAAAGAAATTAATGTATGAAGACACTGATAACTAATTTAAAAAATGAAGTAAAGAACCTTCATCAACTCAGATGTTCATTGAACATATTTACTCAAATAATTATTATAAATGATTGATTAGCAAGTAATAGCAAATGTATCTGTCAAGTGCCACTTTCTAGAAATTGCAGAAAACAATAACATAGACTCAAGTAACAGAACATATAACGGAACAGAATTAAGGATCTTTCAGTCATATAAAAGTCACAAAAATGGAAATTATGGTCAAATTAGAACAAGAAAAGAAAATTAGAAGGAAGATATACTTGCTGAGGCTAAATGTCTCATATTTTATCTTTTTGTCCCTTAAACAGCAATCACAACCCTAGTTACTCAATGAGAGAAATTACACCACAGTTGTATTTCCTAAAACCCTGTATACTTCCAAATGTTTAGCCCTCAATCATCACTGTGAGATAGAGAGAACCCAAATGAAAGAGAGGAAATTCCTAAGAAAGATCCTTGGCAAATATTGCCCAAAGTCAACTGCAGAGCTGTACTCTAAATGTGGAAAGGTCTCTCTTGTTATGAGGAAGCATCGTCTCATGTTTTATGACCATCTCTCAAATGAATAATACCAGAATATCATGTAGAATGTTTTATCTTCTCATAACTTAGAAATATACCACTTTATGGGCAAGTGCAGGAGGATCTTGCCAGTGCCTCTGAGACACTGGTTCAAGAAAGAAGTAATTTTGGGACAAGAGATAAAGGTGATGACAATGATGCTTGTATTTAAAGGGGCCTAACATCTAGGTCATCAGCCTCAAGAAATAAAGGATCTTCCAGAAAGAGTGAGAAGAAGAGCCAGTGCAAAGTGGTTCAAAGAGTGAAGAACTGTATTCTCCATCAAAATAAAGGAGTCTGGAAGTCTAGAAAGGCTGAAAACTGTGAACCATAGTTGTACGTGGCTGAAACAATATCTAAAAAAAAAAAAAAATTATCATATAAAGTAATTTTTACATCAAGTTATAAATTATTCATCAATCAAACAGAAATTCTACATGAAATAAACATAATATCAGAGCAGTAAGTAAATAGAAGGAAACTAAGGTTATCAAACAATCTGAGTTAACTTCTTTGATGTGTTATGTCCTTTAACTGCATTCACTTAACAAGGTACTGGCATCTATCAGTCTTCCATTCACTTCAAAAATTTTCCTTCAATTCAGTACCCTGATAAACCATTGTTAATGAATGGGATGTGATCGAATATAAATATTTGTTTTTGTAAATATAAACTCACCTGCTGAGGCACCAGAGTGCAAATCCCAATCCACAATATGGGTCCAAGCAGAGGGCAATGTGGCGAGAGGGATAGAGTTCACAGGCAAGCTTCATAGACCTACAGAGCGAGGTCACGGCAGCATGGGACATCTTAATGCCAGCTAGCATACCAGTGGTGGAAACGCTAAATACAAACAACACAGGGTAAGGGAAAAAGCTCTAGCAAGGTTACCATAATTAATATGAGCTAGGTATTTAAAAGAGAGCTTGTACATTAAGGATTTGACTTACAGAAAAGGAAAATTCTAAAACTACTTATTTAAGCCATGAACCAGACATAATTAACTCAAGCTATACATTAATTAAGAAAACATTTGTTTACTAAAATGAAGATCATCATCATCATCATCATTATCATCATCATCATCATCATCATGATCATCATCATCTGAAGTACTCACACAAATTATATAACAAAGTACAAGCTTCAGAGTTTTTGCATGTAAGTGAAGACATGTTCAGAAGTAGTTCATAATTTAAAACAATAATCTTCATAATTACAAAACTGATTTGCTTTAGTAAACATTAAAGATAAGGCACTACAAACCGTGGCATTGTCACTGGTTTCTCATCAAACTAGCCACAGTTTGCATCCCTGCCAACACACATGGAATTTTACAATGAAAAACCACGGCTCAGTTGTTTAGATTCCACGTAATATTGGAGGTCCCATGGTATGACAATGATATGAACAGTTACTTTCTTTTTAATAAGACCTGTAGAATACTGTGAAAAACTGTTATATCAACAATTCCATTTTATATAAAGCTCAGAAGGAGAAAGAGGATCATTAAAATACAAAATACATATTTTTAGTGTATGCTCCTTAAAACACTTGCTTTGTTTGACTAGTAACTATCAAAATTGAATACAACAACACTTGAGTGGAAGCAACAAAATATATCATACAGCAACAAATATAAGACTGCCTTGAAACATGCTTCATTTTAAATGTGTAACAAATACAAAAAAATTGACTTAATATTACATTACATAATTTTAAATTGCTTATATAATTTAGAGCACTTTTACTTAAAGGTATTGTATTTACCACATACTCAAAAAAAAAAATAGTGGACTCATCCTATATTTCAGAAACAGTTTTGCTTTCTGGACTTTATACATACTGTAAATAGCATTACACAATACCACAGCTTGAGTTGAAAGAAGTTTTCTTCTACAGAGTCGTACAAGGATAGAAGTATTCATTTTAAAAATGTGCTTTACAACACCAAAGTAATATGCCTTCAAAATTCAACTGGTTATGACAATATAATAGGACACGCCATAAACATACTTGTTATTGAAACAAAAACGTACTAACACTCAACTCGGGTTTTAATTTTAAGTTACCTAGAAGGTTGAAGCAAGGGAACGATACAAGTTTTCACAAGGCTAAATATTCCAGGCCCTCCTCTCAAAGGCCAGTATGCCTTACCATAGTTCTATGACAGCAGAGAGTGTATTTTAAAAAAATGAAGTAGAGGATATAAATGTTAACAGCTGATTCAAATCTATCTCCAATCTGTGCTCATCAAATCAATGGGCATGACGAAAATAATATAATACCACAATTTATTTGCGGAATCTGCACACTTATTCAGATTTTAAAATTTAGGTACAAAAGGTATTGCAACCCACAACCCACTAATATTTTATGCAGTATAAATGAAATTACTGAAGTATGTTCAAGTAAGTTTTAGTTGTTTTATCTGCCAAGAATAGCATTCCTTTCTTACTGTCAATTGCACATAGTGAAATGTGGCTAAGATCTGCTAGGAAGATGGTGGTTGTGTTAACAAGTCGCATTATGGGCCTTGTGCATCTTTGATCATCAGCCTTGTGTGCTTCAAAGGGTAGGAACTATCTGAAAACCTTTGTTCTGTGGAATCTGCAACAGTGGGAGAAACTGAAGATATTCAGAACTAGACTTAGGATAGGTACACTCAAATAAGGCACTTGTGTGCGAAAACAGAGTAACTTCGGATGGCCACTGTCAGAAGAAGGATTAGAACCTCAAATCTATAAACAAAGTAGCTTTTTAATCTTGCAGACTTTACCATTACACCTATAGAAATCGGCCTGAAAAGATATTCTTCTTGCTAATATTTGATATTGTGCAGCTAAAGGTAATGTCTAAGGAGGAAAAAACAACTAAAAAAAATAAACACATTGGAGTACCCTAGGATATCAAAAATATACATATACTGCTAATAATTATTACTATCACTTGAATCATTACTGGTGCTATCAGCACATCTTTTCATAAAATATCTCCCTCATTCCCTACTAACATACCATTACTTTCCCCAGTAATTCATGCACCCCCATTTTTTCAAGTTGAATCTGGTTAAAAGAAATACATGCCTGTTTTCTTGAACATTTATAGCATAGTTTACGGCAAGTTTTGGAACATAGATGTCTTATCTGCAATCTCCACATTTTGAAACTCAGAATTTCTGGACTGAGGAATGTGACATTTGTGTGTTACAAGACGGTCATGACCACTGGCAGTCTATGCTGGTATGACACAGTGACACCTGGCCTCTGCAGTTTGTTTACCTTTTGTGATATGTTGTTGTTTGGGTCATCTGCTAGTTGTTTTACATCGTACCGACACAGATAGGTCTTACGGCGACGATGGGATAGGAAAGGCCTAGGAGTAGGCAGGAAGTGGCCGTGGCCATAATTAAGGTACAGCCCCAGCATTTGCCTGGTGTGAAAATGGGAAACCACGAAAAACCATCTTCAGGGCTGCCGACAGTGGGATTTGAACCCACTATCTCCCGGATGCAAGCTCACAGCCGCGTACCCTTGACCGCACAACCAACTCGCCCGGTGTTTGGGTCATCAATCCACAGACTGGTTCGATGTAGTTCTCCATGCCACTCTAGCCTGTGCTACGTAACACCCACATCCTACCTCTAACTCTAATCTGTTTGTCTTATTCATACCTTGGTCTATCCCTACCGTTCTCAAAAACCAACTGAAAAAGTCCTGGGTGTCTTTGTCCTATCATTCTACCTCTTCTTATGATCAGATTTAGCCAAATCGTTCTCCACACCAATTTGATTCAGTATCTCTTCATTCATGATTCGATCTACCCACTTCACCTTCAGCATTCTTCTGTACCACAAAATTTCTCTTTCTGAGTTAGTTTTCGTCCATGTTTCACTTCCAATATAATTCCATGCTCCAAATGAAAGTCTTCAAAAACATTTCTAATTCCTATATCAATGTTCGAACTATCCGCCTCTGTAGTGTAGCGGTTCGTGTTATTAGCTGCCGTCCTCAGGGGCCTGAGTTCGATTCCTGGTACTGCCAGAAATTTAAGAATGGCAGGAGGGCTGGTATGTGGTTGAAATGGTACATGCAGCTCACCTCCATTGGGGGTGTGCCTGAAAAGAGCTGTATCACCTCAGGATGAGGACACACATTTACTTTAATGTTCAAACTGAGCAAATTTCTTTTCTTAAGAAAGGACTTCCTTGCTTGTGTTAGCCTGCATTTTATGCCCTCTTTACTTCTGCCATCATTAGTTATTTTACTACCCAAGCAACAATATTCATCTACTTTCCTCAAGATGTCATTTCCTGCATCACCCGACTTAGTTTGACTGCACTCCATTACCGTTGTTTTGGACTTACTTATTTTCATCTTATATTCCTTCTCCAAGACTGACCACACCATTCAGCCAGTTTCTCCAGATCTTCTGCAGACTAGGATAAAATAACAATATCATCGGCATATCTTGCAGTTTTGATTTCCTTTTCTTGGATTGTGATTCCCTTCCAAATCCCTCTGACTTGCTTTACTGCCTGTTCTATATAAATACATAAATGCCTCACTCTCTGGATTGCTGCTTCTTTTTCAAATCAGCTGATTTTTTTCTATTTACAGATTGTAGATAATTCTTTGTATCCAATCCTGATCACCAACAGAATTTCAAACTGGTCCAATCAACATTATCGAATGCTTTTTCTAGATCCATAAGCCATGTAAATGGGCATGTCCTTCTTAATTCAATCCTTTAAGATCAGATGTAAAGTTGGGATTGCTACAGGGCTTCCTACATTTATGTTGAAGCCAAACTGATCTTCTCCCAGTTCAGCTTGAACTTATCTTTCCATCCTTCTGTAAATAATACGTGTTCAAATTTTTCAGGCATGAGATATTAAACTAATGGTGTGGTAGTTTTTACACTTGTCAGCACCTGCTTTCTTGGGAACACAGGTATGACAACATTCTGTCTTAAAATCAGACAGCACTTCTCCTGGTATCATACATCTTACAAACTAAATGGAATAACCTTGCCATGCTGGTTTCTCCTAATGAAAATCCACAGCCTGTTTCCAGTCATTCGACTGTATCAGGAATGGAATGAACGAAGCCCCCATCTAGCGGCGAAGATAGGAATTGGGGCGGCTGCCAAAGCCTGTCGCACTCCTCTGGGGCAGTGATTAATGAATGACAGATGAAACTAAATGATATTGGAGAGTGATGCTGGAATGAAGTATGACAGGGAAAACCGGAGTACCCAGAGAAAAACCTGTCCCACCTCCCCTTTGTCCAGCACAAATCTCACAGTGAGTGATCAAGATTTGAACCACGGAACCCAGCGGTGAGAGGCCGGTGTGCTGCCGCCTGAGCCACAGAGGCTCCCCTGGTTTCTCTGAATGCAGTCAGTAATTCTGAGGGTATGTCATTAATTCCATTCCAGGTGCATTGTTCCTATTTTGGTTTCTCAAAGCTCTGTCAAAATTGGGTCTGCCATTTCATCAGCATCAACAGCCTCTTCTTGTTCCAGAACATTATCATCTACTTCTTTCCCGTGATACAACTGTTGGATATGTTCCTGCCATCTTTCTGCTTGTCTTCTTTCCCTGGAAGCGTTTTTCCATCAGAGCTCGTCATTTTCATAGACCTAGTTATCTTTTCTCCAAAGGTTTCCTTGATTTTCCTGTATACAGCATCTACCTTTCCTACAACCATATAACCTTCAACTCCATGCACTTTTCTTTCAGCCATTCTTCCTCAGCTGTCCTGCACTTTCTACTTCATTCCTTAATCACCTATATTCTTTCCTGGCATCTTCATTTTTTGCCTTCTTGTACTTTCATCATTCATCAATCACGTCTAGCATCTCCTCAGTTATCCATGATTCATACCTGATCTCTCCTTTCCTCCTAACCTTTCTTCAGTGTCCTTACTGATCTCATTCTTCATGACTGCCCATTGTTCATCTGTAGTGTTTCCTTCAGCCTTTTCACTTAATCCTTGTGCAACATGTTCCTTTAAACAATCCCCACACTCTTTTCTTTCAACTTTTCTAGATCCCATCTCCTTGCATTCCTTCCTTTTTTCAATATAAGATATGGTAATTATCATTACAGCACCATAAACAAGTATTCAAATAATACTATGCCATTTAAACTCACCATGATAAACTACGCCAAAGTATGGAAAGTTTCCACAAGCTGAACAAGACTTCATGGAATACCTAATATCATTACGCAACAATGTATTTGCCGTTTCAAAATGGTACAGTTTTGAAGGACACGAAATAGCAACATATGGCATCAGCATGACAGAATTTAAGGTAAGTCAAGGCAGTGCAGTAAATTTAATCAGGAGAAATGGCCTTTCTCTTTGACAGAGAACATCATTATGCTAACTAAAACGAAGCGATTATAACGGAAAAGTGTTTGATTTTCAGTGGTTTGTCATAAGAAGAATAGGAAAGCAATTTGCTTTCCCAAACTGGCAATGCCAATCAGTTTCAATACGCCCTAGAGTTGAACAATCAATGCAAAAGGGAAATTGAGCATTACTGTGCACATGTTTAGAAGCAAGAAACAGATGTGCAGTCAAGCTTGCTGCAACAGCTGTTAGCAGAAAATTGTTGCCATATATCATTTTCATAAGAAGAACCATACCAAATGTCAAATTTTCCTGAGAGATTCACATTCACGTCCAAGAAAAAGGCTAGATGGATGTGCCACTTGTATGAGATTAGATACAAATGGTCTGAGGAAACCAACCAGGGTTACTCCTTCGATGTCCAGCTCTCCTCGTATAGGACAATTTTCGTGGCCACCTAACAGATGACACAAAGAAATTGCTGCAAAATAAGAAAACTGATCTGGCTGCAATTTCTGGTGGGCTGACGTATGTACTTCAACAGTTTGATGTTCCTATCAACTAACTTATCAAAGAAAATATACAGAAACTCCATCAGTACTGGATGGCAGAAAATGTGCACAACTTACTCCAACCGGCAAGATTCTGAATTGCTTTGCGAGTGGATATTATGTACTTGGGATAAGGTTTCTCCAAAAAAGGATTGAGAACAGCTTAAAGAAAGTACATAAGATGGCAGTGAAGACGACTTGCTATGGAGCAAAGCAAGCAACACCACCAGCGGTGATTCTTCCTGCAGTAGCAATAATGGAGTAGCAGCCACTGTTGGCTGAGGTAAGACTTATTTCTGCTATTTCATGTTACGATCAGTTTCTCAGTTAATTTGATCTTATTTTACTTCAGGTACTGTTCTCATCTTGTAATGGGAGCTTTCCAGTATCCTTATGTTCAAAGTGCCTAAGGGACAATCTGTTTGACTTGTAAACCAACCTGATAAAACATGTTAATATGATGTATAATGACATGTACTAAGTTTATATTTTTTTGTGTATGCCGTATTTTATGTACGTCATTTTAAAATGTTTTTGTTAATCAATCTTTCATATATTAGAATTCCATGAATAATTCATGAAACCAAAATTTTATCTATTTATTTCATCGAGAAAATATGGTATAATCAATTCCTACCTTTGTGAAATAAGTTTCTGTCATGGAAAAAGTTAACTTCCAAGTGAAGTTTGTCTGGTAGCTTCCATGTCTCATCACATTCATACTTTTGATATGATTTCCATTGCCTTGAAGCCAAGGATGTTTCTAATCAATTTTTGAAAATAAATCTGTCTGAAATAACAGATGGTCCCACAAGGATCAAGAATACTACAGCAAAATTTATACATTAAGAGCCTACAGGAGTTATGACTAAAGGTAATGAAATATTAATATCAAAGAGAAAGATCTGTGATTTGCAGCACGCTGAGAGCATTAACGTGAGACATTTGACACTAAGATATTACAGCCCAACCAATGTTTGAAGATGCAAGTAACTGCTTTGCATTTTCTATCATGAGTCAATGAAAGGTGGCCAACACAAGAAGAACACAGCACTGTTAGTGAAGACCAGAATCAAATTTCTCAGACTCTTGCAAGTAATCATGTACATCAAATATGTTCATTTGTTCTATCACCTGAACATAAAGTGTCTTGTCCATACTTTTTTGTTTAATAACATGTTACAATAGTTTTCTTGCCTTTAGAGTTAAGAGGAGCTATACGAAATGAATGGAGAGTTGTTATCGCAGTCCCAGTATACAAAAGGTAAAGGTGATAGAAACACAGTTACACAGATAATTATAGCTCAGCCAGCTTGACAAGTGCTGCATGTAAGCTCTGGGAAAGCATTATATTAGATTATATTAGACAAGTTTGTAAAATTACTAACTGGTTTGATAAAAGGCAGTTCAAGAAATAGCGGGTTGAAATCACTGTCAGGAGCCCTGAAAATGGTTTTCTGGATTTCCCATTTTCTCACCAGGCAAATATGGGAGCTATAGTTGCCATAGTTGCTTTCTTCCCAGTCCCAGCCCTCTCCTATTCCATCCTTGCCATAAGACCTGTCTGTGTTAGTGCAATGAAAAATGAAAAGAAAAAAAAAAAAAAAAAAAGGACGTTTGGTTTTATGAAAGGTTATTTCAGTCAGGCTCAACTTGCAGTAATCCTACAAAATATAGCAGATATTTTAGATTTAGGACGTCAAATTGACTGTATCACTACTGATCTGTCCAAGGCTTTCGATAGCATGGATCATGGGAGAATACCAATGAAAATGAGGGCTACTGGACTAGAGAAAAGTGTGTTTGAATGGGTGGCACATTTCTAGAAAATGTAACTCCAAGAATTAGAGTAGTTGAACCATTATCACGTCGTATTATTGGACATTTATGTTCACCTATATATATAAATTATAGGAGTAAAGAACTGGAATCGCAAAAAAAGAATTTTTGCAGACTGTATAAAGAAAAACAAACAATTTAAAGGATTGTGAACAACTGCAAAAAAAGACCTCAACAATGTTGTGAGATGGGCAGCATAGTAAATGGGGAAAAACGTCAGGCTGTAAGTTTCACTTCTATTGGCTTTAATTACCATGAAGGGGTGAAAGTACATCATGGGGATCACTGCAAGTACCTACGTGTTAATATAAGGAAAGATCTTCACTGGGGTAATCAAATTAATATGGTTGTAAATAAAGATTACAGATCTCTCTTCGTATGGTTGCAACTGTATTTATGGATTGCAATAATGATGTATAAGAGAGAGTGTATAAGTAACTGGTAAGAAGTATGGGACTTTCACCAGGGTGATATCCAAACAAAATACTAGTATTACAAAAATATTGCAAAGTTTGGGCTGGGAAGACTTGTGGGTAGGGAGATGAGACGAAGTAAGGGGTATGTTCCTCGCTGTCAGTAGAGGAATGATGAGGAATTAGTAACTGAATGAGCTTGAATGGAGATTTTAAAAGTACGAAGGATCATAATATGAAGATAAAATTGGAATTCAAGAGGACGAAATTGGGGCAAAAATTTGTTTATAGGAAGAGGCATTTGGAATTGGAATAATTTATTATAAATTATGTTCAACAAATTTCCAACTTCTTTGAAATAATTTAAGAAAACACAAGGTAAACAACTGATAGGTAATCTGCCACTTGGACAACAGCCCTAAATGAAGATCAATGGTGACTGAGTGCATTGAACCTTGCTCATCATCTATCATTCCATATTGAGAATTTCACTGGGGATCACACACATTACAATCCTTAATAAACAAGAAAATAATTTATATCTAAAGAATTTAATAAAATATGTCTTTAATAAAGATCGTTAAGTAAATCTTTCAAAAGCTGGGTCAACGAGCAACAGGTAACATAATGTGAAAATTGACTCAATTTAAAAAGCTGAATATATAAGAAGCAAAAACAGCTTATAAAAAAGAATAAAACTACACATAACTACTATCCAAGTACACCACAAATACCACAGAAAAAATTATACATTAATTTTAAAACACTGTTGTTTCCTAATCCAGAAGTTCTCATAAATAAAAACAACTTCCATTGTATTGAAGAGTAATCCTAGCATAAAACAGCATGTTCTTTCATATCACAGCTAACTTACAGGAAGGAATTATTTTTGGCAAAAGTCTAACTAAATTTGAATTCTGTAAATGGGATTACTATCAGTACTGCATCTATAAAATATACAAAACTGCCAGATGTGTACAGAGTGATTATGTCAACCTCTCAAAAATGAACAGAATATTAGTTGAAACAAAAATACAGACAAAAGTAACACAAAACTCCCCAAAATGAGTTTTAAATCCACAGAATGGGAATAAAGCCTTAAAGTGCATTTTTAATTCATATTCATATTTGATTCAGGGTGGTATGTAGCTGGACTTGAACAGCAGGAATCATAAGTGGAGTTGAAAAGCAAGAGTTGATAAATAGAAGGATTGCTTCTTGGATCAACACTTGAAACCACACACTGAATCAAACAATAAAAGCATTTTGAGCAAATAGTACAAACAATTATTATCAATAATACCATTCAAATATCACAGCAGAGTGACTTTTTTTTTTTTTTTTTTTTTAAAGAGGAAACTTTTAGGAGTATAAATTTCAAGAAAATCATTTACTGAACAGTCAAAAAATAAGTATGTGTCTGTGTTGATTAACGAGGCAAGGCTATTAGAAAATGTATATCACTATGAAGCTCACTTCTATGAATGAAGTCTCTTCATTTATGAGAGTAAACCCCTGTCTTCCTCAGCAGCTTGCAGTACCTACATTTGAAGTAACAGTTGACAACTCTTCCCTTCCCCTTAAAATATCAAACGGATATAGCAAGTTGTTATTTGTCACCAGTCTAGTTTTCTTTTAATAAACATTAAGAAAAAATTCAGCAGATAAATAACAGTTACCTGAAATCGAGGTAGGCCAACATTTCAGCAGTCGGGGCTCTGTACATTACTGGCAGTTTCTTCTTGGGCATATCATCAGTGTCTAACGTAACTGGCCACGATTTGATGTCCACAACATTACTTGCTTCCTGTAATTGTATTGAACACATACTTTGAAGCTGATAAATTTTCATGTAAAACTCAGAAAAGCACAACAAATTCATCAGAACACCAGAGCCATCTATTATCAGAAAATTAACTGGGAAGAGAGCAGTTTAAGATCATTCACACATTTACAGTGAACAATCAACATATCTTTTTCAGTACTATGTACTGTACAAGTTTTTAGAACCTACATTTAAAATAACAAGTTTCAGTTGTTCCCTTCCCTTTAAAATATGCAATGGGTTAAAAGTCAAGTTGTGAGTTTCACAAATAGGAAAAGTCCTCTCAGTTTTAATTACTGCATTGATGGGGTGAAAGTTCCTTTTGGGTATCATTGTAAGTACCTAGGTGTTAATATAAGGAAAGATCTTCATTGAGGTAATCATATAAATATGATTGTAAATAAAGGGTACAGATCTCTGCACATGGTTATGAGAGTATTTAGGGGTTGTAGTAAGGATGTAAAGGAGAGGGCATACAAGTCTCTGGTAAGACCCAACTAGAGTATGGTTACAGTGTATGGGACCCTCACCAGGATTACTTGATTCAAGAACTGGAAAAAAATCCAAAGAAAAGCAGCTCGATTTGTCCTGAGTGATTTCCGACAAAAGAGTAGCGTTACAAAAATGTTGCAAAGTTTGGGCTGGGAAGGTTTGGGAGGAGACAAGGTGCTCAACTAAGTGGTAAGTAATACCAATATTGTTGGTCCATTATAGGACATTATGAATTTTCCAGCTAACTCATTCCTGGTTGCCAGCGTTTTGCCCCAGTGTGCTAAGTTGGGCTCATCAGTTGATAAATAGCACACCCACCAAGACGCATGACTAGTGCATACCGTGGAGGCCACTGCGTAGGCTACCTGGAGCCATCAGCAGTGCCAATGCACTATGAGAGACTTTGTCTCGTTATGAAAAATTGATGCCTGACTGGCGATCAGATGATATAGATGTAGATTCCGATAGGGAACCTGAAATATTTTTCCCGAATGAGTAAATTTCTAATACCAATATTGTTGGTCCATTATTGGACATTATGCATTTTCCAGCTAACTCATTCAAGTGGTATGTTCCGAGCTGTTAGTGGAGATATGGCTTGAAATGACATCAGTAGATGAATAAGTTTGAATGGTGTCTTTAAAAGTAGGAAAGATCACAATATGAAGATAAAGCTGCAGTTCAAGAGGACAAATTGAGGCAAATATTCATTTATAGGAAGGGGAGTTAGGGATTGGAATAACTTACCAAGGGAGATGTTCAATTTCCAATTTCTTTGCAATCATTTACGAAAATGCTAGGAAAACAACAGATAGGGAATCTGCCATCTGAGTGACTGCCCTAAATGCAGATCATTAATGATTGATTGATTGATTGATTGATTGATTGATTGATTGATTGATTGATTGACTGGTTGATTGAATCATCATAAGAATAAGAAATCATAAGTAAGGAGCAAAAAAGGGGTCAGTATAGTTCTATTGTTTTAAGAACCAGGAGGAAAAAGGGATGTTGTGCAACAGAGGTGTCTTCATAAGAGGAAAGTACAACAGGAGGTGAATTACTACAGGAAAAAATTGAAGGTTGTAAAAGAGGAAATAAATTACATTAGCTTAGATAAAATTGAGGAACAGAAAACCAAATATCAGGCGAAATGGAGAAAAATAAAAAGGTGGAATTAAAATTGACTAAATCTATGAACAATTTGAGGAAAGAAAGTAGTGTCTTTAAATAAGCTAATTATAAAGAAATGAATGTAATCACGCCGGTCCCGTGGTGTAGGGGTAGCATGCCTGCCTCTTACCCCGGAGGCCCCATGTTCGATTCCCGGCCAGGTCAGGGATTTTTACCTGGACCTGAGATCTGGTTCAAGGTCCATTCAGTCTATGTGATTAGAATTGAGGAGCTATCTGACAGTGAAATAGCGGCCCCAGTCTAGAAAGCCAAGAATAACGGCCGAGAGGATTTGTCGTGCTGACCACACAACACCTCATAATCTGCAGGCCTTCGGGCTGAGCAGCGGTCACTTGGTAGTCCAATGCCCTTCAAGGGCTGTAGTGCCATGGGGTTTGTTTTGTTTGAATGTAATCACAACAAAACTGTTAATGAACAACTCAAATAATAATAATAATAATAATAATAATAATAATAATAATAATGTTTTTACGTCCCATGGTTTTTGGAGATGCCGAGGTGCTGGAATTTTGTCCTGCAGGAGTTCTTTTATGTGCCAGTAAATCTAGCGATACAAGACTGATGTATATGAGGTAGGTAAGGGTTATTCTGTCCAAACCGCCGCAGAGGTGTTCCTGAGCTAGAGTTTATGTGCGGTAGGGTGGCCAGTTCCTTTCCGCTCCTCCATTCCCTTATCCCCAACCAACAGTGCGTGGCAACCCATCCAACTCCTGACCACGCCCAATGTTGCTTAACTTCGGAGATCACACGGGATCCAGTGTTTCAACACGGCTACAGCCGTTGGCACTGATGTATATGAGCACCTTCAAATATCACTGGACTGAGCCATGATCAAACCCGCTAACTTGGGCTCAGAAAGCCAGCGCCTTAACCGTCTGAGCCATTCAGCCTGGCAGTCAAAAGAAAACTGCCAGAGAACAGAAGCATATAACCTAATAGTAGTAAATACTGTCTTCTTGGTGACAAGACAAAGAAAAACCAATAAACTGTGATACAGAAATAACACCATATACAGAGTTCAGCTTCAGACAAAAAAAGGGAAATGCTCGTACTCCGTTAAAGTAAGTAAAAGTCTATATCCCAAGTATACTTTCGGTACCTAATTTTTTTTTTTTTTTTTTTTTTTTTTGATAGGGGCTTTACGTCGCACCGACACAGATAGGTCTTATGGCGACGATGGGATAGGAAAGGCCTAGGAGTTGGAAGGAAGCGGCCGTGGCCTTAATTAAGGTACAGCCCCAGCATTTGCCTGGTGTGAAAATGGGAAACCACGGAAAACCATCTTCAGGGCTGCCGATAGTGGGATTCGAACCTACTATCTCCCGGATGCAAGCTCACAGCCGCACGCCTCTACGCGCACGGCCAACTCGCCCGGTACCTAATTTCTAATTCTGTCACCGATTATAACCTGACCCTAGAATATCCCCACCTGTAAGTATGACAAACACAGATGTTTAACTCAAGAAACTAATTTCCTTTAAATGAATGCAACAACAGCAACTTAAGATTTGTGCAAGATGGAGTGGCATATTGCCAAAAATAATGCTTCTGTAGGAAGAGTTGTTGGCTATGAATATGATCAGGGTTTCGTAATGATCAAAACTTTACAGTTTCTATTCACTTCCGTATAATGTGCCAAGAACATGCAGTGAATCTTGGTTCCAGACAAAACATTTTTAAGAAGAGAAATATATATATGTATCTGTAATGTTTATGAGGGAAGCATGGAACACTGTGGCAAAGGAAAATGAAAATTTCATTAATCAAAACTGGAAAGATTAATTCTGACAGATTAAAGTAATTTGGAAAGTTTCTAACAGGCGATATGAACAACTGGAGGGACCTAACTCATAGTTCAAATGTAACAATTTTGTTTTTATTTCTAAGGGCATATTTACTTTTGAAAATATAATACAAATTTTATACTTCTATGTTCCCACTTTTTATCCTATTTTTATTTTGTTGCTTCAATTTAGCATACTAGTTTGTATTGTCTGCCAAAAGTTGATGTAAGTCCTCTCCAACCAATAGTGAAAACTAGTCCAACACACTTCATCCTACAAGTAAGTTGTGGAATGCACCTTCATCTTCAGTGAAGGAGTCGGGTGTGATATAATCCAAATTATTAGACCATTCTACAGGCGTAGGCCTAATTCGTTGAGATATCTTCACCAGTGGAGTTCCATCATCTTCCTGCATTTAACATTCCTCATCTTCAAATCCTTCGATTTCTATTTCAAAATCACTACCACCACTGCTGTAGTTATCACTTTCATTGGTATAACCTCCTAAAGCCACATGTTCATCCAGCAAATACAGTAATTCCTCATCAGTAACACAACCCACCGTTCACCATGCCAACATTTCTGTTTACATCGAGCATGACCTTGCCGTGATACGTGCGTAACAGTTTTCCAAGGGCATTTTATACTACTATCCAAAGATCACTAAACATTAAGATATGCAGCAATCTTTTCTAAATACTCCATGCTAAGAGTGCCAGCAGTTAACTCTAAAATTTACGAAGAGATGGCAGAGGTATATACTCATAAAACACAGGAAAGACCTAGCACGATATATGACGGAATGCGATTTTTCGCTACGACTTAGTAGGATACATTAGGGAGGGGGTTAATAGATCCAATGATAGAATAGACTCTTATCCCACTATGAAAGCTTAACATTTTAGAGTTGGAAAATTAATTTATAACTGTTGAGTTTCTTACCTTGGATTTGAGAAGCTTGATGACATTTTGATTTGAAAGCACTAACACAGACTTGCTAACATCCACAATCATTCGCACCGTGGGGAGTGTGGTTTGCAAGTTCTGCGGATGAGGAGGGCGTATTGTAACTGGCACAGCACCTGCAAATAAAACAAACATAGATGTTCATTTAGAAAAATAAAACATGGAAATCTGAATGAATTAATATATTACTAAATATTATCAGAAAAATGGAGGACAGTAATGGCTAAGAAAGCTCTCCTAAATAAGGAGGATATGCTGACCGACAAGAAGTATAATAGAAACATGGACAGTCTTTGTTTCGCAAACAAGCAAGAAAAAGGCAGGCAGAAGTATAATAGAAACATGGAGAGTCTTTGTAAAAATGTTTGTTTCGAAAACAAGCAAGAAAAAGGCAGGCTAGAAGCTAGAAACTGGTAGAAATGTGGATATGGAGTAAAATGAGCTGTATAAGCTGGACAGAAAAGAAAAGCAATAATGAAGTAATGTGCCTTTTACGTGCAGCAAAAGGCTTTGCCTATAGAATTTTAAGATTTTTTTTTAATTATTATTCAATTGGTGAGGATTACTGTTTCACAGTAGAAGTTTTCCAACAAAGGAACTTCTTGCTTTTAAAATGAGGTGAAATTAATTGTACAAAGTAAAGCATTGAAACTGATTGACTGTAGACTTTGCAGCCAATATGATTTGGTATGTGAAGTTATAATTGTGAATGGTAAAGATAACTACAAAGAAGATAACAAAAGACCCTAAATGCATTTTCTATTACAATGAAATAAATCCCCTTAAAGTGAAAATCTGAAAGTCTCACAAATTTTAAACAAAAGGAGGAGTTTTCCAAAATACCCTTATATTTATTACAATGAATGTGGAAAAAAGAAAAGGAACAATTTCTTTAAAGAGGTACTATGACATCCTGTTTTTGTTCATACTAAGTAATCGTATATTATACCGAGTGGTCCACCCACCCCTTGTGATCTTAGTTTACTACAATTCTGAAATACATTGGTCCCTCTCCCAAAACCAGAATAATATAACGAGATGTGTGGTTACGGGCTATAAGACAGCAGGAATCATGGGTGCCACTATTAATTCATTATGGGTACCTCACACAGACCAGGAACAAGTATTGTACAGGCTGGGAACTGCCCACTGCATGTCAAGCCTCGCAATAGTTCCCTTGGCAGGGGCACAGTAGGAGATGTGATAGCGGACAATGCTCCAGGGTACAGAGGATTGAATCCCATACAAGTAATTTAATTTTTTTTACCGCCAATTGCCTGCAATATAGCATGGTTGCACACTTAATAGTTTCCATAGACTGATTTGCTTATCTGACCCTGTAAAGGGCCATTGGTATCGTGATATAGGGTATGGAGCTGGGTTGAACGAGAATGATGTGGCTACAATACAGGCAACCAGTTAGCTACGATGTACGTGTTCGAAGCTTTGTAGGACACAGATAGGGCAAAGTGTGCCCCATTGGAACGACAACAACATGTGATGGCTGAAGGTATGTAGCTCCACAAACTTCCCTCCTTTGAGGCAAATAAACACATCAGTCTGTGGATACTATTAAGTATGCAACCATGGCACAATCCCAAGCAACTGGTGGTAAAAAATGTACTTACGTGGGATTCTAAACTCTGCACTCTCGAGCACTGTCCATTATCACATCTCTGACAGTATCCCTGCCAAGTGAGCTATTGCGAGATTTGACATGCAGAGGGCAGTTCCCAGCCCAAACGATACCTGTTCCTTGTCTGTGCATGCACCTCCTGTTGTAAGGTGTATGTTCTTCATACCTGTTCTTGTTTTATGGTTCATTCAAGGTATCCATAATGAATTAATAGTGGTGCTCATGATTCCAGCTGTCTTCTAGCCTGTAGCCACGCATCTCCTTACATTACTCCAGTTGAGGGAGGGGGACCGATGTATTTCAGAATTATAGTAAATGTGGTGGGTTGCATAAAACTAGATCACTCTGTATAGTTTATATTTTAAAACATTGCTATAATATAGCAGAATTATTATTATGAATAACTTTTAAAATAAACTACTACTTTGTTTCATTATGATGGATAAATTATATTACTGAGTGAGTTGGCTACATCGTAGAAATTGTGTAACTATACGCTTCCACTTAGGAGATGGCAAGTTCAAAGCCCATAGTCAGCAGCCCCAGAGATGATTTCCATGGTTTCCTACTCACGAGGCAAATGATAGGGCTGTACATTAATTAGCATTCCATTCCTAACCCTCTTACTACGCTGACTTCGTCAAAAACCAAATAATGCTGGTGCAACATTAAGGCTGCATGAAAATACTCCTCCTAGCCTCAACATTAGTGATATATTCATCTCTCCCAAACTTCATAATGATTCAAATCATAGCACAAACACAATAATATTTTGTTACTTATTGTCACTGATTTTCACTTATTAAGTCTCAAACATATGCAGTATGAAAGGAAACAATCAGCATTAATATGGAAATAAATATCTACACTTACCAACATATAGACAGCCATAAAATGCACATATTAGGTCGATGCCTGGTGGAAATATTAAAGCAACGTGGTCCCCTGTATTGATCTTCCCTTTCTCCAACAGCAAATTACCAACTCTCTCTGCTTTTTTATGCAACTGAGAACAGGTGAGCATGGTAGCTACCGTGCCCTTTGAGTTCAGAAGAGTGAAGATGACATGATCTGCAGTGCTTTGAGCTCGCCACTTCAGAATTTCCGAGATGAATTGGTACTGTGAACACAAATTTATAATATACTCTATAATTTAATAGCTAGGTCAAAGAAGAGGACAGTACAAAGTAGTCAATATATTCAGCCCCATAAAATTTCCCACTAATTTCAGTAAATTAACATTAATACCTAATGTTTCCATCATCAGCTGGAAAGCGATTGAAAAGTGTTTCTTTAAAAAAAAAATTGATAAATGCTTCAATATGACTTTTTAATTAAAATGGGGAAATCCAGCTTGATTTATTCAGTTTTTTCATAGGATTATGGTTTGCATTTTATGAAGCATGTAAGTAGGTATTTGTAGTCAAAGATTGGGAGCATATACAGTATTTAATTTCGAGATTAAATTTCTTTTTTCTTTCATCTTTTTTTTTCTGCTTGATTTTTCCTTCTTCACTTTAATCAAGTTACAAACAATTGATTATAATTGAAGATCTGCAGATTTATTTCAAGACAGGTCAGGGATTACAAAAAGAAAACACTATTTAAAAAAAGTAGATACAGGATATATCAAATTAGGTTCTCCGTTATTAGATCATACCGATTTATTTGATATAAGGCTAAAAGTGGTATATCAGGACTGAGAAGCCAACTAAGGATCTCTCCTTTCCCTTCTTTTTTTTTTTTTCAATTCGCTTTATGTCGCACCGACACAGATAGGTCTTATGGTGACGATGGGACAGGAAAGGCCTAGGAGTGGGAAGGAAGCAGCCATGGCCTTAGTTAAGGTACAGCCCCAGCATTTGCCTGGTGTGAAAATGGAAAACCATGGAAAAACCATCTTCAGGGCTGCCAGCAGTGGGATTCGAACCCACTATCTCTCAGATTCAAGCTCAGAGCTGCGTGCCCCTAACCGCATGACCAACTCGCCCTGTCCTTACCCAGTTTTATTGTTAAAGCTAAACTAATTACTGGTTATTGTTGATTTACTGGGTAAAACAACAAGATTATCAGCCCCTCAAAACAAGAAAGTGTACCAAATTAAAAGTTTCATACTTATACAGTAAAATCTAGTTAACATGAACTTGTTTTTTTTGTTTGTTTTTTTGCTAGGGGCTTTACGTCGCACCGACACAGATGGGTCTTATAGCGACGATGGGATAGGAAAGGCCTAGGAGTTGGAAGGAAGCGGCTGTGGCCTTAATTAAGGTACAGCCCCAGCATTTGCCTGGTGTGAAAATGGGAAACCACGGAAAACCATTTTCATGGCTGCCGATAGTGGGACTCGAACCTACTATCTCCCGGATGCAAGCTCACAGCCGCGCGCCTCTATGCGCACGGCCAACTCGCCCGGTGAACTTGTTTGAGAGACATACCCAATATTCTTAAACAGGTCACGATAAAAACAATATTTCCCTACCACGTGCAAACATCCTATGGTTTTTCATGAACCAGACATAAACTACTTTATTACTAAGATTATTCTTTCTTTGCTGTCACTGTGTTCTCTTGCCTGGCATCTGCAATTGGAGGTCTCTGAATTGAAATCTTTATTAAGTCAGATATATGCTCTGAGAAATCCACTAAATCCCACATCAATATAAATTTTAATTTACTTATCGTCATGTGGATTTAGAACCTAGATAAATCCCTGTACAAAATTGTTAGTATTTTCTTACTTAAGACTTGAAAACTGCTATATAGTAAACTCCTGATTATTTAGGCTAAAATGGGAGAACATACAAGAAACTTAAAGAACACAGATAATTCAATACAATGAAAATTCATGGAATAATTTTACTTCCTCTGTACATATTGTACCAGTGATGATAACTTTGTCTGTCCCATTTTTACCAGAAACATTGTAGAAGTGTGATTTCTAACTCTTCATATGAAGACTTTTGAAATTTTCAAAAATGTTCTGAAAGCCTACTACTAATACTGTTTTGGAAAAAATCCTCCAGCTTTTCTTAAAACTTTAGCTTTATAAGTCCATACAATCAATTGAAAATTTCAAGTTCTAAGTGAAAGAACAAGCTTTATTCAAGTTCACCCTGTGACAAGAGAAGAGCGTTAGACTCACCTTCCTAGCTGTATCCGATTCTTCATCCACAATACCCATATCCCGGCCTTGAGCAGAGGCCAGGCGATTGCCCTGGACAATATTGCCCACCATTACAGACGCAGGTCCTACGTCTGTAACAAAGTCAGCAGCTAGGAAGCCACATTACAAAAAGATATTGTTGTAGCTAGTTCAAAACACACAAAAAAGCACAACACACAATCACACAGCAAATAAAAAGAATGATGTTAGTTAAAAAAATAACAGTAACCAAAATACAACTTTTTACAGACATTTAAAGACTGGTACTGATTGAATGTTACTTTTTACATTATAGAAAGTTATTCAAAATAGGTAGCAAAAAGAAAACACAGGAACTTGAAGATACTAAAGTAAGAATACAGAAAGAGCATACACACATAAGTAATCAATGCCTCAATAATAATAATAATAATAATAATAATAATAAACTATGACCTCAGATACAAACTTGCAGACCATCAGAAATGGTCCCATCTGTGCAGCTGACTTACCAATTTTGATATCTGACCATGCTGCTATCCAGCAATGAAAGCAGAACAGCACTAGACAATTTCATTGTGTCAAGAGACCAGAGATTGCCCATAACAAAAACATTGAGTGTCAGGATTTTGACCACCCTTCAAAAATCTACCTCAGCTGGGATCAAAACAGTGAGCTTGTGATTATGAGTCAGAAACTCTACAAATCCATCATGGCAATTTCCGTACACAAATATAATGCTTTATTAATGAAACACGAGGGGAAAAAAGCTTTCCAACTCCCATTAATAGAGAACCCTCCAGGTTTTTTTGAAGTCTACTGATAGACAATAGTATGCTCCAACTGTAAGCTTACATCGACATGAAACTCTTTTCCAACAACAGATAAGGCAACAACAACAAACAAAAAGGTAAATGTCTTACAGAATACCGTGCAAAATAATTAGTCTATAGGATAGTATTTTAATGATAAAGGCATGTATTTCAATCCACTGTTGATTTACAGCAGAGTAATACAAAGACTACGCTTAGAAGAAGACCACAGTGAACAAAAACTATCCATATGTAAAATAATTTAAAGTTTATACCCAGTGATGATGCCATTCCCAGGTGTCACGTGCACAAATTTTATGTAAATATGATCATAAAGTTCATGAAAAATGGATGATTATACTTGTCTCACATTTCATTAATTGAATAGTTTAATAATATTCACTTTCCACATACAAACTCTTGAATTTCATTTTACGTTGATAAACCTCATGAGTCTACTTGGCCAAGGTAAAGGCGTATTTGGTTCATCCAGAAAGATCTGGGTTCAGTTCCCCGACAGGAAGTTTTTAAAAAAATTCTTCTTTGCAGAGGCACATGGTCTTGAGTTTCACTTGGACAACACCTAAATGAGTACCAGGTTAACTCCTGGAGGCAAAGACAATCAAGCATACGCCTAACCACTCTAACTTAGAACTGAGGTTACAGTCCTGAAGACTTTACCTTTCACTTCTCCAAGGCCTTTCATAACCTGTATGGAGATAACTGGTTTTGCCTTGCTTTTGGTAGAAGCCATCTAATGACAATGCATGAATGAGAATATTTTCTTCAGTAAGTTTAGGCTTTATGTATGAAATACAATAAAAAATGGATGTCAGTTTAAGATTTGTTTTATACACACACTAGAACAACTACAGAGCAATCAGTTATGATTTACTCCAGTGCACACAGTGTTTTTCTACAGGAAAGATCCCCGTTCATTCGTTGCAGCACCCCTGCTAGCTGATACATGTCCAATGTCGCAATTGTATCTCACCTACGGTATTCCCATGTGCACATTTTTGTTTTTGTTTTTAGTCATAAAGGGTATTACGGCTCGTGTCTTTATGTACGATTCATATATGTTAACTATGTCAGCTCATGAGGTTCAAACATGGTTTTAAGAAAGACTCCCTGGCGTAGACGTTCCAAGTTGTAATTTATTGGTTTTACATCCCACTAACAACTTTTATGGCTTTCAGAGACGTGAAGGTGACAGCATTTAGTCCCGCAGGAGTTCTTTTGCATGCCAGTAAATCTACTGGACATAGTTGAACACCTTCAAATACCATCGGACTGAGCCAGGATCAAGCCTGCCACGTTGGGGTTAGAAGGCCAGCACCTCAACTGTCTGAGCCAATCAGCCCAGCATTCCAAGTTTGAAAACAGTCCATAATCTTTATAATGAATTTCAGTAAACTGGATGTATCCAGCCAAAGACACTATGATAGCAGCTTAAGAGTTCTCACCGAGGAAAAATTAGATGACACTGGTCATCGTTTGGAAAATTTTCCTAAATTATAACAGTTAAAGCCATATAAAATAATTGTGGCACATCCTCTTCAATCATGTGACCTTGTATGTAGGCACACATTTTGTGAGTGGAGTGTGGAAAATTTATATAATGGACAAACAGACCCACATTTTATATTATTCTCAAACGAGGCTGGGTTCCAGCTCCATGGTGGTACAGAAAACAATCATTACTGGAGTGCGGGATCAGTGGTGAAAGAATCATTGGACCAATTTTTTTTTAGAATAAAGTTAATTCTGTTACTTATGTGAATACCATACTGAACCCCTTTATAATAATAATAATAACAACAACAACAACAACAACAACAACAACAACAACAACAACAACAACAACAACAAGAAGAAGAAGAAGAAGAAGAAGAAGAAGAAGAAGAAGAAGAAGAAGAACAACAATAACAACAACAGAGATCACGAGTGATTTATAAGAATTAAATTTATCAATGCTCCAAATTGAAGGCAGAGAAAAGAAGAGGATTCTAAGGAATAAACACCTACGATTCAAACTCATAACATTTGAACAAAGGAAGTACACCATTACAGACAGCCAAAGGGCGGCCAGGTCTGACAGGATGAAGTAGATTTGGGAGTGGAAGAAGCTGAAAAGCTGACTATTTAATACTATTAGACTTTAATGTATATGACTGATTCAAGTGCTCCAATGGGGGCGTGAACTATGTAATACATATATATATAACATAACAGAAACCATAAGAAAAAGGAGATTACAATTTTTTGGACATATTTACAGAATGGATGATTCCAGATTAACAAAAAAGATTTTCAAGTACCTTTCAGACAAAAAGGCAGCAACTAGCTGGATTCAAAAAGTAAAGAAAGATTTAGAAAGAAATAATATAAGAGAAGAAGAAACTATGGACAGAGACATTATTACCTATATCATGCAATAGATGTGATGATTCATAAAGTTTTCAATCAAAGATCCCTGCACACAGAACGACAGTACTATCACGTCTTTTGGACTGATATACAACTGTGCATCCTAAAGAGAGTAGCAAGTATGGAAAGATTCCAAGGAAGATTAAACAAGAAACCTGGTGCTAAGTGGTCCGAGGACAGAATGAAACAGCATAGTGAAAGGATGAAGAAACAGAAGAGAAAACAACGAAGTATGAAGAACTGAATTGAAATTGGCATGTGGTCCTTACCAGGCCTCATCGGAAATAATAATAATAATAATAATAATAATAATAATAATAATAATAATATAAAAAATAGGAAGGATTTTGCATGTTGTCAACAGGGTTATACCGCTGCTCACACTGCAAATAATTCCATAAGAGAAATTCACAAAGTGCTTCAACAGAACAGAGTTATTAGTGGCAATCTGGGCTCCCTCAGTCCTCCAATTTATCCTCCCGCAATGATTATCTCTAGCGTAAATTAAAAAATACTGTGTGCAAGATGAACCCACACACCATGCAAGAACAAAAATCATATTCGTCACGAAATTGTCGGGATTACTCAACAACATGAAACACAGCGAGTGATGAATAATTTCCTAGCAAGGTGCCAAAAATGTGTGGAGAATGAAGGTGGACAGTAACACCACCTTTCATAATTTGGTACGTAATGAACTTCTTAAAAATGTTTCTGTTGTATGGTATACCTTCCTGCTATGGACCTCAACTCATATGCAACAAACAAGTGCATGCTCGCCCATAGTAAAAAAACACTGCACACTGGAGTAAAGCATATCTGCTCACCCTGTAGAACTGAATGAGAAGCCCAAGTGACAGCAATTTTTTTCAGCAGCTATCTTCATTGTGATTGCTCCATGCTTCAAGTAAATACTGAAAAATAATGCCTGATTTCAAGCTATAAGGAAGCTACTTCAATCCTGAGTCAAAACATATTCAGCTGCTCACATTATCAGAAATGCCACAATAGCACAGAGAATCACACATCTGTCTTACACTGGTAAATATCATTAACAAAATGCTTGGAAAAGAATCCATGAGAGTTTTATAACACCTTAAAGAAATAACACTCAATCTCTAATGAACGGATTGTGTACAGTATGGCTAGAAGTGCTGTTGTACCCAAACACTGCGGCCTTCTTCAGTTTAGGGCTATCGTATTACCCAGCAGACATGATTACCTATATCATGCAATAGATGTGATGATTCATAAAGTTTTCAATCAAAGATCCCTGCACACAGAACGACAGTACTATCACGTTTTTTGGACTGATATACAACTGTGCATCCTAAATTGCTACCCATTACTTTCAAACTATAATATTAGTCTAATAAACCAGATAACATGAATTGCAATAAAAGAGAGAAATCTAAAGTTTTCACATGCCAAAAGAATAAATAAGCAACCATTACCCCAAATCTGCAAAACAAAAATTGCATACGTGTTTATGGCACTACATATTAAAATATCTATCATTGAGCTTGAACAACGAGAAACCTTTTACATTATTACATCAGAGGTATAAAATGATTTCTACTTGTTTTAAGTACCAACACCAACAATGGTACAAACTGGTGGGTACAATGGTGGGAAATGTTTGTAAAGAAGATAAATATGGAAGCTAACGCTGAAAAGCTGTATGAATCAGCCTTGGTGATAAGCTGAAAGCATGTAAGATGCATGGATGCGGAATAGATCACAATGCTAGTAGCAAGTGAAGGTTTATGGAAGTACTTAGTTCATTCACAGAGACTTGCAGGCTGAACGCTGAAAGGTGTAACAACTGTGTGTGCGTGCATAAGCAAACTTGTAGTTTTACATGACCGTTGATATTGTGATCACAGCCATAGGACCTCCAGTTTTACATGGAATACAAATCATTAAGGGTAAGACTTTCCAAAAATCTTACATACATTGGCCGGAATTCAAACAGTGGTGACCTTAATGAGAAGCCAGTGATTGAGCTACACGACTACCACACCATATGTGCAGATCTGCTGAAATTCCCATTAAAAAGCATGAAGATCTTGTCTCAAACAAATAAATCTACTATAGCTGATGCAAGCTCAGTCATTATTCCATAACATCAAGTAAAATGTCAAAACTCTTGCATATACAAAGAGTGGTATAACTGATCACAGAGAAGGTAATAGAACTCCTAGACAATAAGCATCAGTTCATTTAGAATCAATATTCAGCTCTAAATAACTTTAATATGTATTAAATATTTCTCCCCAGAGTAGTAAGAAAAAAGAAGATACCAAACAAAAGTAACCAAGTAACTGCAGCCTCGTCCTCTTCCTCCCTCACAGCGAGTATTTTGAAGATAACATGAGAAAAGTAGGAAAACAGAGTAAAATTTCATAGAAGGGAAAGTAAAACTAATATTTGCTGACGGTATCATGATTCAACCAAAATCTGCAACAGATTTAGAGGAGTTGTTGAATGTATGGTCACAGTTGTGAACACAAATTGGAAGATGGGCATGGGGAAAAGTAAATTAAAGTAATAGAATACATCATGTTAAGGCAGAGTATGCAAAATTTTAAAAGTAGTTTTGCTACTGGGTTAGGGCAACAATTGGAGATTGCTAGGATGAAATAACATGTTTAGGCATGGAAGTTCCTCATGATAAAGAAAAATCTGCTCACTTCAAAGTTATTAGGTTGATTTGTTGGAGGTGAAAATGAAAACGGACAATAACTGATGATGAAGGAAATGTAATACAATTAAATCTGTGTGTTACGTAAGATGGGTAGCCTGAATTACAAATAAAGATAAAACACATTTCTGAAACCAGGAGAACTTGACAAAATCTGACTATAGTGGAGACAAATTTTAAAGAAGAGATATCCAGCATAAATTTGATTAGGTCTCAAGGGATGTAAAAGTGGCAGGATGGCTGAGAGGACCAGAAAATAGAGGAGAGATAAGCTAGAATAGTTCCAATGAGGTGAAAAAAGATACCATAGGGTAGGAGAGCACGGGCAGTAGTATTAAACTACTATTTACTGATAAGATGATAAAACATAGTTCTACATATTTTTTCCTGCCTTCTTGAATGTCAACCACATAATTCACAATGGAATGTAAAAAAAAAAAATTAATGAACCACCCAGTAAATGGGACTTTCTTATTAGTATGATGGACAGCAAGTTCAAACTATTGGTATCAGAGCCCCCTCTGTGAATGAATTAGGCCATTCAAATACTAAAGTCTCACATAATACATAGAACCATTAATCTCATCCAAAAGAAAGAAAGAAATCTCAAGCATAAGAAAAGAAAAAATTCTCAAGCACAAGAAAGTACAGAAAGGAGAAATGTTCCTCATTTTATCACTTGTTGCAGTAAAAATACACACCTTTCTTTCACCACTAAAAAGAGAGGAATAGGCAGAACTGGAGCATTATACCATGTGGCAAGTACTCCCAAAGGCATGGATGGTGTAAGGGAAAAGCTACCAAATGAGTGTATTTATAAATGCAGTACAGTTTACTACAAATTGGTGTGTTTGTTTAGATCTTTGGGAGAACAGAATGGTGGTGTAGGTCATTCATCAAAGGTATGGCTCTTGCACCTCCATGTCCTTCAATGATTCTCTCTTTCTGTATTCCTGACAAAAATAGTAGCATGTAATACACACCACATTAACACACTCGTGCTGAGTACTTTACAAGACACAACAGTATTTACTTCCATAATTCACACGCTCCAATCTTTTCAAGTTCAAAGTGCAAGGAAATGTTTTTGTGTATTTTTTTTTCCTTTCAAAAGGATGGTCCCTAAAGACAACAGTAATTTTAATAATAGTTGGATACTTATCACTAGAAAGGTGCAAAGTGCTAAGGAGCATTACATAACATTGGGGCTGGGTCCAGTTCTTAAGGCCACCAAAAGATGTTGGTATTGTTAAGTCCTAGGTCTCGCATATGAAAGGTGCACTGTGTCATTAATTTGCATTTTTCTTTCATTTTCTGGTGGCAAATGGGTTATTTGAAAGTAGAGAGCAATGGTTCCTTGTCAAAGAACATAGTTTCCTTCCTTGCGATTCTGATTTTGCTATTAGGCCTATACAGAAAAGGAAGGCAGCCACAAAGATATATATTCCCAGTGATCTTAGTGGAAGAAGCTAAGGTAGTAAATCCATTTAAGGTAGTTCCTATGAGTAGTGCGAACACCTTTGATATTCAGACTGTGGCAGATAAGATTAACAAAACAAAAACTCAAAATATTTCCAAACCTGTCAACGTCACCTATGAAAGTGAAAGTTCTGAAAAAAGGGGAAACGACTAAAAGACATCAGCAACATTAGAAGTTAGCTCCTGTACACATTCTATGTACCTAAGAAAGAAAAAATTCATTTGAAGGCCATGATTTCCTACTTGGTCAAAGAAAAAACATAAAGAATATTATTTGCAGATCTATAAATAATAAACATATGAAATGTTTGCAGGACTTAAAAACTTCCAAAAATTGTGGTTTTTGTTTATATTTCAGTGTGGCAACATTCACATCAGTCTATTGCTAAGGATCGATCAGAAGTTGTCATTTGTTCCTTTCATTTGATTTTCAAAAATAAATTCATTAAACTATTTGTCAGAGAATTTCTTATCAAAGTACTGTTGATAAATTTGGCACTTTGCACTTTTCTACTCACAAGTATTGTGACTGTGTTACTGATTCGGAATACATTTATGACAGCTTCCTTGGTGTGGATGACACCCTTTTATTTCAAAATACTTGCATTCTAATTCCAATCACTTGGTGTATTCCTGCTTCAAGGCTCCATACCAAACTGCTTTAAAAAAGCTAAACTGATAATTTCATGTGCCTGTCTATACTGTGTTCATAGCCCCAGGACCTCCAGTTTTACATGGATTCTGAACCACATGCATACGATTTTTCGTTTAAAAATCCCACGTATATTCACAGATTCGAACTGCAGCCACCAGTAAGAAGCCAGTGACAATCCCAATTGGCTGTCAGGCCTCTGACTGCTTTTGTTTTTGTTTTTTTATTTATGAGCAAATTATGTTGACCTACAAGGAGTAATAACTCGCATAACAATGACTAATACATGCCAGTCAGTTATGCAACAAACATCAGAATAGAAACAGCAAGTTGCAAGTTTTCAAAATCCTGGTGGAATGTGCAGTACTGATGGAAGCAGAACACTGCACTTCATAATACTAATACATCACATAAAACATTCTACAGCCCTCGCCAATACCAGCATGTTTCTGGAAGTTGTAAATAATCAGCTGGAATCTTCATCATCATTTCATCCTCATCACGACACGCAAGTTGCCTACGAGCGTCAAATCAAAAGACCTGCACCTGGCGAGCCGAACTTGTCCTTGAACACTCCCGGCACTAAAAGCCATACACTATTTCATAGCTGGAATACATTAAATTATTCCCTTAAAAAATGAATAGGTATCTGGTTTCTAATGAAATTCTTTGGTTCAAGGGATATACCAAGCAAGTACAGGAAACCAATTAATTTTTTCATGTAATTTACTCTTTTAGTTTTAAAAATTTGTCTGATATATCATGATAAAGTATATTATTACATTAAGCATCTGACATTTGGCCAGTATCTTCCCTTTTCTTTTCCTAACGTGTGGATTATGGAAGTAGATATGGGAACAGAAAACTATGAGTGCTACAAATCCACATATACTGTAAAAGTCATAAGATCGCTACCACAACAAAAAATTCTTTGATATGAGAAGACGAAGAGGTGTGATAGATAGCAGAAATAAACTGTAATAAAATGGAAAATATGTGTCTCAGTGAGATATAAACATGAATTACAGACCTAGCTTAGAACACCTGGGGATTGCCACTTCCCATACTCACCAGATGTGAGTGCTTGAAGTGTAGTCCCAGGGTGTATAATGTGGAGGCAGACTACACTACACCTCAGTGTTTGAGGAAATGGAGAGTGAGATTAATTACTAAGCACATCTCACATGTAACATTTCAAACATCACAGAACAAGCATAAAGAAACATTCAACACAGCTAAACACCCTCTTCTAATTCAGATGGGTACATAATTTCATGTCATGCTGATTATTTCATCATGTTTTGTATGGTAGGCCTTATGTATGATATTTCTTGTACTGTATTTCTGAACTTACAGAAGGTTTCAATATGAAGAATGAATCATTAAGTAAAAAAGAAAGCTATCTCTGTACTGATAACCAATTCTTGAGTTTATTAATCAACTGGTCCTTATTAAATAAATTTATTGAATATATTTATATGTATTCAGATAAGAGAGCTAACAAGAAGAAAAAACATAAGAAACATCATGGAGAACAGCAACTTACCATGTAAGCACATGTAGACAAATAATAATATGGTCACCATTGGTCCGTATTGACTTATCAACTAATGTGCTTTTTCTTTAGATCTGCCCTGTCAATGCTTAGAAAATACAATGTTTATTTATTGTCTATATTAACATAGGAGTATGTACTTCGAGAACATAAATTCTCTTCTTCAGCTCGTAATTTAAAACCACTTAGCATTTCTGAACCTATTGGAATAATATCACTCCTATCTAGTTAAAAATATCTCAAAATATAACCTTGGAATTCTAAAATTAAACTCCAGATTGTGTCTAAAATCTTCCAGTTAAAATTGCAAATCTAAAATGAGTGCAGTATTTGTGTGTGTATATGATGTATTAAAATGACATTTGCCTTCAGCTTACAACTACAACATCACTTGTCTCTTGATGCACTTCCAAGTCCTTGTCCTTGGAAGAGTTAAAAGGAGAAACAGTGATGACTGCCAAAGCATGTCCAATTTCTATTAGTGAAATGTTGGTACTGAAATGATTAAGCCATCGGGAATAATGTAGACTCTTCCTTATGTTCAAATGCAGTGGCCCTGGAGAGACATGTGGCAGACTATACAGTGCCAAACTCAGTGATCCACCCTCTGGTCTCGCATAAAGAAAGCTCTAGTTTATGACAAGTATAAAAGGTCAACTCATGGGGAGGAGGAGGGAGCTCACATGAGAGTTCTCTGACCTACTGTTGCCTTTCAACTTTCTGAATGCTCCCCGACTTCTGGCACACTTTGAAAGTCAGTACTCCTATAATCTTGTTGCCAACCTGAGCACTCCCAAGCTGTGCAATAGGACATGGCTGCTGGTGAAGTCACAACAAACAAATGTGTTGGAGGTGACCATACCAACAGGCAATGGCCGTGTATCCATCTCATTTCTAACAACTATCCGTTCCAGTTCAAGCAACAGCAGCTCCCCGTGAGCGTCTCTTTTGCTATGGCTATCAACAAGTTGCAGGGTCGTACGCTCTGCACTGTAATCGTCAATCTATGAACAAGCTGCTTCTCCTTAAGACAGCTTTACGTGGCTTGCTCTACAGTAAGCAACACCAGCAATCTGCACATCTGTGTTTCCGTGGATAAGACACACAATGTTGTATACAAAGAAGCTATACAATAAAACCAGTGGGGTTGGTGGGACCTCAACATAAAGTAAGTAGCACGCAAATAAAGAGGCCATACCGATGAAAGTTCGGGAGGACTGGAGATAGATTGGAGAGGTGTATGCCCTGTATTGGCAATCAAAATGCTGAAAGGAAGGTGGTGTTGCATACACAGTTGTGTACAGTTGAGCTTATATTTTCTAAAAATTTCTTCTCTCTCAGTCTTTTAAGATTATATCAATTAATATAAAAATTATAATTTGCTAAACCCAAATTTCACACGGATAGAGCAATAACCACTGCTAAATGATCATAAACTTATCCATACTGAAGTTACATTCTTTAAAAGCAATAGTAACACAATGCATATAACATACGTCAAACTACACCCACCAAAACATGCTAGAATATGGCCAAAACAGCTTACAACTACAGGCCTACAAACAATTAACTGCTGAAGGCAAGCTGTGCAGGCAAGAACAAGTCTTCCGCACTGTTGACAGTTCATATGTAGTGTGCCACAGTAATTCATTACATAGGACAGTGTGTCATGAAGAAAAAGAGGTTTAGGACCACTGTGGTAGTGTTCGTAGTTGCGCAACTGTAAAAATGCTGGGGGAGTCTGCATCGAAGCTGGTAGACAATATTACTCTATCCTCCAATGGCGAAGCCATAGCTAAACATTTTGGACATTATATGTGTTTCTTTCATGGGTGTTCTACATTTACAACACTACCTGGTAAGAAGTTGCTCTCCATCTGTTTCCTGTACATATATATGATGTATTATATTATTTCCCGTTTACAATTTTTAATGTATCTGATGACAATATTGAACAGATGATTAATAAATCCACATGAGGAATGAATGCATGTATGGACGGATGTTTCTCATTTCAGTATATAGGTATTACATTAGTATGGTGAAACAAGCAAGTATAGTTAATTTTAAGAAAATAACTCAAGCACAAATATAACAGCAAGCAAACAAATTACTGTCTGCATACCTGAGTGAATCTCACGTGGTTTGGGCAGGTTGGTGACACACGTGTGTGGGCACAGCAACACATTCGCAGGATGCAATGTGCCCTCCAGGAAGCGTCTTTTTGTCTCCGAGAGGTGGATACCTCCGAGAGGAGTTTTTGGTAAGTAATTAGGTGGCACTAATGCAAGGCAGTATATGCCAACCTGGTGGATTGAATCCACAGCTTGAAGAACTCTGGACATCCACTGGAAGCTCTGCAAAATCACAATTAAAATTAGCAGTGAAAGAACAGCATAGGAAATTGTAAGGATGAAGAATGAAATGGCTTGAAATTATCTTTCCAATGCATCATCTCCTCATTCCAGATACACAGTTATACTATTAGTTTTATGTTGCATAAACACATACAGATCATACGGTGATGATGGGATAGGACAGGACAAGGGCTCGGAAGGAAACAACCATGACCATTATAAAGGAACAATTCCACCATTTGCATGGTGTGAAAATGGGAAACCATCTTCAGGACTGCCGACAATGAGGTTCAAACTCATGATCTCACAAACGGAAGCTCAGAGCTTCATGACGTGAAATGCATAGCCAATTCACTTTGTAAAGTAAAAGTAAACTGAACAGCTTTTTTCAGGCACACTCCCAATGGAGGTGAGCTGCATGCACCATTTTAACCACATACCAGCTCTGCTGCCATTCTTGAATCTCTGGCAGTACCAGAAATCAAACCTGGGCCTCTGAGGACAGTAGCTAATAGCGCTAACCACTACACTATGAAGGCAGACAAACTCGCTCGGTGATACACTTGGTGCAAGAAGTACATAATTCAGTTTCACCTTTCTTGGAGGCCACTAGTCCAATATACATACTTTTACTACTGAAATTTTTATTTGAGGATTTTTTACTTATCAAGTTTGCACTGTGGGTTCAATCATATCTGAAATGAATAAGAAGTCTTCCCAACCACCAGGTCTCTCCTCATCAATCATAATAGTTCTACTGATGATCTGTCAGAAAAGCCTCCTCAATAGTATTGATGCCTGCCCTCCTGATGTTGAAGAAAAACAAGCTCACTGGGGTCCGAGAAGAAATAGATGTATAGGAACTGGGATTAGTGAAGAATGAACCCATCTATTTGAAGATGTGGAAATTGCCCTAGTCTTCCATTCCCTGAAATTAGTACCCGTTCTGATTCCCTACTTGATATTCCACTAAATCGAACAAATTCCTACAATCATTCCTTTTTAGTTACTGCATGGAGACTCTGGAATACACTCCCAATGGACATTTGCCATGTTATTTCCTCTCAAAAATTAAAATCTGCCTGCTGAAAACATTTTCTAGGAACATATAACTCAGTTGTGTGTCATTGCGTAAATGTTTTTTTTTTTAAATCTTTTATACGCTTCGATCCTTATTATTATTATTATTATTATTATTATTATTATTATTATTATTATTATTATTATTATTATTATTATTATTATTATTATTATTATCATCATCATCTCCTCTTTATATTAGTATTGTCACACTAATTGCCATACTGATTTTTAACCTAATCTTTGTTTATCTGTCCTTAATATTATTTCTTTATAGAATTACTGTATCTTACCTTTTTCCTTGCATTTTTAAATATTATTTTAAAGTTATTAAGTGTAAGAGAGGGCCATGAGATCTAACTTCGCCAAGAATGTAAGCCAGGAATGAATAAATGAACAAACAAACAAATAAACAAATTCACATGCACACAACGTATCACACTGCTAACCAAATCAAAATCATACAATAAGGAATACATTCTTCCACATATGGTTGGCCTCAGGAAGGGCATTCAGCCATAAAACAGGGCTTAATCCACATTAGTGCTGACTTCAGATAACAGGGGAAACACTAAGAAGGGAAGAGGAATGGAGTTGTTAATGTACTCCTAATACATCATTATCAAACTACCTCCACAGTCATTCAGGTGATTATTACATATGCCTTTTTTTTTTTTAAAGAAATTTATAGAAAAACTTCAATTCTCCATTTTTGGAAGGACCGGGGAAGAAAATGTACAATTCATGACAATTGAAAATCCAGGTATGAAATGAAACCATCAACTATTTGCCAAAATATCATATAACGAAATATGTATACAGTAGAACCTCAATAATTTGAAATTGGTTAATACAAAATCCTGCCTAATTCAAAGACACTCTCGTTTCTGGAAACATGATGTACGGTTTTGCATGTCATTTCAATGGTTTTAATTCAAAATACGGATAATTCATAATTCGAAGAACAATGGTGGTCCAATTACCAAAATTCAGACATTTAATTCAAAACTGCCTTTACATCTTTAAAAAAAATAGTATTTTACAGAGTAATTTAAATTCAAAATTTATCCACGTCATGATAGAATGTGTCTTCTGGAACGTGCAGGGCTAGCTTTCCGCACTTTCACTCACTTCGGTGCATCTACAGTGTGCTTCATAATTGCTAAGTTGGAATGAAATCTTAATTCTTTTTTATTCAGCATTTTAAGGAACACCACAATATCACGTAGCAGGCAGTGTGTGAAAAAGCAGAATCCGCGAACAATGGCAATGCCAATAGTTGGCGAAAAAGCATGGCTCACAATCAATTTGTACGCACAGAACAATATTGCCAATGCTGATGAAACTGCAATTTTATTTTTTTTTGTGCCAAGCCTAAACGGACTTATTATTTTAAAGCAGAGAAGTGTGCCATCCGGGAAATCGTACAACGGTGGGGGTCGTTGTACTGTGTTACAATGCACATGGAGACGAGAGACTCTCCCCCCTCACTATAGGAAAGTTCCATAAGCCACGAGTTTTAAAGAGTATCGGGTAATTTCCGTGCAAGTACAGGGCATCTAAAATGCATACAGTACAGCAATCCGGTGAATAAAGCACTTGCACAGGGGAGCTAGCACAGATTTCTCCCCGTCTTTTATTCAAGCTTTTTTTTCCTTTCGTTTATTGAGGAAATGTTTGTCAGCGAGATATCAAAGTTCATTATTTAAATACTGTAAATGCATCTTGTTGGGTACATTTTGGAAATAGTTTTTTCCATGGCATTTGAAAGGTTTAAGCTGTGAATCAAGGTTAATTGCATGCAGTAACGGGTCTTAGAATATTTTGTGATGCAGCAAGAGTTGATATTTCTGAATTACGAGTTGGCGGTTAATTTGAAATCACGTAATTTAATGTTCAATTTTTGCATTCTGATGACTTTGAATTAGCAAGGTTTTACTGTAATTATTATCTTACAAACACTCCTAAACCAAACCAAACTACAGCCCTAATGGGCTGGCCACGACAAGGATATTAACCACATTTTGTTAACTTCTCTAGCTCAGAGGCTGAGTAGTTTTGAACATCTTAAAATACATATTCCCATACACACAAAATATCACACTGCTAACCAAAATGAAATCATACCAGTACGGCCTACAGAGTCAGGAATAGTGGCTGAGAGGATTCATTAAAAACTGACCATACGTCACCTCATAATCTGCAGACCTTCATGGCTGTATATCGGTATACTGCTTGTAGTAAGTTTCTGGAAGTCTCATACTGCAGAAATTACACCTACATCGACTTTTAAAGGTTATGTTGAACTTATGGCTACCAAGTGAATGCTGCTCATCACGAACAAACATTTGACGAAACTCATTCCATCTTCAAGTAGAGTTATCGGAATGTGCTGTGTCTCCTTCCAATTGTTACATCCACTCTCTGTTTTACGATTTCCCTAAATAATACCAGCTGAATGCAATGGTAAGATGGTCCCTTATGCAAGTTCACCACCAATTGCTTTCCCGATACAGTATTTATTCTAATTACCATAATGACGGGACGTAACACCATAATCCATAGTTACGTTGTAACCATCCTTTCGCGAGCTATCTGTTTCTTGAAAAAAGTTTGATTGAGAAATTAGCATTTATGGGACTGAAATTTCTGGGCAGTTTGCAGGAAGTGGTTTCTTCAAGGAATGGATAATGTAGGAATTTTAAAACATTATTTAATTAGGATGCTTACGAGTCCACGTAATTTGAATGAATAATCCGGGAAAATGTAGTTTCTGGGAATGGATAATCGAGGTTCCGCTGCATTTTATTTTAAACAGCAGGCTATGCTGTAATGGTCTGAGGAGAATGGAAAGCTATAAGCCTATATTTAAATAACGTATTGAACTTTACACTCCAAGAGTAATTTTTCCAAAACAGAGAGATAAGAAAATTTATGGTAATTTACATCTTGCCCAAAACTCCTGGACTCCTTTCTGAAGTAAGCCACAGCATACATTAAACATCATAAAGTCACTCACCTCCTCCTCACTGCAATCAGGCCGCTGTTCAGCAATAACACAAATTCGTTCATCCCGCAACACTCGTATGCTGAACACAGCAATACGACCACGGTAGATGAACTTCATTGGTTCTACTGCTAATACTGTGGCGATAATATCATCAGCATTGTGCTTCCGCCCAGTGACAGTCATCAGCCCATCCCGAGAGCCGCAGACAAACACAAGGCCACCCTAAAAAAAATTATCATCATAAAATTTCTATTCTGAAGGTTTTATATTAATACACACAATTAAAATACATAAAATAAGTCTGTGAGGTGAACATTTAAAAAAATGCACTTTTCTTATACTTTATGTAAATGTCAATTCATGAATTATGCTGACAGTAGTGCATATTTCTATAGAAGTAATGATCTAATGCACCATTTTAATTGAACACCTTCACATGAAAACAGAGAGAGAATACATACAAGACTATTATCCTCAAGAAAGGTTCTATTCCTCATGTCAGCAGGAAAAGGGGAAATAATAATAATAATAATAATAATAATAATAATAATAATAATAATAATAATAATAATAATAATAATAATAATAATAATAATAATAATAATAATTCATGAACTGTAGCAAAATGTATTTTAGTGCAGTTATTGAATGAAATGGAGAGGTAGCTTTGCAGAAGTTTAGGTTTAGGAAAGGTTATTCGACTGAAGCTCAGCTTGTAGGATTTCAGCAAGATATAGCAGATATCCTGGATTCAGGAGGCCAAATGGACTGTATTGTGATTGACCTATCTAAGGCATCTGATAGGGTAGATCATGGAAGACTACTGGCAAAGATGAGTGCAATTGGACTAGAAAAAAGAGTGACTGAATGGGTGGCAATATTTCTAGATAATAGAACTCAGAGAATTAGATTAGGCGAAGCAGTATTATTGGACCTTTATGTTTTCTTATATATATAGAAATGATATGTGTAAAGAAGTGGAATCGGAGATAAGGCTTTTCGTAGATGATGTTATTCTGTACAGAGTAATAAATAAGTTACAAGATTGTCAGCAACTGCAACATGACCTCGATAATGTGAGATGGACAGTAGGCAATGGTATGATGATAAACGGGGATAAAAGTCAGGTTGCGAGTTTTACAAATAGGAAAAGTCCTCTCAGTTTTAATTACTGCATTGATGGGGTGAAAGTTCCTTTTGGGGATCATTGTAAGTACCTAGGTGTTAATATAAGAAAAGACCTTCATTGGGGTAATCACAAAAATATGATTGTTAATAAAGGGTACAGATCTCTGCACATGGTTATGAGGGTATTTAGGGGTTGTAGTAAGGATGTAAAGGAGAGGGCATATAAGTCTCTGGTAAGACCCCAACTAGAGTATGGTTCCAGTGTATGGGACCCTCACCAGGATTAGTTGATTCAAGAACTGGAAAAAATCCAAAGAAAAGCAGCTCGATTTATTCTGGGTGATTTCCAACAAAAGAGTAGCGTTACAAAAATGTTGCAAAGTTTGGGCTGGGAAGATTTGGGAGAAAGGAGACGAGCTGCTCGATTAAATAGTATGTTGCAGGTTATAAATTTCATTTTCTTTGTCCGTATTGAAGATCTGCTTGTGATACAAATTCTTATAATTTTGTTAATTACCACCTATTCAATACAATAAAAACGTAATATAAACTTACATATTTATTAAGATGTTGATATGGTACAAGTTGCGCTCCTTTTTCGTGAGCATCATCAGCCAATTATTATTTACTTAAGGTTATATAAGATCATGAAACAATTCTTTTGGATTAAGATTATGCCTATAAACCTGATTGACAAATCTTATAATATTTTACAAGTCATATAACAATAAAATTATGTCTTTAAGTTTAAACATATTTGTCTAAAATCTATCTAACATTTTATTGACGAAACTCATCTGGTGAACATCCTTTAAAATTATTTTAAAAAATAAAAAAACTTTTGATATCTGGTTAATTGTATTGATTCAATGTTGCTTAACTTGTATGATTGTCGTTAAAACTTTGTTAACTATATTGACAATTTTCTGCAGTTGATAATTGCCTATGTTATGGACATTTGACTTGTTCTCGTTGTTGCTGGAGTAACATTTATACAAATGTACTGGCATTAATTTTATATTGTCAATAGGAGAATATTGTTCGTGAACAAACTTGTTGATGAAACACTTTCTAATGTGATATAGAATTTAAAATGTTCTCGTATGTTCCAAAATGGCTTGTTGGTATATTTTTCTTTCTGCTGCGTTAATTGTTTAGTGTTACTCCTAGCCTCTTGAGAACAAGTTAACGAAGTTTTAAAGACAGTCATACAAGTTAAGCAACATTGAATCAATACAATTAGCCAGATCTCATAAGTGTTTTTTATTTTTTAAAATAATTTTAAAGGCTGTTCACCAGATGAGTTTCGTCAATAAAATGTTAGACTTAGATAGATTTTAGACAAATATGTTTTAACTTAAAGACATAATTTTACTGTTATATGACTTGTAAAAATATAATAAGATTTGTCAATCAGGTTTATAGGCATAATCTTAATCCAAAAGAATTGTTTCATGATCGTATATAACCTTAAGTAAATAATAATTGGCTGATGATGCTCATGAAAAAGGAGCGAAACATGTACCATATCAACATCTTAATAAATATATAAGTTTATACTACGTTTTTATTGTATTGAATAGGTGGTAATTAACAAAATTATAAGAATTTGTATCATAAATGGTATGTTCCGAGCTGTCAGAGGAGAGATGGCGTGGGAGGACATCAGTAGACGAATATAAGTTTGAGTGGTGTCTTTAAAAGTAGGAAAGATCATAATATGAAGATAAAGTTGGAATTCAAGAGGACAAATTGGGGCAAATATTCGTTTATAGGAAGGGGAGTTAATGATTGGAATAACTTACCAAGGGAAATGTTCAATAATTTTCCAATTTCTTTGCGATCATTTAAAAAAAGGCTAGGAAAACAACAGATAGGGAATCTGCCACTGGGGCAACTGCCCTAAATGCAGATCAGTAGTGACTGATTGATTGATTCTGAATGAACAAAAGAAAAATCCATTAAATTTAGTAATGTTAATTACTTATTAATTACCATCCTTTATATGAAATAACAGCTTCTTAGTTAAAAGCACATGTATGCACAAAAAGCAGGAATGAGCAATAATTCTGATGTTATAAATTATACACCGAACACTGACTTACTGGCCCAAGAAATCCTAGTAGCCCACTACGAACATATTCAGCTTCTCCCAGAGGTTTGCCATCACTATGTAGCGGCTGAACTCTAAAAGTGTTATTGGTAAGGCCTTGAAGACCCCAATACTGACTGCCAGTTGCTCCTGAATTAATACAGATTTCTCCCACTTCATCTGTTTTACAGAGGTAAGACGCACCCTCCATTTTCACAACCACAATAGCACCTGGAAGAAAAAGGCAGAAATGAATTAATAATGTAATAAATCCATTCAAGGAAAATTGATTTATAAATTTATAATAATGCATTATTTTATGGACAATTTCAAGAAGACAGGAAGTAAAAAAATATTTTGTATGCACTTTCTAAAATACCAGATTGCTGTAATTGAAGATGAAAGAAAAATTATCATCAGGAACTATGAACAGATTCAAACAAGAAAAATATGTTGTATATTTAGTATTCAAATCCTGCTGCAGAAGCATAAGCATCAAAGAAATTTGTTTAGGAACAATCTAACAAAACTTACTAGAAATGAAAATTGAAATAGAAATTCTATTTACATTCTAATTACATTATATATAGCTTCTCAGTTAGTAAGCTCATGAATACAATTCTTCAACAAGGCAGTTGTTCTACTGAATTCAAGAGGGAAAACTGGGGCAAGTTTACGTTTATAGGAAGAGGAGTTGGAGATCGGAATAATTTATCAAGGAAGATATCGTATAATCCCGAATACTACCCGCCACCGAATAAGGCCCGCACCCTAAATTTAAAACGGGAAAATATGGAATAAAATAACTTACATACTTATTTAAATTTCTTCAAATATACCACAAATATAAATTCAAACAGCTTACAATTAATAAAATCATCACAAAAATTGTAAATAAAATCGGTCCAATACTCAGATTATTCACAATTCACCGTCGTCATCTGAAGTTTCACCATAGGAACTTTCGTCCATAAGTAGTCGTCCTCACTACCGCCCACTAAATTTGAAATTCCACATTTCTTAAAGCTTTTGGACACTAGATCGTTGGGAATGTGCACCCATGCGGTCTTGATCCAGCTGCATATTAGTCCCACTTCAGGCCTCTTCACTCAACCGGTTGGTGTTAATGCGTGATCACCATCAGACATCCATTCGGTGTACAACTGTTTCATTGAAGTTTTGAAAGGCCGGTTCACGCACACATCCAATGGCTGTAGAATAGAAGCAAGTCCTCCGAGAATTATCACAAGATCGGTTTTTCCTTTCCTCATCATATCTTTTACAGTGTCAGTTGCGTGTCCTTGGTAACAACACAGGCATGTTTCGTTTTTGTAACAAAGCTCTCGGGTGATGTTGCCAAACACACTTCACCCAGTCCTCAACTAACGCAACACCATATCCTAACTCACGTTTTTCCTTCACAAATCTGTGGAGTCACTCTTCAATTTCCAGAAACACTGCACTCCGCCCACATAACACTCTGCATAGCCCTTACTTTCAAGAAGTTTTTCCTTCTTCCACCAATCACAAATACACTATTCATCAATATCATACTTTTTGCCAAGTTTCTCATGCACAGTAAATGACCGCAGACGCCGTTTTGAATCCATTGGTTACTATTGTGACAGCACTTTCACGGGACAGATACGGAACTCGAATGTGAGCGAGGTAGACTTCCGTAACCAACAGTCTCGACTCTCGCAAAGTACAATATCCGCGAGATCAGCGGCTTTCATTTACCGCATATTTGCCCATATTCTTTGATTTACCGTATTTAACTACCTTGAATTTCGCGTTTACATGCAACTGTAACAGTATTGAGGAAAAATCGATCTTGTTTTCTAGAACGCAACTAAAACATGATAAGACATGAATGCCCGTTTACATGTGGTATATTGAGTACGGTAACCATATGAAAATCTATTTCAATACTCCATGTAAACGTAGTAAATATTTACGAGAATGAACGGCTTGAATACAACCCGCACCCAAGATTTAGAATCAATATTTTATGGAAAAAAGTGCGGGTAGTATTCGGGATTATACGGCATTCTATATACACTCATGTTCATAAAAACCAGTTTACCTTGAAAGACTAAGGATAGAAGTTCATAATCACAGGACATGTGCATTAGTATGTTCTAAAGAAATGATTAGCATTTGAACCATGTCAGCCCTCAGGTTCAAGGTCCAGATCGATATCTCAGCGCACCACCACCGACTTGTAAAATGTGCCTGCGGCTTCCATTGTCACTATAAACTGAAGGTAATGTATCAATGTGACTTGAGCAGACGTGCAGGATGCCTTGCATACATATGCGAGAACCGTACCATCAAATGAGCGAGTTTGAAAGAGGGCACATTATTGGCATGAGAGAACGTGATGCATCCATCCAGGAAATTGCTGCTCGTGTGGGACAAAGTGTGTCAGCAGTGCAACGGGTGTATTCAGAATGATTCAAAGAAGGCCGAAGAACACGACAAGATGGGTCTGATCACACCACACAGACAACTCCCCGAGAAGATCGACACCTCACCCGAATAGCATTGCAGGACAGATTTGCGTCCTCCTCGGCTCTGGCGCAACAGCAGAACAATGTAACACATCGTACACTATCACGAGTGACAGTTCGTTGCCATTCAGTATGGTCTGGTTTACCGGCGCGTCGTCCACTTCTCCACCTACCTTTGACTCCTCTTCTTCTTCTTTTTTTCTGCCGCTTTTCCCACACCTGTGGGGTCGCGGCTGTGAACTGCGTCACACATGTGGATATGGCCCTGTTTTACGGTCGGATGCCCTTCCTGACGCCAACCCTATATGGAGGGATGTAAGCAGTATTGCATGTTTCTGTGATGGTTGATAGTGTGGTATGTTGTCTGAATAAGATGAGGACAGTGTTGGGACGGACACATACACCCAGTCCCCGAGCCAGAAGAATTAATCAGAAGCGACTAAAATCCCAGACCTGGCTGGAAATCGAACCCGGGACCTTCTGAACTGAAGGCCAGTATGCTAACCAGTCAGCCAATGAGTTGGACTCCGCCTACCTTTGACTAATGTGCATAAACATGCTCGACTGCAATATTGTATGGAACAACGTCACTGGGGACAGCAATGGCAGCAGATAGTGTTTTCGGATGAATCCAGGTTCCATATGTTAGAAAATGATAGCCGCATTTTGGTTCGCCGCAGACAGGGGGAGAGGCATCACATTGATTGCATTCGTACAAGACATACAGCGCCAACTGAAGACCTTATGGTGTGGGGTGCTATTGGGTATAACCACAAATCACAGTTGGTGCGTGTCCAGGGCATTGTGTCCAGTTTGACCTACGTGAATGACATCCTGCGACCCGTACCCATGCCCTTTCTGCATGACACCTCAGACGCCATATTTCAGCAGAACAATGCGCGGCCACATGTTGCTGCACGAACACGTGCCTTCTTGTTGTCACAGGATGTCAGACTGTTGCCCTGGCCCGCCCGATCACCGGACTTGTCCCCAATCTGAAATGCGTGGGATATGGTGAAACGACGGGTGCGGCGCTGTGACCCAGTGCCAACCACCAAAGATGAACTGTGGAACCAGGTGAATGCAACATGGATGGCTATACCCCAGGATGTCATTATTGCACCTTATACGTGTCGATGCCATCACCATATCAGTGCCCATGGAGGACCCAGTTCCTACTAGGCAACAGGACACATGCCGAACCTAGGTGACTGAAATGCTAACCATTTCTGTAGAACATAATAATGAACATGTCCTGCGAATATGAACTTCCTATCTCTAGTCTTTCAAGGTGTTCTGTTTTTTTATGAACATAAGTGTATTTCAAACTTCCTTGAAATTAAGAATAGACTACGTAAACAACTGTTAGGAAATCTGCCACCATGGCAACAGCCCTACACGCAGAGCAGTGGTGACTGACTGACTGATCAAGAAAAAATAAGCAGTTGTGCCACATCATATGTATAGAGAGAATGTTCTTTTAATCATGGCTGAACTGCTACTGCCAATAATCAATGCCCTCGAAGAGATATTTAAGACATAGGAGGATAATGAAGCATTGTCTGAAGTTTATGTTCTACTGACATTAAACTTAATGACGTCATCACTGCCTTATTGAACACAGAGAAACTACTGAGCTACACTGCTTGAGTAAAATTCTCCCAATGTTTGGACACAGAACTTGGTCTGCTATATAGAAAGCTCTAAACATTTCCAATTTGTTATTAACAAGAAAGTGACATCAAGTTCGGCAGTCTATTTGATGAAGCACTAAATAAAAGAAGAGATTTGTTATCAGAGTACCAAGTACCGGTACATCAGCAAGGCAAACTCACTATTGTAATGTATCATCCAAAAATTACTAAGAATATTTATACTATGGAGTCTTTTGTAAATACCATGTTGGGAAGATTTATGAAGCATAAAGATATTCTGAAGAACTTCCTGATCCTTCTACCTACAGAGAAACCTGACAAAAAGAAACAAGGAAATGTCATCGTGCTGGCTATATTTTACCAGCATGACCTCGATCACCCCAGTAATGCACTTTTGAGCTGACATTTAACTACAGCACTTGTAACGTTCCAGACGTTACAGTGTAATTATGTTAATTTTATTATGTGTAATTAATTCAGGAATTTAACGTCATGATATTTATCTTGGTATGTAAGTGTATTATAATTCATGTTTAATCATTTGCTCATTATCATTTCATTACTTTGTAACTACGACTTGTAAACGAGGGCTGAATATCCTCATATTCACTTAGATTCTTGTGACAGTCGGTTAAAATTAACTTGCAGTAGATTTCCTCTATCTTGCCACATCACCGAGGAGGAAGGAAGGACAAATTTAGACATCAAGTTCTGAGAAAAGCGAGCACGTGTTCAAGCGTGGTAACGTAAGCTACCGTATTTCGACCAGAATTATTCGAACTGATCACCGCCTATATTTTCAAAGGAGCGTCATGTTGCCATGGATACTGAGTGAAAGGACGAATAGAAGAACAGTTGATATCTTGGTTATGGCCCGTCAACTCTAATATCTGGAGTGGGGAGAGACGTGTCATCTGATTGGACCACGTGTAGCGACCTGTAATTAGCGCGAGAGAAGGTTATAAAAGGGCGTGTTGGAGCTCGTGGCTTCATCTTCTTATGATCTTATGATCTTCTACTGATCTTCTTATGATCTTCTGATCTTCTACGTATTCATTCGCTACTTGATCTTCTACGTGATAATCTACTTGATTCTGCGTTTCGATACTTAGAAATTCTGAATGAGGGGTGTAGAGCCACTCTCATCAGGAATTACGTACAGCACGGCTACAAGACCGGTTTGAACCAGTCTAAGTCAATAGATAGTTTTAATCTAGATAGAAATGAAACTTCAGAGAACATTTTCAGTAAAGTTGGAAGGATTCTTAATTGAGTATCCTCTCCATATAACCCAAGGTGGTTCTTCTAACTATGACTTAGGGCTTATCTCCAATATATGGGATAAAGCATAATAGGGAGTGTTAGTTTTGAAGTCATTTTCCAATTAGTGGGAGGTGCAATTTGCAAGGCAGGAATGGTACTTAGCTGCAAATGAAGAGATCTCAAAGACGACCGATGATGTTCCCGCTACAAGGATGGAAGCTTTCCAAGGACCAGCAGAACAAGACTACTTGGTGAGCAAGCGAGTTAAAGATATTGCAAGTTTTCGCGAAGTAGAGTCATTCAATTTTTTGTTAAATTCATTTTCTATTTTTAAATTCAGTTCTCGTTAAACCGTCGTCATTTATATTAAATATAATAAATAGTATTTTTCTAGTTCATTTTAATCAATCTGCCTTAATTAGCCTTTTGATTTTTAATTCTCCTGCTTAATGATTAGTGCACTATCACCCCACCCCTGTGATAAGAGTCTGTCCAAGCTTGATTATAAATTTTATCTTTAAGTCCTCAACTTAAAGATTGGCGCCCTTTGCTTGCTTGGTTGCATTTCTCGTATGATGATTGTTCTCCGAGAGGGGAAGTCACACACTCAAATGGAAGAAACATACCAAGGAGTGCTATAGAAGCCCTAAACTGCTGTAAACAATGTGCATTTCCCAATAAGTAAAAGTTGCTGACAATAATTTGTACATTCTCTGTTTTTACGAGCTCAACAGATTGTTCCTTTTCAACGTTTCTCTGAATCAAGATGTAAGTGAGAAATAGGATGAGTGAAAATGGAATGACTGGTCTAGCTAACCTGAATATCAACAGGGAAAGAACAGTAAATTCTCAAAACATGATCCAAGAATTGCAGCTAAGAGAACTTTCACCTGTGATTATAATTTCAAGTTATGTTAAATGTTTATTCCAAATATGGAAAAAAGTAATAACGTTATTGGTTTTACATCCCACTAACTATTTATGGTTTTCAGAAATGCCAAGGTGCTGGAATTTTTCCCATTCTGAGTTATTTTACATGCTGATAAATCTACTGGCACACCTTCAAATACCACCGAACTGAGCCAGGTTTGAACTTGCCAACTTGGAATTAGAAGCCCAGCAGTACTCAGCAACTGACCTACTCAGCTACTCTGATATGAATGCAATTTTGTATAACAATAATAAAATTCTTGAATAATATCGGCTTTAAAACATCATGCGGAACAGACAAGCCGGCTGTTCGATTAGGGGCGTGCAGCTGTGAGCTCGCATTCGGGAGATAGTGGGTTTGAACCCCACTTTCAACAACCCTGAAGATGGTTTTTCGTGGTTTCCTCATTTTCACGCCAAGCAAATGCTGGGGCTGTACCTTAATTACGGCAATCATCACCATAATACCAATCTGTGTCGGTGCGACGTAAAAAGACTTATTAAAAAAAAAATCATGAACATACATTGCATCTCCTCCTAGTGGACAGCTTATTTGATTGTACATGATTTGTAGCAGTAGAGACATCTTATCATCAAAACCCACCCCAGATAAAAATTCTGGCTCTGCCACCGATAACGTGGCAACTGCAATATCTTGAATCATGTTGGTCTGTTGATAGAATCAGTTTCTAGAGACAAATGGCCTATGTAAACAGGTGTGTAATTTTTTTAAAGGTTACTTATTTTTCTAAATTTGTGATGTATGAAATATGAGAGGGCATAAATTTGCGAGTGAAGATAATATATTGGAAATTAAATGGTTATACTGAGGATTTGAAGGAAGGTAAAAACAAAATGTGCATCTATTTTCTTTTCAAAAATGAAGGATTGATGTCAGCACATTAGAATATCTCCCAATAGCCCAATTCAAGTAATCTAGTTAAATGGTAGATTTTCTCAAGAATCGGAAGTTAATGCTAATGGATTAAAAGTAAAACCTCCTACACTGGCATTGTCATATGCACAGCATATAGTAAATAACAAGGTGTGAGGTATGAATATCAACATGGTTAGAGGTAAAATATCTAATTTAACTCAACAGATTTACAAAAAGAAAGGAAGAAAATGCAAGCACACCCACCAAGAACCATTCGGAATTGCTAGGCGGGCAATAATTCCATTGTGGAGATTTATCTCCCGTATGCAGTTTTCAGACTGTGCCTCATAAAAGGCTTCTGATAAGCTCACCTGCATACACCCAGCGTCAGTGGGTAGGGTATCACACATCCCACTCTGACGAGTCTAGTGTCAGACCTAAGACAAAACGCTGGTTAATAGAGCAAACGCCTGAAAAGCCTTACATCTGATATGTTTGTATGATACGCATAATGATGCTTTTGTAAAATTCAGTGTGTGTTTCAAACCAAAAGTTAAAACCCACTGAAAGTAAATACCCATTGCAATACAAATCAAGCTGAATGAAAGTCTTACATCCAGGCATAACTTGACCACAGTCTTGAAGAGTAAGTGAGGTGAGTGAGTTTTCTTGGTCCACTCGAACAACTCCATAGCTCAGCCCTGACATAGACAGAACTCCTCGTCCCGTGGCATTCACTCCTGCTCGGCCCGGTCTGAAATACAGATACAAAAAGAAGAAAAATCGTTAAATGTACAGAAATACAATAATTTATGCTTCATTATTTTATCTGCAATTACTTTCCGAGCCAATCTGATGAAGATACATTTTTAAAATATTATCTAATGCAGTTATAACAGCACAAGTGGGAAGGAGTGTATCTTCACACAATCTTTGTAAACAGGCTCTTAATTTCAATTCTTATACATTTAGTCTTAGGTGTAATCAAGGAGTAATAAATAAGTTGCAAGATTGTGAGCAACTGCAACATGACCTCAATGTTGTGAGATGGACAGTAGGCAATGGTATGATGATAAACAGAGTTAAAAGTCAGGTTGTGAGTTTCACAAATAGGAAAAGTCCTCTTAGTTTTAATTACTGCGTTGATGGGGTGAAAGTTCCTTTTGGGGATCATTGTAAGTATCTAGGTGTTAATATAAGGAAAGATCTTCATTGGGGTAATCACAAAAATATGATTGTAAATGAAGGGTACAGATCTCTGCACATGGTTATGATGGTGTTTAGGGGTTGTAGTAAGGATGTAAAGGAGAGGGCATATAAGTCTCTGGTAAGACCCCAACTAGAGTATGGTTCCAGTGTATGGGACCCTCACCAGGATTACTTGATTCAAGAACTGAAAAAAATCCTAAGAAAAGCAGTTCTATTTGTTCTGGGCGATTTCTGACAAAAGATTAGCGTTACAAAAATGTTGCAAAGTTTGGGCCGGGAAGAATTGGGAGAAAGAAGACGAGCTGCTCGACTAAGTGGTATGTTATACTACCAATATAAATGGTCCTTTATTGGACATCATAAATTTTCCAGCTAACTCATTCCTGGTTGCCAGCATTTTGACCCAGTGTGCTAAGTTGGGCTCATCAGTTGGTAAATAGCACACCAAGACACATGGCTCGTGCATGCCGTGGATGGTATGTTCCGAGCTGTCAACGGAGAGATGACGTTATATGACATTAGTAAACGAATAAGTTTGAGTGGCATCTTTAAAAGTAGGAAAGATCACAATATGAAGATAAAGTTGGAATTCAAGAGGACAAATTGGGGCAAATATTCATTTATAGGAAGGGGAGTTAGGGATTGGAAAATCTTACCAAGGGAGATGTTCAATAAATTTCCAATTTCTTTGAAATCATTTAAGAAAAGGCTAGGAAAACAACAGACAGGGAATCTGCCACCTGGGTGACTGCCCTAAATGCAGATCAGTATTGATTGATTGAACTATTGCTTTTTTGGTTGTGGTACTGTGGTATGGAAAAGAGAAGGGCCTTACAACACTATTATACCCATGAAAACTATCATGATTCTTGCAATGAAACGGATATAGTTTGTTATGCAACCCAGCGGATAACTGGCACTTCTACAGTTCCATGCTCCAAAGTGCAAAATGTGCTACTGAGCCAATGTATGTAGGTAAAAATTTGGGTTTGCAAAATTTGTGACTAAAAAAACAAAACGGTATGTAACTACTTGAAAGGTAAAAGGACATTTAGCTCCAGGAAAAGTCATCTTGCAAAACAAGAGTTGGGAAAGTATAACATACGTGTGGCTGGACTAAGTAAAACTCACTACAAAAACAACAAACATTTTACGAGTGCTAATCATTGGGTCTATTTTTTTGAAAGTGATGAAAAAACAATGTAGTAATGGAGTTGCAATAGATATTGCAAAAATTTATATTGATTTTTGTTTATAAACATCTTGATGCTACTCTTTCATATTTTGCAAACAGAGAAAAAACTATTGTAATGGGCGAGTTTAATGCCAAAATTAGTTCAACATAGCAGCAGAACATTGATAGGAAGATATGGAGTTGGAGAAAGAAAACTGGGAGACAGGCTTCTGGAGTTTGCGATTCACAACAGATTGACTATAACACAGTCTTCAAGCATCACATATGGCCTGTGTACACATTGACTTCACTTGATGGTCTACAACAAAAAGAGAAAAAAAAGCTTGTTCTTTTTAAACTGTGATTTGATAGAATCTGATGATGTTCTTTCAAGCACAAAACATGTTATTATCTGCCTCTGTGGTGTAGTGGTTAGTGTGATTAGCTGCCATCCCAGAGGCCACGGTTCAATTGCCACAAAATTTGAAAAATGCTACGAAGACTGGAACGGCGTCCACTCAGCCTCGGGAGGTCAACTGTGAAGAAGGAGGTCTGATTACCACCTGAGCCATCCTTGAAGTGGTTTCCCATTTCTCCTCCAGGCAAATGCCACGGCCGCTTCCCTCATACTCCTACCCCATCGTCGCCATAATACTACTTCTCTGTGTCGTGCAACATAAAACAAATTGTTTAAAAAAATAAAAAAATAAAAAAAAGTAATTCTCTTATTAATTACAGTAAATCATATCTTCTACAGGTATAATGTGTCAGTAAATGTTTTTTTCTTTTTCAGGTGTATGTTGTATGTTGAGTATTTTGCCCGAAGACTGGTTTGATCCTCAACAGCTCCACCACCAGTTTTCATAGATGGCCTAAGCATCAGCAAAAGGGGCATACTAGGGAAATGAGGAGCGAGGAAGTTCGCTGTTGCTTTCCTCAAGGTATTTTCTGATTTTACTAATCCTGCATTACAATAGGTTCAACAGATTGAAAAGCTTCACTGTTATACATTAACCAAGTCGATACTGTAAAGAAATGGCTTCTACTATAATAAAAACAACAGAAAAATCCACAAAATGACAAATACAGCCTGATACCACTGATCATAGAAGACAAAACTGAAGGGAAACAAGGATGTGGGTGGAGAAGTTTATTCTGTCGGTGGTTCCAAGTCACAATACGGCAACTTTGATATGGGAAACTCAAAATAGGAAAACTTACTTCATGATGGTTGCCAACCTTCTGTGATATAAAAAAATAATTTGACAAAAGGGGCCAACTCTTCAATACAATATACCAAGTAAATTGTATTACATCAGTCTTGGGACTAGTTTCAGTCACATAGTGGTCATGTTCAGCCAAATAAAATTAAACAGATTATGTGATAACTAATATGTATACCAGATAATGACAATGTTGCAGGAATAATTATAACATTAAAATACATATAATAACAAAAATTAAGGTTATGATCTTCTTGTCATAATATGGTGTCTTTAAGTTGACTTAGGACCTCAGGCAAAGAAGTAAATCTCTAATGGCTGATGTAGAACAAGCACTCGTACTACGGCAAGATCATAATCATAATTTTTGTTATTATATGTATTTCAATGTTATAATTATTTCTGCAACATTGTCTTTGTCTGGTATACATATGTTCTAGTTATCACATAATCTGTTTACATTTATTTCACTGAAGATGGCCACTAAGTGGCTGAAACTAGTCCCAAACCTGATGTAATATTATTTACTTGATTTATTGTATTGAAAAGGTGGACCCTTTTGTCAATTTACTTCTTATAATTGCACTTCAATACAGAACAAAAATGAAATTTATAGCTTATAATTATAACCTTCTGTGAGGAGATAGCATCAGAAGACGAAAAATGTCACATAACAAACTTGCAACATGTTTTGTACACAATAATAAGGCTCTTAATTTCTTGTGATCAGTTACTAAATCCTGACATAATGAAATGGGTACCGGCAACTTTAAAATATTGTACAAAGGCAATGTCGAGAGAAGTGCCCTCATTTCAGCATTTCAAAATATGGCAACCTTACTTGGGCAAGAGTTTGTTTCTCACCAATACTGCTTAGAAAGGAAGACCTTTTAGGAAATGTACTCATCTGAGAAGTACAGCAAATTTACTTCATCTTAAGTATCATTGATTATTTCTCTCCTCTTCGCTTAAATAGTAAAGGCCTATTTTCTTTAGGCATTATAAAATCCCCGTCAATTGCTTGTAAATGACATTAATGTAAATTTCAAATGTTATTTTCAATCATTCTTATTCAATATTCAGAAAAAAATTGAAATTAATTATGTGCAAGAAAAATTCAACAAGGAAACAGAGAATTATGTTTTAAAATTAAAATCACTACTTTATTTCTTCCAGTGGAGTGGTAAAATCTAAACCCCTGTCCAAGATTAGGGTTTGGAAAATATGGTCACCTTTCTATCCCAGTTAGTGCCAAGATTAAGGAAAGTGGAAGCAATTTCATTCCACTCCTCCAATAGGCATTTGTGGTCTGTACAAAGATGGCTTCATTTTTCCTTTACAACACTGTGAATCACATAACCTATGCCCATATCCACCACGTAGTACCATTACATCAGAGATCATACATATTCTACTCATTTTCTATTACTTATTTCAGTAAATTACATGTCATTTTACTATTCAGTACAGAATGAAGATTAAAAACACAATAAAAATGCAATGCATACCTGCCAACTTTACTAAACCAAAAATCAGGAGAAGTTGATATGAAAATCAGGAAAAATCAGGAGAAATCAGGAGGTAGAATTGGTCAAAACTGCTTATTCTACTTGTCTTGTACAATACAGTACTACGATATATTTATCTTATTGACCGACTGTTGCTATACGAGGCTACAAGGCTAAAAATTACACATCTCTATTCCCTCACAGGAAATACGTGAGTGAGGTGATTGGTCTCCAATAAGCCTACCGAAAATAGTATGAACTCATGCTCCACATGTGTGAATCAGTCATGGACTTAAAGATACCATTACTTAGCAAATGCATAGATTAATATATTGCATCAAGCGCCCGCGCGATTATGCGAAGCGCAATGCTATCTGGATCAAATAACTAGCTGATGTACCCGTGCTTCGCTACGGAATTCTCAGAAAGGATGTCCTTATAATTTTACCAACTGAAGTCAACATAGGTCATTACAATGACACCAGTATGAATGGTGCAATTGAAAGCAATGCTGTCATATGAAACATTTCATAAAGTGAAAACAACACATTTTTTCACTTTTAGCGAAAAGTACTACTGTGTCGATCTAACAGTTCAAAGTTCAGAGCTAGAATGACCAAGCTGCAATCAGCCGCGAACACTCCTATGTAATTATTCCGTTTAAGTGTGTACACTGCTCATTCCAATCACTGCCTCAGAGTAGGGTTTGAATAGCTGGAATACTATGATGATCCAGTGTGTTACGTACCAGTAGTATCAGACAATTTATGAACCAGACGAATAGCATGCTAAAGAAGAGAGAGAGATCTAACTCCCCACTCCCAAGCTACTTCCCGCCAATATTCAGACAGGCTGTTATACTCGATACGCAGCAGTAATCCCATCTATCGGAGATAAATGGCAGCAGAATACACAAAGCACATCACAACAAACAATGGTCAATGTAATGTTAATGTTGATCAATTTTATGAGCTTCCTATATTGGAGGCCTTCACATTTCGTTTTCTTCCGAATCTGTGATATTAGAACATCTAATGTAAAGTGAGTCGTCCTTTCTTTCATGGCTCCCTCTTGTGTTATTCAAGCGATCGTTCCTTCATGACTTCTTTCTCATTCTTATATTCATCTTCAAAATTAAGACATAAGACATAAATAATCAGAAATTGTATTCTCTATAACTTTTGTTACGTAGTACTTTTCAATATGACCAGTAAGATAGGTAATTAAAAATTCATTTTTTGGCACCTTCCCCTAAACTACCATTTCGAACAGAGTGAATAAAATTATTTATAGCGCAGACTGTAATAGTTCCTTATTCACCAACTTTACATACAATTCTGTTCACCCATTTTCTCGTACCTTGGTGCTGATATGGACTTAGCAAAAAATCCAAATTCATGAATATCTCTTATCATAGCCGGCACGGTAAAAGTGTATAAGACATAAATGATAGGAAATGTAATAACATATAGCTTAAGTTATGTAGTATTTATCGATAGGGCCAATAATAACATAAATATTTGAGAAATAAATTTTAGGCCTTCCCCTAAACTACCATTTCACTCCGCGTGAATAAAATTATGTATGGCCTAAATTGCAGCGACTTTTTCCCCGACGTTATATACCGATTTTCATTAAATTCTCGTCAGCCGTTTTCTCGTGATGAACGTGCGTCCGTACATACATACGGACAGAAAGATAGAAATTATGGCAAATTAAAACGTGCATTTTCCCTTGTTACTATAGTTACGACCGGTACGGGTATCATCCTTTTTAAATTATGAGCAATGTATAGACACACTTATTTGATTAATTTGATTTATATTGAGATAAATTAAAATTAGTCAGAATTGTCTCCAAATGGCTGCTACAATCTCGAGAAAAGTCACTAGCCGTTATCATTGAAATTCTGTCACTAAATTACTAAGAAAGACTCAATATCTAGCGACTAGTCTCTAGAATCGAAAAAGAGAATGGAATCGACTAAACTGATGTGAACGAACACGAACATAGCACACGAGAACAAGAGATTGATAATCGATATACGTGTCGCGATATATAGGTTTCAACAAACATCGCACATTCGCGCACATTTCTCGCATTAATAAACGTCGATATTTAGTTTGGAAGCCGTCAATGAGCGAAGGACTTCTGGCCATTGGCGTAAAAAAGCTGAAAAGGCGGGATTTGAAAACAAATGTTTGAAGTTCACCAAAAAAAAAAAAAAAAAAAGCTCAAATCGGGAGAAATAATAGAATAATTGGGAGGCGGGAAAAACTGTCGAAAATCGGGAAAGTTGGCAGGTATGCAATGTGATCTGGGAGATAAAATAAACTGGACTGCCAAATATCGACCTTGTGTTTAATGGCCCATTCAGTGAAACAATGATGAAGTATCATCCAAACCTTGTCCTGTACCCTCCAATGTAAAACAAGAAAATGATGGAACTAGCTTACCTCCGGACAGAGACAGTAAGTGCTTCGCTGGAGCTGGCACATGGGCAGATGGCATCAGGTCTCAGACCTTTTGCCTGGAACACACTAAGGAACTGGTCACATGATGAGAGAGACCAAGGATTTGCACCATCAGCAACAAGTAGCAGTCTTAGGGATGCTAGGCTCACTTCCTTATGATCCTTAGTTGCCAACAGACCCCAATGCAGGTCTCTGGACTTCACTACAGCCACACTTGCTACAACACCACAAGGAATTATACTATAAACAAAATATCGGTATTCAAGATATGTGTTAGATTCATTGCCATACTAACTGAACTGAACTAATGATGTCATGCCTGAGTGCAAATAAAAAATTACAAAAATTCTAAATCTAAATATTTCCAATAACAAACAGGATAGTGTGTGTTCATCATCATTTAGTCTGTACACCCAACAGTTGTCAAGAGAGTTAAAAAATGTATTAATTTATTAGAGAAATACTCAAATTGTGCAACTAGCTTTATTCAAGAATCTATAATAAGAATATTTCTGGAAAGTCAATTCGTATTTTTAGTTAACTAAGTTATACAAAATCTTGTCAGTCAGAAGGTCATGTTTCTATGCAACTGGAATTTTCCCTTTGAACAAGTTAGAAATGCCAAAAAATAATATAGCAAATTGAACTGCAAAAATTGAAATCAATAAATACTCAAAAAGCTCAAAAATATTTACTGTGCATTAAATATTGTGTTAATTTGCCTATATCCAAGACAAAGTAATACACATGAAAAATAAGTTGTATTAATTTCCTTTATAAAAAGAATGGTATAAATGTTATTTGTTCTCCTAATAAAATATTGAAATATAAAATGAAAATAGGTTTCTGTTTTATTAACACCTTAACTAGGTATAAATTTCATAAGCATAACCTATCCCAGTTATCCTTTTCTACTTTGTGACAATACCATATGAACTTTTGTGCAGTATTACTACATATTGTTTTCTGTGCATAAGATATCCATTACTACACCCTTCAGTTATTTCTTTGAACTCTGTTGGGAAGTTTTATAACATGCACCATCCTTCATGCATGGTGAACACTGATTAATTACACCACATTTAGTTATGATGATGATGGTGGTGGTGATTGTTTTAAGAGGAAGTACAACTAGGCAACCATCCTCATTAGTTATGATCTCAAAATGCCTTGGGTTGATATTCTGATCAGGTATTGTGGCATTTACGTGATGTTAAAAAGTCACCCCTTATGCAAATTTTTGAAATTTAATCCAATGCAAGTAAAATCTGAATATCTGGTAGCCTGTTTTCTTTAATACTTGGCACGTTTTTGTTTTCTTTGACAAGAATGCATTTTACATCGTGTATGTAAATATAGTGGAAGCTTTATCTACCGTTTCTGAAGAAGAAAGGCGAGTATTAAAAGGTGTCAAAATTTATGCACAAACTTTTGGGGGGTGTTGCATTTAAGAAGATCATTCAAGAGTTCTGTTGATTTCATTTTGAAAACCCATATGACTAAGTCTGGTCAGTTTTCAGGCAGTTGGAAGTCCTGCATTTCGTTTAAAATCTCAGGTCACATGGGGTTATGGGTGACATTGCCTGGAATTTATGATTGTTCACGACTTAGTTGATGATCAGCTTCACTTATGTAAAAAGTCTCGTAACAGAAACACTATGCTACATGTATGTGATATAAGAAAGAGCACCACAGTAAAACTCACTCACTGTATCTAGCACTAAGAATATGCGAAAAATTAATACTCTAACAAAATAATAACACTGAAATTAAAAACTTGTCATTGGTGCAAGACTGAACTCAAGAACTTCTGGTGGGACTCTCCTGGTCTGGCTTGGTGAGCTTGCCTGAAGTGGAAAGACACATAGCTTATAGTTCCCAGGCAAGTGTGATATCCAAAAAAGACATTCTGTTGACTTCTTAAGAATAGATTTATCCTGAACTGAAGTCCTAGGTGCAGCAATGCTAAACTGTGTTGTGCTCTGTGGTACAACAGCACCGACTGTAGAAACAAGCGGATGAAATAGTCCCTCAGTTTACTAACAAAATTTAATGTTGCAAATTTGCAAGCATTCTGTTTCTCATGTTTAATATAGTAGAACCTCTGCAGGGGACAAGGAAAGAGAATGTGTTAAGTGAGAAAACATACAATTAAATACACGAATAAAAACTATGGAAATACTGGCAGGTTTTTTTTTTTGACAAGAATGCATTTTACATCGTGTATGTAAATATAGTGGAAGCTTTATCTACCATTTCTGAAGAAGAAAGGTGAGTATTAAAAGGTGTCACAAACAGAAGAGAACAAATATGGAAACCTTTTCCACTGGGACTTATAAAACAACAATAGTGTATTGAAAGGTGTAAAAAAAACACCAGACAACAAATATGAAAACCTTTGCTCAATAAAAGTACCAACATATTGTATTACATATTACACTCATGCATGTTATAAATCTCATTCTGTATTGACAGCTATCACTTTACAAATAGAAAAGTCTTAACATTATCCTCTTTTTCAGTACAAAAATATCCACCTAAGTTAGATGGGACAATGTCTAGACACGTTTTGGCTTAACTAAAAGCCACCTTCAGTAGAAATCTTAAAATGTTACATATATACACTAACAAATAAAACACTGAGAAAATTGGGTAGAATTAAAAGAACAATTAAAAACATTTAAAAAAACATGTGCTGATGTTGAGGTACAAAGTCCTCTCGTCTAAACTCCTCTGGTTAAAGTAAAAACTTTTCAAGTCCTTTTTAAAATGGAAAATCAGTCTTCCAAGGTGTCGATATTCTGTTAATGAAGCAGCTGGATTCAATTGGTCATGCGATATCTGAAGGTTTCACAGTTGTGTTGATCAAAGTAGTGAAATTGTCAATAAGGGGACTATGAGTACATGTAATGTTTGCACACTGCCTCACGCCCTGGTACTTGGGCATCAAACTGGATTACACTCGGACTTGCAGGAAGCAGTTCAAGGAACGGTATCCTGCAGAAGCCGACAAGCTTGACATGGGGAGTTCAGGTCCTGTGTTAATCAGCCTTCGGACTATGGTTCCGGCAGAAAAGTACGGGCACAAGACTGGAAAGCATCTGCTCACACCAAACTAGTGGACATAGCCCTGAACAAGTCACTGGCTGTCTGAAACCAACTCTAGCACAGAAGGTCTACTTTCCTGCTAGCATCACTGCCTACAGCCATTAATCATGCTGTGGTAGTGGAAGTAAAGAGGTGAAAACTTGAGAAGGACCCCAAGCACCTAATGGTTACCCATACAGTGACCCCACCCTGTCTAAGATCCATGAGGTGTACAGTGCCCCAGCAGGCCAAACCACAGATCCAGCATGTGGTGCTCTTGAAGAGAACAGCAACAATTCAGGAAGGCTTCCTTCTTAAAGAAGAACTGATTAGTGGGCATCAATTACTGCATACCACTTGAAAGACCTTAAACCAGATGATCATGGGAGTGGCAAAATAATAATCTGAAGAGGGGCCATACTGCAGACACAAGATGAGATTGTGGAGAGATCAGTCACCGGAGCGCCTACTCGCATGCCAAGAGACGAATGACTCCTGAACATGGGAAGATCTCATGCTTGCCAAAGGCAGGGATAAAAGCTGCAGAGTTCTGGAAAGGAAAATTTAGTGTGTCTCCCACACACGGAAAGTAAGTACCAGTAAATAAAGTAAGAGTCACTAATTACGGGTTGATGTCCACCTGAAATGAGTAGATGAGCACGGAGATTTGTTAATGCCCTGACCGTATTTCAATGACAACGGTCTGATAATGCACACAGAGTACATTGTATAACTAAAATAATTCCACTGACTGTTTAAGAAATATAGATTTTTTTTTTTTTTTTTTCGATTATTCAGATGATTTGGAAGATTTTAGTGCAAACCACACCAACTAACTCTATGTAGTTCAAGAGTTTGAGTTTTGTGAAATATACACTTAGGTGTTCTACATATATAGATGGGACACTAATTAAATCTGACATGACTCAACATTCCTGATTACTATATATTTAGATAATGTCAGTGTGCAACAAGTGCTCAGTTTTATAAATGTAGGTACTATATTTATCAAAACTAGGCTCTAATATTATATACATTAAGTATATAAAACATGGATACTTGGCTTCAGTGATTGTTGACTTTAAAACTAGGTTGGTTTATGTTAACTGTTTAAAGTTGGTTAATTAGACCATACACAACACCCATGCCATTGTATTCTTAACATATTCCACAACAGCTTTAAATACTAAGTGACATATTATCTTTGAACATTCTCCAGGAAGATCAACTGTTTAATGTGCATCATATTTCTATGATAAGTGAAATTCCTCTAAAAGTGTTGCTTTTTCCTTCAGAAGATTATTATAGAAGTCCATGCAAGTTACAGTTTTTGAAATTCCACTTTGTAATTAACATGCTTTTATAGTTTGAACTGGAAGTGTTTTCTAAAGGAGGATGTGAGGCAAAAATTTAAGAAAAATAAAGAATATTTTAAGTGTAATATTTGGGTAAAGGAGAATCACAAATTTTCAACTGAAATGATGCACAGGCCTGTAGAGATTTCAGACAAAATATTATACGCACGACATCTGGCACCCCAAGCACAATTTTCCCAGGACAGGGAACACAAGAAGCTCTAAAAAGGAACAATCCTGTTCAAAACAGGATGTCTGGTCACCCTATGCTAGAGTACAAAAAAATTCTCATTGGATTTTGAAAACCCTGGTTTTCAGGACACTTACATCTTTAGAATTCAACTTTGATCCCTTTACTAGTAATATCCAGTTCATTCAACATACCTCTGTATTTGGTAATCATTTGCATCCATGAAGCAGGATTCACCTTCATGAGTGCATATGGGATGAACACAACGTGCATGCCATTGAGTACACTGGTGAGAACACTATGCCACAAGCCGACTTCCCGTTTGAAGTCCAGCACACACACCATATTCTCACCCTCCGTGTAATTACAGGCCATGGTGATGGTCCGACAGTGTGCCAGCATAGCAGCACGAGTTACTGTCACACCCATCACAGATCCATCGCGGTCAGTCGAATACTGAAACAAGCCAATCCTCTTGTTCAAAGATACAATACATACACCGTAAAGCAACTTTTTAATCCCCTGAGCAATATGAACATGTAATGTCATCAAATGACCTGAAGAAATATATGTATGATCTTGTGCCACAGCCATACAAATGTAACCTGACATCTAGATTAAAATTTTGAGTGCTCAACATGCTGGACCTTTGCCCTTCTTTCAAATTTGCTTTGAAAACATACTGTTCTTCCTTATATCTAAAATCAGTTCTGACAGCTCTCCACTGTGGCAAAAACATGCATGAAAGGGAGTTTATGTAGTTTTTATTTTATTTTACTGGTAAATTTCCTTGTGATAACGTTCAGCCTAGATAAAGCTGGAAGATCCAAGTTCCTATTTCTCTTCCACCTGGACTTATTTTTCAATTTAATGATTGTTATTTGTTTATAAGTTAACCGTAAGAGATGGCAACTCATCATAGGAAGGGTCTTGATATTGGTACATAGAAATTCCAAATATACTGGCAAATTCCAACCTTAAGGATGAGCTTGTTGGTGACTATAAGAGGCAGTGGTGATGATGATGATGATTATCATAATGATGATGATGATAATGATGATGATCAAGAAGAAAAGGATCAAATTAAAGCCAGAGTAAAAATGCTTGTGATCCAATTTTTTAAAATTCATTTTAAAAAATCTCACTAAAGAGGCTAGTTTCAATAGAATATACTTATACACACTATTCAAAGAGTTAAAATATTTATCCCTGGAAATAAAACATTTTGGCATAACAACAAACAATTTTAAGATAAATTAATAATTAAGGAAACCACAATTTAATTGCACAGATTGCAAATGTTAAAACATTCAAGCTCTTTAGGTCCCTTCAATTGTGAAATTGCCACCGTTTCACCCTAGTGTGGCCATGGGCTCATCAGTTCGATTGCCAAACACTTCCAGGATGTTGGTGGTTAGTGTGCCATTGAGACGACACTGCAAGCCTCCTATGTAGGAAAATGCAGTGACTTTGCTCTAGTGTACTTCCACTTGTATAAATTCCCATCTTAGGCTTTAATGTTCAGAATTAAGTTCTCAGAAGGAAACCACAATTTACAAGTGGAGACACATACTTCCCACAGTGCACAGTCACTGAACTGTCCGACATAGGAGGCTTGCAGTGGTGTCTCAAAGGCCCACTAGCCGCCAGCATCTTGGAAAAGTGTGGCAATCCAGCTGATGAGCTCACTGCTAGACCTGGGCAAAACGCTCATGATTTCACAATAGGATGCTGAAAGAGCTTGAAAGTTTTAATTATAAGATATTTTGATTGTAGTACTAGCACAATATCCACTGTAAGATACTAATCATAATTCTACCCTTATCTAATACTCTGATGGGTTATTCATCCAGCAGCACCAATGCAAAGGGAAATAAAATAAAGAAGGATGTTTTACCATGGCAAGGATGCAAAAGAAATATACATCATATGACAGAATCCCTTACAGTGCCATTTCGAGTTAAGTTTACTTCAGACCTTTAGTTCCATTCTTGAAGGCTATTATCAACTCTGTGGTTTCCAATTACATCCTTATCTTATTCACTTTGTTTTCCTGTACTTGACTTTCTTCCTTTTGCAGATGTAATAAAATATTATGAAATAAACATTTAATGCACTTTCTTTGAACTCTGTAAAATTCTGAGACTAGAAATTCTTCTAACCATCATTTTAGATTCATGCAATCAAAATAAAATTTCTTCAATCAATTATATCAATAGCATACCATTCGTCTAAATACCTCAATGTATGCAGGGGTATCGTCTAACAAACGAGGAGGAGGTAACCAGTCTTTGGGCGTTTTGGCTAAATGTTCAGTGACAAACCACTGCAATCGAGGCCATCCCTTAAATGCCACAACTTCACCAGTCGTCGTCTTCGGCAGTCCCTTTAGACATGCTTCCGACGTTAAAGCTATTTGAATTCCACAGCTGCCTAATAAAAAACCAATTTGTTGAGAGCCAGCATCCTGAAACAGAACAACTCATGATAGCAATAATGAATATTGCAACACAGCTTAGAGAGTAGTGAATATTTATTACTGTTAACAATTGCAAGAATTTAATCCTCCACAAAAATGCAATATATTTACCTTAAGTTGTAAAATACCTACATCATTTAATGAATGGGCCAAATTAATTTGATTCTCTCCCTTACAAAAAATGAATTTATTTTACCATTTGAAATTATACAAGAAAAATTAACAATTAAAAATGAAAACAATGTTAATTTAATCAACTCTATCTTCAAAAAAGTATTATTGTGATACATATTTTAAGGATTTTAAAGATTTCACAGCAAAAGTGAACATTTTCCATTATTTCACATCAGTAAATCAGACTACATGCAACAAATCAAATATTAAAGAAAGAATGTGTCTATACCACACAATTTAACAAAGAGGTAAGAATTTAGGAGGAGTGATGGAAAAAAAGGATCTCCAAACTACAACATAATTTTACTCTGATAACCAAACTCTACAAAAACAATATAGAGGAAATATTTTTACTAGTCATTCTCTGTAATATTTACAAATGTGCTGTAATATATTGATATATTTTCTGGTTCTGTGATACAGTAACGCAGCAAACTACTGACTAGAAAGTTCTGTACATAGCAACAGTAAGAAGTGTGGTTTCAAATCACTTTTAGCTTTCTCACTGAATAAAAACAAATGGTGAAATGAATGAAGCCAAGAATAGATACACTAGTGATATCTAATCAAAAAGAGATCTTCACATCCCAAGCCATAAACAGGAATAGGAACAAATAAGGATAAACTCAATGACATATGAAATGTTATATGAGTATAGGAAAGGAACAAAGAGCTGCAAACTCATGTCTGCTTCCCAGCTTCAAGGGAGGAGAGGCTTTAATAATCAATGAGGGGCCACTTATATAGATCTTCAGTCTTGATGTGGGAAGTGTGGGATAAGGAGAAAACTGGATAAATACAAATAAAGGAAAAGGATGAAGATAAACTGAGCCCTCAGTTCTAAGGCTGCTTGGATCCCCAACAGTTCCACTATCAGGTTGCTACTAAAGAGGCTTTCTATGGAAATGAGGAGTGTGGTAGATTCCTGTTGTTTTCCTCACTGAAATCATGATTAATTTGGAAAGTTGGAGTTAATACAAGAATTATAGTGTACTATTACAGGTACGTAGACCACATACCCTTCTTGTAAGAGGCACCTCAATTGGGACTGGCACAATGCCTGCTTGAAGACATCCATAAAAAGCGCAGATGAAGTTGATAGGATCATTGTTAGGATAGACGAGTGCAATGCGATCACCAGACTTCAAGCATGTTTCACCACCTTTACTAAATGCCTTATTCAACAGAGTATAAGCTATCTTCTGTGATCGACTCAGAAGTTTACCTGCAAACATTTACATAGTACTGTAAAAGATTCAATCATATTATACACATGTCCTTCAACTATAAATATAACATTTAATTTCTGAAAACATCAATCCCATATGGGAATGACAAGGTAGCTTCCAGAAAATAATTGAACAAGAGCCTGCACAAAGAATTTTTTTTTACTCGCAGATATAACGGTTCACAGTGCTAGGGCACTGGTACATATTACTATTCGACATAGTAACTATTTTCTTCCAAGCACTTTCCAATCGTACAGCAAGGCATCGATGCTGGCATGGAATAAATCTGCATGCAGTCCCTGAAGCCACACTATGATGGCACGCTGAACGGCCGTATCATCGTTCAATTGCTTACCACGAGGTGCACCTGAAATGGTCTGAGAAGATGAAGATCACGAAGGGTCAGGTCGGTGCTGAAGGTAGGATGGTCTAGTACATCCCACTAGAAATGCTGTAACAATTCACACAAGCTATTGGCTGCATGGTCTGCCATTATTTAAAAGTAGGAAAGATCACAATATGAAGATGAAAGCTGGAATTCAAGAGGACAAATTGGGGCAAATATTTGTTTATAGGTAAGGGAGTTAGGGATTGGAATAATTTACCAAGGGAGATGTTCAATTACAATTTCTTTGCGATCATTTAAGAAAAGGCTAGGAAAACAACAGATAAGGAATCTGCTACCTGGGTGACTGCCCTAAATGCAGACCAGGATTGATTGATTGATTGATTGATTGATTGATTGATTGGACAGACTGACTGTTATGCAGCAACACGAGACCTGTTGAGAAGTTCGGATTGTTTTCTGTGAATTGCTACCCACAAACGCTCCACTGCGTCACAATAATTGGCAGCATTCACTGTCATAATGCTCGTGAAGAAATAGACCAACTGGACCATCCTCCCTACAGTCCAGACCTGGCACCCAGCAATTTCCATCTCTTCGGACTGCTGGAGAAGTACTTGGGTGGTAAGCATTTCAACGATGATACAGCTGTTCAGAATGACGTGGCTTCAGGGACTGGACACATTTCTTTCTGCCAGCTTCAATGCCTTAGTGAATCGTTGAAACAAGTGGTTGGACAAGAATAGTGACTATGTTGAATAGCAATGCATATCAGTATCCTAGTACTGTGTATCATTTGCCATTATATCTGCCTACATAATAATGTTTCTCTGTGTGATCTCTTGTTACCTTATTTTCTGAAGAATGTAACAACTCTCTGTGACAAATGTGAAATGACCACATGCGTTTACCTATATTATAAATGTGACAAAACCAAAAACTTTGATTTGAAGGATAAACTGTTTAATAATATGCGATGTTGTATGGAGGATCAATAAAACTATATGAAATTTCATAAAACCAAAATGGTATTATACCTAAAGATACACTCAAAAATAAGAAAAATATTTTGTAGGTACATTTCTTTCCTTAATCTCAGTTTTCTTCATAAAATAAGGATTGTATTTCAAAATATAGTTAAGGCTTGTCCTAAATATGGCTTAAAAACAGCAGGTTTACATCTTCCCTATCAATTTGAACACATTTAATGTAGTAGTAGTAGTAGTAGTAGTAGTAGTAGTAGTATAAAGAATGTATTCATGTCTGAAAAGAAAATTACAAAAGATATACAGAAAGAAATTTAGTCAGTTAAACAAAGACCGATATGTTGCTGAATTTTGCCTGACTGACATTTCAGTAAGAAACGTGGCCGTCCTAAGACATCCAGCAGGGATCTCACTCACTGTGGCATATTATGGGTTAAGTTGTCCAGGTCTTCTTAAGGTAGGCAATCTGACTCTTCAACGGTAACCTTGAGGACCTCTTGGTGGGTCACGGGAGAGTGTGGATGCTCAATAATAGCATGCTTCAGCATATCCCACACAGTTCGATACAATTCATGTCCGACAACATCGCAGGTCACTGCATTTAGCCAATGTTGGACCTCTGGAGGAGGTCTTGTACCACCTCCATTCTACATGGTCTTGCTCTGTCATTCAAATGAATTAATTCATTGCCAGTTTATCATCAGGATGGACACACAATTGATCACAGTCCCGCACAAATGTAATGCTCGCATGACCTAGTGCAGTCAAGAAGCATAATAGGAGTCCACCATCCAAGCATTATCCCAGTGCAAAATATGACATACCCTATGCAGAATGCATGCACTTCTGAGACAGGCTGCAGCCCTTATACCTCCAAACCCTTGGGGTGCACAGCAATCCTAGCTTCATCTGTGAACTGAACAAAACGCCACTCTGCAACTTCCCATTCACGGTACGCTTGAGCCCATCTCTGACAGCAGTGGAAACTTCCATCCTCTAAAGCCTGTTGCTCTGTAACACTATCCATTGAGCACTAGTGATGCTTATCATAAGAAAGCTGTCTAGAGCTGCTGCTGTAGAGTACCGACAACCTGTCAGAGGATGATCAGACACTGAATGTGTCTGCTGGTACCTTCTCCATATCAAAGATATGTCACTTTGATTGACTCGTAGACAATTTGCAACAGCTGTCTCAGTTAGGCCTTCCTGGACCAGTGCAACAATGCAGGACTGGTTAAACTGATGTAATGGGTCGCCCTGGTGGTATGTTTGTGTCGATGCAAGAGTGATAAACAGATATAACTTGAAAACAACATTCTCTCACCCATGGGTAAATAATGCAAGTATCGAGCTTGACATCATATGTACATACGATAAGATCGCGTTGTTTGTGAGGTTATGTCATGACACTTGTGCTGTACATAAATATTCATATGAGTTCAGTTAATGTAAATACCTGTAAATTAATATTATATAATTTATTATTACCTGTATATGATGTGTAATCCACTACAGAATTATGAAACACACTGTAACATCCAGAACGGCACTAGATTAGATGAGGCGATGGCAGAATATTCTATACATTATACCCAAGTTGTCAGGCACTCGAGAATTCACGAGAAGGTATTTTGGTAACGTATCTTTCTAGAAGCCTGGCCAGGCACATATACAAAGAGGTGGTCTTGATGGTAGACCAGTTATTGTTTAGGGGAGTTATGATTTAACAAGAAGTATACTCATGCTGTGTTGAACTGACATGCTGTAGCGTCAGCAGTCAACTGTTTCAACTGTGTTTTAAGGTTGCAATCTCTATGCGGCACGTACATAGTGATAGGCAATTGTTAAAACAGCGGCTTTTGATTTTTAAGGAGTGAACTGTTTCGTTGTGACGGCAGTGATTTAGGTTATGTGCATTTAATTTGTAAATAATTGTAAATAAATCCGTGTACACAAGTTGACAGCATTTTGTGTGAGTCATTGTAGATACAACAGTGTCACTGACAACATGCACCGAATGTATACAGGCTGTTGCATCTCCTCTTCCTCCATAAACAGCAGAAAATGGGGAAGGCGATTGGTTGCACAAAAGTGCGTGAACATGTGATGTTTCATAAACACACTTTACAAGATCATAAATGATATTGTAGGAGCCATAAAGAAAGGTTATATGTTTATTTTCCATTCTATTCATCATTATGCAAAACTTTTTAGATGTGTGTATTGTACCAGGAACGCTGGTCCAAGATAAAGTCTCCACAAATTGAACTTAAATTACGCGCTGTGCACCGACTCAAACAGCTACCTACAACATGAAGTTTGTATGCGAGATGGAGCGTATGACATCACAGCCTGCCTCCCCTTGCGACAGAAAGATTGCATCAGCCAGAGAACATTAAAAATGTTCTACGCCTAATAACTTTCCTTAGGATAAGAATTAAATTATGAGAACATCATCATGTTGCCAATCCTTTTCTCTCCATTTCCACCAAGTTTGGTGCAAATCCGACAGAAGCTATAGAAGGTATTCAATGAAATACAATTACTGCTATCTTCACGATTTGCTTATATAAGGAGGACTAATTCCCAAGGCAGATCAGTGTGTCTATTACCACAATCGAACCCAGTCGGTCGGCTCATGGCAGTCGCGATGGAGCATCAAGTGATAGTCGAATTTCTACGGTGTTGAACAGTAGAACTTATAAATTTTCTCCAGTTCGTGAGTGACTGAATACAACTTGTGCTTCACCGACATGAACATTTACTCGTGATTTATTATTTAGGATGAGTGTTTTTAAGACTTGTGTTTATTTTCCAAGTGCTCATATTTCAAAGTGAATGAGACGTTTGAATCGGTGACAGATTCTTGAACAGTACTTGCATTTCGTCAAGTGATTGAAATATTCCGAGAGTTTTCATTGATATAATAGTGCTATAAGACTTAGAATTTCTCAAGTGTCGAACACTGACAAGTGATTGAATATAACGTTAACTTAAACTCAGTACCTACATCACCGGACTTGCAAGTTTCCTGTGTGTAAATAATTCTCAAACACTTGGAAATAATTTTGTAGGTGATAGGCTGCGACCTGTATATTTGAACTTGTATTCATCAACCTTACGAGTGATTGAACCAAGGACTGTTAACAAACAGAGTCAGTTTCAGTTTATTTTCAATTAACACCTGTGAACAGGAATAATTTCACAAGTACAATATTTTCGTTTCCATCTGATCAAAGTGATTGTCTTCAAAACTATGTAAAAACTTAGAAATATTTATCCAATGAAAAACTTTAACTTATTCCAAGTGTCACATTCTTCGAACTTACTAGCTCGATTTCATCGACATTCAACAATGTGAAGTTACATTATCATATAATTCTAAGTGGCTATTTATTTTTGCGAGTTCGATTTTATTGACATTCAACTCCGCTTACTTATTTTTCAAGGGTTAAGACTGAATTGAGTGTTCGATTTTACTGACATTCGGCTGCATTAAATGATTAGTGATAGAACACAGAGTAGATTCCAGTGACATTCTACCGTGTGATAGTTATTGATTCTATCTTTGAGTACATGATTTCTACGTGCTATAAACTTTAAGATCATTATCATATCTCTTTCTCATCTGTACAGAAGCCGCTTTCCAAATTAACACGTCCAGAGTGTTAGTGCGTGTATTCATGTTCATCTTATACGTGACCAATATCGACGTCCATTCTACTAGAACTCCTAGGCTGTCTCGATCTTTGAGAAATTCCAGAACGTCTAGAATTTCCATCGAGGGAGGAATTGTGGTTCCATGGAGCAGGAGACCCATGGTAGTACAAGAGTGGCAGCCGGACTTCAAGGGACGTCGCCAGCCGCAGGACAAGGAAAGAACACTTCCCAGTATTTCTTCTGTACAGAGGTGATATGAAATTTGAACTTTTGTTAATAAACTCAGTTTTCTTTGAATGAAATGAAACGGCGTACGGCTTTTAGTGCCGGGAGTGTCCGAGGACAAGTTTGGCTCGCCAGATGCAGGTCTTTTGATTTGACACCCGACACATACACCCAGCCCCCATGTCAGCGAAATTAACCAATTATGGTTAAAATTCCCGACCCCGCCGGGAATCGAACCCTGGACTCCTGTGGCCAAAGGCCAGCACGCTAACCATTTAGCCATGGAGCCGGACAGTTTTCTTTGAATCAGACATTGAGGTTTGTTGAAATAGTTTTCTTTGAATCAGACATTATTTCAACAAACCTCTCTCCCTCCGTAGCACTCCATTTCCGAACCGTACACGCCCCGTTGAATCCTATGCTCTTCTAGCCCAAGTACGGCATTTACAGTTACAGTATATATAACCTGATGAAATATGTATGTTGCTGTATTGAAAGATTACCTTTACCGACTTCACATCAAAGTCAACAGTCAAAATATTTTCCTATTGTTAAATATAACTTGAGTATCATATGGGCACACACTGGCAGAACCTCACACAATAGACATTAAATTTCCCAGAACAGTCCTGCTAAACATCTATGATAGTAAAAAATAACACAAAATTCCATGTTCATTTAGCAATAGAGAAAAGTTTCTTGAAAACCTGCCAGAAACAGTTGCTCATCTGGTTTACAATGGAGTTGAATTTAGCACTTTTTTCATTACATTACTGATCATAAACAATATACGTACATATATGTACAACATTGTTTATGCTACATAAACAACGTACCTGTGCATGATTCAAAGTGATTAGATAGAATCTGAGGATGTTCTTGTAGAAGGAAACATGCCATTCTTTGTTTAATAATGTATATTTTTTACAAGTATGTTATAGTGTTGTTAGTGTTTTTGACTGACTGAAAAGCTGTGAAGTTACATTAAGGTGGTATCTTCAATAAAAAAGCACTTCATTTTAACTATTAAAAAAAAAAAATACAACTTACCATATGAAAGGGTTATACTAAGCTTGCCATTAGGATCCAAGACAGTTGCGACAGGTGCTTTATATGTTGCGGAACCATACCTCTGGATAGCCGACTCCAGATTTCTTGGAAGTCCAGATGGAACCTAAACAACATTGAGAGGAAATATAACACTGGCAAAAGAAGGTCGAAGAAGCAATATAACAGAATAATACGCTCAACAAGATAAAGTTGTCAACAAGGCTACAAGAGATACTATAGAATAAGGAACACAGCTGTAAGAGACGGGTTTGCAGTGGATGACACTGATAAGAATGATTCAAACGGTTTGGCCACCAGGTGCGTATGGATGCTGAAAGGAATACCAAACAAGTGTTAGGAGTTAGACATTAGAGAAACAGAAGAGAGGAATGTCTATGTATGGTGTAAATCAGATGTTCAGTGAAATTACAAAGCACAAAGAGAAAGACTGAAATGAAGTAAGGCAATTGGCATGGTAAAGAACCGAGTAGCAAAGAGAGTTGAAAAACCTGGTGCTGACAGACGGAAGGGAGTGGTGAAGAGAAAGAAGAAACAAAAGGTGAGGAACGTACTTGTTCATATTCATATGTGATGCTCACCACAAAAACATACCTTAATGTTGTTAAACTTAAGCATAATAGGTATTTTATTTGATCCTGTATTGACTTGTCTAAATCTATTAAAGAAACTATTTAAATAGTTTATATTGGGTCCACCTTGTCAAATGATTTGAATCGACTTCAATGATGAAAGGAATGCATATTGCTCCTGAAACATGTATGATAGAATTTTTAAAAATTTCAATCATTAAAAGTGTACTGACAAGGTAGACCTAACAAACTATTTTAAATAGTTTCTTTAATAGATTTAAACATACCTTAAGTCATGTGACAAAGTTTTGTGCTACGAAGGAAAAAGGTGGGAAAGGCTAGAAATATCTACTCTTAGATTTGAGTGCTATCTTTTAGCCTTATCCTTGAACTATGTGATGGAAGGAGTGACTGTGAGGTGACCATATGGAAAAGTCTACAAAATAGCCTTGGAAACAAGCTGTGCAGTCTTACAAAACCATACCTTAAGTCACAATGGAAATTTACAATTGGCGACTTAAGGGATGGTTTCTTAAATGAAGTTCCTGCATTGTCTTCTTGTACTAAAATATGAAACAAGCAGCTTGTGTATCAAGATAATGTATAATTACAATTGTAGACATTTACTTAGTTGCATATTTTATAATAGGTAATTTTAAGTGAGGTGGACTGCCTACACAGGAGCCCGGTCATAGTGCTGTGATTTGTTTCTTCATGCTGACAACTGCATCGCACATTATCATGTGGAGAGTTAAGTCAGGTTTACATGAACAAATAACGATTTCATTTCTGTCAGCGAGTCATACAAAAAAAATTTGTCTCATCAAAAGGAAGTATCGCATGACAGATTTTGTTTTGGTCATTTAAGATAGCACCGCTGAGACAAAACTTAACTAAGCTGTCATCATCACAAAAGAAACTGGCGAACTGTTAATAAATACGTGACCGGCAATATGGTTGAACAGGAGTTCCTTAGATCACATCCTTCAGTCATTTTACTGCGAAAAAGGGATTAAGAAGATGTACAATATTATAGGGAAGGATCCACCTTTCAATACTCCGTAGTAAAAAGTAGTTACAACCTGTTTATTGGGACCGGTTTCAACACATTTCAAGTGTCATCATCAGCCAATTAGCGAAGATCTTAAAACAACTAATATATTGAACACAGGCAAAATATTTTAAAAATAAATATTATTATTATTATTATTATTAGCATTACTAGGACTACTATTATTATAATTATTGTGTCCTTATCTTATTTGTACATCTTAAGACAGAACTACATATATAAGTGCCGCAAGTCTAAAAGATCCTTTTTCACTTTTTCAAATTCCAAACAGGTTTACATTATTTAATTTCTGGAGAATAAAACTCCTGAATATTTATGAAGATTATTTTAATACACAAAGCTAATATTCCTTTATCCAGTGAAATATTCAGATTTTCTTAAATCCTTAATATGTTATCGAAGAACTCTACCATATTTTCCAATCGATTTTCTCGAAATTCAAGAAATTCTGTCTTATGACTTCAAAGTTATATACAGTGGTCAGTTTTTAAGCTAGAGACTTCTGGTTTTCACAAAAATGTTCACAAATTTATCTACTATCAAATTATGAATTAAACCAAAAATGCAATTTTCCGACTTAAGGTATGGTTTTCACATTTTATAGTATAAATTATATACAGACAATACACAACTAACAGATACTTGCTTAGCTTTGCGCAAACTCTCATCAGTTTTCTGAGTCTCCTAATGGAACACACATCAGGAGAAAGTCTATGAGCATTTCAGCAAATTCAAAATATTCCAAGGAGAAAACTGACTGATGCTAAACAATACCAAGCAGCATATTTTCACAAAAGAGTGACAAAGGAAATTAACTGTACAATGAACAAATCAATTTTTATTTATAATACACAAAACTCCATGTTACATAAATTGGAGAAGCAACAACACTACCAAATAGACCATCACTAACCCAAGAGCTGAAATGGTCGAGATATTAAAGGCAACCAGAGGGCAATAAACTTATTCTCTCTCTGCTTTTACTCACCAGGGACAAATTTTTTTCCATCATTCTTGTTTGCTGACAGTTTACTATTGTTAGTCTTTTAATTCCAACATTATAGGTTCTGCATGATGCACTTTGAACACTTCCCATACCTTCACCTTTCGTAATTTACTGGGTTGCTTACAAACTAGGCAATCGCAGATTAACAAATATGTGCCTTTACGTACAATTATTGCAGCATACACCCTCCAAAAAAGAACTCAAAAAGTATTCAAGTACTCTGAATAACCACAGGATACTGCACAAGTAATATATAAAATTACACAAAACCAGAGTCTGAATTGTTCTCAGTAAGCGCAAGATAATCAGTAAATTCAATAGGATGATAATGAGCAAAACTCTCACCACTAGCTGCTCTCCAACTGCTGGAGTCATTGTGCTTCCCTCTGGCTTTGGTGCATTAGGATCTTTTGGATTGGCAGCTATTTCCAGTTCTATGTCGTCATCCTCATAGAACTCGGGCAGTGGTCTCCGCTTTGGCCTCTTCAACGTATTGAGAAGCTGCTGAATCTTAGCAGACACTTTCCACCGCCCTGTTCCTGTTACAGTTCCTAGACAATACAAATTATGTGAAGAGATGGAAATACATTCATAATGACGACAACAACAACAAATAATTGCTATTTATTATCATCATCATCATCAATAGTCTATGAACAAGAACTGAGCGGCATTATGCAGAAAGTGATACATTTTCAAAATTTGCAAAATAAGTAATATCTGGTTGATAAAGTACATTTTCTTCAATCTACAAAAAACAACCAAGCAAGATGACAAGTAAGATATTATGCAAACCTGTTCTGCAGAAAGTAATTGTGTGGGTTGCTTGCTACTTATGAAACTAAAATAATAATTAACTAGTGGACTCGTGCTGCTCCGCAGCATTCCTTATAAATAGGTCAGATAACTCCTCTTAATATGCCTGTCACAGTTATATTCTTTTGCCTGTCCTTTTCGATAGTTTTGATGATGATGCTTGTTGTTTAAAGGGGCCTAACATCGAGGTCATCGCCCCATTCAATAGTTTTATGAACCTTTCATACCAGTAATGTAGTTTATAACACTTCTTTCCATAGAATATTCTCTGTGCTTCCACCATTCAGCCGTATCTGGATCTTAACATTTTCAAACTATCTTGCTCGAGATAGTGCAACATCCAATTGGCCATGGCTGAATACTGGTTCGGGTAAGCAGACTACCCAGTTTTTCAAGAGTTTGTCCCTGCATTTTATTAACCCAATGAGTGCTGCGCCCGCCTATAGACGGGCTTACGCGGCCGGTCCAGCACTGCTATGCCCGTCTATAGACGGTGCGCGAGAATTTTAATATTTTTGAGTTTCCCGGTTCACTTTTGAGTGCCAATTTGATCTCTGATATGTTCTGCCATCTGTTGGGCATTATGTAGAACTAATTGATCAGAGATTATAGCTTCGGGAAGTAACTTACAGAGCTTTTTGTAGAAGTCTGTGGAGTTCATCTGTGATGTAAACAAACATGGCGGAACATCAATCTAGTTGCTCTTGCAGCGATGTTATTTCTCATCACAGAATCTTTCAGTTATTAACCACAGCAGGAAGTGATGATGGAGATGATCACTTTAAGGAATTGTTAAGCGATTTTGAAAGTGAGAGTGATAGAGTGCCGAAAATATTGTACGTGAGAGAGAAACAGAGCCTCCTCCTAAACGAAAGAAGAAAAACACGGTGAATACAAAAGCTATTTTATCACTATTTTCGTGGCGGACGGATTACTTCTGTTCACCAGAGTTTCAAGCAACTGTGACAGGCTCTGAGGGCCAAGAAGTGTTTGATGACAATGAGAAAATCAATGACATTTTAAAAACTTTTGTGCCAGTGGAGTTGGTACAGATAGTTGAACAAATCAGCATCACAAACAACCAGTAGAAAACATTTAACTATCACCACATTCCAGGTTTAGAAAGTATTTTAAAATATCAACTTATATACTTCTACGAAATTACATGCAATAGTTGCCTACAGATTTAAGGAAATAATATTATTTTGGGCTCTTTACTTTGTATAAAGATAATGAATGCATGGGCACATAAGTGTAATTTTGTTTTCTCTCAAAATAATATTGAACATAAGTGTAAGATTTTCCATTTGCATTTAGGTTTTTAAAGAACCAACATTTATAAACATTTTAAGCTAATCATCCCAATGATAAGTTAAAAATTGAGGCTTCTACAAAAAATTTCACATATGAATTAAGAAACTCAGCACTGAGGTATCAAACAGTCAACTGGTAACTCAGCACTTAAAAGGTTAATGGCTGTACACAAGGCCAGTAGACTTGATACCTTCACGTCAGTGCGTTCGTTGACTGTTGTGTCTCAGCAGCATGTAACTTATTAAGAACATTCTGCCATCTGTTGAGAATATTCAGATCTACCAGAGAATAGTATTCTTCCATCATCAGAGGAAGTGTATACTCTCTGGCTTGACAGGTAATAATCAAACATGGCTGTATGCAATGACATTAGTAAGGATGAAAATCACCATTACGTATTAATGACAGACTTAGTCGCTTAGCAATCAGCTAAGTACAGAATGTGTTGCGGGTTAGGGTCAGCCTTCAATTGTAATTATTGGAGTGGTCATTTAGTGATTTGATTTTATGATCACTCAAAGTTGGCTGAACTTAAAACACTATCAATGTCTCATGATTCATCGGCAAGTAATTCCAGAGAGAATAAAACAGAAATGAAGGAAATCGGTCCAGTAGAACGGACGGATTTGCCAAAGCCGCTTTTAGTAAACTCTTTTCTTCTTCTTCTTCTTCTTTTATGACCACATAGGATCACTTTAGTCAGTCCGTCGTTCAGGTCTCTTTGAAGGGATTGTTCGGGCTTTGCGGTCCTCCCAGTACTTCTTCAGATGCTCCGATCTTCGTGCCCTTTCCTCAGTTGAAAATGTGCGTGTTGTTGGTTTGTTTTGTGTAAGGGTAAAGCGGAGGTTTGTATTCTTGAGTTTTGTATTCAATTTTATCTTATTTTTGGTGTCTTCTGTTGTAAGGCCTATTTCCTTCAGATCCTCTCTTACTTCTCTGATCCATTTACATCCTGTTGTGGTATTTTTTGAGACGAGATTGTGTTGTACTAGTTGTTTCAGAAGTCTCGAGTCCTGCATCCTCATGATATGTCCAAAGAATCCCAGTCTCCTCTTACGCATAGTATCTGTAATGGGTTCTAGCTCTTTGTACACGACTTTGTTAGGTATTAACCGCCACTGTCCATCTTTCTGATATTTTTTGTTGATACAGGTTCTTCCAATCCTCCTTTCAATTTTCTGAAGTCTGTCAGTCTTTGATTGTTTATTCAGGTAAAAGAGTGTTTCTGCTGCATATGTAGCTTCCGGTTTTATAACTGTGTTGTAGTGTTTTATTTTTGTATTTATTGATAGACATTTCTTTTTGTAGATATCCCATGTTAATTTTTGTGCTTTAGCTAATCTATTTGTTCTTACTTGGATTGAGATTTTTTCATTTAAGTTATGTGTTATTACTTCTCCAAGATATTTAAACTGAGTTACTATTTTGATTTTATTACCATTTATGGTGACTTCTTTCAGCTGTGTTGGTTTTTGGGGCATAATTTCTGTTTTTTCAAATGATATTTTGAGGCCAATTTTATTTGCAATGTTTTGAAGTTCTGATATCTGGGTTTTTGCTTCTTTTATGTCCACTGCTAGTAATGCTAAATCGTCAGCAAAACCCAGGCAATGTGTTTTGATTTTTCGGCCAATCTTTATTTTGGGGGGACATTTTCTAAACCATTCCCTCATTACCATTTCTAGAGCACAGTTAAATAATAGTGGTGAGAGCCCATCTCCCTGCCGTAGTCCAGTTTTAATTTCAAATGTCTCTGATGTTTCACACCTAAACTTCACTTTTGACTTGGTATTGGTGAGAGTCAATTTTATCATGTTTATTAATTTGGGGTGTAGTCCAAGGTGTCTTAAAATTTTAAACAGAGATTCTCTATGGATGCAATCATAAGCTTTCTTGAAATCTACAAATGTTATCACCATATCTCTGTTTCTTCTCCTGTTATAGTCCATTATCAACTTAAGACTCATGATCTGATCAGGACAGCTCCTCCAGGGTCTGAAACCTCCTTGATATTCTCCTAGTTCTTTCTCAAGTTGTAAACTTATCCTATTAAGGATGATTATTGAAAATATTTTGTATGTTATGTCTAGGAGAGAGATTCCCCTGTAGTTATTAGGGTCGGTTTTGTCCCCTTTTTTGTGCAGAGGATGAATGAGGGCTGTTGTCCAGTGTTCTGGTAGTTCTTCTTTAATCCAAATAGAGACAAGTTGTTGATGGAGGGCAACTTTTGCTGAGGTTCCTGCATATTTCCAGATTTCCGCAAAGGTCTGATCTTCTCCTGGCGCTTTGTAGTTTTTTAATTTATTCAGAGCTTGGTAGACTTCCTTTATTGTGGGGGGATTGATGTTTTCTGGTGATGTTTTTATCGGGGTGTTGGTGTCCAAATGAAGGAGTTCTGTAGGTTCCTCACAATTTAAAAGCTTGTTGAAATGTTTAGCCAGAATTTCTGCATTGTCTTTATTGTTATGGGCCAGCTTACCATCTTCATCCTTCATCAGTAGGGTCGGGGGTTCATATTTTTGGAGCTGCTTTCTGAAGGTTTTGTAGTAGTCCCTTGATTTAGTTTTACTGAACTGTTCTTCAATTAACTGCAGGGTGTCCTTATGATGTTGTCTTTTTATTCTTCTTAAGACTTGGGTAGTTTCTTTTCTCTGTTTTACTAGCTTTTGATAGGATATTTCTGTCTTTTGGGACTGATATAATAGCCATGCCTGATGTCTTTTCTCCACTGTTTCATCACATTCACTGTTCCACCATTGGTGTTTTTTACGTGGTTTAATTGGAGCTAGGTCTTCTGCAATTTGTTTAAGGTTGTGTACTAAGTCTTCAAGTTTGTCTGTGATTTTTATTTTTTCAGTTGCTTTCTGGTAATTTTTGTTGTTGATTAGCTGGGTAGGATCTATTTTTCTTTTAGTTTTAAGGGCTTGCTTTTGTTGTCTCCTCTGGGGAGTGAGTTTAATTTTAATTTTAACTACGTAGTGATCTGAACCTGTGTCTATTCCTCGGAGGACTCTGACGTTATAGATCTCTTTGTGGTGGTATTTGTCCATGCAGACGTGGTCCAGTTGCCATTCTCCTTTAGTGTAGTCAGGGTGTTTCCATGTTTTGAGTTTTTGAGGTTTCCTCTTAAAACATGTAGATTTTGAGATTAAATTATGGTTTCTACACAGGTCAACTAGTCTCTCTCCATTTTTATTTGTTTTCTTGTGTGCTGGCCATTTTCCGATGATGTCACGGTATTTTCTTTCTCTGCCTAGTTGAGCGTTGAAGTCGCCTATTAATAATTTTATATGGTGTTTGGGGATGTTATCTATGGTCTGGTCCAATAGGTCCCAAAATTCTCCTGTTTCCTCCTGGTCTTTTGAGGAGTTGTTTTTATCATTAGTGGGAGCATGGGCATTTATTATAGTATAGATTTTATTAGATGCCTTTAAGGTGAGCGTTGAGAGTCGTGGAGACTGTGATCTGAATTCTTGAACTGAGTTTATTATTTTAAGGCTGACCAAAAATCCTGTTCCAAATTGTGGGACATTCTTCATCACTCTCTTCCCGGGTATACCTTTATAAAGTCTGTACCCTTGAGATTCCAAGGCATCCTGGTCAGTGTTTCTAATTTCCTGTAATCCCATGATAAGAATTTTGTGTTGGTCCATTATGTCGGTGATCACTTTTAGTTTACCGGTTTGCATGAGTGAGTTTATGTTGTGTGTAGAGAAGTATGTTATCTGTTTTGGTTTGATTCTTGATTTTGTCTCATTCGTGTATGTAGTACTGGGGTATTTCCGTGCCTCCGACTTCACGGTATCACTTTAGTCAGTCCATCGTTCAGGTCTCTTTGAAGGGATTGTTCGGGCTTTGTGGTCCTCCCAGTACTTCTTCAGACGCTACGATCTTTGTGTCCCTCGGTTGAAAATATATGTGTTGTTGAAGGGTAAAGTGGAGGTGCGTATTCTTGAGTTTTGTATTAAATTTTAATAATAATAATAATAATAATAATAATAATAATAATAATAATGAAAATGAAAACCTACAGCCAGTTTTTCAGTCATTGACCAGGTCAGGGATGTAATGAATGAAGCAGATATAGGCTATTAGTACGATGGGGTCGCCACTCACAAAGTGATTTATTAATGACTGATAGATGCTATGAAGTGAGAATGGAGAGTGTTGCTGGAATGAAAGATGACAGGGAAAACCGGAGTACCCGGAGAAAAACCTGTCCCCGCTCCGCTTTGTCCAGCACAAATCTCACATGGAGTGACCGGGATTTAAACCACGGTATCCAGCGGTGAGAGGCCGATGTGCTGCCGTCTGAGCCACAGAGGCTCAATAATAATAATAATAATAATAATAATAATAATAATAATAATAATAATAATAACCCACATTGCAAATGGGAAATATCCCGGTGGCAATGGTCACTTACAGTTTCTCATCCATTTCATTGTATTTCTTTATGTAATTCTCATATGCGGACAGTTGCACAGTGTAGTGACAGTCTCATTTCGTCAGGAACGTGTCATTTAACAGTAACCGAGTTGCATCACTTTTTGTCATAGCTGTACTACCCCACCCGAGGATACCCAATGTAGGAATTTAAAAATTTGAATGAGTCAATTTTTGAATGTTCAAGAGTACATTAGCATTTGAAGTTGTTAAGTTGAAATTAATACAAGCAAAGTATGTAATCTTACTGTGATTAAGTTTGTTGGGTTAATATTACAAAATGACATATGAGAGAGTATGTATGCTTCATAATCACAGAAGGTAAGTTTCTCTTAATTAGGTGTACACTTGTTAAAAGAAAATATATATAAATAGATAGGTAATTAACTGATTTTCTTCATATCATGGTGGTTAAAAGAATGTATGCAAAATATTTTTAAATGGCACTATTTCAATGTTTCACTGTACAAGGAAGAACAATGTAACTGGTTGTACTACAATGACTTTGTTTAACAATCACATAATGCAAGTGAAGTAAAAGGAATAAATACGAACCCATATTATCATCTGATGCAGATGACTGTCGGGACTGGTTGTACCTATTTACTCGGTCCGCTGCAGTTAAACGCCTGGATTGGGCAGTGTTGTGCGTTACATCAGGTGGTTGTGTGTCTGAAAAAAGTTTCTTTTTTTATTTCACTAAGAAAATTATCAATCTCTTAATTCACAGTAGAGTTTTAAAATGCTGCTGTCTTGATAATTAGTTCTTTAAAATCTTTATTTTTTTTAAATGAATAAACTGCTGAATAAGATCATATTGACCTTCATTTCAACACTTTTAAGAAAGAAATTATCTGCAGGAACATAAAGGAGATTAATAATAAAAATTTCAGAATACTATATCTTAACTGAGACAAGACACACTATTCTTGCTGATGGCAGTGAAGTCACCTGAATAATGCAGTTTTACTTACAAGGTCTTAAGTTGTGCATTACATCAGCCAGATCTGTAATCTCCTGCTTCATACGTTTACGATCATCACGCTCCTCCCAAACCGTATGCCCAGGTCCACCGTTCGGTAATCGTGTTTGCCGATGGATCTGCCGCTGCTGAGGTGGTGTTTCACGAGCAGAACCCGTACTACTCGTGTCGGATTGAGGAAGAAGCTGAGGTGTTGTACGGGCACGCTCCCGTTCTGGCGTGCTCTGTACATCACCCTCGTTCACCACACTGTCCTCATCGGAACTTGATGCTAAACATGAAATGTCAATGCAAAGATATTTTTTATTACAGAATGTTCAGTACCGGTAGTCATATCTAGAAGAAGAAACCTATTTCAAGGTTCAGGGAAAAGAAATACATTTAGTGTATTTAATATACAATTCCAGCTTTACTAGTACGTGAATATAAGAAGCTAATTAACTTTCACACTTCATCATCACATTGGTCAGAGAATGACAAAGGGTAAGATCTGTAATCTGTCTCTAAGGCACGAGTTAAACAGCCATTCCATAACATCATAGCAAAATCAAGTTTTAAATGATTTGGGTATGTCAAGAGAATTAATGCAAAAGGGTCAGCCAGAGTGTGCAGAATTAGACATAACAGGAAGAGGCTTTAAATGGAAACAGACAGAAGAGGAGAAAATTTACCCAAGACAACAAAGGAGGACAGTATTCACATACTGGATGCAAACTATAGGTGATAAATTTGTGATAATGGTATGGTAATTAATAATTATGATGATGATTTACACTGAAATACCTCTTTCCAATTTAATCAACTCTTCCAATTAAATAAAGCGACATGAGAAATGGTAAAATCACTCTAAATTCAAGGAAAAATATACAGCAGTGTAATGTATAGAAGCTATATTAGACAAAATTAAAGAATATTAGTTCACTGATTCAACACATTTTCCAATTTTTTCTCATTTAATTACATGAATTTAGCTTCCATTTGCAGGCCAATTAGAAACGTCTACAAAATAACATTTCTCAATTATATGGCTGTAGCTGTCAGTTAATGTCACATCCACAAATTTTATCTTTAATTGATTAACCTCTTAACATGAAAGCCCGAGTATACTCGTTTCTTGTTGTTTCTCAATATTTTCGCCAGATGTTTATGAAATTATTACATTAGGGTCCTATTTTTGCCAACAGATGTCTCTGACTCAACCGTAGTGGATGTCGGTGACTCAGGCAGTTCGTTTTCGCGGCTTTCCCGTATTTGTTGCTATCTAAGTGTACTTTGTCTGTTAGGTGAAAATGGAGAGTGAAGAAGAGTTTGATTTTGAGTTTAGTGAGTCTGATAGTTCTGAAGAAGTTTCTGAAGACAGTTCAGAAGAAGAAGTTGGTAGTTCTAGTTCATCTGATTGTGATATTGCAAGTGCCAGACAGTGGTGTGAAATTGATACTTCCGGAACACTACCACCTGCCCCACCACGTTTTCCTTTCAAGGCTAATCCTAAAATACATTTCCAGCCGTGTTGCGAGGATGTTTAGTGCTGTGTTATTTATTTTAGAACCCGTAAAATGTATCACGAGTATACTCAGGATTTTAAAACAGGAACTTTTCGGTGGCTTATATTTCATTGTTAAGTTCGAAAAATGTATTTTCATTGTTACCACTGTCATTAGTTTTCAATAAATAGCCCATTTTAACAATAAAAAATTAGGTAAAAAAAAGATCACAATTTTGTAAATAATTGGTATGTTAAAGAGGTTAAAACAATGCCAAACTGGACAGTGGTCCAGGGTCATAATAAAATAACAAAGGCATATTTAAAACAGAGCTGTTAATTCACAACACAACAGTAACCAAATACAGTCTGTATCAGCACAAATTAAAAATAATAACCGGTTTTTTTTTTTTAAAATTAAATTCTGTCATCCATAAAAATGATTAAATGTTACATTTTAAATGAGACTAGAATTTCAAAAATGCCTACATAAAATGTGCTGCTGACAGTTACTCATAAAATAAAACTTAGTGAATGATAGTATAGCATAATGAAAGAGCTGCAAGAATACAAACAAATAATACATGTTAGATACAGTTTTGCCAAACAGTTTAGGGATACTATGATTGAACATATATGAACCTGATCCTATATTTTTAGCTGCATAATGTTTTAAACTGCTAATTAACATTGGAAAACTAGTGTTCTTTGAAACAAACTAGGCGTTTCTATGGTGATGGTTACTCCTCCTAGAAAATTGTATATTCTTTTAAGCAACATATTTGACTTCTTTTGGCAATAAAATGCTAAACAACTGAGTATCTGTGATGCAATTTGTTTTATTGCTGGATTGTTTCCAATATATTTTAAATTGGCAAGGATGTAATCTCCCTTTAAAAATTATTTCACAAAGGTCCGAGAATTTTCTGTGTTTTGTTTTCTGTAGATAAAGGTGGGGGAAATCATGGCATTAGTTGTTTGATATAACTTCCAAATGGAAGCACCTACCAACGTGGAACCTGTCTTGCCTACAGAGTGAATCCCAAGGAATGCTGCTGTGTAAACTGCAGTGCACCACCTTTCAGAAGTTACATCAAGCAACTTATCCCACTATTTACCCCACCCTTGACTAGAAAAACAAAACCCTAAATAGCAAAATAATTTTTCAAGGAACATTTCATTCTTGCTAATTTTAAATATAATACATTAGAAACAATCCAGCAATACATCAAAACTGCATCACAGTTAATTAACATTGTTATTTTGAATTTTGTCAAAAAAGAGTCTATAGTTCTAGTTTCTTTAAAAGAAATATCAAATTTTCAAAAGAAAGTAACCATCACCATATAAACACCTAGTTTGCACAAAAAAAAAAAAAAACTTTTCCCCAATGGTAATTAAAAACATCGTTATGCCATGTAATAATATAGGGACAGGGTAGCAATGTTCAAATCATAGTGTGTCCCTAAACTTTCTGGCAAAACTGTAGACAAATTAAATGAACAGGCCCATCTGAAATGAAAAAATACCATAAATATTCAACTGATCCAAAGTAGAACAATTCATAAATACAAACAGTGAAAATTTTACAACTAACAGATGCTCCAACTGAGTACGACGTTGAGTCATAAATTCTGCGGTCACTACAATTAAACTGTATAAATTAATTATACTGAAATAAAGTGGTTGGTTGTTATACTGTATATTCACACAGAATCAATATCAGAGGACTAAACTTAAAACAATAAAAATAACGTACCCTACAATAATTTTGAGTGAGTAACTTGCCAAAAGCCTGGTTCCTATTTTATAGATTTATAAAATTACACTAATCTGAAAGTTGTTTACAGAAGACATCTGCCTTCAGTGTGAGTTCTTATGTAAATATACAAGATGCCTTATACATAGAACAATGGGTAAAATACTGTTCAGAAGATCAAGTTCCTTAAGATATCATACCAAGGAACTGATTACGGTAAATACAACTCAACCAGTACTGTGCTGATAGTCCATTGGGAGAGAGAGAGAGAGAAGCCACAAGGGATAGCTGCCCTAGAACAAGGGGTACCGTACGATAACAGCATCAAATTATTATTTATTTTCACACTATTTATCTTAGGATAAAATGAGCTTATATATATTTTTAATTTTTAATTTCTCCTGTTGTAGCCCTACAGCTATCCCCGATCAGGAAAACTTTCTTTACACATACCGTACAAATGATGATTTACCATTGCCAAAAAATCTCATAAAACATATAAACAAATATCTTTTAGATACGAAACGGGAATACCAAAACGAAGGAAGAAATTCATTGAAAATTTTGTGACAGATCCTCACGCACCGAAGAGTAACCCTATCACTTCCCAGCAACTGGCAGGTATGTGATACTTTTCTTCAAAGTATTTAAAACAGGGTTCGTAGTGTCTCTTCTTTTCAGAATCAACTTCTTTGGCCTGTGAACTGTTACTCTCAAACCTTATTGTTGGATCAATAACAACGCCGATGTTTCTCTTCCTGTCAATCATGACAATGTCTGCACATTTACTGGATCCATCACTAAAGATACAGTGCACTTCTTCAAAGACTTCAAATCTGCCAGAGTTTTTTAAGAAGTTCTGCAATACTGCTCCTGACCCTATGGTGCCTGTTATTTCTCAATAGTTCCCCTTTCGAGCAGAAACCAAGAACATGAGGGAGGGTTTCTATCTCGTTGCAGTGACGGCAACGGTTTTCTTGGCTTCTACCAGGAACGCTTCGGACTGCTATCACATTGCAGTTCATTTTAATGGCATTAGTCCACTGGGAAGTTGAAAGTCCTTTATTCGTTGTAATCCAGATATTTGATTGTGTCCATTCTGAAAAATGCGAGACACCTTTTCCACGGTGTGGTAGTTTTTTCCATGTTTCAAACTGCTGATCTCTCAGTTTCTTCCAAAGAGTCTGTACTTCCATTCATCAACTTGTAGATGATTGAAAATATGATCGTGATCTTCTGATCACATTTCCAAATTGACACTTCATGCTTTACAAGTAATAAATTTCATTGTTGGCAGTATTGGACATCAGATTATGAACATTAAAATAAGAATAATAGTTAACACCACCTTTCCAATATTTATTTTTCCTTATATTTAGGATATAAACATTACAACAGGTGTTGTAAGATGGGACATGTTTCGCTTAACTGTCGTAAGCATCATCAGCCAAAATAAATCTTAGCCTAAAGTTAGGTCAGGGCCCCGAACCTAGTGTCCTTAAAATATTTGGCATCCTAAGAATCCATATCTTAAGCACTCCTTTAAAAACGTAATGTCCCTGGATGTTCTATTGACCTTCACTTTGAGGTTAAGATATTTATTCTTTTCTTTTGCCTGGTTGACCAAGATAGCTACTCCATTTATGCCAGTTTTCTGAACTCCTGAGATGTACACAATGTGTCAAATGCCCTGGCTCCTTCTAGATGTTTTGGCAATTTCTCTACGCCATCCTCCTCTATCATTAGCTCTCGTTCCAGTATGTAGAGTTTGCCAGTCTGGAAGCTTCTTCAAGCTTGAAACTTTCCTCTCTTTCCAGTTGACGATTTCACATGGGATACCTGGTCACTTAAACAGTCACGCCCTGTCACCTATTTCATACTGTCTGACTCGGGCTCAGCAGAGTGCCAGCTGCTAACGAGAGTATCTCGCAACTTCAAACTATAATTTAAACATAACTTCTAATAAAGAAATTTTGTCTAACTATAGTGTAAGTCAATACGGATCATATCATGATGTTTATCACATGGAACTTCAATCCATACATACATTCATACTGCCATGATATATATTCATGGGAATGAGGTATTCTGGTGGTTTCTCCTTGCCTGCCTAATCCTGTGCCATTGACCAGATGTTTCCATTTCATCCTCCTTTAGAGATAATCCCTTATCCCAAGGCTAAAAGGATGGCCTGATGGATTTCAGTGGCATTTCCTCCACTGGGGGACCAATCATCCTCCCAAGAGAGCTCATCCCCACCGAAGCTGTTGGCTCTCTTGGGTTGTCGGATTAGTTCCCGCTGCCTGACACTTCCAGATTGGAAGCCACAGCTTCCACAGAGATTCTTCAGCTGTTTTATCTCTAGGACCTTTTCTTCAATAGGGGCCACTTCAATAATCATGATTTTAATCACTTTTAAATGGAAATATCAATCATAACATTTTGTTCCCCATATAATAAGTTGTCTAGAACTAATATTACAACCAGCGATACCATGAACCCATGTTTTAAACTTTAAAAAACCACATTTTGACAAATATTAAAATTTCAAAGTCTGCTCAGTGGAACAAGTAACAATGTACTACAACATTCATTTATATTTATGACATTGAAAACAATAGTTGTCCATTTCTTTGGTCTAGAGTTTATTTAATATTGTTATTTAATGTCCCTTCTATAGGTATTGATTTTAAGAAACGGTGCTTTGTCAGAATTTTTCTTTAATAAGCCAGAAGCCAGCAACAGAGAGTAGTCGCCTCTCTTCTTCTTACCACCTTTTCCTCCAAGTCGCAGTGTCTGCACTTTGTGTACGCTGCCTCCACTTCTGTCATTCATGTTGTAGGACGTTAGACTTGCTACCTCCATGTTGCTGTGAATAGTGTCCATCCGTTGCTACATTTGCCTTCCAGGAACTCTTTAACAATTCACTTCCAGACTGGAAGCCACAGTTGCCACAGAGATTGCTTGTGCTCTTTTAGCATGCCCATACTAGCTGTCTCATCTCTAGGATCTTTTCATCAACACGGGCCACTTTCAAATCTCTGACTTTTTTTCTAGTGAGGTGATATCCAAAGACTGTCTCAGCATATTCATTTCAAGCACACTGTCTTTCTTCTCCATGGTCTTCATAACAGGCCAGCACTCGCTTGCATACAGTGCTACTGGTCTCACGATAGAGATGCCTCCACATATATGCTTCTACATATATTTTGAATTTCTTCCTGGTGGGAAGCAGGGGTTTAGTTGGACTGATATTCACCAGTACACTGCACAAGTAGGCCTATATAGTTAGAAAAAAAGTTGATAAATTAGTACCAGAAGTTTCTGTATGTGTTAGAAAGCAGTGGTTAGCTCCAGTACTCATGAATGTTCTAATGACAAATTTTTAGTTTCTCCTCATTTATTACTTCAGATTTTGTCTCTACAGACCTGGCCACCCCTGTTATTTTGTGAATTCCACTTAATAGTAGTTTTGTTCATGCCAGGCAGGCATACAAGTCTCAGCAAAAAAAAGAGATTATGACCTCTCCCATTTGTCAGCAGTCAATACCACTGGGTGTAAACAACCCTTCACCATAAAGAATGAAACTATAACTCCCATTATAAATGCTCCTTTAATGAAAAACATAGCAGACTTAATGTTTATTGATCTTATGAGACCCACACTCCAGTGGTTTAATCCACTACTATATGTGAAGATTTGGTTGCCATCTAGAAGACATTAAGCAGAATCCATATGGAAAAAACTAAAACTAGTAGTTCATATTTTCCAACTAAAGCTCAGAGGGGAATCGTTAAACTTAATTTTTTATCCCAAGTATTGGAATAATCACCTTTAAAAAATAAAAAATAAACTCAGCCCGGATGAAGCTGCTATCTTAGAAACACAAGGGCAATGACTGAGTACACCACTGACATTGGCAGTCTAGGATTTAGCACAGTAGCTTTCCACCCAAATTTAAGACTGCTTTGAAGGACTGAAATGAGACCCAGTATGCCTGATAACATAACTGATTAGAGAAGTGTGTTAAAATCTCACTCCCGGTCGTCCTAGAAGAGGTGTCTAATAAGCAACTTCAATGAGTGCCAGAATGATATCAAACTTAGAAGCCACAACTGCATTCTTAAACCCATCCCCATTTAACAAACAATATACATACACAAAATTACAAAAGTTTTTATAAAAACACAGAAAGGACACAGGGCTATCGAAAAAGATGTCGCAAGCCCTTGGCATGAATCAAAATCAATGTAAACGCAGAACGAAATTTCTGATCAATGTTTACCATATAAGAAAATCGCACACAAGCACATTTCCTCGGCATAATGCATATTTTAGATGTGAAGCTTCCACGGTCTGTTAAATTACAATTAGATTATTTTTCCAGGTTGGACTGTGTTGTATCTGTTGTATCTATCTTATGTACAGATTGACAACGTTTGAAATGCTACAATGTGTGGAGGGCATACTGCAATGCATTCGCACCGTCGGCACCTAAATAAAACAACAACACGGTCCAATCCGGAAAAAGAACGTACCGGTAATGGAATGCATATGTTTACAAATACTTCATCGAACCTTGAAAGAGCTATCACAAGACAAACATAAAAATTATATCAAAGCATTTTGTAATGTTTGAGCTAATAACATTAGTAGCATGCAGGATACCCACCAGATTCGTGGCGCTCGCGGTCAGGGCTTTTGGCCATGACGGAGGTTCTCTTGGAGGGCATGGGCAGCGAGGGTTTGGGTCGGTTCTGCATCGCCGCCAAGGCCTGCTGTACGGCCTCCTGGCGCACCTCTGCATGCACAAGCCACACTCAAATTAACCCATGTCTCAACTAAAATTAACGCAAATTAGAGTAAAGCAGCTCAAATTATATCTTAAAATGGTACCAGGGAAGAAAATAAGCACACAGCACATAAAAATAGATTATTTCCAAGTTTAGTTGCGTAATAAGTAGCACGCATTTATTACTACCTAATCTATCCATGGTCACTTTGTAAAAGAGGGACATTTCAAGTTCATAATTACAAGGATTTTTGGTGAAAACGTTGATTGTGTCAATTTAATTACGATAATCCAACGTAAACTAAAAATGTAAAACCTTCAAATTGTATAAAAGGCAAAGCTGTATCTACAGATGTTTGTAGCGAATACGCCAACTACAGCAATTGCATAGTTTTATTTACGGTATTCACAGATTTCTAAAGATGATCGAACTGAATCATGAAACGGAGGCACGAACCCGACACGCTGGCACTTGCACTTTAATGCCTGTTATTCTAATTGACCCTTCACGTTCTTAATCAGCTATCAGTTTGTATCATTTACTTGTTAAATGAAAACAAAACGAACATCAATGGGCAAACTATTAGTCATAAGTGCCAAACCGACAGATGTTATCATAAAACCGACCTATATATAATCACTCATCAATAATAGTGTGGTAGAAGAGCGGCACAGTGGAGTGTTTGAACCATGCTCAACTCTTTGCATTCCAATATCGTAGATAGATCTGAAGCATGAACTACGATTTCATGCAGTTTGACAGAGTTCCGTTGCCCTGCAAATAACGCTGCTTGCTTTCTACATTTGAACATCACCCTGAACGATTTCTAAAAACATTTATTAATACGTACGACATGACTAAATTCATTTACAGATGAATTGAAGTAAAGGAAACGTATGAGAGAAATGACCTTGGAAGAATCTATTTTGATGTTCAGTGGGCTTCAAATACGAGTACGTAATTAGACATTCAATATCACTCAATGCAGGGATCATAATTAAAACAAGAAACACACTGCGTTCAGTTTTAATTAAATATCTCGAAGGAAGTCACACTTAAGAGATGCTAAATTTGGCAATAGATACTGTAAAATCTCTCACCCTGACACAGGTTCGAATCTATGTTTGCAAGCGATAAGTGTGACTGACTTACGAGTAATTTTGGGTACAAATTAAGGCGGCATGCGACATGGACTTACCTCCAGGAAGAACAAGACAATTGGTTCTCTCTTTCGCTCATTAAAGGTTGTAGACATAAGCCAACCTAACTAATGTCTACTTCACCTCCATCTCACATAGAATGGAATTATATCATTTAACAAGTAATACAGCAGCACATTGAGGAATAATCTTCTGGACAGGCCTAAGAATTCGGCAATGCCAAATCGCTTTACCCCTATAAACAAGTAGCAAACTACATTTAAGCTTCACTGTTTCCCGATCTTCTACTCAATATCTTATCAATAGGGAGTTTCAGATTGGTTTTCCCTAGAACCGAGTTTCTTGGATTCATAAAATCGCATTGATAATATCCCACAATAAACAACATCACCGATCTCATACAAAAAAAAACTCGAAGCAGACTAGAAAACATGAACATACAGTACATACCGCTAGACTATCTCAAAATTAAAATCAGATTCGGACACTTACTAACATACTCTAGCCAAGCAGCTAAGAATTAAAAATCCTCATTCCAGCCAGACTGAAATAGACAACGTGCGCACCTCTTAACATGTTCTGTTGGTACGGCATTCTGCTTAAATGTTATTGCTCATTTTTGCTTCAGTGAAGTTTGAACAATTTCATCTAATCGTTACTTACCGCAACTGTGCTCAAAATGTAAGGAAACCCAGAAATAGGAACGTAGTGGGAGGACATGGACCGGTGCAAAGGGGCGAAATAGGAAGCATACTGGATGATTTTTACATTGGTCATAAATGAGTGTGTCCAAATATTCAAAATGTATTAAAAAAAAAAGACGGTCTGTCTGGATAAGAAATAGATATAACAGAAAAAATAAAGAAATAGGACGAGAAAGTGATTGGAAGTAAATAAGAGTTTCAGAAAGGGCATTGCACAAGGAATTGTTAGCCTAAGGAATACACTACGCTTGAGGATAAGGTAAGATCATTTAAAAGATGCCCAGTAAGAAAGGCGAGGTCAATAAAAAAATAAACGTACAAATCAAGGGTTATTCTGTAAATCTGATGAACGACAGAAGTATAGAAACTTACGGTGGGGGAAGGGGGGTGTAACTAAAAATGAGATAGACAAGAAATGTGAGGCGAGAAAAATACAAGTTGGATGACCGTAGGTAAGACAAACAAATTTTCCAAGTAGAGCCTGTTCGTGAATATTTAGGAGTTCAGAAGGAAAACCACTTCCATGGAAAGAAGATACGGCAGAAGACGGCAGGAATACAAACTCTGGATCAAGGGAAGGAACTACGGTACACGATAATGTACTGAAGAACAGAAACGGTTAATGCAGCGTAACAAAGGGAATGTAGTCGAAAGAAGATACACGGAATGTACGACTAGGAAATGGAAACTTAAAAGGGTATCAAGGTTGCTGCTTGGGTAGTTAAATAGTAATAATTTCCAAAAGCAAGTAGATTTTTTAAAGGCAGACTACCCGAAGAAAGAAAGAAAGAAAGAAAGAAAGAAAGAAAGAAAGAAAGAAAGAAAGAAAGAAATTTGCTTCCTCGTTTAAAGAGGCCTAACATCTAAGTCAACGGTTCAGAGATTTGCCCATTTCAAGCATAGGTCTTAGAGAAACATTTCTGACGAGAGTGTGTGGAGCGAAGCATTAAATGGAAATGAAACATACACCATAATGAAAGAAAGAATAGGAAGAGAAAAAAGTACTGAAGTTACTGAAGGTAAGACACGTAGAGTTAATCACCAATGATGAAGTGCAGGATGAACCTGGTTAATAAAGAACAATTCTGTGAAACTTGACCACAAGAAGAATTTATAAAACATGCTCATTCAAAACTCAATAATTTAATCGAGGGGGAAGTGTGTTGGGTAGGTTTGGTAGAGGAAACCCAATGCGGCAACATGATATGCAGATTTAATTAAATACAGGCTGCAGCCCGCCTGGTGGCCATGATCGTTAAGGCGCTGAAGTCTAAAACGGTCTAACACCGAGGTTAGCCGGTTCGAGTCCCGTTGGTCGAAAAAAATTTTCACCATCAGAATGTTGGCCGGCAGGGTAGGGGAGGTGGTGGTATACAATTTCTAATCACTAGATTGCGTGCCAAAAGCCTGGATTAAATTCCAAACCTCTCCGCAGTGCTCATATGGAGTGAGGGCATATGACGCTGTTGATGGTGATTCGTCCGTCGGATGGGGACGTTAAGCCTTGAGCAGACCCCTTGGTGCTATTCGACAGGAGTAGGCTATGTGCCGGCACCGGGTTTCACCCTCTCCCTACTATCATATATCACGTCATTCATTTCATCTCCCATTAACTCCTCTGGTGAGGTTGACGTCAGGAAGGGCATCCGGTCATAAAAAACCGCCACGACAAATTCATCTCACCTCATACCCGACCCCGTAGGGAAACGGGACAAGGGTTGGACAAACAAACACAGGCTGCAAAATATTAGCACAGAATATAGTAGCACGGAGAGCTGCATCAAAACCGTTAACAGACTGAACCCCTAAGTGTTGAAACAAAATCCTTATGAATTAAAATTTGAACTGACTATGTGTGTGAAAAATAGATAATAAACAGCATGAAGATCGATCCAACAATGTTGTAATTACCACACCAGGACGTAAATCACCAGTCCCTCCATGTTTGGGAATTTTACTGATGAGTCGATAACATCCCTCGCGCTCCCTGGCACACTAGGGCCCGGTTTCATCAACACATGTTAAATATATACTAACAAGTAGTTAGTTAATACGGAGTTAGAAATTTAACATCTTGTTAGGTTTCTTGCGTTTCATCAAACTTTTCTTGTGAAATGTTAACTAATCGACTGTTAACTCTCCCAATATTGCGAACTGGTGCGAGTCAAGGAGGCAGTGGTACGAACATGCTGTTTTACAGTGCGCTCCGATGCGCTTTTGTTTGAGCACAGCTGTAAAATATGGCGCGTAAAGTGAAACGGAATCGTAGTTCTAATTTTTCCTCCTTCGAAAAAGAGTTGTTAATTGAATTAGTTGGTAAATATATATAAGTTATTGAGTGCAAGCGCACAGACGGCTTGACGAAAAAAGAAAAGGACGAGGCGCGGGAAAAGTCCGCGAGGGTTTCAATGGGGGTAAACAGATACTTTTTTAGCGGGTATCCACTGTCACCTAACAAAATCACTTCGTTAATTGTCCCACTTCAAACTGTGCTCCGATATGGGAGTTATTGAATATTGTATTGTCGTGTGCAGAACCAGACCACCTAGCAAGTATATCCCTGATTTGGAGGTTAGGCTCACTAATCACCTGAACATTAATATTAACAGAGAAATATCCCTTTTGATTACGATATATTTCGGCCCAATTGCCTCCAGGTGATTGGATTCTTACATGTGTGTAATCTATTGCACGTAGAACAAACACCAGGAAAACGGCTTATTTCATAGAAGTCGCGGATAATTTGCTGACGCTCTTCTACTGAAGGGAATGTTATATACCTCCTTCTCATGGATGCTATTGCTGCAGACACTCGACAAAACAACTCTATTAACAGTGGCTTTAGAAATTCCAGCATTGTCTCCGGCCATTATGTGAAAATAACCAGTAGCAAAAACTCGTAATATTATCAGTAACTGCAACATTGGAGAAAGAGGTAAGTTTCTCTTCGTAGGATATTCTAACCTCACTTGAATTTCGTCAACAACCTTAGCAACGACTGTTTTCGATAACCTGTATCTATGAAGAAATTTTGGATCCGTCAAATTTTCAAAGTCATTACGTCGCTGAACTCTTCTTCGATCAGGATTGTTTTGTAAAAGATCTAAATAGTGAATTCCGCCTCGAAAGCGAGATTCACAGCAGCCATTTTGGAACAGGTTACTAAATGCTAATGTTAGGCCCGGTTTCATCAACACATGTTAAATATATACTAACAAGTAGTTAGTTAATACAGGCCCGGTTTCATCAACACATGTTAGTACTTAACAAGGTGTTAAATCATTTTAACATACGATTTAAGAAAATTTGCGTTTCATCAACAAATGTTAACATTAACAAATGTTAAACTGCGTATTAAAGTTAACATCAGCCATTTCCAATGTTAAATGGCTAACATTAGCATTTAGCAACCTGTTCCAAAATGGCTGCTGTGAATCTCGCTTTCGAGGCGGAATTGTTCTATTTAGATCTTTTACAAAACAATCCTGATCGAAGAAGAGTTCAGCGACGTAATGACTGAAAATTTGACGGATCCGAAATTTCTTCATAGATACAGGTTATCGAAAACAGTCGTTGCTAAGGTTGTTGACGAAATTCAAGTGAGGTTAGAATATCCTACGAAGAGAAACTTACCTCTTTCTCCAATGTTGCAGGTACTGATAATATTACGAGTTTTTGCTACTGGTTATTTTCACATAATGGCCGGAGACAATGCTGGAATTTCTAAAGCCGCTGTTAATAGAGTTGTTGGTCGAGTGTCTGCAGCAATAGCATCCATGAGAAGGAGGTATATAACATACCTTTCAGTAGAAGAGCGTCAGCAAATTATCCGCGACTTCTATGAAATAAGCCGTTTTCCTGGTGTTTGTTCTACGTGCAATAGATTGCACACATGTAAGAATCCAATCACCTGGGGGCAATTGGGCCGAAATATATCGTAATCGAAAGGGATTCTCTGTTAATGTTCAGGTGATTAGTGAGCCTAACCTCCAAATCAGGGATATACTTGCTAGGTGGTCTGGTTCTGCACACTACAATACAATATTTAATGACTCCCATATCGGAGCACAGTTTGAAGTGGGACAATTAACGAAGTGATTTTGTTAGGTGACAACGGATACCCGCTAAAAAAAGTATCTGTTTACCCCATTGAAACCCTCGCGGACTTTTCCCGCGCCTTTTCTTTTCTTTTATCGTCAAGCCATCTGTGCGCTTGCACTCAATAACTTATATATATATTTACTAATTCAATTAACAACTCTTTTTCGAAGGAGGAAAAATTAGAACTACGATTCCGTTTCACTTCACGCACCATATTTTACAGCTGTGCTCAAACAAAAGCGCATCGGAGCGCGCTGTAAAACAGCATGTTCGTACCACTGCCTCCTTGATTCGCACCAGTTCGCAATATTGGGAGAGTTAACAGTCGATTAGTTAACATTTCACAAGAAAAGTTTGATGAAACGCAAGAAACCTAACAAGATGTTAAATTTCTAACTCCGAATTAACTAACTACTTGTTAGTATATATTTAACATGTGTTGATGAAACCGGGCCACAGAGTTAGAAATTTAACATCTTGTTAGGTTTCTTGCGTTTCATCAAACTTTTCTTGTGAAATGTTAACTAATCGACTGTTAACTCTCCCAATATTGCGAACTGGTGCGAATCAAGGAGGCAGTGGTACGATCATGCTGTTTTACAGCGCGCTCCGATGCGCTTTTGTTTGAGCACAGCTGTAAAATATGGCGCGTGAAGTGAAACGGAATCGTAGTTCTAATTTTTCCTCCTTCGAAAAAGAGTTGTTAATTGAATTAGTTAGTAAATATATATAAGTTATTGAGTGCAAACGCACAGATGGCTTGACGATAAAAGAAAAGGACGAGGCGCGGGAAAAATCTGCGAGGGTTTCAATGGGGGTAAACAGATACTTTTTTTAGCGGGTATCCGCTGTCACCTAACAAAATCACTTCGTCAATTGTCCCACTTCAAACTGTGCTCTGATATGGGAGTTATTAAATATTGTATTGTCGTGTGCAGAACCAGACCACCTAGCAAGTATATCCCTGATTTGGAGGTTAGGCTCATTAATCACCTGAACATTAACAGAGAAATATCCCTTTCGATTACGATATATTTCGGCCCAATTGCCTCTAGGTGATTGGATTCTTACATGTGTGCAATCTATTGCACTTAGAACAAACACCAGGAAAACGGCTTATTTCATAGAAGTCGCGGATAATTTGCTGACGCTCTTCTACTGAAGGGAATGTTATATACCTCCTTCTCATGCATGCTATTGCTGCAGACACTCGACAAACAACTCTATTAACAGTGGCTTTACAAATTCCAGCATTGTCTCCGGCCATTATGTGAAAATAACCAGTAGCAAAAACTCGTAATATTATCAGTACCTGCAGCATTTGAGAAAGAGGTAAGTTTATCTTCGTAGGATATTCTAACCTCACTTGAATTTCGTCAACAACCTTAGCAACGACTGTTTTCGATAACCTGTATCTATGAAGAAATTTCGGATCTGTCAAATTTTAAAAGTCATTACGTCGCCGAACTCTTCTTCGATCAGGATTTTTTTTTTTTTTTTTTTTTTAAGATTTAAATAGAGCAATTCCGCCTCGAAAGCGAGATTCACAGCAGCCATTTTGGAAAAGGTTGCTAAATGCTAATGTTAGCCATTTAACATTGGAAATGGCTGATGTTAACTTTAATACGCTGTTTAACATTTGTTAATGTTAACATTTGTTGATGAAACGCAAATTTTCTTAAATCGTATGTTAAAATGATTTAACACCTTGTTAAGCATTGACATGTGTTGATGAAACCGGGCCTTAGCCATTTAACATTGGAAATGGCTGATGTTAACTTTAATACGCAGTTTAACATTTGTTAATGTTAACATTTGTTGATGAAACGCAAATTTTCTTAAATCGTATGTTAAAATGATTTAACACCTTGTTAAGTACTAACATGTGTTGATGAAACCGGGCCTTAGTTATTTGCTCTGGGTACGCAGGATGCTTACTTCATTACAGAGAAGAATAACAGCCAACAAGTCCGCTTTCGTAGCTAATTACATGCTTCCAAGTGCTGATTTATTGATACGATCATTCTGAAACAGTTGTTCTCTTTGGTAAACCTCAATTAAGATATGCATTTAGATCTACATTTATACTTAATACTTAACGAGAGTCCACACTCTTTCAATCTCCAACATGCCATTCCTCTATAAAGATTAACAACATGAGGTAAGCTCAACAACGTTCGTGAAAAGCAACCATGTTGAATAGTGTAATTCGCATTCAAACATAGTTTAGCTAAACACGTGTTCACGGAAAGATCTAGTACACCCAGATATAGTAATATTAGCAATTTAGTACCTCCTTCACGAGTGCACAATGCCTTTGGGGGGGGGAAATGAGTGCAAGTGTAGTTCGTTCTCAAAGTGGCGTCCCAACTCTTTCTCGATAAGACGCTGTCCAGGAGACCACATGGATACCGCGTATTAAGAGAGAAGAAACTAAGCAATACAATTAATTAATATGCTTCTCATTGCATCATTTTACTGAAATGTATGCCTCGATTCCTGATACGGGGTCGAGAATGAGGTGAGATAAAATTATAAGGCATGTTTTTACGGTCAGACGCCAATGATGGTGAATGAAATTGGGTCAGGAAATGGAAGTAATTGTGTGACATCTGAACAGGAATTGTCCCGACATTTGCCACAGAAAACCATTCTCAGGACAGCCGACGATGGTACTTGAACCCACAAGACCTCCCGAATGCAGTGCTTGGCTCCATAGCCATCGCCCGGCCACTCCGCTCGGTTATCATTTTACTGAAACACAGTACACTGTATTACATATACAGTATTACATCCACCTGACACCGCGACTGCGGTGACTCAATCATGATTTGTTAATATCGTTCTTAAATTTTTTTTTCTACTTGCTTTTCGTCGCACCGACACAGATAGGTCTTATGGCGACGATGGGATAGGGAAGGCCTCGTAGTGGGAAGGAAGCAGTCGTGGCCTAAATTAAGGTACAGCCCCAGCATTTGCCTAGTGTGAAAATGGGAAACCACGGTAAACCATCTTCAGGGCTGCTGACAGTGGGATTCGAACCCACTATCTGCCGGATGCGAACTCACAGCTGCAGGACTCTAACCGCACGGCCAACTCGCCCGGTCGTTCTTAAATTAGACGATGGAATTCCAACGAATCAGCGAGCAGTTTCTGATTAGAATTAGCATTTTCATGGTGCTTTGGCAAAAAAAATCTCATATCCGATAAGGAAGTGCTTTTCTTTTCACATTCATAATCGTGAACATAGTAAATCCAATCTTAGAACTGCCCATGTAAACTAGTGAGGGATGTGTTAAAAATTTCTCCTCTCACTTCCTTGTACATGATTTCTACACTGATACGTAAAAATCTGTTTCTAACAAATCCTACATTGGCCTCACAGTATTAGTCCACATGTGTACTTTGTGCACGCTGCAGACTCCCTGTAGCGAAAAAAAGATAAGTTGATTGCGAGGCCTGGATATCAACATGCTCTACCTAGCCTTTAGCTAGTTTTCTTCACTTGCGACGAGGGGGTAAAATGTTCCATTTCTTCAGAACTTCGCAAGAAATTAACTGAATATTATTTCCTCTAAAATAATAATAATAATAATAATAATAATAATAATAATAATAATAATAATAATAATAATAATAATGGGAGCTAAGCGCAATATAACGGGGTATTTTTTATACGGCTTTCTATAGGAAATTTCAAGGGACTGGGGTAGCGTGATAAACGGGAGCATTTTATCGAGGTGTTACTGTATTTTTGTTTCATTACATTCGTTAACGTCCAAGAAAATCTCCCCTGTGAATGAGGGCCGTAGAATGTACCTATCCACAGTACCCCTGCCTGTTGCAAGGAACGACTATAAACGACTGGCCTTTACCTTGGCCGATATTTTCTTCAAAGGGTCAAAACTCTTCCGTGTTTTCCTCTGACTACTGTTAAGAGACTGTAGTTGTCCAATTGTACTTCCTCTTAAAATAATAAATAATAATCATCTCTCTCTCCTATCCACGTACCCTTCACAGGGTGTGGTGGCATGTCACGTGCGGTTGGAGAGTGTTTGCCATGCTCTCCTATCCTGCGCTAGCTGCGTCGCTTGATGTAGAAACCTCCCAACCACCTCCTTCATCTGGTCGATCCACCTTGCTGGAGCTCTTCCCCGGGTCCTTGTTGCTTGCACTTTGCCCTCCACGATCAGCTTTTTCCATAATCTCCAGTTCTCCATTATATGAGGCCGAAGTATCTCAAACAGGCCTGGCTAATCTTCTTGACCTTGAGCTCTTCTAGGACAGAATCGCTCAGAGGCGCCGACTGGGGGGGGGGGCAAGGTGTTTTTCTGCCCCGCCCCCCTCCCGATGATCTTAGGGGGCGGAGTGCCATTTTGCCCCCCACCCCCATCCAAACAATATCGCCCTAGATGTTAAGTCCCCTTAAAACATGGAGTGTGATAGTCTTCGGAGGCTGCTAAGGCGTTCAATCTGGAGAAGGTGGCAGATGGTTCTATATCCAGAAATGAGATTAGAAAGCGGGCATTCCTTCAGAGAACTACTTTTCCCAATGGAGACTGTTCAGCCGGCACACATGATTGTAGAGCTTTTCACATTTCGTATCATGAAATGTATAACATACAGTAATAGGACGTTTATTAAGAAAATGTATTTATGAAGCAAGTTATTTGTTTTTACTTATGATTATGGTTCATGTTGTGGGTTACTGTAGTCAAGTCCTAGTTCGTGAACCATGGGCAATGGCTGAGTGCCCTGGTAAGTGGTCCTGAGAGTCGGGATACCAGTTGCTATGGAATGGGAGTGAGCATCTCGGACATGTTCTGAGTCATGGCCATCTTTGTGCTCAGGCGGCTAGGACTATACAATCCACCGGTGGTCCATAACCCGTTAAAGGAGAGATCCTCACTTGGACTATGTGTAAGTAGGGTAGCATCCTGCTTCATTAATTTACCGAGTCCAGAACATTTTAAGCAAGCTTCAGACCTATGGGAGTATTCACAGAAGCTTGCAGGCTGAACGCTGAAAGACATAACGGACTATAACAGGGCCTCTCAAACGCCCAAAATCTCACGCGTGCAGACTGGGGCGCAGAGTGCCTGTGGACAGTGCATCGGTCCCACTCGGCTCGCATCGGACCAACGCATCGTCTCTGGGCTACTCGGCTAAGCTCGGCTCGGATGTGGAGCGCTACGGAGCAAGTGAGGAAGAGGGAGACAGGCGTGAGGAAAGAGAGAGGCGGCGCTATTGCTCCAAATCGAGGAGTGGGGGTCTCCACTCTGGTCAACCAAGCGAAGTCGTCTTTTGCACCGTGCACAGTGCATGATCTCTGAGAGGCCCTGGTCTATAATGATAATGTATGTATGTATGTATGTTGTGATTATTTCTGACAGCTTCGTACATAAAACATTCCTACTAAATATTTGTTTATGAATCAAGTTCTATTTTTCTGTTTACTTGTGAATATTATTGAAAACTGCGCACATAAGACTCGTTCAAAAATCTATTTGAGAAACAAGCTCTATTATTGTTCTGTTTTTAGTTTTTTCTGTTTGTTTGGGAATATTGTTTTTTTATTGAGCCTCTATGGACTGCGTGTTAACAACCAATCTCGTTTTCAGTGTCAGTGTCTTGTTCTTCTGCCGACTTTGACATCCTGCCAGTATCTCTTGAGGCTGTCGATCAGCGCTTTCTTCCGCTCCTGTGGTAAAGGGCCTCTCCGTCTTCTGGGTCCTATCTCCACCATAAAATCCTGATAACTTTTCACCATCATTCCGAAACTAACCCTGTTGTTGACTGCATCCTCCGTAATGCCCACCTCTTCGATTCACACACACGGAATATTGCTGTTATATAGGAACGTTTGCATTAACAGTTGTTCCTCATTTCATATGTCTGTGTTAATGTTAATCATGCCTCGCCAATAATTACCCGAAGTCTGTGCGGCTGGGAAGCGTTCGTGCCGTGCTCGGCCCAGGATACTCTTAGAACTCGGCGGTACACCCACACTTCCAGCGCTTCAATCTTCTTCCTGTCGGCTTTATGAATTGTCCAGGTTTCAGCTGCGTATGTGGCGATGAGGAAAACCGGAGTATTTATCAGCCTGAGTTTGGTGTTGTTAGTGATGGCTCTGTCTTTCCAGATCTTTGTCATCTTCGCCGTCACATTGCGTGCCATTGCAAGGCGTCTCCTGAGCTCAACCGAGCACCCCCCATTGTTCGATACTAGAGCACCAAGATGAACGAATCTGCTCACCACCTCAAAACCTCCAATCTGTCTCAAATGTGGCAAGTAGTTGTTTGCCCGGTCCACGATCACGACCTTTGTTTTGCCAACGTTGAACTCCATTTCTCTGGCGCTCCATGCTATGATGAGCGTATCGTCTACATACCTCAAGTTGCTGATCGTCTTTCCTCCTCGTCGAATGCCTCTTTCCCAGTCTTCCAGAACCTTCCTCATGAAAAAATGAAACGGCGTAGTGATGCCTAGGCCATCTACGACAGCTGATGGCAGAGCTGATGAGGATCCAACCAGCCTTAGGGCTGAAGACTGAACATACATACATACATACATACATACATACATACATACATACATGGCTTTTAATGCCGGAAGTGACCGAGGACATGTTCGGATCGCCAGGTGCAGGTCTTTTGGTTTGATTCCCGTAGGCGACCTGCGCGTCGTCATGAGAATGAAATTATGAAGACGACACCTACACCCAGCCCCCGTGCAAGCGGAATTAACCAATGATGGTTAAAATTCCCGACCCCGCCGGGAATTGAACCCCGGACTCTTGTTATCAAAGGCCAGCACGCTAACCATTTAGCCACGAAGCCGGACACCTTCCTTATAATGTGCTCTGAGTAGATGTTACAGAGCAGAGGCGATAGGATGCGCTCTTGTCTGACGCCAGCCTCGGTTTTGAATGATCCTGAGAGAGCATCGTTGACGCGAACATGTGACCTGTTGTTACCGTAAAGTGCCTTGACTAGACTGATGAGGTGTTTTGGAGTTCCCATGTCCCGCAGTATAACCCAGAGTGCATTCCATCTGTACATTCTCGCGCGGAGTTAACAAACAACCGATTTCTTCAGCGACGCGATTTGCTTATATCGCAAACAAGAAACAATCACCAAGTCGACTTCTCTGATGGCGATTGAACTAATGAGCGGCATGGAAATGCGAGTGATGGCAGGCAGACACTAACAAACCAAAGAAATAATAATAATAATAATAATAATAATAATAATAATAATAATAATAATAATAATTCGTGTAGCTACAACTGGCCTGATGCAGCTTGTAATACAGACCCTCCGACGAGGGTGGGGAGCGTCTGCCGTCTATTGGAACTGGGTGTTAATGAGGTGAATAGTGTTTTGTTAATGCTATTTTGGAGAATAATTCGAAGCCGTGGTCTGCAGGGCTTCCTAACATGTATTATTAGTGTAATGGTACGCATTCAATTTTCTACAAAATACTGTCTGTTTAACGAGACACTACAGAGTCGATATATTAACGGAATTCATTAATGCCCCAGACTATCTACCGGCACGCGTCTCTCGCATTTAAGCGCTCTTAAATCCCACCGACTATGCCGGGATTCGATCCTGCAATCTTAAGCATAGGAGGAGAACACCCAGTCTACTATTACTGGAACACTTTTGAAGTCGTCGAATGTTTTCACGGATGTATACTCATGAGTCAGATATTATGTTTTTCCGATGGTTGTTAAGTTACAGAGCATTTCATAGATTGTCAGCCTTCTGAGAATAATGGCTGAGCTTACTCACGAACGAAGTGGAGATTAGAGAGGTAGTTTTATTATTATTATTATTATTATTATTATTATCATCATCATCATCATACGCAATGATCCTCTAGAGATCTGAAACCTAGTGCTCAAAGTACGGTACTATTCAGGCGAAATGCCGGTATTCCACCGATCAATAACAGCAGAAATGTGTATTCTTCTAGAATACCAGACAGCAGTTGAATTTCCATAGATTTCCACAGTCTGTGGCCTATAGGAGGTGAGACGTCGACATTCATTTAAAAGCAACCACGGCCTTATAGTTTGGAAAATAATCGCGTTTCTATTACATGCCAATCCATACATTACAACTTAATACTACTACCAGATTCCGCAAAGGAGAGAAAATACACTGAACTCTCGATTACCCGGGATAAGGCTTCGCGGATAAGTAAAATCGCGGTTAACCCGCAAAAAGTTAAAAATAGAACAGGTGTACTGAAAGTATAGTTAAAATGACATTAAATGGTACGACCGTATATTTTTTATTAATTTACCCAATATGTTGCAGTAAAAGTAGCACTTAGCACAATTAATAAACAGAAAAATAAACAGCACTTTTCGTTGAAACTAATAAGGCAACTGTTTCTGAAAATAATCAGTCATGGTTTTCTGCTTTTGTGCCGAGAAACACTTTTTCTTTATTTTACTTCTCAAGTTTCTCGAAACAAGTTTTTTGGTGTTATTGATATCGGGGTTAAGCCGCAACGCGGTTGATGCGATTACGGTAAATTGAGAATTGAGTGTATAGTTATATTGGAATTCGTTGGCATTTGGCCTTCATCAGGCTGAATAAACTCTAACAGCAACCCCTGACAGCCTGAAATACTGTTTGACGTATATTTTGCCATATTTGGACAATCAGTAAAATAGCTGAAGCTCCATAGGCTACATGGATTTTTCGTTTCTTTAATCGGAGTTCCACCAACACATATTTCAGATTTCACTCCTAAGTACTTTCAGAACGCCTGGATTAGGACAGATGGATTTATTATTGACTAGCGTTCTTCATACACCGTTGCAGGGATAATGACTAATAAGAAATATCTCTCTTCGATCCGCGATTGCAATGGCAGTGGTATTTTCCCTTTTCAAACATATTTCCGGATAATTTCCTAACTATTCGCGGTTTCCCGTCTCTTTGTGATAATTCGTAATGATGTACAACAAGGAAACCGCAGAAAGAACATGACCTACACAATACTGTAGCCAGTGTAAGTCCAGGATCAGCCGGCACGGGCTCCGCGGCTGTAGGCCGTGAGTCTGTGTGACGTCATGGGTTTACGGCATTGGGAGGGTGAAATTTACATTAATAGCGGATTATTCGAAATGAGATTGACGACCTAGTATATTTCGACTGTTTGACACAACGTATAAATATAATATAGATCGAGCGTAGCATTCAAGGGGCCAATAGGTTGGGTAAAATTGTAATAAGTGGTTCGTAAAAGAGAGGTTACAGAGTAACTAACGCGACGTAACAAGACCATGACTAGTGACCAAACTATTGGTGTGGAATGGTTAGCTCCGGCTAGTAATAAGACTATTGGGCGGGAGGCAAGCAAAGGGGTTAGTGCCGCGGGGCGTCCAACAGGCGTCTAGCATCCCCTGGGACAGTATTGACATGTCCATTATAATCCACCAAAATCCACTGACAGTGACAGGTTAGATTGTGATCGCCTACAGCCTGCAATCGGCATAAATTGCATTTTTCTTCTGCTATTTGCCAGGGCTAGGACTGGGAAGGCAGCGAGCGTGGCCTTTATTAAGATTCAGCTTTTGACCTGGTGTGAAAATGGGAAATCACAAAAAACCATATCCAGGTTTGCTGACAGTAAGGTTCAAACCCACTATCTCTCGAATGCACACTCAGGCTCCTAAACCACACAGTCTTTTCACTCGACAATATAATAAATAGTCTTATCTGCTAGTACACATCCTCTAGCCACGTGACTGATAGCAGCACAGAAACACATTGCAATGTTACCGATTTGAACATTTTAAAACTAATTGTTATAATGGAAGTCGTATCTCTCCAGTTTCGACTTAGTTTATAACTGTGAGGTTCCTCAGCCTGTCCCTACTTCATTAACTGGTGGTGGTGATTGTTGTTTTAAGAGAAAGTACAAATTGGCAACCAGAAAAAAATGAAGGGGTCCGACACTTCGAAATATGAAGGTATCGGGCAACGAAAGACAAGGGCCACGAAGGGTGTGAAAACGACGTAACCTAATGCCGTCAGGGTCGGAAAAGAACAAGAGGGAGGTCTGATAGAATAGATGACAGTGAAGGGCCTGGGACAAGCGGAAGCAATGCCAGAATTCAGATAAGGACCAGTGATCAACCCACGCTCCCTGGGGTCCCTTTTAGTCACCTCCTACATCAGGCACGGGATACCGTGGGTGTTATTCTACCACCTCCACCCACAGGGGGTACCAACTCAGGAAGACCCTCACCGTTATAAATGCTTTTAAAAAGTACTTTTACGAAAAAATAGGCGATCTTATTATTTTGGCCAGCATGTTCTGCGTTTAATTTCAAATCAGTAAACGATATACAGCAAATAAGGATTTTTATTCACCTGAAATTGTGTCTGCTTCCACCAAGAAATATTTCGAACTAGTTAGAAACAGCATACAATTATTGGTATTGACTTGAGCCCAGAACTGTGTCCACTTTTGGAAATAAAAAATTCACACCATCTTTTATATCGAATCTCCATTAGTAAATTTGTCATTATCTTCCAGCGGTGTTAGGAATCACAATCCAAAGGGATAAAATCAAAACTCCGAGATTTGCCGATTATATTATTATTCTATCTGAGTCCACAGATCTGGACAAATTGCTGAATGGTATGGACACAGTCTTGGAGAAGGAGTGCAGGAAGAAAATAAGTCCAAAACAAAGGTAATTGAGTGTAATCGAATGCAGTCCGGTGATACAGAAAATTAAGTTACGAAATGAAGTATTAAAAGGAAGTAGATGAATACTGTTACTTGGTTAGTAGCATAACTAATGATGGCAGGAGTAAGCAGGAGATAAAATGCAGACTAGGACAAGCAAGGAAGGCCTTTCTAAGAAAAGAAATTTGTTCACTTCAAACATTGATATAGAAATTAGGAGACGTTTTTGAATACTTTCTCCTGGGGCATGGTACTGTATGGAAGTGAAACATGGACGATAACTAGTTCAGAAAGAAAGAGAATAGAAGCTTTAGAAATGTGGTGTTACAGAAGAATGCTGAACGTGAGATGGGTAGATCGAATCACAAATGAAGAGATACTGAATCGAATTGGTGAGAGGAGATCGATTTGGCGAAATCTGGCCAGAACAAGGGACAGAATGATAGGGCACATTTAATGACACCCAGGTCTTGTTCAGTTAGTTTTTGAAGGAAGTGTAGGCTGTGAAAGAATTAATACGACAAACAGATTAGAGTAGATGTAGTAGTTACGTAGAAATGAAATGATCAGCACTGGATAGGGCGGCATGGACAGCTGCATCAAACCAGTCTATGGACTGCTGACCCAAATTTCAAGAAGGAGTAGTCCTGGAATAACGTCACTACCTCTTCCATAACAAGGAGGATTGATTGTTTCTTGATGTTCGATTTCACCTATACAGAACTGTTCTTTCAATAGACGAAGAAGTAACTCATAATAATAACTGTACGTCCCACTAATTACAAGGTTTTCGGAGACGCCGAGGTTCCAGAATTTCGTCGCACAGGAGTTATTTTACGTGCCGATAATTGTACCGACACGAGGCTGGCGTAGGCCCATTTGAGCTCCAAATACCACCACGCAGAGCCACCTCGAACTCGCCAACTTGCGTCAGATAGCTACCTGAGCCACTCAACCCAGTAAATCGTGCTTCTCTGACCAGATTATCAGTCCATGTCGCATAGAATCCAGAATACATGTCTTGTATGAAAATGAAATGAAAATCTACAGCCTGTTTCCAGTGATTCGACCGGGTCAGGAATGGAATCAATGAATGAAGCCCCCATCTAGCGGCGAGGATAGGAATTGTGCCGGCTGCCAAAGCCTGTCGCACACCTCTGGGGCAATGATTAATGAATGATTAATGGAATGAAATGGGACTGGAGTGTGTTGCTGGAATGAAAGATGACAGGGAAAACCGGAGTACCCGGAGAAAAACCTGTCCTGCCTCCGCTTTGTCCAGCACAAATCTCACATGGAGTGACCGGGATTTAAACCACGGTATCCAGCGGTGAGAGGTCGGCGCGCTGCCGCCTGAGCCACGGAGGCTTCACATGTCTTGTACAGTATGTGGCTCTGTTATTAGTAGGCCTACAGGCTTGAATTTCTTATCAAGTCTCGTATATTCACATTAACGATCGAAAAATTGAAATAAAACGTACTTTACGGGTAAAAACATGGTTTGTCAATGATAATTCGTTAATGAAAATCAGACTTATTTACACACGGCCAAGAAGATTTGCTATGAATGTGCCGGCATCGACAAATGGGTGTACCAGTTGTATTCGTACACCTGGACAGGATGATGCCCACCGTTTGGTTGTGATGCACGGAAAAGTCTCAGTGACCGCATACGACTGGTCAAGTGCGTTACTCCCCTTCCTAGTGTATCTTGTGGTGGACATGGGTAGGATTGCCGAGTGAAGTACGGAACTTAAGAACACTATACTTAAACTGGCACATAAAGGATCCTCATTACGAAAGTAAGTAGAACAAACGGATGGTTTAGACTGGCATTGGCTAAGGAGCATATAAGTAAGAAGAACGAATTCTGAAATGATATTATCTGGTCTGATGAGACAAAACTAAACCTATCTGGGTCAGATGGCATCCACAGAATATGGAGAAAAATTGGTACGGACAATGATGTGGCGAATACACTCCCAACTGTAACATACGGTGGTGGGTCTGTAAAGCTTTGGGGCTGTACTGTATGTCAGCCAGAGGTGTGGGTAACATATATTTCATTGACGGAATAATGAACAGCGAGGGCTATAATGCAATCCTCAGGGGAAAACGTGAAGCATAGTGCTGATAAAATGGGGATACCAACTGTTTATATGTTCCAGCATGATAATGACCTAAAACACACTGCTGATGTTAATAAAACAGGGTTGATCTCGAACATTCCCAAGCAGCTTAGAACACCTCCCCAGTCTCCGGATTTAAATCCCATCGAACGTCTTTGGGCTACGTTGAAGAGGAATCTCCGTAGGCAACGTGTGCATACGAAGGAGGAACTTAAAAGTGTGAGTCTTCAGGAATGGCAGAAAATTAGCCCGGACATGTGCAATAAATTAGTGTATTCTATGCGGTGACGATGTCAGGCAGTTACAAATGCTAGGGGACATTCCACTAGATACTAACATGTTCCAGGAACCCTGTATTTTTTGTTTATTTCAAGTGTTCAATTTGCTTGTACGAATAGGAAAGATACAAGATTATGGGCGCGCTTTTCTTGATTAGAAGCTGTATGTTTTGTTAACATGATTGCAAACAGATACAGTAGATATGTTTTCTGAAGGCTTTGTTGAAGGTATGTTCAGTGAATAAAATCCTTTTCAGTTTATTATTTTCTGGCCGTGCGTTGAAGTACTAAAGCAAACAGCCCGTACGAATAGAATAGGTACAGTACATACTGTATATTCCGTTCAATTAAACAATTTCTAAATCCACTCGCAAGTCAACGAAGTTAACATTCTGAAGCGAACTGAATCCAAATATAATCCTCGGCATTTAAGAGTGCTTCAATTGAGACACTCATGTCAGAGGACATACTGACATATTGAGGAACTGCTATTCAAAAGTACCGGGAGCCTCGTATGAGCACTAGTAGTTGAAATGGTGTTAGAGTGAAATCGCTGACTAACTGCATCATGTCTCTACGTGACTGGTGAAGGTAGCACAACAGTGACTGGTCAGGGAAGTACAGCTAATTGGACGAGCTTGGTACTGAAGTGACGTGAGCCCAGTTGCCTTTCTTGAAACCACATAACAGTATTAAAACTAATTAGAACATCCCTTCAACATTCACACTGACACTATTTTAAACTCAAGAGTTGGTATTTCTAAACGAATGCATAATGAGGATTTATGGCGAAGTAGAACCACTCCGCAGAACAATAAATGAGAGGGGTTTCTACAATAAAACAAAAGGCTTCTCCACGAACAACGCTCGCCTAACTAGGTCGTATGGAGAGAGAGCTCTTTTAAACTTACTGCCACGCACCTTGCTAGGCCCTTGTACCTAGTATGAAAAGTAAATGACTTGGGCTCAGATGAATATAATGCAGTGCCAAGTTTCGTGGCCAGTTTTATTGTTTCTGCCTACCTTTTCTCTCTATTTTTTACAAGTACATAAACAAAAATAATGTCGTATAAAATAGTACAATTCAATTCCTGTGCTTTAAAACGAATTCTAAGAGACAAAAATGGTTTGAACTGAAATACAGGGTGGATTACAATCACAAATGGGTCCTAGACGACAACGATCACGACTGCCAGTGTTTTAGTTCGAAATGTATGCATTTCAGGAGAAAAATGTAATATGGGCCCACTGCTTGCACCATACCATACAATAATATTATCGTATTCTTCTAATAAACACAAATTTTATTTTGACGACGGGGGAAAAACAATTTTATGACTTCTGATAAGTTTTATTAAAACCAAATCAAACGACAGCATTCAATGACAGAGACAACTACAGTACAATATTTCCACCAGCCTGACCTCAGAACGATATTTTCTTTTCCATCCTCATGCAAATGGACTTCAATCTGTTCTGAACAAGACTGTGTTATTTATTTTACGTTCCACTAACTAATTTTACGGTTTTCGGAGACGATGTATCGGAATGTTGTCCCGCAGGAGTTCTTTAACGTGCCAGTAAATCAACCGTTAAGAGGCTGACTTATTTGAGCAGTTTCAAGTAGCACCGGACTGAGCCGAAATCGATACCCGCAAATTGAGCTCAGAAGGCCAGTGCACTACTGCCTCAGCTACTCAGCCCGGCCTGAACAAGATACGCACGACAGATGTCAAATAGCATGACTCATCATTGCCCGGGTAGACCAGGAGAGGGCACGTGCATTATCTACAGTAAGAACGTGTATTTAGAAGTCACAAATATTTATACTTCATGTCATCATACATTATTTACTCCAATAATGTAAAATCAACTCTTGTACAAGTGGAACTGCTAAATGGACTCAAACCAAAAATCCTATCGATTTACCCTCACGCCGAGGATTAATGGCACATACTTTTAACGAATAAAAAACACACACACACCACAATTTAGTAAAGGCAGTGATAATCTTAACGTAACCATGGGAAGTAGTTATTTTATTCATTCTGTCTTTATTTATTTGGACTAAATATGAAGTTTTTCAACAGAAAGAAGGCTACATGTCACGAGCCTATTCATGCTATGCCTGCGACTGTGAAACATTACTGAAACCTCTCAAAAAATGTGTTTCTATACAAGGGACCATGTTATTTTTATAACTTCGAAGTCAAATTTACAGCACTGTTTTTATCTTACACGGCAAATATTACTACAGTTTACGCACGTACCACGGGAAACAAACCAGTTAGTCTAGGTTGACGGTAAAGTGGATACCTTTCCTCTCGAGTTCCGCCAAAGACTTGGAGAATAATGGCACAGAGAAATCCTAGCAAGGCTTAAGGGTGGGGTATCACACCTTCCAATATCAACAAATAACAAACGCCTATGGCCACCACTCACCAGGTCCACGCGGCCACTGCACATAAAACGCAGCCATGCTTCTTCGTCTGCGCTCATCCAGCGTGCACTGGCCGGTCAACAGGTCTAGTGAGCGGGCACTGGACCACGTGATCGAACGTCACTCTGTGACTCAACGTGCACAGCCCAGAAAAAACAATTGCAGATACCAGTCGCCATACGTTCAGCAGTGATGAGACAGGCAAAGATTATCTTATCAGGCGGATATTATTCTGAAGATTGGAGGAAAGCAGTACAGTGAAACATATAAATACTGAACCGAGACCTTAGTGACGATTTTTAAACTGCATCTAGCTGCTCTATTGTATAGTTTACGACTTCGGGTAGTTATTGGGAGGGGCTTGATTAACATGAACACATGCATGTGAAATGAGGAACAAATATGAATGCAAACATGCCTATATAATAACATTACTCACAAACAAAAAACAGAATAATAGAGCTTTTTGCTCAAATTTTCGGACGAGTTTTAAGTACGGAGTTTCAAATAATATTCACAAATAAACAGAAAAATAGAACTTGATTCATAAATACAGCAAATATTTTGAAGGAATGTTTTATGTATGAAGCTATCAGAAAATCGCTAGTAAAAGAAAAAAAAACAGAACTTGCTGCATAAACACATTTTCTTAATAAATATCGAAATGTGAAAAGTTCTACCACCAGATGGACCACCTGAACAGTCTCCATTGGGAAATGTAGTTCTCTGAAGGAATGCCCACTTTCTAATCTAATTTCTTGATATAAAACCTTAGACCGGGCGAGTTGGCCGTGTGGTTAGGAGCGCGCAGCTGTGAGCTAGTGGGTTCGAACCCCACTGTCGGCAGCCCTGAAGATGGTTTTCCGTGGTTTCCCATTTTCACACCAGGCAAATGCTGGGGCTGTACCTTAATTAAGGCCACGGCCGCTTCCTCCCCATTCCTAGGACTTTCCTATCCCATCGTCGCCATAAGACCTATCTATGTCGGTGCGACGTAAAGCAACTACCAAAAAAGAGAAGATATAAAACCATCGACCTCCTCCTCCAGATTTAACACCTTAGCAGCCTCCGAAGACGACCAAACTCCATGTTTTAAGGGGACTTAACATCTAGGAGAAGATTTTTGGGAGCGGAAATGGCAGTCTGCCCCCACTACGATCATTTTGGGGGTGGGGGATGGGGGACAGAAAACGCCTTGCTCCCCCCAAAGTCGGCACCACTGCGACTATCACCATACGTGATTAAATATCTAACCATGTCTTTGCTATTCCTATAGTAACTCGGAAGAAAATCACGGTCTGAGAGGGCAATATCATGCCAGCCGGAAAATTTCAGTTCCGCCTTTTATGACGTCTGAGTTGCCCTTAAAAATATATATATATATATATATATATATATATATATATATGATGCTTTACGGGACACATGCAATTAAGTGCTGGAATTTGAATTGCGAATTTATAGCCCGACCTATATTGTTACTTCAATCTCGTGTTTATGAATTATTTATTCGTAAATTTACTGCGAATCAGTCCATACGCTGTTAAGTGTCCGTTGGTTCCAGTAATGAAATGGCGTATGGGGTTCGGCTCGCCATGTGCAGGTCTTTTGATCTGACTCCCGCAGGCGGCCTGCGCGTCGTGATGAGGATGAAATGACAACACACGCACCCAGCCCCCGTGCCAGGGAAATTAACCAATGATGGTTAAAATTCTCGACCCTGCCGGGAATCGAACCCAGGACCCATATGACCAAAGCACGCTAAGCATTTAGTCATGGAGCCGGACTGGTTCCAATAATGATCACTGTTCTTGTTTTCGATCCAACGTCATTCTCGGTTTTAAAATAACTTTTTTCAGCGGAAAGTGTCTTTATCTTCAAATCTGTGATTCATTCTTATCAATCGTTAATATTTTTCAAAAAAAAAAAAAGAAAAGCTAAACATTGTGCGTGAAAGCAACTTAATTGTTGGGACCGGCATGTTTTTCTTTTTTCTTGCAGGCGAGGGCTTTTAGAAGTAGCAGAACGGAACATTACACGCCCGAGAACAGTGATGATTACTTATCTATGGTACGTGTGTATTGGCACACAAGCTATTGGTACTGCGCGGAATTCCCTAGATTAGCTCATATCTCTGTATGCATGTTGTGGGGAGTGCCTCTGTTTATATTATTGTGTGCCCCAGTCTCCTATGTCACTCGGTTATGTCACAAAACTCACGAGTCCCAAAACTCACGGGCTAAAATTAGTAACAAATAGTCTCAAAACTCACGAACACAAACTGGTCGCTAAAGTAAACATTCTAATGAGTCCCAAAACTCACGAATACAAACTGGTCACTAAAGTAAACATTCTAATGAGTCTCAAAATTCACGACTCCGGACAGCAGGTGCTTCCGATGACCGCAGGAGCGACGATCTGTGCGATGAATCACGCTTCCCTTCAACCCGTGTTTTTCTACCGACTTTTAGAATGGTATTTCCCATGTACTATTAACGGGAATTATCATCCTACCAAAGATCAAATTCCCAAAGTGTAACACTGATCTTTATTTAGTTATTTTGCTTGGTGCCATCGAACAGTGCACAGAATGCAATTCATTTCTTCACAAAAGGGTAAAATAAATTTAGTGTACAATGGTTATAGGTTTTACAAGCAACGAGAGAACAAGTCGGGCGAAACAGTATGGTTTTGCTATAAAAGACTGTCATCCGCGTGTGCCGGTAAAGTGATAACTGCAAGTGACAATAGTGTTTTTAGTGAAACAGTCCACCAGTGTGTACCTGATGAAGCAAGTCTCGATGTGTACAAAGCAGTCAGCGAGTTCGCGAAGAGCATGGAACATCAGTTACACAGGTAAGTTAAACATTTTTTTTACAAGTTGGTTACGTCGCACCGACACAGATAGGTCTTATGGCGACGATAGAATAGGGAAGGACTAAAAGTGGGAAGGAAGCGGCTGTGGCCTTAATTAGGGTATAGCCCCAGCATTTGTCTGGTCTGAAAATGGGAAACCACGGAAAACCATCTTCAGGGCTGCCAACAGAGGGGTTCGAACCCAGTTGCTTGCCCCTGAACTCGCGGCCAACTCACTCGTTTTTATTTTTGAAGAGTCCGCAGACGAAATTAAAGACCGTTAAATATCGCGCGCGTGTCTGCTCCTGCATTGTAGCTAACAGCCTGTTATCTGTGTCGTTTCAATAGAAATTGAGCCGATGACCTAGGTGTTAGGCCCTTTTAAACAACAAGCATTAATAGAAAGGGTTTATAAATTATATTTGTTCCGAGTAAGTGAGTACTTAAGACATATTGGTACTATTGGTTATTACTATAAGTTAGGTACAAGAAGGTAAGGATAATATTTTTTGTTACAGGTCTACACAGAAGAATTTGAATCCTTGCAGCAAAGAAGATATGAATTTATCACCAGGGAACCTCAATTTTCCAGTGTAAAATCATCACTCTACAGGCACCGAAATAAAGCCCAGGGAGTCCAAAAAGAGCCAAAACATCGAAACGACATTAATTTAGATGAAGACACTCTACGCATGACCGATGGCAGTACATTTCTTCTTGCAGACAACAGGGATGGAGACAGAATATTAGTATTTTCAAGCGAAAAGGGAAGAGAATGTCTCAAAGCGCATAGGACATTTCTAATGGATGGTACTTTCAAAAGTTGCAGCAGCCAGTTTTCACAGCTATATACGATACATGCTGATCTTGGAAGCACCAGCGAGGAAACAAACATAACACCTGTCATATTTGCTCTTCTCCCTAATAAGACCACGGGAACATACGCTAGATTATTTAATATCATAAAACATGAGATCCCAGAATGGAACCCAAATGAAATAAACGTCGAATTTGAGGCAGCCGCTATCAAAGCAATAAAGAAAATTCCTTCTATCAAAGTGCAAGGATGCTTCTTCCATTTGTCAAAGTCTCTGGCGAAAGGTTCAGGAAGTCGGCCTCACTGAAGCCTACAAAACGAATCAGGAAGTCCGACAAACAATTACAATGTGTGCGGCACTTGCCTTCCTGCCGCCTGAGGATGTAGACGAGGGGTGGATCTACATTCATAGTAACGCCCCCGAAGACCAAATGTTGACGATATTTATTTAATATTTTGTCGATCATTGGCTACAAAATCCACTAGTTCCAGTGGAAACGTGGAACTGTTATAACAGAAGACACAGAACAAACAATTCTGTGGAGGGGTGGAATCACCAAATAAACAATGTTCTGGGAAGACCTCACCCTCGAATAAAAGACTTAATAAAAGGGCTTAAGCAAGAAGCTTAGAAATCAGATAAGATTATGTGGATTGAGTTGAACCTAGAGGGTTTAAAAAGAAGAAAGAAATACTACCAACTTGATACGAGGATCGAACGAAACACAAGAAAAATATGACGAGACAAGAGATGTAGGTGCATTTCTGAGAGTCACTTCCTTCATCCTTAAGATGGGTTAGACAGAAAGTAAATCTTTTCTTTTTGAATTAATCATGTAAATATGTAGATAAAAGTAATGTAAATAGTGAAAAAAGACCAATTGAACCAAATTAAGCATACTAAACCAATTAACAGAAATATATAAATAGTAAAAAAATATATATACAAAAATACATAAAAATAAAATTCATTGAAAAAGACAAAGCTTTACAGCGGCTTATGGAACTAGGCCTTCATTTGAAAGGCCGAGTGCGGTTATCCGCGCGGGTCCATGGCATCCGTGGGTTTCTCAACCCCCTGTCGCGTATATTTTGTATGAGGCTACACGACAGGCCCACCTCTTGATGAGAGAGGTGCCAATTACAAGAGGGCACGCAGTTCCAGCTGGCGCTAACAATGGACCTTGTCACACAATTCCGATGACATTTTCAAATATCTACAGTCGTTATGTGGGTAGGTTGTAGTGATTGAAAAATCGAATACAAATTATTCGCTTATTCGATTATTTAATTTTATTCTATTAATCCATTTGCTTAATTTTTCGTTTATTCAATTACAGTATTTCTTCGATTCGATTATTTTTTCGATTATTCATTTGAAATTCCATTCGAATGACTGGAGCAAATAGATAGTGAACGCTTTCGATATAATGGCACGAAAAGTAATCCTGACGTCATCAACTCATCAATCTCATCACAGGGAAATTAAAATCACCTATCTCCACCCCCTTACAGGAAGTGCACGGGTAGGACGAACGGTCTCTGATAAGCTTTCCGAGAATAAAGCGAACTCATGCTGCTCACGTATGAATGAGTGGTGCACTCAGATGCTATTACATAAAATGCAAATATTAATATATTGCATCACGCGCCCACGCGGTTACGCGAAGTGCAATGCTATAGTATTGGCTACTTGGCTCACCAAATTTCTCAAGTCGTAAATTAAAATGCGTCAGAATTTTCTATAAAATATGGCGAAGTCGTTGGTCGCTCTCTTTGAAATGATTTCGCTAAATGACTTCAAAGAGACTCCAGATCGATGATGATGGTGATATTTAGTGATTTTGGTTCTTTCCTACGCCAATATTTAAAAATTAAGAGGGTTCCTCCTATTCAATACAAAGATATTTATTAATGTGAAAGAATCACATATCGTTCAAATGAGGTACTAGTTTCGGCACCAGATATGTGCCATCATCAGCCACAAAGTCCAGCTCTGTCCGCCGATCACTCAGGCTGCTCAAGGTTCCTCAACCCATATTGAAGTGGGAATTAATTCTTTGGATCTTACCAAGTTCATGTTTACGTTTATTTTCTGGAACCAAACTACAGAACACACATAGTGTCAACTTCATATGACAATAAACCTCACAGCATAATTTAACAGTTTTAGAAAACTAAAGTTATATATAAGCTGGACAAACCGCCATGGGTATACAACAACGTAGTCATCATTTTAACGGATTTTAAAATGGAATACAACTTCATCTACCATATGTTATTTTATATTCATCTGTGCAAATGTTATAGTGTGTTTTTAAAGTTGTTTTAATGTCATATTTCATATTCATCCATGCAGATGTTATAGCGTGTATACAGTTGTTTTAGGGTTTTATTGTGTTTTCCCGATTTGACTTTGTGGCTGATGATGGCACATATCTGGTGCCGAAACTAGTACCTCATTTGAACGATATGTGATTCTTTCACATTAATAAATTTTGTATTGAATAGGAGGGACCCTCTTAATTTTTAAATATTGCAATCCCACTTCAATACGGATCAGGAAATTTCTAAATATTCCCACGCCAAGAAAAAGTGTAAATGGTCAATACAAATCAGTAAGGGTTGAAAACAATGAATGTTGGTGGTGGTACTGTAAAATGAAATGGTGTATGGCTTTTAGTGCCGGGAGTGTTCGGCTCGCCAGGTGCAGGTCTTTTGATTTAACGCCCGTAGGCGACCTGCGCGTCGTAATGAGGATGAACTAATGATGAATACAACACATACACCCAGTCCCCGTGCCAGCGGAATTAACCAATGATGGTTAAAATTCTTGACCCTTCCGACAATCGAACCCGGGACCTCTGTGACCAAAGGCCAGCACGGTAACCATTTAGCCATGGAGCCGGACTTGGTGGTGGTTATTACTGTTTTAACGGGAAACCTAATACCGTCGGGGTTCGGAAAAGAACAAGAGTTGACTAAGGATAGATGAAAGCAAGTAGACTGCCACAAGTGGGTGGAAGCAATGCCCGGATTCAGCAAAGGGCCTCGAGGTGGCCAACCCACGTTCTCTTGCTCAATCAGTCAATCAATCAACCAATCACTACTGATATGCATTTAGAGCAGTCACCCAGGTAGCAGATTGCCTATCAGTTGTTTATCTAGTCTGCTCTTAAATAATTTAAGAGCTCCTGGGGCCCCTTTTTAGTCGCCTTTTACGACAAACAGGGGGTACTGTGGATGTTATTCTGCCTCCCCAACCCACAGGGGTAAAATAATGGGTGGTGAATGAAAGAGACAGAGGTGTATAATTATTATTTTAAAAAAGGCTATTTTTCTGTTGTCTTAAAGCTAATATAATATATTTTTTCCCTTTCACATAAATTTATAATAATGGCGTGTGGCCTCCGGGGAGGTCTGCTGCAGGTCTTTAGAGTTGACGCCGTACAGGTGATCTGCACGTCTGTGAGGATGAGGCCCTACCTAAGGTGAAGTCTAACGCTGAAGACGGCACGAACACCCAGTCCCCGAGCCATAGGAATTAACTAATGGAAGTTAAAATCTTCTACCCGACCAGAAACCGAACCCGGGACCCCCTGAACCCCTTGGACCAAAGGCCAGCATGCTAACTATTCATGAATAAAGCCAGACGACATCAAATTAAAGTAGGTATATTGCCCGCTGTCAGTAAAAAGAAACTGTCAGTTGGTAGTACTGGGCCTTAGATCCATTATGCGGCCAAGGCGGCATTTACTTCAATAAGGAATTTTATTTAGAGATATACATGAAGACAGTTAATTCACTCATTTAGTTTCAACATTTGGAGATTCATTTGGAAAAAAAGGCGTGTTTGTATTTTTCGTAAGAGTTCATCTATTCGCTTATTTCAGTCGATTATCTACCCGACACACTTAAAGAGAAAAATTTATTCATGGCGCATATAACTGAATGATATTTGAAACTCATTCCATTATTTGATTTGATTATTCATTCGATTATTTAAATAATCGGATATAAGTTATTCTATTATCCCATCACTAATAGGGTGGACATTTATCCATTCAAAGAAGAACTGGCCCTACTCGTGAGTTTTGAGACTGGCTCAGGTAGAGAAACCTGTTCTTACTAATCCTCTTCCTGGAATTCGTGAGTTTTGAGACTGGCCAAGGTAGAGAAACTTGCTCTTATAAATCCTTTTCCTGGAATTCGTGAGTTTTGAGACTCGTGAGTTTTGAAACTCGTGAGTTTTGGGACGACACGTGTCACTCTATGTTCCCGACCCCGCCCATAATTCCGTAGGTAATAGAAATAAGAGTAGGTACTGAAAGTGGCGCAAGTTTCGTTTGAAATCACAAGGCGTTCTTGGAATTATCTCCGCGACTCAATGATATGGTACATTTTTCCTGTCGAATTCGCACATGTTCCTTTTCATCCTTCGGAAAAAACCAATTTAGTAGAGGAAGGAATTGTTACTACTCTCTTTAGAACAAAATAATTTTAACTCCGCTCTAGAAAAAGGTCTGGAATATAAGAAGAGCGTCCAGCAGTTCTTCTGGTGATCTCTCTTGTCAAGGTCAAGTTCTCTCCATACATTCCCGCTGTGTCTAGTTATTGTGACCTATAGCATCGAGTTCGTACCTTTTCTTGGTGCATTCTGAGTCGTTCTCAGTGAATCGCCATTGTAAGGACCCTCAGATGGCGAGATCCCCTAGAGGGTGTGAAGGATTTACAAGCTTTTAATGAAGGCGGGGTGGGGGCAAGGACAACCTACTCAGAAGAAAAAAGAAACATGCGACTTGATAAGAAAAATAACAACATCCATTCCATTGATATTCTCTGTTCGTAAGAGATTAAAAACAAAACAAAAATGGCTGCTAAAAGTAAAAAGAATGGTTCCTGTGAATTTGAATTAATCATCATCATCCTCCAGCCAAGTATCAGACCATGTGGCGCGTTACGATCTCAGTCTGTCTTTCCATTGGACGTCTCCAAGAGATATCTTTTCCCAGTGTGCACATATTCTATGTATGATTTATTTCGATATCCTTCTCCTGTTCATTTTCCCAACATGCTTCTCCTAGTTTTGTCTTGGAGTATTTACAGTATGTACTGAAGCACAGTTAAATTCTCAGAGGCAGTTTCTTTTTAAGCTGGGCTGAGTGGCTCAGACAGTTGAGGCGCTGGTCTTCTAACCCCAACTTGGCAGGTTCGATCCTGGCTCAGTCCAGTGGTGTTCAAATATGTCAGCCTTGTGTCGGTAAATTTACTGGCACGTAAAAGAACTCCTGCGAGATTGAATTCCGGCACCTCGGTGTTTCCGAAAACTGTAAAAAAAGTAGTTAGTGGGAAGTTAAGTCAATATTATTATTGTTGTCTTTTTAATGGTCAAATAATGTGAGTGGAAATAATTAATTCATTCGTTAAAAGAATTTAGTTAAATATTTATTTTAAACTTCTCAACCCATTGTATTTGAAGCAGCGTCTTGCCGACGTATGATTATTTCTATTACGTTCTTATTTCCGCCGCATATCCTAGTTACTGTACTATTGTGAATTTGAAAATCATCTAAATGATTCTAACTGAATTTCTCAACGTGTTTCTGAGAAATATTTGTCTAATTACGGTATTGGGAGTGGGGATCATGGTATATTTGTATATCTTGCAAAGAAGGGTGCCAGCTGGAAAAGTTTGGCGACCACTGCCTAAGATGGTGGTGGTGGTGGTGATTATTGTTTTAAGAGAAAGTACAACTGGGCAACCATCCTCTATATAACACTAATCAGAGAGAAAAAATTGAAGGGATCCGACACTTAGAAAAATTAAGGTATCGGCCAAAGGAAGACAGGGGCCACGAAGGGCGTGAAAATGAAAGACTCCCTAGGCCTCCATACGTAATACCGTCGGGGTCGGAAAAGAACAAGAGTTGACCAAGGAAGGTCAGATAGGATAGATGAAAGTGAGGAGCCAGGCACAAGTAAGTGGAAGCAATGCCAGGACTCACCTGAGGACCCCGTGGTCGCCAACCCACGCTCCAAAGTTCAGAGCCCCTTTTAGTCGCCTCTTACGACAGGCAGGGGATAGCGTGGGTGTTATTCTGCCTAAGAGGTCCGTAAGTTATAGAGTCTGTTTACTCTCTGAACAATCTCCGAAAGTTTGTCGGTGGAGTTCGAGTTCACTCTGTATATAGGCTATTTGGAAGAAGAACTGAGACTACGTCTTTTTCTACCGCTTTTCCCATACCTGTGGGGTCGCGGGTGCGAACTGTGTCGCACATGTGGATTTGGCCCTGATTTACGGCCGGATGCTCTTCCTGACGCCAACCCTGTATGGAGGGATGTAATCACTATTGCGTGTTTCTGTGGTGTTTGGTAGTGTAGTGTGTTGTGTGAATATGAAGAAGAAAGCGTTGGGACAAACACAAACACCCAGTCCCCGAGCCAGAAGAATTAATCAGAGGCGATTAAAATCCCCGACCCGGCCGGGAATCGAACCCGGGACCCTCTGAACGCTGACCATTCAACCAATGAGTCGAATGGAAGAAGAACTGAGACTAAAGTAGCACATACACGCTATATCCCAGCTACAAAATCCCAGCAATAAAGCGTTGACAGTGAGACGAGGTATTTTCTTGTATAAAACATTCTTTCTTTACATAAGCAAAAGTCCCTACATTTTCCCCTATAATGGGTAAATGGAAGACGGGCAATAAACTCCTAGACATAATGAATCTCCAAGTGTGCAATGAGCATAATAATATCGAGCGAAGAGAGTAGATGATGAGGACTGCGGACTGGCAATAGAATCATCGTAAATAACTTGTGCAACTGACTGTAAATATTAGCACCGCCTGTTAATATGATTAGCTTGTGTTAAGAAGATACACTGGAAGATGCTTGCATGCTGGATTACCCCTGTAACACCAACCTCTCTTTCATCTTGCTTCTGGCAAAGCTCAAAAGAAAATATGTTTATACCAGCGCTGATATAACCGGCTGCCCAAACTTTCCACCCAAATGAATCCCTCCCTGCCACTTTATACCTTTTAATAAATTATCTGTGTAAACTATGAACAGCAAAAGTGAAAGATCTTGTCTAATCCCTGTAACTACTTTGCGCCAAGAACTTATTCTACTTTTAATTCTCACTGCGGCCCGATTGACAACATAAATGCCTTTAACTGATTGTAATAAATTACCCCTAATCCCATAATAAAATAGTTTCCCTTGATGCTTTTCACTACACCTACGAACATAAACGTAATTGCCTATTCCTCCCATAACATTCTTCAAATTAATTTACGCATACTGAAATTCTGGTCCTGACAGCTTCTTTGTGGTTTAATACCACACTGCCTGGTTTTCATCCAACTTACTCTCCACCATTGGTCGTATATTCCTTTCCAAAACGCCTGCGAACACCTTGCCTGGTACTCTAACAAATTAAATGCCTCGATAGTTATTGCAATTCTTCCCGTATTTATAGATAAGTGGAATTACTGCTTGCCTCCGATCAGAAGGAACTATTCACATTTTCTATGCTAATCTTATTACATTATGAAGTAATTTCATTCCTGCTTTCCCACTATATTTCGCCATCTCAGATGTAATTGCATCTATGCCTGCTGTTTTACGACGACGTAGTTTATTCACCATCCACTTCCTCGAGCACATTGTCACTGTCTTCGCTGTTCTCCTCTCGATGAACTCCTTTGTTCGGGACTTCAATAGAAGGATTTCCTTTTAGACTGAAAATATTTTCAAAATATTCTTTCACAATTTTTACAACCTTCCTTACGTCGCACCGTCACAAATAGATAGGAAAGGGCTAGGAGTGGGAAGGAAGCGGCCGTGACCTTAATTAAGGTACAGCCCCAGCATTTGCCTGGTGTGAAAGTGGGAAACCACATAAAACCATCTACCTTTCTAGGTTACTGACCAAAATCTTCCCATGATATTTTTTCCCTTAGACTCCGCGATGATTTGTTTCGCTATGTTTCTTTCCTCTACCTTGTCAACGTCAGCTGTTTGGAGCCATATTTGATATGCCTTCTTATGTTAACAGGCAGCTCTGATATTATTTCAATTAGATGTTCACTTTTCCCCGCATTCACATACAGCTGTTAATAGTCATTCTCTTGCCGTTTCTACTACAGCATTCCTACATGCCACCCCTTCTCTTTCTACATCCTGAACCTGCTACTTGTCTACTTTTTGGAACTTTTCACTAATCATATCCATGTACTTCCGTCTAATTTCTTCGTCCTGAATATTGTCTAAGATTTAATTCTCTATCCTAGTGTGTATTGCTTGAAGGGGAAGTATAACTGGGTAACCATCTATCCGAGTCTTCATGAAACGTAGTTCACTGTAGACCACTGACGGCAATATATCAGATATTTACTTCATTGAATATCTTCGCCCAACATCAAAATGAAAATACACAGCCTATTTCCAGTCATTTGACCGGGTCAGGGATGAAATGAATTAAGCGACGAGGATAGGAAATGTGCCGGCTGCCGAAGCCTGTCGCACTCCTCTGGGGCAATGACAAATGACTGACAGATGAAATGTTAATGAAGAGTGTTGCGGGAATGAAATATGACAGGGAAAACCAGAGTACCCTGAGAAAAACATGGCCCCCCTCAGCTTTGTCCAGTACAAAATCTTATATGGAGTGACTGGGATTGGAACCACGGTTTCCAGCGGTGAGAGACCGGCGCGCTGCCGCCTGAGCCACGGAGGCTTCGCCCAACATCAACTTACCTTGTTAAAATTTTAACTATATCCAACGTTGGCATGACAACGTTTTACAACTCAGCCATATGTTCGGAAAGTAAGAGTCACGAAATTTTGTTCTCGGGTTCGTGGCAATCACTCTTCAAGAATACGTAGCAGGAGAGGAGTATATGGTGGTATCAGACGACGTATGGTATCGGACAAACTCCATTTCTTATGATTACCTGCAGATGACATGGACCGATAGTCCATCTACATGTGCTAGATACGTACGTGCTCGCCTGAATTACAGTAAAATAAATATCATTAGTAAAGTACACAGTAGTCTTTGTTAAAAGTTGGAATGTTACCTTGGGTAACCTATACAAAAGTGATATCTGGGTTAATTCGCGTCTTTGAAATTGGTGGTGATATCGGAACATGCGACATAGAACTGTCCATGTGAGAAACAGTCTCTCTCAAGTCGATTCTGGCTGGCCGGCCATGTTCAGTGATTGACGTTGAAATTTATTAATTGTCATGGTAAAGCACACACCTTGATAGAGAACTGTATTCTTTTAAACTCCAACGGATATTCAATTGGGACTAACGGTATTATTGCGATGAAAACTGTGGCGTCGTCGGCATTGTCCCCGAACACAGCTGGTGATTATTGTGGCTTCTACAATGTGTTCATGCAAAGCATTTACTTGTAGTCTAGCTCCATTATAGAATTTAGGCGGACTGAGGTTTCTTGGTAACATTACGGGTGCTCCGATGATCTGAAGAATGAGTTTACATGTGATGGAAGAACAGAAGGATTCAGAGTATTAAGAAATTCTACGGGGTAATGGACGGCGTTGTCCGTTTGGCTCACTGAGACAAAATACCTGTATTCAATGTCATAAAAAATAATTCAATCTTTTTCACTTTTCTCAGCCAACCCCCCCCCCCCCCGCATCCCCAAGTGGATTTTTTGAAATCCAAAAAGTACATGTTCCTTTATTTTTAAAAGAGTTTCCAAAGACCATTTTCCTCGTCTGTAACATATTTAGTTTTTGAGATGTAAATACTGGTATGACCATAAAAAGAATTCAACCCCTTTTTCAGTACTTTTCACCCCTACCTTCAGAGGATTTTCTGAAAACAAAAATGCGCGTTACTTTATGTTTAAATGATTTGAGATACCAATTTACATGTCTGTAACATGTTAAAATTTTGAGATATACTGCAGGTATACTCATTTTAAAAATTCATCTCTTTTTCACTTATTTTCACCCCTTGCGTGATTTTTTCGAAAACAAAAAAATTAGCGTTCCTTTATTTTTAAAGGAAATTCCAAATAAAAATGTTCACGTCTGTAACATCTTCAATTTTTGAGATATAAGTAGCCATATCACACTATAAACCACCACAGAGACACGCAATTGTGGATCCTCCACATATGGTTGGCGTTACGAAAGACATCCGGCTGTAAAACTGGGCTTAACCCCCAGGTAAATGGGAAAAGGTCAGGAAGGAAAAGAAGAAGAATTTTACGGGCGTCTGCTTTTTCGATGGCTTTGCTTTACTTTACACAGTGGATTAACAATTCGTTCTCTTTCCTAATCTTTTATCCGCACTTGTTTGCAGGCTTCTAGAAAAACACCCCAGGCTTTCAATAGAAAGTTAAATAATATGTTAAACTTCCATCAGGTCTCTTCAGTTTTATGACGTATCATTTGAAAACTAATAAAAACGCAACCGATTTCAAGCAAATGTTAAATTTTGAAGGAAATAATGGAATAAACCAGCATTATGTGAGGCTTATACACACCACTTAAGACAGGTTTTATATCTGGTCCCTTGAGTAACATCTTAATGAAATCTAACTGTACAGAGTATTTACCCGTTGTGTTGGTCAAATTCACAATAATGATTTCACCACATCTCTTCCAAATCAAATATGAAGTACTTACGACATGCTATCTTCACAGGACAGACAGACAAGTCAATAAAATACGGTCGTTATCCTACAACTAAACCGAAAATGGTAGGCCTAATACCACAATAATTGAAAGCGAGAGTAAAAAATTCAATATATCGATGCACGGATAATCTCACTCAGTAAAATATTAAAACCTGAATGATACCTATAAAGAATAAATTTCACGTATAGCTGCAGAGACTTGAGTCTGGGACTCGGGAGAAAAAAGTCTCTGTGTTATCGTCCGAGCCATGGAGGTAGTGTTGCCAACTATTGTATTCCGAAATTGTTGGTAAAAATAAGGGATTTCAGGAACTCTGCGTTAATATTACTTAGAGATGCGATAATGGCGTGCCAATTATACATTAAAACAATATGTTATGCATTTTAAACATCAATTTATATATTTTTAAATATACGAGTTCTTGTATATGAATAGCCGAAAAGTAATGATTAATTTTGCTGGCAATGTCCAGGGAAAATTTTCACTAACAGTACAGACAACCGACCTCAATGGCTGCAGTCGCTTAAGTGCGGCCAGTATCCAATATTCGGGAGATAGTGGATTCGAATCTCCTGTCGGCAGCCCTGAAGATGGTCTTCCGTGGTTTTCCATTTTCACACCAGGCACATGCCGAGGTGTACCTTAATTAAGGCCAAGATCACTTCCTTCCAACTCCCAGCCCTTTCCTGTCCCATAATCGCCATAAGACCTGTCTGTGTCGGTGCGACGTAAAGCAAAAAAAAAAAAAGTACAGACATTTTTGCTTGGAGGACCATTATTATAGCATGCAGTATCGAATGCAGAAAGATACAAGTAAGTTACTCAATTTTTTCTATTTGTTTTACGTCGCAACGACTCGGAGAGATCTTACGACGACGACGGACAGGGCACGGCTAGGACTGGGAACGAAGTGATTACGTCCTTAATTCAGGTACAGCCCTACGACTTGGCTAGTTTGAAAACGGGAAAACACGCAAAACCATATTCAGGGCTGCCGACAAAGGTGTTCGGACCCTCTATATCCTGAATGCAACTTAAGAGCTACACGCCCCGAACCGCGCAGTGAACTCGCTCGGTAATCAATATTTCACTGAAACGATTGTGTTATCGATTGCTCTAGACTTCAAAGCTAAGGAATGGAAGATAGCGTTTAGTCTAATAAGTCCGTTGATCGTAGTCAAGGCTTCTACTGTAACTTATGTGCAATCTGTAACACCCACGGTATTCCCTACCTGTCGTAAGAGGCGACTGAAAGGGTCCCCAGGGGCTCTCAACTTGGGAGCGTGGTTCGGCAACTACAGGGACCTTACCCGAGTCCTGACATTGCTTCTACTTACTTGTGCCAGGCTCCTCGCTTTCATCTAAGCTATCGGTCTCCCTTGGTCAACTCTTGTTCTTTTAATACCCCGACGGTATTAGGTTTGCGAATCCTAAGGAATCTTTCATTGTCACACCCTTCTTGGCCCTTGTCTTTCTTTGGCCGATACCTTCATTTTTCGAAGTGTCGGATCCCTTGCATTTTTTCTCTCTGATTAGTGTTATATATAGGATGGTTGCCTAGTTGTACTTCCTCTTAAAACATTAATCACCACCACCACTCTGAACCATAGTGACATGAACCTCCTTACGGATCTACTCATTGTCTTTAACTGTGACAGTCCCAACTGTCGGTAGCCCTGAGGATCGTTTTCATGGTTTCCAATTTTCACACCAGGTGAATGGTGGGGCTGTACATTAATGAAGACTACTTCCTTCCCACTCCTAGGCCTTTCCTATTCCATCGTCACCATAAGACCTAGCTGTGTCGGTGCGACGTAAAACAAATTGTTACAGTAGGAATACAGTATTTGCTTGAAGTATTTTTGAAAAGACGTTTTGACAATTGCGGGGGAATCATAAAGAACAAAGACGAAATACGGGAGACCTCGAGCAATACATGGCAGTGATAATCCTACACAGAAGAGTTACTATAACAACATACAATAATTATAATATCAGACATAACCAAACCAAACCCCATGGTGCAACACCCCCGAAGGACTATGGCCTACCAAGCGACCGCTGCTCAGCCCGAAGACCTGCAGATTACGAGGTGTCGTGTGATCAGTACGACGGATCCTCTCGGTCGTTATTATTGGCTTTCGAGACGGGGATCAGACATAACAGTTACACATTTTAAGAAGACCAACCGCCACGATCATCGTAGCTCATAAACGAAATTAGAACAAGAAAAAGTTATCAGATCCCAACCTTCTGAACCAACATATGAATTTCCTCTAGGGAAATGTGCTGCTGCTGTGCAAAAGAGTTCAAACAACGCCGAGCAATCATAGGACATGACAAAGCAGTGATGTAATACAAGGGTAATGAATAAATAAACATCCGGGTTGCTTCCCACATTCCGAGCGTAATGGTGATGTCTACTTAAGACATCCAGGTTCACAACTTGACAGAAAAAAAAAAAAAAACAGAAGTTCCTCAAGGCCCATTTCTTTGTCAAGTTGACGACTTAAAATTTTTACAAACGAAAACTTTAACCCAGTTTTTTTTTCATCAACAATAAACCATATACAAACATGGCGCAACAGCCCCGAAAGGTCATGGCCTACCAAGCGACCGCTGCTCAGCCGAAGGCCTGCAGATTACGAGGTGTCGTAGTCGAACGAGCCCTCTCGGCCGTTACTCTTGACCTAGACCGGGGCCGCTATCTCACCGTCAGATGGCTCCTCAATTGTAATCGCGTGGGCTGAGTCAACATCGAACCAGCCCTCACATTCAGATAAAAATCCCTGACATGGCCAGGAATTAAACCCGGGGCCTCCGGTTAAGATGCAGACACACTATCCGTACATCCCGGAGCCGGCAACATATACTATATGCATGAAAAAGAGTGAAGTCTTAAAATGATTTTCCTCAATGTGCAACTATTTGAAGAAGTGCTGAAGTGTCACTTAAAATCTATAGCAATTGAGGGGAAGTTTAACATATACTGTAACATTATCATTAATATCTTCCAAACAGATGAAAACATTTTCGGAAGGACTTGCCCAGCATCTGCCTGTTAACATTCTACAGATACTCGAAAAAGTATTCGTACTGTACATGTGAAAATGCTGACTATACATTCGTGGCGTCTCTGGATAAATATATTGATATGCACGGGGACTGTATGGATGAATACAGAATGAGACGAAATGTCTGAACGTCCTTTGCCCCTGTTTCATTGCATCAAGAGGTCTAGATCATTGATTGTACAGGTTGAGTCTGACATTACGCACCTCGTAAAAGTATTCGTACACCAAGAAACAGGTCCTTGTAGTCACATGCAGGGCCCTTTCCAGGCCCGCGTACATGCAGTGGCACGCGAGTACTGCAGTCCATGTACAATCGCTGTGTACGCCTGCAGTTGACACAAGGTCCAAACAAGCGTAATGAGGCGAAATGCGCACGAAACAACACAAGAGGAAAAGAAAATAATTATCAAGCTTCACAATGAAACAAAGTCCCTGCCTGACATTTCACGAATAATCAACCGACCTTGGTCGACAGTTCAATCCATCATTGACAGGTATTGTGTGACGAAGTGTACGGAACAAGCCCAGAAGCGGTCGTCTCCATGTGCTGTCTCAGAGGGACAGGACAATTATTGTTCGAACTGTGAAAAAGGATCCGAAAACTAGTGCCCCTCAGATTGCTGCCGAGTTGGAGAAGCGGGGCGTTTAGGTATGTAGTACGGATACTGCACGAAATACTTGAAAACAGCAGGGTATAATGGTCGAGTGTCAAGGAGATTATTTTGTTACTGAAAGAAACCGCAAGAAACGCCCAGAATTCACTTTAAAACATGTGGATAAGACGGACGAAATCCATCAACAACACACCTACTTGTTAAAGAAATTCAAATGCTGTACCACAAGATCAAGATTGCAGGAAAAAATGTTATTTTTATGTGGATACCATCTCACAGAGGAATACCAGGCAATGAATCAGCTGATCAAGCAGCAAAAGAAGCTACTAGTCTTCCAATCAACGACCGTCAAATTGCCACGCCACATTCTGATATCATCGCTTATATCAAAATCAAACTACACGAACAATGGAAAATGAACTGGCTTAAAACTTCCACTAGCAACCTCCAAAAAATTAAAATGATATTAACGAGAACATATCCTCTCCAAAACCTCACCAGACATTAACAAGTCTTAATCTCCCGACTAAGGATAGGACATACGAAGATCACCCACAACTATCTCCTAGAAAAGAAACAACCTCCCACCTGCAGCAAATGTAACTGCTCTCTCACTGTCAAGCATATCATCTCAGAATGTCAACTGTATGACCATTGGCGCCATCACCACAACATACCTAAAGGAATGGAACTGACACTGTCTTCTCCAGCACTGAGTCACCAAGTCATCAACTTCCTCAAAGACACTGGCTTGCACTCCAAAATGTAATTACATTATACTTATTTTTTTCTTTACATTTTTATAATTACAATATTATTATTATTATTACCACCATTATTCTGTAATCATATGTAAGAGTCGCGATAAGACCTTGGAGTTAAAGCGACTATAAACAACCCTAATAAAAAAAAATTAAAAAAAAGACGGACGAATTTCGGAAGCGTTTGATTTTCACCGATGAAAGTAAATATAACGTGTTTGGTTCCGTTGGGAGAAGATTAGCGTGGCGAAAACCGAACACAGAAATGCCACTCCTACAGTCAAACATGGAGGGAGCTCCGTTCTTGTCTGGGGGAGGGGGGTCATGAGTGCTGCCGGTGTTGGAAATTTGTGTTTTATAGATGGAACCATGGATCACAAATGCTACATAAATATTCTCAAAACCCAGTGCTAGGAAACTTGGTTTGGAACATAATTTCATGTTCATGCAGAACAATGATCCAAAACACACCGCCCATAATACGAAGATGTGGATACTTTACAATGTGCTAAAATATCTTCCTACACCCCCTCAGTGCCCCGACATTAATCCGACAGAGCAAGTATGGGAGATATTGGACAGACAATTACGAGGCAGGGTAATCTCCAACAGGAATGATCTCCAAACTGCCATACTGGAAGCATGGAACAACATTGCGTCATCGGTTACCGTGAACTTAGTTCCACGACGACTGCAGGCAATAATAAAAGCAAAGAGGAACCCGACGAAGTATAGAAAAGTGAACAAACGTCTCGGATTGGATACGGTGCAAGAATACTTTTTCCTGGTGCGATTCTTTAGAGTGAATGCGGTTGTCTTTTTTTTGTTTCAGACGTACCTTCATATTGTAAGCAATTATTAATGGTAATAAGTAACTAACATTCCAAACTGTGCAATCCGTATTTTATTTATATTACCTTTTTACATATGCCCTTAAATCTACGCACATGTACGTCCCGTTCTCGCATAATGTGATTGTACGAATACTTTTTCGAGTATCTGTATATAGGGTCACGTGAAAAGATTTTATATATACGGATAGTGCCATGGTCAGGTTACGATTTTGAAAAGTCATTTGAGCTGGAGAAGGTTAAAAGAAAGCACGGTCATCTGATTAATAAATATATTTATTCCTTTAAATAGGAATGAAGTAATAGGAAATCTGAGCGCAGACTAGTGACTTAATAGCATTCTGAAACAGGTTTGTGAGCCATGACGCGTATAGGACAAAAGCAGTCATCGCCGGGAGAGGACATTGCCCCACCTCCTAGCAACGCCATGGCAACATGGCGGCAGCACGAAAACATTGCAAACTGGTAAATAAACAATAAGAGGACTTTCTCTCCTCGTGGAACAGATGCCGCAAGGGCCTATCACGGGTCCAAGTGTCTTCCCCACAACATGAAATAAATAAACTGTACAGCAGTAACACCGATGTTACACCGCTTATTTGCACAGACACAGTGTTTACTTACAAAACAAGTTTAACTTTTAACCCAATGACGAAGCCCAACCAATCCAACGTTATGCATCATTCCTTAACTGATGTACAGAAAAGGTTCCTATTCAACTCAACCACAATATGATTGCAGATATGCACTAAGTGAGCATGACTCAAATAATAAATAAAACTAAATTGAAAAATATAATTATGGTACTCTTTAAAATCAAGAAACATGAATTATACGCTATACTGAAACATCATAGACCTCATTTCAATGGTAATTTATAGTTGCTTCCAGCCCTCACCAAAGTCTATCTTTTCCCTACTCAACTCTCGATTTCGCAAGTAAAAAAGTAAGAGCTGTAGTAGTGGTGAGCTTTATTTTAAGAAGAAAAACAACTAAGTAACCATCCTCTCTGAATAAATTAAGTGGAAAAAAATTAAAATAAAACAAAGCTATTTATTAAACGGAGGAGCTTGAAAATTACTAAAAACAAAAATGATTGTATTAAACCGAAAAGGACACTGAAAATTTGGAATTCAGAAGCACAGGATTTTTTGCTACTTGCTTTACGTCGGATCGATACAAATAGATCTTATGACGACGATGGGATAGGAAAGACCTAGAAGTGGGAAGGAAGTGGCCTTAATAAAGGTACAGCCCCAGCATTTGATTAACCCACTCTCACACATAAAGCGAATGACGAGATCAGCAGTATTCTCGTCATTGGCTACTATGAGTTCCGAGTGTCTCCTGCAGGCCAAGGTTGTCTCTCAGGGCAGAGAGATCGGCGCACTCCGTAAAGGCTTGGTTTCTCAGAACTAACGCATCCGAGGTGCGAGGTGCGAGGCCGACGTTGCGTACTTTCGTCTTAATGACGCTGCGAGGCTCGTGGTTTCCCAGGCTGCGAACCGTTGCCGAACACATGTCTTGTTCATTGGATCTTGCAGCCTATGCGCTACTGTTGGAAGAGGAAGCGGATTATGTATCAGTACTGGAGGGTTTTCTTCACCCCTATAGCAGTATCAATGAAAACTGTTGATCTTGTGATGTCAGCCTGTATCGTCCACAACCTTCTCCGGAATGAGCGAATTCCTTGCCCAAATGAACACTTTATTGGCAATTTGGAATTAACAGAAGAAAACACGATTCCTCTGGCAGCTGACAACGGAGGTAATTCTACACATGATGCTTTCATGATAAGAGACAGCTTCAAGAAATATTTTTGTAGCAGGGAGAAAGAATCGGTATGACAAAGAGAATATGCTAACAGGTTGGAGTGAAAGTTTTTTTCTAACGGACAAACATGTATTTGTTTACCTATAGTTTACTTTTTCTGTGACCCAATTAGCATAATAACGGAATGAACACCGTTATTAAAATAAAACACGCGATTTTATTAAATGACAATACTGAACTCAAATTTTGTAAAACTATATATATCGGCATATTTGATATTAAAGTAATGGATTTATCGGTTGATATATCATTTCTAAATCTGTTAATTATTTAATCCTTTGAAACTGAATTCATTATATTTGTTATAAGTAACATCAATAATAATAATAATAATAATAATAATAATAATAATAATAATAATAATAATAATAATAATAATAGACAACCTACCGCCGATCCACAGAGGCAGCTACCACATCAATGAAAAAACAAAGAATCCCAAGAACGGAGGTTCCAAATGACAGTAAATTAACATTAATCGTCTGGTACCTCCGTTTTTGGAGTTTCTATTTTTACGAACTCTTTCCTTCTCAAGACCATCGTATAATACATAAAACTAGCAACATTTATTAGCTGTTCTATCCAACTTCAGTGATATCATTTTCCATAAGTTGTCTTTCACAGCGTTGTTTTTATAGCTCTTGTGTTGTAAGTTATACAACACTGGGTGCATTCGAACTTCTTCAATCAGTTCCTCGTCCACTTCGTCCGTAAAGCTCATCGTGTTGCTTAAAGCAGTAAAAACAAGAACAGAAACAATGTCGCCTCGCACTGCTGTAGCCTCGCACAAATCTGGCCGGACGAATCAGTGCGCGGTGACGCTGCGAGGTCTCACTGCGAGGTTGCGCACACTGCGCACCGCGCAGCTTGAGAAACCACTTGCATAAGCTCGTGTAGTCTGGATTTGTGCGAGGCGGGCCTCGCACCTCGCACCTCGCATGCGTCGGTTCTGAGAAACCAAGCCTTATAACATACCTCTGTGTATCTTTTACAGGTATACTATAGAGTTGTGTGTGTTATTTTTTATTTTACAAACATTCCTCCACTTGGAGTCTAAGACAAAATAAAAAAGTCTCAGTCAAAAGAGAAAACTGAGCGCTTTCTGTCCCTAGTCGACGAACTCCTTGAAACTGATGTTGAAAGTCTTAATCAGCTCTATCGTCTTCTTAGGGACTGACCCTCTCGCACCGATCAGAAGATTCCTCGTTTCTACGTCGTCTAGCTCGTATTTATATAATACGGCACTGTAGGCAGGTTCGTTTCCTTGTCTACTTCGTCTGGTTGGTCGGAGTGCGTTTCAATATAACTGAAAACCTTTATCCGAGATAATATATATCAATTCTGGCTGAAGTCGTGGAATTTGTAGGTGTTAAAATGCAGTAATTACGTGTCGTTGGCTTCTAGCACGTGAAAGAACTACTGTGGTACAAAAAATTCGACATCCTGGCGTCAGTTAAGACAACCAGTAGTTAGAATAAATGTTAAAATACTATAATAATAATAATAATAATAATAATAATAATAATAATAATAATAATAATAATACATTTTCAAGAGAAAGCCGACAATATCCGTGCCTTTGAGGATAAGGAAATGTGTCACTTCAATTACTGCTTTTAGCGTGTCAATATCCAAACAATTTCGGCAATTTCCACAAGGAAAAATAAACAGTATCCTGAAAATTGCACACAGTGATAATTCCGCACACTTGAAGGAAGACATGTAATTCAAACTTGTTGGAATGACTGTTCTGCACAGTGGATATTAGTCTGCAAGCTCGTAACATTTTTTTTCCCCACTGTGACTTATAAGGCCTACTGATTTTTTCACTCTTTACATCGACCTTGGGACTGTCAAAGTAGTTACGCGTAAACACTATTCCGAGGCAGGGCCGCTCCCTTCTTATTCGAGAGAAGGGCAAAAATTGGTTTTTGTATTTAATGCTGCTGGAATATGCGTGTATAGTGTAAATTTGGGATATATACCTGGGACATTCTCTAAACGTTCCCAAAAAAAGAAAAGAAAAAAGTCGTTCATTTCCTTCAGGGTTTCTTATCGCTCGCCAAAACGATTATCCTCTCTTCATTCCAGTCATCCGACAAGGAAAGCTTGTTCCGTTGCTCATCTTCAAAATGTCTTCATCCAGGACAATTTCCTCCCTCATACTGGGTTCAATTTAATTACCTTAAATCTGGTCCCTGTACCGATACAATGAGCACTTATGTAGCAACGAACAGTGCGGCAGTTCTGTGATAAATTCACAGCCTTTATCGTGCAAAGGTACCAGTTCTTCTGAATAAAATGTACAGTAGACATTGAATCACTTTCTACCCTTGCCCTTTTCTTCATCGTGTCCATGGCTTTATTATCTTCAAGCTTTGCTGTATCAGATATACACTGATGGCCTGCAACTCGTAAAACCTGGTTGTTTTTACTAGTAAGCATACCGTTATACTTTTTCAATTTTTCCTGAAGACAACGCCAAGTTATACCACCATCCTTTCGCTCCCGAAATTTACGACAGAATGTCTATCAAAACAAGCGCATGGTTTTTCTTTCTCAGTATGAGTGGTTTCCATTTCCGTAAACAGCGCTGATCATGCACGAGCTGCAATAAATAATGAGCTGCCAATGAGCAGAATCGTAACTACTGAGCTACCTTGGAATTCTAGAACTGGGTCAGTTGAGGGGGTTGGCAGATTGTTTACGTCAATGCTAGCAAATCGGTCACAACACGGTACGGTATGTGCGCGATTATCACAAACCGTGTGTTTAAACCTTGATGTGCGCAGAATCACGGTTTTCGTGATTACTGTGCGTAACTGTCGCAGTGCGCAACACTTTATATTTAAATAAACGCTGCACGAATACAAAATAAGAATTCCATCAGTCTCTTAGCAAGTACTGTAGTTTATACAACTTTCTTTAAAACACTGAAAAACGTAATATCTTAAAACTGGTATTCATCTAACAAAATCGGACGTCTGAGATTCCTATTCTTTTCCATGCTCTGAGTTTCGTAATCAGGGATAAATAATAAATAAATACGACATTCAGTAGACACACTAATGGTCCGTTCAGACACACAGTCACAATTCGCTTGTTCATAGTCAAAACAATATCACAATGCCCTCGTTAGACAGGAAGTGTTAGCTGATTCATTATTACGTCATACTACTTTCCTGGAAATGACGGATGGGATGTGGCCTTGAGAAATCTGAATAAGTATTAAAGCTTCCTCTTCCGAATAACATACCTGCTAACCTACACATATTTAAATCAGAGTTGTATGAAAGAACAACAATAAGGCTAGGGGTTATAAGTGGACTTCCTATCAATTTATGATAGTAATACATGAAGGATGTGTTCTGCTAGTTTGGCCAAGTACATTAATTAATGAACTTTATTTTGTATGGTACCGGTAACGTTAGTATTTAAAATCGTTTTTACTGATTTAGTACAAAATCTTTTAATTTTTTCAATAAGATATAGGCCTAGGTCTAATATAGCCTATCCTCGCGTAGACATTTCTTTAAATCTAAAAGAAAATATTGTACAATAAACATTTATTTTTAGTCTCAAAATTTATAACATCCCAAAAAATAAGTCCCTGCTTTTTTTCAATTTGTTTTACGTCGCACCGACACAAATATGTCTTATGGAAACAATGTGATAGAAAAGGGCTAGGAGTGGGAACAAAGAACCATGCCCTTAATTAAGGTAAAGCGTAGTGTATAAATAGGGAAACAACGGAAAACCATCTTCAGAGCTGCCGATAGTGGGGTTCGAACCCGCCATTTCCCGAATGAAAGCTAGCAGTTACAAGACCCGAACCGCGCACCCAACTCACTCGGTTGAAGCAACAAAACTATTTTTATGTGTATCAATACGGTGAAATACTGTAACTTAACATGGCTTACCTCAATGACCATTAGTAGTCAACAAATAATTCCAGTTTTTTAACTCTAGTATTTTTGTGTCGTACAATCAGTTTAATAAATCGGCAATACGCCTATTATTATAAATATAAAATGTGTAATTTTACGATCTGTCGATTAATGTCATTTATCGTAAGATACTTCCTTGATTTAAGATATAAAACAAAACACAATTAATAAAATATACATTTACTAGTTCATTTTTAAGTCAAAAAACAAACCCCATGCCGCAACAGTCCCGAAGGGCTCATGCCTACCAAGCGATCGCTGCTCAGCCTGAGGGCCTGCAGGTGTCGTGTGGTCGGCATGACGAATCCTCTCGGACGTTATTCTTGGCTTTCTAGACCGGGGTCGCCATTTCACCGTCAGATAGCTCCTCAACTGTAATGACGTAGGCTGAGTGAACCTCGAACGAGCCCTCTGATCCAGGTAACAATCCCTGACCTGCCCGAGAATCGAACCCGGGGCCTCCGTGTACGAGGCAGGCACGCTACCCCTACACCGCGGGGCCGGCATTTTTAAAGTCAGACAGAGATAAAGAATGCATTTATACCCATACTTCGCCCCTTAAAAGGTATTAAACATCTAAAAGCCGTGACAGCAGGGTTCGGACCCAGTATCTCCCGAATGCAAGCTACCAGGTATGTAATTGAAATCGCGCAGCCACTCGCTCGTCTACTTATTTCTACTTCACATTCAAACAAAAATATAATGCGTCTTTACCTTAAAAGAGAGTATGTATTTATTTGCCTCTCACTCGCACTTGTATGTCTTGCAATTCGCTTCGTCTTTTTCTACACTTGCAATGTTGCCTATCTGTCGATAATCCAAAGTGATAAATCTAATAAAATGACTGAGTGGTCTTATAGAGAATATTCCGCTCTTTCTGCTGTCAATTGTAATGTCATATATAACTAATACAAGGCTAAATTTTCACAATTAAGTTATTTTGGCGTGAATATATAATGCAGATAACTTATATCACGCGATAAATAAAAAAACAATGATCAAAACAGATTAACTATTTTTTGGATTCCCTGATGACAGAAAATGATGTCCTTCGCAGGGAAATACATTTTACATAAGAGGAAAGTTATTTTTTTAAAATTAAATGCTACTTTAAAATTATCAAATGGTAACATAGAAAATGTAGGTAGCAAGTAACCTATTTTCTTATTGACTGTAAATTGGTGACTAAGAGAGAAGATATGTTTATATATGTCTGAAATAATTTTAAAAATAAACCAGAGCTTGGTATCCGAAGATCCTCCGTGGCTCAGGCGGCAGCGCACCGGCCTTTCATCGCTGGGTTCCGTGGTTAAAATCACGGTCACTCCATGTGAGATTTGTGCTGGACAAAGCGGAGGTGGGACAGAATTTTCTCCGTGTACTCCAGTTTTTCCTGTCATCATTCCAGCAACACTCTCCAATATCCTCTCATTTCATCTGCCAGTCATTAATCATTGCCCCAGAGGAGTGCGACAGGCTTCGGCAACCGGCACAATTCCTATTCTCGCCGCTAGATGGGGCTTCATTCATTCCATTCTTGACCCAGTCGAATGACTGGAAAACAGGCTGTGGATTTTCTTGGTATCAGATAGCATTCATAAGTTATCGCCCAGCCCTGCATGTCACAGAGACAGATACGATAACAAAGCATCATTGACGACATGGCTAATTCAGCAGGAAAACATGTTCTTATCTTACCACCATGCCACTGCGAACTTAATCCTAACAAAATTGTATGGGCGCAAGTGAAAAATTATATAAAACTGAACAACGTCTCATTCAAATAAAAAGAAAGGTATTTAATTTTGGTTAGATACCAACATGTGACAATACAAAATTGGGCAAACTACGCGGTCACAATGCCCACTTGGTGTTTTTAGAGAGAGCACTCGTGATTACCATTGTTTAATAATGTTACAGCATGTCTTCCCATTATGGTTAGGTGGTAAGCACAAAGATATCCGTTTGTCTTTGCTGTGCATCCCAGAAAGGCCGATGTTTCCATGGCATATAGAAAACCGCCAGTTAGTTGGGCAGCATGAAACTTTTTTTTTTTGCTAGGGGCTTTACGTCGCACCGACACAGATAGGTCTTTTGGCGACGATGGGATAGGAAAGGCCAAGGAGTTGGAAGGAAGCGGCCGTGGCCTTCATTAAGGTACAGCCCCAGCATTTGCCTGGTGTGAAAATGGGAAACCACGGAAAACCATCTTCAGGGCTCCCGATAGTGGGATTCGAACCTACTATCTCCCGAATGCAAGCTCACAGCCGCGCGCCTCTACGCGCACGGCCAACTCGCCCGGTCAGCATGAAACAAAACGAGTATTTTGAATCAGAGGATATACCAAATCTAACGTAATAGAATGGATCCGAATGTGCCTCAACAATTTCACAGAACAGTCTGCACTACAAGTTGCAATAAGCTTATCCAATGAACCGTTCCTTACTATTTTATTTAACAAACGGTTCTCTCATTCCCCATAAGATAAATTCCGGTCATATACAGTGGGAATGCAGTCAGAATGGGCTGAGTTTGCTTCGCATTAAAGAATAATATGAGAAGCGATTTAATAAGGACACAACCAAATAGCGGAACAATATTAGTTGTCGCTGACAAGTTCCGTCATACGGGATCAGTCTTATGTCAACGAAAAAAGAACAGTAGCCCCAAACGAGAATCATGGACGATTTCTCCAACAGGTGTTACAGTCCCCGAAGCGTAGTTTACCCTGAAACTTGATTCGAGCGATAGGTCTCTTCGGTGAATGTTTAAAGGTATAGTCTACAGAGACCTCATTCGTACGGGAATTGCGCTGTTTTTGTTGCGCCAGAAAATTACTCCTTCAATGGTAACAGATGCAGCAAGATGGGATGGGACTACAGCCCACACTGCGGGGTAGTCACATACCCCTCTTCAACGACAATTTGGAGATCGCCTGATGCTTTCTCGTGAAACTCTTTTCTCGTATCACATGGCCACAGATGCCCACATATGGGGCATATTGAAAGAATCCGTTTTCCATACAATGACACATCTGTAAACATTACCGACTTACACGAGAAGATAAAGTCATTTTTTGTGTCCTTACAGCAACCCCTGTTCATCGTGTTCAATAATCTTCAGAAACGTAATGAACAATTTGTGGAAAATTATGGTACACATTTTGGACACATGCTGGACAAACACAATATTTAAGTATCGTTTGTTTTGTCGCATACAGTATAATAGACCCAACCATACGATTCGAGCCCCACTAAAGTCAGTCTGAAGACGTGAACGAGGAAAAGAAAGAGATATACAAAGGAACGATCCCATTCTACAAAGAAAAGTGCCACCTCGAGACAACTAACATCATCGAACTTCTGATCAGAGCAAAAGGTACGTTTCCACGCTTCTTCGTCGATTTTTGCAAGACATTTGGGGTGAAGGAGGATCTGATATCAGACATTGTTGTGTCAGTAATAAAGGGCTCATGTAGCATCTTCAGAAACCTCGACTACGGTCTGTCATAAAACCTTCAATATATGTATATATTGTACTGGTACTCTCCTTGCAGCAACTTGCTTTTTGTACGTAAGGGAAATTGGTAATAGTAACATGTTAAACGTAAATTCATGTTCTCGTCCCAAGGTGGTGCAGCTGTGTGCACACACACTTCCAATGGAGGTTAAGTTGGGTGTACCTTTTCAACTACATACCAGCCCTCCTGTCAACTTAAGATTGCCAGGATTAAATTTATGACAATATTCGGAAGCGAATCCGGGCTCCCGAAGCCGGCAACTAAGTGTGCTAACCGTTACACTATGGAGGTGGACAGTACATTTGCTGATACACATATCAAATAATAGGATACCATCATTTTTTTAGGGAATAGTAAGGTCGATATTCTCCCTTGAAACAACAATCTCCAAAAGATGAGATATTTATTCAGTTGCACTCATAAATCTCACTCACACAATGTTTTCATCAGGATGCTATGATCTCGGCAGTAGCGCAAAATAATCACCATATACGCAATTCCATGTGCTTTGTTAAAGTGGATAAATTAAGCGATGAAAAGTAATAGCTATACCAGCGACTCAATAAACCACAGAATATTGTTGAATATCGTATTTGATTTTACTGAAGTGCAACTGAAACAAAACAATACAATGATACCAATATCAATTAATTACTCTTTATTAATATATCATTTATATGTATATTCATTAAAGCGTAATAGTTAACATGTATGGATATACAATTTGTAATATTATGCTCCGAGAATTTGAATATCAATTTGTATGCAGAGTAAAGGGGGATTACAACTCAATCCTGCAGGGGAAGTCATTCTACTCATGTGTTCATGAAAACAATAGTGAAACTTTTTAAATGTATAGTTAAACTGGAAATACTCGGCTAACCAGATAAAGAACCCCCATCTAGAAAGGGAGAGCCAAGCGTTGAAATGAGCCTGTTCAACAAATCGGACCAGATGAAAGTCTCACAAGCCATATACACAACTCTCTGTGTTTATTTTTTGTCACTTTGCAGGAAATATGTCTTTTAAATATGATTTGCAAAGCAAGCACTCTAATAATAATTAATAATTAGTAGATCTTCGAGACTGTTAAACTATAATTGTCGTACCAAATCGTCCGGTTCAGCCAAGGATCATCTGGTTTTTAACGTAATTTTTCAGCCTCGCTTAAACACAAAGAAAACGGACATATAATCCGGTTTCTCTATGTGTTACCTGACGAGGAGCTATGGAATACTATGGATGCCTTTTTAAAAATTGTAGTGATTACATTAGCAAATGGTTGAGGCTATATGATAAATTAACAGTAATCAATTGGGTAATTCTTTGTTAGTAACTTGAGTGGGAAACTGTAGAAAATGTATGCTGTACTTGAAGAAATGCATTATTTGGTGAAATAACCCATCTAAAAACAGCTAGAGTCTCCGAAAACAGAACAACATTTTTAGAAAAGACCATTTTAGATAGGTAGTGTCATTTCTTGAACAGATTATCTAAAGACAAATTTAATGAAGTGTTGAAAATTATAGTTTTATTTGAAATCCTAACCCTACGCAGCCGTACAAAGGATAGTTTCGTTATTAAATGTCCATTGGGCAAAACAGGCTACCTACAGAATGCGTCAAGAATTTGCTCATTGCTGTAGCCTAAATGTGAATGAGATGTCACTTGTTCTCAATTCTATAACAGTGTGAAATCTGGAAAATGAGTAGCATTTTACTGGTATAGGAATCGTAAACAATAATTTGCTAAGTTCTTCTAGATGGAAGACCAGCTAGTTGATTCGTGTGACATACATAAGTAAGGAAAAGTAACTTACGATAGTAAGGACTGGCCTATTTAGTGACCCTCCAAAAAAGTCTCAAAGCAGTTTCATTGCATAATAGGAGTGTATTTACATCTATTTCTATTGCTTGTTCTGTTTTTCTGAGAAAAATATATGAAAATCTTCAACTGATTTTAGATAAATTAAGTATCAGGAACATCAGTGGCTAGTGTGTGGAGAGCTAAAGGTTTTCGGTATTTTACTAGACGAACAAGGAGCTAAAGGTTTTCGGTATTTTACTAGACGAACAAGGAGCTAAAAGTTTTCGGTATTTTACTACACGAACAAGGAGCTAAAAGTTTTCGGCATTTTACTACACGAACAAGGAGCTAAAGGTTTTCGGTATTTTACTACACGAACAAGGAGCTAAAGGTTTTCGGTATTTTACTACACGAACAAGGAGCTAAAGGTTTTCGGTATTTTACTACACGAACAAGGAGCTAAAGGTTTTCGGTATTTTACTACACGAACAAGGAGGGTATACAAAATACCCTTGCTGTTTATGCGAATGGGACAGTAGAAGAAGGGATAACAATTGGAAAAAGAGAAAAAAGTTAAACCCTAGGAGAAAGCAACCGCTTGTGCCAGTCTAGTTGATCCTAATATATGCATTACTGGTTTCCTTCCATATAAAACTCGGGATCATGAAACAATTCTTGAAAATCTTAGGCAAGAGTGGCTTATTCTTCAAGTATTTAAGCCGTAAATTCCCAGTTTTGTTTAAAGCTAAGATAAAAGGAGTGTTCGACGAACCTCAGATTAGACAGCTTATCAGGTACATTACATTTCTGGACACTATGAACGATATAGAACTTCAAGCAAGATGTAATTTCGAAGATGTTGTCAGCAAGTTTCTTGGAAATGTAAAAGATGACAATATTGTGAGAAATATCTTAAGAAGACTGCAAGTACATGGGTGAAATATGAGTTTAAAACTCCACTTTTTGTACTTTAATCTTGACTACTTTCCTAATAATTCGGGAACCCTGGGTGACGAACAGGGTGAAATATTTTACCAGTAAATAAGGGGGATAGAGAGAAGTTACCAAGGACGATGGAACGTAGGAATGTTGGCGGACTATTGTTGGTGCTTGAAAAGACAAGATATGTTGCAAGGACATAAACGGAAATAAACGCAGTCCTCCTTCCAGCCAAAGAAAACAAATTTTATCTTCAGCAACGGATCATTTATTAGGTATGTAGTCAGTTTTTTAGTAAAAAAAAGTTCTGAATTTTTTATTCAATTTTAGCCCTCTTTATTACACTTAAAAAATCCATATTTTGGGATTATTTTTGCAATTTGTAAAAAAAACCTTACGTGATAGAGAAAAATGGACTTCACCATTCAATTTAGCGCGTGGAAATGAGTAACAATGGCCTTTCACATTTGAGACAGCAGAGCAAAATCTACTAAGAATTGTGGAAGTAGTCTGAATAAGCAAAAGATGTAGAGCCACCTTATATATAAACTCCAACCAATTCCTCTGTAATCACTAACAAGACAATAGCTGCAAACAAAACCTGACCTCACTGTCACAGATAAAGGGCGTAAGAAGACACACACTTTGCAGTACCAAGTTCCCATATTTTGAAATTAAGATCCACCGAATTCATGGACCTGGTAGCAGATATTAAGCACCTGTGGTAACAACAAACAGTTGTCGTTATTGTAATTATGACCTCAGCCGCTGGAGTCATACCAAAACACATACAGACAACTCAACACCAACTGAATCTGTCATACACCACTATGAGAAACTAAATACAGAAGGCAGCTATATAGGGCAGCTGTCATAAGGAGGACGCATAAATACTGATTGAGCCCGCATAACTTATTGTGTGTAACCACCGAAGGTTTACTGAAGAAAGAAATAAAGAAAGAACAATGATAATAATAATAATAATAATAATAATAATAATAATAATAATAATAATAATAATAACTGTTAGGAATTTACAGACAAATTTGGATAGATTCAAGAAGTAATACGACCCTGCAACCGTAATGGTAAAAGAAAGTAAGATGTGTATATTGATACATACGGTAAGGTTTAGTATCCTCACCAGTCACCAAGAGAGAAAAGAAGCAAGCAAGTTGCTTTACGTCGCACCGACACAGATAGCTCTTATGGCGACGATGGGACATGAAAGGGCTAACAGTGGGAAGGAAGCGGCGATGGCTTTAATTAAGGTACAACCCCAGCATTTGCCTGATATGAAAATGGGAAACCACGGAAACTGTTAGGAATTTACAGACAAATTTGGATAAAATCAAGAAGTAATACGACCTTGCAACCGTAATGGTAAAACAAAGTAAGATGTGTATATTGATACATACGGTAAGGGCTGTCGACAGTGGGGTTCGAACCCACTATCTCCCGAATACTGGATACTGGCCGCACTTAAGCGATTGCAGCTATCGAGCTCGGTGAGAAAGGAAGCAGAGGAAGTAATATACAAGAAATGAAAAAATATATATTTCCCCAAGCGAGACAAATCGGAAGATATTTACATATAAATTCAACAAAAGAAAAAAAAAGACAGGATATAGGAGCCTCCGTGGGCAGATACCAATATTTCGATAGCTTTTATCTTTGGGCTCCAGGATCACTATATCACGCACTCGTCCCCTTCGTGTTATGGAAGGGCAAGTCCAAGAGCTCATAGTAGCGATCAACAACGCCCACTTCCCGATAACAGACGATGACACACACACAACTAACACTGTCGGCAATAAATACATTATTGTTCCACATATTATTAATCAAGCATTCGAGGAACAAAGAGACTTGCACATTCAGTTGACGATTGTTAATACAGTATAAGGAGCTATAGTAACGTACTCAGAAATCTAATCAAGATGTAGTAAAACTAACTTAGATCGGCGGTAGAGTGCTGTCCTCTGGATTCATGGGTTCAAACCCGGCAGCAAAAGAGATATTTTTGAAGAGAGCAAAACATGTCTGTTCGACACTCCATGCCGTATGATGACGGCAAGAATAAGATCTCCGATGATACATTTCGTGTTTATCCGCCAAAATTAATTAAAACTCAGTCACAGATTCAAGTGATCTTGGATCTCTGCCATCTGGTAGAGTAAAACGGAACGCTGAAATTGACTCGCAGGCAGCTTAAATGTGTCAAATAAAATTCTGCAACACTACGGTCGAGGGCGTATTATTATTATTATTATTATTATTATTATTATTATTATTATTATTATTATTATTATTATTATTATTATTATTATTATTGAGTGTGAGGCTCGAGTGACATCATTCATCACTGGCTCTTCACCAAGACGATCTCGTTTCGGAATCCAAGCAATACATATAGAATTTCTGAAGTTAAAATTCTCGTGTTTGTGGTTCGAGTCCAGTAGAAATCCACAAGCAGGTCCCGTGGCAACGATCATATCAACTACATGCTTTCTCTTTTAGACAGAAGCTATTAACAAACACGTTAAATTAGAAATAACAATCTACACAGTGATGCAAAAATTAAAGTTAATAACACCAATATCGAACGACTTAATTAATTTAAATAAGTTATTTGGGCAGCTGGCTTCATGAAGTTTGAGATTCCACTAAAGAAATTAAATGTAGAATTGAAATAGCTAATAATCCTTTCTGCAAATACAAAGAAGCTTTAAATTCCCATGAAATTAATCTGAACTTAAGGAAGTCTGGCGTATGTTACATACGGGATAGAGATATGGGCACTGAAAGCTTCAGTAATACCAATAAAAATTAGAAACATCTGAAATGTGGACTACCGTCCAACATTGAAAGCTCTCTCGACTGATAGAGAATGGAAGGATGAGGAAACAGAGAATTAATCCAAACAGTCATCATATTTTGACCAGATAATGAGGGATTCCAAATATGAAGGGTTTCAATTAATTTTTCAAAGCAAAAAAGTACAGTAAGAAGGGAAATGTCTTGGCTTAAAAACATAAGCGACTGGACATTGATGAGAACAGCTGGTGAACTGCTCCATGCAGCCTCTGAACGAACGAAATTCCGAGATGAGATCGCCAACATTCAGAAGTGGACAGGCAGAGAAAAAAGAAGCACAAGAAGAAGAACTTACACAGAGCGATGGACATGAAATACTGTATCCTTAGTGGTGCGATTATACAGGGAGAATGGATGACGGTAGGATTATATGGGTGAATCACAGGATTTCCTGTGGAAGGTAAGATGAAGAATCCTAGAAGACTATAGAGTCTGTATTTGATTTCCTACAGGTATAGTAGAGGCTATGATGCTCACTGAAAATAAGGATTATTAAGATACTTCATGCATTCGCGGAGGTGTTCAGACTGAACGCAGAAAGTCATAATACTCTGTAGGGAGTAGAATAACTGCCGTCCTATAATCGCAGGCTGTGATAAAGGGGGATCAGGACAATTAAAATATAGGTAAGAATCAACCCTCGAACTCGTGATTTTCATCCAGAGCCAACCGGGTTAAAGTAAAGTAATGTAGTTCTGAATGAATAATTTATTAGGTGGGAGTCTCTTTAAGAAAGGACAGTCTCAGAGAAGGGAGAATTGCGCACAAAATCGACATCCTATTTTGGACGGATCTTTAAGTTTGCATTTTTATTTCTATTTTTGCTATTGCCTTAACGTCGCACCGACACAGATGTCTTATGGTGACGATGGGACAGGAAAGGGCTAGGACTGGGAAGGAAGCGGCCGTGGCCTTAATTAAGGTACAGCCCCAACATTTGCCTGGTGTGAAAATGGGAAACCACGGAAAACCATCTTCAAGGCTGCCGACAGTGGGGTTCGAACCTACTATCCCTGAATACTGGATACCGGCCGCACTTAAGCGTCTGCAGCTATCGAGCTCGGTGATCTTAAAGTTTCATTACTACCAAACACTGAAAAAGTAGGTTTCACAACATATGATTTTGGACGTTGTGGGGATTCCTTTCGAGGCACTTGGGCAACAAACCACGTCTAAAACGAGTTGTTCCTTTTGAAAACGGGTGACAATTACAAGTTAGAGAGTTGGCTCATTTTCCTCATTTTAACTGCCGTGATTCCATTTACCACAGCCTGTTATTATCGGACAGAATATTTCCTACACTATGTATAATAAAAATACAGTCCGACTTCAATATCTCAACCTCCATTACTAGAATTTTCGGTATCTACAAGTAAATTCAAATTTTGAGTCGTCTGTCACATTCTTCATGTGTATTTGGCTATTACTCGAAATTCGATTATACGAATTTCCCGAAGCAAACATTTCCCTCCATAAGAGACGAAAATATTCTGTAACGAAATTTTTACAACATTAACTGCGCAATACAGTATATATCGCATGTGTATTATTGTTCCTAAACGTACTACTGTACATCTTCAGCGCCGTCAGTAGACCAGGTGTTAAAGTGCAGTGGTTATACTTCGATCCTACATGCAGAGTCAGTCGAATGTAAATTATAGTGATTTCCCAGCCATAACAGTTATTGAAAATTACGTGGAAGAGAAGAGTAAAAAACTAACGATTTTTTTTCCAAGATGTTAACCGAGGAATATTTTACGTTCCACTACTATATATATATTCTGTCGTCAAGAAGTTGCTATAATAAGTGCTGTAAATAAAATGATGAAACACTTCGAGTTTATTTTGTATGGTTAAATACCGTAATACTGTACACAATATCAGTCTGTAGATACATACGATTCGATTGTGTGCTGTACATGCTCAAAAACTGAAATTCTCTATATCTCGAAATAACATTTAGCTATTTAGCTCCCGCGGTGATTCGTGATATCGACGTTCGACTGCATATTGCGTTGATACGTCAGATATTTTGACGGAAAAGAAAACCGCAAATAAATACTTACGATGACCACGACGTTCAAAACCCCTAAATAACCGAGCAGCAAACTTTAGTCTCTTCAAAACAAGGTTTTAGTGTCGGGAGTGTCCGACGACATATTTGGTTCGCCAGTTCTGTCGCTGTATTTCCCGATACACCCCATGAGGTTGAACTGTATGTACCGATGTGTGAGGGCGTTGCCTGTGGGTGTAGGTGTAATTGTACGGACTAGGAATGGGAAAAGAAGCGATCCTCGCCTTGAGAAAGATAAAATCCCGAAATTTTGCCTGGAGTTAAGGTGAGAAACAACGGGAACCATTTCGAAGATGGACGACGGGCGACGGGGGATTCGAAAACTCCTGTTTCCCTAGTACAAAGCTAGATCCATGACTGACCGAACCGTTATGCATTTAGTTAACATGTGGGGTTCAAAAATGCTAAAACTAGCAACTCGTATCTTTTCATCTGAGGCTGTCATATTCAGAGTTAAAAAAAGAAAGTCTGTGAAATTGCTATGTTCACAAAGCACACAGTTTTTAGCAACGCATGTTGTCCCTCCACTATTAGCGACGCTGCATCAGGGACGGACATATACTTCACCAACTCCAACACAACTTGAAGAATGTGCCTTGAATTAATGGGCTACTAACTTGCATACTACAAACTTTCAAGTGTATTGAGCGTGTGCCTGCATTTAAGTTCGCAAACTATTTAGAAGCGTGCTTTATTTGAATGGAGATAGCACAGGGCAGTACTTTACGTATGGAATGTTTCCAACAAGCACTTGGAAGAAACATACATAAAGTAGAAGACTCCAAACCACACTAGTAGGCTTACTACTGCAGGCACAAATAGTTATTATACATTTCGGCCAAATTTCAAACACATTAACGATTAATATAAGACAACAGTATTATTTCTACGGGGTGAATTATAGTGTTTCGTGCTATGGTTACTCTCGATTTCAAAAAAAAAAAGTCAAGCAAGCGTGTAGTTTTACGTGACTGTTGATATGTTGTTCATTTTTACGAACTCCGAACCACATTCCATTCCAAAAATCCGACATGCATAGTCCGAGGTTCGAACCAGAGCTGCCTTATGTGCGCCATGTGACGATGTTACTTAACTATGATGCCCCTTTCTAAGTTTTCTGACTGGCGACGTAACTGTTTAGATCAAAGAGCCAATGTGCCAAAAATTATATGATAGACAAATAAAGAATATAGCTCATTCAGTCAGGTTTACACTTATCGATTGCAGCGATAGAGTTTTTATTAACAAAAATAATGAACAAGGCATGAGACTGCAACGTGCCCAAAATGCCTGCATCAGATATGTTTTGACCATACGTCTGAATGTCCACGATTCTCCTTTCTACAGACAGTTATCTTGGTTACCACTGAACGACAGATGTATGTTGTATGCGAATACTTTATGTACTGTACTATGAACTTTCTGAAAACACTTCTGCTTACCTGCCCTATAGTTTCCACTACCTTAGTTCGCTGCACCTGTTCAATACCCAGTCAGGCCGTACGCTAGAAATCTTTGCACATGAATGAAATGTTTCTTTCAATAAACGAGAGACAAACTGATATCGATTAATTAACTTGCATCTAAATAATCGTTCATATGTTACATCTGTATGGAATTTGGAGTTGACAGGTGTAGGATTCACTGCAATAAAAGGGGAAACCAGACAGGGCCTATGAAATTACCACGAATGAAATAATCAGTTCTCTAGTGTGTGATGAGATGAGGCCCCTGTTATAAAAGAGCTGTATGTCTCAGTCATGGCCAACTAGCAATACTTCATATCACCGCCTGTGCGGTTGCTAGGCAACATCGCATCACGCATTTTATATCGCTAATTTCGTGACGCGAATTTTCAAATGACCCCCATCCATAAGACCTACGTATTTATGTTAAAATATATTGTCTACGCATCCGCCCGGAAGACCTGTCCGCCATGGAGTGTGTCACTCAACAGAAAATACTTGACTGGAAAACTGGAAGTCACAGAGAGAAGAATAAGGAAGATCCTATGCCTGACAGTGGAAGATGGGGAATACTGGAGTCGTCACAATGCAGAACTTTACTCCCAGATAGAGAGGCTCTCTGCCTGAGCCAGGAAAAGGAGGATGGCTTTCTATGACCATGTGGAAAGACTGTCTCCCAGCAGACTGATCAACCGTCTCTGTTTACCTTCTGACGAAACAACAAAGTCTGTATTACATAGCCGACGGAGAATGAGGAGGACATAAAAGAATTGGGCTGACAGACTTACAAAACAGACAGGCTGTGAGACAGGTCCTGAAAGTCCGGGGTTTTCATGAAAAACTCTGAAGAAGAAAGGTACCCCCTGGTCGAAGGAGCTATTCTGGGAGAAGAAGCGACAATACTGCGCAAAGATCAAAATCCACGCTTGAATAAGCGTGGTCCGAAGTAAACCTTTTCGAAAGATGGAAAAAAAACCGATGTTTATTTACAATATGTCCGCCTTACTTTGTCCGTCATCTGTTTATTTAATGTATTACTTGATATGTAAAACCAGACCTATCAAGTCCAGTGAAATGATGAGTTTCCCAAGAGATCAACTACGGCGCTTTGGTTAATGAGATTCGAAGCGAGCTCTATATTGGTACTGACAGGAACACATGGTATGGGGAGGAGTAGAGAAGGGGCAGTTCACTTCACCTCAGATATTACCACTTTAATACTATTACAACACATTTGCTGCGTCATTCCATAGTAATATAACATTAGCCAGACAAAGAGGGGAGTGTTGCGAACATTATATTAATTGACTAGCTGTTATACCTGCCGTTGACGGGTTAGTTTTTGTACCATTGGAGCAGTAATGCTATCTAGTGGAGATGAATGGTGGCAGAAGAGAGAGAGCGCACACGTCAATCAACAATAAGTCGTTAAGTAGGGTGTTACTGCCGATTATAAGCTAAATATCATTTTCTAGATTATTCGCAATTATGTCAGTCAAGATTGACTCTATCAAAAATCCATCATGGATATCAAATATTCAAAATTAAATTAAAAGTTAGTTGCGTCTGAAACACTTCTAAATAAAACGGACCGTTTACAAAATATTAGAAAGAAACCATCCCTTCCGCTTCTTAGCCCCATTCCTTCTTTGAATACTGTAATGACAATTATTAGCCCAGCTAGGGTTACCATATTGTGAAACCCCAAAATGAGAATACCCTCAACGGGAGTGACCAACACGCTGTTAGGACTACCGAATCCCGAAAGAAACATTATTAATTCAATTTTATGTTTTATATTTACATAATTAACAAACAAAATATTACACACATCGCACATACCTACATTTTAGAGCCCATTGGGTATTTCTCACCGGACTGAATCTTTTTTAACAGTTCCTTTTGTTGACACAAATATTTAAAATAGTTTTTGCAATTCACGTGTGTAAAATTACATTTACGTAATTTGATGAAGATGCAGCTGGGTGAATGCACTAGTTCGTTCGAGTCTACATGTGCATCGCACGAACGTAAACTGTTAGGTGAAAATCGGGAGGAAGGAGAACTATCACAGCTATCAGGTCGCCCGCAGGCGTCAAATCAAAAACCTGCACTCGGCGTCTGCGGAGGCTAAGTTAAATCATGTAATATTTACTCCTTCTTAATTTCCATCCCACGGAATGTGGGATGGAAATTTAAACTGTTACGAAGGAAGCCGGACATAAAACCAGAAATATGTTAGGAAGATTATGCCAAGAAGGACATCAGAATTTAAGCCTAAAATTATGTCAGGAAAGACACACATCTTTGACAATAAATAATAGTAATAATACTTTACGTCCCACTGGCTACTTTATCTGTTTTCGAAGACGCCGAGGTGCCAGACTTCCCCATAAGTTCTTTTGCTTGCCAGCAAATCTACTACCTAGAGACTGACGTATTTTAGTATCTTCAAATACTATAGGGCTAAGCCGGGTTCGAACCCGCCAACTCGAGCTCAGAAGGCCAGCACGCTACCATCTAAGCTACTCAGCCCGGTCCACCTATCGTTACAGCTCAAATAAAAATCTGAATACCGAGCAAGTGGTCGTGCGGTTAGGATCACGTAACCATCAACGTGTATTCGGGAGATAGTGGGTTCGAACGCCGCTGTCGGTAGCCATGAAGATGGTTCTCCGTGGTTTCCCACTTTCAGACCAGGCAAATGCTGGGGCTGTGCCTTAATTAAGGCCACGGCCGCTTCCTTCCTACTCCTAGCCCTTTCCTATCTAAGCATCGCCATACGACCTATCTCTGTCTGTGTGGAGTAAAGTAAGTTGAATTTTAAAATATTTTAAAATCTAAAGGACCGCTACCGCAACCTAGGTTTAAACTGTGTTAACATACCCAATATAGCATAGTAGCTTCCTCCTTGTTTGTCCTGGGTTCGTTTTCGACTCGGTCATACATTTGGGAGCTGATGAGGGTTGCACTCAGTCTTAGGTAATACAAGGAGTAGTAGTTTACAGAACAATTCTCGATCATTCCAGGATGAAACATAGAGGCAGACTACTAGGAAATCCATAGGTCCATAAGCAAGGTAAGTTAGTTTATAATGTGACTGCTGACCTCCAGTTTTATATGGAATCCAAACAACTAAGCCATGCCATTTCATTTCAAAAAACTACATATGCATTACCAAGATTCGAACAGCGTTCACCTTGGTGAGAAGTCACTGACGATGTCACTTCCCTACCACTTCAGATAAGTTCATAAGAATGCTTATCGCTAGTGAAATCCGTAACAGGGAAATAATCTAGATGAATCCATTTGCAATATTTGTTCTGAACAAGTTAGAAGTGAGGCAGGTTTTCCTCCGTCATCTCTGGATTTCGAAGCCAATTTCATTATCAATTCCAATAATACTCCACAACTTGCGATATCCTCGGGTGAGAGACAGATTTACACATTCCTGTACCTTGGCGTTAGCCGGAGCTTCATCACAGGGACGGTACCATGCTAAGTAGGTTATTATTCGAGCTGCAAAAATATAGGCCTACATTAGCCAAGGCACGTATATTAGGAGATTATGCCCTTTCTCATCAAAATGAATCGCCAACGGCGAGAAATTGCAGAAAGGTCTCGCGGTTTTAGTGTGGCTAGGCGGCATGTTCGGAGGCGAGGAACAAAACGTAGGAACATTATCGACCTCGTGAAGACAACCCATGTAGCTCGCACCAAAATTACAAATTAATTTTGTGTCGGATTTCGGGACGGGGAGGAAGACTATCCAGCCTCCAATTAGTGGGGAAGAGTAATACGTGCCGTTACGAAAACAAGGCGAGTGTAACAACCATCCTAGCAGCTTGTACATACTGGCTGGTACTTCTAATACAATGATGTAGGAGATAAATGTATGTCCGTCATTATAAGACACCTTATTTCCATTGCCGGTGAATTCTGAAGTCAAATACCATCACAGTCAGTAGATATTTAAGAGTGTTTAAATGCGAAAGATCCGAATCCATAGATTTTATGCCTCATGAAAGATTCGGTTTTCAAGTGAATAAAGGCCTCAGATGGCCCTTTGTGGATCTCGGAGGTAGAGTGTCGGCCTCCGGATCTAAAGATCATGGGTTCAAATCTGGCACACGTAGTCGGAGTTTTGAAGGGCGGAAAAATTTCCATTCCATTCTCCATGCCGTACTATTTCAATATGTAAAACATCTCTGATGACACGTTTGAAGTTCCCCGCCAAAATGAGTTAAAGCACAGCCAATACCGCCAACAGAGATCCAGTTTACACTGTCATCTTGTAGAGTAGAACAGAACGTCTAGATGGCGTTAAAAATCTTGCATGAAGTATTATTATTATTATTATTATTATTATTATTATTATTATTATTATTATTATTATTATTATTATTATTATTATTATTATGTGCATGTTTTCAATTGGTGCCCGTAGACTTTTGACTTTACTCTGATCATGCCCACTCCGACAAAATATTATATTATTTAGGCTTTGAAACTGAAAGTATGAATATGTAGGTATACTAACACCAATATCCAAATTGTTTTTGTATATTATTTTCCTGCAGTAGAAGAGAATCGCACTAAATTGAAAACGAAGTAACTGACTGTTCCTACACGGTTCACATCATCTGAAAGCACAAAATTACACTGAACTGCAGTGGCCCCAGTAGTTTATGCTACGTGCGTTACAAGAGCGACGCCTGTGTTGCCGACCACCAGGCGTTGTCATACATCGGAATTCCCACTATGAACTACGAAATGAACTACAATAAGGAAAATCTACTAGTCAAGGGAAAGGAAATGCATACTGACTTGTAATCACTGAAAATTTTCCAATATATTGATGATGATTATGTTGATAATTATTGTTGTTTAAAAGGGTAAAACATTGGTCACTACAATATCGTCTAACAGTAAGACGAAGAGTTGATAAAATAGTTTATAGCACTGGCCAAAAGAAAACATTCTAGGTTTCGTCAAGTAATGTCATAGCATTCCAGTTTGTTTCCCGATAAATGTCTCCAAAGACGGCCATTTCGACATCAACATCAAAGAGCAGTGCGTGTCTCATTTTTTGGTATACCGCGCTTAGTTATTAGCCGTTTGCCTCCTGTGTCAAAGTGTGAATCCCGTCTCCACCTCTTCTTCTTTCCTGACCCTTTTTCCCAAATATCTTGGGTAGATTCTAACGTGGGTTAATCCCATTTTTATGTCCGCATGCCCTTCCGAATACCGTTATTCGGTTCCGACGGCCCTGGGTTCGTTTCCCACCGAATCGGTGATTTTAACCACGTTTGGCTCATTCCTCTTTAACGGGAGAGGTATTAGTGATCGGCTCAATACACATGTTCATTGACATACAGTCGTTTGCACTGACAACTATAACAGAGAGTTCCCAAAACCAGCAGAGTACTGCACCATCCTACTGTGATGACATCCATTTCCACCAGCAATTCGCACTGTCTCAAAAAAGATCTGAGTGACATAGAAACTGCTATTACGTGAAATGATGGCAATACTATTCAATAACAACTTCCCATCAAACTCATTAGCTATGTACATGGCAATCTTAGCGCTTCTCGACTTGAGCCGAGCCGAGCCGAGCACAGCGGAAGGAACAAGGTGCATTCGTCCGCAGTATGAGTACCTCCCACACTACAACCTCACACTGCTCTCCTTGTCGGAGTGCATAGGCTATATAGGGCGAGTCTCTCCTCTACGGCAAAACGCAGGAAGTAACTGGGGCGATGAGGAGGATAGTAAGCCAAAAATTACGGTCTAGCATACTACCTTTCTTTAATTGGTTTTTACGTCCCACTAACTATTTTCAACTGTTTTCGGAGACGCCAAGGTGGCGGAATTTTGTCCCGTACGAGTTATTTTTACGTGCCAGCAAATCTACCGACACGAGGCTGACGTATATGAGCACCTTCAAATACCATCGGACTGAGCGCAGGATCGAATCTGCCAAGTTGGGCTCAGAAGGCCAGCGCTTTACCGTCCTAGCTGCTCTGCCCGAAATGTTCGTTGATTACAATCCGTAAGTTGGAGGAAACTGTGCATCGTGTTGCGTTGCCTCAAACGTGCAGACATATATCACTTCGAGTAACTACTGTAACATTGTTTCCCAGCGAAGACCGTCATACAACTGTTACTACAGTCTGCCCTCAGACTATAGAACGAAAAGATCTCGTACACACCCAGTACTCACACTTACTCTAAAACTGTATGTTAGGAGTGTTATTAAGGACTGATAGTTGTTCTAGCTTCATCAAATGCAGGCCTGGATGCGCAACTGCTGTGTTACCAACGTACAGTTTTAGAACAAAAACGGCAATGAAATGTACTACACATATTTGTTTCATCTCTCGTATCACCTTCTTGTCTGGATAGTGTAATGCGTGCAGCTCGATGTGCTTTAAAATAAATAGCGCACTGTCGTCAGTACAGAGCGAATAGCATACACGTTTGAAATCGTACCATTCCACTAAAAGGAACAGCAGTAATAATTACATACTTTGTTCCATAAACACGAAGAAACTTGAATTATATTCACTCCGTTAATGTTATATTCATTTTTATCATTATTTCATGTCCGACTTATTGGCTGAACGGTCAGCGTACTGGTCTTCGGTTCAGAGAGTCCCGGGTTCGATTCCCGGCCGGGTCGGGGATTTTAACCTTAATTGGTTAATTCCAACGGCACGGGGGCTGGGTGTATGTGTTGTCTTCATCATCATGTCATCCTCATCACGACGCGTAGGTCGCCTACGGGAGTCAAATAGAAAGACCTGCACCTGGCGAGCCGAACCCGTCCTGGGATATCACGGCACTAAAAGCCATACGACATTTCATTTCATCATTATTTCATTATTTATTTATTGCAGACAGTGGGTGTTCAAGGGAGATTATATTTAATAAGGGGTGACTGGGAAACAATATGGTATTTTGAAGTGTCATGGCATACTGTCGAACTCCTCAGCATAACAATAACCAACATCTCTCCACCAGGCTTGAATTAAGAGTTGCCGCTGTCCCTTTAACAGGCAAGGACAGTTTAGTCTGCAGGGTTCTATAATTATTCTGGATCTTATATATTGAGCAGTCTAACTGCTCCCTGTGCCGTGAGTACAACACGTGGAGAGACCGAATACTAAAGGACGCAAACTCATGCAAAACAGCTAAAGGAATCGTCACGCTGACTGTACCTAGGATTACAGGCTTTTTTTTTATTTATTTACAAACCTGGCTCCCAATGGAGGTAGCCGCAAAGGACGCAGTATACCCACATGACAATAATAATTAACATTAAAATTATAATTACAATATTAAAATATAACAATATAATATAATATCAATTTCAAACACCGAGAGGTAATGGATTAAGATGGTGATTGAGAATTTGACAACTCTTCTTTAGTACTATAGTGACTATCTCACCTCGTATCGAAGTTGGAATGTGATTTCTTTTTCGAAATTCCTCACGAAAGCGAGGTATAGCACTTAGACCTAGTAGGCTACATCAACACATTTCAGCTTATATCTTTGTCTGTGAATTTGAAGGTATTATTATTTTCAAATTCCGAAAAGTACTTTTCCAGAGAATACAGTATTCAAACGTACTCGATTTACCAGACGTGCGCTGTTCAATTACATGCATCATCAGGTCAATGACCATTTTTATGACGGTTACAGTGTTCGGAAACTGTCCGTAAATGATTATGATGTGGAGTAACAACACCGTGTTTATTACAAGCTAATCCTTTTATTAACAATCCCCGGACTCTACAAAAACACATACATATACGTTACAACAACTGCTAGATTGCGTGCGGTATCGCCTTGCGTACGTCACATCTCATTTTTGATTAAGATTTAAAACTCTCAAGTTCTTCGTATGTAACGGTAAAATATATGGGAAAAAAATGCTAAGGTTTCTAAGGGATAACATCACGATCCTAATCTGGAATTAAACCCAATATTACTTTTTCGCAGTCATATAACTAATACATAACACATAGCGACGGTGCACCCTACAGTTAAAACAGTAGCACATTTGGAACACTCTGGCACCAGCTTCAAAATTTGATTCAATAATTTAAAATCCGACTCCATGGCTAAATGTTTAGTGTGCGGGCCTATGGTCCAAGTGGTCATGGGTTCTATTCCCGGCAGGATTTGGGATTTTAATCTTCATAGGTTAGTTCCGATAGTTCGAGGGCTGGGTGTATGTGTCGTCTTCAGCATTATAATTCATCAAAGGAAGGGTCTCATTCTCACAGATGCACAGGTTGCCTATCAGGCGTCAACAACTCTAAAGACATGCACCAGGCCTCTCGGGAGGCCACACGCCGCCATTATTATTATTATTATTATTATTATTATTATTATTATTATTGAAATGGCGTATGGCTTTTAGTGCCGGGAGTGTCCGAGGACATTTTAGGATCGCCAAGTGCAGGTCATTTGATTTGACACCCGTAGGCGACCTGCGCGAAGTGATGAGGATGAAATGATGATGAAGACAACACATACACCCAGCCTCCGTACCGGCGAAATTAACCAATGATGGTTAAAATTCCCGACCCTGCCTGGAATCGAACCCGGGACCCCTGTGACCAAAGGCCAGCACGCTAACCATTTAGCCATGGAGCCGGACATTATTATTATATTACTATTATGGTTGTTGTTCACTGAACTTACATTTTGTAAATAACTATTCTAGTGATGCAATAAATACAGTAGTTCTGTCAAGTACATGAAGTATTTCTAATGATACAATACATAATCATCTCTACTAGGCCTACATAAACTAGTCCTTGTTTATTAATTGTGCGTAAGATATTTCAGTTGGTTCTGTAAGATGAGTAACCAGCGTACTTTACCCTCAGAAGCACGTTAACGAATGTGGGTGAAGTAAGGTCTAGAAACGCAATTGGATTGCCGAAAAATCGAACACGACATGTGATCACCCATTTCAAATGAGACATGAGCAATTTCATTTCTGAAGCTGTCTTTTATCTGGAAGTCTAACCGGATGGTTCCTAACATTCCATTTAATTCATATACAATAATATGATTACAGTACAGCCTGATCCGGCATATCACTCTGATACTGGTATATTGTTTTCTGCTGAATCATCGATCATAAAATCTAGCTGACTGTGCCGGGTTCGATACTATGACCCTTAGCGCAAAGGAGGATCGGCTAACCAACAACGCTTGGCGACCTGTCCTTCAGTTTTATTAACAGAAGTATATACTTGTGTCACTATGATATAATGATATTAAACACACTTGCAACGACAATCTGTGGAGAACTGTTCCTAAATTGGGCCAAAACACATTTTTGACAAGACCTGCCGTTTTAAGAATGAATAAAACCACTCGTACGTATCACATGGCTCTTTCTTGGTTTTATATATATATATATATATATTTATTTTACTTATTAGCACCCTTTTCATTTCATGTTGCTTTGTTTTCGTTAGTTAGATGGCAGTCACAATGTAGGAATACCACAATACACGGCAAAGACAACAGAGTTTCACAAGGAGTTGCAAGTATTGTAGCTGCTCTGAGGACTGACTCACACTTCACCACCACCCCAGGGGCTGTATGTATGTTGCTGCAGAGGAACAAAACCAAAGTGAAGTGGAACGGAGCGCAGAAGAGCGAATCAACGCGGCCGACCAACATTCCCCTTTGTGACACGAACCACCCTTTGTGCTTACACAACCGCTCTCTCGTCTGCTCCTTCCACGGATACACAAACAAGATGCCGAGTTTTGGCGATAAGCAATGTAGGATATTTTACCCTCATTGCGGAATCTTTGAAGACACATGCAAGAAACAGAGGTTCTCCTACATTCTTAAAAACTTACAACAAATTGCTGTAAAGGATGATAGCTGAGTAACGGTTGCACTAGCTTTTCATCAAGGCGGCTGTGGTTCGAATCCTGGTCAATACATACGGAAGTTTTCTGATGAAAAGTAATGTCCCTCTGGTTAGGTCCACTTAAACTGGAGGATCGTTGCTATAATCATATCAACTTACATGAAACTGAAAACTTGCTTGGTTCCAATATCATTAAAAAAGCACTGTTCAGAACTCCAAGACACGATGCGGACTTCAAGCTCACTCAAAATATACCTTAGAGAATATACCGATTTAGCACAGTAGCTTTCCACTTTTTTGACCCGGGTTCTGTTCTTGATTCTATCATAAGTTTAAGATGCAATGGATGGTTGGAATAACGTTCCCTTAGTCTTAAAACACAACTACGGAGAGAAATGCATTAAAACAGAACGTTATACTTGGCCATCCTAGAAGCGTTTTTCCCAGTTTCCTTTCTCATCCTTAGCTGTTTAATGCCATACTACAGGTGCTGTAGGTTCTGGGCAACAATGTTTTTAAAATTTTATGTAGGAATGGGAAGATAGCGAATTAAGATACAGCCCCGACACGTGAAAATAGGAAACCTCACTGACGAACTTGAAAACACCCCCCTCCCCCCCCCCCCGCCCAATCATCTAAATGCAAGCTTATAGCTGTTTTCTCATTTCAAGACCAGGCGAAAGTCAGGATGATTAAGAATATTCTAGCCCTAGTAGGCCTACAGAGATTCAAACCACACTGCAGATCGATTCATAATTGAGACTTCAGTTATTCCATGTCGCACTGATCCTCATAACGTCCGATAATCGGGATTCTATTATATCGTATTTTCATTTCAAAAATGGCCGGCTCCGTGGTTGAGTGATGAGCGTCTTAACCTTCGGTCCTCAAGACCGTGGGTGGGTTCGATTTGCGACCGGGTTGAGGAATGTTAACCTTAAATAATTAATTCTCTTGCATGGGGAAACTTGGCGATAATCAAATGATCATAAATATGTCTCTTGGTCATGACTATCCATCACCGGCTGTTAATTTCAGATGACCACCAGGCATAACCAGCACGGTTTCTAGGTAACGCTGTTTGGTCACCCATCCCTACCTTACATCACAGCCTGCGTCTGGCTCCATGGCTAAATGGTTAGCGTGCTAATCTTTGGTCCAAGGGGTCCCGGGTTTGATTCCTATGGAATTAGAATTCCTCTCAGATAGGATCCCATCCTCACAAATGCTCAGATCGCCTATACGGCGTCAACTCGAAAGTTCTGCACCAATCTCTCCGAAGGCCACACACCATTATTATTATTATTATTATTATTATTATTATTATTATTATTATTATTATTATTATTATTATTATTATTATTATTATGCCAGCCTGCACGGTTGATAGGTTTACACTTACGTCACACATTTTTGTGACGCTAACTTCTATAAAGCTAATTTTCAGACGACCCCCAACCATAAGACGTATTTATGTCAAAAGAAATGAGGTCATCCTACAACGTTCTACAAAAATGAAACTCCAGATTTAACATCTTAATCTCAATCGATCACTTTCAATAACTGCAGAGTAACAGAGTTGCGAGTACAACTTAAAAAAAAAAACCAACTTGCAAAGCTGAAAGACTACGAACATACAGGTCAAACACTTGTCCAATGATGCAATCAGATCGGGTGATTAGCCTATACTCTGACCCCGATGGAATTAACATTTATCCCATGTCGGCTGTAATTACCATACTGCCACTGTTTTTTTTTTTTTAATCATGCCCCCTCGAATAATGTATTCAACAGCAAGTGAACTGTACTTCTCATTCATAAACATCACGAGATACAGTGTTGTCATCTCCATAATGATGTCGTTAAACTAATCTTGCTACATTTTTGTAACCGACAGCAGCGCATGAAATATGGCGCCATTCAAAACGATCTGGGTACAAAAAGGTCAGCAATTCACCAGTCACCTCATTCACGTGGTGGTGGTTGTTTTTCATGTAATAGACGTGGGGCTTAATGGTCTTTCAACTCGACGCCCGTAGACGACCTGCCCGTCCGGATAAAGATGAAATGATGATGAAGACGATACATACACCCAGCCCCCGTGCCAGCGGAACTAACCAATTATGGTTAAAATTCCCGACCCTGCCGGGAATCAAACCCGGGACCCCTGTGACCAAAGGCCAGCACGCTAACCATTTAGCCATGGAGACGGACAGCATATGCTGATACGGTGTCTTTACTGTAATTTATAATTAATTGGGGCAGTATCGGGAAGTTTATTTGTAATTTGCTTTATGTCGCTCCGACATAGATAGAACTTATGGCGACGATGGGATAGGAAAGGCCCAGGAGTGGGAAGGAAGCAGCCGTGGCCTTAATTAAGGTACAGCCCCAGCATTTGTCTGGTGTACAAATGGGAAACCACAGAAAACCATCTTCAGCGCAGCCGACAGTGGGGTTCGAACCCACTGCCTTCCGGATGCAATCACAGAACTGCGCGCCCCTAACCGCACGGCCAACTCGCCCAGTGTATATCGGAATATCGGGAAGGAAGTTGCCGTGGCTTGTATGACAGATACTATTCCGACATTCATCCCTATGTATGTATGTATGTATGTATGTATGTATGAACTGAGCGTATTGCCATTACGACACTCAAAGTAGGAAAGGGAGCTAAGAGAGGGTTGAAATGATTTACTGACTATACTTTAAAAACGTTTAGCTTTATTTAGACATTTTTCAAACAGAATGAATGGCTTCGTGGTTTGATTCACGTAACTATCAACTTGCGTTCGGGAGATAGTGCGGTTGGAACCCCACTGTCGGCAGCCCTGAGGATGGTTTTACGTGGTTTCCCATCTTCGCCATGCGACTTATCTGTGTCCGTGCGACGTAAAGTAAACTGTAAAATAAATACACACAAAACGTATTTAAATTTTAGCACTTTATGTAATGGTAGTTCTTTTAAATAGTGCCAACCCTAAGGGTGTTATTAATTCATTCAAATTTGTATAGCCAAACCATATAGCCATAAGACTCGAAAAATTAGAGGAAAGGAACATCATGAATGGGAGGGAGGGGGTGTTTTTCTAGGCCTCGGATGTTTTAATACCGCCCAGCCGGAAGCAAACAAAATGCGATGGATTACAATGCTTGAAGCCCCTAAAACTGATCAACACTAACACAACATGACTTATTAACTGAAGCGTGCTGTGTCTCTTCTGCTGCCACGCATCTCCACTAGATAGCATTACTGCTGCAACAGTACAAACAATAATCTATCAAGAACAAGCTACAGTAGCCTGCAACTAAGTTACATTCTTCAACGAGACATGTTAGCCAACGAAAGAACTGTGCTGGAGGATAGTGACTCGTTGGATATTTTTTTAGAGGAACTTGTTTCTGCACTTGTAGACAATTGGGCACGTTTCCTTTAGACTGAAGTACAGACTGGTTCACAAGTTCGTTAAGAAGCGCTTCTTGATAGGGTCATAATTTGTAAAATCTACGACAGGCACTTCAAATCTGAAGATATCCCAAGTGTACTCTCGACCACACATCAAATAAACATGAAAAGCACACCTCACTTTGACTTGAGCTATCTGCCACTGGCCGGTTAGCTTTATGAAGGAGCAGTTACGAGTGTTTCGTGAGCCAGCTCTCCCCACATCTAATTTAATCCAAAGCGTTACAAGAAAAACAAAAGTTCACATCGATCTCCAAGCCAATCTGCTGTAATCTTTTTCATCGCAACTCGTCCACGCAGATAAGACTAAAACAAACCAAAACCCTTGCAGGATTAAGGGAATAATGATTATATATTGCTTTTCGCTCTACACCAAACTTGTAATTGCGAAGCGCAACGAGCAAACGAAGATTACACACTACGAAATGGTATGGGTCAGTGAAACAAGTTCCTCATTTCTAATTTACGGACAGAAATATTCAACGAACATTTTAACGTAAAGGTATGATTCTACTGGAGAAATGTATTTTTTCGGAAATACAAAGCTAAAAATGCAAAATAAACATACATGCAATCGAAAAGTCAGTAAAAAGAAATAATGAATTATCTCGCATTATGGCTCTAATTCAGTCTGCACAGCTAATTAATTAAATAACTTATTTATTATAAATTAAATAACTTATTTATTATAACTCACTTGAATAAGAATATTTTCAACCACATACTCGCACATATTTCCAAATTGGTATTCACGGCAGTGACGGTACCACCATAATTTTCAGCTACAGCACATTTTAAAAAATGTACTTAAGAGTTTCACCCAATGACGCTTCGTAATAGTACAACCGAGCTCGATAGCTGAAGTCGTTTAAGTGCGGCCAGTATCCAGTAATCGGGAGATAGTGGGTTCGAGCCCCACTGTCGGCAGCCCTGAAGATGGTTTTCCGTGGTTTCCCATTTTCACATCAGGCATATGCCGGGGCTGTACCTTAATTAAGGCCATGGCTGCTTCCTTCCACTTCCTAGACCTTTCCTATCCCATGGTCGCCATAAGACATATCTGTGTCGGTGCGACGTAAAACAAATAGCAAAAAAAAAAAGTAATAGTACAATCATGGTTTTCACAGAAATATACGGGGACTAACTTCTTGTCTTTTAACCTAAATTGAATGAGCAAAATTTAGCAGGTATTTTACCGTCGCCGAAGTTTTACAGTTTCACTCGCTTACTGAACATATGCACACCAACGACAAAACGAGGAAAATATTCCTCACGGCATATACCACTGTTATATTCACGAACATTGCCACAGAACTAGCCTATAATGCATCGCAAAACATACTCTACTCGTGGCATCAATGAATCGCTATCAAAACATTCATACATGCCTAAATCCAAAAATAAAATGAATACTTTCATTACAATTGATTTCATAAAATGGCTATTTTTACTAGCAAGACTAACTGCAAGTGGCTATAACTCGTCTTGTAGCCTTTGGTGTGTGGCGCTGAACACTTCGAATGTTAACTATAGCATACCCAATCTAGCTGCTCTGCCGCCGTAAGATGCTGTTAATCTCGAGCGAGGCCAACAGCTATCACCCTGGTGTAGCTCTGCTTCGCGCCGGTAAAGAAACCCAGCTCGCTGGAGAGACCTGGACTGCCGTGAAGCGAACGGGTTATCAAAACGGCTGTACATGCCTTGACTTAGCGTTTTCATTTTTTAACTTAATAAAGAAACGTTCTAAAGAATAATAAGTAAATGTAAATACAAAATTCGTTACCCCAGCGCCTGCACTGAATCCCAGCTATCCCGAAAGTTTTCGGCGACGGTAGGATGGGAAAGGGATAAGACTGGGGAGGAAGTGGCCGTGGCCTCAATTAAGGTACGGCCCCAGCCTATGTCTGGTGTGAAAATGGGAAAAGAGGAAAAAGGTCCAGAGTTTCTGAGGAGTTTATCCGTTATATCCTTCCTAGAAATGCTCTCACATAATCAATCACATATTCTGAAGTATTTCCTTGATTTTAACTAAATCATAGATTCTAGTATATCATCTCGTATACATCCACCTCCGTTACTACATGTAACGCATGTTTCTTTAGCCTTCCTTTGATTTCCTTTCCCACATTCTTCTGAACATACATACATTACATAGTTTACTATTCTCCCTCCTTTACAGTCTGTTTTAATAGAATAGAGTACTCCCCCTAGCTCCGGATCATCTGGAACTGAGAAGAGAGTAATCATGTATTGCAATTCATATTATTTTGATGCATGCATGCTTAATTTAAATTTATCTACTACTGCATTAAAATTATACTTACACCTAATTACTATTTACACCCAATCTCTAAATTGCAGTTAATAATATATTTATGTCCTAGGCATTCACAGTGTTTTATAGTTTAGCACAACATATATCTTACCCTTATTATTAATTAGCGCAAGTATTTGTTTTGTTACGAGTCCGAACAGATTTCTCCTTAGCTTACAATAGACATTGTCAATTAACTGAATGACCGTACGATTGAATGAATGGATGGATGACTGCATGTTCGGATGAGCTGCTAATGCATGCATGAATGAGTAAATGAATAAACACTCCCCTCTGTCAGTCACGGATAGCCACCAACTGAGAAGGGATAATTTATAATTAAATGAGTGATTGAATGAACTGAATGCTCTCAGCGTCTGTTTTAGCAACTCAACAAGACTGTGAGGTCCAAGTTCATTTTCCATTGACCAAACTTCTTCCTTCACATCTCTCTTTTGTGTGCCCCATCTGCATCTTTATAGCTTAAAAAAGCATTAATCTTGATTATTTTTATATAGCTTTATTCTTATATATTTCCATTAACAACCATATGCCCCCTCCCCCCTCGCTTCCCTTCAAGAGCAATTATCTTGCAAATTGAGTAATGTAATTCAGTTTGCAATGCTGTTGCAATATCCTCACTTACAAAAACCTTCATCACATGACAGCGTAAAGGACCTTCTGGATGCTAACAGCAGAGCAACACGAGTACTCCTATGTTACCTATAATCACGAGAGATGAACGGATATTTTATTTAAGCTACCCATCACTTATATTCCACGGGTTGCAAACCATATGAGCTAGACAGATTGATACTGGTGCATTACGCTATCCACATCTGGAATGAACATGACTACTGCGAACTTCACAAGGATATAGTTTCGTCTACTAATATGGCCGGACGATATGCATTCATCTGTAGTAGTTCACGCCTGGGTGAGGGGAGAGCGGGGAAATGTTGATGCATTAATTAATTTTTGAACTTGTTGTAATATTCTGGGTCCTTGTGTTCGGTCACCTGTCATTCCTGGCAGATTTAGGAAATACAGAGTAATAAACAATGTAGTCAGTAGATATGGAGACATGTGCAAAATACTACTTTGCAATGCTGCCAGCACAGGGAGTCTACGGTGTTTGTTATTTCATGGTCATCTAAAATGTAGGGTTTTGCGTCGTAAAGGTTGAAAACCACCGCTCTAGACTGTCTCCTCTAGACACCACTGGATACAAGTAGTGCAATATTGTGTTAGAGGAAGTGTAGCCAGAGTTATCCATATCCAAAACCAAACTGTAACCAGATACACTAATTGTAAATGGTTCATGTTCACACAAGAGCCTCAGTGACTCAGGCGGCAGCGTGCCGGCCTCTCACCGCTGGGTTCCGTGGTTCAAGGCTCGGTCAATCCATGTGAGCTTTGTGCTGGACAAAGCGGAGGCGGGACAGGTTTTCCTCCGGGTACTCCGGTTTTCCCTGTCATATTCCATTCCAGCAACACTCTCGAATATCATTTTATTTCATCTGTCATTCATTAATCATTGCCCCAGAGGAGTGCGACAAACTGGAGCAGCCGGCACAATTCCTATCCTCGCCGCTAGATGGGGCTTCATTCATTCCATTCCTGACCCTGTCAAATGACTGGAAACAGTCTGTGGATTTTCATTTTTTTTTTTTCATTTCCTGTTCACACAACTGAAGCAGTATTAACCACAATACTATGGGATCTGTGATATGCTCTCTAATATTATGAAGATGCTGCCATACATCACAGCCTCCGTGAAGACTGGCAAGAAACGGTATCTGAAGTCAAACTTGCTTTGCACTGTTAAAAAATGACCAAACAACTCTAGAAATTCTACAATATAGCCTCATTCAGAATCATATATTCATATGGTAGACTTGCACCAATTTTTTCCACCCCTGTTAAGGTGGCTAAGACATATAACACGTTCTTATAATTTGCTCACTCTAAGCATTAATTATGCCTTCCTATTATTGTCTTTTCTTGCCTCAGCAAGTTACCGCAGAAATTCGTAGAATTAGTCAGGAAATATTCGGGATTCTCCTTATCATATTAAGACGTGTATCAAACCGGCCCTGGATTATCTTCAAGGCTAAGCTGAATAAGAAGCTAATGTGAGAACCATGACAGCATTTGCCAAGTAATATTATCAGAGGGACGGCTCCTTGGCTGAATGGTCAGCGTCTAGTTAATTCCTCCAGCTCGGAGGCTAGGTGTCTGTGTTCGTCATAATGCACATCTTCATTTGCATACAACAAATCATACTAGAAAGCACCACAGAAACACGCAATAGTAAATACATTCTGCAATGTCAACTTGCTGATACTTGTCTTCTGTAAACAAATACTATTGAGTAATGGACTAGCAGTAGTATCAAGCACTAGAGCAAATTTTAAAATGAGTTTATTCAGTTTCATGCTGAAACATAAATTCCCTTCCTTTATAATCCTGCTCACTAACTTGTTAGCAAATGATAATGCATGTGCCACACTAAACAAATAATAAATAGAAGTGATTGCATCATTGCAGAATAGAATGAATATTTCTGCCAAGATTTGCTACGCCAAATGTACCTGCCTTCAAGTGAAGGACCTGCCTACAACTGAAGGTCAGCTGCTACCTTTATCATGAATATCGAACTCTTCTTAAATTATCCGTGCAGTTGCTACTTAATAATACGGTTTATTCTTTCAGCGGAAATTTTATACATTATATAGACCTATTAACTGTACGGGAATCATTTGTAACTGGCACTCTCCTATCCGAGACAGTGGAAGAAGACCTATTCCTAAAATATGTAAGTTGAGGTGCTTTTAGAGTCGAGCATACACCAACGACATTCATTTATATTTCTTTAATTTTTTGCATTGCACCAACGGAGACTAGTTTGTAGCGGCGACAGGATGCGAAAGAGCTAAGACTGGAGAGGAAGCGACCATGATCTAAACTAACATGCAGCCTCAGCATCTAATTGGTGTGAAAAAATAGGAAACAACGGAAACCGTATTCAGAACTGTCGATAAAAATGTTCGAATCCACCATCTTCCGAATGAAAGCTAGCAGTTACAAGACCCGAACCGCGTACCCAACTCACTTGATTGCACCAATAACAGTAACTATTTTTATGTGTATCAGTACGTTGACATTCTGTAACGTCTCTTTTAATTGTAAATTTGAATTCTACTTCTGGTTGTTTAAGAAAGATTTCTAAACATGACCTACCTAAATGACCAGCAGTAGTAAACAAATAATTCCAGTTTTTTAAACTCTATATTGGTATGTTTGTAGGGTGCAGTAAGTTTAATCAATCGGTAATCCTCGTTATAAATATAAAATGTATAATTTAAAGATTTGTCGACTGATTTTAATTATCTTAAGTTCCTTGATTTAAGGTATAATACGAAAAACACTACTAAAATATGTATTTACCGGTTCATTTTTTAAGTCAGAGATAATAAAGAATGCACTTATACCCATAATTTGCCCCTTACAAGGTCGTAAACATCTAAGATTTAGTCGTGACATACACCGCCCTGTCAAGAATACAATGTGTTCTCCCTGGTTCATATTCCATGCCAGGTGAGGCTAGACAGCTGTAAAACATAAGCTGGACACATTTCCTCCAGTATCTAGCAGCGAGACTATAAAACTGGCCATCAAACTGTTGTACTAAAGCTCCAGTTTCATCTCTAGCGCTGCTCTGGGCATTACAAAACACTTTATATACTCGTCCCCGCTTAAACCACCGGCCCGCTGCCATCGCAATTAAACGCTTGGTTCAGTGAAAAGACTGAGAGTCGGCGAAGACGCGGCTCCTGTCTGTCGAAGAAAGGAATTTCAGGTTATCATGTATGTTATAACCAGACAGATCTTCTGTTCCACAGACTATTAATAATAAGAAATGTATATTATAATTCCCCCAGTGAATAAAACAAACGTGCCTTGGTGGGTGAGTTTTCTCCCCCAAGAACTCGTAAGTCGACATCTAGACAGTAAATGTACTTCCTTAAAGGAACAGCATGTCACGGAAACATGTTGGCCTTAGCTATCATCTTACCCAGTGTATCAAAACAGTCCTTGGCTATCTTTGAATGATAAGCAAATATGACGAAAAGTTTAGTTTAGTTTAGTTTAGTTTAGTTTAGTTTATTGCCTTTCTTATATGGCAGGGCTCAGGCTATGAAGCCTGCTATTATGCCAAACCATATTATACGATAGTTTTCCTTCACGCAAAATTTATCCGTCGGTCGGAATTTCCCTGGAAAAGTAGGCAGCAGAGATGGCGAGGAGAAGGAAATAACTGTACAACTCGTTTACAGATTAGTTGAATTTGTCAGTTAAGAAAAAAGAAAAACTAAACTCGTTGCTTATTCAATCCAATGTGGATCTTGACCACTCGACTTCCACTACATTTGGCTTATCAGGAAGAAGCAGAGCTGCAGTAAGTTCCCTATCATTTTCAAATTGTACATAAAACAGACCGTAAGGGAAATCAAAGAGGAACTTTGTAAAGGAATCACGTTTAAGGAGGGATAATCAAAACTCTGAGATTTGCCGATAATACTGTTATTTTATCTGAGTCAGGAGAAGATCTGGAGACGTTACTGAATAGTATATACAGTCTTGGAGAATGAACACATGGCAAAAATAAATACGTTCAAAACAGGCGAAATGTAATGCACTCGAAGTCAAGTGATGCACAAAATAATAGCATAGATTAGGAAATGAGTGTTATAGAAGATGAATATTGTTACTTGAGTAGCAGAAGAACTAACGATGGCAGAAGTAAGGTGGACATAAAATACAGACTAACACAAGAAACGAAGATCTTTCATACGAAAATAAATTTGCCCAATTCAACTACATAAAAATACTTTTGAAGACTCTTATGGGGAGCGTAGGACTGTAAGGAGATGAAGCTTGGGCAATAACAAGCACAGAAAGGAAGAGAAGAAAACAGAAGCGTTTGCAATACGGTGTTACAGAAGAATACTGAAGTTGAGATGGTAGATGGATCGCAAATGAATGGATTCCGAATCTAGTTAGTGGGAGGAAAACAATTTGGCGAAATTTGACCAGAAGAAGATATGCAGTGATAGGAAATATCTTGAGACACCCAGAACTTGTTCATTTCGTTTTTAGGAAAGTGCGGGCGGTAAGACCAGTAGCTTGGAATGGATGGCTGCATCAAATCAGTCTATGAATTGATGACCCCCCCCCCCAAAAAAAGGAGTTAACTCTCCTCGAATGGAATCACACATGTCAACAATATTTGTAGCATACAGTTCGTAACACTGATGTTCAATGTTCCTTTAACTCGCACCGATCTTAACAATGAAGTGCCGCAATATTACACTTGAAAAGTATTTTTAACGTGGCAGTACGTCTCCTGATGCATGGATCCTTTTCGCATTAAAGCACTATTTAAATATTCAACTGTCTAGGCTGGGATTCGATCCTGCAGGCTTGAGTACAGGAGGCGAAAGTCTAACACAGCTATGCAGCGCTCCATGCAGTTCATTTCTACATCTCCTTGAACGTTCAAACACATAGCACTCGTCATTCAACACCACACCACCTCTCTTTTACATCTTCCATTTCTACCTTTGTTAGGAATCAGTGTCACAGTAATTGGGTCTAACAGAAGACCTTACCAGATTGCCCAACAGTAATTCAATATTGCACAGACATTTATCATTTCATGTTCTCCAATTAGAACCCCTGCCAGTCTGCACTGGAATTAATACTGTTAGGCTAATGAAACAAGGGTAGTGGAGAGGACTAAAAAGGAACGGTACGAGAATTACATTGAGCTGGCAAGTAACTTGTACATTAGTCATGTCGCTGTACAGATTCAGTTCTGAGATCAATATATTTTAAATGTCAAATGTAACAAGGTATTCTAAAAACCAAACCCTATGGCGCAACAGCCCCGAAGGGCCGTGGTCTACCAAGCGACCGCTGCTCAATCCAATGGGCTGCAGATTACGAGGTGTCGTGTGGTCAGCACGACGGATCCTCTCGACCGTTATTCTTGGCTTGCTAGACCAGGGCCGCCATCTCACCGATAGCTCCTTAACTGGAATTACGTAGGCTGAGTGGACCTCGAACTAGCCCTCAGATGCACGTAAAAATCCCTGACCTGGCCGGGAATCGAACCCGAGGCCTCTGGGTAAGAGGCAGGCACGCTACCCCTACACCGCTGGACCGGCAACAAAGTATTCCACTAGGTCATTTGTAAAGAAAAAAAAATGTGAACACCGAGCTCAAAATTGTTCTGCAAACAACGGAGACAATGTGTAACATTAATCGCAGGTAGCACGATAGATCTAACAACACGTAAGCGCACTCAGTCCACCATAATCAAAATACACTCAAGTCCATGTGTCTTCAGTAGGTTATTAATTCAATATTACATTGACTGATGTTATTTCACGATCTGCTATTAGAATTCCGTTCCACGTTTTAGGGTGTCTAGAGTTACGAAAATTGGAAGATATTTGGGAGAGGGAGGGAGGGCAATCAATCATCAATGATCTGCATTTAGGGCTGTCCACCAGGTAACAACCTATCAATTGTTTACCTAGCCCTTTCTTACATATTTTCAAAGAAATTGGAAATTCATCGAACATTTCCCTTGATGAATTATTCCAACCCTTAGGTATTCTTTATCATATAAATGAATATTTGCTGCAATTTGTCCTCTTGAATTATCTTCATATTACGATCTTTCCTAGTTTTAAAATCTCCACCCAAACTTATTCGTCTACTAATGCCATTCCATGCCATCTCTCCACTGACAGCTCCGAACATACCATTTAGTCGAGCACCTCGTCTCCTTACTCCAAAGACTTCACAGCTCCAAGTTCGCGACATTTTCGTAATATTATTCTTTGTCGGAAATCATCAAGAACAAATCGTGCTGCTTTCCTTTGAATCTTTCCCAGTTCTAGTATCAAGTATTCTTGGTAGGGGTCCCATACACTGGAACCATACTTCAATTGGGTTATTACCGGGGACTTACACACCCTTACTACAACCCCTAAGAATGTCGCCCTCCGGATTTCAAGATCACGGGTTCAAATCAGGCAGATGTGGTCAGATTTTTGATCATTGGGAAGAGGTTCATTTGGTACTCCATGCCGTACGATATCGGCTTGTAATAGACTACTGTTGATGCGATGCATTCGGCGTATATGCGAAAAATTTAATCAGAACTCGGTAATACGTCCCCCAATAGTCTGGCTCCTTGGCTGACTGGTGAGCGTACTGGCATTCGGTTCAGAGGACCCAGAGTTCGATTCTCGGCCAAGTCGAGGATTTAACAGCATATGGTTAATTCCTCTGGCTCGGGGACTGGGTATTGTGCGCGTTTTAAGACACTTAATACACATACAATACACCAAACTACCAACCAGCACAAAAATACACAATGGTGAATAGGCTACATCGCTCCACATAGGTTTGGCGAAAGGAAGGGCGCCCGGCCGGAAAAAAGGATCCAAATCCACATCAAGTGCTGTCTTCTATAAATTAGTCCCTCCCGATGGGTGGGGGCGGTAGAATAACACCCACGGTATTCCCTGCTTGTCGTAAAAGGCAACTAAGAGGGGCACCAGGGGATCTTAACTTGGGAGCGTGGGTTGGCGGCCATGGGGCCCTTAGCTGAGTCCTGGCATTACTTACACTTGTGTCAGACTTCTCACTTTAACTATGCTATCCGACCTCCCTTGTTCAACTCTTCTTCTTTTCCGACCCCGACGGCATTACGCATTGAGGCCTAGGGAGTCTTTCATTTTCACGCGCTTGGTGGTCCTTCTCTTTCTTTGGCCAATATCTTCGTTTTCCGAAGTGTTGGATCCCTTCCATTTTTTGCCTCTGATTAGTGTTAATGGAGGACGGTTGCCCAGTTGTTCTTCCTCGTAAAACAATAATCACTACCGCCACCTCAATAATCTGAAAATAAAAGACCAGAAATACGAGGAAGAATACGTCCCCTAGTAGATTTCTGACGAGCTATCATTGTACTAGCGAGAGACACGGTAATGTAGAGTACAATGAGATATTTTTAGATATTCCAATTCTAAGAACTTCTAAACAACCCAACGTAATCAGTTTCCGTACGCAACTAAATATTGATTATAATGCATTTTTGCCACCTTGACAAAGAATAGTGTTTTTAAATTAGAAATATAGGCAACTTGTTCATAATGTCGATAAAACTACGAGCACGATAAAGAATGTATATTCAGTTTAACAGATCATGTGAAAGCTTCAGCAGCTAGCACAAGAAACAAAACAGATCTTTTCGTTCTCACACAACACATACGGCTGTTAACCATGATGTTACTATGTCTAAGTGGTGGCACTCCAAATCAGTTCTTTAATTGAACCTTTATATACTGACAAAGAGGTGTGGAGAACTAAATCAAAGCTTCAGGATCTGGTAACGTACGTCCAGAGCACGTGGGCCTTATTTTCGTATTAAAAGACCTAGTAATTTATATGTTCAATTTGATTTTCTATAATTTTATTAATGGTTACTCTTAAAATTTGCCGGAGTGTAACTGTAACTGAAATGAAATAAATACGGGAGGATATAACAAAATATTATTAGAAAAATATTTAGTCACTGGTTTGGAACAGAAAAGTAACAAAATACTGGCTTCGAAATTTTGGTTAGCAATATTATCTTGCTTGTTTTACATGTATAAAGCAATATTTCCCAAATAAAATTTTAATTTTTCATTGGACTTGAAAATTTGATAAATGTTGAGTCCAAAAGTATCATCGAGGTTTGCCTATATGTGTCCAAGAATTTGCTGTGTGATCAAACCTTTAAATATCTCAAGCCAGCAAATACAGACTTATACCACTTGGGGGAAATCAGCGGCTCAAGTGATTAACTAACCTCCAAAACAAACAGGAAAAAAAAGCTATCTCTGTACAGACCATGAAAGCCCTTAAACGAGTGGAATATAAAAACGTTCACCTCGGCATTGTGTGGGATAAACGGATTAGCTCTATGCTCGGCGCGTTTGCTCTCCAGGAATCAACCCCATACTCATTTTTGTTGTAGGCTGGGTGAAACTCAGAGCCATATTCTTCAGAAGTAGAAATCCAGTTTCTAAATTCTTCGACTTTCTGACGATGAATCGCGTACCGCCTCCGGTTGGTTAGGCAGCCCCTTTAACAGACCTCTAGAGAGATGAAAAGAAACTAGTTGCTAAAACTGCAGTTCATTATTTATTGGACCTCTTACTGCGCCTCTGATAGCTGACTTGTTCACGGGATGTGTACTTCAGTCATCCAAAAACCCGGGTTAAGGATCTGAACTATTTATGACCTATGAATATCGACGATAAATCACTTCCACTCCGAACCATAACAACTACAAATTGACCCGGTAACGACGCCCGGCAATGAATGGCTTCGCGAGATGGCGAATCAGACGAGCTCAGTTGCACGAGAGGAAGAAAAGATGCTCCCTTCTGTTTCCAGTGCGCAAAATGGCACATTTTTTTCGCTGTAATCGACAGCGTGTAAGTGCCGTAGTTGCTAAAAAATATTATGCATTTAATATGGCAATACAATGGTAATGAATTTGAACAACAGCAAATTAATAATAATAATAATAATAATAATAATAATAATAATAATAATGGGGGTTTTGCCTGTTCCCCTATCGGGCGCGTCCCAGGTGGCCGATCGGGGGGCTCACCGGACTTGTCCGGAGGGCTTGAGGGAAATAAAATACCTCTCGCGGACCAAAAACAGGCACAGCCAGAAAACATCTTGAGGCAACCTCTGAGGCTCAATACCTTAGTTGTAACTATGAGATTGACAAAGATCAATCTCCCCATTATCTTCAACTTACTAGCATGATGGCAACGTCAGTTAATGATACTACTACCCCAGGCCCTAGTATTCATACTAGGTTTTCTCGGTCATCGGATTCTGGGGGACCGAGAACATCATGCGGGAATGTATCGGAGCTTCCCAAATCTCTTCGCCCAAAGGAAAAACATTTTATTGGCACTTTAAACATCAACACGCTTCGCAAAATTGGAAAGTTGAAGCACTTAACAGACACATTAGACCAACTCAACATCCAAATTCTGGCACTCCAAGAAACTAGGTACAGTGACGAAAATCATTTTGAATCAGGAAACTATAGAATTTATAAAGGTAAACCAGCTACCCTCCTCCCTAACAAAATATTACAATTTGGCACTGGTTTTGCAGTGAGAAAAAATATCACAAATTCGGTATTATACTTTACATCTCCTTCTGAAAGAATTTCGCTAATGACAATCAAATCAGGAAACAAAGCTTATACACTAATCAATGCACATGCACCAACAAACAATTACAATCAAAAAGACCCACAGAAGGTAGATGACTTCTGGGAATTACTAGAAGAAACTACAGCCAAAGTTCCAAAACATCATGTCAAAATTCTGCTGGGGGACTTCAATGCACAAATTGGCAAAGAGAAGAAATTTAGGACCACTGTAGGACTTTACCCTGCTCACAAAAGAACCAATAAAAATGGAGAACGTTTAATTGGCTTCTGCGAGAATTTCGATCTAAAATTGATGTCAACCCATTTCCTGGCACTTCCACAAAAGAAAATGACATGGAGATCCCCGAACATGCATTTAGGAGAATTTCAACTAGACCATGTGGCTATTTCCAAGAAAAACCAAAAAGAAATTATGAACGTTAAAGTCAAAAAGGGAATTATTGACTCCGACCACCACCTACCTCTTGTTAAAGTAAAGTTTCAACCCAACAGGAAGAAAACCAAAACAATCAGAAACCCAACAATCTACCCTGAATTTCTGAGACAGAACTCAGACAATTTCCTTGCGAATATCTCCAACGATGCTCCTTCAAACTGGCTAGAACTCAAGGACACACTCTTGAAAGCTTCACAAAACATCAGCAATCCCCCAAGGAAACGCAAACACAGGTGGTGGAATGACACCTGTGACAAGGCCATAGAAGTCAGAATTAGGTCCTGGCTAAACTGGAGTTCCCATAAACTGATCAAAATCGTGATGAATTCTTCAAAACACAGAAACAAACCTCAAAAATCATCAGATCTGTAAAACGAAAATATGATCAAAACAGACTGGTAGAAATAGAAGAAGATTTCAAGAAAAACAATACACGGAACTTCTACAGAACATTCAGAGAAGAATTATCCAATTACCAGGCACCTAGTCTCTGTTTCAAACGTACAGATGGGACTTTGGAAACAAGTAATAAGGGAAATTGTGAACTCCTAGCAAACCATTTCATGGACCTTTTAAACTGTGAATCTCCAAAGGAACAATTCACCTATGAAAAACCAACACCTAATCCAGATTCAGAACCCCCCACATTACAAGAAGTCAAACAAATAATCAGAGATTTAAAAGACAACAAAGCACCAGGAGAAGATGGAATAATCGCTGAAATGTTGAAAATTGGTGGTGACAAACTGGCCCAGAGTATTCAAAAAATCTTACAGGACATTTGGTTTTCTGAAGAAATTCCGGAGGATTGGAAATGTGCATTGATTCACCCGCTTCACAAGAAAGGAGACAAATCAGATATTAATAACTACAGAGGAATTTCTCTCCTCTCACTCGTATATAAAATCTTCTCTAAAGCTCTACTTAATAGATTAGAGAAACAAACAAACCACCTGATCGGAGATTATCAGGCTGGATTCCGAAAAGGGAGATCCTGCGCAGAACAAATCCTAAACCTAAAAACCATACTACAGATTCGCAAAACCAAACAAACAGTAATCACCTTTGTTGACTTCAAAAAAGCGTATGATTCCATAGATCGGCAGACCCTGTTCAACATACTAGAGGAATTTCAAGTCGACAGGAAAACGAGGGAATTGATTAAACAAACTCTGACCAACACAACATCAAAAGTTAAGTTCTTGGGAGAAATTTCTGAACCGTTCGAAATCAGAACTGGCGTCCGACAGGGAGATGGACTATCCCCACTACTATTCAATTTAGTTTTGGAAAAAGTGATTCGTAAATGGAGAAAAGAAACTAAAGGTATAAACATTGGCAGACTTCTTAAAGACAAAATTCACCTTGACAGCTTAGCTTTCGCAGATGACCTTGCGATCCTTTCGAACAACAGACAAGAAGCAATCCAATCCATAGAAAAATTGAATGAAATAGCCGCAAAAACCGGACTTCAAATTTCATTTGAAAAGACGCAGTTTATGGAAGGAACTAAATCAAGATTCGACAATCAACCATTAATCACCAATTGTGGAATAATTTCCCAAGTAGACAAATTCAAGTATCTAGGTGAAATTATTCAGCCAGCAGGTTTAAATCAGGAAGCTAACAAAGAAAGAACTGCTAAACTGCAAAGGGCTTACAAAATCACATGGAACAGATACAACAAAAGATGTATATCAAAAAATGTAAAATTACGACACTACAATACAGTCATCAAACCAGAGGCACTGTACGCATCTGAAACACTGATCATTGGCGGCAGGTCACAAATGAAAAGCATTGAGAAACAAGAGAGGAAAATTCTCAGAAAAATCCTAGGACCAAAGTTCGAAAATGGAATTTGGATGAAAAAGAAACCACACGAAATTTTTCAATTCACAGAAAAAATCACAGATACCATCAGAAAGAGATGACTAAAATTCTACGGACACCTACACAGAATGGATAACAACAGGCTGACAAAGAAAATTCTAAATCTAGCTCTAACCCTGAAAATCCGCAACAATTGGTTAGCAGAAATTCATGAAGATCTACAAGAAATGGGTATTGAAGACGAAACCATTCAAGATAGAATGAAATTTAGAAGCTTAGTAAACAAACATAAATTTGCAGAGAAACCAACAAGAAAAAATACAGGCTGGACAGAAACACGCAGAAAGGAACACAGTGAAAAAATGAAGAGATATTGGGAAGAAAAGAAGAAGAAACATTGTGCAAAATAAGTTCAAACGCGCTCCACAGCTGGGCACAACGAATCAAAAAATAATAATAATTGTTTGGCTTCAACTACCGTGTGCAGACATTTTAACCTGGCACGCACTAGACTACCTGCTCGTCAATTTTGACAGAATTACGCAGATATCTCTCTCTCTCTCTCTCTCTCTCTCTCTCTCTCTCTCTCTCTCTCTCTCTCTCTGGCGATCTATAGTTGACTTAATACTGAACACCAAATGTGTCACCGAGCTCTTTTACGTGCCGAAATCGTACGACGTGGAGTGCTGAATGTACTAAATGTAGTTCCAGAAAACAGCCTAAAATCTCTTGTTTATTTACTAGTTTTCTTTTTTATTCAAGTCCTACCCAAATTAACTTATTTATATAATTCTTTCTTTAATGGGTTCCTTGGTTCAATACCCTCAGGAGTTTTTGATTTTTTGGATAATATCCACACCGAATATAGCTATAAGGGCTTAAGTGAAACTCTGCATTGACTCAAATTAGCGCTCGAAGTGGTAGAAAAAAACAAACTACTAATCTAATCAACCGAATAACGATGATTAAGAACAGGATTGTTATTTTCAGAAATAAATAATGTATTATCATACTTTATTATATTTTATTTACCTAAAATTCGTAGCTCATATCTCTAGGATCTTGAACATTGAGTTGCTTGCCTGAAGGGCTAGAACAGCGGATTTTTTCCTGCCCTTCAAAAATGCAGCTATCCCTGCCGGGTTTGAATACGCGATCTCGGGACCCGGATACCACAAGGAAGCTATAGACGTTGCCTACGAGATACATAAGGCCGGGAAATACAGCACACTAGACTCGGCCTCGATATACTTCCGACAAGCGCCGCTAGAGTTCTCTTTACTGAGCTGTCTCGCCCGCTCATTACAACACGTTCCAGAACGAAAACCTATAAAAATTCATTAAAACTAGCAATATCAGAAGACACCAAAACAGATGTGAGATTAAAAGTAGGCCAAGAGCAGTTGTATGACTTACTTTCTACAACGTTTTTCTTACATTTTGCCTAAACAAAATGAGTAATTCACGAAAGAAGCAGAGAAGTCTAGTAGCGAGTTTGTCACTTCTTCCCGTTTTCTTTAATTCTGCCTCAGTGTATCCGATAAACTGGTCGAAAGTGTGGTCATAAATATGGGTTTAATCACTATCTTATAAATTATCAGCTATCCTACCTTTTCTTCCACACATATGATGTTGCGACATTCGTATTGAAGCCGCTGTTTGGAGAGCGATGTTATGCCCGTTTCGCCATTAGAAAATCTTATATAATTTTTAGCATCTTCTGGTGTGTTATGGTTAGGCAGTGCAAGGATCTGAAATCTGTAGCCGGCAGGTGCTTTCCTATGCCAGAGGACTCAAATTTTTAGCGTCGTTTCTCCATATTTCACTCTTTCTTCCCGTAAGATTCAGCTTGTTCTATCAGGAATAAAGCTCCTAAATAATCATTTGTACCATTATTTTGAAACTGGTTTACTTTCTGGTCAAGGTCAGATATCTTAAATCATTTTTCTGATTTCATTACCACCGGGCGAGTTGGTCATGCGGTTAGAGGCGCGCGGCTGTGAGCTTGATTCCGGGAGATAGTGGGTTCGAATCCCACTGTTGGCAGCCCTGAAGATGGTTTTCCGTGATTTTCCATTTTTACATCAGGGCTGTACCTTAATCAAGGCCACGGCCGCTTTCTTCCAACTCCCAGGCCTTTCTTATCCCATCGTCGCCATAAGACCTATCTGTGTCGGTGCGACGTAAAGCCACTAGCAAAAAAAAAAAAAAAAAAAGATTTCATTACGGTATCCTACTTTTCAATATAAAGACTGTTTTCCGTAATCTGGCATTTGAAATTTCATCCAAATAGATTTAGATTTAACATAAGTTAGATACTCGTAGCCTTTCCTTGACACAGAAACGAGACTTGTAGGTACTTCTTTTTTGTTTGTGGGTGACGTAGATCGGTTATATGCTGAAGATATGGTATGTTCATCGTTATCTGAATCATAATTTTTTCTAAATTTTGATGGCAATACGTCATTTCTTGAAGCTGGAGCCTTCTTGCGTTTGACACTTTTCTGTTGTGAACAGGATATACACTAAAAACAGAAGGAAATTAGTTGTGGATAATTCACTTGATTGATATGCTTACATTGAAATCTAATGTATTAAAATGCAAGCTACATGCTCGTGCCTAGAAATAGCTTGTCTGCATTTCTCTCTTAAACAGCACTCCGAGGGAAAATTATGGAAGGTCACATGTTCTTGCTTTTTAGCGGTATTTGAAGTACATAGAGGTACACAACAGTGCACCATGCTTTTCAACCTGACGGACACTCACCGACAGAAACAATACGCACAATAAATCGCATAAAATCAACACAACATCCCAATTATTCCGTACATCACAATGTTAAAGTCCGCCAAGAGCAGAACAGAAACCTGACATCTAGCGGCCAAACCGTGAACACGGTCGGGCCGTCTTTTCAGCCGTAAATTAGTAGCTATGTCCCGGCCTTGTACATCTCGTAGGCAACGCTATAGAAAAGGATGTACACTTACAGATAAAATTTCCTTGTAATGTTACACCAGCAGCTGCCAAGTATTTCTATATGCCAGTTAACAATGAGATTATGATACAGTTCATACTCAAAGAGACGTACAACTTATGTTTAATCAGGGCAATGCTACGCTGCAGAGACTACAGATATGTATGAAAATACAGCAGCATGTCACCAGCACACATACGATTCTGATAGATTAGGTAAGGCAGAACTAAGGCAGACTATTTAAAACATAAGAGGACAAGACTGGGTCAAAAATCCTTACGGTACTCCTGCAGTCACTTCAGAATACTGGGAATTAAAGTTTCAAATACTACAATCACTGCTGTGTTAACAAAGGCCAAAATAAACCTTACTTAATTGGCCCTCATTGTGTCGCTCAATTCTGTACAACGCACAGTTTCGAGGAGTCTCTATGTTTCAAGGCTATCATTCTCGTTAAATGCAGATGCAGTGCAAGTAGCTGTGATTCCTTCACTAGTGAGAGAATTCCTCAATTTGTGGGACTTAGGTGTCCCAGGCCTTGGAACAAGGTGTGGAAGCAGGTGATATTTATTTAGATAGTAAGCGGTACACGCTCCGGCTCCTTAGCTGAATGGTCAACGTAGTGGCCTTATGTTCATAGGGTCCCGGATTAATTCCTGGCCGAGTTGGGGGTTTAACTAACTTATGTATCGTTAATTCGAATGGTTCCGGAATTGGATGTCTGTGTGTTCGTCTCAATACATATCCTTATCTACACACAACACATCACACTACTAACCACCACAGAAACACACAACAATTACATCCCTTCACATAGAGCTTGCGTTAGGAAGGACAACCAGCCATAAAACTGGACCAAATACTTACACTAGCTGAACCCAGAACACTGGAAAAACTTCAAGGAGAATAAGAAGTGGGGGGGATATACATGGACTGCATCTATTCTTCTTCTTCTCCCCCTCCTCCTCTAAGTCGATTTCTTCTGGCCGTGTCGCACATGTCTAGAATATGGCAGCTGAGTCTATTATATGACTGATGAAATGAAATGGGGTATGGCTTTTAGTGCCGGGAGTGTCCGAAGATAAGTTCGGCTCGTCAGGTGCAGATCTTTTGATTTGACACCCGTAGGCGACCTGCGCGTCGTGATGAAGATGAAATGATGAAGGCGACACATACACCCAGCCCCCGTGCCAGCAAAATTAACCAATGATGGTTAAAATTCCCGATCCTGCCGTGAATCGAACCCGGGACCCCTGTGACCAAAGGCCAGCACGCTAACCATTTAGCCATGGAGCCTGGCATATGACTGATAATGTCTGTTGGATGATTCCTGCCAGTTGTGGAGATGTCGTGAATTTCTTTGTGGACGACCATACAGGAATCTTTTAAGCTCTGTGCCACAATGAAACGAATGCTGTGACGTGTGACATTAATTATTTTTAGTGCAGTGAACTAAGACGCGAGGAAGGCTTTCGAACTCGTTGTAACGACGGTTACTGTCATAGGTCCTGCCGAGAATAATTCGTACTGCTGCTACGTTACCTATCACTGACGTACTTGCAACATAGAGTTAAGTTTCCTGAACGGTATGCATTCCGAAATATCAAATTCGTGAGTTTAAATAGTGAAAAAGAAAGTAACATATTTCCAATTAATTTTTAAAACTGATTTGTTGTTGCTATCCAAACCGACTATGGTATAACAAGGGTTCATGATCAAGTCAAACAATTCCCCCGCCTGTACACTATGAATCGGAGAATCGTCAGTTTACTTTAGGTATTCTTGGGTCTCTCTAAAGACATCTAATAATTTCAGATTGCTCTCACAGAGATTGTACAATACGAATGAAGACGAGTTCAAATTCCTTACCGTTTCATTGACAGCGGAGGGCGGTTCGGGGTGAAGGGGGTAGCCACGGGTCCGGATCGATCAGCTCAACCAGCAGCTGCCGCACAGTGGAGCGAGGGAGGGAGCTCAATGAAGATCTAGTCAGCTAAAAATATTCTTGGAAGGCTTTATGCTCATTCTCCATCTCAATTTCGAAATGGAGCTTTCAACATGCAACAAAGTGCCTTTGTACCCTAAATACCATCCGATACTGTAAGTCTCCTGCCCAGGGAATTACAGCCGGCAAAAGCGAAACTCACTTCAGTCTCTTCGATCAAATTTCCTCGCGGTTTCTATTGCTAACTGTGGCCAGTAAAACTGTATTGTTTTGCTTCTCTTCATTCCAGTAGTCATCAGAAAACATGCATTTAATTAACTTTCTTTGAAAGAGGGGTCTTATAAATACATAACAATCGAGGAATGGGAAGTATGAGTTATTCAGAAATGAGAGAGGCAGGGCTGCAGCCTGTCTCCTCCCATTTTTAATGTTTATATAGAGTAGATAATATAGGAAATCAAAGATAATTTTGGAATGGGAATAAGAGTTCAACACAACTCTAAGATGTCATGAGAGAGAGAGTGTGTGTAATAATGTTTTAAGGTCCCATGCGGTTTTTAGAGACGCCGAGGTACCTGAATTTTGCCCCGAAGAGGTTATTTTACGTGCCGGTAAATCTAACAACACAAGGCTGGTAACGAATCCGTCATCTTGGGCTCAGAAGGCCAATGATCTACCGCCAGGAAATGTGAATAAATCGAGAACAAACGAACTGGTATGAAGTCACAGGAAAAGTGAGAAATATCATATTAGGATATGAAGCCTTTAATGAAATAGGCGAATATAGTATTTGAGTATTCGCAGAAGCGAGGTAGTGACATAAAATTTAGAATAACCCATGCGACGGAGATTTTTTTACACAGAAAAGAAACTCATTTACCTTAAACATGAAGAAATGCAATATTATTCACAAAGTTTACACCGGAGTATTTTAAATTTCCTTGTCTCTATTGAAATTATACTGAGAAGTAAATATACCTTCTGAAATCTTAGAAATATCAACGTACAGATAAATACTGTTCTAAATTCTCATTGCTCTATTAATTGGGGAGTTCATATTAATTTCAGACTTAGCCTTTGAAATAAAGAAGATCGCGTTGTTAGTACAAAGTTAACAGAAACTTCCCACAACCTTTACAAAAACTTAACTCCCATCGCCTTCCAATTCTCGCTGAGGATAACTGTTTGCAATCAGCAGTACAACCCAAGCCTAATGGGGGTGTAATACGGGAGTGCTTCTCACCAAGGCAGCAGCGGTTCAAATCCCGCACAAGGCAACTAGGATTTTAAAAATTAAAACTTACGTTCCTGTGGTTCTGATTCCACGTAAAATTAAGAGGTTCCGTAGTTATAATCACGATATCTACAAATCATGTAAATATGCCTTACTTTGCAGCAATTCGAGGATATACAAATTCGGAACGAAAACGAAAAACAATTAATTTAATCGAAATAACCTCTGAATGGCAGACCATCGTGATTATGTTACTGCATTTACTGTAAGTGGACGTAACAAAATGGTAACGAATATTTGTAACGATAGACGGAAGTAACATCATCCTTCTTCTTTCCTGGCCCTTTTCCTACTTATCTGGAGTCGACAAAAATGTGGACACAGTCGTTTTACGGCTAGATGGCCTTCATGACGCCAACCCTACGTGGAGAATTGTATTCACTATTGCATGTTTCTGTGGTAGTTGGTAGTGTTATGTGTTGTGTATAGATGGAGAAGTGTGTATTTGGAAAAAACACAAAGCACCCCGTTATTTCTTGTGGAGAGCAGCATCAGTCAAACGAATTAATCATATGCAGTTAAAATACACGACCCGGACGGAAATCGAACCCTGGACCCTCTGAACCGAAGGCAACTACGCTGACCATTCAACTGAGGAGCCGCACATTTATATATACAGAATATGTAACTAATGTACATGTACATCGGCATCATACGCTAAATAAATAAATAAATAAATAAATAAATAAATAAATAAATAAATAAATAAATAAACTTCATTAATCACTATTCACATATTTGCTTTCTTTCTGTCTTTCTTTCTTTCTTTCTTTCTAAGGTATTACGCGACAACATTGACTTTCTTTCCAGAAGATGTGTATCCTCATTGCAAGGTGTCTGTGACCCACGTCGATGTACGATGAGCAAGAGCACGTTGCAGCGGTGGAGGAAAAAAAAAACAAAAAAAAAACTATTAACTAACTACTAGCCAATGGCTTGATGGCACCCAACAGACACAGCACGCAGACACGTGGTTTTACTCCGAAGGGCGACCACTTGCTTGGAATCTCGTCTCGCTGGCTCCGGTCGGTATCCAGGTAGCCTGCAGCGCCTCCACACGGCCGTTGCTTTGAGACTTCCAACTTTCAACTTCCAACGTACAGTACGCGAATGACAAAAGCTGCGCGACTTCGATGTAGAAAAACAGTCATTGTATTTACCAACTCTAAATGGCGGTATTCTAGATAAATGGAAATACTAGATCACGAGGACAGAAATTGGCAAACACGACACAGTGCCACTTTTCTGGAACACACACCTATATATTCTTGCAGCACATCTTTACCCTCTTTCTTTCTCAATAAAAATACTGTATGTTGTACAAAATTCCAGCTTATTAATGTATTATTGCCAGCAAGATGGTGTATGGGTAGCGTGCCGGCCTCTTACCCGGGGAGGTGGACTCGGGTTCGATTCCCGACCAGCCCAGGAATGTTAATTCTGGACTGAGGACTTGAACTTAATTCAGTCTCGTGAAGCTAAAACTGAGAAGCTGCCTGGAACGAGACACAGCGGACCTGGTCAAGAAAACAAAAAAATACAGTCGAGGAAGTCGTCCTACGTACCTCGTGGCACTCCCATATTGCAAGCCATCTAGCTGGGCAGCAGTCGTCTTGGTAGGCTAAGGTGCTAATGAGCTGTTGCGATACAGGTTTGTTCGGTTTCTTAACGTCTGATCCTGCTCTCCACAAGAAATAACAAATTCAGATTTTCCCCTACACCAGATCTAAACACGTCCACAAGCTCATTAGCAGTATTGAATAATGTTGAGCAAAGCGATGTTATTCCGCTATTTTTCAAATGGAATACATCTAACAGTTATATGTTCATAGGCCTATAAGCTACTAATGTTTATATACTGTAATTCAAAAATAACAGTTGTGTGCAATTAGTAATACTGAGAATCTGATAATAATTGTGGACAAAATGTATGAAGTTCGTAACATATGCGACCCCCCTCCCCTTCCCATTTATCCCACTCCACTGACAAAGGAAATAACTATCTCAAAATGCCCTTGCATCTTTCGTAATAATTTTCTCTTTTTTTAGGTTGCGAATATTCTGTTTGTCTTTCAGTTCCAGTTCCACTAGTTCACGACAAGTCATAATAATTTCTCATTCGTACCCATAAAGAATTTCCACAAATGGGGTCGATTTCTAGTTTGAGCGATATCAGAGTGACTGACATCGTCACAGTTTTCTCACCAAGGTGACTCCGGTTCGAATTTGAGCATATACAAGTGTGATTTTGTATACAGTATTTATATTTTATTGAAAGGCTAAGTTAGGACTGAACTCGAGCGATTAAGCTGTACGCATAAACTGGATTCGATGGTAGGGTCATGTGAGGCGAATGGAGAAGGATAGGTTACCTAGGAGAAAATGGACTCGGTTATGGAGGGTAAGAGAATTAGAAAAGTAGAGGGAGACCAAGATGACGATGGTTAGATTTTCCCTAGAGGTTTATCGTCAAACTAACATATCGAAAGTTTCCGGCGACGCAAGAAGGGGAGGGTAGCGGCCGTTACCGGAAACCACGGAAAACCATATTACGGGCTGCCGACGGTGGGATTCGAACCCACTCTTTCCCGAATGCAAGCTCACAGCTACGCGACCCTAACCGCACGGCCAACTCGTTCGGCGTAGCGTTCGTTAAAGTCACACTAACTCATATAGGTTTTCGGCAACTATGGGACAGGAAAGGGCTAGAATTTGGAAATAAGCGACTGTAGCCTAATTGAAGTACAGCCCCAGCATTTTGCCGGTGTGAAAATGGGAAACCATAGAAAACCATCTTCAGTGCTGCCGATGGTGGTGTTCGAACCCACCGTCTCCCGAATGCAAGCAAATGGCTACGTGGTCCGTAGCGCGTAGTCAACTCGCTCGGATATATTAAAAATTAAATTAAATTAAATACAATATATTTAAGAGACAAGTCCTTGTGGTTCCTGTCTGTGATCACGATATGAACAGTCACGTAAAAACAAAACAAAAGACCACGATTCCTGCACCATTCCTTTTGGGTATAAAAAATCTGTATGATAACCTGTTTTGCTACGGTGAGTGTACATGTGGTTAACTGGGCCTACGATTGAGATGGAAGCAGCATATAAGGTTTGTACACAAACGATAAGCAGAAATAGCAGCATAACAAGGAAATGACTGCTTGTCAAGAATAAAGAACATTAAAACCGTCAATCTAGTTTAGCTGTTTTCAGAATGTAAATCGCGCTAAAAATATACGGGCATCATTATCTTATTAGATTGGGGAACTCATTTTAATACTGGAACCCGTCCGTAAAACTCCGACTTGTTAACAATGATTGTGCCCTTCCCTAACTACGTTGCTGTACACCACTTATAAACGACTCACACGCACAGCATCATTTACCATTCTTGCTACCTAAAGTGGATCAGTGGTAAGCGCGCCCGACTCATGATCCCAACTTCGTGAATTCGATCCTGGCTGAAGTTGTCCATCTTTGAAGGGTGGTCAAATATTTTGGCTCTCCATGTCATTGACATGTTAAAGAACTCTCGTGGCTCACTCAGTGTCAGCTGACAAAATTAACTGAGCCAAAGACGCTCACAAATAATCAGCCCCCGACTAACCAAAATAGACTATCTCCACTATTTCCCGAATGCAAGCTCACAGCTGCGCGCCCCTAACCGCACGGCTAACTCCCTCGGTTTTCGTTTTCCTTGTTTTGACGTCACAATGACACATGAAAGGTTTCTGACGACGCATGAAAGGGGTATCGGGTAACGGCCGTGACCTTATGGTACAGCCCCAGGATTTCCCAGCTGTGAAAATAAGAAGCCATGGAAAACCAAGCTCAGCGCTGCCGACGGCGGGAATCGAACTTACCAACTCCCGATTGCAAGCTGGCAGCCAACTCGCTCAATAAACTTCACAGAAAGAATAACGTTTAGAAATGACATGGTGTATGGCTTTTAGTGCCGGGAGTGTCCGAGGACAAGTTCGGCTCGCCAGGTGCAGGTCTTTTGATTTGACTCCTGCAGGCGACCTGCGCGTCGTGATGAGGATGAAATGATGATGAAGACGACACATACACCCAGCCCCCGTGCCAGCGAAATTAACCAATTATGGTTAAAGTTCCCGACCCTGCCGGGAATCGAACCCGGGACAACTGTGACCAAAGGCCAGCATGCTAACCATTTAGCCATGGAGAACGTTTAGAAAATAAAGTAAAACAGATCTATTATCAGGAGAAAAGGCACTGCAGATAGACATAACCTCCTGGAGCAGAAAGAGAGGAATAAAGTAAAAGCGAGTCTGAATGTAGGCTGTTTCCCAGAGGATCTACTCCAGAACATCGTTAAAAAGGCAAGAATAAGATAAATGTACGCATTTGTAGTAATACAGTGTGTTGTAAGCTATTATCAAATCTTAGCGGCTCCCTCGATTAAAGAGCTTATGAAGAGCGAGGTCGAGATTTGTTTTGAACAACACACAGTTGTGCTCGAGTCACTTTATTTCAGGCGACAAGTCTAATGCGATAAAACATTAACTGTTATATTCTACCGAGTACCCACTCTGATTACCTGCATAGGACAGACTTTAAAACACCGATATTTACATCGTACTTAGGAGCTTTCAGCTACATGTCTGTCGAGACTGAAGTTGGTAATCTAATCCAAGTCCGCCTCTGTGGTGTAGTGGTTAGCGTGATTAGCTGCCACCCCCGGAGGTCCGGGTTCGATTCCCGGCTCTGCCACGAAATTTGAAAAGTGGTACGAGGGCTGGAACGGGGTCCACTCAGCCTCGGGAGGTCAACTGAGTAGAGGTGGGTTCGATTCCCACCTCAGCCATCCTGGAAGTGGTTTTCCGTGGTTTCCCACTTCTCCTCCAGGCGAATGCCGGGATGGTACCTAACTTAAGGCCACGGCCGTTTCCTTCCCTCTTCCTTGCCTATCCCTTCCAATCTTTCCATCCCTCCACAAGGCCCCTGTTCAGCATAGCAGATGAGGCCGCCTGGGCGAGGTACTGGTCATTCTCCCCAGTTGTATCCTCCGACCAAGAGTCTGAAGCTCCGGGACACTGCCCTTGAGGCGGTAGAGGTGGGATCCCTCGCTGAGTCCCAGGGAAAAAGCCGAACCTGGAGGTTAAACAGATGATGATGATGATGATGATGATGATGAATCTAATCCAATCTAATCCAGTGACTCTCAAAGTGAGATAGTAAATCTAGTACCAGCAGAACGCCGAAACTAGGAAACATCAGTAGAAAAGTTGCACGACAGATGTAAAGGCTGGTAACACATTTTCAGGGAGAATATGCATGAATATTTTTTATAAATGGTCGAATACAATGTCTATGTTAATAACGGATAGCGTTTACTGTAATTTCCTCCAATAATTTGCCCATGAGATCAGCTTAAAGTAGATTGTTATGTTTGTAGAGAAGTTAGTAACTTCGAATAGTCCTTTTGGTTAGGCTGCCCGCCGTAGAGCCCTGATCGGCCTTGCCTTGACCTACCACGAGATCGCCGTTCAGCCCGCAGGTCTCCAGATTACGAGGTGACCCGTGGTCACCGTGACGAAGCCTCTCAGCCGCTCTTCTTGACTTTCCAGACCGAAGCTTCTGAACTGTGTTCACTTAGGTTGAGTTGACCACGAACCAGAGCACAGGTCCAGCTGAAAATCCCTCATCTATCTCGGAATCGAACTCGGGGCCTCCACCCTACCGAATATGTTCGATTTGCATTAATTACTCTGTGAAGAGTAGTTGTAAGCAGGAATCTCTTGTTATATTTGAAAGGAAGCATTTTAGTTGTTGATGCGATGGAGTTTCATTAGTTTCCATTTCAGCACTAAATACTGTACTGTTAAGTGTATCATAAAGTCCTTTTCAATACAAAACATACGAAATCAGTACTAGATCATATTTTTAAGTGTTACCCAAGCTAAAACTGAAAGAGAGCATCAATAGCAGGCCTACCGAGTAAGTCCACATACAAGAGAACTGTGATACTTTGGTTTGAAAAATCAAAGCCACGCTCTTGACCTAGTTGGAGTCCTAGCGATTCAAACTAGGGACATTCGGTTTGGGAGTCGAGTAGCCATACTTCTGCACCACTACGCACCCATCATTATTTGTTTTATACATATATTATTTTCCTGTAGTAAAACACGGTAAACATATATATCTCACCAAGCAATATGAAAGGACTATATGAAGAATCTGAAAATCATTGGATTAATAACTTAATAGACTATTACACGTACCGTGTCGTTTTATGACTACAAACTGTTAATAAGCTGTCTAACCGATTATTGCAGTTACTCGGTCCTTGGGAGATACGAAGCACTTTAAAACGAGGATTTATCATGCGTAAGATGATCCCAATCTGATAAACAGTACTTACGGAAGCAGTCGGCCATGTAAAAACTTACCAACCTCCCAGTGCAGAGTTCACGAGACGACAATCCATGTAGAATGACTATGAGCTACCGCACATGAACAATTTTAACATACATTGTTTTGGTTGCTGCTTTAAACACGGCAACTTGTAACAGGCTAGCCTCTACAAACAAACAAACAAACAATGCAGAAAATACTCACCAAATTTGGCAGACAAATGTGAAAGTGACTGCCCAATTAAGTATTGCGTTACGAAAATAGTGACTCATACGATTAAGATACACATCACATACCGTCGGTCTATTCGAGCCGACAAGCACAGATATTATTATTTTTAAATATCTTCCTTTTTGAGAGAACACAGAGAAAGCATTGATTTGAGAACTAGTAACATGCTTCTATTTCGACAGTTTAGGTTCAAGGCCTGAAGATAAGACGAAAATATGGATCTACTCGTAAGCTAGTTAAAAAAATACCCTTTATTTGGCAGAGCGAGCTAATGATAAAATGTATAAGTCACGGTTGAGTTGATGGATCTCAAGCAGGCGGCAACTGTCAATGGTATCCAGTCTGATCTCAAAGTCTGCGCCGAATAGCCCTAATCGTAGTCCCAAATAATCACAGCCCCTGCAGTTACTGTAGTAATACACACAGACACAAGTGACCTAAAATTAAAAAATACATATGTGCGCCATATTGTGTTCCACCTCCATCACAACTTCTCACCTGATTGGGCCAGGCTAGATTCTTGTTTCAGCCACGAATTTAAGACTGCTCTCCACAGGTACCACAATCTCACAAACGGCCATCCTTAAACTTCTTTCCCATATTTCTTCTTCTTCTTCAACTTGAAGCGAATGTCGGCATAGTACCAGATACGGCTCTCCAGTCGCTTCCTTTCCCTAGAATATAGTCTTAACACAACACTGCAAACTAGTTTCCTTTAATATAAGTCAGATGGTGCACACAGTAATACGAATATGTTCAACGTAGAAATAAGGGATACAATCGGATTGTCGCCTAGCCACTCATCTCCCGAGTGTCTTGAGTTCGAATCTCGGCGCTTGTCAGAAGGAAAGGCATCTCAAGTTAATCCCAAGCCAAGTTTCAAACTGAGCTAGAGTGCCCGCAACCCCCTACAAAAATGGGAAAGTGGCACTGTCTGCCACACGCTGGAGACTAGGCTTGCCGTATTCAGGAGAAACATGGTTCCCATGGATTCTTATTTTCAACTCATGGTGAATGGGAAGAGGATGAAATTATTTAAGGCTACAGCCACTCTCTTCCCAATTCCTTGCCTTGCCCAATTTAACTTCCATCCATCCAAAGACTCAGTTCGCGGTCACATGTGTGTTGGAGATTATCTCCATTTGCATTCCGATTCGAAACACCCATAAACTAAAATACGCTGCTCGTTACGGCGGTGAGAGAAGATAGGTTGTTAATCCGAGAGTGAAGCTGTGTTGGACCATAATCCAACATAAATATGATATTGTTCAAAAAAATAATTTTAGTCACATTTTATATACTCACGACAGCATTGTATTTTTAAATATTGGGTTGGGGATCACAACAACGGTAAAATAACGTTCGTTGTTCATATAAAAGTGGAACCACTGTCATTGGTTTGTTTGTAGTGTTTCGGTACCAATTAAAAGCTTCCAGTAACACAAATCAAAGTGTGTGCAAATGATGGCCTGAATGCATGAGTTCGTTCATGAGTCATGGCAGATCGTGGCAGAGAAAGAGGGAAGCAGCTCTCGTAAAATGAAACCACTCGCGCCGTTGCATTGCTTCAAGAAAGCTATTCTCAGAGGTAAGTGGCCAAGGAACCTCGTAGCATTTTTGGAAACGTTTCCAAGAGAATTGAAGTGGTGCTAAGCGCCCCAACACAGGTCGGCAAAAGAAAACAATCCTAGCCCAGGACCATTTTATGCGGCTACAAGCTTTGCGAAACCGCCAAGAGACTGTACGAGCACTAGAAAGTGATCCAACGATCAGAAATGGATTCTGAGTTGCTGGTTTATGGTTTGAATGTCCTGTCAAGACTTCTGTACTGAAAAAAAAAGGGCATAAACGAATGAGACTGCAGTTTGTAAGAAAAATGGCAGCTAAGAAACTGGCGCCCAATGATTTTTTACCGATGAGTCACGATTCTGTTTATATGGTTCAAGTGGTCGTCTACGAGTTTGGAGAAGACGTGGAGAGTTCGATCCACTGTTACCTACGGAGGTTGGCCTGTAATGTTTTTAGGAGTTATAAGACTTGGCACAAAAATTGATTCGAAATGGATCCTCAATCACTCGCCGGTATATTGATAAGATCTTAGTATCTCGCTTTATTCCGCAAAATGAGAAAATTGGGGTTAAATTCATACACAATACCTTCATGATGCCAATGCCATCCGTCGATTCCCACAGAAGCACTGTTGCCAAGAATCGAGTGGCCATTCTGAGGCCCAGTTATGAATCCAATCAAGCGAGTCTGGGACCAAATGAAACAACGCATTTGACGGCAAGCGCAATCTCCTCACGCGTTAGAAGCCTCCGAAGAAACACTTTGTGGAGGAGGAGAGAAATGTGCCATCAGTGAACTTGCCGGTCTTGTGAGAATCATGAAAATGCGTTCTGAGGCTGCAATTCACACCAGGGGAGGCAACGCACCGTGCTAAACTGTGTCCATTAAAAGCTTCCATAAGAATACAGGGCAAGTAACCACCTTAATATACGACACTTCGTTTTAAAAAATGTCATCTACTGAGTTTCCTAATAATGTTTTCAAATGAATTTCTTTATTGTTCAAACACAAAGATAGTGTTTAACATTGTTACTGTTCTCATCTCAATATGAAATAGTATAATAGAATTATCAGCAAATAAAAAATGACTAAATTCACTTTTTAGCAGATTTTTTTAGACAGTTCAGATCGACAGGACCAACAACTTTATGAGGAATGCAAATACAAGAATTTAACTTCTCAGTTTCGAAATTTTCATGCGCCTAGGTCGGGATTTGAACCGCAAAGCTTGGTGAAGAACTGCACGACTAAGTTTCTTAAATATCACTCAAGCAAAGAAGTTATAACACGTCCAGTTATAATATAACACTGAATATACACGTTGGTGCCCACCATCGTGTGAATTCTTAATAATCTGAGAAGCTACAGTGTCCAGGCCTAGATGAATTCTATCATTAGGACGTCCTGAGTACCCCCAGGGGCTCTCATTTTGGGAGCACAGGTTGATAATTACTCTAGCTGAGTATGAAACTTCTACTTACTCGTGCCAGTTTCCACACTACTTCTTTCCTATCTGCCCTCCACTGGCCAACTGTTGTTCTCTTCTGACCCCTATAGTATTAGGTTTGCGAGGCCTAGGGAGTCTTATTTTCACGCCCTTCATGGCTCGGCCCTTTCTTTTACCGATACCTTAATTTTTCGAAGGGCTAAACCTATTCCATTTCTTCCCTATTTACTGTTCACAGAGGATGGTTGTCCAGTTATACTTCCTCTTGGAACAATGTTTTCATAATATTGTCATCAGTAGTTATTATTAACAGTGTTCTAGGTTAAGACTGGTTGAGTGTAACAAAGGGAGTGCATCCCTAACTTTGTCAGAATAAATGAAACAAATGATTATTAGTATTATTATTATTATTATCATTAAACATAACAATCATCACCACAACACACCATTCTATTGTTGGTCATTCTACTATTTGTAGTTCACGCAGCATTTTTCGAATCCCGGGGCCGTCCTCCATCACAGTTGAATACGATACAAAACATTCCAAGATCATCAGAAAACATTATTTAAAAGTAGCCTCGAAACCATTTTTTCAACAACAAAGCCCCAAAGAAATGACAAAACGAAGTACATCTATAAGCTAGACTAATTGCTGCTTGCTCGCCAGTGATAACAGTTCACTAAATGGAGCGATCAATAGTTCTCGACACAATCGGTAATTAGATTGGCGTGCTTTATTTGTTTGTATTCGTTACAGCCAGCCAGCCTCACGTCCAATGAGGATATCAGTGTGACTCGCTCTTCTCAGTCGCCCTCTCAAAACAACAGTGCCAGATTTCTCATTTCCGTCGCTCTCCCTGAAGGGGGAGGGGGGGAGGCTACATTCAGTACAATAGGTTCAACATAGGTCTACAAACTGGACACATTATCTACCTGGCGTATTTCATTCTAAGCTCTCCTTTGGTACAGCAACGCTGTTATTGCATGCAGCATTACGCTAATTTGGACGTACAATTGCTCCAAAGATAACAGGAAACTCTATCCCAATCCCCGTTTAGAGCAAAGCGCGGGTGGTTAGGCTAGTAATCTGACGCTTATTAAGGCAGCCGCAATATAGCTCAGCAAAAGAGCTAACAACACATTGCCGAATGAGAATACAACTATTTGGGAAGTTACCACTACATATGCAGTATTTTTCCTCATGATCTCCCCCCTGCTCATACTAACAAGGCGATAGATAAGGAAGATAGAGAGGGAAGGGAGGTTGGGTAAATTCAGAGAATAAAACTGAACCAAATGGAAAAAAAGAACCGAAAGTCTAGTTTTATCATAGTACGCTCAGCCTAGTAAATTTAACTTGTATATGATAACATGCCTTCTCCCTCTGATATGCAGTGGAAGCTATTGTCAAGTGGACCACTTGTATAAGAATCATATTTTACTTACTTTCTATGACTACATCATTGGAACGCTTTGATAAGCCTCCACACACAGAACGCTAAGATGAGCTACGCTAAGCTACGCTATGCCAAGCTATGCTGTGCTAGGTCACGAAAAAAAAAAGCTAAGCTAAACTATTCTAGGCGGGGATTAATGATTGAAGAGAAGCCTTATTTTTATTGGCCACTGTCATAGAAGGATGAAAAAAAAAGAAATAAACAGTAAGAGAAGATTCTGTATACTGGAACTGGAAGCGAATAATTCATGGTGAATTTCATAATCTGATTCAAGCATTGCATGGAAATAAAGAATTAAAAAATACTGTATTTTCATCTAAATTAGGAACAGTTTCATGAACTTCCCTCTATTACCGAGGATGATATTAAGAAAAAATGAATATGAAGTACCCAAATTATAGAATGTAGGGTAAAAATGTAAGTAAAAGCAGTAAATGATACGTAAAATCAATTTCCAGAGATTCATTTATTTCTTGCCAACAGTTGTTTTCATGGTTATTTCAATAATTTGACAGACAAATGTATTTTTGTACCTCTTCAATTAGTCTTTCTTCCTTTCGCGTGCCACTTCCATGATAATTTACAAATACTAAACAATTAAGCAATATAATGTATATATTAAAAAAATTATGAAAACTAAAGGCAGGCAGTCCGGCCGTTCTATCCGGTCGATTTCCTTAATTCTTTTTTTAACTGAAAGGTATTCATGCACAGATTTGTCATCAGTTACTATAAATCACTTAACTTCCGCCTTCCTCAAATTACTTGATTTTTTCAATTTTTTGTCTCCTTGAAGCAATCATATCTTTGGTTCTGCTTGAGGTACAGAGTTAGTTTTGACCCAAGAACACTCAGTGGATCAAGCCCTTTCATTTCAGCTCTTAACTATTCAAACTGGTTTATTCTGAGGAAAGTTATGAGTGCACATTCAATTTGACGTCTCATTTCTCCAACATTTTTTCTCATTGAAAGGTATTCATGCACAGATTTGTCATCAGTTACTATAAATCACTTAACTTCCGCCTTCCTCAAATTACTTGATTTTTTCAATTTTTTGTCTCCTTGAAGCAATCATATCTTTGGTTCTGCTTGAGGTACAGAGTTAGTTTTGACCCAAGAACACTCAGTGGATCAAGCCCTTTCATTTCAGCTCTTAACTATTCAAACTGGTTTATTCTGAGGAAAGTTATGAGTGCACATTCAATTTGACGTCTCATTTCTCCAACATTTTTTCTCATTGAAACAATCGTATCTTTCGTTCTAATTGAGGCACGCAGTTCGTTTTGATCTAAAAACACTCAGTGGATCACGCGCTTTCTTTTGAGGTAACAACTAGTTAAATTGGTAGATTCTGAGAAAAGTTATGAGTACATTTGTTTCCATGACGAAGATTTTGGAGGACTTTTAACAGTTTGGCGCGTAGTGTTGTTCCAAGGAACGTTTAATTCAATTTCTTTGTGTGGTGTATTTTCAAGTGTTTTGTTGACATAATATTACATTCTATTACCACAGCAGATCATGCGCTTTATTTCATTAAGTCGAAACTTTGCAAATACATCTGTGAGGATAGTAACGAACAACACTATCTTTGTACATTGCGGGCGGAGCCAGCGGGAAAGTGCTAGTAGCTAATAAATAATAATAATAATAATAATAATAATAATAATAATAATAATAATAATAATAATAATAATAATCGTATGGCCTCAGCTACCATGTGCAGACATTTCAATTTGACGCCATCTGGCTGTCTGCTCGTGAATTTCGACGTTCCGTTTTACTCTAGGCCCACTAGATGGCAGACGGAGTAAACAGGAACTCTCTTGGGCGTCTATGGCTGAGATTTAATGAATTTTGTCGGGTAAACACCAAATGTGCCACCAGAGATCTTTTACATGCCGACATCGTACGACATGAAGAGTCGAATGGACTTTTTTCCGCCCTTCAAAAATCCGACTACCTCTGCCGAGTTTGAACCCGCTATCTTGGGATCCGGAGGCCGACACTCTACCGCTGATCCACAGAGGCAGCTCCTAGTAGCTACTGAACTGAGGTAATTCACGACAGCCACACTCGTGAAACGACGGTTTGTTACATGCCGCGCAAAGGAGCGATCGTGCGCAGCTATGAAAATCGTCTCCTTGGCGATCTGTAAAATTTAGCTTGGCACTGCTTAGGCTACCATAGCTTAGCAAAGCAGTCTGTGTGTAACATTCTATGTGACTTCATTGGAGCGATTTTTTCGTTGGGTTGCGTAGCATAGCGTAGCTTAGCTCAGCTTTCTGTGTGCCGTGGCCTTTAATGTTTCTTCTTCGAGACAAGTAGTGTACAGTACACTATCCATTATCAGATACAACTCGTCAGAAGGCACACACCGAGTGTGTGGCTACACAGTACGAGTCGCGTAGCTTTAAGCTTACATTCGGGAGATAAATAACCTTGTGTATAAACAATTCGAGAGGTTGCACCGACGATATCAAATGTAGTATAGCTATGGGAAGAAAAGCTACAGCAAAATTAACTGGGACTTTCGAAGACGCGAGTATTACGAATATCAAAATAAAGGTGGTCAAAACATCGATATTTTTTGCTTCTCACATCTGTAAGACGTGGATACTGAAAAAAGTCAGACCAGAAAAAGGATTGTTGAGATACACGTAATATGCTGGGTGTACCTTGGAGGGTGCAACGAATCCGTGTCTCCATCTAAAGTGAGAGTAGAAGAAAGATTTCTGACACATTCACTTACAAGAAAGCACACCTCCTCCTGCTCCTAGGACATATAGCCAGAGGAGCAGGTGGTGTGGAGAAAATAATGATGGAAGGAAAAGTACCTGCTGTACGATTAAGACATACACCTCCAACCTCCTCGGATGGCCAACTGAAATATCAACGAGGGTTTCAAGCTCACCATTTGGAATGGAACGGAATAATTTCTTGACTAATTCCTTAGCCATGATACCACTGCATCCGTACGACAAAAGGATATTTCGTCTGTCTGTCTTTGAAACGTGTTCGGTAAAAGGTCTTTATGTTGTTTATATGAAACACCCTCGGTTCGGAGATTTTTCATTTTCATCGATTAATTCCTGTGGCTTGGAAAATGCGGTTTGTGTTGTCTTTAACATTAGAATTCATCTTAGGTAGGGGCCCATCCTCATAGACTCACAAGTCACATAGATGACGTCAAATCGAAAGATTTGGAGATGTCATTATTATTATTATTATTATTATTATTATTATTATTATTATTATTATTATTCGAAAAAACCTAAATTAAATAAATCTCCCAACAATAACCAACAATATTTTTTTGCTAGTGGCTTTACGTCGCACCGACACAGATAGGTCTTATGGCGAAAATAGGATAGGAAAGGCCTAGGAGTTGGAAGGAAGCGGCCGTGGCCTTAATTAAGGTACAGCCCCAGCATTTGCCTGGCATGAACATGGGAAACCACTGAAAACCATCTTCAGGGCTGCCGACAGTGGGATTCGATCCCATTATCTCCCGGATGCAAGCTCACAGCCGCACGGCCAACTCGCCCGGTACCAACAATATTAGGAGCGTGAACGTCCACAAGAAAATGTCTACATAAGTACATTGCATTTAAAGACAATAGCCATCAGTTCAACGCAAGTAATTATAATGCTTGATATACATTGTGTACAGCCTCACAACACAGTCGTGGTTTGATGGTCGAAGTTTTGCACAAGATGTAACCTCACGATTTCGTGATCTTGTTCCAGGAATGTTTGAGGAGGCTAAAGCCTTGGAGAAGCTGCCTCCGTTGTTTCTGGGCAGTAACAGTTTTCCACTATACTCCCGAACGCATCCAGGAATGGAATTACCCTTTGCTAAGCTAAAACTTTAAACTACAATCACACAGCTGCAGTTCACTTCCAAATGAAACTCAGCAGAGTAAAGTGATACCACAAACGCCTATCTAAACCATACAATTTTTTTAAATCACACCTCTATTACGCTGCCTTTGTAAGTCCACCAACCGACGTCCACTCCTATTAGAGGCGGACCTGGGAGGTATGAAATCAGAGTAACGGGTTCTTGCTGCCGCTACTTTTTCACATAAATTGTGCTACAACTATCTTCTATTACCAGAGTGCATCCGATACCTCAAAATCAGTCTAAAATACATAGCAGATAAGGGAATCGAACCCAGAGTCTTTTGACCAGCCTTCTCACTCGAACTAGGTACTGTTAGTAGCTGGAACATATGGTCGTGTGGACTGGTGAGGAGCACGCCGCGGCCGCGTAGTACTCATGTTATTTTGAGAACGTAGTATGCTCAGACGGAAAACACTGCCCGTGTATTCACAAGCAACACACCTTACGTCGTCCGGCTCCATGGCTGCCACAGGGATCCCGGGGATTTTAACCATCATTGGTTAATTTCGCTGGCAGAGGGGCTGGATGTATGAGTCGTCTTCATAGTCATTTTATCCTCATGACGCGCAGGTCACCTACGGGTGTCAAACCAAAAGATCTGCACCTGAATCAAAGAATATTATGATAGATCTAAAGGTATTCAGGACCATGTTCTATACGTGCCATGATTTATGATAGCACCAACCTTCGTAATATTCACTTAAACTCACATTTCATTATCATATATACAAGTAGGCATGTCGTGGGGCTTATCTAAACGTCCACGTCTCGCCTGCTCTCAGGTGATTTCGAGGTACAATGTCAATATTTGAACTATCGCTCGATGGCATAATGAACTGTAGGACAGCAATCAGTACAGTTATGTGTACTACGAAACACGCCATCCAATATTAGGTTTCCGTGATCTGAGCCAGCGTGGGTGCCAGCTCACAGCCGAGCCCTTGATCTTATCCACGACGTGTTTGAAAGGGAAATGTCAGAAGTAGATTGTCGATTGAATGTATGTAAATATGTGTTTCACGGCCGTCCTGACCATGCGAAGATTATACATACTATAAGTTTCATTTTTCACAGAAAACGTAAAATATTTTACCGTCATTTCCACCGTTAGGCCTGTTGCTCACGGTAAAATTTTCTGTCAAATTTATTGTACAATAATTTAATTTTATAAAATTTCTGTTGCTCACGGTCAAATTCAAGTTTTATAAAACATATGATAAAATTTTTCATAAAATAGGACATGTTCTATTCCGTAAAATTAATTTTACGAAACGAACCAATCAGCGAAGCTGACATCACGATGATGTTGGCGCTACGTCGTGAGAAGACTGTGAAGCTCGATTGTAAACAAACACTTCTTTCTAAAATGGCAGGATCCGGGTGGACTAAGGAAGCTGTTAGTGTTTTACTGACAAATACCAGACATATCCTTGTTTGTACGAAGTTAAAACACCACTTTACCACAACAGAAATGCAATCGCCGAATCCCTATATGAATGCTGGTCTTCTAAGTCTCAAACTAATTTTCGATCAAGAACAGCAATCCTCTACCTTCTTCTCTTCTTTTGATCCAATCCCGATTCCAGCATTTCCCGGTATTTCTTTTCCTCCTTTTTACCACTGTACAACATATAAATACAGTTAAAGCAGCAAGTTTTGCTTTGTTTGTTGGAGCCATACTCTCAAACACACTGTAAGTTGAACAGCTGATTCTTGGTTTAAAAGTTATCGATAGATAGCAACACATACAAATCTTAGTTCAGAAGTGAGTTCATAGATGGCCATCCTGATGCTTCGACGGATTTTTAGAAATAATTTTACCGTGAGCAACACAACTTGTTTTTTACCAAAATGTTATAAAATTAATTGTACAACAAATTTTGCGAAACATTTTACCGAGAGCAATAGGCATGGACAACTGCTGAGGGTCTACATCTACAGGCGTACATACCGAGGCATTAATTTAATTTAGATGGTGTTACGGTTGGGTATAAGCCAGCTGCCAGCATATTATAGTATCTAAAGAAGAATTCGAAAGGGAACATGCCTCACAGAAAATAAGAAGAAGAAGAATGATCGAAAAAATCCCCAGGAAAATCTTAGGACCAGAGAGCAAAAATAGAATTTGGATGAAAAAGAAATCACATGAAATCTATCAAGTTACAGAAAAAATCACACATACAATCAGGAAATGGCTATTACAATTTTATGGTCATTTATATAGAATGGATAATGATAGGCTCACAAATAAAATTTTAAACTTAGCCTTACCAATGAAAAATCACAATAACTGGGTAAAATAAATCAGTGAAGACCTAAATGAAATTGGCATTAATGAAGAAACCATACAAGATAGAATAATATTCAGAACCTTAATTCACAAACACAAATTTTCTGTAAAACCCACCCGACTAAATACAGGATGGACTGAACAACGTTAAAAGGAACACAGCGAGAGGATGCAGAGATATTAGGAAGAGAAGAAGAAGAAGAACAAACAAAAAGTGCTAATAAGTTCAAACGCGTTCCTTAGTTGGGCATACTGAATTAATAATAATAATAATAATAATAATAATAATAATAATAATAATAATAATAATAATAATAATAATAATAATGCATAGAAAAAAGTCTTATCCAGTCCTGGACGTGGTGACTTAGTCAATGATTCCAACTAGGCCAGGAGCCACTCACCGGACATCTTGAGGAGTTAACTTGCGAAAGGCAGCCAGTCCATTTCCTCTCCTTTTAGACAGCCACTTCTCGTGTGAGATATTATGCGCACACTTTTTAGTGATAGATTTTTGTACTGGGTTGAGGAGTAAGGAGGGAACACTGCCGGTTCCGGTAATACTGCCAACTGAATGGAAATGAAATCTGAATTGAATCGATAGTATGATCGATCGATATGAATTTTCTAAACCTTCATTATCTTAAGTCAACAACTGTGTCACACACACAATATATAACATTACATAACATTTCTCGAAGCGAATCTTGTTCCTAGCATGAATTCTATAGTTTGGCTTTGCTGTGTAGACAACAACAGTACGAGTACGTTAAGTATACGCCAGATGTCGCACAGCAAAGCATAAGCGATTCTTAGTTTGTGTTTCAAAGGTTGCCAATACGAATGTCGAAGATAACCGAGGTCGACCGATTAGAGTGTCCATCTATCACTAAAAGGTGCGCGTACTATACATGTTTAGGCAGGGAATTCAACAGTCAAAGTCCTGTTGGTTGAAGGTGTGATACTGAATGTTTGCACCTCATAATAGCACCATCAGGTGATATCTCTCAACGTTGGGAACAAATAGAATTCTGACTATACCAAATCCAGGATACAGGATGGGTGCAGAAGTTCTCAGCTCTAGCGTATAGCACAAGGGAAGGACATACAAGGTTCAGTGACATATGAGATGCATCGTACACCCGAAACAATATGCCATACGGACATACAACAACAGTAAGTCCTTGCCTGACATTTGAGGTATCCTGCGTTGACCAACTCACTTCTATTTTTTTGAGTGAAGTACGGCTGGAAACTTCTCCCGTGTGGACAACTGAGAGTAGACATCGTGGAACTGATTCGTTCAGAAAATTTGCGGAGCCTGGGTTAGATTAGTGCTTCCATCTAGCGGCTATTTGTCCGAGTAAATAAGTAAAGACTTCTTGTTTGTTCAGAAACGCTTACCAATTTTATGACCGGCCAGAGAGAGAGAGAGAGAGAGAGATCACTAAGTTTCCTCCCGGCTCAAATTACTTTATTCCTGCCAAAATCCAGTAATGTCTCTAAACTCGAATTTTAAATTTCACAAAAGAGTTAGATTAAAAAAATAGCCATTGTATATGTATTCACGACACGGGATCATGTGTTACTAATGTTTTATTAGTATTACAATTTGTGCCTATGACATTTGTATTCTCGCTCCCCTCTCCCCTTAACCCCCCCCCCCCCGAAGGAAAGTGACTATATTCAGCACTGTGACGATGCTGAAAACGTTTTCATACCGTACTCGCGGAGGATCTAAGCAACCAGGTCTTTGGTATTATGGATCTCAAGGAGATAGGCAGTTCCTTTCACTTGCTCATTCTGTGATGGTTCTCTTTTTGCTGAGACGAAGGGCGCTATAATTTGAACATATTTGTAACTATCCCTCTACCGAGCGAGTAGCTGGGCGGTTTGAGTCACGTAACTGTCAACTCGCATTTGGGAGATAATGGGTTCGAATATTACTGTCGACAGCCCCCTGAAGATGGTTTTCCGTGGTTTCACATTTTAACGCCAGGCAAATGCTGGCGCTGTTAGGCCACGGTCGCTTCCTTCCCGCTTCTAGTCCTTGCCTGTCCCAACGTCGCCATAAGAACTATCTGGGTCGGTGCCACGGAAGCAAGTTGTAAATATGTATATCTTGAACGTGACCTTATACTCGGCTCGGCAGTGAAGGCATCAATCTAAACCACGACATTAATAAGCAATTTAATTAAATAGCAAAACAAGTCGTAGAAGCGCTGTTAACACTAAACAAAGAAAATATTGAGCACAATGTCAATTAAGGGAAGTGGGACGTGAGGAGTAATATAGTAAGCGGCTAGGATCATGACACAAATTCACCGGCTGCAATAAACAACCAAGCCATTTCGTACAGTAACAAGATTAAGATATGTTTACGGAGGAGGTGAATATAAAAGGCAAGACTTGTACAACTGCTTTTATAGTTCTCTCATGCTGAAATGATACGGGGTGATGGGAGAAGTCATTTTGCCATGGAAAGAAACTAGTCTGTACATCCTAAACATGAAACTACGAGCATGTATTTTCGAGCTTCCTTCTGCTGATACCATAAGGCATTACCGAACATATGTAATGCAAGTCATCGTGAATATTTTCTTACAAGTGGTTTTACGTCGCACCGACACTGATAGGTCTTATGGCGACGATGGTGTAGAAAAGGGCTAAGAATGGGAAGGAAGCGGCTGTGGCCGTTATTAAGGTACAGCCCCAGCATTTGCTTGGTGTGAAAATGGACAACCACATAAAACCATTTTCAGGACTGCCGACAGAGGGGCTCGAACCCACTATCACCCGAATGCAAGGTCACCGCTATGCGCCCCTAACCGCACGGCCAACTTCCTCGTGAACAGATTTTCAATTGAGTGAAACGGAAGTTTAAGAATATAAAAGCATTTATCAAAATATTCTACTAATATGAGATATTCTTGGTTATAAATCACATCTGTGAGGGAAAGTTCTCTACTTTGCTCTAAAATACTTCCTACTACCAATCCAATGAAAATTCTTCTGTCAGATACTTTCAAAACAGAAACTATAAGCAAAAGGATTTTTTTAAATTAAAAAGGCAGAGTTTTAATTGATGTACACCATAAAAGCCGGTAATATCTTATGCGAAAATAAAATTAACTACAAGTACAGTGCGCACTGCGTGCTCCATTCATACTAACTTTTTTCTATATTCTAAGTCTGTACAATATGAAACATGACATAACCGTTGCCAAGATGTGCGGAATGGAAGGAAAATGAGGTCATTAAACTTCTGAACTTTTTCACCTGTCACCCCTCAACTGAAGTTTTAATAGCGATTCTATTCGTGGTGACATTTCAGCACAAGTCTACACAGAACTATACAGGTCACTGTTTATAATAGCACTCTGATACAACTCCGCCCGCAGAGGAAATGAAAAATTGGGAGATAAATGCTTTCTTCCCAGTTAAGGTCTCACGGCCAGATGAGCAGGCTCCCCTCACGGCTATTTGGGATTTAAAGTATGCTTGAAGTGGAGTAGTTGGTTCTGTTCTCTAATATTCATACTGTTTATTTACAAGAAGCCTCCGTGGCTCAGACGGCAGCGCGTCGGCCTCTCACCGCTGGATACCGTGGTTCAAATCCCGGTGACTCCATGTGAGATTTGTGCTGGACAAAGCGGAGGCGGGACAGGTTTTTCTCCGGGTACTCCGGTTTTCCCTGTCATCTTTCATTCCAGCAACACTCTCCATTATCATTTCATAGCATTTATCACTCATTAATAAATTACCTTGGGAGTGGCGACCCCATTGTAATAACAGCCTATATATGTTTCATTCATTACATTCCTGACCCGGTCAATGACTGGAAAACAGGTTGTAGGTAGGTTTAGGTTTATTTACAATAAAATCACTACAGATATTATGCAAGGCCAGAAGAATAGACAAGTCCAACACACACATTATGTCCCCAGGCCTCGTGAAAATGAAAACCTACAACCTGCTTTCCAGTCGTTGACCGGGTCAGGGATGTAATGAATGAACCATATATATATATATATATATATATATATAGGCTATTAGTACGATGGGGTCGCCACTCCCAAAGTGATTTATTAGTGACTGATAAATGCTATGAAATGATAATGGAGAGTGTTGCTGGAATGAAAACCGGAGTAGCCGGAGAAAAACCTGCCCCGCCTCCGTTTTGTCCAGCACAAATCTCACATGGAACGACCGGGATTTGAACCACGGTATCCAGCGGTGAGAGGCCCAAGCCTAGTATAGAAAATAAAAATAAATCTCACAAAAGCAGCAGAAAAAGAAAATATTATGTGTATATACATGCAGTAATCAGTTACTATCATTTTCACTAAAATGATCGTTAAGGCATCAAGTCTTTGTTCTGACTCCATGGTTAGCCGATTCGAGTATCGTTGGTACAAAAACGGTCATCATAAGAATGTCGGCCGGCAGGGAAGGAGAGGTGGTGGTATATAATATTTCTAACAACCAGATTGCGTGCTAAATGCATAGACTCAATTTCAAACCTTTCCGCAATGCTCATATGAGATAAGGGACTATGATGACTTTGATGGTGATTCGATGGTCGGATGGAGACGTCAAGCCTTCAGCAGACGCTTTGATTTTATTTGACAGAAGTAGGCTATGTATCGACACAGGGTTTCACTCTCTCACTACCATCATTATATAACACCAAGGCACGCAGATCGCCCACGGGAGTCAAATAGAAAGACCTGCAGGAGGTAAGCCGAACATGTCCTCGGAACACTCCCGGCACTAAAAGCCATACGATAAATAATCTTTTTCACTCACCCATTTTCTCCACCTCCGTAGTGTAACGGTTAGCGCTATTAGCTGCCATCCTCGGGAGCTCGGGCTCGATTACCAGGTACTATCAAGAAGGGCCGGTACGTGGTTCAGTAAGGTGTATGCAACTCACTTCCATTGGGGATGTGCCTGAAAAGATACGTACTAACTCGGGACGAGGACACAAATTTACTCTGCCTACTTAATAATGGTACTGTTTTTTACGTCCCACTAACTACTTATTGACGGTTTTCGGAGACACAGAGAGATGCCGATATTTTGTCCCGCTGGAGTTCTTTTACGTGCCAGTAAATATACCGACACGAGGCTGACCTATCTGTCCATAGCGTAATGGTTAGCACTATTAGCTACCGTCCTTAGCGGCCCGAATTCGATTCCCAGTTATGCTTGAGATTTAATAATTGCAGGAGGGCTGGTATGTGACTAAAATGGCACATGCAGCTAACTTCCATCGAGGAAGTGCCTGAAAAGAGCTGCACCATCTCGGGACAAGGAAATGAGTTAACTTACTTATGACTTATTCATTTTACACATTCTTACTCTACTGTCCAATTGTTTAATCAGTTTTTAATGAATTTCTTTAAAAACATCTTCATTCCAACACTCAACTTGAGCGGAAAGTTCGTTCCGAAGCGACGCCAAACGAGCAAGGAAGCCAGTTTCGTAGGTTTTTTATTAATAATATTAGAATAATATGAGAATTACGTATACACTAGACCAGTGGTTCCTAAACAATTTTGATCCATCGTGCGACCCATTCCATAAATTCATCGTCCCTTACCTAACCTCATCCTACATTAGAAAAGCGATTCACACAACCCATAGGGGTACTATCATTTTCAGAACATATTATGAATTTACATTTATTCAAATGCTAAAAAAAATAAGTCCAGCATTTAACTTTGAAAGCAACTTTTCACTAAAATACAACAACATATTCTACCTAAGTTTTGTAATAGTGTTCAGTAACAGCTATAAACTTTAACGTTCAGAAAATCCTTAACGTGATGATGGACTTGATGGAAAGATGCCAGTTTTCCTATGTCTGGCTTAATATCACTTAGCAGAAGTCTCAAATATCCACGTTGAGTTATCTGGAGTCTATTTCTATGTTTCGAAAGAAGTTTCATGACTACATTACCACCACCACGTTCCACCAGATACGATATTGGAAATGCTACGATGATCTCCTTAACCACTCCCCATCGTGAAGCATAGCGGGCAGAGATCTTTTTATGCAACTACAACTCTTGATAAGATTTCTTAAATTTTAGCTTCAGTTCATTTTGAACCTCAATTAGTTCTTCCTTTATGCTTCCTACAACCTGCTCTTAGCAAACTCACACCCGGGTAATCCACAGCCCACTTTGGAGACTTTTGCACTAGATCTAAGGATTTTCATCTACGATAGGGTACAACAGAAAGAAGTGAGCCAGGTAGGAAATATCTTCGGGTCACAGTACCAAGCCCTTCAACAAAGTTGGATTAGGTACGACAGAGCGAGAAACAAGTTCCTTTGGGAATAAAAAGTATGATACTCTACAGAGAGATCTGTGCTGCAGAAATTATCTAAAGGGTTCTTGAAAGGTTATCTACGGAAGTTCAAATTTCAATATTATAACCACACGGAGAGAAACAACATACATCTGAGAACGTATAGAAACGTGTAGTTCATGAATTTAAAGACTGCAGGAACTTGCAACAAACGAAGGGAAATAAATATCTAATGGCAGACTATCCAAAAGCAATACTGTGGACTCTATGTTTTCAATTTTGCATAAGGACCTTTCCATTTGAGAGTTCTCCAATGAAATTGTATTTTGCATAAATGAACATTTCAGTGCTAATAAAACTATACAAGAACATCTTTAAATACCAATCTATTTTTAGGTTAGAAATAGCCTACTACTACTACTGCTACTACTACACGTTTTCATTCCTTCCCCGAAGGGGGAGACGGGCCACTTAGACGGTTACGCCGTCTCTCAGGCCGGGAGATTTGTTACGGTGAAGGAGATGTGCGGAGAAGGAGAGGGGATAGGCGACCGTGGCCTATACTACGAACTGCCCCGGCATTCGCCTTAGTACAGGAGAATGGAAAACCACGCAAAACCATTCTCAGGACAGCCGACGGGTGGGGTCAGGCGTGAAGTCCAGCCCCGTGCCCATATCCCGTCTCCCGAGTGCAGAGGCGTAGAGCCACCTTTCCTCTGCTCGATTGGCCGGTCAGAGTACAGAGCTGTTGGACGACGGACAAGCCGTGGCCTCTTAAGGGACGAAACCCAAGGGCCGAAACCCACTCTTCATCTACCGACCAAATAGTTACGTGTTATCTATCTATCTATCAAATGCTTTCATTCCCCACCCTGAAGGGGTGGGGCGGGCCACCTAGAGGGTGTCGCCCTCTCTCTGGCCAAGAGATGCGGGCAGGTTGGGGAGATGGGACGGAAGAAGGAGGTGGGGAAGGATGTGAATGTGTAGGAGATGGCGAGGTGCTTTATTAAATCAAGGGGTTTACAATAGGAAGTACAGAAAATTTTTAACAGTGGTGTTACAGATTTACAATTTCGTTTGTGGCATGTTACAAAGATTATGCACTGCATTATAAGCATGCAGGGAAGCATGGTGGGGTAAAGAAATAATGCAAAGGCTGTGGGACTAGTGAGGGGTGTGTGAGAGGGGTGAAAGAGTGGGCTAGGTTGTGGAAGATACAAGAGAAATGATGCAGTGAAGTGAGTAAGATATGGAGGGGGTTTGATAGGGCTGGTGGTGGGGGAGAGAGATCGGGTGGAGGCGGGTAAAAACGGATGTGTGGACTCGGTGGAAGGAAAGGTGGCGCTGGCCGGGGACGGCGACGAGGTGTGGGAGGTCGGGTGGAAGTTTGGGGAGAAGAACGAGAGGGTTCAATCTGATGAAGGCGGCCGTGGAGATGAATTCCGTTGTCGATGAGGTGTTGGGCGGTGTCCGGAGTCGGTAGATGAAGTCGAACAAGGCACGTAGGTCCTGAGGCATTGAAGATCCGGGTTGCTCGGCGCACTGGTGTTCCGGTCTGGCGAAGGGCTTGGACGATGGTATCCGTGGATAAGAGCGGGTCCACTCCTCGAATGACGCAGGTGTAAGCTGGCGATAATGGTGGCGTCGTGTCGGTGTCAGGTTCAGATGCTGCTTGTTGGCTTGATGGAGTAAGGTTGGGAGGGGAGGTGATAGTAGTTGTCATTATAGGGGTGGGATGGGTAGTAACCGAAGTGGTGAGAGAGTTTGTGATGGGGTTGTGAACAGAGGAGCTGGTGGTGGTAATAGTGGTGGTGGTGATCGTGGCGTTAGAAGTGAAGCAGAGAGAGGACAATGGTTGTGGCGGGGTGGGGTAGGGAGATGACGTAGAAGCAGCCGTAGAAGAATCAGATGTAGGAAAATCAGATGAATAGTCCGGTAATTGTTCAAGAACTTGGCTAGGAGTGGGTTCCACGCGATAAAGACGACGGCGAATATGGGCACCAGTGGCGAGAAGATGGTCACGGTCGGTCGGAGAGGTGAGAAATAGTAGGACCTCTGGTGCTGGAGCGGAGCCTTCGTAGAGTCTGGTTGCGCTGTACACTCCTGTCTTGCGGAGGTCGGAGAGGATGGTTTCTTCTGAGATGGAATGGTGGAAGTTACGTGTTGTATAGGCTACGTCTCCAATAATTTGCAGGCGCTGAGGCACTAGTAGAGATTATAAGGTACTACACGATGCGCCACGTAATTATTACAACATAATTTACGTCAACTAATCCATAATAGTCTCAGCGCGAGGGACACCTATACTACCAATCACGAAGCCACCACATCAGCCACTGATCCTCTTAAGAGACTTATCTGGCTTTACCTTCCTTCACTCTATCGAGCTAGCGGCTCGTCTCGGCGAGTAGTCACTACAAGCTGCAAAACATCGCCACTGAACATGCTCACACGACTGTTTAAATAAGAATATCACAATTATAGATTAAGTATTTTACATGGTTATTCCCCTCCTCTAGCTTATCATCAGCAGCAGCAGTAAAATCACAAGGATGTGCCAAGAACATTTCACTCATCTTTAGTGTCCTTCATTTTCCAACCATTTATGAACCTTGTTCTTTAGCGAATATTATACTTAAATCGGCCTTTCCATCTTTCTCTTCCCATCAGAAAAGGTATACAGACTTCAAACACGCCTGTTACGAACGTATCTAGAATGGGAGTTTCTTATTAATAATTAATAATATAATCAAATTATCATCATCATCTAAATGTCTACTCCTTGGCTGACAAGTCAACGTCGCGGCTTTCCATTCAGAGGGTCGCGGGTAAGATTCCTGGCTAGGTCGGCGATTTTAAACTGCGTCTGGTTAATGCATCTGGCTCGGGGATGGAGAATTTATGTTTATCTCAATACACACAACGTACTACGCTATCAAGGGGCTGTACCTTAATTAATGCCACGGCCGCTTCCTTTCCACTCGTAGCCCTTTCCTACCTATCGTCGCCATAAGACCCACATGTGTCAGTGCGACGTAGAGCCAATTGTAGAGAAAAAACAACACACAACACTATGAAGGACCATAGAACCACGAAATAGTGAATACATCTTTTCTATTGGGTTGGCTTCAGGAAGGATCCGGTCGTAAAACAGGGCCATGTCCACATCACGTGCGACCCTAACCCGGTGTGGGAAATAGCGGCAGAATAATAATAATAATAATAATAATAATAATAATAATAATAATTATTATTATTATTATTATAATTAATTAATTAATTATTATTATTATTATTATTATTATTATTATTATTATTACATTATTGTTTTTACGTCCCACTGACCACTTTCGACGGTTTTAGGAGACGCCGAGGTGCCTGAATTTTGTCACGCAGGAGTTCGAGTACGTGCCAATAAATCTACCGATACGAACCAGTATCGAACCTGCTAAGTCGGGGTCAGAAGGCCAGCGCCTCAACCATCTGGGCCACTCAGCCCGACATTATTATTATTATTATTATTATTATTATTATTATTATTATTATTATTATTATTATTATTATTATTATTATTATTAAAATCTGCGACAATAACAGTCTGAGCAGCAAATTCACGCCAATCTCAGTAGTACAGTCCATTAGTCGCCGCCCTTCTGTTCCGAAGATGGTAGGTTCGATTCAATTTCAGGCCGGTGTTTAAATGTGACAACTCCGCATCGTTGATGTCTGGCACGTGACATAATTTCTGCAGAAAGAATATAGTAATCTTAAAAGTCTGTAGTAACTGATGGTACGTTACAAATGTAAATCCATGTCCTTGTCTGGAGATGACGCAGCTCTTTTAAGGCACATTCCATACGGACGTGAGCTGCAAGTACTTCTTTAACCACAGAGCAGGCCTGTATTCAATCTTAGCTTTCTGGCAATACCGGAATCGAACACAGATCTCCGAGGACGGCAGTTAATAGCGCTAACGAAAGTGGACGATGGTACGTTAAGCAAATAACATTATATCAAGACTTACTGGGAGAAGCGGGGGGGGGGGGGGGGGCGATCTCTACGGAACAGTGCTGGATATCATATGATCAATATGAAGGATTTTACTTCTTTCCTATCGGGTTTTACGCCGCACCGGCAAAGACAGGTGTTTTGGTGATGATGGGATAGGAAAGGCCTAAGGCTGGGACTGGCTAAGAAGCGACCGCGGCCTTAACTGAGGTACAACCCCAGCACTTGCCTCCTATGAAAACGAAAAACCGCGGGAAGCAATCTTCAGGACTGCCGACAGTGGGGGTTCGAATCCACTATCCTCCCGACTGCAAGCTAACAGCTGCATGGCCCGAACAGTGCAGCCAATTCGTTCGGCAACACGAAGAATGCTGATGCAGATAAAGACGTTCTTCCGTTGCCAGATCAGATCTTCAAACTAATAACAGTTCTTACAATTGGAAATCAAACCAGGAACGCATCACCATCAGTCACACTAACCACTATTCATAGCACGTGCTCTATATATTCACAGTATGTTCTGTACTTGCAAATTGAGTGATATATTGGATACATAGTACACGTTTATGCCTTCCTTATCGAAGGATGTTAAATATTCAAATGGAAACACTCTAGTTGCAGGTTCGTAACATGTGAACAGGTGCCACTCAAGATGTAGCTGTATGCTTCACTGCCGCACTGAAAAGTGAGTTCTTCCTTGCACGGTTTTAACAATATATTACAGCTGGGCAGGTGGTTCCAGAAATCACTCACCTTCCTCCTCCACTCTTTCTAGCCAAACGAGTAGCCTCAAACCACGGCCATGAGACCTCCTTTCGATCAAGAATTCTCGCATCAAAAATCGAAAAGAACATTACAAAAATATTAGAAATTTTTAGCATGAACCGAAATACTCCCTTAGAGGGATACGATGTTGATATCTATGAACCTTACAATATCCCTTCTCTACGATTCATATCAACTGTAACGGGTAAAAGCTTCGTTCTTTCAATATCCGAAGAAACAAAAGGCCAAAATATTACCTTTCCAGTGTTAATTCACTAGATTACATTTTTCTAACAATAAGTGAATATCTTTGATCCCCATTTTAAAATCAAAGTTTTAAATACCCGGAGAAATCAAAAGCATTCTTCCCCATACATGCCAAAATCATTTCTAGATGGCTGTAAGGAACGGCTTCTACCGCCCGGAATCTTAGCACTAACCGAGATAGAGCGGTTATCTCCATCCCTTTCAAGAATCGGAAGTTCTTGTTTCTAAATCTCTCTACTGCCTGACGGAGAATCCGAATCCTCGACGTTTTAGTCGACGGAGGACACCATTTCAGCCATGAGTACATAGTCTCTTTTTAATCCCCGAAACCCTCCGAAATCTCACTTTCTACAGATCGACTCATATCCCTATAACTATTGCAGCATTATGTCAATTTGATTCATCTATTGGTGGCCCATTCTAAGGAGACATTATCACCAAGGTCATTAGCACAAAACATCCATGGTTTTCTCCAACTGTATAGTATACAATCTATTATCAACCAGTGATAGAAATATTACGGGAATATCAATTATGTGGCAAGTTTGCGCGGTCGTATATGCTTAAAATCTTAAGCTGTAAATATCAACCCTCTGGCATTTGTCACCATGGTGTAGTCGTAACTACGATTACCTAATAATGTTATTTGCTTTACGTTCTACTAACTAATTGTTCGGTTTTCGGAGACGCCGAGGTGCCGGAATTTTGTCCCGCATGAGTTCTTTCACGTGCCAATAAATCTACTGACACGAGGCTGACGTATTTGAGCACCTTCAAATACTACCGGACTGAGCCAGGATCGAATATGCCAAGTTGGGGTCAGAAGGCCAGCGCCTCAACCGTCTAAGCCACTCAGCCCGCCACGATTACTTAGAAACACACGAGATTCGGGTTCGAGTTCCTCATGGTATCAGACATTTTTCAGCCCAATTCCATTAGGAGTAACGACTGTTTTTTCGTTTTCCTGAGGAAAGACTAGAACGAAGAAAACTACTCTGCACGAGTGTTCCCCCTGGATTTTCGTAATGATTCTCTCTACGGATAGAATGTTGACCCATTTAACGCTCCAGGAAGTTCAGTCGTAGTACAATTACTGCACACCAACACTTAGTCCTGGCTCACCATGATTACTTCCACGCTCCCCAATGCAGAGCTAGCTTATCTTGTCTCGCTACTTAATCGCACTAAACACATTTTTACACAGCAAAATAATGAAACGAAGGAACCTACATATCCAGCTAAAATAACACGACTGTTCCGGAACTGCCTGATAAATTCTCATCACACCACAAATTGTCTTAAAGGTCTTCTTTATAGCAAACGCCAAGAAGAATTCGTGACAAATTAGTAGTCGTTTGGCTATAAAGGAAGATGAGAAATTATAGAACAGTACAACAATATGCCACAAAAGAATCATTCTACGGTTTAGTCCGTAATAAAAAGAAAACTTAAAAAACAAGATCTCACTGCTGGCCTATGTTGATAACGAGTAGGACATTTAAATGAAAGAAAGAAAGAAAGAAAGAAAGAAAGAAAGAAAGAAAGAAAGAAAGAAAGAAAGAAAAGAAAGAAAGAAAGGACATGTAAGCTATTGAATAAGAGTAACTGAAACTGAAAAACTGGAGCCTGGAATGCCCCTCAATGTGAATTCCTTTGAAAGTTGCCCAAGAAGGGCAACTTGTATTCACATAATATCTTCTCATCATTATTAAATATTCAGAATTTCAGAAAATGTACATACTCGAGGTTAAATATCATTCTTAATTAATAATAATAATAATAATAATAATAATAATAATAATAATAATAATAATAATAATGTTTGTCCTGCCATATTATTATTATTATTACTATTATTAAATTATTTTGTTCTATTCCCGGAAATTATCAGAAATATAGACTGAATTAGAATATAGAACGAGTTCTCTCAGCCTCGTAAGGACAAGCAAGGCGCTACCTCATTCAAAAAGGGCGTATCTCCAATCAAGAAATAACATCAACGGCTATGCTGACCACACAACACCCAGCCCTGCCCCTAAGGGACATAATCATCCATTGAGCTTTATTTTCCTATGTGGGATCAAATTCTCATTATTACTCGTAACTGAAGATGTAGCCAGTAAATATTATTTTATTTAGCGGAGGCGCTAGGTATAAAACAAGTTGTCTTATATAATATCCTACCCACAGCTTGACTAGCATGTCGTAGTTATTAACAGAGACACTTGTGTTCGTCCGTGTGTAAAACATTTTAACGAAACGTCGTTTTACGAGAATTTCACATGAGCACACTCCTAGAATTACAAATATTTTCATGTACCAATCTTGACACTGGAAGGGAAACATCTTCAATCACTGGAGGCATTTTCAATCTCGGTATTCACTGGAGCATAAAGCCAATGTTGACCCCGATGCACCGAGAAGATGAACAAGGATTCCTTCTTTCTCTGGGGACAACAAGGTCATATTTACATTGGCTGGTGCGGGCACATACGCCGGTGTTGCCTCCAGCATTCGCCGCAAGATGGATGGCTCCCTTAGCCAAGTTCCAAGTCGCTTTGTGTTTTTATCCTCAGCGACACGAAAAGAATGCAAGTAGATTCGCTCTGCGTCTTTTAGTCCCGGAGACTTTACGGCTCAAATGAATGTTGTATCACATTATACACACATAATCATCATAGACCATTATGCCTTTCAGCGTTCAGTCTGCAAGCCCCTGTGAATTTAATAACCATCGCCACAATCCTCTATTTGCAACTATATAGTGATGTGGGCTCATTTGGTTCTATACCCCTTATCATTAAAGCATTAGAAACTGAGTCTAACCATCGTCGTCTTGGTCTCCCTCTACTTCTCTTAACCTCTACAACACTCCTAGGTAACTATCCTCCTCCATTCGCCTCACATGACCCCACCACCGAAGCTGGTTTATGCGTACAGCTTCATCCATCGAGTTCATTCCCATCTTAGCCTTTATTTCCTCATTCGGAGCACCCTCCTGCCATTGTTCCCATCAGTTCGTACCAGCAATCATTCTCGCTACTTTCATGTCTGCTACTTCTAACTTATGAATAAGATATCCAGAGTCCACCCAGCTTTCGCTCCCGTAAAGCAAAGTTGGTCTGAAAACAGACGAATATATAGTTTCGTCCGGGAGCTGACTTCTTTCTTACAGAATACTGTTAACTGCAACTGCGAGCATACTTAATTAGCTTTACTGCACCTTGATTCAATCTCACTATATTACCATCTTGGGAGAACACAAATCCTAAATATTTGAAATTATCTACCTGTTCCAGCTTTGTATCACCAATCTGACATTCGATTCTGTTGAATTTCTTACCTACTGACATCAATTTAGACTTCAAAAGGCTAATATTCATACCATACTCATAGACATATTTTCAAGTTCCAAGATATTAGACTGCAGGCTTTCGGCACAATCTGCTATTAAGACCAAGTAGTCATCATAGGCCAGACTGCTTACTACATTCCGACCTAACTGAATCCCTCCCTGCCACTTTATACCTTTCAGCAGATGACCCATGCAAACTACGAACAACAAAGGTGGAAGATTACAGCCTTGTCTAACCCCTGTAAATACCCTGAATCAAGAACGCATTCTACCATCAATTCTCGCTGCAGCCCAATTGTCAACATAAATGCGTTTGATTGATTTTAATAATCTAAGCCTTAATCCCATAGTCCCCCAGTATGGCGAACATCTTTTCCCTCGGTACCCTGTCATATGCTTTCTCTAGATCTACGAAACATAAACACAACTGTATATTCCTCTCGTAGCATTTTTCAATTACCTACTGCATATGGAAAATCTGATCCTGACAGCCCCTCTGTGGTCTGAAAACACACTGGTTTTCATCCAATTTCATCTCAACTATTGATCGCACCCTCCCTTCCAAGATGCCAGTGAATACTTTGCCTGGTATACTAATCAACGAGCTACCTCGATAATTGTTGCAATCTTTCCTGTTCTCTTGCTTATGGATAGGTGCAATTACTGTTTTTGTCCACTCTGAAGGTTTCTTACCAACACTCCATGCTAATCTTACTACTCTATGAAGCCATTTCATCCATGCCTTCCCACTATACTTCACCATTTCAGGTCTAATTCGTCTATTCCTGCTGATTTATGACATCCTTTCCATCAACATCATTTTCCTCCTCCCCATGAGCTCGGTTGTTCGCGACACCACCAGGAAGCTTTCCTTATACGTTGAGAAGATTTTCAAAATATCCCTCCACCTGTCCACTGATACCCTGAGATCTATTATGAGTTCACCTGAATTACCCAAAACACTGTTCATTTCCTTTCCCCCTCCCTTCCTAAGATGCTTTGTTACTGTCTAGAAAGGTTCCCTGCTACTTGACCTAACCTTTCCAGCTTATTACCAAAATCTTCCTACGACTTCTTTTTGGATTCAACAACTACAGTACAGAATTTGTTTCGCTCTTTTTTCTTTCATCTACGTACAATCTCCTGTATGTATCAGACCTTATTTGGAGCCATTTCTGATAAGCCTACTTTTTTACGTTTACAAGCTGCTCTCACTTCATCATTGCACCAAGATGTTAGCTTTTTTCCATCTTTACACACAGTTGTTCCTAGGCATTCCCTTGCTGTTTCTTCTATAGCATCCCTTTATGCCACCCATTCTCTTGCTTACTGTTCACTGTTCGGAACTTCTCACTAATTATATCCATGTACTTCAGTCTAATTTACTCGTCCTGAAGATTTTCTACCCTTATACGTTTGCAGACAGATTTCACTTTTTCTATCCTAGGCCCAGAGATACTTAGTTCACTGCAGATCAGATAGTGGTCTGTGTCATCGAAAAATCCCCGAAAAACCCGTACATTCCTAACAGATTTCCTGAATTCGAGGTCGGTTAAGATACAGTCTATTATGGACCTGGTACCCCTACCCTTCCATGTGTAGCGATGAATAGCCTTAAGCTTGAAGAATGCATTCGTAACTGCTAAATCCTTACTAGCCCAGAAGTCGGCGCTAATTGTTTTTGTTTCCATTTGCTTCACGTCGCACCGACACACAGATAGGTCTTATGGCAACGATGGGATAGGAAAGGCCTAGGAATGGGAAGGACGCGTCCGTGGCCGTAATTAAGGTACAGCATTTGCCTGGTGTGAAAATGGGAAACCACGGAAAACCAGGGCTGCCGACAGTGCGGTTCGAATCCACTATCTCCCGAATACTAGATACTGCAGCTATCGAGCTCGCTAATTTATTATTGTGACATTCACCTGAGGTCCTGAGTTATCTAGCGATATCGGAATATCGAAGGTATCAGTTTGCCATGCCAGCACCAACTGAAACGTCGAAATGAGGGTTACTGGATGGATTGAATGAAGAAACTACTAGATAACAGAGGAATGGGGTACCACTAAGAAAGACATTTATCAGGGCATGATATGGGATTGCGCAAGAAAATTAATAAAAAATGAAAGACAAAAAATTAAGACAGAATGTAATAGCAACAGGACATTTGTAGAAATTTGTAAGATAAACAAAAAAGGAAATGAGATAATTTTTTGGCTGGTGGGAGTATGTAAGAATGAAGTCATAAACACCAAAAAAAAAAGGTAAATGATGCATTTTATGCACTAAAGATACGAAAGAGGCACAGTTACTAAAAGACTTTAAAGAAACAAACAAGATCAGATAGAAATATATGGACTGGAAGGAGAAAGGTAAAATCGAAAATAAATCTGGACTTAACATTGTTAAGTTACTAATCAGGCCGATGACATAGATGTTAGGCCTCTTTAAACAACAAGGAATACGTTATTAAACAGAGAATAGAAGAGATCAGGGAGAACAGCAACACTATCGAATATTATAAGAGGAATGTGGGGAAAGAAATCCAATGAAGGTGAAAACAGAGAAAATCCATTTAGCTAGTAGTAAGGATATCATGTGGAGGTATCCTAGACTCTAAGACTTATAGGCCGTGACGTTGCATCGCGCTAAATTGATTATTGTGACATCCAGGAAACACCTCAAAATCTAAGTTTAAATAATTATTAATTAAAGCTACATCCAAGAGTATTTATGGGATATAAAGTATATGTATTAGTAAATTATACTTAAATAATTTGCCTTTGCTGGCGGGACCTAGTGTTTACCGTGTACTATCTTCTGGTATGGGCTAGAGCAATTTTGTTACTTTCATTGACCTATCTCAGCAGTGACTGAGGTATGAGTGATGCTAGTAATGCCATTCCATCTGCAGCCAGTCCCTGCTATGAATGGTGTGAAAATATTACTCATAGGGTCGGTTGGTTCATGCATTTCAGTGGGCTTGGCAGACTGATATCTAATAGCAACTTCTGGCTCGGTGAGGAAAGCAACCGGAAACTATCTCACTCCTCATTTCCCTAGTACGCCTCTTCAGTGACGCCTAGGCCATCTACGACAGCTGATGGCGGAGCTGTTGAGGATCCAACCAGCCTTCGGGCTGAGGACTAAACATACACATACATACTTAAATAATTTTGTAAAATGTTACAAAATGGATTATCTTTAATACTGTGTATTTAAAAAAAATCTAACTGCATGTATTCATTATTGATGATGATGCTTGCTGTTTAAAGGGGCCTAACATCTAGGTCATCCGCCCCTAATGGTACGAAATGTAATGACAATTTGAAAGTCCAGAATTCATCCTCTGATCAAAATTCAAAACAGGATTATGAAGAAAGAATGGGTGAATATGAATTTAAAATAATCAGCGGATCCAACTCACAATACTGAAAGTTTAAAAAAATCCAAAATCGATCCACTGACTGGAATTGAAAAAGGCGGCGATGAACAATGATTATGAACTTAGAACAATCAGTGGATTCGACCCGTAATGCCCCACCTTCCCAGAAACTATCTTAAAACAATAGTATTACTGACTAAGGGGCTGCTTCCAAAGAGCAATCCTGAATCGATGATGCTTGCTGTCTAAAGGGGTCCAAAACCCAAGTCAACGGCCCCTCATAATGGTACTTATCGCTAGTAAAGTAGAACCATGGTATTTCTCATGTAACAGGTACTAATCAAAAGTAACGTAGACTCACGATGTTCCACACATTATGGTACTACTCACAAGTAATGTACGTCACACAGGTAACGCAGACCTATGGTGTTTCTCACATTATGGCGCCACTCATACGGAACGCGAACCTATTGCGTTCCTCACCTAGGTATGCTAATCACAGAGACCTGAACTATCCCGTGGTGTACCTCAAATAGTGAGTACTAATCACAGGCAACGTAAGCCCGTGGTGTTCCGCACACAGTGGTACTAATCATAGGTACAGTAGTACTGTAAACCCACAATGAACCACACTCTGCTGCTACTACTAATCACAAACCTAGTGTGTGCCTAGCATAGTGGTACAACTCGCAAGTAAAGGTGACCCATGGTGTTCCCCACGTGATGGTACTAATCACAAGTAGTTTCATGGTTCAATCATCACTTCGTCGCCCCCTTTTAGTCACCTCTTACGAGAGGTCGGGGATACCGTGGTGTATTCTTCGTCTGCGTTCCCCACCCACAGGGGCTGTATTAATTATTATTTAAATCTCTCCCTAGCTGGTGGCCATCCATGACTGGGAGAAAAGAGTATGCTATTAATTCATTCATTCATTCATTCATATCAGTTTGCCAGAAACAGTCTGTGATAGGCTTATTTTCGTAACGCCAACCTGCCGTGCATGGGGCGGAGTGAGAAGAAATCTCATCAAAACATCGGCCATATCAGCATCACATTCTACTCCACTACACTTATCTTCTTCAGGAAAGATGTCTATAAATACGACTTAATACAATTCGACCAGAATGTCATCATGTTCGTATCATACTACCGAGCACTGCTATAAAATGGTTTTGTTTCATTCTAGGCATGTATTGTTTCTCTAAGTACTTGAAAGGCGACACCCTTTCAGTGGTGCTTTCGTCGAGGGTGATTTGCTGATTACCATTAATTTTGTTGTCTATAAAAACTGAGGGATCCACACAAAGTTAAAATTTTACAGTGGTAACCTATATGAAACTTTGATCTTCAATCGTATAATAAAGGCAGTTAATCACACTTTATTATTTTTCACATCTATTATATTTCTCCAGGAATCGAACCAAAATAAACTTCCGTGTTTTATATTTTCAGGCTGAATCGAATCCTTCCGGAATATACGAATTTCCACCGTGCCTGTAAGCGAGTGCAGAGTAAATTATGGAGACTATGGAACGTCCTTCCATCATGTTTGGCTTTAGTACGGCAGGGAGTTAACATGATTAAATCTCGCAGCCACGTGAGGGTAATGCGATCACACGAATGCTTCCTATCTCGCACAGCCCACTTACAAGCGTATCATATCAAATATTTGACAGCCAGCAAATATAATTGCTTGTGAACTGCAAAATGCTTCTCTGAGGCAGTTGATACAAACTATTCAGGGATTTCATTGTTACACACGAGAGAGAAGTGGGATGGGGAGAGGGGAACGAGAAATTGTTGCGTTATTGATTCGTTCATTATGGATTAATTTTAGAGTTTATAACATCGTGCACAACAGCTCCGGTTATGCGAGTGATAAAATCTATGTTATTGCAATGCCTGCATTCGTGTATCTTTGACTTCATGAATTGTGATTAAGAATTATTGCTTCTCAACGGGATTCGAAGCCGAACAAACATGGAAAATATCCGAAGTTGAGATAACGCACTCTAGATTCCATTACTTGCTATTCAGTTGCTTAGTTTTGTTTGCTGTGAGAACCTTCTTTTCCCCTCTAGGCCTAGCGGCCATTAACAGAAGAAGGCAGTTAAATGTATAAAGAAAAATATTATCGGGCGAGTTGGCCGTACAGTTAGAGGCGCGCAGCTGTGAGCTTGCATCCGGGAGATTGTAGGTTCGAACCCCACTGTCGACAGCCCTGAAGATCGTTTTCCGTGGCTTCCCATTTTCACACCAGGCAAATGCTGGGGCTGTACCTTAATTAAGGCCGCTTCCTTCCCAGTCCTAGAACTTTCCTATCCCATCGTCGCCATAAGACCTATCTGTGTTGGTGCGACGTAAAGCAAAAAAAGGAGGGAGGAATGAAACTGCTACATGCAGATGAAAGGGAGAGTGTTGTGAAACCATGATTGATACCATAGCACCCAGTCTACCTTATGCATCTCTTACCCTCCATTCATTAGTGTCCTACATCAGAGCAGTTAGCGCTAACAGAACTGGCTCTTGGTGGCTCGCGAATGGGAAGAGAAGTGTCGGTTACAGGACACATCTATGTACCTGAATAAAAAGGATGAAGTTTTCAAGTAGTCGAAGGATAATTTCTTTCTCCAATCTCCGTGATGTGAGCATTCCGTCTTACGAAATACAAGCCCACATATTCGTCATTGGCGCTTCAGGTAGAAGAACATGGACGAAAGGGCGCTGGCTAGAGCGGAATAACGACGGAAATATTGTGTAAGTGCCGGATAAAGGCAGAACTGACTGTAGGGTGGATTAAACGAAGAGATAGTCATATGTGTGCACAGAAGGAATGAACGTTGATCAATAATAAATAATTCCCCTGGCACTACCAGTCCAGACGGACCTTTGGCCTACCACGCGACCGCTTATCAGCCGGTATGCCTGCAGTATATGTGTTGCGTGGTCAGCGCGACGAATCATCTCGGCCGTTATTCTTCGTCTTTTAGACCAGAGCCGCCATCTCACCGTCAGACAGATCCTCAACTGTAATCACGTAGGCTGAGTGGACCTCGAACAAGCTCCCAGTAAATGTAAAAATCACTAAGTTGGCCGGGAATCGATCTTGGGGTCTCCGGGTAAGAGGTAGGCACGCTACTCCTACACCATGGGGCAGGCTAGGGACTTTTATTACACTCTAAATTAATTTCACGTCTGTTATCAAAATAATATCGGGGAAAATACATTAATATACACCTGATAAAATCAAATTAATTCTGTGGGAATTCAAATGCTGTAGGCGACCCTTGCGATCAAAATTGTATTGAAACAAGATTATTTTTATGTGGATACCATTTCAAAGAGGAATACCAGACAACCGATCAGCTGATCAAGCAGCAAAAGAGGCAACTAGTCTTCCAATCAACGGCTCTCAAACTGCCACGCCACATTCTGATATCATCGCTTATATCAAAATCAAACTACACAAGCAATGGAAAATGAACTGGCTTAAAACTTCCACTAGCAACCTAAAAAAAAAAAAAAAAAATGATATCTACGAGAATATATCCTCTCCAAAATCTCACCAGACATGAACAAGTCTTAATCTCCAAACTAAGAATAGGACATACCAAGATCACCCAAAACTATCTCCTAGAAAAGCATGTGGATACTGATTAAACTAAAATTATTCAGGATTCTAGAAGAGAAAATTATTTTGTCGTTTTAATGGTGAATATGGTGAATGGTGCACTTTCTTATACTAAATTTCGTGCCCTATCACAAAATAATGCTTAAAGAACATCTGTGTAATCTTCATAGTAATATGATTAAATCATTTCTGATCCGAAATATTTTTAATAAATTTTATTTGTGAAAAAGAATTTCTCTTGACAGTTCCGTCGTACAGGCAGATTCATGAACAAGCATCTTAGCAGTAAATGTAACTATTCTCTCAATGTCAAGCATATCATCTCAGAACGTCAAATGTATCACCAATGGCACCAACACCACAACATACCTAAGGAAATGGCTTCTCCAGCACTGAGTCATCAACATCCTCAAAGACACTGGCTTACCCTCCAAAATCTAATAACATTATACTTATTTATATTACCCTTGTGTTTTCCTTATAATAATAATATTATTACTATTACTCTGTAATACTATGTACGAGTCGTGATAATACCTTGGAGTTAAAGCGACTATAAACAACCCTAAAAATAATAAACATTACGTGGCGGAGAATATGTTAACACACCATATCCGGGAAATAGCGAAGAATTAAAACAGTTACGCTATTTTGTACAGTGTGGTATCATTTATTATATAATCGCGTCATCACGCACATCTGAGTAATATGAAAATATTTTAGTTGACTAGACTTCTTCCACCTCATTACTTAGAAAAACTAAATGATATATTTTACCAACAAAATATTACGGTTTCACCAATGATGTACTGCTACGATGCTTGTTCATGAATCTACCTGCACGACGGAACTGTCAAGAGAAATTCGTTTTCACAAATAAAAATGTATTAAAAATATTTCGGATCAGAAAGGATTTAATCATATTACTATGAACATTACACATATGTTCTCTAAGAATTATTTTGCGACAGGGCACGCAATTTAGTATAATAAAGTGCACCATTCACCATATTCACCATTAAAACACAACCAAATTATTTTCTCTAGTAGAATCCTGAATAAGTGCAATCAGTATCCAAGATGCAGAAAAGAGACACAAGTATACACGCAAATTGCATTTTCTCTCCCCGTGTCTCTTCATTAGAAAACACATCTTTCAAACTATTAATATAAAGTCTACAGGCTGATATAGTTCCACCTTTATAGGACAATCCAAAAGTTATCTGCCTCTGCCCAACCCACCTTCTACTCCTAATAACGCGTCGCTGCTTAACGGACATAAACTTCTGTAAAATAATGATAAATGAATTTTGATGTCCCCAGTGGTATAAGAACCCAAACAAAATTTGAAGTCTATAGATCGAGTGGTTCCAGAGATACATGCCAGCACGTATTTGAGTGAAAGGGATCTTCGTAGAAGGAAATTTAGCCATATTTTGATGTTGCTATCAGAGGAATATTGTTCAGAGGGTTCATAGCACAGTAATTAGATTTTTGCCCAACACGTCAAACCACACAACTAGTCAGTATCACAAATGAATTATTTCATATGCGAACCGCTTTTGCGGTATCGGTTTAGGCACCCTTCCCAGAGATTGAAGCATTCGGGTTTCAATTACATTATATTTTCATACTTCTACCTCATTGTGTGTTTGGACTGCGCTCACTTTGTAACAAGGCAAAACCAATATTACACGCACTCGCTTGATGAACACTGGTCTCCAGCAAATTTAGCTGAGATTATCAATGTAATATCTCTTGAGGTGGAAGAAATGGTTTTCAGATATATGGCGTACTATCATGTCAATTTATAGGTTTCATATAGATAACAGAATATCCAGTCAACTTAACTCACACCACATTACTGCTCAAATTTAACAGAAATTCCTTCAACGGCTTACGAGCATCACAATCAAATCTCATCTAAAATGTGAAAACACTCTTAAAAGAATTATGGAACCCATTCAGATATTTCCCACAGAAGAAAGGTGGTGACTGGTGATGATTATAATCTCATTAATGAATTGTACTGCTTCTAAGAAATGTAGTCTCGTTTCAAACTAGAATTCCCAAACGAACACACTTCTAAAGATTGTTTTTCTGTAGAGAGTAAGGTGAACTAGTTTCTGAGACAATGAAATGCATTAGGATTTCAATCACGAACACCATTCCACATCTCCAGAATGTGATGTGATCTGATTTCTTGAATTCCAACATACATTTCGTTACCCACGTTTCTAAGATGTTAGCAACACTTACAACAACACAGAACAGAATAACAACAATGCAAGAAACTCACTAAGAGATGTCTTCAGATAATCAGGCAACTACAAAGGTAATTGCTCATTACAGTGAAGATAAAGAAAAATTGTCTTACTGAGTGTAAACAACGCCTCGTACACACTCGCTTATACCTGCTCACAGACATTTGTTCGTGAACTAACAAGTATACTGAAAATTATCCACACACAGTTTTGTTACATACTACGTCCGCATCTAAAAGTGAAAATGGTCTGCTCTTAAAAGAGTGTATGTTGCATTTCACAGCGATCAAAAGGTACTGAGTGAACCAAACATAGGGAGTGCTTAAACGTAAGCCGTGAATAACGAAGACAACGTAAATAATACACACAAAGTTCTGGCAGTCCTTGAAAGAATTATGGGAATAATGGCGTTATAATCTAAGCAATTCAAACGTGGAGAGAAGTTCCCGGAATGCGTCCGAATCATTCTAACAAACACTCCAATAAGAAGAGTCTCAGTATATGTTTATAAGCTGTCTGTAATCTTGGCTCCTCCTCGATCAGCCAACAGCTAATCAGTAGTTAACCGAGCTCGATTGCTGCAGTCGCTTAAGTGCGGCCGGTATCCAGTATTCGGGAGATAGTAGGTTCGAACCCCACTGTCGGAAGCCCTGAAGATGGTTTTCCGTGGTTTCCCATTTTCACACCAGGCAAATGCCGGGGCTGTACCTTAATTAACGCCACGGCCCCTTCCTTCCAATTCCTAGGCCTTTCATATCCCATCGTCGCCGTAAGACATCTGTGTCGGTGCGACGTAAAAAAAAACAGTAGTTACTGGGAGGGACTTGAATGGTGAGTGATGTCACTGCCTTCTCAGCAGAGTAGCCACGGTTCGAATCCCAGCCAACTCATATGAATTTTTTGAAATTAAAAGTCACGCCCCTGATTTGAATTACACGCAAAACTGGAGGTCTCGTGGATATTTTGTTTTCATTTTTCATTCGGAAAAGAATAGCCATACCTCACCCTGAACTTCTGAACTTTTATAGCCACAGCTATCCTCATGTGAGCTGGATTGGGTACCAGACACTATTGCAGGCTAGGTATCCAGAACGTTTTCAATACAGTGATTAAGTTCAATACTCTTCAGTTCTAACGTAATCCGAAGCTATAATTTGGATAGTATCTAATGACTATTGTAACATAATCGAGACACAGAACATGGTGTTTTCACTTATCTCAAATAAGGAGGCAATCTATCAGATGCAGTGAAATTATGGTATCCCATCATACTCAAGATATTAGTGGATTCTTTCAGTTCTTAATGAAATACATATCATGGAAATTAACTAAATTCGATATATGTGAATTCCGAGCGAAATATGCTGTTTTAACACCATCTTTATACTATATCATGGATGCGAATACAATATTTGTGAAACCTGCAATGAAGCTGAGCCATTTCGTTACCGTGTTAAAAATAGTGACCACTAGTATACTACAGGGATGATATCACCGACCCCAGATTCAAGTTTATTATTTGAAATTAATACAAATATGATCAAATAAACACTCAAAACGTATTGTTTGGACAGCTTAAAATGTTACTGTAGCAAAGCACAAGCAGAAAGATGATGAATGGCATAAATCTGTAAGAACGAATAACAAACAGAAATTCTAAACTGTGCATTCAGTCACAGCTTCCCTTTATGACTCAACTGTTAATTAAAAATATATTACGTCGTATTGAACAGGATGGAATAATTACCTTTCATAAGTGAAAACAATAAAAATTAACACTTAAAAATTACATACCGTAACTGCAGACAAACAATAAAATTCGATTTAGCGTCCGCAAACTAAATCGTATTGAAGCAAATCACAAGATTAAAATTTTAAAAAAACGTTCTCTTAGTTTATTCTGAGATACAACTTGTGTTCGTGGACTTAGGAATCACAAAACTCCAACGTTTAAGCACAAATAAACGCAATGAAGACAGAAAACAATGACTGATCTACTTTAGCTCCAACTGCAAAACATTGATTATACACGCACATCCTAAAAATTGAAGTTACTCCATCGAAACAAAGGTACGTACATAATGTGATAGATTTCTGTAATGATAAATCGTTATTATTGGTTACCTACCCGGTATGGAAAGTATTCGGAAGTAGAAACTCGCAATAATAAATGCCTGTTTGATCTGCGAGGCTAATCTTGTGCACACAAGGAAATTAATATTTATGACTTCTGCTTACATTATAAATATATATATATGTTAATTTCACCATTCTCTGCATGAAGTGGCAGCATAGCTCACCCGGTGGCCATTATCGTTAAACTATCAAGTCTATATGGTCTGACACCGTGGTTATCAGGTTCGAGTACCGCTGGTGACAAAAATGTTCACCATCAGAATGTTCGCCGGCTTTTTTTTTTTGCTAGGGGCTTTACGTCGCACCGACACAGATAGGTCTTATGGCGACGATGGGATAGGAAAGGCCTAGGAATTGGAAGGAAGCGGCCGTGGCCTTAATTAAGGTACAGCCCCAGCATTTGCCTGGTGTGAAAATGGGAAACCACGGAAAACCATCTTCAGGGCTGCCGATAGTGGGATTCGAACCTACTATCTCCCGGATGCAAGCTCACAGCCGCGCGCCTCAACGCGCACGGCCAACCCGCCCGGTAATGTTCGCCAGCAGGATAGGAGAGGTAGTGGTATACAATTTCTAATCACTCGCTTGCGTTCCAAAAGCTTGGATTCAATTCCAAATCTCTCCATAGTGCTCATATGGAGCGAAGCTGTTTATGTTGATTCGTCAGTCGGATGGGGACGATAAGCCTAGGGTAAACCCCTTGGTGTTATTCGACAGGAGCAGGATATGTGCCGACTCCGGGTTTTACCCTCTCTGTACCTTCTTCTTCTTCTTCTTCTTCTTCTTCTTATTATTATTATTATTATTATTATTATTATTATTATTATTATTATTATTATTATTATTATTATTATTATTATTATTATTATTATTATTATTATTATTATTATTATCCCAAATCCAGATGCGCAGATCATCCATGAGTGTTAAATAAAAAGATCTGCAGCAGACGAGCCGAACATGTCCTCGGATTTTTCCGGTACTAAAATTCATACGATAATAATAATAATAATAATAATAATAATAATAATAATAATAATAATAATAATAATTCTGTACCTCATTTCTCACGTCCTTATATAACAGAAGACGACATGATAAAAAATTACTATGTGGGATCTAATATGTAACATTGAAGATTGCGTGTGTAATATGTTTAGAGTTTGTCATGGGATAAATATTTGTTTACCAGCACCAAAAAGCTGCTCAAATCCTTCCCAATCACAAAAACTGGATAGATACGTAGCCTAGCATCCCTCCACGAAGAATTACTCGGTACTAACAACGAAGGAAGACACTGGTTAGAAAGAAATGAAGAAATACACTACTCTAGAAACAAAACTTCCCTGTACACTTGTATTGATGACATAGAGAGTCGAAGCAATCCTTAACTGCACTTTACACTCAATAACTCTGTATTTCACTCTTTATTACATGTACAGACGAATGATATTATAGACAACAAACAGAGCCTGTCAACCATTTTACGAGGTCTCTCTCGATGTCCAACACAGTACAAGATTTATTGCAATAGATTACAGCCCAAGCAGGCAAATAAGCGGCCGCCCCCATGCACTTACCTGAATGGTAGCGACTCTCGTTGCGCGTAAGACGGCGGTTGCCGCGACGCCGGGCCCTGGTGCCGGGGCTGGACGTGCCACCCTGGACAGGCCGACCTGCCAAAGACACACATTCTGGCATGCGACTACATATAAGCATGCTCGCCCATTACGAGAATGGCTGACAAGCTGGTCAAGGCATGCTTACAGCAAGGTACTTCTTCATTTATGTAATGCTACAGCATTCAGCTCGAATAGGCACAAGCTACCTTAGCTGGGCACATTTCTGTCAAGCTTGTCATCCAAAACGTTAGGGCGCATCATTCACTTGCTGTTTAGCACCGTGTTGGATAGGGAGTGCAATCAAGTGCTGTCACAGTGCAGTTCGGACAAGGAAGATATGAGGTTGTGTGAGAGGAGGAAGAATAAGAATAAGACCATGTCCTCAGAATCATGCAATCAATACACACACGCACACGAGTAAGTTTAATAAAGAGAGACAAACTATTATTCTAGAAGAGAAGTATTAGTCTAGAGGCAACCGGTACTTGACACAATATTTCCACAGCATTTTTCTTTCCTTAGCCTGAACGTGGTACAGTTTAAAAAATACAGTCGATTTCATTAGAGTCATAAATTGTGGAAAGAATAGAAGACATATACCATTTTAGTTTATTTTTGTTTTACCTGAATGTCAATGCTTAAAATGTAATTCTATGGCCGAAATAAACCTTCGTTTTTAGTACCAGAAGCTGCGTTCTATTTTGCACTTCAAATACAATATTCCTGCATTCCATTATTTTTATAGTCTAGAAAGTATACCGAAGAGATTATTTTTAACAAATGATTATATTTTGTCATTTATACAACAAAGAACATTAGACTGCAAATGTACAGTTCAAAAGTTTCAATATGTATTAATAGCAAAAATAATCTACTTTCGGTGCATATGAAGTTAAGCACTTACGCTTAACATTTATCAGAAGTCCATAGTAACACAAGTCTTCTCTTTTGAAATCATCTTCACAAATCTGGCGCAATACAAATCAATAAGACTTAACTTTCAAATTACGCGCACGATTTAACGAGACTCTCCGTTTTGATTCGACAATGCCATCTCCACAAATAGTGTGGAATTACAAACCTACACCGACAGCATGTATAGAGCAAAATTAAACTCGCGTACAACTTATGCTCCAGAGAATGAACCCTGGATAGTGGGAGCTTAACCAGCACACACAACGGGGTACAAGGAGTGTTAATTATGGGGATGGGCATCCACTAAGAAGACAGGACAGGACAGGACTGAACGGGACACACACTCACACACCCCCGCATGCACCTACCCAGCGGCGACGACGATCAATAGCAGCGGGCTAGCTACACCCCGCTCTCTCTCTTCTGCTCAACTTGGCTTTTTTTCTCTCCATGGAATAAGCATTAGACTACAGAAAAAACGTGCTTCTAATAAACTGTTAATTCTATCGCCTTGAAACTGAAATACAGTAGCGTCCTACTTATTGGACATAAACGGGCCGGCGGGACGTCAAATTAACGGGAGTGTTAGTTTTTTGTTTTTTTTTTTAACAATTTGCTGTACGTCGTACCGACACAGATAGGTCCTATGCGACGATGGAACAGGGAAGACCTTGGAATGGGAAGGAATCGGCCGTGGCCTTAATTAAAGTACAGCCCCAGCATTTGCCTGGTGTGAAAATGGGAAACCACAGAAAACCTTCAGGTCTGCCGACAGTGGGGTTCGCACCCACTATCTCCCAGATGTGAGCTCGCAGCTGCGCGCCCCTAACCGCACGGCCAACTCGCCCGGTGGAGTGTTAGTTAATCAAGAAAGGGAAGAAAAGCAATATCGTGATACAGATGCATCATCATTGATATAGTTGACATTAACATTCACTGTACTACACAATTACAAATTTGAGCATAAAAAGATATCTATACAATTTGAAATTTGTTGAAAAGGTTTTTAATGGACCTTTGATCGCCTACTGACTATTTTTCGTGCCACCATGTCACATATTCTCTGTAAAGGTAATATATCAGTGCTGAAGACGTTTTCTTGTTGCTCCACGTATTTCGGTGCAACTTCCAGGCTTTTTACGTATTTCACTGTGCGATATTATAGAATCATTTGCACAACTGCACAACTACGTTTCCTTCCCCCTTCTGTTTCTTTTCGTCGTTCTTAACAAATCCGACAATGTCTTCATCAGTCACTTTAAACTGATCACGATGGGCAAACCACTCGTTGAGGTCTTCATTACTCTCATCTGCATATCTAGGGATTTGTTTCAGCAAAGGCCAAATACTGTGTATGTTTTCCGCACCAGTTTAATCAATGTCAGAATTTTAGCCAATGTTTCTACGAACGTATCGGATTAAAACAATACCTGATAAGCGAAGGTCCGTTAGGCGGGACTCAATAGTACTTCCATAAAAATATAATTGATATAAGAGCGTCACTTGATCCCAAATACTGCGTCCATTGGATGAAATATTTCTACTGCGCTAATAGCGTGTGGACTTTACATCATTTGTGATATGTGTTGCACAGAGTCATGTCTGAAAGTCACCGCCTTGATAAACCAGTGGTAGAGCGTCCGACTTATGATCCAAAGTTAGCAGATTCAATCCTGGTTGAGGTAGTTGGTTTCTGAAGGATGGCCAAAAATCTTGGCATGTCAGCATGTTAAAGATCTCTGGTGGCATTATTTCTTAACAAAATTAATTATGTTCCAGTTGAGTTTCGAAATGATTCCCATCTTTATTTCTCAACACGTTTACCTTAATTCCGTCATTTAAGAACTGGTACATAGACATTATTACTCGTAATATATTCCTTCTCACTAGGGACTTCCCATTACGTACTGTATAGAAACTCCGAAGAGCTATTCGCGAGATGATGTTTGGGAACCAATGTCCTAACCCAGTCCACTTTACTCTTGGTCGACCCCGTGTTCTTACCTGCCTGTCGTAAATATACGGGTTGGCCCGCCCACCCTTTGCGATCTAGTTTTATGCAACCCGCCTTGTAACGAAAATTCTGAAAAATATCTGTCTCTCTCCTTAATCCAGGGTAATATAATGATGTGTGGTTACGAGCTAGTAGAGAGTAGGAATCGTGGGTACCCTAAATTAACCAGTAAAACGAGTGCTGATATAAAGAACACGTACGTTAGAATAGGAGGTGGACGTACAGACCACAAACAGGTATTGTTATAGGTTGGAAACTGCGCGCTGCATGCCAAGCCTCGCAATAGCTCACTTGGCAGGCGCGCGGTAGAGTATGATAACGGACAGAGAAAGTAATGTTTTTATTGACGCCAACTACCTGGACAGTAGCAAGGTTTCATACTTAATAGTTTACGCAGACCGATTTGTTTATGTGGCCATGAAAGGGCCGCTGGTATCGTGGTATAGGGTAAGGAGCTATGTTGGACGAGAATGAAGTGGTGATGGTCTGTGGATAGGACACAGGCAACCGACATACCACATAAGCTTCGTCGTACGTGTTCCAAGCTTCGTAGGGCAGAGGTAAGGCAAAGCGTGCCCCATTGGGACGATAATATGCGACGGCAGGTTGGTATGTAGTTCCGCGAACTCTCCTCCTTCGAAACAGGTCCCAAAGCTTCCCCGTGATGTATTCCACCGACGAGTATGTGGATATGTTACTCCCTTTGGGAAAAGCTAGGAAGAATGCATTCCAGGTACACCGCCTGTATCAAGAACGCTACCCAGATGGACGAAAACCTGTTCGAAATCATCCCGTGACATCTGCTCACAATGAAGAGGTTGCGTTGAACGCTATCCGACATAACTATGACGTCCATTCGACATTCCTCGTCGTACGATGCTGGCATGTAAAAGATCCCCTGTGGCACATTTAGTATTTACCCTGCAGAAATAAAATGTCATAGATCTACCCGGATTTCGAAATCATGACCATGGAGCTTCTAGTGGAAGTGCAGATGGTATGGGTGAAACAAATGGACTCTTTTTCACCCTTCAAAAATCCAACTGCCTCTGCTGGATTTGAACTCTTAATCCTGGGATCCTAAGGCAGACACTCTACCATTCATTCACCCTTAACTTTCAACGCTACACACCTCCATGATCTGCAACACTAATCTCTGGACCCCAATAAACTCTTTAGAGAAAATGCGTATCATGGGAAATGTGAGTCAGAATGAGCAGCTGAGGTTTGCATTGGTTAGTATTGACTAAAACTGGAGGACAACTTCTCTGAATAATCATCTCGAGAACACGGGAACTATATAAAACAGATATGTCTTCTGCATCCCCACGCAAGCACGAGTTTGCATCCATACACAAATTTCTTACCACTAAAACTATAGACATGAATCGCATGACAGGATAGATATTGGAGTTCGCGACATTGAGAACCTTCACAGAGAACTTTGTTCGTCGAATTTGGGAAAATGTGACACTTGAAATAGCTGCACCTTCATTTGAATTCAGTACATATATATGCGGTTTATTGGGCAGATTACACACAAGTGATTAACACAATCGATGCAATTCCTTCGTTCGGGTACTTTAAAAAATCCGTATCCATCACTTGCACGACGGATGAAATCTAGGATGGCGAAGATACTGACCGTAAGAAGTGAAACATGGTGACTTAATAGAATGGACTTTAGCTAATATATTTCTCCACCAGAATAACTATACACAGATTAATGTAATTAAAATATCCAACTAATTTTAAATTACTAATAAAGAACAATCTGGAGTTAATGAACTATTTTCCTTTAAAGGTTATATAACATAAAGGTAATATGATTATCTACTCTGACAATGTTCTTTTAAATAAGTGTTTCAGGTCCGTTATCAATAAACAGCAGGATGACTTGCTAATGCTAAAAAAAGACATACAGTACCTTCCGTGGAATTCATTCAACTATCAGAGATTTATCGGAACCTATCAATTGTTCTCTTTTTTTCTGTGCAACCAGATTGAACGAACATTTATTTCAAGTACCAGTGCTAGAAGAAGGAAAGGGCATTAAGTTAATGGACATTCGCCGAATTATAGGAGACCAACCACCATTGCTCAGTGAAAATGCAGATGTCCATCAAGCACACATGCAAAACACAGAATAAGTGACAAACATGCCAGGCACAGAGCAGAAAGGGAATTCGAGACTCTACCTGAGTGATATCTCTTCTCGTTGTGCGTGACGCGACGCTGCGTGCGTCTGGCCCGAGGCTGCTGGCGTCCTGCCGCTGGAGCTGCAGACACACGGCCAGCGTCAGTTTGTAGCCGACTTAGGGCTCTCAATGTCGATGTACATATTGTATGTATGTACAGTATGTATGTATGTATGTATGTATGTATGTATGTATGTATGTAGAATATGTATGTATGTATGTATGTATGTAGAATATGTATGTATGTATGTATGTATGTATGTATGTATGTATGTATGTATGTATGTATGTATGTATGTATGTATGTATGTATGTATGTATGTATGTATGTATGTATGTTACAGTATGGGTGGTTAATGTAGCAACATGTGTTCGTCCCAATCATCTCTAACTAATATACCAGACTGTACCGTATTTACAATAAATGTAAGCAAATTAGGAGTGGAAGGGAATAAGGGATCACCAGATCCAACGGCTAATGTAAGCAACAATATGATACACAGCTTTTTCTGTTAAGAGGAAACATCGAAACCACCTTTACACTTATCTTCACCAGTAGCAAACAAAAAATCACTGAAGCGGAAAAAAAAAGCACAGAAGAGAGTTTCTCTTCAATAAAATAGCAAATATTTTCATCCAACTAGAGATTGAAAATGGTAACATTTATGCTGATTAAATAACTTAAAACAGATGCCGGCAACTCTTGTAATATATCAAATGAGTTTCTTTCAATTTAGTTTAACAATGTACAACTTAAAACAGAGAATCCCCACACTGAGGATCAACCCTGTTCCACAGCAAGTATCTCTTAACCAGAGCTTCAAGCAATGCAAAAGTTGGAATATGAGGATATGCTGACAAAAGGTAAGACTAAATGTATGATCTAAATTTGTATATCTAAGTATAACTCACTGTAAATTATCTCTACGAATAAAATAAATGATTTTTTAAATTTTCGAATTTTAGTTTAACTTTTAAAAATGTGATGTATGATATTTATGCGTTTTCTCATCATATATAAATTTAAATAATAGTTTCATGTAATTTCCTCAATGACAATAAACAGTAGTTGAGATCCTACAAACTAAACACGTACTTTTAAATTCGCAAAATAGGATATCTTACTTTCATCAGAAATGTTTCTTTTACGCATATAATTGTGAAGGTTACGCTGTAGTTGTAACTCTAGTGATTCTTACGTCAAGCCACTTCGTGAAAAAGTTTGTATTAGATGAGAAACGTACATGAAGTGGTATACAATTGATGGACGTAAATAATTTCCTCAAGAGATGAGGTGTATTTATGACAGAAATATTATCTCTTCGCACAGAGAAGAAATGGCACTGTTACAGAATCACAGAATCCTCCAGATACAAACAAAATTATAACAAATGTTCAGCTGATTTGGTGAAGGAAGAGATGGTGTAATAGCAGATTTCACTGCTTATTAACATACGTAATGTTTTGAATTGTACATTATTAATAGGCTATGGTAGTTCATGAAAGATCACTCCGATCTGCTACTACATCATGCATTTACAGATTACGGAAAAGCAGTTTCATGCAGATTACACAAACAGTGTGTTAATGATCTGCACAGTTATGTCTGCACTGCTGCAACAAGTGTAGTTTCAAATAGTGTAGACGAGCCAAGAGAAAAGGAAGTTCTTGCTGTTATGAGGTTAATATGGGTTAAGAGAACAGTCACTAAGTACAGAGTGACTGACCTGTTCATTAGTTAGGCCACACACAAACACAACTCCAAGTCCACTACTTGCCTTCACCTCGTTCACATTACGATCACAATTAAAGAATGAAAATCGTTTATTCTTTGGAAATATTGCGTTGTTGATAATATGATCACGAAAGATGGATAATAAGACTGAGGAGGTAATGTCGGAAATGAAATATAGCTCAACCATGACCTCGTGGGTCAGAAAAGTGGATTAGAGAATGACATTATTATTATTATTATTATTATTATTATTATTATTGTTATTATTATTATTCTCTCAGCTTTAATCCATATACCAAATGTTTATCACAGATGGGTGACATACATTTCTCTCAGAGAACTTTCCTTATCGGTTTGTTCTTCACCCAAGGTTTGAAATCTTTGTGATTACGGCATACACAAAATATGGGAATAAAGGATAACAGAGACTGAATTATAAAAGTAAGCCATTGGAAAGTGAAGACATCACATCCTATGAACTCCCTACTTAATAATAATAATAATAATAATAATAAGAATAAGAATAATATAAACGTCCCACTTTTATGATTTTCAAGGTTACGGAATGTTTTCCCGCAGGAGTTCTCTTTCTCGTACATGCCAGTAAATCTACTGTCGCTGAGCTGACTTATCATAGAATCCTTAAAAAGCACCAGGCTGAAGCGGAATTAAATACGGCACTTGAGCTCAGAAAACCAGCTTGACCCTAATTTACGCGATTGATGTGAATCTAGTTTGACATATACTGAAATGGTACACAGAAGTCAGCCAAAGAAAATCTTAATTACAACATAAAGCACAAGAATTGAACGGTTTACCTGCATATGTTAGGTCAAAGCAACACGCTGGAAAATATACTGACATGCGTCGTTCACTTTTAAGCTCTCATATATATAACTTCAGTCACGAAAGTTAAGCAATATACATGAGCCGTTTCCTTAACCAGGAGCCACTCCAATATTTCTAGGCCATCTGGCTAAGCGGGAATTCTACGGCTCTTACAGGACTGAACGGGCTACACGTATTGTTAAATTCCACCCGACGACACCACGATCCGATCCCACAACTCTGAACGTAGAAAGCAAGGCCCTGACTAACTACGCTACTCATCCGGTCTATAATAATTCCCCGGGGCTTTTTTCATATATATTGCGAAAGACGAAGTAAGATATTCGTGTCACAACAAAATCTGCAGTAATAATAATAATAATAATAATAATAATAATAATAATAATAATAATAATAATAATAATAATATCAAAATTTAGCATTTCGCAATGCGATAGGTGGGAACCCTCATTTTGAGAGTTACAGGATTTATTAATGAATCGCATAAACGGTGAACCAGGACATTCAGTAAGTATACGGTAATGTTCCTCGAAATAACATGAGATGGCCAGTAGTGAACTTGGAAGTAACACACAAAATATTAGAAGTAGTACACAGAACAAAACAAGGATACAACAAAAAGCACTCAGAAAATCTTATAATACCCAGTCACCAGATCGAACACAATACGAAATTAAAGAAGGGGGTAGACTGGAAGGGAGATTGTTGGGGAGAATGCGTGCTCCACATTACAGGCACTGCACCCACATCACATATCTCATGCCACTGCAGTCAACCTTCCTGAACATGATGCAGAAACATTCCGTACATTCGTAAAATGATGGTTATTATTATCTCTAAGAGACGAGATTTTATGCTCTTAAGTAACGAAATACTCGTATGCGTCTAAATATTCTCTTATCTATTTATGTTGTCTGGCTTTATTAAATTTATAAGATACTGGAAACTTTAAAGATTTTTCTAAAAATAAGATTTTTAAAAAGTTTAAAGATAAATCTGAATACAAAATTTTATAAAAGGAGCAGATTCTTGGCATTTGGAGAAGTTGTTTGAACAAACGTAGCAGAGGAGTGTGCGTTTGTAGACTTATTTGAATGAAGAAAAAATGAAGAAATGATATCTTATCGCTTTGGTTTTATGATAACTTTCAATACATACTAAATTTTAAACATACATTTGCTATAGAAGAGATTAAAATGTATTCGAATGCGTGAATTTTATAAAGGATGTAACAATGAAAGGCAGGTGACATACACAGTTGAAAATACAACACCTATTGTATGGTTTTTGATTACTGGCGCTGATAATCACTTTCAAAATGTACAACAATTGAAAACTATTTCATCAACGACAAAATAAAGAAAATCGTTGAATTACAGTCGTAAATTTTAATCAAACTTGAGTTCTGATGCACCATCTAGTTCATTCCTTTTCAGTTCATTCTGCTCTTTAGACTTTCTTAGCATTGGCAAGGGCTACTACACCCATTAATTAGCCAAACTGACAACGAATACTTTGCAAGGGCAGTCGTAAACGAACAATGCGACAGACAATGGGTGGGCCAAGAAATCCAGTCTATTTTTTAACATACGATTTAACAGTAGTAAGTCATATTTCTCTAAAGGACCAAATATTCAGAAACAAGAATTAGTTACGGGAAGTGGTGTGAATCGTCTATATCATGCTGTGTATCTTACGAAAATGCCAGGGAGAGTATGAGTAGATGAATGCCCTTACACATTAACAAGTATTTCTAAATATAAGTGGCAAAAATCTCGTCTCCAGTTGTGGTGACTTCTACCGAGATGAAAATAATTTAAATCTCAATCTTCAAACTTAAAACAAACTTTTAGCAAACCAATGACAAAATCATCGGATGGTCGAAATTAAGCAACACTGAATAAAACTAGAATAACGCTATGTAAAGACCTTTGAAAAAAAAGCTGTAGGTTCGGCTTTAAATTTCCATCCGCACAGGATAAACAATACAGTTACTCAGCTGACAGTTATAACTAGAAAATATGTGTTTGTTAAAACATACAGAGAGAGCGGGAGAGACATGAAATAAATGCATAACATATACTGTATTGTGGAAAGAACGACATTAAATAGGTGGTATGCCTGGAATGATGGAGCAGCAGCATTTGTATTTAACTATACCTATATAGTTGCATAAATAATGAAAATACATAAATTATATTTTATATGTAGAAACGGAAACATTCTGCAATGTTCAGAGAAACTGGCGTGGTAGTATACCTGAAAGAAAATTAAACTGAAGCTGAATTCAATAGACAGATTCGAAAAATAAATACACCTGCCTCACAGATATCGAAGCTACATCAAACTAAAAGAAACCCAACTGTTAGGTGAGCCTAACTGGACGATCTTCATGGAACTTCACGAGTTTTCCATGCCAAATCCGACAACATCCAAGTTCTCTAACAACAAATTCTACGCAGAAAAAAAAAAATCAAATCAAACAAAAACTTAGTGTAATTTCAATGAATACAGAAGTATATAATAGCCTCCGTGGCTCAGACGGCAGCGCGTCGGCCTCTCACCGCTGGATACCGTGGTTCAAATCCCGGTCGTTCCATGTGAGATTTGTGCTGGACAAAGCGGAGGCAGGACAGGTTTTTCTCCGGGTACTCCGGTTTTCCCTGTCATCTTTCATTCCAGCAACACTCTCCATTCTCATTTCATAGCATCTATCAGTCATTAATAAATCACTTTGGGAGTGGCGACCCCATCGTACTAATAGCCTATATCTGCTTCATTCATTCCATCCCTGACCCGGTTAATGACTGGAAAACAGGTTGTAGGTTTTCATTTTTTCACAGAAGTATATAATTTTATTTTAAGGGAGTATTTTCAGGACTTGAAAGACCACAGATCTGAAAATTTAATCAAACAGGCATTCGCCTCAAATGACACAAGAGGTGCTGCACATCCATATGTAAAGGAATCGAACGTTAGTTGACATTCTGAAACGTAATGAGAAAGTACTTAAAAATGAATGTATACAGTATAAGATCAGAATAAGTATCATAAGTTTCCATTAAGACGAGTAAACAACGCACAAAAGTAGTTTATAGAGGCAGAACTGCACGAAAGATTTCAATATTTCTTCTTACAAAAAACAAAGCAGGCTAATTTCGTTATTAGCTTGAAGTATCTCCAACCCGAGGCAGGCGGCTCAAATGACACGAGAGGTGCTGGACATGCATATGTAAAGGAATTGAACGTTAGCTGACGTTCTGAAACGTAATGAGAAAGTAATTTCAGATCTTTTTTCTTTCAAGTCCTGAAAACATTCCCTTAAAGTAAAATAAAGTTACATTCTTATATATTTTAATGAAATTACACTGAGGTTTTTTTTAAAAATATTGTTTTCTGCGTAGAACTCGTCGTTAGAGGATCAGAGAGAAGTCTTGGATTAGGATTAAATCTTATTTATCTAGTACCATTTGGAACAGCCACAGAAACTTAAAACAAAATCATCATATTGCACAGAGAATGCCAATTTTCATGTTCAAAATAACAAAGAAATGTTTTATCACATTATTATATCAGCGGTTCTTGAACTGGGTATTAAAATCAAGCTTTGACCGATTCAATGTGGAATAGCCCGCGTGCACCATGGCAGACTAACCTAACCTAACCTAACCCCATGGCACCACAGGCCTTGAAGGGCCTTGGCCTACCAAGTGACCGCTGCTCAGCCCGAAGACCTGCAGATTACGAGAGCCGACCATGGCAGACTAGAAAGAAGAATTGTAGAGAAAAACTCAATTTTCAGACATACAATTAAGGTATATTAATTATAGATGAAGAAAGTGACCGATATTTCAGCAGTTAGTTACCGGACTCGTGAAATTTTACAAACATCAGTTCCACAAAAGACGATATACATCCAAGTAGCGGAGTACAACTGGACATAATATTATGTATCGGGAACGAACAAATAATGGCTGAAAAGGATAGCAGAGGGATAAGGGATTCGTCGTCCCCAAATCCCTAGATGCGAGGGCTTCCAGAAGAAGAAATGTCTAAGAAGGAATTATTAGCGCCCCTATAATAGAACTACATCCATGGCCTTAATTAGTAAGCATTCTGACCTCTGGCCCAAGGTGTCCGGGTTCGATTCCCGGCCAGGTCGGGGATTTTTAACCTTTATTAGTTACCGTATTTCCTATGACTCGGGGACTGGGAATTTCTGCCGTCTTCAACATTATATTTCATCCCCACGGCCGCCCAGGTCACCTGTGGACGTTAACTCGACAGACTTACACTAGGACCTTTTCGGAGACTATACGTCATTACTATTATTATAAACAGAATTACTAAATGATACCAATAATTATATGATGGGGAATAACACTGAATAAGATTGAGGAATGACGTCCTAACCTCACCAAAAAACCGTGCTAATGCCTGTCGGGAAAGCGTATGTCGATATTCCAGGCATCATACCTGTGAACATTCCAGCCTTTTTCCCTACAACATAAGTTTTTATCTATTGTTAACAATAATACTGGAATGAGCGATGAAATTAAGATGGATTTATTTTATAAATTTGGGAAATTACTCGTCGATAAAATATTACAAGGTTCATCTGAAGTGTACAGGATAGTCCCTTATACTGTCTCCAATCTCTCCCACCATGTTCAAAAGTTTGCTAATATGTGAGACAGATAATATTTCTATTCAGGCTATAGCATTATTTATTTCAACCATCAATCTTGTGGAAGAATGACACAAAATTCCAACATTTGTTCACCTAGAATTCTGAAGATAGAGTACAGCCGCCATTTCTTGAACATTGTGAGAATGTTTTCATTCCAAATCTTAAAAAACAACACTAATTTATCAATCTATGGTACACTTTAAAACACATGAAAACACAACTAGAAATAAAAACAATTTAAAAGCTACAAAAACAAAATCACCATAAAATCTTAAAATTAAGAAGTATGTAGTTTTTTCTGTCTCTCTTAACTGGAGAGCAGAGCTCAATGAATGCAAGAATGTTTACACTCGTTATAGCCGGCAACCATGTCGAGCCAATTACAACAGCAGGGCTGGAGAAAAGAGCCAAGGACATAAGGAAGTCATATGCACTCACAAGGCTGACGATGCTGTGCTGCGCTGTACAGACCGGTTTCCATAAAGCTACCATTCCTTATAAGATGTACTTAAAATAAAAATAAAATAGGTAGCAGCAAAGTCTGTGAGTGAGTGAGTGAGTGGCGAGACGATATCGAGACTTCTTGCACATGAATGAGCAACAAGCGTGAGAATAACTGATACAGGAACGTCGGCGTCCGGAATATCATCAAAGTATGAATTTAACGCAATACACCAAAAAATATGCAAGAGAGATCAGTTTAAATCAAAAGAATTAATAAAGTTATCATAGAGTCTATAAACAGCAGTATATCACTAATATGTACGATGCTGGGCTGAGTGGCTCAGACGGTTAAGGCGCTGGCCTTCTAACCCCAACTTGGCAGGTTCGATCCTGGCTCAGTCCGGTGGCTTTTGAAGGTGCTCAAATAAGACAGTCCCATGTCGGTAGATTTACTGGCACGTAAAAGAACTCCTGCGGGACTAAATTCCGGCACCTCGGCGTCTCCGAAGACCGTAAAAAGTAGTTAGTGGGACGTAAAGCAAATAACATTATTTTTTAAAAATATGTAGACTACGATGCTAAAGAACACCTTGAAAACACCCGTATTATTTGTCTTTGTTTACTTCTGTTGGCGGTTTAACGTCGCACTAATAGAGAAAGGTTTCCCCGGCGACGGTGGGAGAAGGAAGGGCTGGGACTGGGAAGGAAGTGGTCCTAGGTTTAATTTTAGGTACAGCCAGATATGAAAACAGTAACCCATGCAAAACCATCTTCGAAGTTGTCGACGGTGCTGCTCAAACCTACATCTTCCTAACAGCCACACGGTTCCATACCGCGCAGACAATTAGCTCTGTACTTTATTTTTCTGATAATAAAAGAGAGATAATTTTACCGCATGGGCGAGACAATTATACATGGAAACATTTCAGTCTCTTCAAACCTCCTCATTTCGCTTCCCGGCCAGCAAATCTGCGTTCGATTCTCGGCTGTGGCATGAATTCAAGGTCAGTTTAAGGGATTGGAACAGGTTTCATACAGCCAGGTTAGGGCAGCTGAGAATAAAGGATTCGAAAAGTTAACAGCCACTGGCTTAAACGACACTGATTTGACCGAGGTTTGAATCCTACCCCCGTGGAATAGAATTTGAAACTGAAAAATCACGTGGTGTCAGGAAAAGCAACCAGCCTTAAGCTTTCGGTCACAATGAAAAATAACCAATATCGTAGTTCTAGAAACCAAAGAATAATAGGTATGAGAACGCATTATATTATTATTATTATTATTATTATTATTATTATTATTATTATTATTATTAGGTATCTCATATCATCCAACTTCACATGACTGCGAACATTACATCGTCTGCATCTGTGATTAAGGAATAGGCAAAAGAGCTTCCCACCCGTATGAATCGTTTTCGACTCCCTGTCTTCCATGAATTTAATACGGTACTGATACAGTATGAGGATTTCGAACCGGATGAACTGAGCATAGGAAGCATAAGTGAGGAGAGAAGTGGCTTCAAATCCCATTCTTAACCAACCTAGAAATGTTTCTTCCGTGGTTTCCTACCTCATACCGGAATGGTAGCCTACATAATACACAGTTCACGACCACTTCTCTCTCATTCCCAGCCCCACATTCTTAGAAATACACACCTCAGTAAAAACAACACAATGACAAAGGTTGTCAGACAAATCCTCTTACACACTAAGAATACGGGTTTAATAATCGAGATGTCTCAAACTTCTCTCAAGCAGTAACAAAATTTTGTAGCTGGTCCCATAAAAAGAGAAAAATCTCATCACTGTCATATTAGCTGGCACGTGGGGTAGCGAGATGCAGTCACTTACTTGAGTACTCAAGGCTTTAATTCAGTTACAGTGCTTACAAAGTATGAAATAAGTTACAATTCTAGTAACGGAGACCTCGTTAAATACAAACAGGAAGTCTGGAAGACAGTATTGCAGTCTTAGTACGAGCAGTCTAAGTGCCGCCACAATGTTTCATCATTCCTATCTTTACAGTTACATTAAAAAGAACATTATACAACTGAATATCTATTTCTTACTGTGCTACCCTACACTCAGTGCCAGCTATAAAATTCATCTCTCTCATGTTCTAAACCTAGGTAAGGGTGTGATGATGATGATGATGATGATGATGATGATGATGATGATGATGATTGTTGTTGTCGATGATACTTGCAGTCTAAAGGGGTCCAAAATTCAGATCATCGGCCCCTCATAATGGTACTTATCGGTAGGAAAGTGGAATCATGGTATTTGTCATGTTGCGGTACTAATCAAAAGTAGCCTAGACTCGCGATATTCCACACATTATGGTACTACTCACAGGTAATGTAATGCGCATATGTAACACCGACCTATGGTGTTTCTCACATTGCGGCGCCATTTATAGGAAAGCAAACCTATGGTGTTCCTCACATACGTGTACCAATCACAGGGAATCGCACTATCCCGTGGTGTTCCTCACATAGTGGGTACTAATCATAGGGAAGGCAGACCCATGGTGTCGCTCATCCATGGTTTCGATCTTATAGTGGTACTAATCACAGGTACTGTAAAACCCAGCCGCATTCACACACTGTCGCTACTAATCACAAACCTGTTGTGTACCTAACATAGTGGTACTACGCGCAAGTAAAAGCGACCCATGGTGTTCCCTACGTGATGGTACTAATTACAAGTCTCATGGTTCTAATTCGATCATCCCTTGGCCGCCCCTTTTAGTCGCCTTTTACGACAGGCAGGGGATACCGTGGGTGTATTTTTCGTCTGCGTCCCTCACTCACAGGGGGTGGTTGTTGTTGTTGTTCAAAGGTGGCTAACATATAGGTCATCGGTCCCTAATGTAAGGGTGTGATGACATCATGATTCAACAGCATGTTGACAATTCTCCTCCAGGCTTCCCTACAAAGTTCCAGAATTCCCTATCATGAACACGGTGGATCACATTTTGCAGGCTCCCTTAAGTCAGGCTCTTCAGTTGGGCCCATCGTGATGGTACACGTCAACTTTTCTCTCGATGATCAATTTGTTCCTTGCCTCTCGTCACCTCACGAATGTGTCCGACGTATTCAAAAAACTGTTGGCTCACTTGGGTCGATAGTCTTTTTTTCACGCCGACTTGTCCCACGATCAACTCGTTGGTGCAGTGTGCCGTCCATGCTATGATCCTCCGGCGGTCGTCTGCCATATTCACAGACCAAGTTTCTGCTGCATATGTTGCGACGGAGAACATAACCACTGGCACCAATTCTAAACAGTTCCAATAACGCCTCAAAAATTCTCCGGTGTACAACGGCTCACCATCGCATATTATGAAAATAATAAAATAAAACAGAATTTCTCGGAGGCTCTCGACTGCGAAGGAGAAGTGGTGACCACTAGGCACCATCTGAAACTGGTAATTGATTCTATTTACCCTTGGATGCTCACCCATCATATATTCTATTCGACCTCTCTTGATCAAGTTTTGTTAGTCCCTCAAGGCATTAAATTCGTGAGGACTGCTTACGAAGTCCAGACTTTTTATTCAAAATTCAGATCTTTGCCCAAATGTTAGTACTGGGCGTACTGTTGTTTTAAATATACGGATTTTGGTGTGGTGATACAACAGTTTGGATCCCATTATAATCTTACAAGCATGCATGGCTAAATGATTAGCGTCCTGGCCTTCGGTTACTGGGGTCCCGGGTTCGATTCCCGGAGGGGGCTGGGATTTTAACTTCGTCTGGTTAATTTCTCCGGCTCGGGGGCTGGGTATTTGTGTTCGTCTTAAATGTGTAAGTTCAATTTATCAAGTGTCAATGTCCGCCTCCGTAGCATAACGGTTAGTGTTATTAGCTGCCGTCCTCGGGGGCCTGGGTTCGATTCCAGGAACTGCCAGAAATTTAAAACTGGCAGGAGGGCTGGTACGTGATTGAAATGGTACATGCAGCTCACCTCCAATGGGGATGTGCCCGAAAAGAGCTGCACCACCTCAGGATGAGGATACGAGTTTACTTTATCAAGTCAATTAATAATCAGAAACATACAAAATTGTAGCTGGTTAAATGGTCGTTCAGAGCGAAAGCCAAAATTAATTAATAAAAAATTTACAAGCATGGAGGCTTCTGTTTGCTGACTTTAATCTCCTCAGTATCTCTGTTTCTTCTGTGTTTTTGTCGGATACATCACATTGTCTTTGCGTTATCTGACTATGTTGAGGGGAGAAATACTTAGAACGAAAATTCGTTGAATTAGTTCGTGAAATACTGAATCTTAGATGATAGAACCTTTCTACTCAAGAGTTCTAATCTGAAATATCAGATAGCGGTTTTCTAGCCGCAACACGATAGCGGTTTTCTAGCCGCAACACGATATACGTTTTGGAAGTTGTAACTTCCAACGCGTAGTACATTCCAATTGGTCTGCTGTCGGTGTGTTTCCGCTATACCTACAGTATTCGCATGAACTTCACAACATTTATTTTTAGGCCCATGTACCCTGTTTCTGTTATCAAGTTTAAAATGTTTATATGTCCGTACTAGGAAGGATTAGAGGTCAATTCTACAATGAGAAGGGATGAACGTTATTAAATAGTAGGTTCAGGACTGGAAATTAATCTGGTTGCAGAATTTGATGGGCAATACATCAGCCAATGCATTCCCCTTTATACGGGAGCCAGGGGAACAATTATCGCTGTAGTAAATGGCGGAGCAGATTCGTGCAACTGGACTCGAGCAGGTAATTCCTTCATCAAATTTGGAAAACTCAGGGATAATACAGCCGTGAATTGATATTCGTCTACTAAACCAATTTAAAAATCCAGATGGACTCTAAATGCTTCGTAAAAGTATTTTCCCTAATGCATCCATTTTCCCGCTGGGAATACCATAGGCAATTAGACCCATGTATTTGTAAAAGTACATCTCTGAGGATTTAGATTTTATATGAGAAGTTTAGGGAAGCCTCCGTGGCTTAGGCAGCAGCGCGCCGGCTTCTCACCGCTGGATACCGCGTTTCTCCATGTGAGATTTGTGCTGGACAAAGCGGAGGCAAGACAGGTTTTTCTCCGGGTACTCAGACTGCACTGCTTGCATTCCATTTTGGATATACTTCATTGCTTCATGTTGGAGGTGTGAGAGATCGTGGACAACAGCCCTATTACTTAATGTGTGTTAACTCTGTGGCTTAGGGCCTGGGTGTTTGTCTCGGTATTATTATTATTATTATTATTATTATTATTATTATTATTATTATTATTATTATTATTATTATTATTATTCATTTTAAGGGGAAGAACAACTAGGCAACCATCCCGAAGTAAGATTCCACTCCAGATTTCGCTTGGAAGGAACATAAAATCCAGCAGAAAAATCGTTAGAATAGCTATTGACTGTGCTGGGATATGAACATAGTGCAGCATTCCCACTCCTAACGAGGAGCGATACATTATACTACCACTTACGAAGGTGAACACGAACTGAGAAGTAGTGTTAGCCATTGAGGATCTGTCACGTTTTACAGAGACGTACAATTTTTTTCCCGTTTTACATTCTCCTCCACACACAGACACACCCAGATAGGAAAGAAGGGTATTGATAACTGGGAGGTGACACTGTAGTTCAGCATCGTAAGCTTTGAGATTCTGACGTCATATTTTAAAGATCCTGAGTTGTAGGCTCTTAGACAAGGGTAAGAGTAAATAGGGCAACGAACGCTGGCAAGCGCGCTATTCTTACCGACCAAGCGGGACACCTGTGATCTTTGGCTTGTGGCCACCAGACACACGAGCCCGCCTTCCTCATCGCGCCATTCACACGGACGAGCAGCTTCGTGTTCAGGTGCATGGAGCACGATTCTCTTAAGGGAAGTTCGAATCCTAAAAATCGAAAATCCGGGTGGACTGCATTCCACGCTTACTGTCCTACAGTTAAATATCACTCACATTCCTCTTTTGAGACCTCTTCATTTCTGAAAACAACTGAAGCGGTTTTCACTAATTTGTAGAGAAAGTTTCGTTACTTACTTTGGTGGATTTTTTTTATAAGTATAGATACCCAGACTGCGGTACTTTGTAATTCTGTATTTCACAGTGCAAATATTTATAATAAATTACTTTGTTCATAGTTTCCAGCATATGACAGTTTAATTACATATGAACCTACAGCTCGAGATAATTTATATATTTTATCAGTGCATTAGAATAATAAGATAAAATCAATGAACAAAAATCACCGTTAAAACTCTCTCACTGTCTGAATTATACACTTTTTGGGGGGTTATCACTTAGTAGACTGCAGTTCTCCATACCAACATATAGCACAGGGTACTAACTTTTTCATTTCTGCATAACTATTGCATCCTACGTCTAATCTCTTTGTCATGCTCATGTCTTGGCCCTCTACTACCATTCTTACCTCACCCCCACCCTCCACATTTCCCTCCAAAATCAGCTGAAGAAGTTCTGAGCATCTCACGCATCTCACCTTCGCCATTCTTCCGCAGCACTGCTAATGAAAATCGGTATATAGCGTCGGGGAATAAGAAACTACAGTCTAAGTTATAAACAATTTTATTCACTCTGGATGGAATTGTAGTTTAGGGGAAAGCGCCTAAAATTTAATTTTTAAATACCTATTTTATTCGTCCCATCGAAAAGTACTACATAACAAAAGTTATAGAGAATACAATTTCCGATCATTTATGTTTTATTCACTTTTACCGTACCGGTACCGAGTATGATAAGAGTGGTATTTCAGAGTCGGAAGGAAACTAAATGTGACGGCCTACAATATCGAAAGCGCTTAACATTGATCAACAATAACATTACTCTGACCATTGTTTGTTGTGATGTTCTTTGTCTCTTACGCTGCCGCTCAACTCCGATAGATGGGATTACTGCTGCGTACCGAGTATAACAGCCTGGCTGAATATTGCCGTGAAATAGCTGGGGAGTTAGAAAATTTCCTTCTTTTGCATGACATTGCTCTGGTTCATACATTTTCTGATACTGCTGGTACGTAACTGATTCATCATAGTAGTCCAGCTATTCGATACCTACTCTGACGCGTTGTTTTGAATGAACAGTGTGCACTCTTAAGGAAGAAGCTCACTTAGTAGTAATAGTAGTGGTAGTAGTAGTAGTAGTAGCAGTAGTAGTAGTAGTATGACCTGGTCTAGAATTACAATTTAGGCATATTCCAAATTATAGCACCACAATTCACTAAATACCGCAATTCAAAATTCAACCCTGAAAAGAGTCGTTTCTTAAGAAGAGCTTCTTCCTATTCACTTTTATTAAATTCTACATTCATTTTATTCCAAATTAGCAGTAAAGAGGGCGTTTCTCCTCCGGCTTGGAGGAAAATTTGCCGCCAAGTCAGATTTTTCCGTCGCCAGTGTAGTGAATTGAGATTTTCCGACTCATCGGGTACTCCCAGGAAGCAGATTAGTAAAAGGGCATAGTTACCCTGGGACTCTCCACTATTCGACGCACCCCCCCCCCTTCCGAAAAAAGACGAAAGAGTGTTCACGGATAACGGCTGTCTGCGGCCTGGTCATTCCAGCTCTGGAACTTCGGACTGTTAGTTCGTTAAAAGTGAGAAAATGTGTTGTTTTTAAGTTGATCGAGTATTTCATACGAAGGCATTGCTTTTACTTGCGCCATTCCTACTGACGGCATTGTAATGACCTATGTTCATTTCAGTTGGGAGAACCACTCAGACATTCTTTCTGAGGATGTAAACATGCAGGTGGGGAGTGAGTGTCTGCCATTATAATGAAATTCCCCAACCTGATTGTGACTGATAGTAGGCAAGCGGGCTTACCATTACAATGAGAAAAGACGTTTGGTGATTTCCCCGTCGCGTTTCTAGGGTAATGTTAAGAGCTATAAAATTTAATACAGTCTTGCTCACAATGCGTACACTACCTAACCTGGAATTCTGTATACAATGTAGAATCCCGTAGCGAAGCACGGGTACATCAGCTAGTTTTTCATATGATTGGAATATGCGTGTCCAGTCCCTACCCCGTTTCTCTACGGGGTCGAGTGCGAAGTGAGATTAATCTTCGTAGCGAGTTTTTGCAACCAGCCGGGCTGAGTGGCTCAGACAGTTCAGACGCTGGTCTTCTGACCCCAACTTGGCAGGTTCGATCCTGGACGAGTCCGGTGGTATTTGAAGGCGCTCAAATACGTCACCCTTATGTCGGAAGATTTACTGACACGTAAAAGAACTCCTGCGAGACAAAATTCTGACATCTCGGCGTCTCCGAAAACCGTAAAAGTGATTAGTGGGACGTAAAGCAAATAACATTATTATTATTTTACGACCAGATGCCCTTCCTAATCTCAACCTCATCAGAGGACTTCATGAGATTAAATGAATGACGTAATATATGACAGTAGGAAGGGAGAGTGTGAAACCCGGTGCCGGCATATAGCCTCAAATAGAATCAAGACTTACCGTCGCCCTCCGACGGACGAATCACCATCAAAAGCGCATATGCCCTCACTCCAAATGAACACTGCGGAGAAGTTTCGAATTGAGTTAAGGCGTTTGGCACGCAATTTAGTGATCACAAATTGTATACCATCACCTCTCCTATCCTGCCGGCGAACATTTTGATGGTGAAACTTTTTCAACCAACGAGACTCGAACCTGGTAACTACGGTGTCAGACCACACTGCCATCTGGGCGACTGCTCTAAATGCAGATCAGTAGTGATTAATTGATTGATGTATTGACTGACTGATTGATTGATTGACTGATTGATTGATTGATTGATTGATTGATTGATTGATTGATTGATTGATTGATTGATTGATTGATTGATTGATTTGTCCCCTTAACGATCATGCTCACTAGGAGGGCTACATATAAGACTGGAATGATGACAAAATTTGTTTCGTTTTTTAGCACAGAGACATTAAGTGCCTATCATCACTAAATCGACCTAATCATGATACCCAACAAGTTTCAAAATGATTGTCCCCAATCAAAGTTTGAACTTCACTCTCGTGTTCTCAATATTGTGATGGCCAACTAATTCAAAATATTGATTCAAATACGGAAAAGGAAATTCCTTAACCTTCACATGTTTTATTTCTGTTCCATTCACGCGTAATCTCACAAAGTCGTGGTACACGATTATCTCAATTTCAACCATTAACTACAACAAGCTGCGAGTAAATGAACACGTACGCGCCGTATCTTTGACTTTATACCCTTGGCGTGACGCCTTCCGAGTGATGGGAATCCAAAGTTGCCACTTGATGCGATGTATATCGATTACTAGAGTGTAAAGATTAATAAAATGTAACGATTGCATTTTTTATTTCAAGCAGTAAATTCTCTCTTCCTTAATCCGTTTATCCTCCAGGATTGGTTGTTCCCTCAGACTCACCGAGGGATCCCACCTCTACGACCTCAAGGACGGTGCCCTGGAGCATGGGTACTCAGGTCGGGGATACAACTGGGGAGGAGGATCAGTACCTCGCCCAGGCAGCCTCACCTGCTATGCTGAACAGGGGCCGATTGGAAGGGATAGACAAGGAAGCGGCCGTGGCCTTAAGTAATGTACCATCCCGCCATTTGCCTGGAGGAGAAATGGGAAACTACGGAAAACCACTTCGAGGATGGCTGAGGAGGAAATCGAACCCCCCTCTACTCAGCTGACCTACCGAGCTGAGTGGACCCCGTTCCAGCCCTCGTACCACTTTTCAAATTTCGTGGCAGAGCCCGGAATCCAACCCGGGCCCCCTGGGGTGGCAGCTAATCACATTAACCACTACACAACAGAAGCGGGCCAAGAAGTAGGTCTAAATTATGAGCAGAAATTACATTTCGTGAAAAGTAACGATTTTTTTTTCTAGTTGCTTTACGTCGCACCGACACAGATAGGTCTTATGGCGACGATGGGACAGGGAAGGACTAGGAGTGGGAAGGAAGCGGCCGTGGCCTTAATTAAGGTACAGCCCCTGCATTTACCCCTGGTGTGAAAATGGGAAACGAGGGAAAACCATCTTCAGGGCTGCCGACAGTGGGGTGCGAATCCACTATCTCCCGGATGCAATATCACAGCTGCGCGCCCCTAATCGCACGGCCAGCTCGCCCGGTGGTAAGAAGTAAGAAAGTAGCGGCCGTGACTTAATTAAGGTACAGTCCAAGTATATTTTTTAACGTGAAAATAATAATCCACTGAAAACTATCTTCAGAGCTGCCGATGGTGCAGTTCGTACCACGTAGCCGACTGGACAGGTTTCCTTATTTAGGGAATCATATTCCTGTGTGTAATATACCAACAAGCTATATTAAATGTACAATTACGAGCAGCACATAAACCAAGTCCGTGGTCGCACTCGAACCTATAGTCAAGTATAAGGTGAGTTAGCCGTCGACTTGCCACGTGCAGTACACCGCCCAGCACATAATCTCTAACCAAACTAAAGTTTGCCAAATTACTTTTTGAACCTTAGTTTCTTACCGATGATGCAATGGTTGTTTTCGGTGAAAAGTTTAAACTGCTTAAACTCGAATCGCTGTTGCGGAGAATCAATGCATTATTTATAGAAGTGGAGTATGTGGGTTAAATTATGTGCATTATTTCCGAACATTACTACAGTAAAAACAAAATGAAGACAGCTATACAATCTTCTGAAAAAGAAAAAAAAATCTCTGGCTAATGGACCCCCTACGTATCTCCTGCAACTTAACACGAATTCTTACAAAACCCACAGCAATATTTCACAGAACCCCCAGAAAAATCTCAATAAATCTTGAGCAAAATCTTGTGGTATCGTCAGGTATCCGTCGGTAGATGCAGAGTGGGTTTCGGCCCACAAGTGGCCACGGCTGGTCCGTGGTCCAACAGCTCTGCACTCTGACCGGCCAACCGAGCAGAGGAGGGGTGACCACGGCAGCTCTACGCCTCTGCATTCGGGAGACGGGACAGGGCTGGACCTCACGGCTGGCCCCAACCGTCGGCTGTCCCGAGAATGGTTTCCCGTGGTTTTCTATTCACCTGCACTAAGGCGAATACCGGGACAGTTCCTGGTATAGGCCACGGCCGCCAACCCCCTTCACCTTCTCCAAGCATCTCCTTCACCGTAACAAATCTCCCGGCCTGAGAGACGGCGTCACCGTGTAAGACGCCCGCCTGCCCGTTCAGGGGAGGAATGATAAGCTTTTGGTAGAAGTCAGTATCCCCAACGACCTCTAAGAAAGCTCTCTGCCTGTAGAAGAATTTAGATACTACAATGGAGTACACGTAAAAACTCGTAACAATGTCTAGGTTTCTTGTTTAGTTTTGTTTTTTCAATTTGCTCTACGTCGCACCGACACAGATAGGTCTTATGGCTAAGATGGGACAGGAAAGCGTTAGAACAGGGAATGAAGCGACCGAGGCCTTGATTAAGGTACATCGCCAGCATTTGCCTGGTGTGAAAATGGGAAACCACAGAAACCATTTTCAGGGCTGCCGACAGTGGGGTTCGAACCCACTATCTCCCGAATGCAATCTTACTACCTCCCAGAAGACACAATGATTTTTTGTAGGAAAATACAAATAAACGCGAATATCATGTAACTCATTAGCAAATCTCAAATTACATGTTAGATTTCATCTTTCCTGCTGGACATCATACTTGGTGAATTTTATGTTTTCCTTCATACGCCTTAAATGTAAGCTGGTCACAAATATAAAAGTCATGTGGATATAAATCGGGTGATCTACCGAGCTACAAGCCATAGCTGATTACATTGTCATCAAACTCCTCCTAGGCCAACGTGCAACAAGATAAGTTCTAGCACGACAAGATGTTAGGCCTGTCCTGCTGTAAATAATCGTACGTTCTTTATTCTAAACTCCATGTTGACTGTTCTCTGGTATTGTTATTTCACATACTTGGCATTTTTAAAGAAAAGGATCGAGCAAGGAGAACTGTCAAATACAAATCTTGCCAGTCATTAAAATATTATTATTAAATAAAAGAACCCTTACGTTAAGAACTGCCAGAAAATAAAAGCTGAACATTACTATAGCTTTGTAAGTAGGCCTATCTTCGTATGTCTGACTATGATTCCAAAATAAACTCGTTTCCGGCAATTTCTTCATTAAGTGCCCTCATCGCCAACAACCACGACTGCTACATCCGATTAATTATTGGCAATGTGAAGAGCTCAAAATTTGCGGAGATGTTTTACTAGTTCGCTGAAGATGTTGAAGAAGCTGCAAACCCATTTTAAAAGCGACCATCATTACAAAAGAAACGTTCTACGTACTTGGTATTCTGGATGGTTCCGAAAACTATTCGAAACCACCCGCGGCTTCAGCTCGTAGTGCAGTATTGTTACGATTTGTGTATGTATAAACACAAGTTATCAACAACAGTGTAACAGCTCAACAGATAATTATATCCTACTAGAGCGACTGTGTAACGCCCGCGGCAGAACAGCACAAAACCCGCTCCAACCACTTTCATTTACCATTAACACTTCCCACACTAATGTCAAGACGTACAGCTGCTTTTAGAAATCTACTGCATTGTACCAATTACCGTGATGATACTTTGGAAGGGATGGTGGTGATGTGGTTCTAGTTTCAACCAATCCCACCAGTTCTACCAACCTCCCTGCACAACGAAAAAACATGGTGGTGTTTAAAATTGTTAACGTTTCTGGTCAAGAACAGATGTGTCGGTAATAATAATAATAATAATAATAATAATAATAATAATAATAATAATAATAATAATAATAATAATAATAATAATAATACCGAGTGACTTGGTTGCGTGGTATGCTCAGGGTAGCTGTTAGCTTGCATTGGAGAGATTATGGTGGTTTCTAACTCCATTATCGACAGCTCTCAGGATAGTTTCCCGGTTTTTTTTTTTTTTTTCCATTTTCGCACTAGGCAAATGTTGGTGTTGTCGCGGAAAATCAAAGTTAGCGCAATGTTCAGTCACTACCAAAACGTAATCTACGAGTTTTGATCCAATAGTGGTGATATGCTTCATCTTACTGTACTCTTCAACAGTGAATCTAATAATAATTCTAATTCCGTGTGGCTATTTCTAGCTGAGTGCAGCCCTTGTACGGTAGACCCTCCGATGAGGGGGGCGGCATCAGCCATCTGTGGTGTGTGAGTTGCAGGGATGATAGGGACAGAACAAACACCCAGCCCCCGGGCCACTGGAATTAACCAATGATCCGGAACTCTTTGAACCGAAGGCCAGTACGCTGACCATTCAGCCAATGAGTCGGACAGTGAATCTAATAATTGTGCGCGACAACTTACCAGGGTCCCCCCGCGTAAGCACTGTACGTAGAACTGACAGTCAAACTGGTTTTACGTCCACAATGAAGGCACACGTACAACAGCGTAAACTATATGTTGAAGTATGTTGAAATCAAGTGGTTTGAAATCTCGATTGCAACTCAACACTAAGGAACAAAGGAAAATATTGAAGGAGAGTCAATAAGTCGCATTTCCAGTCTTCGAATTTACACCCCAGTGAACAAGCCACTGGGGAAATGTACTCCATAACCTGAAGATAATAAAGTAGTAGTCTCCGAAGTGACTAAATTGCATGCTTTATATCTTTCGGACGATATAAGCTAAAATGAAATACTGGATATGACTATTAAGATCGCGGCGTGTTTAACATAAACGTGATAATTTTCTCCACAGGGAAGACTTTGTGAACCATCTGGAAACAAAATAACAAAGTGAGAAGAAATCTGGCCTTGAAGAGTTAGAAGCTAGTCTTTCACGTGAATAACTTACCGAGACAATTTCAGTTTCATGCCACATACGTTTCACTTGAGTTGCCCCTGGCATGGTGCCATAATACTCTAAATCACATCCTTCAGCGGTAATACTAAACGAGAGTTTCGTTGATGCAAATAAGAGAGAACCCACTTTAATCTCCGTTTGGTCTATAATTCGTAAATGAGAGGAAGAATAATAATCTTAAAAGCACCGTGTCGAGTTTGTATATATTTTCAACCAGTACATGTATTTCCAGTGTTCCGTGTTCCATGAACACAAGACGGTTAGAGCCAGAACTGGGAACTTTTAAGTTCCAAGTTCTGCTTGCCAAGTGTACGTTGCATTTCAAGGTAATGTCTAACAACCCACTTATGTGTTTCCATGCAATCACCTATAGGTACATGGTGTTTCGTTATGATGATTGTTATCAGATTCCCCGTATTTTCACCAAGAACTGATGATGATTCCAAGGGAGTCGAAACCGGTCTTCTTACAATTTAATATATTTTTACAATGCATTGAATGGTGGAACATCCCTCAAACTCTATCTTATTATTTACAGTGCGTATGTAGAGTAATTGCATCTGGCTGCAAATTATTGTTATTTTGTTGAGTCTAAGAGCGCTCTCTCTCTCAACACGAGCGGCACAAGTATCAGCGCCAAATTATTATTAAAGAAACAATGAAAATTGGTACCAAAATATCAAACGATAGACCTAATTATTCCTGTTGCTGTTTCTTCCACGAAATGATTATTTTCGAAACCGAAACTTATAAAGAACTACCTACAAAATATTATGGCTCAAGAGAGACTCCGTGAAGACAGTCTCCTCAACACCGAATGTGTCATCCATGGATATAACTGAAATCGTCAGTGCCTTGCATCCCAGAAAGTACGCTGCACGGCCCAGTTTTTCTTAAAGAATAATATGTGAGTGCAGTGAAGTTTTAGATACGTCAAGACAAAAGACAGGAACATATATTTATTTAAGTTGTATTTCAATCCCTACAAAATATTAAATGTCTAAATAATAAAATAAAGTAGCAAAATAATAAAATAAATAATTATTTAGTTTTTAAATTTTATAGTAAGTCCTGTCCTTTGTACATATTAAATGGATACAGATTGCATTCAAGTATCTGCTGTAGTTACATTTTTATAATTTTGTTACTGACAGGTTTTGTACAATTTTCTTGAGGGAACCCAATTTTGTCTTCTGCATGCGGGCCCATTTATTCGTTACGCTCCTGTTCAAACCCCAGAAGATGGTCACCTTAGATTCACAATTTCACACTAACCAAATGCTGGAGGACAAAATAAGAACCATATTCTGGGCAGATCTTCCTGAAACACAGTTATCCGATAGAGTATGTCTCTCAAATTCATAACGTTTGTAACTGAACACCAAACCTGAGACCTATCCCTCGAGCCACGTCGACATGAGTACAGCAGAGCACATTCATGTACCAGCCTAAAGGATTAGTGGTAACTTTTTTGTTTTCACGCAACGTAACACCATCACGAGCACCGTCCGTATAATGGATCGATATTCCCCAGAGGCAGGAAGTCGTAAACGTGTACACGGGTTTATACTCACATCCTACATGCACTTACTCAAATTTCACAGCATATCTAAAACATAGTAGTTTCGCTGTGATATGATACTTGTTTAACCTCCAGGTGGTGGTATCAACATTAACCAACCTTTTATACAAGGTGTTTAGAAAATACGAGCAAATGTATTTATGAATGGGCGAGAACAAGATCCATATTACGTAAGAAACTGTGGTCATTAAATTTCCTCGAATTATATGGCACTATACATCAACCCACTGTTTTTAGTATATCCCCTGAAATCGCATCATTCAAGCTGCTTTGCTAGCTTTCAACTTTTGTAAATACAGTCGAACCCGGTTATAATGACTCCGAACGGACCGCCAATTAACAGTCGTTATAGGCGATAGTCGCATAAAGCGGATCTTTTGTTTGTTGCAAAAAAAGTATCTAAGTTTTAGGCTGCACACTTATATGGTTAATTAACAGAATAAAGTAAAAACATCAAAAAACATAAGTGAAATTAGTACTTCTGGAGTGGTAATGAGAGGATTTTTTTCTGCTAACGTTTACACAGTACGTACAACAATAATATGCCAGCAAAATATAAAATAATAAGTGAGGAAAGAGGCAACAACAATATAAATTAAACAATAATGTCGCAAACGGCTATGACTAATAAATGAGACGTTCTCCCTGTCCTTCCATAATGTAGAAATCGTTGAGTGTGATACACCATAGCCTATTCCTTCGCGATGCTGACGTTCGTTTTTCCATTTTGTAATCGTTTATTATGTGTGACTTTTCTTCAATATTAACACTTTCCCTTTCTTTTGCGACATCTTCACAGCGATGCTTGCCTTGACTGCTTAACAGACAGGCAGACCGATGTGAAATCTACAATCTACTGAAAACAACAGTTAGAAATTTTTTACATTGTTGTCAGCAATCCCCGAACGCGTAACAAACAACAACACAACATTGTACGCTAGTGGCGTGCATTGAACCCCATCTACCCCAGCGCTGCTGGGGTAAAGAACTGTGTATTAACATTTTCTATTTATTCCTTAGAACACTTTATAATGTTAAAAAAAATGCGAACATCTAAGCCAAGCCAAATACAGCTGGCTCGACAATCCGCTCGCACTACCGCAGTTCAGCTTCTCCAGCGAGCTGGGTTTCCTTGCCGGAGCGATAGGGAGCTACCCCCAGCGAAATTTAAGGTCGCTTGGGTGATGCATGCACTTGAAGCTTCCTCGAGGCGGAGCTGTGTCCCCTTCCCCGACAGAAATTTACGGCGACAGGCCATCTAGTTTAGGTAAGGGGTGTTAGTTTTAATACTTGACACTCGGAAGTCTTCAGCGCCACACACTTTTTTTTTTTTTTTTTTTTTTTTGCTAGTTGTTTTACGTCGCACCGACACTGATAGGTCTTACGGCGACAATGGGACAGGAAAGAGCTAGGAGTGGGAAGGAAGCGGCCGTGACCTTAATTAAGGTACAGCCCAGCATTTGCTTTCATGTTTATTCAGCATTGTAGGTTATTGTGTTTGTATCACGTTCTTTCCACAATACGTGCGCGGATTAACATGTTCTATAAGCTAAATAAATAATAAATGTCAAAATGTATTGTCAAAGTCTTATCCAAACTTTAAGTGTTTCTGTCCAACTTGCCTAATGCTACCGAAAACTTCAGTACGTATTTCCACCAGGATGGCTTTTCCAACGCATGAAATTAACCCACATTACTTAAACACGCTATCAGACAGCTATATTGATAGTAACGTCCTTGAAAAAGTCACATGCTCAATATGCTTGGCTTAAAAACATACATCAGGTTGTAAAAAGAGAATTGGAAAAACGAATGCAATGATTCATGGCCCACAACTGTTCTAGATAACAGCGTATTTATAAAACGATCAAAATATACTTCCTACTGTACACACCCATCTGATGGCCAACCCACTACGGCTACAATATTTCATTTCAGCAACTCGCCTCCGCTGGAATGTGTCAGACCAAGGCGAAAGTCAGTGGCCCGAACGAGCATCTGGCGGCGCTGGGGCAGGGTCGTCTGTCAGACTGACAGCTGGGTTCACAATCAGAAAGAGATAAAATATGTTTCTATCCAGATATGCTTAATTGTGCGATTTCGTAGTCTTCCGGTTGCCAACTGTTCAAATCAAAGCGAATATATTAAAAAACACTAGAACAGGCAATGAATTTATATATTAGAATATTTAGCACATGGCTCCAATAAACAATCCGGTAGAAGAATATCAAGAACTTCAATCAACAGTTGACTATCACCATAGTTTTATCGTTTTCGTGTTATCACTTTCACGTTATCGCACCTAGTGCACTTGTTCTTATATAAATTCATAAGAATAGCGCCCTGAAAGATCTTCAATAATACATTTGGCCACAGACCACGCTATCACCAAGACCTATACGGCGTCAACTCGAAAGACCTGTACCAGGCCTCTTCGGAAGCCACACGCAATAATAATTATTATTATTACTAAATAGTCAAAATAAATAAAACTGGATCTCCAGATTATATCTAGATTTATTAAGGAGCTTTGGTTATATTATAATCACAGAAATTATCATTATAACCTATGTTGTTAATGAAGCGGACAGCGTAGTTAAAGAGCGCATATACAGTACTGTGTGCGTATTTGTAATTAATTAGGGCTAGGATAAGAAATAAACCCACTTCTCCCCAAAGCAAGCTTACAGCTACACGGCACATAACGCGTAGTTCAGTCACTCGTTAGAATTAAAAGTTTGAGAGGACATGGGTGGACTAACGACTTAAGTCAGAAAATGGAGTTCTGATACCACACGCCATGTTCTCTAGACCAACACTGTATTGAAATACTTACCTCTAGTTCCGTCTAGGATAGTCAGAGACAAACTGTTTTTTATGGATAATAAAACAGACATCGGGGATTCAGAATTCATAATGGGTGGACTAACGACTTAAGCCATGTCCTATTATTATTATTATTATTATTATTATTATTATTATTATTATTATTATTATTATTGTGAATACCACTGAACAATAGTTGTTGTTTTTCAACAGTGGGGCTGAGTAGCTCAGACAACACAGCGCTGGGCTTCTGGGTCCAAGTTCGCGCGTTCGATTCCGGCTCAGTCCGCTGGTATTTGAAGGTACGAAAATACGTCAGTCTCGTGTCAGTAGATTTACAAGCACGTAAAAGAACCACAATCGCGGCACCTCGTAGTCTCCGAAACTAGTAAAAGTAGTTAATGGGACGTAACCCCAATCAGAGTATAGTTCCTATGTATGGGTTCCGCACCAGGATTACTTGATTCGAGAACTGGAAAAGATCCCAAGGAAAGCAGCATGATTTGTTCTGGGCTGGGAAGATTTGAGAGTAAGGAGACCAGTTGCTCGACTAAGCGGTATGTTCCGAGCTGTCAGTGGAGATAATAAATATGGTTCTTTATTTTACGTCCCACTAACTACTTTTACGGTTTTTGGAGACGCCGGGTAGCGGAATTTTGTCCCGCAGGAGTTCTTTTACGTGTCAGTAAATATACTGACACGAGGCTGATGTATTTGAGCACTTTCATATACCACCGGACTGAGCCAGGATCGAACTAACCAAGTTGTCAGCGGAGAGATGACATAGTATAACAATAGTGGACGAATAACCTTGAGCGGAGCTTTTAAAAGTTGGAAGGATCACAATATCAAGATAAAGTTGAAATTCAAGTGGACTAATTGGGGCAAATATTCATTTATAGGAAGAGGAATTAGGGATTGGAATAGTTTTTCAACGGAAACGTTCGATAAATTTCGAAGTTCTTTGAAATCATCCAAGAAAAGACTAGGTAAACAACTGATAGGGAATCTGCCACCTCAGCGACAACCCTAAATGCAGACATAATGATATGACTGATTGATTGACTGACTGACTGACTGACAGTAAAATTATTATTATTATTATTATTATTATTAGTATTGTTGTTGTTGTTGTTGTTGTTATGTAACACAGGAGAAATGCCATGCGATTTTAGACAAAATGTTGTTATACCTATTCCCAAGATAGCAGGTTATGACAAGTGTGAAAACTACCGCTTAGAAATTTCTAACACGTGTTATTTTCAAAATAATGGAAAGAAGATGAGTTGGGAGAAGATCAGTTTGGCTCCAGAAGAAATGTAGGAACACGTGAAGCAATTCTGACTTTACGTCTGATCTTAAAGGATCGGATTAAGGACAAGTCCACGTACATGACAATCGTAAATCTAGAAAAGGCAATCGATAATGTTGATTGTACCAAGCTATCTGAGATTCTAAGGCTGATATAGAGAAAGAAGGAGTATCTGCATCTCTACAAAAATCAGTCTGCAGTGGTAAGATTCGTGGGCTACGAAAAAGAAGCAGCAATCCTAAACTGAGTGAAGCAGTTTGGCTTTTCACCTTTTCAGTGTTTATATTGAACAGGTGGTAAAGGAAATCAAAACATGAATTTGGAAAGGGAATCAAGATCCAATGAGAAGAAATCAAAACTCTGAGATTTGCGGATGTTATTGTTATTTTATCTGAGTCTGCAGATCTGGAGAAATTGCTGAATGATATGGACACAGTCTTAGAGAAGGAGTTCAAGATGAAAAGAAATAAACGCTAAACAAAACTAGTGGAATGCAGACGAACGAAGTCAGGTGATGCAGGTAATGTTATATTAGGAAATTAAGTCTTAAAGGAAGTAGATGAGTGTACCGGAATAATTAACGATGGCAGAAGGACTTCATAAAATGCAGACTAGTTCAAGCAAGGAAGGCCTTTCTTAAGAAAATACATTTGTTCACTTCGAAAACTGATATAGAAATTAGAATTGTTTTGCAGACTTTCAACTGGAGCGTGGCATTGCAAGAAAGTGAAACACGCACAAAAACTAGCTCAGAAAGAAAAAGAACAGGAACCTTTGAAAAGTGGTGTGAAAGAAGAATGCTGAAGATGAGATGGAGAGGGAAACGATTTGGCGAAATTTGTTCAGTTGATTTTTAAGGGAAGTGTAGGTGGTAGGAACGGTCGCGGCTGGACAAAGGCATGAATATGACAAAGAATGAAAAACATTTGAATACCGCAGGTCTAATGCTATTCTTCGGTAACATAATAAAAAGGTACTCTCAACAGGACACGCAATATTCTAGCCTCCGAAGGCCAGCATTGCCCTTGGAACTCTGATAGTTTTATAATGGTTTAGTAAACACAGTTATCTACTTTTGCCCGAGGAAAGAGGATGCTGGGAACTGTTACAGTTTGCGTGACAGCCGAGTTACGCGGTCCAAGCGACATTCACGCAACAAAACTAGGCAACAAAACATGAATCAGTCACGCCATGCAACGCAACCTCTAGAACAATGAAAAGTTTAGAGTGTGTGTTATAGAATGACCTATTCAAACTAAAACAACATATCCAATTACTATAAATTTACCGACATTCAAAAGTCTGGTGTCCATGTCACACCCTCAGTCAACTCACTTAATAACAAAATTGTCAATACCCATTTGAATTGCCTAGTCTCCATACCAGTAGACGTGTACAAAAAGTACGCAATGCGCAATTACTGTGTGTTCGAATGTGAATTATTCATGCAGAATGTAGATTATTATTGGACCTCCTCTCACCGACTTCGTTAACGTGACCCACTATAAGTGCTTCACAGAGATTATCTTATTCACAGACCAGTGTTGGTTGTATCTACCTACACACGTGGGGAAACTACTCCCTTTCTCCTTCCATTCGTAGCCTTGGTCACAACAGCCTTCTCCGAAAGAGGTCATGAAGGCTCATGAAGGAGCAGAAGGAAAAAGCAAACTCCTTGCAACTTCGTTAATAGGTGGGATAAGCTCTATGCTCAGTCACTTCTACCCTTACTCCCGCTGGCCGACCTTAGAATGCCGTGGGTTGGTCGTAGATCTTTGTACCCAAGACAAGCGTGTTCGATCCTGGACAAAGTCATTGTTTACAAATCATCACTTTCATTTTTTGTCCGCATTGAAAACAGCGATCTCACTTAGTTTACAAAAGGAGTACATTTATTGTTCAACCTATTCAATACAATCAGCACCACGCTATGTGGTTGACGCTATGTGGTTAATTAGACATAGAAAATCAGAGTATTATGGGTTTTCTATGTCTAATTAAACACATAGCGTGTTACTGATTGTATTGAACAGGTTGAACAATAAATGTACTCCTTTTGTAAACTAAGTGAGAAAGTCATTGGTATTAAAGGGTGCTCAAACGTGGCAAATCCGAATCGTTGGCTTCCAGCATTTTAAAGAACCCCTGCGGAACAACATTCTGACAACCTGACCTGTTAAAGCCATTAGGAATTATCACATACAATAATAGAGAAGAAGGTCTTAATATGGGCTATCACTTCAATTTCGGAATCGACAGTATGGGGTTAAAATAGGCTGAAAACAGATTTAGTTTGCTTCAAATTAAGATCTTTTAATGCAATGAAAAATGTCTACATTTGCAAGCATGATATAAATATGTCTGTTTGTCTGTTAGGTCACCAGCACAGCGGCTGGTTGGATCCTCAAATAGCATCACCAAAGGCTATGCAGTTATAGGTAATCCACAAAAACCAACGGCAGTACCAAAATGAGGCATACTAGGCAAGATGAGAAGTGAGGTAGTTTGCCATTGCTTTCCTCACTGGGCCAGGCAGTGCTATTGTAGCACAACTAACCCTATGAGCAACACCTTTCATAACACTCCGACACACTGGTTGTGCTCTGAATGTCATTAATCAGCACCACCCATACCCCAGCAGCTTCCATATTATCACAGTCATGGATGAGACTGGGACTTCAGTGGAAGCTACACTTTGCTCTGGCCTGTGCCAAGAGATGGATGCAAAAGTACTGTATCCATCAAGAAATGACAGCAGGCAGGATATAAATATAGGCGACCGAAATTATTTTCAAGAAAAATAGTTAATAATAAACAATGGACAAGTGAAAGTCTAAATATACTTTAGATACATGATAAAGAGATATTTAAAACTGAAGCACATCGATAGAATTAGAGAGCTCCTGCGTAGGCCCTACTGAATTTCCTTTGTTTCAGTGTAATTATTTCACGTTATTCTCACCAGGCTACAGCAACCACCAAATAGTGGTGGTATACCATAGCCTATATTTTTCCAGTATTTGGACTTCTTTAATTAATAATAAAATAATAATAATAATAATAATAATAATAATAATAATAATAATATGCAGAATGCCTCGTCTCACGTGGTATAAACCCAAAAGACCACCATGACTATTATTCCGGGACGTGAAAGCATCAATTCAAACTTCGACTTCAATTTCGACGTTCCGTTTTACTCTACCAAATGTCAGATTAAGCAGATCTCTGCTGGGCGATCTATGGCTGAGATTTAATTATTTTTGTCGGATAAACACCGAATGTGTCACCAGAGGTCTTTTGGATGCCGACTTTGGATGGCATAGAGTGTTTAATGAACTCCGCCAGCATCCCCCGCCCCCCCTCCACACACACATTCTTCAAAAATGCAACTACCTCTGCCACAAGCCACAATCTACGGATCCGGAAGCCGACATTCGACAACGGAAAACTGACCCACAGATAGAGCTACAAATGCGATATATTGATCATATTAAACTATTCTGCGAACTTCACATATAGAGTTGTAAATATGTTCCACTTACGGAATTCTTTCTTTTGAATTTAGATTGAAAGAGTGGTATGTTATGGATACAGCCCGGATTACATGTAATATAAAAATGTTAGATATGCAGCTAAAATTGACAAAATATGTAGTTAGGTATGTAATAAATAAAATATATGCAACTTAATATCCAAGCTTTAACTGATGTATTCTTGAACACAGAGAAGGAAACAAAACCGAAAAAAGTTAAAAGTGCAGCTGTTATTCAACCTCTAATTTTCATTTGGAGGCTCAGTTATTAACTAAATATTTTTGCAAATTTTCTGCGGTCATCGAATTCCTTCTATCTGTTAGGATGTTCTTATAATAAAAGACCTTTCAACTTCACATGAAGTCACTGGCGCGGATTTCAAATTGCCCGGCAAAGAAATATGTAATTGCAGACTTACTCAAGCAAGGAAGGAGAAGAAATTCGATCTCGTGAAGCACAGATATGCTTATTAGAAAAATGTTGCTGAAGACTTTTGTATGGAATGTGGCCCTTTATGGAAGTGAATCATGGGCAATAACAGAGAAAAGAAAGAAAGAGAAAAGGCGCTTTCAACATGTGGCATTAAACCGAAGACTGTCGAAGGGATCACAAAAGAAAAGTCACTAAATTTGAGAGGATAACAAAGTGACAAAGTTTGTGCAAGGGAAAACACAGCTCGAAACACCCAAGACTTGCGCCGTCAACATAGTTATGCGATTCTTTGACAGAATACCTCACTGTGAATTATTAAATTATTTTCAGATGTTAGAGACGTACGGGTTTTTAAAACTATTTTCAAGTGTTTAATTAAAAATCTTAAGTCGATGTAAAATTAGTGAAAAAGAGAATTGTGTTTTCTTTTATATGCGCTATATCCTTCAAACTATTTAAAATATGTTATGCAATATTTATCAAAATATTTATTATGCATCGAAATATGTAAAAATATGTAACTTTAAACTTCTTGAATAATGGCCTTTTTAGGGTTATTCGCCGACATTTTAGCTTTTCTTGTAGCTACATATATGGGAGCAGAATATGTAATTACATATAGGCCTAATCCGGGCTCTAGTTACGGAATACTGCAAATTCAAACCAACTTGCTAACAGGCAGAGAGAGAACGTGAAACTGTTTTCCTACCTTTCAAAGATAGAATTCCGCCACAGTAACTGCAAGACGCTGAAAGGAAACGGAAGCACAGGTAGCGCGATTTTCTTAGTGATGCCCGTGAGGCATAGCAGTTCCTCAATTATTAACAGGTCGCACACGGTAGACATGAGCGATATTCCACTCCACACTGATTATGTATATCCCGTAATGGCTTGCTCTCACTTCCACTTCAGAAGAGCTCTCGGCTGGTCACTGCGCACCAATGTTCACACTGATAACTGAACAGATTTAAATTCTGACGTAAGTCTCGTCTGTACATCATATCCAGCACGTCTAATCGCCATGAACGTTGCAGAGTATCCGCGTGAGTCAAGGACTAAACCTCAAACCGCAAGTATGAAGTAGTTCCGGAGAAGTGAGGAGAGTGAACGGAAATAGGCTACTTTTCATCCGCATTATTATTTGCAGGTGTGACGTCACCGCAACGTTAGATTACAAAAATCGTTAGTCCAAAACACTGAATCGCTACAACTTCTAAATACGAGCTCAATAGCTGCAGTCACTTAAGTGCGGCCAGTATCCAGTATTCGGGACATAGTGAATTCGAGCCCCACTGTCGGCAGCCCTCGTTTTCCGTGGTTTCCCATTTTCACACCAGACAAATGCTGGGGCTGTACCTTAATTAAGGCCACGGCCGCTTCCTTCCCAGTGCTAGCCCTTTCCTGTCCCATCATCGCCATAAGATCTGTATGTGTCGGTGGGAAGTAAAGCCAATAACAAAAAAACAAAAAAACTTCTAAAGCTGGATACATAGAGAAACGAGTTTAAATTAAATATTTCAGGACACTTTTTGTTTAGAAAAAGAAAAGAAATAAAACACATTTTCGAAAATAAACTTTAATACGTTATCAAAATAATCTGTTCCAGAGAAAACATGGCTCCCACGTGGCTACAACAAATAAAGTACGAATAGGGCAATATGAAATAACTGGCTAAGTTTGACGCAGAGCGCATACGCAACATCCGGAGGCCGTTCCGCTCGGTACGTAATCGGAGCCTGAACGTCTACATCAACTCAATCGACGATGGATCCTACTAACGTTCGTAATATCAGTCTGCGTAATCGAAATAAGGATTCCCAGGATTTACTCGCTCCGAAGTAGACCTAACCTTAGGACTAAATAGTTGAAGTTTATAGTTCTAACGTTTCTCAAGCTGTGTCACAACGTTAAGATGTAAATTTCATGGAACCCTGTGATTTTCTTTCTTTCCCCACCTTTTCCACCTATCTTTCTTTTACTAACAGGTTAACGTCGCACTATCTCAGGTTTTCGGAGACAATGGAATAGGAAATGACTAGGATAGGGAAGGAAGCGACCGAGGCCTTAACTAAGGTACAACCCAATTCGTGATGTGAAAGAAAATGGGAAACTACAGAAAACAATTTTCAAGGCTGCCGACGGTAGGGTTCCAACCCGTCATCTGAGGAATGCAACCTTGCAGTTATAAGACTGTTAACATGCAGCCGACTCGCTCGCTGCAGATTAATGTTGGTTTTTTAAATACTAAATCAAATGCATGTCCAACCCCGCGGTGTAGGGGGCCTGTCACCCGGCGGCCCCGGGTTCGATTCCCGACCGGGTCTGGGTTTTTTAATTGCACATGATTAATATCCCTGGCCTGGGGACTGGGAGTTTGTGTCGTCCTTAATGTTCCTTTACACACATTCAACACTTTACACTTGCGCAATTTCGAAATACGCGCAGGTTCATAAAATATAGTGCAAAGTAGGGGCAAAAAATGTTAGGTCGACGCCCCGAATAAATAGCATTTTTTTAAAAAAATACATCAATAATTGCATTTACATATGAAAGTTACAGTGTTATGTTTATCGTATATACAGTATAAACTCAAGTGTATGTCAGTCAAGTGCTAGCTTTTAACAGGAGGTTGTGTTGTTTTGGGGTGTACCATCACACATCCACCCCCACGTCCCTCCCCAACGATTACTTCCCACATGTCTGGGAACACTCTGTATAGACTATAAACGTTTCAGAGTACCTAAATTTACATTGTAATAAGACGCCAGGATGTCGAGATGTTATCCCGCAGGAGTTGTTTAACGTGCCGGGTGATAAACGACCCAGTGATGTCGCGCATTTAAACACTCGCACAGTTCCACCGTACTTAACTCTGCATACAAGCCACTATACTGGAAACCGAATGATAAAGACTAATGGGCTGTGTCACTGGGGTCTATTATTATTATTATTATTATTATTATTATTATTATTACTGTATTAACAAACCCGTGGCACAAGAGTCCATGAAGGCCTTGACCTGCAAAGACGACTGCTACCCTGCCAGATAGCCTGCAGGTGCTCGAATGACACATCCACTGCCGTACTGCTTGGCTTTCTTGACCAGGTCCCTTGCCTCTCATATCGCACACCTCCTCCCTCAGTTGGTTTCATGAGATTGAGTGACCCCCGTTCCAGACCTCAGTCCTGAATTAAAATTCGTAGACTGGCCAGGAATCGAACCCGGGGTATCCATGTAAGAAACAGGCACGTTACCCCTACACTATGGGGATGGCTAATAATAATAATAATAATAATAATAACAGCATTACAAAAATCAATAATTTAGTTTTCAGTTTTCTCAGAGCCTGCTGAGGCTAGTATTCCTCAGACGTCGCCTGCTACGCAGTTCCACTCTCCTGTATCAAACACAGATTTAAAAAAAATTGTTTATTGTACAATTTGCTTTACGTCGCACCTACACAGACAGATCTTATGGCGACGATGGGCTAGGAGTGGGAAGGAAGCAACAGTGGCCTTAATTAAGGTACAGTCCCAACATTTGCCTGATGTGAAAATGGGAAACCAGGGCTGCCGACAATGGGGTTCGAACCCATTATCTCCCGAATGCAAGCTGATAGCTACGTGACCACTTGCTCCTTATCAGACAGAGAGAAGGAGCTGCTATACACTGCTTGTTCAAGTATAACGACTAGGACAGACCACGAGGCAAGGCAGAAGAGTTAGGTGAGAACAAGAGCAAACCAAAACTAAGTTAGCTGGAGAGAGAGACATCAAACAGAAGGCCTCTTCTTGAAGATTACAAAGACTAGCCCCACCCCCGCTGTGCCTTCAGTAGAAGGAGAAAATACGTCTACAGTGTTCTCGGTGTGAAAAAAAAAAAGGACGTTACTGAAAGGGAGATATGAGAGAATTTTACAATTTAAGAATTCCTCGTGATATATTCAAACATTCTGGTAAAAAAAAAAGTGTTCTCACCATGAAGGGTGTGGGTTCGATTCCATCAGAAAAAAGAGAAATTTAAAAACGAAACTTCCAGTTCTACGGAGGTGCAAGGCCCTGGAGTTTACTCAGCCTACAACAAAAGTGAGTGCCATGTCAATTCCTAAGGGCAAAGGCGGCCGGGCACTGGGTTAGCGCCGAGGTTGTATGCTGTGTATTCAGCCCGAAGGCTGCTTTAATCCTCCACAGCTCCGCCAACAGCTATCATAGATATCCTAGGCATCACTGAAGAGGCGTACTAGGGAAATGAGTGAGGTAGTTTCCCGTTGCTTTCCTCGCTGGGCCAGAAGTTGCTATTACGTAATAGTCTGCCAAGCCCACTGAAATGCATGCACCAACCGACCCTATGAGCGATATTACGAACAGTGAAAGCCTCTCCTCCAGGGTCATTTATGGACTGCATAGAGGATATACCGGAACATACAAATAGACTAACATTTATTTATTTATACTGCATGTTTGGCTGAAATACTGTCGTGTTTATATGAATACTGGCATTTACCCACGGCTTTGAACGCGTTGGAATTCCTTCCAGCTTGATACGAATGTCTGTCTGTGTTAGGTCATCAGCCCAGAGACTGGTCAGATCCTCAAATAACACCACAAAAGGCTATGCAGTTATAGGGAAACCACAAAAACCAATGGCAGAGCCCAAATGAGGCTTCATAGGCAAGATGAGGAATGAGGTAGTTTGCCATTGCTTTCCTCACTGGGCCAGACCGTGCTGCTGTAGCATGACTGATCCTATGAGCAACGCCTTTCATAACACTCAAAAGACGCACTGGATGTGCTCCAAATGCAATTACTCAGCACCACCCATACCCCAGCAGCTTCCATATTGTCACAGCCATGGATGAGACTGGGATTTCGGTGGAAGCTACACTTTGCTCTGGCTTGTGCCAAGAGACGGATACAAAAATACTGATGTTGTTGTTTGAGTCATCAGTCCATAGACTGGTTTGATGCAGCTCTCCATGCCACCCTATCCTGTGCTAACCTTTTCATTTCTACGTAACTATTGCATCCTACATCTGCTCTAATCTGTTTGTCATATTCATACCTTGGTCTACCCCTACCGTTCTTGCCACCTACACTTCCTTCAAAAACCAACTGAACAAGTCCTGGGTGTCTTAAGATGTGTCCTATCATTCTATCTCTTCTTCTCGTTAAATTTAGCCAAATCGATCTCCTCTCACCAATTCGATTCAGTATCTCTTCATTCGTGATTCGATCTATCCATCTCACCTTCAGCATTCTTCTATAACACCACATTTCAAAAGCTTCTATTCTCTTTCTTTCTGAGCTAGTTATCGTCCATGTTTCACTTCCATACAATGCCACGCTCCACACAAAAGTCTTCAAAAACATCTTTCTAATTCCGATATCAATGTTTGAAGTGAGCAAATTTCTTTTTTTAAGAAAGCTCTTCCTTGCTTGTGCTAGTCTGCATTTTATGTCCTCCTTACTTCTGCCATCGTTGGTTATTTTACTACCCAAGTAACAATATTCATCTACTTCCTTTAAGACTTCATTTCCTAATCTAATATTTCGTACATCACCTGCCTTCGTTCGACTGCACTCCATTACTTTTGTTTTGGACTTATTTATTTTCATCTTGTACTCCTTACCTAAGACTTCATCCATACCATTCAGCAACTTCTCGAGATCTTCTGCAGTCTCAGATAAAATAACAATATCATCGGCAAATCTCAAGGTTTTGATTTCCTCTCCTTGGACTGTGATTCCCTTTCCAAATTTCTCTTTGATTTCCTTTACTGCCTGTTCTATGTAAACATTGAAAAGGAGAGGGGACAAACTGCAGCCTTGCCTCACTCCTTTCTGGATTGCTGCTTCTTTTTCAAAGCCCTCGATTCTTATCACTGCAGACTGATTTTTATACAGGTTGTAGATAATTCTTCGTTCTCGGTATCTGATCCCTATCATCTTCAGAATCATAAATAGTCTGGTCCAATCAACATTATCGAATGCCTTTTCTGGATCTACGAATGCCATGTACGTGGGCTTGTCCTTCTTGATTCGATCCTCTAAGATCAGACGTAAAGTCAGGATTGCTTCACGTGTTCCTACATTTCTTCTGAAGCCAAATTGATCTTCCCCCAACTCAGCTTCAACTTGTTTTTCCATTCTTCTGTAAATAATACGTGTTAAAATTTTGCAGGCATGAGATACTAAACTAATAGTGCGGTAGTTTTCACACCTGTCAGCACCGGCTTTCTTGGGAATAGGTATAACAACATTCTGCCGAAAATCGGATGGGACTTCTCCTGTCTCATACATCTTGCACACTAAATGAAATAACCTTACCATGCTGGTTTCTCCTAAGGCAGTCAGTAATTCAGAGGGAATATCGTCAATTCCAGGTGCCTTGTTCCTATTTAGGTCACTCACAGCTCTGTCAAACTCTGACCTCAAAATTGGGTCTCCCATTTCATCAGCATCAACAGCCTCTTCATGTTCCAGAACGAAATTATCTACATCGTTACCTTGATACAACTGTTGGATATGCTCCTGCCATCTTTCTGCTTTGTCTTCTTTCCCTAGAAGTGGCTTTCCATCTGAGCTCTTAATATTCATGCACCTAGATTTCCTCTCTCCAAAGGTTTCCTTGATTTTCCTGTATGCAGCATCTACCTTTCCCAGGACCATACAACCTTCGACATCCTTGCACTTCTCCTTCAGCCATTCTTCCTTAGCTACCTTGCACTTTCTATCCACTTGATTCTTTAATCGCCTGTATTCTTTTCTGCCCTCTTCATTTCTAGCATTCTTGTATTTTCGTCGTTCATCAATCAGGTCTAGTATCTCCTGAGTTATCCACTGATTCTTAGTTGATCTTTTCTTCCTTCCTAACATTTCTTCAGCAGCCCTACTGACCTCATTTTTCATGACTCTCCACTCTTCCTCTACTGTGTTTCTTTCGGCCTTTTCATTTAGTCCTTGTGCAACATGTTCCTTGAAACTATCCATCACACTCTTTTCTTTCAACTTGTCTAGATCCCATCTTTTTGCATTCTTTCCTTTCTTCAATTTCTTCAACTTCAGATGGCATTTCATGACCAACAAGTTGTGGTCAGAGTCCACGTCTGCTCCTGGGAAAGTTTTGCAATCCAACACCTGGTTTCTGAATCTCTGCCTAATCATAATGAAGTCTATTTGATACCTTCCAGTGTCTCCAGGTCTCGTCCACGTATACAGCCGTCGTTTGTGGTGTTTGAACCAAGTATTGGCGAGGACTAAATTATGGTCAGTGCAGAATTCAACCAGCCGACTTCCTCTTTCGTTCCTTTGTCCCAATCCAAATTCTCCTACTGTACTACCTTCTCTTCCTTGGCCTACCACTGCATTCCAGTCTCCCATCACAATTAGATTCTCGTCACCTTTGACATATTGTATTAAATCTTCTATCTCCTCATATATTCTTTCAATTTCTTCATCATCCGCTGAACTAGTAGGCATATAAACCTGCACTATTGTGGTGGGCATTGGTTTGGTGTCTATCTTGGCGACAATAATTCTTTCACTATGCTGGTCGTAGTAGCTTATCCGCTGCCCTATTTTCTTATTCATTATTAAACCAACTCCTGCATTACCCCTGTTTGATTTCGTGTTGATAATTCGGTAGTCGCCTGACCAACAATCCTGTTCTTCCTGCCAACGTACTTCACTTATACCAACTACATCTAACTTTAGCCTATCCATCTCCCTTTTCAGATTCTCTAACCTACCACAACGATTCAAACTCCTAACATTCCACGCTCCGACTCGCAGAATGTCAGTATCCATCTTCCTGATGATCGCCCCCTCTCGTGTAGTCCCCACCCGGAGATCCGAATGGGGGACTAGTTTACCTCCGGAATATTTTACCCGGGAGGAAGCCATCATCAGTACATCTTTCATACAGAGAGAGCTGCATGTCCTCGGGAGGTGGTTACGGCTGTAGTTTCCCGTTGCTTTCAGCCGTGTAGCAGTATCAACACAGCTAAGCCATGTTGAGTATTATTACAAGGCCGTATCAGTCAATCATCTAGACTGCCGCCCTTGCAACTACCGAAAGGCTGCTACCCCCCTTTCGATGAACCATTTGTTAGTCTGGTCTCTCAACAGATACCCATCCGATATGGTTGCACCTGCGGCTCGGCTATCTGCATCATTGGGACACGCAAGCCTCCCCACCGCGGCAAGGTCACATTGATATGAACCAATATTAGCTCGCGTCTGGTTTCCTATGGGATAACGGCAGTGTTTCAACGATCCACGTGAACAGTATGTGAAGCCTGTCAGTATGAGCGTACCTGACGGAGGTTGATGAGTAGAAAGGAAATAAATGTAAGCGTGTGTTTAATGTTTACACGGTACTGATCTGCATCACTGTGAAGGATAATTTTTCAGTTCAAAATCCCACACTACCAATTTCGGGAATTTTTTCCTTTCTGTTGCTTTCGCATAGCTGACTGCATGTTGTTTTCCTATGTACATATCCTTCACAACGTACGTGCATGCACATTGCAAAATAAAAACTGCACTAAGCCAAAATAAGCAAAACTTTTTTGAGCAACGTATTACGAAAGAGGTTCTCCACCCCTCTCCTGTAATTATATTTTATTAACATACCGGATATATTAATTTATATTTGTCTCTCCTCGTCGCATGGAGCTGTGTACTAACAAATTATTCCCTACTATTCATTACGGCGGGTTTCTTAAAGACACAGCTATGACGTACTCAGAGGTGCCAACCTTTGAAGTGGACTATTAGTAATCACCCTCCACCACGCAGAAAATTTTCGAGTTAAGTTCAAAACATGCTCCTCCCTTCTCGATAATCACCCCCCCCCCCCCCGCTTTGCCCTTCCCGACGGCAGTTTGTTCTCATGTATATCATATTACACAATAACATTTACACACTACCTGCTAATTCAGTAACAAAACGTTCCTTGTAGCTTGTTTCGCTTTTCATTTTAGGTTTTCTTGAATCATCCTTTCCCATGTGATCACATTTTCGTCTTCTGAACCTTAAGCGATTCCAGTGTAGATGTGCTTAATGTAGGCATGAATTCTGTCTCATTCTTTCCATCAACTGTCAAGTACACTTCACATAGCAAATGCAAGGATTTATAGTGGAGAAGAGGAGAACAGAACTCCTTCATTCACTATAAATTTCACACCGCTTATGGGTAGCAAAAGGAAGTGACGATCGAATAAGTATCGTTGCCATCTCACAAGCACTGAAACGAGGAGAGTTCAGCAGAAATGCTCGAAAGGGTTGAACATTTCTCCTTTTCTTTTTTTTCCATAGAACATTTTTTCATGATAATGTTAGCTTTTCCGTAATAATTTCCCCTTTAGCCGTAATGCCGTTATCATAAGGTGACATCCGTAATTATTGGCACCTCTACGTGCTGCACCTGTTAGTTTGTTGTCCGTTAAGTCCTCAGCCAGGAGGCTGGTTGGATCCTCAGAAAGCACGACCAATGATTATTGCTGTTACAGAGAAAGCACACAAACTGTTGGCGGTGCCATAATAAGGCGTATGATGAGGAGTGAGTTAATTTGCCATTGCTTTCCTCACTGGGCCAGAAAGTGTTATTGCAGCAAGACTGTCCCTACAAGTTGCACCTTTCATAACATCCAGACGTACTAGTCGTGCTCGGAATGCCTTTATTCAGCACCGGCCATACCTCAGCAGCTTGCTTACAGTCACAGCCATAGATGAGCAGTGTTGCCAACTTAGCGGATTTTCCGCTAAATTTAGCGGAATTAGAGGACTGTCGGTGGAGAAATATATCATTTAGCGGACAGCGGATTTTTTGGCGGAATTCAAAATTTATTACAGCGGAATTTAGCGTTTTATCCATTTTACTTTTTAAAAAATTTGTACTCCAGTCTTTCTCCAAGCTATTCCGTATTTCTTATCAAGAGCTAGCAGTCACATTAGGAAAACATATTATTTGGATTTGATGTTATGAGATCATGGTATCATGAATTTGTAATGCGTGGGGAAAGGGTACTTTTCTCTTGGTTGACGAATGACGACAGATAATGAAACTGTGAGAGAGTAGCATTTATATTTATGCTATGAAGGAAGACCGTTTAATGGACTGGCCTCTTCTGTTGTGGCCCTTGAGGTAGGGGATTCACCTAGTTTGCACCCGGCACTAAAACGCCTACACGTTTTAGCTCGCCGGCTCGCAGGCAGGGGGGTTAATCCCAGTGAAACTTACAGATCAGATGAGCGCAGACAATTATTATTATTATTATTATTATTATTATTATTATTATTATTATTATTATTGCCCATTTTTATTGCTCATTATTTGAGATCGGATTTCTTAATGGAAATTCTAGGTTCCCATGGAGGGAATTAGATATATTTCCACCAACAGAGCATATCAAAAATTTTAGCGGATTTATAGTAGTATTTAGCGGATCTTGAAAATACAAGTTGTGCCGGCCCCGTGGTGTAGGGGTAGCGTGTATGCCTCTTACCCGGAGGCCCCGGGTTCGATTCCCGGCCAGGTCAGGGATTTTTACCTGGACCTGAGGGCTGGTTCGAGGTCCACTCAGCCTACGTGATTAGAATTGAGGAGCTATCTGACGGTGAGATAGCGGCCCCGGTCTAGAAAGCCAAGAATAACGGCCGAGAGGATTCGCCGTGCTGACCACACGACACCTCGTAATCTGCAGGCCTTCGGGCTGAGCAGCGGTCGCTTGGTAGGCCAAGGCCCTTCAAGGGCTGTAGTGCCATGGGGTTTGGTTTGGTTTGGTTTTTGAAAATACAAGTTGGCAACACTGTAGATGAGACAGACTTCAGTGGAAGCTACAGTACATTTTGCTCTGGCCTATGGCAAAAGACAGATGAAAGCATTTTTCATTCGTCAAGAAATAGCAACAGGCTAGTCAGTTCGTTGTAACTTCTTAATCGATATTTTCAAACGTGCCACTACTATAAATTTCTCTCTCCCCTCTGTCCCGCTCACGAGGACAAGTTAATCTTCACTCGAGAAGAGTTTCTTATACAAAGTGAAGAGTACGTTGAACGTTGAATGTATTGTCGTTAAGACACTACAAAGAACTCTCCAAGAAAGACAGCAGTTCAAATAGTCGGGGGCAGATCATCGACGTAGCCTCAATGAACAACATCCGGGTGAGTGAACGCTTCGTCATTGTGATACCAAGAAAATTACTTGGTGACAGCAGAGGAAACTGGTAATCAGTTATCTGGCAAACAGAGCCTGTTCCGTTTACGCCAACACAATAGACTTAGCACCAAGTGAAAGAAAATTTAAGCAAATTTCTACTCCAAATAAACTTCCAAGGTGGATCCCAAATAGCGAGATCAATCCTGTCTGAGGCAACCGATCGTTTTAGAACAGGAAAAAATCTCCTTGTCATAATTGTTGAGATTGTAAAGTCCAGGCAGCGCACTCTGCATTCGCCCAACAAAATTATCACAGCATTTGAAACCATCTATTACATCTCCACTTGCATGTTACAATGAAGTAGAGTCTGAACTTCGAATATCTAAATGGCATTACTTCGAGAAATCTGTAACCTGGTAGCTGAAGATGTAATTATTATTATTATTATTATTATTATTATTATTATTATTATTATTATTATTATTATTACTATTATTATTATTATTATTAAGCCTAGATCCTTCTCTGGTACGATATAGTATTTCCAGTGAGCTGTATCTCCTGCTGTGTGCTAGAGCATGTTTGTTGCTTTCAAAAATATGTCTGTCTCATCTCTGACTCTTATGCAAGCCAGTCCCTGTGATGAATGATGTGAGGGGGATAACCATATACTGTAGTCGGTTAGTGTATACATTTTAGTGGACTTGGCAGACTGATAGGCAATATTTACTTCTGGCTGGGTGGGGAGAGAAACAGGGAAGTACCTCACCCCTAATTTCTCCTCCTCACGAGGATAGCATATCTAGCCACCTCCTGGTAGAGCTGTTTGGGATCTAATGATCTTTGGGGCTGAGGACTATTTATTATTATTATTCTAATTTCTTTTTACAAGTTGCTTTACGTCGCCAATACAGATAGGTCTTATGAAGACGATAGGATAGCAAAGGACTAGGAGTGGGAGGGAAGCGGCCGTGGTTTTAATTAAGGTACAGCCCCAGCAATTGCCTGGTGAGAAAATGGGAAACTACGGAAAACCATCTTCAGAGCTGCCGACAGTGGTGTTCAAATCCACTATCTCCCGAATGCAAGCTGTTAGCTACGTGATCCAAACCGCACAACCACTTGTTCGGTGCTTCAAATTATAAACAAGGTATAAAATGATTACATCTTCCATTGGAACAATGATCCAATTTGAAAAAAAATAACCTGTTCAACCCATGAACTTCACTTCCCAAAGAAGACGCAAGAAAGACACAGACAATAATTATTTTCTAAGATCAGGAGCCATATACGTGAGACATCGAAAATGAAAAAAAGCTTGTCGCAATTGTCGCAATCGACATGAATAGCGTCAAACGTATAATGATAATACTTTTCGTGATTTTCGGTGAACGGAGAAATGCATGTCACCAAAGCGACTACAGATGGGGTTTTCACATCAACTCTGATGCATTTCTCCAACACAAACTGAGTGACTTGTCAACTGCCATATTATCGTCACCAATTCCCTACCTTCTTAGCGTCTCAGTGTCGTTGATCTCTAGGACTATAATAACAACTTGGAGCGAGCTGAGTGCCTTTGATTCGAATATCAAAACACGGCAACATATTTTCTGAATTACGCAAAATGAAACTCAGTATGATGGTAAAGAATTGTAACAGAAACAGTGATGGTGAAGATGATGATGTTTTAGGAGAACAAGTGAGGTCGTCAAATCCTCGTAACGATAAATGAAAAAAATGAAGATAGGTTCGAACCTCCAAAAATGCCGGTACTGGTAAGATTTCTGTAGAGAAGACTGGATGTGGAAGATTAAAAAACGGTGTCTCATAAAATAAAGTAAAAGCATTAAAACGAGTCGTAAGATTTATCACGTGTATTAATGAACACAATGTGTCTTACCTAGGAGAAGTGTGCATATTGTTGTACAGTGGACAAAGACAGACTAATACGTCTCACGAACTATACACGGATTGCTTGTACTAGTAGAACAGCCGCAACTGTAAGTAGTGTGATTTTTTGTTTTTCGGTAAGTTGTTTGTACATGGTAATGATTTTGATGATAATGCTTGTTGTTTAAAGGGGCCTAACATCGAGGACATCGGCCCCTAATGGTACGAAATGGGACGAAATGGAATGACAAATGAGAAGTCCACAATTCTCCACTGACCAGAATTCAAAACGTGACGACAAAGAATGAATGGATGGACACGAATTTAAAACCATCAGTGGATGCGACCCGCAATGCCTTACATTCACAGAAACTGACATAAAACAACAGGATTACTGACCAAGGGACTGCTGCTATAGCATAACACTGAATCGATGATGCTTGCAGTCTAAAGGGGGTCCAAAATCCAAGTTATCGGCCCCTCATAACGGTACTTATCGCTAGGAAAGCAGAACCATGGTATTTGTCATGCTGAGGTACGAATCGAAAGTAGCAGAGACTCGTGGTATTCCACACATTATGGTACTACTCACAGGTTATGAAATGCGACATATAATACAGACCTATGGTTTTTTTCTCACTTTGCGACGCCATTCACAGGCAACGCAAACCTATAGTGTTCATCACATAAGAGTACTAACCACAGGGACCTGCACTATCCCGTGGTGTTCTTCATATAGTGGGTACTAATCATAGGCAAGGCAGAACCATGGTAGCTATCATCCCAGGGTCCTGCTCATATAGTGGTACTAATCACAGGTACTGCAAAAGCCGACCGCACGGTGCTCCTGTGTGCTACTAATCACAAACCTATTTGGTACCTAATATAATGGTACTACGCGCAAGTAAAAGCGACCCGTGATGTTCTCCGCGTGGTGGTACTAATCACAAGTAGTTTCATGGTTCCAAGACAATTATTCCTTTGTCGCCACTTTTAGTCGCCTCTTACGACGTGTATTCTACATGTGCGTTCCCCACCCGCAGGGGGTGGTAAGGATTTTATGTACTGGCGTGGGTGAATCGCGTGTGTCTAGTAAAGGAATATTACGTTTGCATTTTATGTAAGTGTTTAATAGCATGAAAATAAGTGCATAAATGCAGATTTCACCACTTTTTTTTCAGCATAGTCGCATGCTTATACTGGTGATTTATACAACATATAAATCCGATGTCTAATGAATACACGCACCTAAAGAGGACATACACTACCAAGCACCGCTTGCAACGAAGTTACACTAATAACCGGTGAAGGTGTGAGGAAGAAAGAAAGGAGCGAGGAAACCGATCAATCATTGCTACATTAAATATGTAGGCGTTCAATGCTCATATTTCACTCGCTGGTAACGAGAAAGCTAACATATTACCATTTGTCATGCCTCAGCTTTCAAGGAGACTCTAATTCGGTTTCTGAAAGCACTGGCGTATTAAAATACAGTGCTTCAAAATGGCGCCAAACATGTTTCTCAACACCCAGTCCATTCATATGTAAACTGAAAGTCGAATATTCTTTCTCCATGCACACAGTTGTCCACTGGGGATTAAAAGGAAAAATTATAGTTATTTACAGCCGTACAATATGCCCTTTACAAGTTGATAACTCATTTTGTCCCTTGAATCCGCCGCCAACTTTTTTTGAGTGTTAAGAGTAGACTGCACAGGAGTGACAATAGATATGAACACTGGAAGCTCATTCATGGTAATAATTCATGTTTCCTGAAAAGATATACGATTCTGAAATTCTGCAAGAGCATAATAATAATAATAATAATAATAATAATAATAATAATAATAATAATAATAATAATAATAACAGTCCACCTCTGTGGTGTAGTGGTTAGCGTGATTAGCTGCCACCCCCGGAGGCCTGAGTTCGATTCCCGGCTCTGCCACGAAATTTAAAAAGTGGTACGAGGGCTGGAACGGGGCCCACTCAGCGTCGGGATGTCAAATGAGTGGAGAGGAGTTCTATTCCCACCTGAGCCATCCTGGAAGTGGTTTTCCGTGGTTTCCCTCTTCACCTCCAGGCGAATGCGGGGATGGTACCTGAATTAAGGCCGCGGGCGCTTCCTTCCCTCTCCCTTGACTATCTCTTCCGATCTTCCCATCACCCCACAAGGCCCATGTTCAGCTTAACAGGCGAGGCCGCCTGGGCGAGGTACTGGTCCTCCTTCCCAGTCATATCGCCCCAACCCAAAGTCTCACGCTCCAGGACACTGTCCTTGATGCGCTTAGTACGAGGAAAAACCAACCCTGGAGGGTAAACGGATTCAGACACGAAGAAAGAAAGAAAGAAAGAAAGAAAGAAAGAAAGATTATTATTATTATTATTATTATTATTATTATTATTATTATTAGTATTAGTATTAAACCAATAAAAATATACAACGCTGGCGTATCTGAGGACCTTCAAACACCACCGGACTGAGCTGGGATCGAACCCTACGAGTTGGGAGTCAGAAATTCACCGTTAACCACCTGAATCACTCAGCCCAGCACACAAGTTCATTTATGTGATTCATTCTAGTCTTTTCTGAAAGTATGGGAAAATTACTCTGTTAGTTAATAAAGCGTCTCTCAAACAGCACAGAAGTCTCGTAATTCTTACAGTGTAGACCTATTCATTCTTTCCATATCAACTACAGAATGAGGAAAATTTCACTTTCTTGCTCACCAATTTAAAATAAAGATTGATGTATTTAAAGAGAGTCGGAGACAAAATCTTCTATCTTTTCTCAACTTCCTGCGGTCGGCACTTGGATTTGGCACAGTTTTACGCCCGGATGGCCAACCCTTTATGAAGGGATGTATTCCCTATTACGTTTTTCTGTGGTGATTTGTAGTGTGATGCATTATATGTAAATAAGAGTGTGCACTAAGACGAACACAAACACCCAGCGCAGAAGCTAGAGGAAATAACCGAAGTTAAAATACCCGACCAGGTTGGGAATCGAACCTGGCGCCCTCTGAACCGAAGGCCACTACGTTGACCATTCAGCCAAGGATTCTTACAGTTAACACGGCAGTATTAAATTTAAATTGGGATTGTTTTGGATCGTTGATAAAGAAGTAGTATATATATCATTCTTGCTGCTGGAAAAGGCGTTATTTTTTCTAGACCAGCACATTCGTAATATCTCCTTCAAAATAAAATTCAGGAGACAAACGAGACCATAGTTCATTCAGCCGAACTGTTGTCAAACATCACTGGATGTATAATGTCCTTTCATTAAAGAACTACGGGCAGTTACATGTCGTTATGTCCTAACTAGGGCATTGGTATTTGAATTGCTCTTGTTGTCTGATTCTGTTTCTGTTAAAAGGAGTACGTGACTTGTAGATAAAATACAGTACTCGTATTGGTTACGATTGGGAAAATTATGGCCGTGGTAGAATGTGGGGGGTGTCTGTAATATCAACGAGCAGCGTTATTCAACACCACACTTATTGTTATTGATTACAAAGAAATTACTTTTTTTTTTTTGTATTTGCTTTACGTCGCACCGACACAGATAGGTCTTACGGCGACGATAGGAGAGGACAGGCTTACAAAGAAATTACTGTTTTTTTTTTCTTTGCTTTACGTCGCACCGACATAGGTCTTACGGCGATGACAGGAGAGGAAAGGCTTAGGAATGGGAAGGAAGCGGCCGTGGCCTTAATTAAGGTACAGCTCCAGCATTTGCTTGGTGTGAAAATGGAAAACAACGGAAAACCATCTTCAGGAGTGCAAGAGGGACGTCAAAATTGGTATGCGGTAACCCAGATGACGAACTCCTCAGAAGCTCTGCGATCTTCAACATCAATAGTTATAGTGAGTGAGTGATCGTTCAAACAACAAACGTAAACGTATACAAATGAAGATATTACTAATGTTATTGGTTTTACGTCCCACTAACTACTTTTAGTGTTTTCGGAAACACGAGGCCGAATTTGAGCACCTTCAAACACAACCGGACTGAGTCAGGATCGAACCTGCTAACTTGGCCTGAGTCAATCAGCCCGGCTATAAATAGAGAAATATGTGAGCTCTGAGATGTGCACCTTTACCCTGTTTAAAACTGTGTTCGGCAAAGGATTACATCATGGTTTTATAACACGAGGCATTTGAATCCAGTATAGGGCAGGAATCGTGGTAAAAATATAGAGAGGGGAACTCAACGATTATTACATAGAATCTTACTTGAAATGCTTCCAATTTTACCTTATAATGATCGAGGAAGAGAGATGTGTTCACTACGCTTGCCAGAGACCAACCCGCCCGCCCCTAGAAGTATATTTACTTTTATATTTACTTTTATAATAAGAAATACTGTTTTAGACGCCATACTCCATTGCTTATAACGGTGATTGGTTCACGTAAGTAAGAGTATGACGTCACTGACACCTAGGATGAGGCCGAGAATTTGTCACCAACCACTGCAGAGATCATTATTTTATTAGCTTTAAGGTATTTTTGCACCTCGAGGCCAATCTCTGTCATGAGAACAGTGGCCACACTCCCTTCGAGAGGCTCTTAACTATGGCCGCGGCGCATACTGTCCGCACGGCAAGAAAAAAAGTCATTCAGTGGTTCTAAAATGCAACAGTTGGCAGCATTGTCGTTCCTCTCGGCGCTCCCTCTCAGCGCTGCTAGTGCGACAGTGAACTGGTGTGCGCCACCTAGCGGTCGCTCATGTTACTAAACCGTGAGTGCTCTTCCCTATAGCTTCGCCGGAATCGTCGTCGTTCTTGTTGCCTCAGCAGGTGGTGGTGCTGCTGCCTGATCTCCAGAGTACTTCCAGCGTTTGAAGTTCATCTGGTATAAGTACACCACTATATGATGATGAAGCTTGTTGTTTAAAGGGGCCTAACAGCTAGGTCATCGGCCCCTAGTGGTACGAGGTGCAACGAAAAGACACAATAATAAAAACATCAAAATGTACCCACTGACTAGAATCTAAAACGAACAGTGATGAAAAAATGATGGTGAAATAATAAATCAGTGGATCCAATCCACATTGCCTGAATTACTGGGATGATGCTTATTATATAAAGGGGTCCAAAATCCATGTCACCGTCCCCTCATAATAGTACAAAATCACGAGGAAAGCAGAACCATGGTGTTCCTCGTATAGTGGTACTAATCACAGGTAACGTAGACGCATGGTGTTTCCCGCATGGATGTATTAATCACAGGTAATGTACACCCATGGTACGTCAAACACAATTGCACAACCCACAGGCAACACAAACCCATGGTGTTTCGCACTTAAGGGTACTACTCACAAATAACGCAGACCCATGAAGTCCCTCACGTAATGGTACTAATTACAAGTAGTCTCATGGTTCTAAAATCATCATCGCCTGTTGCCCCTTTTAGTCGCCTTTTACGACAGGCAGGGGATACCGTAAGTGTATTTTTCGTCTGCGTCCCCCACCAACAGGGGATAGTAGAACGCTGTGCACTTCTAGATATGGAAGGAAAGAAAGAGCTATCAGTCCACAAATATCTGTCAAACTGAAGAGGAAAATAATCCATTTTTTTTCATCCCTAGAACAAAAATGACAGCGAAATGAGCTCCCGGCAATGAACACTGAAGAAGCTTTAATTATTCAAGCGACAAGGACTGCATGATGGTTACAGGATGGGCACGCTGCAGTCCTTCAGAAGTGCGTCCCGAGAGAATTAGTAAGCTTAAAATGTCAAGGTTTGGAGCGAATGAACGTGAAATTATGATTCGCAACGAAAATTATTTTAATCGAACCTCACGAATACAAGATGAGTGGGGCCACGAAGACTTTTACAAGAGAAAGCAACCTACAGTACACGAGGGATTATTGTCATCTAAATGCCGTTATTTATCTATAAAATACGTTTCATCTTAGTAGCATTTAAATACTAGTCTGCGGAACTTAGAAAACAATGAAACGTTTTCCTGGACTCACTACGCCCATCATCAATCCACAGGCTCTAGAAATGAGAACCAGTGAGGCCCTAGCTTAACCTGACATTGCTTCAAAATCTGTGCCACGCTGCATGCTTAATCTTTCCATCTTTCCTTTCGGAGCTCTCTTAGTCAACTGTTAACATCTTCCAACACGAACGGATTATAACAGATTCGTATGGCCTATACGAGTAGTTCATTTTCACACTGTAGTCCCCATGCTCTTTCTTTAGACGGTATTTTCATTATCCGAATGCCTCGACCTCTCATTTATTTCCTATGAGTGTTTCTGCCGACCACCGAGGGAGTTGGCCGCGAGGATCGGGACGTGAAGCTGTGAGCTTGCATTCGGGAAATGGTGGGTTCGAATCGCACCATCGGTAGCCCTGAAGATAGCTTTCCGTAGTGACCCATTTTCACATAAAGCAAATGTTTCAACTGTACATTAATTAAGACCACGGACGCCACCTTTCTAATCTCAGCCTATTCCCATCCTCGCGTCGCTTAATACCTTCGAAGTGTTAATACGACGTTAAACCAATAACAAAAGAAGTAATAATAATAATAATAATAATAATAATAATAATAATAATAATAATAATAATAATAATAATAATAATAATAATAATACCAGTTACACATCCTACAGACTACTTTTACGGTTTTCGGAGACACCGAATGGCGGAAATTATATCCCGTAGGAGTTCTTGAGGAACTTCAAATACCATTGGAAGGAGCAGAAATCGAACCCACCGATTCGGGCTCAGAAGGCCAGTACGTCTACCATCTGAGCCGCTCAGCTCGGAAATTAGTTTTGAAAGAGATAGATCATTTATTTGTTCTTCCCATGAAAACAATAATGACTACCATTATCGTTCATCATCATTAAAATTGTTTTCTTGTTGAGTGCTTCGTACATTCACCACGCATCTGCAAACATATTACGACGAGAAGAACACCTGGTTTTCAATTAAAAATAATTGTTGGGGGTGGTTGCTGCCGATTTACATCAGGAACTTCCGACGTCGAGGTCAATAGTCGCAGATACTTTGTACATGTGAAGGTCATCTAATAACTTGAGTAATGTTTCAAATTAGTGGGAACACAAACTGGGAAGGAAGCGGTCATACGGTATATTTTCCTGAAATGGAGGGAAGAAACTACAGGAAGCTAGTTTTGTACAGCCGAGAGAGGGATTCTAACCCACTTCTCTTGTCACTTTAATATCTGAGGCGAAGTACACAGTACACGCCATTTCAGTCCGTCCAACCAGATTTATACTCGTAGTCAAGAGTTTCTATGCTAATCCCGGATCTAAGGCGGAGGATTATCCGAAAGCCGCAGTCTCCTGCAATGTGAATGTTAATAACATATCTTATGCCATCTGTATGCAAGATACTGGTATTTTAGTTCAACAATGAAAACCGAACATTTCGTGTGCATCCTTCACTGTGTTATAAGGCACGTTCAACGTATGAAGTGCTCCTTAAGTGTTTTTAACTGCAAACACATTGATACTTTTTTGAAAAAAATCCGACTTCCTGAAGATTCTTTATCCTCAACCACCTGCAACACCTCTCTTCACGTCTATTTGTAGTCCAACCAGTCACAGTATATGGCGATAACTGCTTAACCTTAGCCTAATAATACTGATCCCGCGGTTAATAAACTTGCCCCTTATCCGGAAGCCCTGGGTTCGATTCGTAACCAGGTCAAGGATATTTACCTGGATCTGAGGGCTCGTTCGAGGTTCAGTCAACCTACCAGAGAACAATTGAGAACTTATCTAAGAGTAAGGCAGCGGCTGCAGTATAGAAAACCAAGAATAACGCCCGAGAGCATTCGCCGCGCTGACCTTTTACACATTGTAACCTGCAGGCTTTCGGGCTGAGCAACGATTATTTTGTAGGCCAAGGCCCATCACGGTTGTAACGCCATGGATGCTTATGCTCCATATAATATCCTGTAGATGTCTACAACATCTACCAATGTGCATTTATTTTACTTCCGGGATACGTCCCCGTAAATGGGCACGTCAAGGACTAATCTAAATAGTGGACTACACACCTTCCTGAAACAATTACCGCTTAGATTAAAGTCATTTTAATAAGACTTCAATATAGGTAGTTACAGCAGTTTGAATATAATGAAATTCATTAACTTATCCTAGCTGTCTATGGACGTACTTGATGTACTCTAGTTTATTTAATTTTGTCCAGTAATTGGTTAGGTGCCTACAGGGCGACACATGACTTCTCAGATGAAATTTCCACCCTGCTATAATCACGGCAGCTGTCAAGCGTGGAAAGCCAGACTGTGTTATTACATCTACCGCAACTAGATGATCTGTTTTTATAAAATGCATGTTAATTTGGCACTCTTTAAAGCACAGTAACCGCATACGAGACGATTTGTAAGCAATTACCGTCATTTCGGGAGCTCTTTTCTTTACATCTTGTATAACAGGAACATCTGTAACGCTTTGGCTTTTAATTTCAAACTAGAAAAATCTGAGATAATCTTTCATAGACCGAGAGAGGGTCACAGATTTTTTAATAGATAACGCCCTGACGAAGAGATGTTCGGTACATACCTACATGTAACTTGAGCACAATGACACCAAATCAGCGGAAGAATTGTAAAACTGTCTGCTGATAACCTAGTGATAAGATTGATTCCGATCCAATGGAACTAGAAATATTCATTCACCGCTCCAATGGAACGGCAGAACCACTCACGTGCATACCTCGCTGTCACTTCGCACATATTACACTCCAGACCTGCTGTTGTTGCTCGACAAGATAACAAGATAATAAGCTACAGTGTTTGCGTTTACCTTGCGCCTGTTTGGGCACGTAAGGTGCGAGGAGACGGGTCCGCTTCTTTTCATAGCCCTTCTGCGTGATATCACCTGCAACGAGAGAATATAAGAATTAGGAAAGAACATTAAACATCACAAAGACAATTTACAACAATAAGAGTTTTGTCTGGACATTGCTCAGAATTTGAAAAGAATGGTATTTCTATATCGGTCACGTCCTTAACAATAAGGAAATGCACTTTTTAATTTTTTGTCATGTCTGTCTGTCTGTCTGTCTGTCTGTCTATCTGTAGGCCTATGTATGAATGTATGTATGTATGTATGTATGTATGTATGTATGTATGTATGTATGTATGTATGTACGCGCATCGCGAGAAAATGGCTGAAGAGAATTTAATGAAATTCGGTACATAAAGTCCGGGAATGAGGTACTACAATTTAAGCTAGAAATAATTTCATTCACACTGAATGAAATGGTAGTTTAGACGAAAGCCTAAAATTCAATTCACAAAAATTATGTTATTAGTGGTGCTATCGATCAATACTACATAACTAAAGTTACAGAGAATTAAATTTCCGATAATTTATGCCTTATATGTTTTTACCGTACCGTCTACGTTAACAGAGATATTTTAAGAATTTCGATTTTTGTTGCTGAGTCCATATCAATGCCGAGAAACGAGAACATGGGTGAACAGAATTCAATGACAAACGATATGTAAAGTCAGGGAATAAAGCACTACAGTATAGGCCATAAATTAATTTATTCAAGCTGGATGAAATGGTAGTTTAGGGGAAAGCGCCTGAAATTTAATTTTTAAATGCCTATGTTACTATGCAATTTAATAAAATCTTATTCACAACGTGTATACGACTTCATCTAGAATTCTGTGTACAATGGAGAATTCCGTAGCGAAGCACGGGTATACCATCTAGTAATAATAACAACTGCAGCATATTTTGAATTTATTTTTTATTCCGTCTTATTTTACTTAGAGCCAGTATTATTTAACTTATTTATCCATGGTTCAACGATACGGCTTCAGTGTCAACTAAACTTCTTTCTTTTCAGACGATTTAAAGTATTTCGAGTAATGAAAAGATTATTGACATCAGATTACTCTAATAATTTGTCTATGTTGTATTATAACAATGCGTTGAATTTAATTATAAGAGTACTGGAATTTATTTTCATAGAAATAGCACGAAACTAGCCAGAATAAAATTAATGGACGTTGAAAAAGGAGAAATACGGTACATACACTTGCACATTTTCATAAAATTAACTTTATCTGGAAAGAACACACTGTTTTATATCAGTTACAGAATTTTACATGTCATTTTGACCTTAACTGGACGTGAAATACCTGAAGTCGTATTATGCACAGACTGCAAATTCGCTTTCAGGTTGCCTTCGGAAAAACTGTTCTTTTGACTGCAATAATGCCTCTTTTTGAGATAATGAACTTCGCTGCATGTCGGCTAGTGCATGACATCACGAATCGCAACCCACAGGCAATTTCTTAAGAAGGGCAGTCGCTCGTCTTCAACTACAGGAGCCCTACTATTAAGGATCTAAGAACAGTGATTCGTTGTAGACGGATGATTGCATTCGAAGTGATATGAATAATGTAATATTCCGAATTGATATTCCAAATTTCACAAAACCTCCCTCGAGCTCGCCACTTATTCATATACTTTCATTAAAAAGAATCAGGATATCTCCACTTCGCTCAGGGTAATAGGACAGAAGTACAAGAGCATGCAGCATTGTCACTTGATCAGGTGACATATCTGTTGCAGTACAAGGTAAGACGGGAGGAAATTCGAATAGTGGGGGCGGCGTGCCGGAACGCGATAAATCACGGCTGCGGTGTTGTAATTAACCTCCCATAGAGTAGATACATATCTAGCTCGACCGTGCGCACACTTGTCTCGGCCCACGCACACGAAATGATGTGGCTATCAGCATAGGACCAGCGCTCAGGTGAAGCTACAATATACCTTGGTGTCGGTCTGAATCTAGATTGCTTGGAAATTATTATCACCCCGAGATGTCAACGTTTTTAACGAATACTATGTTCAAAATAAAAATAATTTAAAATGTCATTATTTATTTATTTATTTATTTATTTATTTATTTATTTATTTATTTATTTATTTATTTATTTTGCGATTTGGTTTACGACACGCCGGCAGAGATAGGCCTTACGGCAAAGATGAGATAGGAAAAGGCTACGAGCTGGAAGGAAGCCACCGTGGCCTTAATTAAAATACAGCATGTGTAAATGGGAAACCACGGAAAACCATCTTCAGAGCTGCCGACAGTGGGGTTCGAACCCAACAACTCCCGAATGCAAACTGAGAGCTACGCGACCCAAACCACGCAGCCACTTGCTCTCTATTATTATTATTATTATTATTATTATTATTATTATTATTATTATTTCTGCTGCTATGATCATATGGAGCTGTAGGTTAGCAGGTAACATCTTAACTCAAGTGGCCTAAGTAACATCGATTGGAAAATCAGTGAGATCAAGGACCACCGAATGTGAGATTTTTACCCATTTCTCCTGTTAGTACACTGTTATCGGTTGAATTCTAGTCAATGCATCTGAGAATTTCGAAATTGAGAGTCATATCCCTTTGGTTCGGGTTCAACGTTGTGCTGCAGGTCTCTGAACTGCGGTATGTGCCAAAACAAACACGTATCCCTGGCATCGAAGTATATATTTGTCAGAAAATTTAAGAAACGAGATTTCCACTTTCAGAGGTGCACCATGGTCCTAAGGTTCACTCAGCCTACACCAAAAATGAGTACCAGGTTAATTCCTGGGAGCAACGGTGACCCGTCCCAGGGCCTTCATAGCCTGTACGGAGATGACTGTTTTTTTTTCCTTGTTATTGGCTCTACGTCCCACTAACTACTTTTACGGTTTTCGGAGACGCCGAGTTGCCAGAATTTAGTCCCTCAGTTCTTTTACGTGCCAGAAAATCTACCGACAAGAGGCTGGCGTATCTGAGCACCTTCAAATACCACCGGACTGAGCCAGGATCGAACCTGCCAAGTTGGGGTCAAAAGGCCAGAGCCTCAACCGTCTGAGCCACAACCCGGCACTTTGCGTGTTTAATATACAATAGTTTGACATACTGTGAATTAAGTTTTGTGTTGATTTCTGCAATTAAGGTTTTCAGAACTGAGGAGAAGGTGTTATCGTGGACCATTATTTCCGGTCATACGGAGTTAGGCGTCAGAATGGGCCGAGTTTGCTTTACGTTAAAGAACAGTACGAGGAGCGGCTTAATAAGAAGGCACCTAATAACGGAACAATGTGAGCTGTCGTTGACAAGTTTCGTCATACGAAATCTGACTTATGTCAACTAAACGGAGGAACAAGGCGCCCAGGAAGCATCACCACAAACAACAATCATAGACAACTCCTCCAACTCGTGTTACAGTCCCCAAAGCGTAGTTACGACGAACGTCGCTGAAACTCAGTCTGAGCGGTAGGCCTGTTCGGCGGATGTTTATAGAGCTGGGCGGATTTGCATACGGCATTCAACTGCTCAGAGTCTAACAGAAAGGGATAAACGAGTCCGACCACAGTATTGCAGCCGAGTGTTGTCCATGACGTATGGGGATAAAGATTATTTCTGCAACATGTGGTTTTCACATGAAACCGCTACACTGCGCGGTGCATGTTAAAAGACTCTGTTTTCAAGATACCTGATCCACCTACAAATATTACGGAATTACACGAGAAGATAAAGCCAATTTTATATCTTATAGCAACCTATGTTCATCAATAATGTTACTGGTTCTACGTCTCATCAGCTACTTTTTAACGGTTTTCGAAGTCACCGAGGTGCCGAAATTTTGTCCCGCAGTTCTTTTACGTGTCGGTAAATATATCGACACGAGACTGGCGTACTTGAACACCTTCAAATACCACCGGACTGAGCCAGGATCGAACCTGCCAACTTGGGCTCAGAGAGCGCGCTCTACCGTCTGAGCTCCTGAGCCCGGCCCTTTGATCATCAACATGTACAATAATCTTCAGAAACGTTATGAACAATGAGTGGCAAGTAGTGGTACACGTTTTGAACACACACTGTACCAACGCAATTAAATAACATTTCAGTGTAAACGATCCTGAAGAACCTTCTCTAGATAGCCTACACATTGTTCAAGTGAATAGTATAATTATTATTCTAGAAACAGATCGCCCCATTTGTAAGTGTACAAATAGTTTTCTTTTTCTTTTCCTACAGATTTTCCCACACCTGTTTTACGGCCGAATGCCCTTCCTGACGCCAACCCTATATGGAGGGGTGTAATCACTACTGCGTGTTTCTGTGGTGGTTGGTAGTGTGGTATGTTGTCTGAATATGAAGAGGAAAGTGTTGGGACGGACACGAACACCCAGTCCCCGAGCCAGAATATTTAATCATAAGCGATTAAAATCCACGACCCAGTCGGGAATCGAACCCGGGACCCTCTGAATCGAAGGGCAGTACGGCGAACATTCAGCCAACGAGTCGGACAAGTATACGAATAATCTATCATTAGTATTTGACGAGAACGTTTTATAACCAAACAACCGAGCTCGATAGCTGCAGTCGCTTAAGTTCGGCCAGTATCCAGTATTCGGGAGATAGTAGGTTCGAACCCCACTGCCGGCAGTCCTGAAAATGGTTTTCCGTGGGTTCCCATTTTCACACCAGGCAAATGCTGGGGCTGTACCTTAATTAAGGCCACGGCCGCTTCTTTCCCACTCCTAGCCCTTTCCTCTCCCATCGTCGCCATAAGACCTATCTGTGTCGGTGCGACGTAAAGCAAAAAAAAACAACATTTTTTTCCTTGGGTTTGTATCACTGTTATAGATAGTTCCTGATGTCACCAACAGGGTCTAATCTCCCTTTAATTTGCAGCTGCTGCCTCTGCTGAATAACAAGGGAAATACATTACATCATACAAGACATCTTGTGAAGGACCGACACGACAATGGAAAGCGAAACCTTGTTAGAAGATTTTTCAAATCCAGAATCTGCCTTATGTAATAATTAAATCCTTTAATGAATACATAGTGAGAAATATACTCCACACCTACAGTAGGCCCAAATGGGCTCTCAATACGCTCAGAACATGAAATGATTTTTCCGGCATGTTACAACAGGCTATAAATTCACTTCCATCCATCAAAGGGTCGGGGGTTGCAAATCAAATGTCGATCACATTTCCAATAAAACTTGATAGGTTATATCGACCCTTGGCAACAAAAATATTTACTTTCTTGCAATTTAAGTCAACGAACCGAACTATGCGGTAAGTAAACGCGTAACCCATGCTCATTCTGACTACGTTGTTACACTATACAACTACTTCCTTTATATGTTACATTAAAAATAAGCATACGCTCTATGTTCATGATACCATAATCTCTCACGAAAGTTGTTCTCTTACAAGGTCGAAACATTTTTTTCTATCACTAATACGAATGTAGCATGCAAATTTCAACAGCCGGCGTCGATCACATCTTTGTCAAATGGTTTATAGTATTTTTAGTTTAACGGTTATATTTTTTTTCTCTTTCTTTCTGTACTGCTACTAGCTTATGGTTAAGTTGCCTTTAATGCTGCAATGGGAATACCGTGTACCAGATCAAAATAAAACGACAGAAGATAAATGATTTAAAAACAAGCTGTATACAGTAGTACTTTAATTTTGTTATAAGCTGAACTAGAGGAGATGAATCGTACTAATGCCATTTCTTTTCATAATATATGAGATTTTGGACATATTTTGAGATGAACTTTTTAAACTTATTTTGTGTTTGTTATGATGAAAGCCATAATTTTCAGTGTCGACGTAGTTAATATTCCTTTTACATTTTTCAGTCTGTCGAACACCGGGCGAGTTGGCCGTGCGCGTAGAGGCGCGCGGCTGCGAGCTTGCATCCGGGAGATAGTAGGTTCGAATCCCACTATCGGCAGCCCTGAAGATGGTTTTCCGTGGTTTCCCATTTTCACACCAGGCAAATGCTGGGACTGTGCATTAATTAAGGCCACGGCCGCTTCCTTCCAACTCCTAGGCCCCTAGCAAAAAAAAAAAAAAAAGTCTGTCGAACAAAATAATAGAAACAGCTGCTGGGGAGATGTACAGTACAGTAACGGGACTGCACTAAGATAATAACACCGAGCAAACCGAGCTGGATAGCTGCAGTATCCACTATTCGGTAGGTAGTGGGTTCGAACCCCACGGCCGCTTCCTTCCAACTCCTAGCCCCTTCCTGCTGTCCCATCGTCGCCATAAGACGTATCTGTGTCGGTGCGACGTAAAGCAAAAAAAAAAAAAAACGAGCAAGTGGCCGCGTATTTTGGGTCACGCAGTTATCACCTTGCATTCGGGAGATAGTGAGTTCGAGCCCCACTGCCGGCTGCCATGAAAATGGTTTTCCTTGGTTTTCCATTTTCACACCAGGCAAATGCTGACTGAAGCTGTACCTTAATTAAGCCCAAGGTCGTTTCATTTCCACTCTTAGCCCTTTCCTATCCCATCGTCGCCATAAGATCTGATTGTGTCAGTGTGATGTAAAGCAAATTGTAAAAATATTTTTTTTAAATCTTTTACAAGCATGTTACGTGTGTTACAGTGTTCACATACATGTGTAGCCTATTTTGTGTTCGACAGTCTGAAAAGTTTAAAATGTTATATTACCTTTTATGAAGAAAGATTTCAATTTTGAACTAGGGCGCTCTCTCGTTATAAAACGAGGGAGTTCGTGAAATCACTAGGAACGTTGATAGAACAATTAACCTTCTTGGTCTCTGTTCCTTGTGTCAATGATATACCTGTATAATTGTATATCTGTGTAACTGGAAATAAAAATTTATATTCCAGTTAACAAAAGCACAGCATATGGAAATAAACAAAAGAGAGTGCTCTTTTATATGTTAGGACAGTGGAATAAAATATCTAGGAGTCTACTTACTATATATCAAATACTTGTCAATAATGATGATAAACTCAATAAAAATAATATTTTTTCAACATAAAATCCAAATGTAACACACACGTTGTGTCTTCTACATGCACCTCGTACCTTTGACAAAATGACGGATGGACAAAAATTCAGCAAGGAAAGATGTTATACAAATCGAAGCGACACGCTTACAGAGCGAATTGGCCGTGCAGCTCGAGTCGTTTATCAGGAGATGGCGAATTCGAACCCCATTATCAGCAGTCCTGAAGATGGTTTTCCGTGGGTTCCCACTCTCACACCAGGCAAATACTGGGCCTGAACCACAAAAAAGGCTCTGGTCGCTTTCTTCGCAGTTGTAAGTTAGCCCTCTCGAATCCCACTGTTACCAAAAAATCCTGCCTCAGTCAGTGCTATTTTAAAACATTAGCAAAGAAAAGGTGCACCCAGCGTGCGAAATTGGAAAAAAAATGGTGGGGGTGGGGGTGGGGTGGGGTGGGGGTGAGGGTGGGGGAGAAGGATCGTAGGGCTTAACTACTGGTGTTTATTTCAAACAGTATATAGGGGTATATAATTCCCTTCTAAGTAAATTACACCCTCCCCCTTAAAAACGTAAATTTAAAATGTTTTTGTTTGAATTCTCTTGTTATAATAAGAACGATGTTCAATGGAAAATTAGTCCCGGGTTTCAGATGGACTTGCCAGAATGAAACATTAAAAATAGGCGGCATGTGCGGAGTTGCCACCGGTGCGTTGTTTTATTGCTCAAGGTCTGGCAGTCATCCTATTATTTATATCTTACGTGTATTATTGTTGATATTTTTATGAAAATATGCACAGTAAAATATATTGATTTCAGTAATATATGTGTTATAATTTCCTCATTTTATAATGAAATAATCCCCCCTGGGAAATTTTAGTGGGGGGGGGAACCTTTGAGATAAAATCACCGGTGGGGGGAAACCTCCCCCCCCCCCCCCGCGATTTCGCACCCTGGGTGCATCCAATTTATTCATTTGATTCTCACATGCAAGAGTTAAGATACAAAATACATTTCACTTCTTGAACTAATCCGAAGACAGTGTATGGTTTTTGGAGCTCAACGTAAGAATAAGTACACAACAACGAGGAAATGCACGCCTTGGGTGGTGATGTCACCTCCCATCTGGCGTGCAGGGAATGTAAAGTACTGCCTGCCTCGCACTCAGCCATGGCCAATACCTTGTCGTGACAGACCTTGCAGCCTCCAGTACAGCTTCAAAATCAATGCTTTCTTTCTTTTACAATAGCGAATAAATCGGAGCGCTTTGCCAACGCAATTCTCCCTCCATTAGTTATGCTAGTCCGGGGCGATGTCTATCTCTCACTGCATTACTCGTATAATTATAGACCGAGGGAGGTGCAGACTCATATATTATTCCCGTGTGACACATACAGGCTTCTGTCACATTATACCCGCCTTCTGACAACAGCGTCAACTTCGCTCAGTTGCGTGTAATTTAGTACGTGCGTGGAATAACATGATGGTCAAAACGCAGCACCACATAACACTGCCGAACATTTTACAACAGTTTAATCAACGAAGCAGCACAGTTAATTAAGAGTTGTAGTTGCATACAGCAAGATAAGAACACTGGTAACAAACACACAGTATCCGAACTATATAAAACACTGCCAACATATAACAAAAAAAACGAATAGTACCCACAGTCCGCCCGCATTGAAGTCAGAATTTAAAATACGATTTGAACACTGAAAGGGTATGTAACAACGGTGAACAATCCAATAAGAAATCATTTTTGATCAACCTCTCTGATATGTTTCATCTCTCTCCTCAGCCTTTACATTATCTGATGTTACAAACTTTCAGGGATGATGAAGTACGGCAAGTAGATCAATTTTAGAGAAGGAGCCGTAGTCCGGAAATGTTCGAGTAAGATATTATTATTATTATTATTATTATTATTATTATTATTATTATTATTATTATTATTTGTTAGTTGCTTTACGTCGCGCCGACACAGATAGGTCTTATGGCGACGATAGGACAGGAAAGGCCTAGAAATGGGAAGGAACGGCCGTGGCCTTAATTAAGGCACAGCCCCAGCATTTACCTGGTGTGAAAATGGGAAACCACGGAAAACCATCTTCAGAGCTGCGGACAGTGGGGTTCGAACTCACTATCTCCCGGATGCGAGCTCACAGCTGCACGCTCCTAACCGCACGGCCAACTCGCCCGGTCAGATGTTATTAATAATCCAACTTGTTTAACGTCCGTCCGTTCTTAACAGACGCCGGGGTATCGGAATTTCGTCCCGTAGTAGTTCTTTGACGTGCCAGAAGCCAACGACATGGGGTTATCACCGTTAACCACCCTTAAAGGCCACCGACCTTCGTCGGATTTGAACCCGTTAACTTGGGATTAATAGACCACCGCCGTATCTACTACAACACTGCGGCCGGCAGTCAAAGTTAAAGCAAAACTCGGTCTGATACCTGCGACTGCACTGTACACTACATGTGCTAAGAGATCCTCTTCAGTCTCGACAGGTGTCTCATACACAAGGCAAGGATTCTCGCTGCCTGAGACGCTGTTCAAACGACACCGGGGATATTCGAATGGGTACGACAGAACTTTGTGAGACGATGCCATGCCTGCATTGACGCAGGGGGACGCCATTTCGAACATTTGTTGTAAATGAAGCAGCTTGTGAAACTTGTGCAGGTAAACGGACTTAAATGAATAGAAATTTGCTTAACTTTTGACTTTCCTTTCTGGAATACGGTTCCTGATCTCAAATTATGCCTCTGCTGGTGAGATGTAGTGTTTACAGTGCGCTATGTCTTCTGGCATGGGCTAGAATAAATTTGTTACTTTCATTGCCCTGTCTCAGTCTCATCCTTGGCTTTGACAATATGAAAGTGACTGAGGTATGAGCGATGCTAGTAATACCATTCCTTATGCAGCCAGTCCCTGTTCTGAATGGTGTGAAAATATCACTCATAGGGTCGGTTGGTGCATGCATTTCAGTGGGTTTGGCAGACTGATATGTAATAGCAACTTCTGGCTAGCTGAAGAAAACAACGGGAAACTACCTCACTCCTCATTTCCCTAGTATGCCTCTTTAGTGACGCCTAGGCTGACTATGACAGCTGTTGGTGGAACTATGGAGGATCAAACCAGCCTTCGGGCTGAATACCATACATACATACATACATACATACATACATACATACATACATACATCTCAAATTGATCCATCTGCCGTCCTCCATCATCCCTGAAAGTTTCTAACATCACGGATACACCCTGAATATCCTCTCTGGTGTAAATTCACGTAGCCATGGTACACTACCTGTACAGATTACGCAGTGCATTCATTCACTAAGTTCCTCGCAGGTAGACTACACTTTTCTCAGAAACAACTGAACCTATTGATATAATGTTTGTTGTTGGTATTCAGAGGGTATCTGCAAGGGAGGTGAATTGTATTTTGATAATAATCAAAATTACATGTGATAAAGTATTAAAAGCAAGAAACATGCAATACCATATGCTCATTTTTTTTTTTTTTTAGAGCGACTATACATTTGCTTCGGTTTGCTCCATATTTTCTTTCTTTGTCCCTCGCCGTCCACCTAAAAATTTCTCTCGTAGAGTAAAACAGTACGATTGCTGGAATTGCACCACTCTCCTTCTTCTACCGCTTTTCCCACGCCTTGGTGAGGTCGCGCGAACGAACTGTGTAGCACATGTAGACCTGGCCCTGTTTTACGTTCGGATGCCCTTCCTGACACCAACCCTATGTGGAAGGATGTGTTCACAATTGCAAATTTTCTAAGGTGGTTCGTAGTGTAATGTGTTGTGAGTGTATGAAGAGGAGAGTGTTGCGACGATTCACAAACACTCAATTCCCGGGAAACAGGAACTGACCATACGCGATTAAAATCGCCGGTTCCCGCCGGTAATCGAACCCGGGACCCTCTGAACCGAAGGCCTCGACGCTGACCATTCAACCAAGGTGCCGGACTGGAATTGTACTACTAATCGATACAAATAACGATCTTCACCCAGCTGTACCATTTTACTCCCACCAGTTGCCTAGTTGTACTTCCTCTTAAAACAATAATCACCACCACCACATCCCACCAGTGAGGCAGTAGAATATATCCACGGCATCCCCGCCCGGTCGTAAGAGGCAACTGAAAGGGAAACGCTCGGGGCCTCTCAACCTGACAGTGTGAGTTGGCGACCACGGAACCTCACATTGAGTCTGCCATCTGTCCTCCACTTGCTTGTGCGAGACTCCTAATTTCGTCCTTCCTATCCGGCTTTTCTTGGTCACCTCTTGTTCTCTTCCGACCCCGATGGTTTTAGGTTTGCGAAGCCTAGGAAGTGTTTCATTTTCACGTCCTTTGTGGCCCTTTCCTTTCCTGATACTTTCAAACACCGAAGGTTCTGTAATTAATGTTTAGAGGGGAAGTACGCCCAGTTATACTTCCGCTTAAAGGAATAATTACCACCAGCAATCAGTTTGTTTACTACATCGATCTGGCATATTATTGGTAAGAACAAATGAAACGAATAAATGACTAAAAACAGCGCAGAAACCAATTGAAACCGGTAGTGAACGCAAGAGACATTTCGATAATAACGCTGAACTACGCCTGCTGGCAATAATTACACATATTCGATATTATCAGTGGACTTCATTTTAGCAGCTGTGTAAAAATATTCTACGAGGTCATACAGCAGCTGCTCTCTATTTGGGAGACTGTAAACTGTTGTTGGCCGATCAAAACCCAGTAGCCGGTGGCCAATAAAATATTGGAAATCACTAAATGAAGGTCTTCCAGTTTAGAGGAAGAAGAATAGCCTGTCTCCCCACGCAGACATTCGCCTCGCCTTGAACATGCAGGCGATTGTAAATTCCGCCAACGAAAACGAATATGGTAATGCATCATACTAGAAAGAAATTGACTTCTGATCTCGCAGACGGCTAACAGCAATTTTACACACAATGAATGATTTTTAAACTCAAAATTATCCCAGAAACACAAATAATTACTTTTAGAGGCTCACATTATTTGAGACAAATGAGTTGTTCACGGAAATACAGTGTTGAAAAAATGTTTGAATATTCTGGTGTAATGCATATTTTATTTTGCTTTGTGTAGGTATGTAAATCAAAATTAAAACAGGTATATACAAAGAAAAAGCAGGCAATCAGCTCTGAAAAAACACTGAAACGCAACAAAAGCACGAAGTTGGTAATCTGATATTCTGAACATTAATGATCGTTCATTGTGTGGCAGATGAATACAGTGCATAGTCACCTCGAACCCTATGGCATGTCCGAACACGACGAGGCATTCTCAGCACCAAAGACTCGAACTTGTTTTGGAGCATCTGTCCCACTCTTGGATAGTATCTTCAATGTTGTTGAATGTTAAAAACGGGGATTAGGACGGTGAGCAAATTGTTCCCTTTACTTCACGCCATGTATGTTCAACACAGTTCACGTCCACAGAATATGCAGGTCACATCATTCTCTGCATGCCATTCGTCTCAGGGAATTGGTTGTCCATTCTGGCTTGATGGGCACAAGCATTGTTATCCACTAATGTGAAGCCGCTTGCCCAAAATTGCAGCAAATTTTGCAAGTACAGGTTAGAGGATGTTCTACCTGTATACCACAATAGTCATGTTACCCTGGATAGGAATTAGAGGCGTACGTCGACCAAACATGATCCCACCGTATACCATAACCCCTTTGCTGCTGATGGCGCTTCAGGATGAACGGATCGCTCCATCTCTCACTGGATCGTCTCTAGAATTGAATGCTCCTGTTGTATGGGAGCAAGTTTTTGGTGAATTTATCAGAAAGAAGAGTATGCGTTCACCGTTCCTGATGGAATGGGCTCTGACTTGTTGCCCGCCTTCACGAGCTGCCCTATACTGTGGTTTAAGAAGATCTTAGGGCAGAAGTATCCTTGATACCAGTCCTCCGTCGTGCAACCGATTTCACCCTGTCTGATTTAACATATTTACTCCAGTAGCCCTCCGAAGTTCCTGGTTGAAAGCGCTGGCAGTAGCGGTGGGCCTACGACGCACTGGAAGCAGCAATTACCGTTTCTCCCTAAAGAGTTGTTTTGCGTGGGCGTCCCGTCAGCTGTCGATCATCAACCGTTTGACTCTCCTTGAAGTTTCTCCTAACTTCGGAGCCAACACTTTAACTTACTCCAATATGAGTGGCGACATGGGTACTCTACCCAAGTTTTCCTCAATCTATACAGAGCATATTGTAAAAATGTTTGAGGTACCGTTACATACACCGCGTGAAATTATAATATGCAAAAGATTTCTGGAGCACTGCACAATTCAGTACTGAACTTCAACTAATGCCTCCCTTCTTTCTCACCTTTCCTGCCAAATCTCCTTTTCTTCTTCGTAATCCAACGATATAATGGCCCTTTATTGTCCTTTTCAACTCACTCAATGCTCGCATTCTTCAAGATGTCGGAACTCTTTCCTCTACACCCTTTGTTACTGTTTCCGGAGGCTGCAAATTCTGCCGTTCCACTTAAATATCATAGACGTTGATAAAATATAAACCTTTTTACGGTAAATATCTTCAGCAGAAATTCAGTGAACTATACTGGTATAACCACTCATCATATTAAACAAATATTATTTTGTCCATAAACTTAGAATTTTGGTTACACAATACGTTTTCTTTTACCTCGTATTAGAGAAAAGTCGGAAATTTGTCCGGTGGTATTTTTGTATGTGTTTGTGACGATGTACGTGGAAACAACTGAGCGTAATTTCAGGAAACTCGGTACTCAAGTACACCAAAGGAGGTATATAAGGGAGGTATATAATTGAGGAACATAGCTCTCATAGGGCAGCGTCACTGCATTGTCCCACGAAGGAGGCTTACGGTGGTATCTTAAGAACGAACTAGCCGCCAGCGTCTTGGAAAGATGTGGCAAGCCAAATGATCAGCCCACTGCCACAACGGAGCGAAACGCTGGTAATTTCACGACTGAAAAAGCCTAAAGAGTTTGAATACTATAAATTACCTCAATTGGTGCATACTAGAGAAGTAGTTAAGAGGAAAACATAAGATACATTTTGAAATCTCCGTTAATATAATCCTAAAGAAAAGTTATACATACTGGAAAACCACAAAAAATCACTCCCATTTTTCCTTATGTTACCCAAGTGGAAATCGGTTCTCGCCAAATTTCTCGCAAGAGGCCGTCCATAATTCGTGAATCTATACTTCTAACACGACCAGGATTACGACTTTTAATCCCATCTTAATTGTGTCACCTGAAACTCACTTCCACCCTTTCCAACCCCTTACACTATTCTTAAATTTGGGGCAGTGGTAACAATCGAACCAAACCCCAACAGTTACTGTATTAATCTCTTAACCACGAAGGTGGATTGTTAAATTATTGATCTGTAAAGTGAGAAAAAGATCTCTAAGACAACAAGAAGTCACAACTGTTGTGATCTCGTTGTCAAAGTAGACGGGAACATTGTAAGAAATGTAAACCGCTACAGAAACACAACGGGTGTTCCGGCCGCAGACGCTGTCAATATCCGTTGCTTAGCAACCAAGCAGTAATTTGCCCCACCACTACACGAGTAGCGATGCCTGTCGGGGAAAAAATATGCTTGTACAAACAGTCATATTTAATTTAACTATTCCACAACAAGAATTCTTTCGATTTCAATTGCTTTAGATAATGCACTATCATCATCTACAAAGATTATCTATTGTCGTTGATTACCAAGGATTATAAGATACGATAATCCATTTAATGTCGATATTCTGCAGACCCAACCGACCAGGTGTGTTTAGACAATTACAGTTCTAACCACCATGAGGATGTTCACGACAGGGGCGTAAATATAGGGTCCGCAGGGCCCGCGATGCGGGAGACCAATGGGTTTTGGAGGCCAGAAAACCGTAGTATACATTAAGACATTACTTCCATTTTGAATAACTTTCATATTTCTTTCATGTGTTCCTTTTTTTTTTTTTTCCTGTGACGCAAAGTTAACCGTTAATCCCCATTCCAGTTCTCCAACACATGTTCATCCCTTTCTGTAATAGTCTCGCACGAACTAATGACCTGCATACGCAAGACTAGAATGCGAACATTTAAATTATTTTATTTTTCTAATTTTTGTTTTGAAATTAAATTTTAGAAAATTGTGAGTTAATTTCAACTCAGAATTAAAAGTTGCATAAGCTTCATATACTTCAAATGTGAATGTATGTTCTTACTGGTTTTCTTTAATATGTAGGCCAATGCGCAACTCCGACTAGAGCAATGCACAATTGGTATGCAGAGAAATTATGAACCATAGAAGATCAGTTTCCTCTTGAGTTGTGTGATGGGTGCCAGCGATTAAGGTTTTTTTTTTTATTTTTTATTTTTTTTTTTTTTTGCTTTACGTCGCACCGACACAGATAGGTCTTATGGCGACGATGGGATAGGAAAGGCCTAGGAGTTGGAAGGAAGCGGCCGTGGCCTTAATTAAGGTACAGCCCCAGCATTTGCCTGGTGTGAAAATGGGAAACCACGGAAAACCATCTTCAGGGCTGCCGATAGTGGGATTCGAACCTACTATCTCCCGGATGCAAGCTCACAGCCGCGCGCCTCTACGCGCACGGCCAACTCGCCCGGTCAGCGATTAAGTGTGCTCAGTGAATTACAAAGCTTGAGTTCAAATAAATCTAAATATTTAAACGGTACTCAAAAGCGTAAGTTAGGTCAGGAAAGAGAAGAATCGGTTAGGAATTTGGAAAAAAAATTAACGCGTTTAAAAAATATACAAATATGTGCTAGTGATAACAGGTCAGACGGTGAGTGTGTTTCAACTGAAGATCGACATAACAAATGAAGCTGGGGACATTTTCACACCAGATGTTCAAACAAACAGTTATTCCCACACTGAAGTTGTGATATATTTAATTCACACTGACCGTGGTCGTTTTACTGAATAAAAGTGATAATTAAAAAAATGAAAACTGTGAATTCAGAGCGCTATCATATTAAGGTCCCTTTCCGAAAGACCATTACCATATATTCTTCTTCTTCTTCTTCTTCTTCTTCTTCTTCTTCTTATTATTATTATTATTATTATTATTATTATTATTATTATTATTATTATTATTATTATTATACGAGTTGATTATGCTACTCACAAATTCTAATTGGAATGTATTGTTATGTGTGATGGCTTCTCGCTGAAAGCAACATGAATTTCGCAGGTGAATGGCGTAATGGTATAATTAAAGAGTAGCAGTGAATAGGAAACCGACAGAAGAATACGAAACATCAGTATCCTGTTTAAATATACAAATGGAAGAAAAGTAAATCTACTGTGTCACAGTTTTACGATAAGAACTCTCACGGATATTGAATGTAATATTAACATCGGCTCGTATTAACATACTTTTTCTTGATCTTGCAAAACAGAGGGAGTCAATTAAGTCTGATTGAACTATCTATTACTTATGATCCATTAATCAATGCTCGCATTGACAATGAGAAAAGGACCAAATATTTAAGCCCTAAAAAAAAAGCTAATTTCACTCGCGTCTCACCGGGTACAAAAATCTACTGTAAACGTATCAGCCAAGTTCCATTCTTTTCCCTCTTGTTAGATACAACGCAGCACATAACAAACCCGATCAGATAAATGTGATCATTCGACTTGTTAAAATAGAAACGGGGAAGTCGGTAAATATTTGCGGATCTTTTATTGGACTCTAAAAATTGATGAGCAAATGGGAAATCGTTCAAAAACTGAAAAACAACTAATTGGATCTTATTAGTGTCTTATTTAGTTCTGAATGACATTTCATAAATAAAGGACTTTTACGTAGCTGTACAGTAAGGTTGTGTGTTTTAGTGAAAGTTTACGCAATGGCATAAAATAAGTAATTCGCTGGATATTGGCACAATCAAACGCACAATGCGAAATGATTTTCACGATCTGACAGATTATTCGCTATGAAAAGTGAGTTTCTGCACGTGATAATATACTCTAAGAATATAATTCTGCTCTCGAACGAATCTTACGAAAAGTTACAGCTCTTGAGTTGAAGAAGGAACTCAATTCCTTTCAATTACCAGTTATGCTTGTATTCCAGTGTAAAATAGGTCTATTACAGAATACCAATATTGTTTCAAAATATTTACAAAAATATATAACAATACAGATTCCGCGACTCTTAACGTCATAAATTTGAGAGCCTTAGTTATTACTATGACAGTACACCGCAATATTACCAGCTCATGTTTAGTACCAGTCTTGTTAATTATGGTAGTATCGCAGATGCATGTGTTGGTAAACCTTTATCTGCGACGTCCTCATTTCAACTCCGCCATTAGGAACTCTGCAGACGAACAGTTTGAATGTTCTTTGCTGCTTACTACAGCAATGGCAATTTAGTCTCTGAATGGAACTTGCAGCATCACTTCGTACAACGCATCTTGAAAACCGAGCTCCAACGACCCATCAGCTAATAGCTCTATACGTACAGTACGTAGTCTTTTGAAAAGATCTCGCGTGTGCAAGTGAAACCTCGTAGGGAACGGCTGAGCCACATTTCTAGAAAAGTCTTACAAGTCGCTCTATGTGTGCGTAAATTCTGATCAAGAACGAGGGAGGAAGAGTGAGCTATATAACACTGACTCTCCGTAGAAAACATCCACATCAACGTTTATTCCAAAGAGGAGAAGAAAGGAATTGCAAGCTACTGGAAAGGGAAGAGTAGGACAAGTTACAGCAACTGAAAAGTATAACCCTAGTATGTTTTACGTTATACTTATCGGAAAAAATGTGGTTTCACTAGACATTATAACTCCCCTTGTCCACATGAAAGTGGGTCAGTCCACTGGGTTCCCAGCCCAATCGATCAATGTTGGAATTCCGCCAATTTTAGAAGGGAGTTCCAATAATAATAATAATAATAATAATAATAATAATAATAATAATAATAATAATAATAAATAATTCTGCCTGCTGTCATTTCTTGATGCATCCATCTCTTGGCACAGGCCAGATTAAAGTGTTGTTTTTTTTGTTTTTTGTTTTTTTGCTAGTTGCTTTACGTCGCACCGACAGCGATACGTCTTATGGCGACGATGGGACAGGAAAGGGTTAGGAGTGGGAAGGAAACAGCCGTGGCCTAAATTAAGGTACAACCCCAGCATTTGCCTGGTGTGTAAATGGGAAACCACGGAAAACCATTTTCAGGACTGCCGACAGTGGGGTTCGAACCTACTATCTCCCGAATACTGGATACTCCGCGCACTTAAGCGACTGCAGCTATCGAGAGAGTAAAGTGTAGCTTCCACCGAAGTCCCAGTCAACATCCATGGCTGTGACAGTATGGAAGTTGCTGGGGTATGGGAAGTGCTGAGTAATGACATTCGGAGCATGACTAGTGCATCCGAGTGTTATGAAAGGTGCTGCTCATAGGGTCAGTCGTGCTGCAATAGTACTTTCTGACCCAGTGAGGAAAGCAATGGCAAACTACCTCACTCCTCATCTTGCCTAATACGCCTCATTTTGGTGCTGCCATTGGTTTTTGGGGTTTCCTTATAAAACCGCATAACCTTTGGTGGTGCTATTTGAGGATCCAACCAGCCTCTGGGCTGATGACCAGACAGACAGATAATAATAATAATAATAATAATAATAATAATAATAATAATAATAATAATAATAATAATAATAATTTTGTTTGGCTATTGCTACCCTGGTGCAAACCATGTAAGGTACGTCCTCCGACGAGGGTGGGTGGCGTCTTCCGCGTATTAGAAATTGTGTGGTGGAGGACAGTGTTGGGGCTTGGTGTATAAGTTGCAGGAATGTTGAGAATAGCACAAACTCCCAGACCTCACGTCGTTTAAGATTAAAATCCCTCGACCCGGCTGGGAATCGAACCCGGGATCCCGTGGACCGGAGGTCAAGACGCTGATCACTCAGCCATGCAGCCAGACTGGAATTATTCCAATAAAACCAGCTAGTAGCGTAAGAAAAAGCATTCAGCCTTAAAACCTGTGGGTAATTCCCAGATTAAACCCCTGAGCTCCACCGACCTAACATTGGCGTTGCAAGGTGACATTAAACATAGGCTACTTGTATAACATACATACATAATCATTAAAGACTGTTATGCCTTTCAGCGTTCAGTCTGCAAGCCTCTGTGAATTTACTGAACGTCGCCTCAATCCTCTAGTTGCAACTAGTGCTGTGGCCTCATTTAGTTATATACCTCTTATCTTTAAATCGTTAGAAACTGAGTCTAACCATCGTCGTCTTGGTCTCCCTCTATTTCTCTTACCCTCCATAACAGAGTCCATTTTTCTCCTAGGTAACATTTCCTCCTCCATTCGCCTCACATCTAAATAAAATTAAGACAGTGTGTACTTCGACTTCTAGAATGGTCTAATTGGTATCAATGTCACACTTCCCTTACGTTACATACGCTATTATAAAGTATTTAACCAACAATTTCTGTTGATGACTAGTAACGGCTTGTCGATAATTAGACTTTCACGTGGACAGCGAACAACATCTTCAGATATACTGCTTGGCTTTTTTGACGTCCTCCGACGATCACTCAGCCATGGAGCCGGAGAGAAAGAGAGAGAGAGAGAGAGAGAGAGAGAGAGAGTGTTAATTCATTCATCTAATCATTCATTCATTTATTACCCATACCTATGTCGTACTTATTTTGTAAAATATAGTATGTAGTAAGCTGTATGGTTCAGCTTCTCGACTGAACGGTCAGCGTCAAGACCTTCGGTTCAGAGTAATCCCTCTAACACGGGAACTAAATTTTTGTCCCAAAACACTCCTCTTCATGAACGCGCAACACACCACTGTACCAACCACCACTGAAACACGCAGTAATGAATACATCCCACCACGTAGGGTTGGAATCAGGAAGGCCATACGGCCGTTAAAAAGGGCCAAGTCTACATGTGCTACATAGTTCACAACCGCTATCCCACCGAAATTTGAGGGGGGAGGAAAAAGGTGTAAGAAGTGAAGTTGGCTATATGGTCAACAGGGCCCAAAGCCATGGAATCAATTCCAAGAACGCACTGCGTTACATCAGATTAACAGCTACCCATTCCACTTCTTCAGATCAGTCTAATTTATGGTGTCATGACCGAGAATCGAGTTCGCGCCAACAGGTCGAGAAGCTATTATGCCAACACATCGACCACTGCGACAGACCCTCACAGTCCTTTACTGGCTTCTCGTACCAAATCTAATTTTATTATAGTGTGCCATTGCATGCCATGTGTCATAATCGTAGAGTCATTTGGTCAATGTGGCTACAGTTCCGCGGAAAACCATTACGTCCATCCCATATCATATAAACCAAAAGGAACATACGAGTGGGTGGCCGGGCTGACTAGAACATCCTTCCATTTAAAGTAACGTGCGACACAAACTGAAGAGAATAAGTACTCATCTAGAATGTTAGAATATCACAGACTTCGAGTGGGGATCACTTACTAGAAGCAGCACGTGGGAGAAGGAAGGGCATACGACCTAAAATCCCGGCTGCAACCCAAACCGAGTCTGTGCGCACGGTCGACTCATGCGAAAAGTAGTGTTGAAAAGAAAAGAGAGAGAAATGATGTACATGGGCAGTGTGTAACAGTAACACTAAAATTGAAAATCATCCCTCTGTACAAAGTTTGTGTAATTTCAGTGATTTACTATTAATCTGATACTTTTTTTTTTGCTAGGGGCTTTACGTCGCACCGACACAGATAGGTCTTATGACGATGGGACAGGAAAGGGCTAGGACTGGGAAGGAAGCGGCCGTGGCCTTAATTAAGGTACAGCCCCAGCATTTGCCTGGTGTGAAAATGGGAAACCACGGAAAACAATCTTCAGGGCTGCCGATAGTGGGATTCGAACCTACTATCTCCCGGATGCAAGCTCACAGCCGCGCGCCTCTACGCGCACGGCCAACTCGCCCGGTAAATAATCTGATACTAATTAAAATTCCGGGACCCATACAACCCATTACATGATGATGATGTTTGTTGTTTAAAGGGGCCTAAGCCAGGACATCGGCCCCTACTGGTACGAGGTGAACGAAACGAAAATTAAAACTTCAAAATGTATCCACTGACTAGAATATAAAACGAATGATGATGAAAAAAATGATCGTGAAACAAAGCAATTAGTAGATCCAATTCAAAATGCCTTCATTATTGGGACGGTACTCATTATCTACAGGGGTCCAAAATCCAGGGCAGCGGCCCCTCATAATGGTACTAATCACTGGTAAAGTAGAACCATGGTGTTCCTCCTATAGTGGTACTAATCTTAGGTAAAACCGAGCTCGATAGCTGCAGTCGCTTAAGTGCGGCCAGTATCCAGTATTCGGGAGATAGTAGGTTCGAACCCCACTGTCGGCAGCCCTGAAAATTGTTTTCCGTGGTTTCCCATTTTCACACCAGGCAAATGCTGGGGCTGTACCTTAATTAAGGCCACGGCCGCTTCCTTCCCACTCCTAGCCCTTTCCTGTCCCATCGTCGCCGTAAGACCTATTTGTGTCGGTGCGACGTAAAACAACTAGCAGAAACAAAAAAACAAAAAAATCTCAGGTAACGTAGACTCAGGGTGTTTCTCGCATGGTGGTACTAATCACAGGTAAAGTAAACCCATGGTATGTCACACACAATGGCACTACTCACAGGTAACAAAAACCTATGGTGTTTCGCACGTAGTGGGACTAATCACGGGCGCCGGTATTTCCGTGGTGTTCCTCACTTAGTGGAACCAATCACAGGTCACATATACTCGTGGTGGTGTTCACATGGTGGTACTAATCATAGGCGATGTAGACTCACGGTGTATCACACATTATGGCAACACCCACAGGATGCACAAATCCATAGTGCTCCTCACATAATGGTACGACTACTCTCAGGCAACGTTTTACTCACATAGTGGTATCAATCACGGGCGCCAGCCAAACCCCTGCTGTTTCTCATTTACAAAGAGGCACTAATCATAGGCAATGTAGACCCATGGTGTTTCTCGTAAAGTGCCACTATTCATAGATAAAGCAGACCCATTCTGAACACAGTGGAACCGACCGGTGGAATACACACGATGACCACTATCACCAACAACGCCCAGACCCGTAGTGTTTCTGGGATAATAGTACCGCTCCTATTTAACGTAGACACAAGGTTTTCCTCGCAAGTTGCTACTAGTCGCAAGTAACGTCGACCCATGGTGTTCCGCATGTAATGGTACTAATAACAAGTAGGCCTATTCTCATGGTTTCTTCTAATTTCATCATCCCTTCTCACTTCTCACTCTTTCATAGGTATTTATGATGTAGGACCATTATATAGAACTTAGCAAGATCAGTTCACCGTGTGAGCTTAAGTTTTTGTATGTAATGGTCGAACGCTATACAACGCGTTATAGTATTCTGTATCATAAATCTGAAGGGCAAACTGTTTTTTCTTAGTAAAGTAAGTGAGAAATTCTAGATATCATGAAAGTTGACCGACAGTATGCTTAGTTACTATGGTAATATGAAGATGAACAGAGATTTTTAGAACGTTAATGTTTTAAAGAGGAACAAAAAAACTTTGATTTCCACCTATTCAATACATTAAAAGCAATTATAAAATCAGGATCTCATCCTTATTTTATTGCTTAATTGTTAAAACATAGGACATGTTTCGTTCATATTTTGAACATCTTCAACTATAAATATCCTTACAAGGTTAAATTGATAGCATTGTTCTAGAAACTTACACTTATGGTTTGCCATTAACAAACTTATCCATAATAAGCTTTCAAAACCTCTTAAATATAAAATGTTTGTATATTACCTCGTCTTATTGAAAATAATATGACTATTTATTGAGTTTGAAACTTTAAAACCTCATTCTAATATTTAAAAATGCAATGCCATTAGTTTGTCTCTATATAAATACATTTACAATCTGTTGAATTGCTGAATGTCTTAAAATTATTTGTTGTGTACACATTAAAACATTTTCTTACAACTGGCGTAAACGTTTCCACTTGTTGTACCATATGGAATTGGAATCTTAATACACTCTCAAAACATCTGAGTTTAGGCTTGAATATTATTCTTTTCGTCCATAAAAATGACAAAGCAATTAAGCCATAAAATAAGGATGAGATCCTAATTTTATAATTGCTTTTAATGTATTGAATAGGTGGAAATCAAAGTTTTATTGTTCTCCTTTTAACAGACTTTCAATACGGAAAAAATGAGGGTAGTCTCTTGCAACGTTACCGACTGAGCCCGTAAATAACAACAGTACATATATACTGCATCTAGAGATTCAACATACCATTAAAATGGTGTCCCTTTTGGGAAAATCAAATGATCGTAAATCTTTCAATAAATGAAACTCAAATCGATAACGATTAATTTATTTACATCTAACGAATTGTTTTCTAGATACATCTGTATGGAATATGGAGGTGTAGAATTCAGTACATAGAAAGGGGCTAATTACTCAGTGCCTATAAAACTACCGCAAATGAAATATAATCAGTTCTCTAGAGTACGACTAGATGAGGCCTCATTGAAAAAAGGAGCCTTCTGTACGTCTCTCACTACACAACCTGCACGGTTGCTAGGTAACATCGCGTCACACATTCTGTGTGTGTCTCTCACTACACAACCTGCACGGTTGCTAGGTAACATCGCGTCACACACTGTGTGTGTCTCTCACTACACAACCTGCACGGTTGCTAGGTAACATCGCGTCACACATTCTGTGTGTCTCTCACTACACAACCTGCACGGTTGCTAGGTAACATCGCGTCACACACTCTGTGTGTCTCTCACTACACAACCTGCACGGTTGCTAGGTAACATCGCTTCACACACTGTGTGTGTCTCTCACTATACAACCTGCACGGTTGCTAGGTAACATCGCGTCACACATTGTGTGTGTCTCTCACTACACAACCTGCACGGTTGCTAGGTAACATCGCGTCACACATTGTGTGTGTCTCTCACTACACAACCTGCACGGTTGCTAGGTAACATCGCGTCACACATTCTGTATCGCTTTTTCTTCATGACGCAGATTTTCAGATAACCCCCAGCCATTAAGTTATATTTATGTTAAAAAATAACAATGATTATCGATTGCTTTACTTAACTAAGAAGGCGTCCACGAATCTGCGCTGGCAATCTTTCGGAAAAGAGAATAAATAATCAATCCACCTGAAGTGCAAGGTCCACAGGACTGTTGTTCGCCCAGTCACCCTGTATGGCACTAAATGATGGCCAGCAATAGTCAAGCACGAGCAAGCACTTCATGTCATGGAGATGCGCATGCTTCGCTGGTCGCTTGGAGTGACCCGGTTAGATCATGTCACCAACCTAGAAATCCGGAAAATCATGGGATATCGTTAACAAGATGTGCGAGACCCGACTTAGGTGCCGGCCAGTAATGCATAGATAAGGGTCATCTATTGTACAGACGGCACTTCGCATCACTCCATCTGGAAATAGGCCATGTGGTCGGCCCAAGAAACGCTGGCTTGATCGCCTTCAAGAAGACATGCGCTATTTTCATCTTGTTTCAAACGATGCCCTTAATAGAATTAAGTGGAGATTGGCTTGCAAAACAGCGCACCCTGCTCCACTGCGGGACAAATGCTGAGAAGATGAAGATGATCAATCCAGAACCAAAATTGGAGTCTGAAATGCACTGGGATATAAAAATATCTTGTTAATTCCAGTCCAGATCTGACACTGCACTGTCGTGTATATTTTACAGATTTTTGTCTAGAAATGATGTAGCTAGAGACAAAAAAAAAAAAAAAAAGAGAGAACCAGCAGCAGAAGTGCGAAAAATACACACTTTCGAACTGAGGGAAAACCCACCACCCAATACAATTCAGAACTGTCGGCAGCCAATCTAAAAAAGTTTCGCCTGAGAGACGGGAACAAAACGAATCTCTGAATGGAATCCAAGTAAATATCATGTAAGGATTGTGAATTGCAAACTGAAATCCAAACGCAAGTGTCGATTTTATGTGAGTTAGGACATAATGAGTGCCCTTTATCTTCTGATACTTCTATACGTTTAAAGTGTTCCTGGAAACACTGTCTAAATCTACACAAATAAATTATAATTTTGTCTGTACCATTCAAATTGTGGCCTCATAGTTCATGTTTACTGCTCATATGTCGCGGTTGGCGATGATTCGTCTGTCAGATGGGGTCGTTTTGTTTTGAAAAGACCCCTTGGTGCAATTCGACAGGAGTAGGCTATGTGCCGGCACCACTCTCTCTCTCTCTCTCTCTCTCTCTCTCTCTCTCTCTTCGAGTTTACCTTACTCCCAAGTCTTCCTAGCCCGAAGTTTGAAACATTTTTATAACATTGCCCTGTTGTCGAAAATCACCCTGAACAAGTCGAACTGCTTTCCTTTGGATCTTTTCCAATTCTCGTATCAAGTAATTGACTTGGCTGGGAATCGTACCCGGGACAAGAGGCAGGCACGCTACCCCTACACCGCCGCGCCGGCTGTTAAAGAAATAGGGAAGGACAAAATTCTGACAAGCTGGCACTCGTTAACATTTACAGCAACTGAAGGGGGGTTAATCAAATACTGTAAAAAACACATTCCATTCTCATGCCATTTCCAACCATCCTAGTATTTGCTTTTCATCGTCATTCCCCTCTTTTATCACCTCAACTTCAGCAGAATGCTGGGATGAAGTAAGTAATCCACTACCGATTCCTTCCGAATTCCAGTACCAATAACAACTAAACACACCAACGACAATCCACAGTTTATCAGACAGGCTTCACATTAATGCAAAGGATCTTAATGGTGTATGAAGGAATTAAAATGATGAAGCTAGGGCAACAACAAAAATCCAGATTACAAGCATGCCTAACATTAACAATTTACACAACCAATAACGTTAAAAGTAGCAGCCGTTATTATCTTCTTCAGCACAATTAACTTTTCGGTTACTCGTAACTAATATTATTCGAAAAACTTCTTATTTCGGAAACCCAGAATCAATACTGAATTAATCAACTTGAAATTATTCAGTCTTCCTTCCCGACAGAGGGAAATATTGTGTTTCCAGATGTGTTTTTCTTCTATTTTCGAAGCGAGCCAAGAGGTAGAAACTGAAAAGGCAGAAGTTCTTTTCTAGTCAAGAGCACACACACACAGTAACAGTGGAGCTGCACATTCTTGTCTTGATAAGATCTGCCCTCCGAACTGAAGGAGTCTATTTAGCATGACTCATACCCTCATCAAATCATCCACATCACGGTCACAGTGAAGTAAAAGGCTTTGTCCCTCTCAACGAGGATTACAACCAGTTAGATGTACTCAAACATCTCCATATATCACTATTCATTCACACACTCTTCCATCTGACATTCTCTTTCTCATGTCTGCTGAACAAGACAGTGACATTTTTTTGTTTTCCGAATAAGATGCGCAAAACATGATGTTCCCATTATCATCAGAAAGTAGGCGCAGTATTTTATACTTTATCTCCAAAATGTAGCTACTTGGATGTTTTCCAACAAGAAGAAAGTTGCACCGAGGGTATAAGTCTGTATTCAAGATAAGGAGGAAGAGTGTAACTGAACTGTGGTCGAAGAGAAAATAAGTTTATTGTAGGTATCACAATACGTGATCAAAGTTTCTAGCAAGAGTGTGAAACAATAATTATTCAAACTAGCCTGTATCCCAGAGAACTTGAGACATGGTGAAGTGAGAAAGAGAGTCCCAGCATCGAACCCTTATCTACGGAACAGACAGAGGGACAACAACTAACCGACTGCCCCAATGAGGTCGGGGAGAAAAGAGGGAAGTTCCCCAAATAACAAAACAGCAGCAACAACATACGATTATTATTATTATTATTATTATTATTATTATTATTATTATTATTATTATTATTGACTTTCCAAGACAACAACGATCAAGAATAGGAACATCCAGGGTTCAAAAAAACACTTAATTCAGCTCATCGTCTCGGACGCCAGAGTAGAAACAATTCTTTCTCTTCTTTTGTAATCCATCTGTAATATATTTACATACTAACTACAACTGTTATTACCTATTGTCCAGAAACGGCCGTCACGTGTTCCAGTGACGTGGGGTTTGCGGTTGTCCTTGCAAGAAAGGCGTGGGTTCAACACAACTTATCTGAAGGAAGAAAAGAGGGAAGTTCCCCAAATAATAAAAACGCAACAACACCACACGGATAGTCTGTACAGATGATTATAATAAATAACCCGCATGTGTTGTAATTACACGCTATTATGTCTTACAGCGTTAAGTAGCCTAAATAATACAGCACATCTTCTCTCATCAATTGTTTTATTCAAACATTCCTCGTAATAATTATCTTATATAAAAGAAATATCCAAGTAACATGCGACAGAAGGTCATCTGGTGCATGGTTCAGCTGGTGTATTCCTCAAGGATGTCCGAACATTCATCCACTGTGCCTGGGACTATTAGGCTAGCAAGATTTCGTAATACTGTGAGACAAATAGTTCTTGATTTTTTTGTATATATTTTACAATTTGTTTCACGCCGCACCGATACAGACAAGTCTTTGGCGGCGATGGGACAGGAAAGGCCTAGGAATGCGAAAGAAATAGCCGTGGCCTTAATTAAGGTACAGCCCCAGCATTTGCGTGGTGTGAAAATGGGAATCTTCCGGGTTGCCGATAGTGGGGTACGAACCCACTATCTCCCGGATGCAAGGTCCCAGCTGCGCGACCCTAACCGCACGGCCAACTTGCCGGGTAGTTCTTGATTTATAAAAGGAGTCACTTAGATGTTGAAGGGGTAAATTCTCTCAAAAGGGGTCGATACTTCAGGTGAAAGAGATGGAAATAAGACTCTCCCTGGGCCCCGAACACGACTGTTTCTAATCTTCCGCAATCTCATAATGCTAAAGTTGCAAAACGCTATATGCACAGGTTCCATGTTGATCTTCTATCGGTCAGTTGCGTCTGATAAAGCGCAAAATCCCGGCACAAGCGGACGGCATTCAACACTGGTTACATTTAAGAGGGCCGGGCTAAATAACTCAGACGTAGAGCGCTAAGCCCAAGCTGGCGGGTTCGATCACGGCTCAGTTCAGTGATATTTCAAAATATTTAAATACGCTAGCTAAGCGTCAGTAGATTCACCGGAACTTGAAATAACTTCTGTGGGACATTCCAGGGCCACTGCGTCTCCGAAAACCGTAAAAGTAGTTTTAGGGGGACGTAAAACAACAACAACAATAATAATAATAATAATAATAATAATAATAATCTATACTGGCTCTGAATTTTTATTTGTAAAAGTGGTTAGCTAGAAAAGGCTTGCTTGGCTTGTATGTACGTATGACCATTCTTCAGCCCTAAGGCTGGCTGGATCCTCAACAGCTCCACCATCATAGATGGTCTAGGCATCACTGAAGAGGCGTACTAGGGAAATGAGGAGTGAGGTAGTTTCCCGTTGCTTTCCTGACCGAGCCAGAAGTTGCTATTACACATCAGTCTGCCAAGCCCACTGAAAAGCAGGCACCAACCGACCCTATGAGCATTTTCACACCATTCATAGCAGGGACTGGCTGCATAAGGAACGGCATTATTAGCATCACTCATACTTCAGTCACTTTCATATCACCAAAGCCAAGGATAAGATACAGATCAATGAAAGTAACAAATTTGCTCCAGCCCATACTAGAAGACACGGTGAACTGTAAACACTAGGTCTCGCCAGCAAAGGCATTTGCTTGGCTTACATGGACGAATATTAATTTGATTCCCAGTCAGGAAGACAAGAAATTTAGACATGATACTTCAGAACCTGGAGAAGCTCACGGCTCTAGGGTTCACTTAACCTTAGAAATGATACCCATTTAATTCCTAGAAACAGAGATGATCGTGCACAGAGCAAATTACTCTCACTTCGTGCTATGGTTACAAATAATGGACGTTTTTGTGTTTCTCCTTCTCAGAGGACTAGGACTACCTTTTATTTTTATTTTACTAGATTACCTTCTAAAGTAATTTCACCCTCAGGCTGCGCCAGGGATCATTTCACTGTCGTCAACCTGCCTATCGCTCAGGTGACAGCCAACTATATATTTGTATGGCTCAGAAATGAGAATGATTTCGGCAAGGGAACTGCAAGGAAGTGGCCAAATCTTTTGAGCACGTACCGTTCCGACAATCGCCTGGAGATGAAAATGGGTAAACCACGGAAGAAACAGTGCTCGGTACGGTTCACAGCATAAGTCACTGAGCATTAACGCGGTCATGGAAATACATATGGAATTAAATCATGAAAACAGGACATATGTCATTATAATATCCAATCAAAAACAATAAAAATTCGTATCTCAGAATCCAATAGCGAAAGTAAATCATATATAAATGAAATGGAAAAAAATGACTTACAATACAGTTTCTCGCGTATCAAGAATGCGAAGGAACATCTACAGATCTGTCAGAACCTTACGCAGAATCATCAATTAGCGTAGAATCTCCAATTAGCCCATCGAAGTCGGTTTCATGACACTTCCGGCTGCACAGTTGATAAATACGCCCACATAAGAGGGCGCTACCGGAAGCTGATGAATAGTACACACCCTTCAGACTAGTGACAGCAGAGGCGATGGGACACAATACTCGTTTAGACTCCAGTAATAAAGTCCAAATTAATTAAATTGCATTCCAAAAGAACCGAACATCAGGCTCGGACACAGTTTCCAGAACAACTGAAGAAGAATACTTAACATCAGCCGCAATGTTTGGTCCAGCCGGAAGCTAAGGTAAGCCGGGCGAAGCGGCAAACTGACGTCACAGGAAGGGCACTGACAAAGCCATTTCCGGCGCGCAAGGTTGTGCGTGGTGGTTTGTTCGATCACCACACCACGGTTCACTGCATTTTAATTATACCCCAACTGCAGCCTACAATATGCAGCAGAATTAATAAAAGAAAAATACACACGCAAGTCACACGAACGTCACAACTGCCTTGTCCTTTGAAACACGACGCATTTTGCTAATGAACAATCATTATTGCCTATCTCAGATTTACTGCCTTGTCCTTTGAAACACGACGTATTTTGCTAATGAACAGTCATTATTGCCTAACTCAGATTTACTATTGAAAATAAAATAAAATAATGCAAAATAAATAGTTCCCTAGATAGATACAACCATGGTAGGGCCTATAGTTCACAAAGGCGAAGACTTCACTAATGGTGATGATCCTGATGAGATGAAGAATTAATATGAGCTCAGCTACCAAGCCGCAAACCTTCTGAAGCAGTGCCGACTAGGTGGCTTGCCTACCAATTTCGACACTCCGATTGTGCTGCTATTCAGCACCGAAAGCAAAATTCTACTGGGCGGTTCCTATGACTGAGTTAATTTCATTCGTCGGCTGACACTGAGTGCACCTACGGAGATCTTAACTCCAACCGAGTTAACCGTGTTGTTCGGATTACGAAACTATAAGCTTGAATTCGGGAAATGGTGGGTTCGAACTCCACCGTCGGTAGCCCTGAAGATGGTTTGCTGTCGTTTCCCAATTTCACACAAGGATAATAATAATAATAATAATAATAATAATAATAATAATAATAATAATAATAATATCGTATGACTATTGCTAGCCTAATGAAGGCTTTGTAAGGCAGACCCTCCAACTAGGATGGGCGGCTTCTGCCGTTAATATGAAACTGCGTGTTTGTATGGTGGAGGATTGTGCGTGTGGAAAGCGAGATGCAGCAACGTTGGGGACGGTACAACCAACCAATATTCGCACTGCGTGAATTAACCATTTAAGATTAAAATCCATCAAACTAGCCAGGAATCGAACCCAAGGCCCCGAAGACCGAAGGCCAAGACGATGACCACTCAGCGATGGAGTCGGATATGGCTAAGTTGAGCGATCATCTAGAGACGCTACACACTTGAAGAGTCCATTCCTTTTACTGTAATGGCTCTCTTTTTGATTTTTGTTCGTTCAAGGTCGTTTGTCTCTTCTGTTTCTGGATTCGCTCATGTTTTCTTTTTTTAAACTCCGGTTTGTGTCTGCTCGTTTGCGAGATCATCAGCAGCATAATTCAGTACGTGGAATTTAACAGTACTGTGTATTCATTCCTGCTCGAGGTATCACTTCCAGAATGTTTTGACACCTATACGCGCTGTTTATTATCTACACTAGCGTGGGGTTGAGTAAAAGGCGGGCGACGTGCATTTCATTTCGCCGGACGGGTTGAATGGGAGAGGCTGTGCCGCATGAATGAGCCGTGAAGCAAGACAGGCGAGAGATCGATATCAGAGCTGCGCGGTGGAGGGAGACGTGCCTCTACGTTTTCTTCACCCTTCTTTAGCCATTTAAAAACAAACTTCTAATATTGGTTTATTGTCGTAAAATTACTAACATAATAAGAATGTTGTGTCTGTCCGTCTATTTGTTTTGTGTTGCGATTTTGAGAGGGATGATAGTATACACGATGCGGAAATGGCATCCATCATTTTTGAAAGTTTTGTCAGTCTCTCTGCCTGTCGTTCTGTTTAGACTGAATAAACACAAAATCTGCAAATCTGTTTTTAAAGAAACTTGTCAATGTTAAAGTAGACACAGAATTTCTCTGCACTTGGTTTTATCTCAATCCATTATGTAGGAACTAAGAAATCACATTATTAACCTCAAGAATATCCCACCCCAACCCCTCACAATCCGAGAAAGCGAGTAGTGAGTAGTAAGTTCAGCGACTTCCCTCGCAGGTCATCAATACCATGCCCAGGTGTACTGTTGTTTTCTTAATAATATTGTTACGTGTTTTCCGTGGTTTCTTAACAACACCGCTTGTGTTGGTACTTCTTACTTTCTGCTGGCTGTATAGAACGCAAAGCCATTCGAACTAAACTTTTAACATCTTTCACGTGTGCACTGACTGCGAGATTTTCTCTGTTTTGGTTGCTGCTTTACCGAGCGAGATAACTACGCGCTTTGAACCCCAATGTCGGCAGCCCCTTCCGTGGTTTTCCATTTTCACACCAGTTATATGCTGGGGCAGTACCATTTAAGCCCACGGACGCTTCCTTCCCAGTTCTAACCCTGTCTTCTCCCATCATCGCCATAAGACCTGTCTGAGTCAGTGCAATGTAAACACCGATAGCAATAGATCGTTGCTTTGAATTTACTTTACCCACACTCTTACCTACGGTAACTCCTGCGCCACACACGCTGGTGTACCATTGGAGGTGCCACTACTAATGTTTCTTGCCGATCGCAACTATTTTCTATGTTTTAATTTATTTTTTTTTCAATTCGCTTTATATCGCACCGGCACAGATAGGTCTTATGGCGACGATGGAATAGGATTAGGCCTTTGAGTGGGAAGGATTTCGTATTCCGCTACAATAACGGGCACAATATCATGCTTTCAAATTGGAAATATTTCCATGGCATTACTTTATTTAGATTGTGATTTCTAGATTAATAATACATGCATAAGTAGTCTCCAATGTGTCGTTACTACCGAAGTTGATCGTCTTGTTCATGGAATAAATACTAGCAAGCGAGACGTCTGATCATTGTATGGAAGAGGAATAATTCGAGAATTTCTTCTTTATGGGGGGGGGGGGGGAAGATGAGACTTTGGAACCATGATAATAAATAATGTGATTGGCTTTACCTCCCACTAACTACGTTTTAACGGTTTTCGGAGATATCGAGGTGCCGGAATTTAGTTCCGCAGGAGTTATTTTACGTGCCAGTAAATCTACCGACACGAGGCTGACGTATAAGAGCACCTTCAAGTACCACCGGACTTAGAAATATGTAGTAACACGTTGAGTAACCTTCACGATTCCAAATCTAAGACGAAGCAGTTGAAAACGAGACCCTTAACGAAATTTGGTCACGAATTCTCCTTCCATAGGGAACTATAACTTACAGTACGGCCACAAGAAATTAGGCTAAGGCTCCTACATTACAACAATATTCACCTCACGAGCATAAATAAATCATTTCCGACAAGGGATTAAAATCACAAATAAAATAATAAATCCAGGCATGCTGGCTTAGACGATAGAGCGCTGACTTTCTGAGCCCAAGTTGGCGAGTTAGATCCCAATTCATTCCCGTGGTATTTATTTGAAAGTGCTCAAATATCAGCCTCAAGACGATTGATTAACCAGCACATAAAAGAACCCCTGTGGAACAAAATTTCCACCCAGCGAGATGGCCGTGCGGTTAGGGGCGCAAAGGTGTGAGCTTTCATTCGGGAGAGAGTGCGTTCGAACCCGATTGTCGGCAACCCTGAAGGAAGTTTTCCGTGGTTTTCCATTTTCACACTAGGCAGATGCTGGGACTGTACCTTAATTAAGGCCTTAAGGCTACGGTCACTTCCAACTCACTCCTAGCCCTTTCCTATCCCATCGTCGCCATAAGACCTATGTATTTGTGTCGGTGCAACGTTAAGCCAATTGTAAAAAAAAAAAAAAAATCCTCGGCACAGTCTCCAGGAATCTTAAAAATAGCTGGTGGGATGTTAGCACCAGTAAAATAATACATACATACATCATTATGGACCGTTATGCCTTTCAGCGTTCAGTCTGCAAACCTATCTGAATTTACTAAATGTAGCCTCTATTTGCAACTAGTGCTGTGGCCCCATTTGGTTCTATACTTCTTATCTTTAAATCGATAGAAACCGAGTCTAACCATCGTCGTCTTAGTCTCCCTCTACTTCTCTTAACCTCCAGAACAGAGTCCATTATTCTCTTGGGTGACCTATCCTCCTCCATTCGCCTCACATGACTCCACCATCGAAGCCGGTTTATGCGTATAACTTCATCCATGTGGTTCATTCCTAACTTATCTCCTCATTCCGAGTACCATCCTGCCATTGTTCCCACCTGCTTGTACCAGCAATCATTCTCGCTACTTTCATGTCTTACTTCTAACTTATGAATAACATATCCTTAGTTCACCTAGCTTTCAATGCAAAGTTGGTCTGAAAACAGACCGATGTAAAGATAGTTTCGTCCAGGAGTTGGCTTCCTTCTTACAGAATACTGTTGATCGCAACTGTGAGCTCACTGCATTAGCTTTACTGCAACTTGATTCAATCTCACTTACCATCCTGGGAGAACACACATCCTAAATACTTGAAATGATCTGCCTGTTCCAGCTTTGTATCACCAATCTGACATTCAATTCTGTTGAATTTCTTGCCTACTGACATCAATTTCGTCTTCGAGAGGCTAATTTTCATACAATACTCATTGCACCTATTTTCAAGTTCCAAGATATTAGACTCCAGGCTTTCTGCACAATCTGCCATTAAGACCAAGTCGTCAGCATAGGGCAGATTGTTTACTACATTTGCACCTAACTAGATACATATCCGAAGCAAATCCAGGAAGATATCGGAATGGGAAACTACATAGCAATGACAAGGGCTGCTATCAACCGTACAGCTTGGCATCATTTTATGACAACAGACCAGTCTTTGGACTGAATATTCGATGGCGATGATTACTCTAAACACTATGCCTATAAATTAAAGCACAAATCATCTAAATAAAATATATTTGTAGTGGTCACAACATATGCCCCCGTTGGCAAAACATATTATTTGAAATACCTTGGTATTGCTAAGGCATTGCTCCAACTTTCAGTGATTAACTGGTTTTCTCCATCTGGAATTCGGGCGAATGCTGGGATGGCACATTTCTCAATGCTAGACCTAGACAGCAATAATATCACCATAGGTTATAGGACAGTTACCATACAGATACGTATGAACCACGACGTTCAAGTCTCCCTGCGGAATGAAAATTAAATCGAGGTGTAAAATTAACCATTAACTTCAGTACTTCCTGTCCAGCATCCACTTTGTATCTGTGCGTAACGAAGGGAAGAGCAAAACCAGTTCTGAAGGTTGGCAACCAGATGAAAACAAAGAATTGAGGAGCGGAATCGAACAATACCGGTGTCCGATTAATAAAATTCATAAAAAGCGCCATCAAGGCCTGGGCGCCAAGCACCAGACACAATAGCAACCGTCCTTGGCTGTGCGCGCTGTCACCACTAGTGAATGACACGGGCTGATGTGCAACAAATGAGGGACATAACTTCATATTTTATTGTTCCACTAGCTCATATTTTGATGGTAATTTAACACTGAAGCCCGAGAGCGAGTTCACAAGGCGTTCGTTCATTTACGCGGACTATATGCTCTAAAGAAAAACAAGGTGATTATTACTCACAGCTTGTCAAAACGTCAGACTTCATTTGAGTTCAGTTCCACAACGTCCTTAAGAGATTATCATGTATCACAAATTGTTCCCGTCACTCAATCATAAAAGGGCTTTCTCTTTCACTCAGCCTATAACCTGAACTCTTATCATCACTTAGCGGTTCGCCGAGTCTGTTGTCAACAAAGCACCACTCCATCACAGCTGAATATAGCACAGTTGTTCGCAAAGACAGTGAAACACACTGAAATGAACACACAATGATTTATTTGTATAAACGACACAAACATATGCCGGAAGGAAATACAGTCGAAATCGGTTATAACAACTCCGAAGGGACCGCCAATCAACGGTCGTTATAGCCGAACCCCCTGTGGGTGGGGGTGGGGGGTAGAATAACACCCACGATATTCCCTGCCTGTCGTAAGAGGCGACAGAAAGGGGACCCAGGGGTCCTTAACTTAAGAGCGTGGGTTGGTGACCACGGGGCTCTCAGCTGAGTCCTAGCATTGCTTCCACTTTCATCTATCCTATCCCGACCTCCCTTGGTCAACTCTTGTTCTTTTCCAACCCCGACGGTATTAGAGCACTCGAGGTCTAGGGAGTCTTATTTTCACGCCCTTCGTGGCCCTTGCCTATCTTTGGCCGATACCTTGATTTTTCGAAATGTTGGATCTCTACCATTTTTTCTCTCTAATTAGTGTTATACAGATGATGGCTGCCTAGTTGTACTTCCTCTTAAAACAATAATAACCACCACCGTTATAGCCGATAGCCGTTCAAACCGGTTTGTTTGTTTTGCTGCAAAAATGCCATGTGTATGTTTTAGGTTGCACACTTACGTGGTTAATTAACCGATTTAAGTTGAAACTTCATAAAACGTAACTGAAATAAGTACTGTATTTACAGTATTCGTGGAATGGGACTGTAAGGAATTCCATTGGCTTTCGCTTGAGGAATAGGACAATTGATCGGCACATTATTTATTTAAGAAAAGACAAGGTAAACAACAGATAGGGAATCTGCCACCTGGGCGACTGCAGATCAATAGTGATTGATTTATTATTTGTTCTCTAGTGCTTAAACCATCTAAGTAAAGATTCTTCAATATCTTTGTGCTCAGATTTTTAAAGAATTTTCTTCAAATAGAGACTGTATTTTCTATCTGTCCTTCAAAATTGTAGAAATCATGCAGTGTGAGACACACAATTCCTTCGCGATGCTGATACTTGTTTCCCTATTTTCTAATCGCCATATTACTGCATGTGCGAGTTTTGTTCAATATTAAACACCTTCCGTTTATTCTGCGACATCTTTGCAGCGATGCTTGCCACGACTATTTAACAGACAGACTGATTTGCAATCTACAATAATAAGCGTTACATTGTTGTCAGCAATCTCCAAATACTTAACAAACAAAAATCAACATTGGACGTTATAGCCGATACACTTCTCCGAAAATGTGAACAAACTACGTCATTTCATACGATATATCGTAATATGCGACGTCATACTAAGCGATGTTTTAAATACACTGTTTATGTAGGATTTAGACGCGACCGTTGTATTTCGCCGTTATATCCAATTCGCCGTTAAAACTGATGTCGCAAAAACGGTTTCGACTGTATTTAATTTTATACATTCTCAAAACGCGAGGATATTCAACTAAAGCCAATGGCCGAAAAGATGATACTTGGAATCCTATTCAAACAACAAGATTTTGAAAGAAAGTCATCTGCGACGACCCAATTTTTGTGCGGTTGTGTGTACAGTAAAATGTTGACTCGGAACTGCTGTTCCTTTCTTTGTTTACTGAAACACCGTTGTATGTTAAAAGTCATCAGCCCGAAGACTGGTTGGATTCTTACCATATTCACCATCAGCATAACACAGATAACACAGGCGTCACAGACGAGGCGTACTAGGGGTTTGAACCCCACCATCGGCAACCCTGAATACGGTTTCCCGTAGTTTTCGCCATTTTCACACCAGATGAATGCTCGGACTTCTCCTTTATTAAGGACACGGCCACTTCCTTTCCAATCTTAGCCCTTTCCTATTCTATAGTCAGCAGTCACCGAAAACCTATCTCAGTCTGGCAATAAGTCAAACCAACAGACGACACATGTTGTTCAACCGCAATCTAAAGCAAACAATAACCGATCCTATGAATTACACTTTCACAATATTCATAACGGGAACTAGCTGAAAAGGCAATGGTCTTAACAGCAACATTCGGTCACTTTCATGTCGTCAAAAAAACATGGATGAGACTGACGTGAGACAGACAGATAAATGAAAGTAACAAACTGGATCTAGGCCATACCAGAAGATACAGTGCACTTTGTACAATCTATCTCACCAAAGAGAGATCAGGCCAGTTAAATACTAAACGTAAATCAACAACCTCAGCATAGATAGGAACAACAACAGTTTAACAGTCACCAGAACGAAGCGTACAAGATGGCTTGATATAGCTATCAAGGGTTATAAATTTCATGTTGTTGGTCCATATTGAAATGAGAATAACATATGAATTATAACACAGCAGAGATTACCACCTATTCAATACTAAGATGTATTTACAATATTTACATTACATGGGACTAGTTTCAACCCTCCTCGCGGTCATCATCAGCCATATTAAAACATACACAATGTATGGCGAAATCCTAAAACATGTTTTTAACGGTAAGAATCTTATGGCTATATAATTTTACAAGATGAAGTGTGATTGAAATGTTGCAAACAAAAAACATGGATAAGACTAACGTGAGACAGAAAGACATTTCAACCACAGTTCATATTGTAAATTATATATCCATAAGATGATTACCGTTTAAAAACATGTTTTAGGATTTCGTCATACACTGTGTATGTTTTAATATGGCTGATGATGACCCCGAGGAGGGTTGAAACTAGTCCCATGTAACGTAAATAAATACAATTTAGTATTGAACAGGTGGAAATCTCTACTGTGTTATAATTCATATGTTATTGATATAGCTATGTGTGATTACGCAGAAATTATGATGGATTTAAGTTGCAACGGGGCTCACTCAGTCTTGTGAGACTAAGGAGCTGCTGTTATGAGAGGCAGTGGACCCGATCACGGAATCCAAGCAATGCGGCTGAGAATATCTTCAGTTTGACCTCGTGACACTCCAACATCTGCAGACCGCACCAATCGGCTTGGTAGGCCAAGGATTTTAATGTCCTATATAGACCGTGGGTTTGATTCTGTTGAATGATACTATTTGTACACTGCCCAAAACTTTTCGATTCATCTTGCTTCAGGCACGATGTAATCTTTGTCTAATGACCAGAGAAACCTCTAGCCCCTAAATTAACTAACGAGATTTTTATTTAATTTTTTAGAACTGGCTCTACATCGCAACGACACAGACAGGTCTTATGGTGACGATGGGGCAGGAAAGGACTAGGAGTGAGAAGGAAGCAACCATAGCCTTAATTAAGGTAGAGCCCTAGCATTTGTCTGGAGTGAAAATGGGAAACCGCGGAAAACCATCTTCAGGCCGACAGCGAGGTTCGAACTTACTATCTCCCGAATGCAAGCTCAGAACTACGCACCCCTAACCGCACGGCCAACTCACTCGGTAGTAACGAGATTGCAAACATGAGATGGCAAATACTTTCGAGGGAGGACAGAAACGAGGATACAATAGCGGGACTTACGTACGAGCAAATGTTGCTATTTCACAAGCAAACTACCGTTCGCACGACCTAGAAGAGCGATCATACGGTATTTACTCTTTCTTCTCACAACGTTGCGTCTTTTTTCTAAATTTCCTTTGAAGCAATCTACGCCAGATTACGTACCTATAGATGCAAAATAGCCTTGAAGAGGTCAAAGGCCGACGAAAGTGATATTTATGTAACACTTTAATCAGGCACAAGCCTATGGGCTCCACCCAGAACGCCCATCAACCGGTTCCACCGTCACCTACACACTACGGTCGTACTGTCTTTGTAACATAGTTCATCGAATACCCATATCAGGTTTCAAACCTTCGCAATATGGAGCAGCTAAAGTCTTAAATGGTAGGTAAAGCAGGCGTGTCTTAGTCGTGTTGTTGGTGTTGAATTTTCATATCCCGGGTTATTATTATTATTATTATTATTATTATTATTATTATTATTATTATTATTATTATTATTTTCCTACCGCATTTTCCCGCACCTGTGAGGTCGCGGGTGCGAACTGCGTCGCACGGCCGGATGCCCTTCCTGACGCAAACCCTATAATGGAGCGATGTAAGCACTATTGCGTGTTTCTGTGGTGGTTGGTAGTGTGGTATGTTGTCTGAATATGATGAGGAGAGTGTTGGGACGGATACATACAAATACACCCAGTCCCCGAGCCAGAAGAATTAATCAGAAGTGATTAAAATCCCTGACCCGGCCGAGAATCGAACCCAAGACCTTATGAACAGAAGGCCAGTGCGCTGAACATTCAGCCAACGAGTCGGACTATTATTATTATTATTATTATTATTATTATTATTATTATTATTATTATTATTATTATTATTATTCCGGTGCAGTCTCTTCACCATTGCGGGGTATTTATTTTGCACTACCCGTCTCACTTTACCGTATCGCAGATATCGAACCACTGTCGGAGTTTCAGCACCCGGGATAATCCTTTCTGTCCACCTTTCTCTTCAATCTTGCCTTCTATTCCTAACAGGCGGTATTTGCAATTTCCGAAGATGTGAGAGAAAAAGGCTCCTTTCCTGTATTTTGCGAGAGTTGGACTTAGCATGACTTCCCGCCACGTCGGAGGACCTCATCGTTAGTGACTTGGTCTATCCATGGTATCTTCCAGCACTTGCAACGCTGCGATCCATCCAAATTTCACAAGTCCGCAGTCGATTCAATGACTCTTAATCATGCTTAAATGCAGCCGAATATATCGGGATTCAATCTGACAACTTTGGGCTTCGGGTAGGGGAACCAAACCAAACCCTCTTCCACAGAAGGCAGGAAATACTTTTTTTTAAATGGCAAAAATGACGAAGACTTGTCACTCGGTATGGCATAACATGGCATCTCAGTTGACTTACAGTGCCTGTATTAACTGAATGTCTGATATGCAGCAGTATCTGAATTTTTTTATTAAGTGGAGCTAAAATTTAAAACAAGCAAAAGTTGCTTTCAGAATCATACGTCCAGTATTCGTGAAAAAACGAAATGAAAAAAAAGGGGGGAGGGATGAAGCGTTTCGCACTATTTGTTTTGCCTATGAATAACATCTTCACGTATCCATTTGATCCAATGATATGTCTTCAGCATAGAGCTCGTACAGAGCAATATTTTTCAGGTGTAATGAGCTTCTCCACAGGATGGGCTCTTTTTAAACGGTTTAAATTGATCGATTCATAAACTCCGGAATGGAATTAATAAGATAATATCTTTGCAATTTGTTTCGCGTCACACCGACACAGATAGATCTTATGGCGACGATAGGATAGGAGAGGCCTAGGAGTGGAAAGGAAGCGGCCTTAATTAAGGTACAGCCCCAGCATTTTCCTGGTGTGAAAATGGGAAACCACGGAAAACCATCTTCAGGGCTGCTGACAGTGGGGTTCGAACCCACTATCTCCCGGATTCAAGCTCACAGCTGAGCGCCCCTAACCGCACGGCCAACTCGCCCGGTGATAATATCTTTAAATATCTCAATTACGAGGTAAATAATGAGGAAAATATTACATTGTCTGCCCACAGTAAGACGTAGAAATATAATCCTCTTTCACAGAAGGGAGGTAGTACATTTTTCAGTTGATGGCAAGAATGACGTGTTGTCGTCACTTAGTATGGCATAACATGGCATATATCGTTGACCTACAGAGCCTGATGAGTACAGACGTAGCAAATACTGTATGGTGAATAGGTAGGACAATGTCTTTTCCTCTTCAGGTCAGTCAATCAAACTTGGGGGAAAAGGAATAACAAGTAACTGACAGATACAAATATCATCTAAAACGTTAAAAAAAAAGGCGATTTGAGCAGACGGTGCTGGGTTAAGAAAACACGTTACATTAAATTTATCTCAAACCGTCATTTAACTTGGAAAACTCGATTGTGGGGCACAATCATGAACGAGATTTAAATCTGAACCGACAAATCCTGTAAGAGTGAAAATTTTAAAACTATGAAAAAGATTCTTATTACACGAAAAACCAATAGAAGTAAACGAACTCTCAATGTTACGACTAGGTGTGTGAATGCTGCGAAAACAAATCACTTGTCACAAAATGACTTTTCAGAACATTCCACTGCGCAATCACCGAGATTCAAACTTCAACCACCAACGAATCCATCGGTACTATTCCATTTCCTGATTTCTAGACCATTTATGTTCCTAATATTTGATTTAAAGAAAATTCCGTTCGATTACACAGCGTTATATCGATATATCCCACCGACGTTAATGGCGGTTACCGACAATGAAGTTAATACCTAGCGTTTCGAATAGATCTTCAATATTGTTCTCGATGGGCTGAGTAAAAACTGGTTCAAGAAAAAATCGAAGCGGTACATGAACATGAACCAAAAATCTCAAGAACACTAACGAAGATACGCTTACAACTAAGACACACCGATGAATCCTGGAAGTATTGTAGAATATATCCAGTCTATTTAATTAAATTCTTGCCAATTTCGAGCAATGCCGTCGGTATCTTCGATATCACACACGTCACTCAAGACACACGATTGTTATGGAGCAACCACAGTCGAACTGCAACATATTATACGAAAATGAGAAGCCAAGGAGAAGTTTATGTGATAACTAGAGATGGGAATTTGCCTATGTGCCTATTTTATTCCTGTGCTCAGAAACGTAGGCTTTTGAGATATAAATCTGTTTCAGGTTCCTTTAAGCTAGATTTATTTGGTTTCATTGTGCCTATAAATGCCTGTTTCAGGGGTTTGTGCCTATTTGGAGTATAATTGCCTATTCGGTGCCTATTTGATGCCTTTTTAATCTATTTTAAAAGCCGATTTTCCTCCAGTGCATTATATTGCAACTGATGCGCTCGACAGTATTATCTTCTCATTTCTCAAGATCTGTTTACCCCAAGAACAAAAATGGGAATTCTTGAAAGTCACCAGAAATAGTTCTTGAGAAATTTCCGTCAGGAGAAACAAGGAATAATTTGACCTCGAAGCCTTCAACCCCTCCAACATTCTAAGACATATGCGAGAACCAATCAACGTCGAACTCTTATACCTCCTTCTCGATGTGAACTGTTGTACGCGTACGCTTTATCTTCAAAACGTGTTGCGATTTATTGTGAAGAAGAAGGGTGTCTGTGGCAATACCAGAAGAAAAATTATCGGGCGAGTTGGATGTGCGCTTAGGGGCACGCAGCTGTAAGCTTGCATCCGGGAGATAGTGGGTTCGAGCCCCACTGTCGGCAGCCATGAAGACGGTTTTCTGTGGTTTCCCATTTTCACACCAGGCAAATGCTAGGGCTGTACCTTAATTAAGGCCAAGTTCGCTTCCTTTCCACTCCTAGGCCTTTCCCATCCCATCGTCCCCATAAGACCTATCTGTGTCGGCGTGACGTAAAAAATGTAACTGCAAAGAAAAATCGTCTGAAGTCCTACTGGCTGAAGCGGTGGATCACAGGAGATTCCAATTTCACTACGGATGGAATGGTAGTCTTTTGCCAAGCTTGGTAAGTTGGTTTGTTCCTTTTATCTTTTTTTTTAACTGTACTACGATCGCATTTTATTGTAGCATTTATAGGCCTATTAATTTAAATTACTAAAATGTAGATAGTCATTTTATTACTGAACGAGGAGTTAGAACGCCGATGGTCTCTTGTCACAGAGTAGATGAAAATTAAAAATCGGTAATTTGAACTCAGATTCAATTCCCGCGAAAATAGAGATTTACAACTGAAATATTTTCTTTCTTTCTTTCTTTCTTTCTTTCTTTCTTTCTTTCTTTCTTTCTTCTGTTTACCTTCCAGGGTAGGTTTTTTCCTCGGACTCGGCGAAGGATCTCACCTCTCCCGTGTCAAGGGCAGTGTCCTGGAGCGTGAGACTTTGGGTCGGGGAATACAACCGGGGAGGAGGACTAGTACCTTTCCCAGACAACCTCACCTTCTAAGCTGAACAGGGGCCTTGTGAAGGCATGGGAAGTTTGAACAGGGCAGGCAAATAAGAGGGAAGGAAGTGGCCACGTCTTTAAGTTAGGTACCATCTCGGCATTTACTTGAGGAGAAGTGGGAAACCACAGAAAAGCCCTTCAAGGATGGCTGAGGTGGGAATTTTATTTTTTTGCTAGCGGCTTTACGTCGCACCGACACAGATAGGTCTTATGACGACGATGGGATAGGAAAGGTCTAGGAGTTGGAAGGAAGCAGTCGTGGCCTTAATTAAGGTACAGCCCCAGCATTTGCCTGGTGTGAAAATGGGAAACCACGGAAAACCATCTTCATGGCTGCCGACAGTCGGATTCGAACCCACTATCTCCCGGATGCAAGCTCACAGGTGCGCGCCCCTAACCGTACGGCCAACTCGTCCGGTGATGTGGGAATCGAACCCGCCTCTACTCAGTTGACCTCCCAAGGCTTGGTGGACCCCGTTCCAGCCCTCGTGCCACTTTTCAAATTTCGTGGCAGAGCCGGGAATCGAACCCGAGCCTACGTTGGTGGCGGCTAATCACGCTAACTACTACACCACAAAAGCGGACTACAACTGAATTGTAATTTTTTAAAATCGTGAGTAACTTTCACCAGCGCTATGTGTAGGCTCTAGTTAGCTCTATTACACTTCCGCTATGCCTTCGCGAAACACAGGGTGAAGATCGAATGTGGTGCAGCTAGAACGATATCACAGAGGCTAGACGTACAAGATGGGCACACATGATGCAGGATCTATTGCACGCAACAGAAAATAGTCTTCATGACAGCTGACCCGGATGACCAAAGCAGCCGAATAGCAACATATAAAATGTTCACAAATCTGAGATTTATAGTGCCTCCGTTTTAATTTGTCTATATAAGTAAAAATACTGCTGGAGGCAGCTTGGTGAGTTTCTGGCAAGCATGTAGGAAGGATCTCTCCTCTACGCTACTCAGGTATCGTTTCGCATAAGTTTCATGATTTTTTCACCCGGTGAACTCGACAGGAAACTGCCAGCTTATAACTGAACATTTTGAGGACATATTTCCATGTAAATTACGAATTCTCTTGTTCCTGCTTTAAAGTTTTGTACTTCTAGAAACATCACCTCTAATAGTCTTTCTCTTTTTTTAATGAAACAAATGCATGTTTATACTGTCCGACTCGTTGGCTGAATGGTCAGCGTACTGGCTTTAGGATCACAGGGTCCCGGGTTCGATTCCCGGTCGGGTCGGGGATTTTAACCTTAATTGGTTAATTCCAATGGCTCCGGGGCTGTGTGTATGTGGCGTATTCAACATTAGAAATAATCACAGACATGCACGTCGCCTAATAGGCCGTCTACAAGAAAAGGACCCGCACCAGGCCAATTAGCCCAGCTTTAGGAATATAAGAACATTGTAATTTAAGTCAATTTTATTATTTTTCAGATCAAATGTGAAAAAAATACCATATAGATCAACATAGAAATACTGCGATGAATTTGACACGAGTACAGAAAGCGTTGCAATCGCAGCTTTTCTACCAGTCCATTGTGAACAGCGACCAACAACAATTTGCTATAGACCTGTGTACTGCAATGATGGCAGCTAATATCCCCCTTGCATAAAATGGAGCACCTTCAGAATTCAACAAGCTGCCGGGAGCAATCACCGAGTAGGAGACGAGTGGCTTTCCCCCGGTGGAGTCATTTAGGGTTGTGGAAGAAGTCAGGAGAAATGCTGACCGAACCTCTGAGAAGGTAGCCGCTGTCTAGTAAAATGTTCCATAAGAGTCCTGCAGCAGAATCCATTATGGAAAACGACGGTAAAAGTAGCCAGGATGCTACGAGGTGAGGTAGATGAAGCAGTTGAACTAAAACCAGATGAAGTGGCTTCATTGAAGTTTTGTCCAATCACTTCCTGTGATGTTAAGAGATTTCTCTCAGTACAAAACATTCTGTCCGACAGGAGAATAAGATTGTTACCCGAAAACATTGAAACGTTGCTTGTTGTAAATTCATTTTATACCTAATTGAGCGTGTTATTGAATTATAAGTTTTGTCATGCCTGTTTTGTTGCCTATTTTACACGTTAGTGCCTATTTACATGCCTATTTGGCTAATTTAAGAGCCTATATGCCTGCCTATTTTAACTGTTTTTAATGCCTATAATCGTCTCTAGTGATAACAGACCAGCGTTTTACAAAGGATATGAATTTGCGGCCGAGGAAAATGGTGCAGTAAAAAGTGACAGTTCCCTAGCAGCCAGCAGAAGGTAAAACATACTGGAACATATTTCACGAGTGAAATTAGCGCCAGTCACAAATGACAAACTAAGAGTTAAAAGGATTTTCTTGAAATTCTCCATTTTCTAAGTTTTTCTTTAACTTGAAATATTGCAAACGCTGTTCCTAATGTTATCACAACGTCCGCAGCGTCTTGTAAATAAGTAATGGCACGCGGGGAGCAGGAAAGTGATGAGCCAAACAACGAGTAGAGAGAAAAGAGAAAGAAAAGACGATTAAGGACAGTAATGGAAGGACAGAAAGCAGGAAAGGCAGTCTCGCCGCGAAGCACAGAGCACAAGTTGTGATATTTCTTGTCACGTTCCACAAAATGTGACATGGAGCGAGCAGAAGAGGGAAGATACAAGAAAAGAATGTGAAGCTAGGCTGGGGGCCACAGCGTGGCGCTATAAACAGCGGGCTGCACACAGCTGGTGCGAGAAGCCTCCCACTTCCTACCCTCCTGACTGCCTGTCTCCTATGAAGTCCTTGCACTAAATATCAAGAGAACATAAACAATTACTGATTTACCTAGATTATTCCTATCATTGTATGAGTACGAAAGTTATAGATATAAGAAGAGAAAAGGAAACTTTACAGCAATTTGGAGGTTTTTCACGAAACTGACACTAAGTTATAAACAATCAGGACAGCTCCAAACGACAATGATGACGGTCGCGATGATGATGATGATATGTTTAACCTGATACAGCGAAGTGCGGTGTCAGGTAATGAATCCGCAATTAACGCCTCCATAAGCTTAGACTACGCGAGGTTACGAATTGCCTTTCTTCGGTTTAACTGCCTAGTAATAGTGTCCAGCTCAATGCCTCTGCGGGGAGAAATAAAATGGAAAAGTTTGTTCGAGAAGGATTTAAAACTGGAACAAGCACAGAAACCAAACTCCCTTATCCTACGACGCGCCATCAGATACACACAGTTTTAATAATAATATTTGTTTTTACGTACTGCTTTTTACGGTTTTAGGAGATGCCGAGATGCCGGAATTTAGTCCCGCAGGAGTTCTTTTACGTGCCAGTAAATCTACCAACACGAGGCCGACGTATTTGCACACCTTCAAATACCACCGTACTGAACCAGATCAGTTGGGGTCAGAAGGCCAGCGCCTCAACCGTCTGAGCCACTCAGCCCGGTCCACACAGTTTTACGTGACTCTTCTCCATGATTCCTGTGTCGTATATAAGGTAATTATTGTCCTAGTTTGATGTAGAATTTAAGAGAGGCCAGAGTATTGTAAATTTGAAACACCACAAAAAACAAAGAACCTGTATCATTTAAACCCCTTAAATACCACCGCCCTCACGTGGAATCGAAATTCTTATCTTAGGAATAGGAGGCGACGACTAGCCGACTGCACTAGAAATGTTTGGTGATATTGTTATTTAAAAATACGTATCTGCAATAATTGGAGTGGTACCTATCAAATATGCTAATCAGATCCAAAAATTAGTGTTCATATAAACTTCACACATGATGCCTGATCGTTTCAGATCAAAAGCCATTAACCTCAATGCCATCAGTCGCAAAGCTGAAGAAGGAAGAATAATATAGGCTATATGATCCCTTGATGCCGGCCCCGCGGTGTAAGGGTAGCGTGCCTACCTCTTACCCGGAGGACCCGGGTTCGATTCCCGACCAGGTCCGCGATTTTTATCTGGATCTGAGGGCTGGTTCGAGGTCCGCTCAGCCTATGTGATAACAATTGAGGAGCTATCTGACGGAAGCCAAGAATACCGGCCGAGAGGATTCGTCGTGCTGACCACACAACACCTCGTAATCTGCAGGCCTTCGGGCTGAGCAGCGGTCGTTTGGTAGGCCATAGCCATTCGGGGCTGTTGCGCCATGGGGTTTGGTTTTATATAATTCCTTGAAGAATGTCTGAGAACAATATCCGAGGTCCACTCAGCCTACGTGATTAGAATTGAGGAGCTATCTGACGGTGAGATAGCGGCCCCGGTCTATAAAGCCAAGAATAACGGCCGAAAGGATTTATCGTGCTGACCACATGACTCGTACTCTGCAGGCTTTCGGGCTGAGCAGCGGTCGCTTGGTACGCCCAGGACCTTCAAGGGCTGTAGTGCCACGGGATTTTATTTTTCCAGGGAGTCAGCGAAGTCTGAATTACGTGGATGAGTAGGCTGAAACAGGCAGTCAGGGCGATCAATCAGTGCTATAGTACAAGTCAGTTATCTGCCAAGTAACTACTAGCTGCTCTTTCCTTTTTTCAGTTTGAATTATACAAAGTACAAATAAAAAAAATAAAAAAACTTCTTGCTCACACCTCTCGATAATCAATCTTGTGTCATGTAAGCCGAGTTCATGGTCAGAGAAACATAGAGGACGATGATTAGACTGTACTTGAAAGACTGAAATAAAGGAACAGGTGCCAGCTGTAGAAGCTGAAAACAATGTTCTATGATTAAAATGAAAGAATGAAATGAATGGGGCCCGGCAGTTAATCACCTACCATATTTAAAGCTTAATCAATTACAAACATTGTCCGACTCGTTGGCTGAATGGTCAACGTTGAGACCTTCGCTTCAGAAGTTCCCGGGTTCGATTCCCGGCCGGGTCGGGGATTTTAATCACCTCTGATTCATTCTTCTGACTCGGGGACTGTGTATTTGTGTTTGTCCTAACACTTTCCCCTTAATAATCAGACAGTGATCTCTTCCCTGTATATGGGGTTGCGTCAGGAAGGGCATCCGGCCGTAAAACGCCCGAATTCCCATTTGCTACACACTTCGCACCCGCGACCCCATATATGTGGGAACGCGGAAGAAAAAGAAAACGAAGAAGAATTAATTACAAACATTGTATGACACCCGTATTCCAAATAACCTACGCACATTGTTTTTATTTTGTGTATAAGTTGATAGACATACATTTCAATTTCAGATCACATTTCTACAATTTTGGGGGATGTAAAGTAATATATCGATTCAATTTACTTTAGTAACTGCATACTGCTATCATCTAGCAAACATAGCAGGTATTTCCATTTACATATTAATGGTCTTCCTGCATAAATATTTTAGGACCGGATCACTTGTGACTTGTGTCTTGAGAGTCGTTTTACGTTTACATCTGGGGATACAAGTTCAGTTCACCTGATTACCTACAGTCGTTGTTACCGACTAACCCAAGTGTTTCACGAAGAATTCTACACTGGTCAAAACAAGTTTTGCGTAATGCAAGATTCTGAACACGACTGGTAAATTATGTTGCATATCTTTGTTTTGTATGATTTTTAAACGCGTTACATTTGCTTTCCTGACATCCAGGGCAATACGACGCCACAAAAATATGAGGACAACGTCCTTGAATCCATTGTTCGTGGATTTAGAGCTGACAATGGGGCAGTTTCACTTTAATGGACGACAATGCTCGTGCCCACCGCACACAGTCTGTGAATAGGTTCTTGGAAAGACAAGGTATTCAAAGGATGGTCCGGCCACCATCGCTTCCTTATTAGAATTGCGTGGAGCATGTATGGAGATTACTGAAAAAAGCAATTTTCAACGCCCCCAACCACGAGCTCTACAGTACAAAACCTTACCTCTGCTGTCATAGGCTACAGAAATGGGACAATCTTCCGCAAGATGTACTGGATACCGTGGTATTGAGCATGCCACACCGGTTCCAACAATGTCCCAGGGCTCATGGAGGCACACACATTACTGATTACACAGAAAATGGACTTTAATTGTGGTTTAAGGATCACGTGAGTTTTTGTTTACATTGCTGTACGACGAAACACTCCTTTTTGCACATTGACCCATGTGTTATTTCTAAGGTAAAGTGGTTTTATGTTTGTTTACACTGTACACTATTGTAGGATTAACAACGTTGTATTATATTTGGTCCAGAAATACAGAATCTCGAAATATGCAACACGTTTTTGACCAGTGTAGTACGCTGTATATATTATAATACATAATATAATTTAAATGAACTAGAAGTCCAGTTTTCCTACACTGAATGCTCAGCGTACAGGTCTTCGGTTCAGAGGACCCTGGGCTCAAATCGATGACGGGCCGAGTATTTTAACTGTGATGGTTAAATTCACCTGGCTCAGAGGCTGGGTGCTTGTGTTTCTATTAATACACTTATCTTCATCTGCAGATACATCGCACTACTAACCACCATAGAAACATGCAATAGTGAAAACATCCCTCCACATAGGGTTGGCATCAGGAAGGGCATTTTCTGGATATAGTGTGTTCGAACCCACGGTCAGCAGCCCTAAAGATGGTTTTCCGTGGTTTTCCATTTTCACACCGGGCAAATACTGAGGCTACATCTTAATTAAGGCTATGGCCGTTTCCTTCCCCTTTCCTATTCTATCGTCGGCATGAGACCTATCTGAGAACTACGACGCAAAGCAAATTGTAAAAAAAAAAAAAAAAAAAAAAAAAAAATCTGGCTGTAAATCCGGAGTAAATCCACATCAAGTGCCGACCTCAATAAATTGGGAAAAAGGCCAAAAGGCTGGGAAGATTATTTTTTTTAGAATTGGCTTTACGTCGCATCGACACACATAGGTCTTATGGCGACGATGGGATAGGAAAGGAAGCGGCCGTGGCCTTAATTAAAGTACAGCAACGGCATTTGCCTGGTGTGAAAATGGAAAACCATATTCAGGGCTGCTGATAGTGGGATTCGAACCCACTATCTGTCGGATGCAAGCTCACAGCTGCGCGCCCCTAACCGCACGGCCAACTCGCCCGGAAGGCTAGGAAGAAGACGATGTAGATGAACTAGAACTTCAGCTGAATTAAGTGTGAATTACTAACGTACCTCTCTTTCCAGTCAACAGTTTTGTATGGGGATCTTCCCCATTATCCTGTTCTATACAGGATAGGCTAAAATGTATCCAGTTTTTAACTACGGCACTTCAGTGTTATTTCACGATTTATAATCAGTCTGATCACTCGGTAATAATGATCATTTTAAAAATACCAGATTTAGGATTTTTCAGCTAATGGCATTTTCGCCTTGTTATTTCCTTGATTTGAAAAAAACCATTAACAAATATGTTGAAGGCATTACTGTAACTTTTAGGTCATATATTTACGGCACAGGGATCTCTTGTGATGTTTAGGACCATAAACATCCGAGTACTAGGTATTATTATTATTATTATTATTATTATTATTATTATTACTACTACTACTTGAGTAGGGGTGGCGTGCCTGTGTCTAATCCTGAGGCCCTGCATTATATTTCTAGTATATGAATCCTACAGAGACGAGTTAAACATGGTTCGCTCATCGTTGTTCAGTTTAAATCAGGAGTTGCCTGACATGAGTGTCAGCTGACTCCGTCAAGTAGTAGGCACGCCACACCGACATCTGCAGGCTATCTGGCTGTGCGGGAGTCGTATAGGTAGGTCACCGATAAAAGCCACTAGAATTATTATTATTATTATTATTATTATTATTATTATTATTATTATTATTGATTTTTTTGCTCTCCGCAAAACGAAAAAGAAAATCTATGGAATTAGTTTTCAGGGGACGCCAGAAACGTGCATCTTCCTTCATTTTAACTATACATAAAGAAAAACACTGTTTAAAGGAACTGTCACATGTGCCCCTATGAGTATGTGAGAAAATGACTGAATAACAGATTAGTACAGCAGAATGAAAGGAGGTCGGTCTATGTGAGCACAAGAATGAGTGAATGAATTTATTGGAATTGATTAGCAAATTGCTTGATAGAACCGAATGAGCAGTGAGAAATTGTGTACACATACAGTATGTATTTTGCACATTATTAATGAATGAATAAACCTATTATTTGAACAATTATGGAAATATATTTTTAAGCACTGGTCTAGGAAACGTGGGGCTCATCCCTTTCCACAAACAAACAAACAAACAAACAAACGCAATGGCCTATCAAGCGATCGCTGCTCAGCCCGTAGACCTGTCGATTCTATGACGTATCCTCTCAGCCGTTATTCTTAGCTTTCTAACAGGGTCACTATCTCACCGTCATATAGATCCTGAATTGTTCTCAGGTGGGCTGAGAGAACTTCGAACCAGCTCTCAGATCCACGTACAAATCTCTCATCTGGCTAGGAATCAAACCCGCAGCCTGCGGGTGAGGTGCGGCCTCGCTACCCCTAGACCACAGGGCCAGCCCTGTAACACTAAATATTTTAACTTTTTTGTTGTTGCTGAGAGCGAGGACATGAGAATCCCGGGACGAAAACTATGCCTCTCTAAACATCTGTTCCCGCGACATGCCGATGAGTCGGAAAATCTCCATCGTGTGCATTGGCGGGGGAAAAGCTATCTGTCGTGAAGAACTCAAAATAGCTATATTTTTCCATAACATCTACTCTGACCAGTCAGTGCCGAGAATCGGATTTATTAACGAGAGCGAGTGAATACTAAACGAAGAATACGGCGATCGAACCACTCTCGAACACACCGTTACGGGTCTTTAACAAGGATCAGTCGCGCCAGCGGCACAATCGCTTTCTGCTTCATGTATACACAACAAGTATCGTTCTGCATTTTTAATCAACTTGTATTCATGAATCTCAAATGAGGTGAATATCAAATCAAACCGATAAGACGGTATATATATATCCGATCCCATAAAGAAACGGGAGAAGGGTTGGACACACACATTTGGTAACAGATATAACTCGCAGAATACTGACTGAAAACGTGGATTATTCGAACTCAGTATGAATTCCTAAAAATATCAATGGTGAGAAAGTTTAATTCTAATTCTCGAAGGAAATATCTGGCCGCCAAAATCCTCCATTTGTAACTAGTTTTGTGGCCTTTAAATCACTGGAAACTGAGTCTAACCGTCGTCGTCTTGGTCTTGGTTGGAATTCAAGAGGACAAACTGGGGAAAATATTCATTTATAGGAAGGGGGGTTAGGGATTGGAATAACTTACCAAGGGAGACGTTCAATAAATTTCCAATTTCTTTGAAATCGTTTAGGAAAAGGCTAGGAAAGCAACAGATAGGGAATCTGCCACCTGGGCGACTGCCCTAAACGCAGATCAGTATTCATTGATTGATTGTCTCCCTCTACCGCCTCTTACCCTCCATGACAGAGTCCATTATTTTCCTACGTAACCTAACCTACTCCATTCGTCTCACATGATCCCACCACCGAAGGCGGTTTATGCGTACAACTCATTCGTCGTGTTCATTCCTAACTTAAGCCTATATCTCCTCGTTCCGAGTACCCTCCTGCCATTGTTCCCACCTGGTTGTACCAGCAATCATTCTCGCTACTTTCATGTTTATTACTTCTAACTTATGAATAACATATCCTGAGTTCACCCAGCTTTCGCTCCCGTAATGCAAAGTTGGTCTGAAAACAGACCGATGTAAATATAGTTTCGTCCGAAAGCTGACTTCCTTCTTAACAGACATGAAAGTAGCGAGAATGATTGCTGGTACAAACAGATGGGAATAATGGCAGGAGGGTACTCGGAACGAGGATATATAGGCTAAGTTAGGAATAAACACGACGAACGAAGGATAGATTACGTAGGAAAATAATGGACTCTGTTACGGAGGGTAAGAGAAGTAGAGGGAGACCCAGACGACGATGATTAGACTCAGTTTATAACGATTTAAAGAAAAGAGATATAGAACTAAACGAGGCCACAGCACTAGTTGTAAATAGAGGATTGTGGCGACGTTTATTGAATTCACAGAGGCTTGCAGACTGAACGCTGAAAGGGATAACGGTCTATGATGATTATGTATGTATGTAGCTAGCGTACTGTTCCGTACCGGTTCAACTGAAACACAGGAATAAGCCATGTCAGGAAGAGTTCCACGGCATCTGCTAAATAGAGGATATTAGAAAATGACACACGAGGGTCAATGACTTCACCTAATCGATACAACGTACATGTTTAAATAACACATGTCGAACAGAGTGTAAATATTGACTGGATTCTATCCAAGCGGCAAGAAAACCAAACAACTTATGTACTTCAAACTACGACCTCTTAAATACGCATAACTACCAGTAAATTTGATGAGTACTAATCAATTCAAGCACGTAGAGGTGTTCCACGAGTAGCAGGATTTAATACGGATGTTGTCACTTGTAGAGTGTGCGGATGCCTTTGCCATGAAGCCCATGCAATACATGTGAGAACGATCACTGCCAGATAACCTGAATTCTTGAGCATTTATACTGAAGGGTTTGGTAAAAGTAGAATACACGAGCGTTTCAATGGTAATGTAACCTGATGACGTCATACCGACTTCGAGACTCTTGTTGCTAGATACAACATTAGTCCTTATTTCGATGTTAAAACTTTCATGTTTGCGCAAACCTTACTGGCCCAAGTACGATCCCGAAGCTGCAAACGCATTTTACATCAAAATACGTTCAATATGTGAATACGTTTAAGAAGTGGTACATATTACAGTTTTCTTGATCTCAAATACTCTTTTGAGTGCCCAGAAGAATCATTACAGTGACGAAAGCTTCTTCAGTGCACGATTCCGTTGTTCAGCCAGTGACGTAACATGTTTACAATGACATAAGTAAGTTTCGATACGTGATACAAAATCTGTCCGAAAAGCAAACAATAAATATATTCAAGAACTATCTCGAATGAACTTGAATCGAAAAATAACGATAGGAGAGTGATGGACACTACTACTAATTTCACAACACTTCACCATCCTGTTAAAAACTGTTAAAGTTTTTACAGAGTTCGACTCCCGGCCAGATCAGAAATTTTACTTGGACTTGAGGGCTGGTTGGAGGTACAGTCAGCGTACTTGAGGAAAATATTGGGGAGCTATCCGACGGTGAGATAGAATTTCCTGTCTAGAAGACCAAAAATAACGGCCGAGGGGATACGCCGCACTGACCATGTCACCTAGTAATCTGGAGACCTTTGGGCTGAGCAGAGGTAGATTGGTTGGCCCACCAGAACTGTAGTGTCATGGGGTTTGGTTTGTTTCTACCATAACAGTCAGTCAGTCATCCAAAGCTGAATATAATCTGAGAATATGAAAAAATACTTTATATATATTTGCGTAATTTGACAATCGGAGTGAAATAGCTATTGACGTATAAACAAAACAACCAGAAAGAAGTAGGTTCTCTAATGAATGTTCTGAATAGTTGAACAAAGGAATCTTGCACTGAACAAGCCCTGAAGGAAGGTGAAACATTTGTGATAAACTGACAGTAATTTAATATTTATCACACAAATATCGACTGGTTGATGGATCTTGTCACTTTTCACTTTTCACTTCCGGATAAATGTTAGCCACGACACAAAAAGTAAACATTTAACACGAAAAAAAGACATAACCATATGAAGAAATACAAAAGTAAATAAGAAGACGCTGTTTTAACTAGAAAAGAACAAATTCGTACATTCACTGGTGCTATATACTTGTAACTAATGATAAGATAGTGTGCTAGAATTATTTATAATATTGCAATTCTTTGAACTAAATTTACTCATTTCATTACTGGAAAGAAGTAGCATACTCTACACTTCAACATCATGATAATATTAGAATATCAATTCTTCTACCTTCAGTAATCATCGTATTAATCATTCTCTCGTCTATTTTTCTTTTACATTCCTGTCCCACATTCCACTCATAATGTTAATTAACTGCACTCTATTACCTGGCTTATACATTCTCAACTCAACATTATTATTACTGAGGTATTATATGCTCTTCCATGTTCCCGTAGTTTTTCCTGTTCTCCTCGACGAAGTTCCCTCCGATTAACTAAGATTCACTGCAAGTGCGACAGAATAAAAAGCATATACCGTATCTTCGTTTCCGCTATTTATATATAAACTAGACGTACCGAGACCCGAAAACACATTTTATCTTACCAATTTTCGGAGTAAAGGCCGAAAAATATTGGAGAAAATCACACTTGGGATGGCATTCTGAAGCTACCGACACCCAGAACCGAGTTTTCTAATTCTTTCATGATTTCTTTTGGATGCTACCTGTGCCTTTGTTGCTACAGACCATCTGCAAGCTGATGCCGTAGACATTATTACTCCAAAGTTCAAGCAAGTTCATGGATCGAGCCATTCACCTTAGTTTCGCCACACCGCTCATGCAACATGTTTGCGTCGAACACTTGGTTATCAAGTTAGGTTTTCAAGAACAGTCTAGATTTTTAGTATCTATTATTATTATTATTATTATTATTATTATTATTATTATTATTATTATTTCCAAGAACGAAGCCTAATGTGCAGAGTCCATTGATTTTAAGCCATAATAAATCCATTCAGTGGTTAAATAGTTTCACGCTACCATTGAATGTGTTTAATTTGAGCAGCAGGAAGCACACAAAGCAACAAAAATGGTTTAATGACGAAGTTATTGCGATTTCGATCCATCGCTGTATTTTCAGAGCAGGATCCTCCATTAAATCTCGTGCGTCATCACATCACACACGTTTGAACACATACACACCACGGCAATCTCCCTCTGTCACGTCATATCCATGTTATTTCAATTGGTTATTGTAAAACACAGATAACAGCTATTAATGCAATTTTCCATCTGACCCTCGGCGACTGACAAGGTTATATTAACAGAGAGAACAAAGGGCTGTAAATGAACAACCAATTATTCACTCCCGATTAAACTCCCAATGGTAAGGCATCCACTTGAAATGAAAATCCAGAGCCTGTTTCCAGTAATTCGACCGGGTCAGGAATGGAATGAATCAAGCCCCCATCTAGCGGCGAGGATAGGGATTGTGCCGGGTACCGAAGCCTGTCGCACTCCTCTGGGGCAATATTAATGACTGACAGATGAAATGAAATAAAATTATTTTGGAGAGTGTTGCTGGAATGAAAGATGACAGGGAAAACCGGATTACCCGGAGGAAAACCTGTCCCAACTCCGCTTTGTCCAGCATAAATCTCACATGGAGTGACCGGGATTTGAACCACGGAACCCAGCGGTGAGAGGCCGGCGCGCTGCCGCCTGAGCCATGGAGGCTACAAGGCATCCCACTTCACACACTGTAATGTTTTCCTTTTTTAAGCGTTACTATTAAATATTATAGTTTGGTTCCTATCACACAATATTAACGTATTTTCTACAGCCAACGATCATACAGGGTTCCACTTAATTGTCGTCGCTTCATGTATTTAAATTCGTATTCCTAAGTGACTGAATGGGTGGCTATATTTCTAGAAAATAGAACTCAGAGAATGAGAGTAAATGAAGATATGGTCCTGTGATCATTAATAGCGAAATTCCGCAGGGCAATATTATTGGACCTTTGTGTTTCTTGCATATATGACATGAGTAAAAAAGAACTGGAATCATAAATAAGGATTTCTGCGGGTGATGTTATACTGTATGGAGTAATAAATAAGTAACAAGATTGTGAGCGACTGCCAACAGATGGACAACGGGATGAAAAGTCAGATTGTTAGTTTCACACAGAGGAAAGGTGCTCTTAGTTTTAATTACTGAGTTGATGGGATGAAAGTTCCTCATAGGTGTTAACCTAAGAAAAGTCTTCATTGACGAAACGGAATTATGAGGGTATTTAGGGGCTGCAGTGAGGATGTAAAGGAGAGAGCATATTAGTCTCTGGTAAGAGCACAATGAGAGTATGGTTCCTGTGAATGGGACTCTCCCAGTATAACTTAATTCGAGAACTGGAAAAATTCCAAAGAAAAGACGCTCGATTTGTTCCGCCTGTGGCTGACTCAGCCGCAAGTCCCCGAGAGTCCACAACACATGACACACAAGGATAGGTAGTCAGTTACTTTTCCTTTCTCGGACTAGGTCGCAGGGGAAAATCAGTTCACCGACGAATGCTAGGGTCAGAAATTAGTACCAAAAAACATATTATACAGTGTACCATTTCTATCTCTTCAATGTAACTTTGGTAGTGTAATTGTGGATGCAAATCGAAAAAGAAAAAAAAAAGAATATCCGATAAGCTTCAGTTAGCTAAAAACTTCTCATACAGAGATTGCGATCTGTGCACTGGTCACTGAAGATGATATACGAGAAAGGTATGAACAACTTATGAAAGGTGTCATGAAGCAAGCTTCTTAGTGCATTGGGAAAGGAAAGTCCCAGTGAGTGGTACTTGCTTCCTGCCATTTGAATACTGCAATGTAGAACACGAACTCCTCCCAATACTTATAGCTTGACGTCCATATTTGCACCGTATCGAATGGAACCGACTTTACCAGCAAGATTTCTCTTTAATACACTAAAGCTCACCGGTGATAAATGAGCAACCTTTTACATTTAAAGATCATGATCACTAGAGCAATTAATAAAGTTCATTTAATCAAAAAATCACTTTCATTAACTAGATACTGTAAGACGCATTCGATCCACTATATAGGCCCATTACCAAACTAAACCCAAACCCCATGGCACTACAGCCCTTGAAGGGCCTTGGCCTACCAAGCGACCGCTGCTCAGCCCGAAGGTCTGCAGATTAGGTGTCGTGTGGTCAGCACGACGAATCCTCTCGGCCGTTATTCTTGGCTTCCTAGACCGGGGCGGCTATCTCACCGTCAGATAGCTCCTCAATTCTAATCACGTAGGCTGAGTGGACCTCGAACCAGCCCTCAGGTCCAGGTAAAAATCCCTGACCTGGCCGATAACCGAACCCGGGGCCTCCGGGTAAGAGGCAGGCACGCTACCCCTGCACCACGGGGCCGATATAGGCCCATTACATGGCAAAAAATTATATGAAATAAACATTCGTTGTGCTACTAGTCCCCAGCAGAAAAGGGCTAGAGAAGGTGAGAAACTACCGGCTGTGGTCTTAATAAGGGTACAGCCCCCTTCTTTGCCAGCTGTGAAAACGTGAAACCACGGAAAGCCATCTATGGGTTGCCGATGGTGGCATACGAAACTCCGGTTTTCTGAATGAAATCTATACTACTGTACACCATCACAATATCAATCAAGAATAAGTACTAAAAGCTACAAAGTAGCGAACATCTACAATATTTGTCATGAGAAGGTCGTACCGGTTCACAAACGCAAAAATTATCTCTAATTGTATAAATGAAGCCGATCTTAATATAAGTAACTCCTACAGGAAAATAAATTTCATTCAAGCCTGAATCATAGTTTTTTTAAATCATAAAGGCCACAGCTGTTGGTGAATCGCAGATTAAATATGAGAAACGAAATGATAAGGGCCGGTTGAGAACGAAATATATTTATATTACGTAAATCAAAGGAGAGAGTTTACAAACTACATCGGTAATACGGTAAATAATTGATGCACGAATGCGGTTCTTCAGAATAAAATGCTCTCCCTTACTATTCTGTTTTCTCACCTTCGGTTCACGTAAATTTCATTAGTGCAGTTGATAGACAAATTTCTATAGTCATTGCGCATCTGCTGTCTGTCAATAGATCTCATAAGTCGGCAACGCTGGGAGGCGTAAAAGGTTCAGGGAGTTAGTTTTTGGCCTTCGTCCGCAGCTGAGCGCACCCGCTCTCTCCGAACGTCACGCCAGTCGCCTGCCAAAATGATAAACCCGGCTACATTCGGCCAGTCAAACGCAGTTTGCTGTTACGAAAAACAAGTATGATTTTTATCTTCGTGTTATTATAGTTCCGTTTGCTGTTGCGAGAAACAAGAATGATTTTTGTGTTATTATAACTCGACCTGCGGTTTGCTGTTAAGAGATCAGAATAACTCTAGTATTTATGTTGTTACTTTTACGGTAGAATGATTACACTCTGTTGGTGTGCTAATGTTACTAATTACAGTGTGGAGATGAAGAAGCTGGCCACTACACTCAGTGGCTCACTACACTCAAATTAGATTTGATGCTGATGATGATGCTTGCTGTTTAAAGGGGCCTGACATCTAGGGTCATCGGCACCAAAAAAGATTTTAATTCATAGTTCGCACTAGAGGCGGGAGTGTGCAGATGAAGAAGCTGGCCACTACACTCAGTGGCTCACTACACTCAAATTAGATTTGATGCTGATGATGATGCTTGCTGTTTAAAGGGGCCTAACATCTAGGGTCATCGGCACCAAAACAGATTTTAATTCATAGTTCGTACTAGAGGCGGGAGAGCCTCCATGGCTCAGACGGCAGCGCGTCGGCCTCTCGTCGCTGGATACCGTGGTTCAAATCCCGGTCACTCCATGTGAGATTTGTGCTGGACAAAGCGGAGGCGGGACAGGTTTTTCTCCGGGTATTCCGGTTTTCCCTGTCATCTTTCATTCTAGCAACACTCTCCATTCTCATTTCATAGCATCTATCAGTCATTAATATATCACTTTGGGAGTGGCGACCCCATCATACTAACAGCCTATATGTGCTTCATTCATTACATCTCTGACCTGGTCAATGACTGGAAAACAGGTTGTAGGTTTTCACTAGAGGCGGGAGTCAAATCCGGGCGATCTACGATTACTGTTAGACCTCGACGGACAAAAAACGTTTATGTACAACTTGGAAGCTGAGCTAAAGGGATAATATAAGAGAGATTTGCTCGGATCATTTTAACTTATAGGATTAATTCGCCGAGACATAATCTACAAACTCAGTGTAAACATCTCGCAGAGCTTAGCAGAGGCATATTACAGTGCAGGCAACCTATTATCTTTACCTCTCAGAAAATAAAGGCCATATGTAGGTTATCATACAATTCCATACACAATCTGGAGCATTATATTCACCGCACCCGTCAACTCCTCTCAGAAAGAGCTTAATTCCGTCTATCCGAGATTTCAGAACTAATTCACCTCCCCTCTGACGTTGCCAAGTGCTACTACACGACAGACCACATCTGCGCACAAACCACTCCATTTTCCAGGGTACAAACGTAGTTAAAAAGAACTGATAAAGGCTACAAGACAACTTGATCAATAGATGTATATTTTGACATAATCACATAACACCAGAATAACACGTACTCATTCATGCCTGCCATTTAGCCTCCCTGGTGGCCGTGGTCCTTCAGGCGTTGAAGTATGTGCGGTCTGGCACCGCTGTTAGCCGTTAGCCGAAAAAATATTTACCATTAGAATGTTGGTCGGCACAGTAGGCCTAGGGGATGTGGTAGTTTACAATTCCTCATCAATAGATTGTGTGCCAGAAGCTTGGATTAAATTACAAACCTCTGCTCAGTGCTCGTATGGAGTGAGGGCATATGTCGCTCTTGATCGTGACTCGTCCGTCGGATGGGGACGTAAAGCTTCGACAGGAGCAGGCTATGTGCCGGCACCGGGTTTCACATCCTCCCTCCCAACTATCATATATCACGCCATTCATTTCATTTCATTTCATTAACTCCTATGATGAGGTTGACGTCAGGAACGGTAAAAAAAAATTAGCTACACCAGGCTGAGTGGCTCAGACGGTTGAGGCGCTGGTCTCCTGACCCCAACTTGTCGGGTTCGATCCTGGTTCAGTCCGGTGGTATTTGAAGGTGCTCAAATACGTCAGCCACGTATCGGTAGATTTACTGGCACGTATAAGAACTCCTGCGGAACAGAAAAAGTAGTTAGTGGGACGTAAAGCCAATAATAACATTGTTATTTAAAATTATCTACGAAGATTCATATCACTTCATGTCCGACCCCGTACAGGAACGGAACAAGGGTTGGACATACAACCTGTGACTAAAGTTCGGTGAATAGCCCTGTCATATCAACATAGATGAACAATGCACGACAGTGACCTTACTGTCCTTCGAAATCGTCCCCTCCCGTAACTATGCACTGCTGAGATCGGCGATACATGTCCTGGAAACTTTGCAAGAAAGCTTCCTTTGAGATGGTATACAAAAGCCTCATAACGTTTCGTTGGATGTCAGGAATATCGTCAAATCTCTTTCCTTTCAAAGCGAGTTCGATGCGTGACTTTTGGGCTCTGACCTTTTTCCGACGAGGGGATCCCGGAGAACGCCATTCCATGCTTTGCCGTTTCGTTTCAGGGTCGTACCTGAGACACCAGGTTTCATCCTCAGTGACAATACTGTTCAAGAAATTTGGTGTCGCATCCGCCGTTTCGACAAAATCCTGTGAAGCCTCTAAACGTGCCTGCTTCTGATCGTCAGTCAAGTGATGTGGCACAAGACGAGAACATGTTTTCTTCTTCCCTAACTTCTGGGTAACGATTTGTCGCACGGATTCGCGGTTAATCTGCAGTTCATTCGTTATCATGCGCACAGTTAATCGCCGATCGTTCGTAATTAATGTCTTCACTTTCTCTATGTTTTCGTCACTGACGGCGGTCGCCGGTCTTCCGCTACGGGGGCTGTCAGAAATACTTTCCCAGCCTCCTCGAAAACGGGCGAACCACTCGTACACACACTTCAAGGACAGTGCTTAATCTCCATAAACACGTACCCGCATCGCATGCGTTTCTTTCGGTGTCTTGCCAAGCTTAAAACAAACCTGTGCATGGATCTTTTGGTCCTTCATGTTCCTGTTCGCACTTCAGAACCAACGCACTAAACACGCACCGTGTCAAACAGGTCTTACACGGCACACACGCGATGATCAACTGAACAACGTTGGGAGCAGGTGGTCAAAACCTGCTGCTACGCAGGTGCAGCGTTGCGTGTCGCCAGTGTTGCCGGATCGACCGTTCTGACTTCGTTCACCGAACTGTATTGTCACAGGTTGTACATAGGTTTATGACTGTCACTTAAATTTCTCAAACCTGGACTGAGTGGCTCTGAGAGTAAGCGATGGCCTTCAGGGTCCGTTAGTGGGATCGATCCCGGCTCAATCGAAGATGTTCAAATAAGTCAGTCACGTGTTTATAGATTTACTGGCAAGTAAAAGAACTCCTGCGCAACAAAATTTACGGGACTTCAGCGTCTCCAATACATCGTGAAAGCATTTAGTGGAACGTACAATTAATATCATACAAATATCTATTTAATTTATCGAAGTCACGTAAACACAGGCGAGCAAATTCGCATAATCTTAAAACTGTAAAGAAATAAGGTAAATGAATGTAAACATGTAAGAAATGAACATCCCACATCAAGACATCCGCAATAGAACCACCTTCTGAAAAAAGCTACACTCATTTAAGGGTTTCCTAGAGCCAGAAACAGCGACCAATAAGAAACAACAATGGACGGCTGAAAGAAAAGAAGCAGCAAGCAGGAGGATGAAGGAGTACAGGCGCCAAAGAAAGTTTAAATCATGAGGAGTTATTTACGTGGTCCACAGCTGGCCAAAATCGATAAAAGAAAGAAGAATGTAAACATAAATTAGATTAACGTCAACGTAATCTATAAATAAGTAAATGCAAATTAAATACATCTTTGTACCCCAAAAAAGGGAAATATGACCTAAACTTGAAAAATTAATAAATACACGAAATTCTATGAAAATTAATTAAACTTACATAAGGTGAATCTAAAACTATCCAAGCCCTGATTATAACAGGTGTTCTGTGTTCGAGGTATCTATGGGGTTGACCTACGACAGTTCCCTGGATGTAAGCGAAGTGTAAGGCGGACAACGAGGAACCCAAGCTGTCTCTGAAATAATCACCTCTGTAACCTACGCTAACCAAATTTCACTTCTTCCCCTGCTAATGAAAATTCGCACAATGTAAAGAGCGATAAGGATCAAAATTGTGTAGTCTTCCTTTTCCTCTATTTCATACCTTCCTCGTTACTCGTTCTGTCCTATGACCTGGGTTAAATACCTTTCGTTTACACGTATTGGCTTTCGATTTCAACTTCAAGCCAGTACGCAGCATAAGAACTATGGTCGTTTCCTTTCCAATCATAGCGCCGGTTAATTGGACGTACACACACCAGAATACACTACATCGACACACGCTTCCAGACAAAATTTTGCAACTCTAATTACACGGGGTTGATGAACTGCATGAAGTAGTACCAACTCCTCTTGACTCCTAGATTAAACCGTTGTTTCATGTTACAACCTGGGGAAAATATCGTTTTCAAGACATTTTTCCTACGGACTGATGGCCCAGGATTGAATTCTGGTCAGTCCAAATAACTTCAATTCTGGAGTGAGTGTTGGAAAAGAGCTCACTCAGTCAGCAGGCACCAACATAGGATTTGTTGATGTGAGAGATAGAGGAGCCGGTTACGAGATTCAAGCAATATGACTGAAAATGTCACACTGACCAAATGGCAATGTAATATCTGCACTCCATATGCGTGGGCAGCAGTTATCTTGGCTATACAAGACCCTCAAGGGTAGTATGTGTCACTAGAGATCTTTTGTATTTGTGTAGACTGTAGATATCCGTGGATCTTATTATTTGGACTTAGAATCCGGACACTAGTTCCTAAGCTCAGTTAGATGTCTGTCTCAATAGTTAACGTCGGCGCAGTCAGTTGGCATTTAAGGGGGTTTAAATGTGAGATTTCTATGTCACAAGATTAAACGGCATGTTACAGAACCCTATTCCACAGCATCTACTAAGACCGATAGTACTTGGAGAGATATGAAATACGTAACGCTGTCATCGTTACGTACGCAAGTTAATAAGTGTCTGCAATTTTGCTCTAATTGTCTTTAGGTTGGCTCTGTGGCGTTGTGTGTTCACCAGCCGCTAGATGGCACCGTTGACCACGTCTGTGGTAGATTTTAGCGTTATCAGATCAGTACAGCTTGCGCTGTTGCAACGTAAAGATAGCCGTGTCACTCTCTGTTTGCACCAAGGAGGAACAGCGTTCCGTAATCCGTCTTTTGTGGTCTGAGGGTGTACCTATACTTACTTGACTATTATGACACTGTGTTGACTGAAATTACCTGCGACAGTAACAAGAAACTGGACCGGAGCCTCAATAGCTGCGTAAGATATATATTTAATCTGCGATATGATGCTCACATATCACCATATTATAAGGAATTGTCGTGGCTTCGAGTGCACCAGCGCCGTGAATTTCACATTTTATCACTTCTGCACAAAATACTTTCCACTAATACTCCCAACTATCTTTCTTCACCTTTTTCTTACCTCTCTTCATATCATGACCGCAATACGAGATCTGGCTCCTCTCTTACCACACCTGTAAACCGCACTGCTGCTTACAACCGCTCCTTTATAATCTCTGCGTCCAGGGCATGGAATTTGGTATGACCTGCGAACATTAGGGACAATCCCTCTCATCGCAAGTTTAAAGTGGCGTGCCGCGAAAGGTGAGGAGTGAGTTTTTCCATTGTTTTGCTCAAGTTAATATGTACAGTATTGTAATATATTATTTTTGTTTAACATCCCTTCTTTCTGTTTAGATGGAAGAGAGGGCATAATAGCCTAATAGTCAGACAAAAAGAAACTATTCTAATCTGTTTGTATATCCACCCCTTAATCCCGTTTCCTTATAAGGCGTAGGGATTAGGTGAGATTAAATTATGTGGCATGTTTTACGATCGGATGCCCTTCCCGACGCCAACCTCAGTTGAGTCAATGAGGATGAAATGAATAACGAGGAATGAAATTTGGGTAACGAGGTGGAAGGAATCGGCTGTGGTGTTTGAATAGGAACTCCTGGAAGTGAAAATGGGAAACCTCAGAAAACCATTCTCAGGACAGCCGACGGTAGGATTCGAGCCCACGCGTCTCCCGAATGCAGATCTTTGATCCATAACCGTGGCGCACTACGCTTGGTTAAGCTTATCAAAGAATTACCGGTTTTAACAGGCGCTGGAATTTTTTCCCGCAGCGACACATAATAGACTAAATAATAATAATAATAATAATAATAATAATAATAATAATAATAATAATAATAATAATAATAATAATAATAAACTAGTTTTACGTCCTATTTACTACGTTTTACGGAGAGGCCGAGGTGCCAGAATTCTGTCCCGCATAAGTTCTTTTACATAATTTATCGATACAGGTGTATTTGTACACCTTCAAATATCATCGGACTGAGCCGGAATCGAACCCACCAACTCGGGCTCAGGTCAGCGCCTCCTACCGTCAGAGTTGCTCAGTCCGACAACACACAGCTGAAACATCTTTAAACGTCACCGCCCACAGACATCGCACGACCATCGAGCCGACGATTAACCTAGGAAGAAAGGAAACTAAATAAATGTTTTATTTGTTCTCAGAAGAATAAATGTCACTGTTTGGCAGAGGCACGCGCCTATGGTACAGAGGAACAGATAGTATTTCAAATGAAATATGAAGACTTGACTTCCACAGCCTCCTGATTCCGTTAACAGTTTAAAATTTCATAAAATACATCATGTAATATGCCTCTGAAATAAAGAAACCTGTAATACATCACCATGAGACTGAAGAGAAGACAAAAAGCAGGTGGAACCCGAAGCCACCCACGCAGCTCACTATTTACGAGGGCGATAAACACAGTGGCTGTGTGTAAACACTTGTAGTGCGATACGAGAAGGACGGGCCAATGCTAATGCAGAGTGATCGCTCTCGCCGTCTAGACAACACGCCGAGGCACAATTCAATCGTCCGTAGAAACTTGCCGTCGGCACCTCCTTCACTGCTGAGAAACGTGGAACATTGACTCTCTGATGATGGCGTAAGGGTAGCGTGTCTGCCTCTTATCGTGGTTCCATTCTCGACTCGTCGAAGAATTTCAATCACAGATTGAGCTGGAACGGGTCTGGCACCTTGGCTGAGTGGTCAGCGTACTGACCTTTGGTTCGGTCGAGGATTTTAACTACACATGGTTAATACTTCCGGCATGGGTACTGGGTGTTCTTGTTTGTCTTAATACACTAAAATGAAATGGCGTATGGCTTTTAGTGCCAGGAGTGTCCGAGGACAAGTTCGGCTCGCCAGATGCAGGTCTTTTGATTTGACTCCCGTAGGCGACCTGCGCGTCGTGATGAGAATGAAATGATGATGAAGACGATACATACACCCAGCCCCTGTGCCAGCGAAATTAACCAATTAAGGTTAAAATTCTCGGCCCTGCCGGGAATCGAACCCGGGACCCCTGTGACCAGAGGTCAGCACGCTAACCATTTAGCTATGAAGCCGGACCTTAACGTACTGTTACACACAAACACACACACACACAATAGCGAATGCATCCTTCAAACACAGGATTGTTGTCAGGAAGTGCCTCCAGCCATAAAACTGGGCCAAATCCATGTTTTTAAGCGCTGGCTCCAATAAAGTGGGGAAAATGCCGGGAAGAAGAAAAAGATAGAGCTGGAACGTGAGGAAAAAAGAGGAACTATGTGACACTCCGATATATGCAGGACATTTGGATGTGTTGACAGACTAATGTTCTTTATGGGTAGATTGTGTCTGAGGATTTCCTTTTCCTTTTTGCTAGGAGCTTAAGAACGCAGTAACAAATGTAGGTCTCCAACAACACCAATAAAGAACAGGACTAAAACTAAAAAGTTAGGGGCTATGTCCTTAATTGGAGTGGTCCAGCTTAAGGGATTTCGACAGTGGTAGGCAAACCCACCATCTCCCAAAATCCAAGCTTACGGCTACCGTGTCATGTAGTCAACTCGCTCAATAATAATAATCTGAAAAATAAAATGATGTTCCCAGAAAGCCAGATAAACCTGTACATCTACATCCCCATGGTGTATCAGTCTCACGCGGAATGCGAAATGTGTTTGACAGGCCATACCACAGCACAGTGCTCGCCTGGAACGTTCACTTGTCAATCGCCGTCAATCAGGAATGGGGATATTCAATGCATTGCACCGTTTTCAGTAGCATTCATATCAACATGATTTTAAATTTATTACGATACAGTTACCCCATGCGTGAAAACGTTACTCTGTACTCGGATTAATAGAACTGTAAACTCGTGACTGTCAAAGGCACTACACATCACTCGTCCATTATACATTGCTATGCAAGAGTCATCTAAGCCACGATATGCTATATAGACATCAACTGGTATAAGGGAGGGAAAGATTACACTTTCAAACAGGGGCAGATTTATGGTGTAGGGGTCTCGTCTCATTGAATCTTTTAGGGGCCCCTTTTATAAGATACATGTTTATATATTTGCTACAAAATTTAAAATTAACAACAATTTCATCATTAACAAACTTTTTTTATTAATTCCCTACATCTAATAACGAGAAAATATTTTATTTACTAACAAATACAACATTACAGAACTTCCTCCTAGTCGTAACTGCAGCAAAAGTGTCTGCAATATCATCATAACTAATATGATTCAACAGTATAATACATAACAGTAAAATGTAATTTTACGTGGGCAGTTAGACGTAAATACTCATAGCATCGAAAATCCACAGCCTGTTTCCAGTCATTTGACCGAGTCAGGGATGGAATGAATGAAGCCCCCGTCTAGCGGCGAGGACAGGAAATGTGCCGGCTGCCTGTCGCACTCCTCTGGGGCAATGATAAATGACAGACAGGTGAAATGAAATGTTAATGGAGAGTGTTGCTGGAATTAAAGTTGACAGGGAAAACCTGAGTACCAGGAGAAAAACCTGTCCTGCCTCCGCTTTGTCCAGCACAAATCTCACACGGACAGACCGGGATTTGAACCACGGTATCCAGCGGACTCATAGCATTAACAGTAAAAAATAGTGTACCAAAGTTCAGACAAAAAATCTGGATAATTAGTGTGCTAACAGACATACTGAAACGCTCCATAATTAATAAAATTTTATCTATGGTATTTTCAGTCCATGCGTAAACAGTACTTATAGCCCCGGCCATGTAAACTCATACACTCACTCTTTCTCCCCTGTTAATACTGAAGGTAGTAATTCATAGTTATTTTCCAAATGTTGGGTTCGATTCAGTGTCGCTAACCGTACAGTTTAAGGACCCTACTTACCGATATAGTTACTGTTAATCTTGCATGTTGGCACTATATAGTCATTATATTGTCGTGACTTGCAATATTATACGTACTGCCACTGCCGTATTGTGAAAATCACTAGTGTTACATTTGCGGCTATAAGTGAAGCATATTTTCCTTTTCTGGAGGATTGTAAATCTGTTTGGGTAATAGCAGGTAAGTAGAATTGTGGCATTTTCGGATTTAATAACGTAGTTGGTGCTAAAAGACGAACGCAGCATTTTATTAACACGGTCTTATTTCGTCCAATTCGTATGTATTGAATTCAATTAGGATGTATAAGAAGCAAGAAAAATCTGCGAGCGAGAAGTCCTCCGAAAAGGAAAGCTACGTCACCTTCTCTATAAAGATCAATTCAGTTGAAATGGAAGGAAATGTCGTTTTCAACCTAACCTAACCTTGTATTTGGTACAGATTGCAGACTTAGCCGTTTGTGTAGCTACTGTTATTGATTTACGGCATATGCAATAGCCAGTGACGGTGCGTTCTATATGTTCAGTGGTTCAATGAACCCCCTGGAAATAAATAAGTCTATGTAAAATGGTTTATTACACCTTATTCCTTTAATAAGCTCTGCATATCCACGCGCGTAGCGCTATTTTTGACATCAACAGTCTGTTGCTCTTCTGAACCAGCGAAGAGGTTCAATTTCAGGATTACGGGCGCGGAGCCGTGAGAAGTAAGGCGGGTGCACAAGGCGAGGGGCTGTGAGGAGCAGGGAAAACATAGCCCAGGAATCGCTGGCGACTGGACCAGCGATAGACACGAGTTACATCGAGCAGTTCCGAAATTAGCCGAAGCACTATCAGAGCGCGCGGTTAAAGTTTGCCGTATGTGGTAAGTTTTGGAGGGGTTTTAATTTGACGATTTTGTAATTCTGATGTAATTAACCGCAATGAGCCAGAATATTTTGGTATCTACCTTATGTCTAGCATCAATAGGCGTACGCAGCCTAAGTTTATGTAATTAATGAAACGTTTCATTAGTAAATGGTGATGGTGATTATTGTTTTAGGAGGAAGTACAAACTAGGCAACCATCCTCTACATAACACTAATTAGGGAAAAAATGGAAGGGATCCTATACTTCGAAAATGAAGGTGTCGGCCAAAGAAAGACAAAGACCATGAAGGGCGTGAAAATGAAACACTCCCTGGGCCTCGAGTGCTCTAATACCGTCGGGGTCGGAAAAGAACAAGATTTGATCAAGGGAGGTCGGATGGGATAGATAAAAGTGAAGAGCCTGGTGCAAGTAAGTGGAAGCAATGCCATGACTCAGCTAAGGACCCCGTGGTCGCCAACCCACGCTCCCAAGTTGAGAACCCTTGGAGCTTTTCATTAGTAATACGTGTTTTATGAAAAGTAAGCAGCAAAATACGTCAATACATAAACAACAGTAGTCTGCCTAACACGTTCTTGAAGAAGTTATTTATACACAAGCAACGTCTCCAAAATCAGAGGAAATTGGATCAGGTTTAAGTAATTGCACCTCATATTCTCTGTCTTTCATCTACATTGTTTTGGTAACTTCTTCGAGCTGTAGCCGTGTCCCTTCAAAGGAAAGTCGCGTTTCTTTGTTTTTTTGGATTTTTTTTTTTTTTTTGCTAGTGGCTTTACGTCGCACCGACATAGATAGGTCTTATGGCGACGATGGGGTTGGAAAGGCCTAGAAGTTGGAAGGAAGCGGCCATGACCTTAATTAAGGTACAGCCCCAGTATTTGCTTGGTGTGAAAATGGGAAACCACGGAAAACAATCTTCAGGGCTGCCGACAGTGGGATTCGAACCTACTATCTCCCGGATGCAAGCTCACAGCCGCGCGTCCCTAACGGCACGGCCAACTTGCCAGCTAGTCGCGTTTCTAATCAAGCAATGTCACTATTTTACATCTATATAAACATCAAGTAACAATAAATCTCAACACGTTATTTTCGACAGCAGTGAACCCCCAGACGCTTTATCCAGGCGCCGCCACTGGTAATAGCATATATTTCCTTGTGTGTATTATTGCAGCGTGGTTTCACTTCAGTCCGACAATAGCAAATTTCAAGAAGGGAGCTGAATTATTTACACCAGGCAAACACCGAAGAATAGAATTATAGTGTCCGGCTCCATGGCTAAATGGTTAGCGAGCTGGCCTTTGGTCATAGGGGTCCCGGGTTCGATTCCCGGCAGGGTCGGGAATTTTAACCATAATTGGTTAATTTCTCTGGTACGGGGGCTGGGTGTATGTGCCGTCTTCATCATCATTTCATCCTCATCACGACGCGCAGGTCGCCTACGGGAGTCAAATCAAAAGACCTGCACCTGGCGAGTCGAACTTATCCTCGGACACTCCCGGCACTAAAAGCCATACGCCATTTTCAGGACCATAGTAATGCGTGTATCAAAATACAGCCAGAAATATGTAACATTAAATTGAGTCAGGGTGAGAGAGTATGTTTATTTCAAAAATTCCTCATTAAGCTTAAAAACCGACTTAGAATATCTTGATTGATCATTTACTTGGGCAGGGGAACCTCCATTACTGATACTTACATTGAGGTTAGTTTGTTGAAGGTTACCGTCGCATGAGAGAGAGAGAGAGAGAGAGAGAGAGAGAGAGAGAGAGAGAGAGAGAGAGAGAGAGAGTGTGTGTGTGTGTGTGTGTGTGTGTGTGTGTGTGTGTGTGTGTGTGTGTGTGTGTGTGTGTGTGTGTGTGTGTGTGTGTGTGTGTGTGTGTGTGCTGAAGTGACAGGAGGTCTGAGGTATCTCCTTGATCATTTCTGAAACAGGCGGCAGATCTGATGATACGGGCAAGTAAAAAGTAGGCATCCAGTCGTTACGTGCTACGAACCGTTGCGCATAGAGACTGAAAGCCAATGGTACGTCAATAATGCTTCTGCACACGAGACATTCTAGTTGTCACTACAGCCACAGATGCCTTTGATGTACAGTCTACGGTGGCCATGGACGTTTTGAAAAAAAAAAGCCCCAATATTGCAAACTACATCGAACTGTGCGTGTGGAGACTGATTGCTGTGGAACATGTCCGAGTTCTTGACCGAATGTGAGGTAGCTGTCTAACTCCAAATAGCCATGAACAACTTACAGTAGTTGTCCTCTACTTTATTCTCCGGACCACCTTTTGAGCAGACAAAAGCGGAAGTGACGTCATTGTCTCGTCACACTCGCCGTGGTTGCCAAATGAGCCGGCGCGCGATTCAAAGTTGTACTCCACCACTATAATACTGCACAGCTCACGGATTGAACCTCGAATGGATTTAAAATAATTAATACATTCACGTATGCGTGTTAGAATCCCATACAGTTTTTTAACGGCTTACATCTTTAAACAATTAATTTACTGAATTACATTTTAAATGTAAAAACCTACAATCTGTTTTCCAGTCAATGATCGGGTCAGGAATGGAATAAATGAAGCCCCATCTTGCGGCGAGGACAGCAACTGAGCCGGCTGCCGAAGCCTGTTTCACTCCTCTGAGGCAATGATTAATGACTGACAGATGAAATTAAAATGATACTGGAGAGTGATGCTGGAATGAAAGATGACAGGGAAAACCGGAGTACCCGGAGAAAAACCTGTCCCGCCTCCGTTTTGTCCAGCAAAAATCTCACTTGGAGGGACCGGGATTTGAACCACGGAACCCAGCGTTGAGAGGCCGTCGCGCTGCCACCTGAGCCATGGAGGCTTTCACAAGTTTAATGTATTAACTACAATTTCACGCTTAAAGCATTGGGAACGAATTCTTTTGACATAAACAGTAAGCATTACATTCATTAAATTATTATTATCATCATCATCATCATCATCATCATCATCATCATCAGTATCAATATACAGTATATATAATATTTTATTATTTATTATTCACTATTATTATCTAAATATATGGCCTGATTCCTGATTGAAATGAGCTGCTACTCACGGGCGATTTATGAAAAAGCGAGAGAAGTGAGGATTATGTAGGGGCCTACTCGTACTGGAATTAACTTGAAACTGACAGATGAAGTTGGGGATCCAGGCGAAAACCTGTCCCACCTCCGCTTTGTCCAGTACAATTTCAACAGTCCGCCTCTGTGGTGTAGTGGTTAGCTGATTAGCCGCCACCCCCGGAGGTCCGGGTTCGATTCCCGGCTCTGCCACGAAATGTGAAAAGTGGTACGAGGGCTGAAACGGGGTCCACTCAGCCTCGGGAGGTCAACTGAGTAGAGGTGGGTTCGATTCCTACCTCAGCCATCCTGGAAGTGGTTTTCCGTGCTTTCCCACTTCTCCTCCAGGCAAAATGCCGGGAAGGTACCTAACTCAAGGCCACGGCCGCTTCCTTCCCTCTTCCTTGCCTGTCCCATCCAATCTTCCCATCCCTCGACAAGGCCCCTGTTCAACATAGCAGGTGAGGCCGCCTGGGCGAGGTAATGGTCATTCTCCCCAGTTGTAACCCCGAACCAAAAGTCTGAATCTCCTGGACATTGCCCTTGAGGCGGTAGAGGTGGGAACCCTCGCTGAGTCCGAGGATAAAACCGACCCTGGAGGGTAAACAGATTACGAACGAACGAACAATTTCAATAAATTAATTAAAAATATATTTTTATAAGAAATATTATTATTATTATTATTATTATTATTATTATTATTATTATTATTATTATTATTATTATTATTATTATTATTCAGGGGGTTTCAACGTCAACTTACCTTGTGCCGCAGTAATTAATCTGTGTCACTATCGAGTGGCTGCACACCCAAGTCGGAATCAGAGCCGGGGTCAGCACACGAGGTAAACTAATCCCGCCGTCAATACTATTCGCTCGGAAATGCTTATAAACAGACATAATCATATTGCTCTCGCCGGAAGTAAAAATCTTGCGTTTCTTCTTCAACTGATAACAGTCTGGTGAATTTTTGTTCGGATCCATTGCACAATAATATCCAGTAACGAGTAAGAAGTAACCCACAAACGTACAAGAGACTACAAGAATATTATGAATTAGCACACAATACGCACATACACTGTTTTTGTAAAAGCGAAGCACACTGATAAAATTATCTCACTGCTGTTTTAAACAGACTATGATTGGAACTGCACTCACGTGTTCAGGACATCCATTGAGTAAGTATGGCAGCTCCGCATTGACTGCACCATTGCCAAAACTCGCTCAGAGTGGCGCACCCCCCTTGCCCCTTTACCTACCGTGTGACAACACCGTAGGCGCTGCCCCTGTCACCCGCTCCATCCCCTGGTCAGTACACTCACTTCCGCTTTAGTCTGCTCAAAAGGTGGTCCGGAGAATAGTGGTTCGGTGGAGCCGTTGCGATCCTTCACGTGATTAAATCTGCCGCTCCTCGACCCATCGATTACACTTTTGTATCACTGTGGCGGTACCGCACAACATATAGGCTAGCTCGTCCAACTTGAGCATCGATATTTCTGAAGATCGTTTTCAGTCTCGATATGCTGGAATTTTGGGACAATGGAAGGCAGAAAACTGTTGGTATGCTACCAGATTCTACAAGGAGCCATTACTGAGTACGTTGTGAACACGAAAAGGGAGCAAACATTCCTGTAACGCAAGTTACTACAGTATTTGCTTTCAGCTCGCATTGAGCTTACTAGATCACGTAAGTGCATATTTAATTTTCTTTTACTAGCTGCGAAGCACAGCTGATTAGGTACACATCTTCTATGCTCAAATATTCACTTATAGGTCGAGGAATAAGGGACAGGAATAATCAAAAGACATGTTCAATAATTTCCAAGTTATTAGAAAACGTTTAAGAAAAGGCTAGGTAAACAACTGATACGGGGTCTGCCACCTGGCCAACAGTTGCAGGATCGAATTCCGGTTGACACTGACAAAACAAGACGATATGCATATTGGGTCCTCAGCTTGCACAAGTCGAAATTCGAGCATCTTGGTATAGCGCAGACACGCTTCCCTTACACCACGAGGATAATAATTATTATTTGAAGCACACGGAAATAGTGGCCCATAAAAAGTCGATTGCAGGGTCTGGTTCCTTGGCTGAACGGTAGCGTGGTGGCATTCGGTTCAGAGGGCCCTGGGTTCGATTTCAGACCAGTCATGTTAAATGCGTACGGTTAATAACTCTGGCTCAGGGACTGTGTATTTGTTTTAATGAACTTCTCTTCATCTACATACAACACACCCCACTACCAACCACCACAGAGAAACGCAATAGCGAGTACATTCCTCCGTACAGGATTGGCGTCAGGAAAGGCGTAATGTCGTAAAACAGGGACAGATCCTTCTTAAGTATCCGTCCCAAGAAATTGGGAAAAGTCCAAGAAGAAGAAGAAGAAGAAGAAGAAGAAGAAGAAGACTCAATTGTGGCAATCGCTCGAAGTCGGTGTGGACTAAGATTCATTTTGGAAATATTCAAATTAGTGCCATAGTCCTAAAATGAAAGACATATGAGGGCATGTGGCTACGAACGTAGTTGACAAAGAGCAACACGCTCCATATTAGAGTCAATAGTAGCAGATGGAGGAGCAAGAGAAGTGTGTAGTCAATGCAAGCAGTCCCACTTCACTAAACACACTCATCTAAGCCTCTTCTTTTTTTGTTGCAGTTCAAACACATCTGCCCACTGGCTATTGACCGTAACAAACATGAAAACCCATCTAGTAACCAAATCTCCCTCATATTTGCCCCGTATCGTCAATACTAATTTAACGGTAACTTGATCGGGAGATGGCATGTTTGCTAGTATTGACCAAGTACGCCAGAGTGCACCAGTACGAACTCCACTCTGTTCTGAGCAAAGAAGACGGAGCTTACAAATACTGTTCATATACTGTATATGAGTGATTACACCATCAATACTAAAGGACCGCTATTTATAAATAATAATAATAATAATAATAATAATAATAATAATAATAATAATAATAATAAGAATAAGGCCAAGTTCAGTGTCAAATGCAACAAGACTTAACGTGGTCCTCGATGGCCCCAGCGAATGATATACATAATAATAATAATAATAATAATAATAATAATAATAATAATAATAATAATAATAATAATTTTTTGCCGTTTGTTCTACGTCGCACAGACACAGATAGTTCTTATAGCGACGAAGGGATAGGAAAGGCCTAGGAGTGCTAGTATTGACCAAGTACGCCAGAGTGCACCAGTACGAACTCCACTCTGCTCTGAGCAAAGAAGACGGAGCTTACAAATACTGTTCATATACTGTATATGAGTGATTACACCAACAATACTAAAGGACCGCTATTTATAAATAATAATAATAATAATAATAATAATAATAATAATAATAATAATAATAATAATAATAATAAGTCGGTGTGGATGAAGGTTCACCTGGGAAATAATCAATTCAGCGTTGTGGTCTTAAAGTGAAACACTTGTCAGCGCATTCGGCTGCGAACGTGGCTAGCAACGAGGAAACCACCTTCCTTCTTCTTAACGTTTGTCCTGCTCGCGAAGGGTCTACCCGTTGGATCTTTAATTGCCAATTAATACGCTTAAACGCGTTTACTGAAAGTAAATTCGTCTTGTACAGGTTTAGGTTTATGGTGTCTTCCTAATGCTGTTTCGGTCGACACCTTTGTACATGCCCATTAACATTCAAATCGTGTGCGATACTGACTACGGTACAAGGTACTGCTCGTAAGGCATGAAAGCACAATCGAAGACGTATATGAATATTTTGTTCTAATATACAATTATTATTTGCCCTAATAGAGTTTAAAATGCACAAATAGATAAACTAAATACGTACAACAGGCGCATTTTTCACATTATGAAATAATAATAATAATAATAATAATAATAATAATAATAATAATAATAATAATAATAATAATAGTAATAATAATAACGATGGGTGGGACAGGAAACGGATAGGAGTGGGAGGGAAGCGGCCGTGGCCTTAATTAAGGTACAGCCCCAGCATTTGCCTGGTGTGAAAATGGGAAACCACGGAAAACCATCTTCAGGGCTGCCGACAGTGGGGTTCGAACCTACTATCTCCCGAATACTGGGTACTGGCCGCACTTAAGCGACTGCAGCTATCGAGCTCGGTAAGTAATACCTAAGAAAGGTTTACCATGACCAGGGCAGAATACACGCATGCACTATACGGCTGCTGAAAATGTCCGAATGTCGCTTCTGATAAAGTAGGTCCGAAAAAAAAGAAAACTACGTGAAAATTCACATAGTTCTAGTTTCTAAAAGATTCATAGATTACAAAAGCAAACCGAGCGAGTTGGCCATACGGGTAGTGTGGCGCAGTTGTGAGCTTGCATTCGAACCCCCACTGACTGCAGCCCTGAAGATGGTTTTCCGTGGTTTCCCATTTTCACACTAGGCAAATGCTGGCGTTGTACCTTAATTAAGGCTACGGCCACTTCCTTCCCATTCCTAGCCATTTCCTATCCCATCGTCGCCATAAGACCTATCTGTGTCGGTGCGACGTAAAGCAAATGGTAAACTTTAAATAATTAAAAAGCTGCAAGCTAGCTTGAATGTTTACGTGACTTGATATCGTAATCACAGCCATGAGTCCTCCAGTTTTACATAGAATCCAAACCAGGGGAGAATCGAACAACCAACGCCTTACAGAGGAGCTAATGAAAATAACACTCGGTTATCACACCCCACAGATAGATAGATAGATAGATAGATAGATAGATAGATAGATAGATAGATAGATAGATAGATAGATAGATAGATAGGTGTTTTTATTTGCAGTGAAGTCACAGCTCGAAACCATCTCTTACACTAAATCTCAGCAACAATAAATCGCATTTAGAATGTTCAAATATACCACCTGCTGCCATTTCTTGATGGATGCAATATGGCACAGGCCAGAGCAAAATGTAGCTTCCACCGACTGTGACAACATGCATGCTGCTGAGGTGTGGGTGGTACTAAATAATGTCATTCGAACCACAACTATGTGTCTGAGTGTTATGAATAATGCTATTTATAGGGCTGGTCGTGCTGGAGCAGCACTTTCTGGCCCAGTGAGGCAAGGAATGGCAATCCACCTTACTTCTCATCTTCCACAGTATGTCTCATATTGGCGTGTTGTAAGACGCACATATACTTGGGGCCACCTTAATTTAACTACTTTAATCCTTGCTCATCAATCCGTACTAGGAACAGGTAATTTAGCTAGTGATAATGATAACCCACAGCCTGTTTCCAGTTATTCGACCGGGTCAGGAATGGAATGAATGAATGAAGCCCCCATCTAGCGGCGAGGATAGGAATTGTGTCGGCTGTCGCAGCCTGTCACACTTCTCTGGGACAATGATTAATGACTGACAAATGAAGTGAAATGAAATGATATTGGAGAGTGTTGATGGAATGAAAGATGACAGGAAAAACCAGAGTACCCGGAGAAAAACCTGTCCCACTTCTGCTTTGTCCAGCACAAATCTCACATGGAATGACCTAGATTTGAACCACAGAACCCAGCGGTGAGAGTAGCTAGTAACTTTGTAAATTAAACAAGTTGTTCCAGAAAGAACGTACGATAAGGATAAATTACAAACTCGTATTTGAAAAGACTGGCTTTAATTTTACATGTCCAATATATATTATCTGCCTTGGTGCTATTTACTTGCCATGTATAGCGAGCATTGTCCGTTTTTCAGGAACTTTGCTTCCATTCATCACCACGCAGCGCCACACAATAGCAGTATGTCACAATAATACTAATAGTTACAGTGGGTTCAGAATGAGCTTCCAATATTTTGCTTTTGTGTTACGTACTTCATTTCAGATAACAATGGCGTTCAGCAATTAAAATTACGTGACATCACAGTTTACCGAGCAACCGTTTTCATCAAAATGCTGCCTGTCTCTTCGTTCTCGGATTTCTATCACCATGAACATATATTTTACTGCAGTAAACGAAACGTGGTGGGAATGTGGCAAAGAACAGCTCAGCACGCAATTCTATTTCATTAACCAACATAGGGTTATGTTAATAACCACAGACGTGCAGAACTGTTAAGAATGAATCGCTATAGACAAACAAGCCAAATTATTTTAACATTTAAATGTTTGCTAGATCATATTATTATTGCTATTGTATTTAAGTCGTACCGACTAAAACAGGTCTGCTTTCTTTCATTTTTCTTAATCTGTTTACTCTCCAGCGTTGGTTTCTCCCTCGGACTCAGCGAGGGATCCCAACTCTACCGCCTCAAGGACAGTGCCCTGGAGAGTGAGACTTTCGGTCGGTGGGATACAACTGGGAGGAAGACCAGTACCCCCAGACAGCCTCACCTGTTATGCTGAACAGGGACCTTGTCGGAGATGGGAAGATTTGAAGGAAGAGGGAAAGAAGAGACCGTGGCCTTAAGTTAGGTATCATCTCGGCATTTGCCTGGAGGAGAAGCGGGATAACACGGAAAACCACTTCTACTCAGTTGATCTCTCGAGGCTAAGTGGACCCCGTTCCAGCCCTCGTACCACATTTCAAATTTCGTAGCAGAGCCGGAAATCGAACCCGGGCCTCCGGGGGTAGCAGCTAATCACATTAACCACTACACCACAGAGACGGACCTCAGAGAGGTCTGCTGGAGACAATGGGATAGAAAAGGGTTAGGACTGGGAAGGAAATATCCTTAGCCTAAATTAAGTTAAAGCCCCAACATGTGTCTGGCGTAAAAATGAGAAATCACAGAAAATCATCTTCCAGGTTGCCGATAGTGCGATTCGAATGTAAAGTTGGAATTCAAGAGGACAAATTGGGGAATTATCCGTTTATAGAAAGAGGAATTAGAGATTGGAATAATTTACCAGTGGAGATGATCCATACATTTCCAACTTCTTTCAAATCGTTAAAGAAAAGACTAGGGAGACAGCCCAAAACGCAGATCAGCGGTGAATGTAGCATTGATTGATTGATCGATTATAACAAGCTAACAGCTAATGTACTCTGCGTGAACCACGTAGCCAACTCGTTCAGAGCTAGAATATAATTCCAACTTTTATTTTAAACAAACTTGTTTCCTTGCTATGCTTAAATCAACAGATATTTCTTCACCAACTGCGACAGACATCTTGAGAGTATTTTCATACCGTGCAAATGCTGGAGTAATATCCTTCCCTGTCCTGTCGTCGCTGAAAATTGATATCAGTGCGACTTTAAATCACTAGAAAGGAAGACGTGATTGGGAGGGCTGCTCAGACGAAGCAGAAACCAAACCAAAAAGAAGAAAAAAACGGGGCAAAGGAGTATCACGACCGATTTTTTTTTGACAGTACTTAAAATGTATACTGGTACTTATCGTTAAAATTATAGGCGCCACCAATTAACGGATTTTCAGTGCACAAAGGACAACGTATTAGGGATTATTCACACTATGGGTACGATCACGGTACGCTCACGCCACGGCCGCGGTCCAGTCAGATATTATTGAACTGACTTGATGGGAACTGTACACACTAGCGATCACAGTACGATCACGGTGCGAGCACGAGCAAACAACGATCTTCCCAAAGAATATTTGACCGGAGCGTGATCGTACCGTTCTATGAACGGACCGGCGGCAGTGTGAATACACCACGTGCAAGCAGCGCACATGCGAGCGTACAGTAGTGCCTGCGCTTCTCAGTACCCACCCCAGCTTCTGCCTTGGAGTTATGGCTTCTCTAAATGCTGAGTTTGTTTTCTGAAGTTCGGGAGCAATTTCTGACAGGATCATTTCGAAGGTACCAATGTTTATTCTAAAGTGCTGTAAAAATTTACTTTCACCGTCCATTAAATGAGGAAAGAGAGTATAATATTCCCCTTCATTTTTCCTATTAATAAAACGTGGATGTATCCAACATGTTCTCCTTGTACATTTTTTGTTCACATTTCTTCTTTCTTCTTCTTCATCATCCAGCGCAATCGCAATAATTGCCTATTCTCTCGTAGAGAACTCGCCTGCCATTGTACAGCAATAGAGGCATGATATTTTCGCTTTAACGATAAACACGACAAGAAATATTTTGAAGCGATTTTGAGATATCTTAAAGAATCATATGATTCAGGTTACGAAATCAGTGATTTTGTTTTGACGAATTACAGCGAATTAAAGCGACAAGGCCAGGTTAAAGCGAAATGCACTTAGTTAGCGATAAGTGCGAAAATGCAGTGAAATTCGTTGAAAATAACGATCTTGAAACTGTATTCCAATATCACATGTGTGAAGAGAAACAGATGACAGAATAACGATTTCTCAGTTCGACAGAAGTACCTCTTCGTATTAATTAAAATTGTAAAATCCCTTAATGGTATGGCCATACAGAGTTACAGCTGTGGCCCTATATAGAGAAAGGACAATTTGTTATTAATCTTGATTAGACCTACAGTATATTATAGTTCTAATCAAGATTATATAAGGCATAATTAATGATAATCAATTTTGTTTCTCTTTATCTACCTTTCACACAAATAACTCATAAATATCACGAATTTATGAATAATTTTACGAAATGATTAAAGCGAAATTAAAGCGATGGGGTCAGCCCTATTTCGCGAAATAACGCGAAAAAATGTTTCCTTTTCGCGAAATCGAACATAAATTAATGCGAAAAAATCATGCCTCTATACAGCAACAACGGCCTGATCTCAACTGAGTGTTCAAGACCGGAACTTGCCCTTAGGCTGCTCGTCCTAATGTGAATACCTACTGTTTGTGATCGGACTGTGACCGTGGCGTGAGCAGACCGTGATCGTACCAATAGTGTGAATCATCCCTTAGTTTTCCTCTACCAATATTATTTGAACATTCCGGGTTAATATTAATGTATTAACAATATAATCATAGGAACAGATGCGTGCAGTTTGGTTAGCCAGCAACGATGCGAATATTCCACCAGTATTGCCACGTAACATATGGATTCAGCATTGTTTCGATGTATTCAAACGGTAATCGAACTTTACAATATAAACAACCGTTGCCGGTCTTCAGACACACTAGAGATTCGAAAAATGATGTATCCAGCAAGTAATTAATGTACTAGTGAATGCAGTTAGAATGAAGCATTTTAAGGACATTAACTTGATCAGAGCTCGAACACTTGCCTAAGTATATTGGATTTATAAGACCAGTTGTCTTCTGACTTGGTCATTAAGACTGATTATTATTATTATTATTATTATTATTATTATTTTTATTTTTTTTTACTATTTTGGTTTACGTCGCACCGACAGATAGGTCTTATGGCGACGGTGGGATAGGAAAGGTCTAGGAATTGGAAGGAAGCGGCCGTGGCCTTAATTAAGGTACAGCCCCGGCAGTTGCCTGGTGTGAAAATGGGAAACCACGGAAAACCATCTTCAGGGCTGCCGACAGTGGGGCTCGAACCCACTATCTCCCGATTACTGGATACTGGCCGCACTTAAGCGACTGCAGCTATCGAGCTCGGTAAGACTGATTAATAATACGCATGGTAATGTATCACATAAAACACATCATAGTTAAAGGACGCTGCACACAGCGAATCCAGCCAACAGAACTCTAACAATTTCTATTCTTTGCGATACTGATATAAAATTGCATTCTGGTGGACTCCGTTACATATCACATCTACAAGCAGAAGCAAAATTAATGAATCATGAATATCAACGAAGTTTAACGTGACAATCGCTCGCCGTTTACGCGCACTCGTACGCACGTGCGGGTGACAGTCGGACCTAAGTGTGATTCCTGGTAGTGACGAACGAGTCCTCATTATACATGCCAAGCGGTCGGTTCGTCGTCTGTGACGTCAGCGGTAACACGATCAAGCTGAGAACGGCACTTTTTGTCTTCTCCACACAGATTGTACACATCTTTCTACACCCAAAGTGGTTCCTACATGTCAAAGGAATTCTTATTCCATTCGCCTCACACATTCAATAATGAAAAGCGATATGAATGAAAACACACACACATAGTCTTCATAGTTAGTCTTCTTAAGGCTCCACTTTCTACTTCCGTAACGAAAATTTCAACAATGTATTTGCTCAGGAGTCTGTTTCCAGTCATGTGACCGGGTCAGGAATAGAATGAATGAAGCCCCATCTACCGGCAGGATGGGAATTGTACCGGCTGCCGAAGCCTGTCGCACTCCTCTCCCCTACCCTAGACGCGAAGTGAAAATATCTATGCAGTGATCTATCAGGTCATGAGCTGGAAGGCAGCTGTCTGTGTATTATTATTATTATTATTATTATTATTATTATTATTATTATTATTATTATTATTATTTCGCAGTGAATATACACACATGTTTCAATGGAATCAGTTAAAATATGTTCGTATAGGTCATTCCTAACTAAAGAAGTAAGCAAGGTAAGTACTGATCCGGCTGATCGCATTTCGACAAGAGCGAATAAGATAACAGCACCGATGAAACAAAGGTTCTCGTGGATGAAATACAGACTGGTTTTCGTTTTAATTCTCAGGGATTTACGTTATTTGTTGAACTGTTCATGTTTATAGCAAGTTCAGGATAGTTTTTTTTTGTTGCTAGTTGCTTTACGTCGCACCGACACAGATAGGTCTTATGGCGACGATGGGACAGGAAAGGGCTAGGAGTGGGAAGGAAGCGGCCGTGGCCTTAATTAAGGTACAGCCCCAGCATTTGCCTGGTGTGAAAATGGGAAACCACGGAAAACCATTTTCAGGGCTGCCGACAGTGGGGTTCGAACCTACTATCTCCCGAATACTGGATACTGGCCGCACTTAAACGACTGCAGCTATCGAGCTCGGTAGTTCAGGATAGTATACCAATTCTGATAATAACCGATCTCTCGATGTAAATAGGCAACGAACTCAGGATAGTATACCAATTCTGATAATAACCGATCTCTCGATGTAAATAGGAAACGAACTGGTGAAACAGGTTGCGGCGAAAATCTTGGGTCCACAAGAAATCTTTAGATTGCTCTAATAGCAAGGAAAGATGTTTTTCTTCACCAAGGCCAGATAGCTGACTTCTTGCATGGTCGGGTGACAGGTGAAATATGGACGCTTAAATGGAGGCAACAAAGGCGAAATAACGTTTCTTCTTCTCTTCGTAAGATAACGTGAATCAACACAGGAAAAATACATTCACTGTTTGAAAATGCTTTTTATTTACTTTCGAAGACAAAGATGAATGATGACGAAAAACACTTTGTCGCTTCTCAAAATGTTTCTCTATATATCTAAAGCGCCCGTAAATGTTGTTCTGAGGGAGAAACTGCACGAACGAGATACCAGTCCCTCTCATTACTAAAAACCGTGCTAAGTGGCTCACGAAAGTAAAGCACTCGCTTTCCGAGTGCAAGTTGACTGGTTCGATCCCTGTTCAGTCCAGGGGTATCTGAAGGTGCTAAAATATGCCAGCTTTGTGTCGGCTGATGTGTGGGCAGGTGAAATAAATTATGTGGTACACATTTTCGACATTATATATATAATGTTATATAAAAGCAGCAGAAATTCAAGACAGACTTGTTTTTTTGAAAGAAAGTTGCGGAATAGAGAAAGAACGAGATAGGTGAATCCTAAGTCTGAGAAACCTTCGGCGATCATGTAAAGAAAGAGGTATTAATCTGAGAACAGAGAAAATGTCGTGTAGATTGTGTATTCGTAGCCCACAGTTGGTTTTATCAGTGTAACCTTCGCGTAGATCTTTGTGCACTTCCGTCAGCCAGCGGGGATAGGTTTTCCAGTTTTCTTAAAGAACGAGTATGAGTATGTTATAAGGCAGTCACTCGGGGCTCTCTTCGGGTGTCCGTAAAAGGCCAACCTCCTCTTTCTCAATGCGATGGTGATCTTTCTGATTTTCGCATTTAATCCCTCGAATGGATGATAAATATTTCAGACACTTTTTTGGGTCCAAAGATCTTCATGTAGAATTTTCTTTTCTTTTTCTCAATCGCAGGATCTTCTATTCTGGCCATTGTCTCAGTTTTGCCTCAGCGTATTTATTTATTTTATTTATTTATTTATTTATCTATCTATTTATTTATCTATTTATTTATTTATTTATCTCACAACTTTATAGCTTGTAATATAGCTCGTTTTTCGATACATTAAGTATAAGAAATGGAATTTCATCATAAATGTCATATTTACATACATTTACAATATACAGAACATCTTCATTAGATTTGTCGCTACAAAGTTTGCAGCCTCACATTTAGGGTCTATAGTGAGCATTCAGGAATGTTCTAACGATGTTGCAGTTCTTCAAAATTCCACCCTTTTGTGCCACATTGTGAGTGTAGATGGGAAGCTTTAGTATCTTCAAGTTTTCTAGAAATTTTTATTATTATTATTATTATTATTATTATTATTATTATTATTATTATTATTATTATTATTATTGCAGCACTAACAGCAGGACGAGTTCTGATTTCTCGAAGAATGAGGTTCATCTCTGATCGAGTTGCCCCTAACTCAATGACGATGTAAGAAAAAAATTAATAGAATGAATTGAAAATGATAGGGGCAGCAGGGCAAACCTCCGCGAGATATGACCTCTTGAGTATAGGATTCTATCCTTCTAGGACTAGGTACTGTAAGTCTTGAAAGGGCCAAGGTAGGTATTAAATGTTATTAATATTCTTCCGGCTTCCAGCTCAGAACACTGTGCCTCCGTCCTGTTGTTTCATTTTACGAGCACTTGTTCTAAGAATAAAAGGAGTTGCAAATGGTGTGCTAGGCAAGTGCAAGCGCAGTTAAAGCAGCATTATTGCGATGATACATAGCTGCGCGAGACGAGACCTGCAGCGGAATACACAACGGTTCATTTGGCGCGCCGTGCTTCCCAGAACACACTCCGGGAGGTATATTCTGCACAATAACTAAACATACACAAACTATACTGGCCTCTTTGCTAACATCAATAACATGCAGAATATAGGCCTCCATAGTTGCGCCCACTATCAAGACTGCTGGGGAACTAATGCTGTGTTGGTTCGATCCCAATACCAAAATAACAGCTATGCCGGAAAATAATAATAATAATAAAATAAAAACCAAGATATTCCAATACGGGCATTAATCTAGAATGCCTCTATGGCTCGGAAAGATTCTTTTTGAACAGGAATATAGGAAATCTGCCACCTCGGCAACAGCTGCAAATGAATATCAATGATGATTTGATTTATTGGTCAACTGATTGATTTAAAGCACACATAAATAAGAAAAAAGAATGCAAAGTCATATGGAAAATTCTACACCCAAAACTCGCAGGTGAACAATACAGATTCAGAAACAAACTCAGATTCAAACAATCCACAGACATTCATAGTGACATTAGAAAACGCAGATCAAAATTTTACGGATACATCGAAAGAATCAGCTCTGAGTGACTCACGAATCAAATAGTCGAATTCTACTACAGGAGTACAGACAAAACAGACGCTATGAAATGGACTGACGAAATAAGAAACGACCTTAAATTGGTAGGAATCACACAAGAAGATATCCAAGAAAAATGGAGACCTTTAGATCCAAAATTTACAAATGGCAAGCTGACCAAGAAGGTAAACCGAAGAAAACGACCGGAACAACTTGGACCAAAGAGAGAAAAGAAGAGCGAGAGAAATATTTCTGTTCCCCTCCCTGACGGGTTGGAGCAGTCCGCCTAAACGGGAATGCCAGGGAGAAAAATAACCCACAGCAAAAGAATGTAATAAGTAAGGAAATAAACGTCGTCTCTAAGTACTTTGCTGAGTCCTAAAAGAATTTATTCGCAACTAATAGTAACGTGCGTGATATGGGTCGAGTAACTAAACTTGAATTCACGAATTGGTGAAACTAAACTTCACCACTGGCAGCCCTGGAGATGGTTTTCCGATATTACTGGTTTTAGATCCCACTAACTACTTTTACGGTTTTGGAGACACCAGGAGTTACTTTAGGTTAATGGGACGAAAACTAATACGATTATTATTATCAGTAGTAGTAGTAGTAGTAGTAGTGGTAGTATTATTTGCAGAAGTTTATCTTGAAGCGTTTCATCCCTCTGAAATATACTTTTGCATTTTCCCAGGGATTTTGTACAATAGTGTTTCCGTAATAATTTTCTCCTATATCATAATTTCGTGATATGTGTTAACGATAATCCATAACAGCAGACAGCTTTGTAAAATACAAAATCACTTCCAAAGCAATTCGGAAAGCTTATTAACTACTGTATATCATTTTCATACGATGAGAGTATAAAAAATGAATTAAAATGAATTTGAATAGCAGACCACAGTGCAGTGCGACGAATACGAAAACAAACCACGACCTTCTGAAGTCAGTGAAAGCCCTTCAACTCCATACATGATTCAGTATGTGGAAAACCTCATACCATCACTCCCTTACGTAAGTATACACTGCAAAGGTAATTATTTTTAATTGCCATACAGCAAGCGAATGAACGAACGGACGACCCTATGGGTTTGAGAAGTAATTAGATCCTGTTAACCTGCTCCACGAGCACTCAAGTGGCTCATCTCTGCACGGTAGACTTGCAAAATGATAGTGGAGAGTTGCGGGCGCAGATAGGGACGACAATTCGGTCATTAACTCGGAAGGACGGACGTAGGATAGAGTCGAAGAGGTTCTGATTAAATAAAAAATATTGGTTTTTACAGTACGTCCCACCAAATACTACCATGATTTTCGCTTAAGTGCGGCCAGTATCCAGTAATCGGGAGATAATGGGTTCGAGCCCCACTGTCGGCAGCCCTGAAGATGGTTTTCCGTGGTTTCCCATTTTCACACCAGGCAAATGCCGGGGCTGTACCTTAATTAAGGCCACGGCCGCTTCCTTCCACTCCCAATGCCTTTCCTATCCCATCGTCGCAATAAGACCTATCTTTGTCGGTGCGACGTAAAACAAATAGCAAATATATATATCGGAGATGAGTGGCAACAGAAGACAAAGCACATCACAACAAACAATGGTCAATGTAATGTTATTGTTGATCAATTTTATGAGCTTTCTATATTGTAGGCCTTCATATTTTTTTAGACTGCGATATTAGGGCGTCTTACAAAATTATTTATTGCGTAGACTGTAATTCCTTATCTCCGACTTTACATACCGATTTTCATTAAATCCATTTTCTCGTGACTCGGCGTTGATAAGAACTTAGCAACAAAAATCCAAATTCATGAATATCTGACCATAGCCGGTATGGTAACAATGTATAAGACATAAATGATCGGAAATATAGTGCTGTATAACTTTATTTATGTAGTATTTATCGATACGACCACTAATAACAATTGTTTGGGAATTAAATTTTAGGCCTTCCTCTAAACTACCATTTCGTTCAGTGTGAATAAAGTTATTTATGGCCTAGATTATAGCGACTTATTCCCCGACTTTGCGTAAGTTACCGATTTTCATTAAGATAGGACCATTAATAACATAAATATTTGAGAATTCCATTGTAGGCTTTCCCCTAAACTATCATTTTTCTCAGCGTGAATACAATTATTTATGGCCTAGATTGTAGCGACTTTCCCTACCGATTTTCGTTAAGATACGACCATTAATAACAAATATTTGAGATCTAAATTTTAGGCCTTCCCCTAAACTACCATTTCACTCAGCATGAGTAAAATCATTTATGGCCTAGATTATAGAGACTTATTCCCCGACTTTGTATATCGATTTTCATTCAGATACGACCACTAATAACATAAATATTTGAGAATTAAGTTTTAGGCCTTCCACTAAACTACCATTTCAGTCAGCGTGAATAAAGTTATTTATGGCCTAGATTGTAGCGACGTATTCTCCGACTTTGCATACCGATTTTCATTAAATTCTCTTCAGCCGTTTTCTCGTGATGCGTGTACAGACAGACAGACAGACAGACAGACAGACAGACAGACAGACAGACAGACAGACAGACAGACAGACAGACAGACAGACAGACAGACAGACAGACAGACAGACAGACAGACATTACGGAAAAGTAAAAAGGTCATTTCCTTGTTGCTGTGGGCACGACTGATACAGAAATACCATCCTTTTTAAATTCTGAGCAATGTACAGACAAAACTCTTATTTTATATATATAGATGTAGTCTGACGTTCCATAGAAGTCGTGTTCGCGTGTCACCTAGTGGTATGCGTGCCATAGGTTCACCATCCCTGCCCTAGACCAATGAAATAAAAAATTCAAGGAGGGTCGACCGGGAAATAGAGCCAGCTAGCTGGCAAGCTGTTTTTTCGACATCGCCCGTCAACGATGATGGGATAGGAAAGGGAAGGAAGTGGCCATAGCCTTAGATAAGGTGTGAAAATGTTGAAAATGGGAAACCAGAGAACCCACCGTCTCCCAAAAATCAGAATTAACATTTTCCATAGCCTACTGATACTCAAGAGGCAGATGCTGTGAACAATATCAAGAGCTCTACAAACCAAATCGCTTCATACAATTCTTCATACTGCCATAATGTCTCTAAGTTTATTAACAGGGTATGGTGTTGTAGGGTCCGTACAACTGTGCACCATTTGAAGATGACACTCGGAGTGATAAACGTTTTGCTGTACTTGAAAATAAGGCACTATACAACCACTTCACTGGAGGAAATGCGTAAAACTAAGGGCCAAAAGGGACTAAGAACGACTGCAGGTTCGGAAATCTAGCAGCTAATATAGACTTACTAAGCAAAAGTGTCAAAATGCCGACAACAACCTCAAAAAAAAAAAGTGATGCCCGATTTCCAAACCACAGTACGAGAGGAACTACGACCCTTCCCCCCCGGTGAGAGAGAGTGAGAGGCTGTACATGGCGACAAGCGTGCAGCTATCCGGATGTTAGGTATTTACGTGTGTAGAAGACTAACTGAATGCTGCAGCCGTACATGGTTCTACCTGTCGTGCAGAAGGTAGTCAGCCTTACGAAAATACTTCGATTAAATGTCTGCCATCAAAGATTAAAAAGCTCCACTCAAGGACTCTCCGTTAGAAAACAAACCAGAAGTGATAAAAATATCGACCATTCACAATATGCATAATTAGTTCATATTTATTATTATTATTATTATTATTATTATTATTATTATCATCATTATTATTGCTACTTTACGTCACACCGACACAGATAGGTCTTATGGCGACGATGTGACGGGGAAGGGCTTGGAGTGGAAAGGAAGCGGCCGTGGCCTTAATTAAGGTACAGCCCCAGCATTTGCCTGGTGTGAAAATGGGAAACCACGAGAAGCCATCTTCAGGGCTGCCGACAGTGGGGTTCGAACCTACTATCTCCCGAATACTGGATACTGGCCGCACTTAAGCGACTGCAGCTATCGAGCTCGGTTTTATTATTATTATTATTATTATTATTATTATTATAATTATTATTATTATCTACTTTTAATGACACCTATGTCACTGATATCGACATGAAAATATGCACTTGTGCACACATTACCTGCTCGCCGGAAAAATAGGTGATCTTACTTTGGGCGTTCTACTTCATCCATGTAGAGTTGTTCCCCGTTTCCCCACAAGAAGCGGTGACACATAGTGAAGACGTTACCAATCAAATTCATAAGTGCAGACCACTCATTCTTATAGTATATTCTCTACGTAATGAGAGTCAACAGTGTACAAAGAATCCAGTATCCATCAGAACGAGGTACAACTGTCGCAAGCAGAGAACGTGAAATGACTGTCCACCAATGGAGAAGTACTGATTTCTATTTCTTTTTTTTAAGCTACTAGTTCTTATGGCGACGATGGGATAGGAAAGGGCTAGGAGTGGGAAGGAAGCGGTCGTGGCATTAATTAAGTTACAGCCCCAGCATTTGCCTGGTGTGAAAAATGGGAAACCACGGAAAACAGTCTTCAGGGTTGCCGACAGTGGGGTTCGAACCCACTATCTCCCGAGTGCAAGCTCACAGCTGCGCGCCCCCAACCGCACGGCCAACTCGTTCGGATGTATGTAGGCCTACGTCTATTTACAATCTGCTTTACGTCTTATGGCTACGATGGGATAGGAAAGAGCTAGGAGTAGAAAGGAAGCGGCCGTGGCCTTAATTAAGTTTAATTTGCCTGGTGTGAAAATGGGAAACCACGGAAAACCATCTTTAGGGCTGCCGACATGTGAGGTTCAAACCCACTATCTCCCGAATATAAGGTCACAGCTGCGCGCCCCTAATCGCATGGCTAACTCGCTCAGTGATAAGTACTGAAGAGCTGTCGCTAGCAGAATGAAAATTAAATAATAAATCTTCGTCCTAACATCGCTAGTGCACGAACACTCGAAGGTAAATATTAGACAGACAGCTCACACAAATAATTATTATCTATGTTCAGTGTACATAATTAGTGATATGAATTCCAACTTGACCTGACATTGAGATAATGGCACTTTGTCTCCGCCGCTCTGTCGGGTCAAGAGCATTAACCCCTGGAAAACAGGGCCAGAACGAACATCCGGTATTATACCAGCTCGCTGCATTTTCAGCTCCCAGTGCATGCTTCCACTGCCTTCCTACTAATTTCATCAAAATGTATAGGTTCGCTGCTCACTGTATATTTTAGTGAGCTGAAGATACTTCCACATAGTATCCTTGTGCGCCCTGGGGGCAGGCAGCTGGCATTAATGCCTAGTTTAAACGATGCCAGATGAGAGAATTGTTGCGGACAGTTCCTCTAATTATTGCGGGATAATAGCTCGCCAGTCCAGTTGAACGAGATCTCGTTCACACGAGGAAGCTATTGCCACGCCAGTAGATGACGAGAAATGACTGAGTGATCAGCATCTGTAGTGTTCCTTAAAACCAAACCAAACCCCATGGCACTACAGCCCTTGAAGGGCATTGGCCTACCAAGCGACCGCTGTTCAGCCCGAAGGTCTGCAGATTACGAGGTGTCGTGTGGTCAGCACGACGAATCCTCTCGGCCGTTATTCTTGGTTTTCGAGACCGGTAGTGTCCCTTAGGGAATTAAATTTATTTTGTAATTATGTGAAGAAAATTCATTGCTGAGTCATGCAAAGTTTTGACCTCAATCACACCGAATCCTTGAATGTTCATTTTATCGGTAATCTCAGAAAGTGCCGCCTGACGAGGATTTTTGTCTTTGTACAGGTCTTCGTGCTGGTACCACAAACAAAATCGTTCCCTATATAGCTCAATGAATTTTACGTTAGTATCGTCATCCTACTTTGGAGCCGTAATTACGCGAACAGCTTAGAAACACAGTCGGAACCTCGATATCTCAAACCTCCATTACCCGAATTTTCATTATCTCGATGTAATTTAAATTTCCAGGGCGTTTGTCCTATTCTTCACGTGTATTTCTCTATTACTCGAAATTCGGTTACACGAATTTCTCGATTTCTCGAAGCAAATATTTCCTCCCTTAAAACAAAAAATACTCTGCAACTCGAATTTTATGTAACATTACTGTGCAATACGGCATTTGTGGTTTGTGAGGAACAGTAATGTTAACAAGTAAGAAAAGGGTGATGCTGGGAGTTAATATGAAGGGAACTGAAAAACTAAAACTTCTAGTGATCGGAAAATCGGCGAAGCCTCACAGTTTCTTGCATGTGAATTAATTACCGGTCACTTACGAAAGCAACCCCCGAAGTCACGGATGACAAGATCCATTTACGAATCTCGGCTGCGTGGCATTGACGAGAAGTTTCAACATGAAGGGAGGAAAGGTTAATAGTAACAAACAGAAGAGACTAACGGATTTTATCCCAAAGGTGTTAACGGAGGTATGTTTCTTCTTTCACTACTGTATGTACTGAATTCTGTCTTCTAAAAAGTTACTATAATGTTGTAATTAAAGTAATGTCGTAAAGTAGAGTTTGTTTGTACATTTTTACGTAGGTGGTTTGAAAAGTTCTCGGAATGTACTAGAATTAAGTATCTTTCCTCGTGGAACTGCTTTTATTTTTCAACATAGTCTCCCTGTAGACTAATGCATTACCGAGCTCGATAGCTGCAGTCGCTTAAGTGCGGCCAGTATCCAGTATTCGGGAGATAGTAGGTTCGAACCCCACTGTCGGCAGCCCTGAAAATGGTTTTCCGTGGTTTCCCATTTTTACACCAGGCAAATGCTGGGGCTGTACCTTAATTAAGGCCACGGCCGCTTCCTTCCCACTCCTAGCCCTTCCCTGTCCCATCGTCGCCATAAGACCTATCTGTGTCGGTGCGACGTAAAGCAACTAGCAAAAAAAGACTAATGCATTTGGTCCAGCGATGTTCCAATGCCTTGATCCCATCTCGAAAATGAGATTCCTCTAGGCCTGCAAAATACCTCTCCAATTCGGCTGTCAGTTCTTCCCTTGTAGAAAATCTCCGTCCACCGAGGAAAATTTTCAGCTTGGGGAATAGATGAAAGTCTGATGGTGCCAAATCAGGCGAATAAGGTGGATGTGGCAACAATTCGTACCCCAGTTCATGAAGTTTTGCCATGACAATAACACTTGTGTGCGGCGGAGCGTTGTCCTGATGAAAGATGGCCTTTTTCCTTGCCAAACCAGGCCTTGTTTCGCGTATCTTTTCCTGTAGTTGGTCTAGGAGGTTTGCATAGTATTGCCCTGTAATTGTTTGGCCAGTAGGAAGATAATCTATCAGCAGAATGTCTTTTGCATCCCAGAAAACTGAGGCCATGACCTTTCCGGCCGAACGCACTGCCTTTGCTTTCTTTGGTGGTGGTATGAAAATTAAATATCGTATGACTGCTGTTTTGTCTCTGGGGTATAATAGTGGACCCAAGTTTCATCTGTAGTCACAAACCGGCGCAAAAAATCTTGTTGGGTGCACTGAAAACGGGCCAGACTTTGTTCGGACATTTCCAATCTGGTGCGTTTATTGTCCAATGTCAAGAGCCGCGGCACCCATCTTGCGGATAATTTTTTCATACCCAATTCTTCGGTTAAAATATAATATACCCGTTCAGAAAACATCCCTACTGCTTCAGCAATCTCTTGCACTTTCAGTCGACGATCCTCCATGACCATTTTATGCACTTTTGCGATAAATTCTGGGGTCGTAACACTTTTTGGCCGCCCACTACGCGGATCATCATCCAAACTCTCCCAACCAAATTTAAACTCGCTGGTCCAATTGGCAACAGTTGAAAATGAAGGAGCAGAGTCCCCCAGTGTGTTTTGAAAGTCGGCATGAATTTTGTTTTGCTTTCATACCTTTCTTTACGAAGTACTTAATCACTGCTCGAATCTCAGTTTTTTTCCATTGTCACAAATCACTACACGGGAACAACAACAAAGAGTTGTCACTACCACACTCCTGCAGCTAGAGCACTGACACGCCACGTGTTCACTCACAAAGGATGTGTGATTATTGCGCGGGAACCTCGTTGCTCTAGCACTGACATCTAGCGGTGATTCCGAGAACTCTTCAACCCGCCCTCGTAAATACTGTTAAAAATACTGTATTCAGTAAAAGCCCGTAGATACATATGATTCAATTATGTGCTATACATGCTCAAAAACGATATTATGCATATCTCGAAATTTCGATAACTCGAAATAAAATTTAGCTCCCGAGGTGATTCGAGATATCGAGGTTCCACTGTAATTTAAAAATTAAAGTGTTTACATTATCAAGACCACGCAGGCGGCTCCATCTCCCGGTTGACATAAGCGAACTGGCACAAAATAAATATACAGATACTGGCTGTCACGTTCACACGGCGCCAACTCTCCCGACAATACTGAGCTACGGGCGGTGGGGGTTGCAGGTAGGCCCAGTTGGTTGTCCTTAGTCTACTCTTGGAGACAATCGATTGTCTGGGCAATTGTGAGGGCAGTTGCCTAGACAGCTGGATCGAAGTGTTCACATGTAGCCAATAATTGTAAGCCAGTCAAGTGTCTTTTGACAATTGTCGCATCAACTGGCATTGTGTAAACTAGGCGTTAGGGAAGAACCATCCCAGATGATTTAGTGTACGCAAACAACTTAGGTGTCACTGTAGAGGCATACTAGAGAAATTAGGAGTGAGGTATTTTGCCGCTCCTTTCCTCACTCAGAATATGCTTTACATATCAGTCTGCCAAGCCTACTTAACGTCCACACCAACTGACACTATTAGCAACACTTTCATACCACTCATAACAGAGACTTGCGGATGATTTACTACTAGGCCTATTCGTTAAAATACCACTTTTCAACACAAAACTTTGGCACTCCCTGGCGCCTATTAACACTAACTCATAAAAGGGCGTAACATTACTAAATGTATGCCGAAATGTAGTATATTTAAATTGACATTATAACTTTATAGGGCCTGATGCTTTTCATCAGCAAAGTATCTACCGCCCACTAATTGCACACGCATGTCAAGGATGCGTAGGCAAGTTAAATGAATATTTAGCCAACATGAGAGCAAGTAACACATTTATTTATACTTTGATAATGTGTACATTAATACGTTTTTTAAACAAAACCTTCACTGATTTGGAACCTGAGAATTAAAAACTGTATATCGACGGCTTACTTCTAAAACCTCGTATGTCTCGATGTTCTTCCTACGCATTATTTTCCTTAATGGCCACGCCTCCCGGCCACATATGGATATGCAGTCCATCAGAACAATTTTCATTGTGTTCACTTTCCTATGCTGTTGTGTAAAGTAAAATGGACCTTACCATACCGTATAGTAGGGATGTTGTTTGCATCACGTATTCACGCACTCCTACGGTATAATGCATTTAAGGTTCAATTTCCTTTACAAATTAGCATAGGAAAATGAACTCAAAGAAAATTATTCTGATGGGCTGCATATAAATATGTAGCTGGGGGGCGTGACCAGTCTTAAGGAAAATAATGGGTAGAAAGAGCATTGCGAGATACGAGGTTTTAGAAGTAAGCCGTCGATATATAAAATAAAGAATTTTGCCTGTACATTGCTAAGAATTAAAAGAATGGTATTTCTACATCGGCCGTGTCCACAATAAGAAGATACCGGAATGTTATTCCGCGTGGTGATTCTAATAATAATACTAATAATAATAATAATAATAATAATAATCGTAAGGAAGGGGCGTGAATGCTGGGTGGTTTCTCCCAGGATGGAAGTAGCTTAGTGGCTTACGAAACTAATAATTTAATGCTAATTATTTTCGTCTCACTAACTACTTTTACGGTTTTCGGAGACGCCGAGGGGCCGGAATTTAGTCCCTTAGGAGTTTTTTTTACAAGGGACTGACGTATATGAGTACCTTCAAATACCACCGGACTGAGCTGGGATCGAACCCGCCAACTGGAGCTCAGGAGGCCAGCGCTCTTCCACCTAAGCTCCCTGGCCCGGCACTTACGAAACTGATACTCACTTATCAGGCCGTTTTTGCTTTACATGAGTGAAAAATACGTTGTTTCGGGATATCACACAAACCGGGGGTAGCAAGGTACCTAGGAGAATAAACAACTCGGTCATACACAATAAGAGAAGGAGGAGACTAATATTTATTTATGTGAATGAAAATAAAAATCCAGAGCCTGTTTCCACTTATTCGACCGGGTCAGCAATGAAATGAATGAATGAAACCCTCATCAAGCGGCGAGGATAGGAATTGTGGCGACTGCCGAAGCCTGTCTCACTCCTCTAGGGCCATGGCTAATGACTGACAGATGAAATGAAATGATAATGGAGTGTGTTGTTGGAATGAAAGATGACAGGGAAAACCGGAGTACCCGGAGAATAACCTGTCCCGCCTCCGCTTTTCTAGCACAAATCTCACATGGAGTGACCGGCATTTGAACCACGGAGCCCACTGGTGAGAGGCTGGCGCGCTGCCGCCCGAGCCACGGAGGCTCTATTTACAGTATTTATTTATTTATTTATTTATTTATTTATTTATTTATTTATTTATTTATTTATTTTAAGAAGTGCAGAAGCTGAAATGTTAACAGTACTGGAGGCGGTTGGTTGCCCATTTATATTTCCTTTTAGAACAATAATTACCAGTCACCACCAGGAGAGTAAGATATTGTTCAGACTTCAGTTTGCTCACAAAGGATTGTAGATCAAAGGCTGAAAAGGATAACAATGTTAATGAGAATCTACTTGAATGAGAAGTAATGTGCATACTCTGAATATAAAGCGCTTTTAGTCCATCTCATACCCAAAAATGAAAAAAAGAGTTCATTAACGATAATGAAAATTATAATCAACTAAATTAAACAGCTCCACTTGAAAATGTATAAAGCCAGCGAATTGTGTGTCGTCTCTCGTCAAACTAACGCTTGTTGCACAATACGCCACGCCTGTGTATTCCTTTGAATGTCAGCAGCTAAAGGTCCGCTGGGTCAACAGATTCATGCAGGATTCAGGTCAACCATTGTGATCTGCTTTCATCAAACTACGTCAGCACTATCTCAACGAGAATGTGTTAGTTTATAATGGAACACAAGAGGAGAGAGATTGCACGTAAAATGTAGGTTCCGAAAACAAACACCCACTCAGCCAGCCAGCTGCGAGCTAACAAAAGGGGATGGGCGCGCTGGAGGAAACAAGGGATGGAGCTGAACCTGCCTGGGATTAGCGCACAATGCACATACTCAAGTGGTATCAATGGGAAAATCAATGTTCAATAGATAATCAGTTAATCAGTAGATTTACTAGGCGGGATGTTTGAACAGGTGGAACACGGTACACAGCTTCCCCTCGATACTCCCGAGATAGCGGGGACGATGCACATCTTCGTATATAGGCAATGAGTAAAAATACAGAAGTACAGCTATTATAATAATGGCGTATGGCCTCTTCTATATAGTAGATATAGGCGACATGCATGCCTGTGAGGTGGGGTCCTACCTAAAATAATTACTAATGTTGAAGGCATCATTAACTCCCAGTCCCCGAGCCAGGCGATTTAACCAGTTAAGGTTGAAATCTCCAATCCTGCCGAGATTCGAACCTGGGATCCCTTGGACATTTTTTAAAAGAATTTGTTTAACGTCGCACCGACACAGATAGGTCTTACGGCGACGACGGGATAGGAAAAGCCTAGGAATGGGAAGGAAGAGGTCGTGGCCTTAATTAAGGTACAGCCCCAGCATTTGCCTGGAATTAAAATGGGAAACCATGGAAAACCATCTTCAGGACTGCCGATAGTGGGTGTCGAATCCACTATCTCCCGGATGCAAGCTCACAGCTGCGAGCTCCTAATCGCACAGTCAACTCGCCCGGTTTCCCTCGGACTATAAGGCCAGCATGTTATCCATTTAGTCATGGAGCTGGGCAGTAAAACTATCAAGTAATATGCAAACAAATACTGTGAATGTCGACTATGACATAAATGGACATGTGTTTTCTGACTCAAAATGATGCATTTGTAGCAACTACTTGTGCACTTTGGATCTGGAGATTCTTCTAAAAAAAAACTGTGCCATGAGTTACGAAGTTGTAATCGGTGGTTCAGCAAAATAAATGCTAATACTCGTCATTATGCACTTTTACCTGAATGCTACAGATACATCGTACGGGTCCTCTTCAATGTTTCTCACTAGCAGTGTATACTTTTCACAATGCAGTAAAAAAAGGGTCGACCCACTGCGTTTGTGACAACTTGTTTACATAGATGGCTGCACACTGGCAGTCTGTACTCGGCACGTCGGCAGTCTGTTGGTGGTATTCAGTCGAGTGTATGCTGCAGTTTTATTAGAAGAATTGTTATATTTTGTAAGAATATGAGAACCATTTTGAAAACGTGATAAAACATTCGAAACGAGTAAACATATACCAGGCAAAAAGATCTAAGAGATAAAAAGCTAAGAATGAACTCAATGCGTGGTTAAAGCAAATTTATTTTAATGATTTCAAGTCAATAATAACTAAAGCCAATGTGGTGAGTATAATCTTGACGTTCGATTCTCGCCAAAGAGGCCTGGGTTCTAATCTCAGTTCATCAAAGTGAGCTTTTAGATGTGGAAAGTCACGTCGCAGTAGTTCGGATTCCTTGAAATACAGTATATATATCATAGATCATTACTTAACATTAATAGTCATGTCTCTTAGCTCACATGCTTACTTATCAAGTCACGTAATTTAAATACAACGACAAGCATTGAAGGTCAACGCTAATGATTCGAATTCACGCCATAATTCTGGCTTTCAGAAATGTTGCAGTCTCTTTTATGATTACGATATTGGAGAAGCTGCTGAAGTACGGGTGGTACAGAGTAATTCAGGGAAGTGGGTCCCTGTAGGTGCTGTAGAAGACGTTGCCCGAAGGATGATGTAATAGCACTTTCTTATCCACAAAATAAGTGTTTAAAAAATATCTCGCTGTCTCACTGAAATTCTGCTTTAGATTTTCCCTACAACTGCAGTGCATAAACTTCTGTGACGACTACTGAGCAGTCTACCAGCCTCTGGGACACATCCAGGAAATACCTGAAGCAATATTGAAGCAAGCACATTGACATAATAACAAGAAAAACATTCCAGGTACTTAGCTTTATAAAAAATACATTGTTCAGAACTGCCATACATTGCAGTGATAAAAATTCAATACACTCCCTCATACGGTCTTCACTGGAATATTACTGCACAATATTCAATAAAACTGGATAACGTACAAATCGACTGTCCCTACGTATGCTCCCTACGAAACTCATAACTTTAGAGGAAAGCGCTATAAAGCTTCTCGAGCACAACCTGCTGCACACTTTCAGTACTTTAGGTTGCCTGATCATGCTCATAAATGCATTTTACGTTGTTTTTCACACACTGCTAAAGTATAGTCTATTCAAACAAAAGTCTTTTGCATTATAAAACGCAATTTATCACAGTTGCGACAATGTACGTAGGGACTGTCCAAATGAGGAGTCATGAAGAGGATCAGCTACTGTATACTTAGATATTATCTTTTAAGCAGACTACGAGACATTCTGAAACATCACGGAAATTCTTTATACGTGTGCAAATGCCAGTCTTATACACGTGCCTTAGTTTACGCCATCTCCTCTAAGTTCATTCTACTTTACGTTACGAGCCGCAACACCAGGCAGAGGCTTGTTTTTCGTCTATCAAAATGCAGAATGGACGATGACGGCGTTGAGCTCCCAAAACAAACTTGGATATTTAGTGGATATTTGTTGATCGTCGCTCGCTGAAGTTCGAAGAGTATAAGAGTATTTTTGTATTATTGATTTAACTTTTATTATACATACATACATACATACATACATACATACATACATACACACATAAAGTCTACAATCCTTACTGAATTAATTAACCGCTTCCACAATTCTCTATTTGCTCTGTGGTTTCGTTTAGTTCCACACCCCTTATCATTAAAACCTGCGTATAAACCATCGTCATCTTGGTCTCTCTTTAGTTCTTTCACCTCCAAGGCCGTGTCCATTACTCTCCACCTCCATTCGCGTCACATGATCCCACCACTGAAGCCGGTTTATGCGTACAGCTTCATCCATCGAGTTTTTTTAGTTTTTTTAATAGAAAATGCTATTTGTTCGGGGTGTCGACCTATAGAGTTCTTTTGCCCCTACTTGCACCATATGATATGAACCTGCGTGTAATTGGAATGGAGGAAGTGTAGAGTGTTGAACTTGAGGAAAGGAACGTTAAGGACGACACAAACATCCAGTCCCCAGGCCACGGACATGAATATCATTTTACAACTAAAAACTCTTGACCCAGCCGGGAATCGAACCCCGGGCCGTCGGGTGACAGGCGGACGCGTTGCCCCCTACACCGCGGGGCCGGATCCCATTGAGTTTACTTCTCACTTAACTTTTATTTCCTCATTCTGGGAGCCCTCATCCTATTATTCCCATCTGTTTTGCCAGCAATCATTCTCGCACTTTCATGTCCACAATTTCCAACTTATGAATAAGATATCCAGAGTCTATATACCTTTCACCCTCGTATAGTAAAGTCGGTCTGAAAACAAAATGATAAAAAAAAAATCGTCCAGATGCTGGCTTCTTTCTTACAGAATACCGTTAATCGCAACCGTAAGCTCACTTCATTAGCTCTGCTGTCCCGCTCCATGGCTAAATGGTTAACGTGCTGGCCTTTGGTCACAGGGGTCCCGGGTTCGATTCCCGGCAGAGTCGGGAATTTTTATCTATCATTGGTTAATTTCGCTGACACGGGGGCTGGGTGTATGTGTCGTCTTCATCACCATTTCATCCTCATTACGATGCGCAGGTCGCCTACGGGAGTCAAATTAAAAGACCTGCACCTGGCGAGCCAAACATGTCCTCGGACACTAAAAGACATACTCCATTTCACTTTTCATTAGCTTTGCTACACTTTGATTCGATTTCACTAAATATAGTGGCATACTTTTATTATATAATCTGTAAATTCCTGTGGATGGTAAATAGAGCTATTCTGTACACCCACTTTAAGAACTTGGGGCAAAAATGAACAGGTTATAGTTACAGCGTACGCTAGCAAGAGGCACACGACTTCGTACGGATTTTTTTTTTTTTTTTCAAGTTGCTTTACGTCGCACCGACACAGATAGGTCTCATGGCGACGATGGGACAGGAAAGGGCTGGGAGTGGGAACGAAGTGGCCGTGGCCTTAATTAAGATACAGTCCCAGCATTTGCCTTGTATGAAAATGCGGAAACCAGGGAAAACAATCTTCAGGACTGCCGACAGTGGAGCTCAAATCCACTATCTCCCGACTGCAGGTGAGAGCTGCGCGCCCTAACCGCACGGCCAACTCGCTCGGTATCGTACGTTTAAACAACTGCCGGCGACGACGTTAGATACGCATCAGCTTCAGAGTTATTGTCATGCATCATATTAAGACGAAGTTCAAACGGTAAAAACACTACAAGAGCACCCGTCGCTCTTCAACCGAGCCGTAAAAAAGAAGCTGTTGACTCGACTTGCATGATGCAGTGCCAGTGAATAACTGAACCCGGATACGAACGAGTTATTCGTACTAATTGTAGGAACAACATTCAGGGCCGGGCGAGGTATAACGTCCGTGGTCATCACTCTTGATGCTGTTAGGGCTATTTTAATAATATATTTTTGGCAGTCGGATCGATGGGCAATTCAGCCAGCTAATTATAATTTCATTTTTACTCGTGTCAGGAGAAATGCATGTATGCAACAGGGTTACCATTAGGAGAAATGATTATTAACGCATTATATTAGACAAGCAAAGAACGACAACACACACATCCATGCCCTAGACTAGTTTCAAACCAGCAGGCAGGAGAAGTTCAGTTACAAAACCAACGCCTTATTTCTTGAGCTGCTACACCGGCCGGCGTTGTTAGTGCTTGAGACTTATCTGGTTTACCTCTGTGAGATGAAACTGGTGTCCGCCTCTGTGGTATAGTGATTAATGTGATTAGCTGCCACCCCAGGAGGCTCGGGTTCGATTCCCGGCTCTGCCACGAAATTTGAAGAGTGGTACGAAGGCTGGAATGGGGTTCACTCAGCCTCGGGAGGTCAAATGAGTAGAGGGGGTTCGATTTCGACCTCAGCCATCCTCGAAGTGGTTTTCTGTGGTTTCCCACTTCTCGTCCAGGCAAATGCCGGGATGGTACCTAACGTAAGGCCACGGCCGCTTCCTTCCCTCTTCCTTGTCTATCCCTTCTGATCTTCCCATCTCTCCACAAGGCCCCTGTTCAGCATAGCAGGTAAGACCGCCTTTGTAAGGTACTGGTCCTCCTTCCCAGTTGTATCCCCGTCCAAACGTCTCATGCTCCAGGACACTGCCCTTGAGGCGCTCGAGGTGCGATCCCTCGCTTAGTCCGAGGGGGAAAACCAACCCTGGAGGATAAACGGATTAAGAAAGAAGAAAGATAGAGATGAAACTGGTAACCTGCGTTATTGCAAGATCTGAGGTACTGTTGATATTTGAATCATCATCATCTGTTTACCCTCCAGGGTCGGCTTTTCCCTCGGACACAGCGAGGGATCCCACCTCTACCGCCTCAAGGGCAGTGTCCTGGAGCTTCAGACTATAGGTCGGGGATACAACTGGGGAGAATGACCAGTACCTCGCCCAGGCGGCCTCACCTGCTATGCTGAACAGGGGCCTTGTGGAGGGATGGGAAGATTGGAAGGGATAGGCAAGGAAGAGGGAAGGAAGCGGCCGTGGCCTTATGTTGGGTACCATCCCGGCATTCGCCTGGAGAAGTGGGAAACCACGGAAAACCACTTCCAGGATGGCTGAGGTGGGAATCGAACCCACCTCTACTCAGTTGACCTCCCGAGGCTGAGTGGACCCCGTTCCAGCCCTCATACCACTTTTCAAATTTCGTGGCAGAGCCGGGAATCGAACCCGGACCTCCGGGGGTGGCAGCTAATCACGCTAACCACTACACCACAGAGGCGGACTGATATTTGAATACAGAGTACTATTACTAACTTTAAGACCAGGTATAATTCCAGCAATTTCTAGACGAGAACGTGAAAATAAATGCTGTCAGCACTAGGATTCGAACCACTATTTTAAGATCGGTGCAGTTTCCCTAATTTATCACTGGGGATGGTAAAAGTACACAATAAAGGTAATCGGGCTGAATTACAGTTACATGAGAAATATTTTACTCAATTACAATGAATTCACAGAACGTGAGTCTTCAGGAAATCACAGTCCTTTTTTTTACGTGGGGATGGAATGATATCAAAGTTTGTAAGAAAAATCATTATTCCATTTTATGTTTTTAGCATAGAAACACTGAGACTAAAACTTTCAAAATGATTGCTCACAAGCAACATTTGCAAGTCAGATTCATGTTCTCATTGTTTTCAGGATAACTAATTCAAAATATTTGAATGGAATGGGAATTCCTTACTTAACCCCCTCGCTGTCACGAGTTTATTCTGCCTCCATTCTCCACCACGTAGTACACGATTATCTAAATCTCAACCAGTAACCGCAACAAACTGCCCGTAAATGAACGAGTGCGCGTCATATCCTTGGCATTATACCCTTGGCGCGACGCTTTACGAGAGAAGGGGCTCCAAAGTTGACAAACCACGACGCGATGTGTAGTCTATCAATTACTAGAACGTAACTATTAGGAAAATGTATCGATTACAATTATATTTCGAGAAGTAAATTACGAGTAAAAATTTGAAAAAAGTAAAGATTATAAGTAAAATTTACTAAAAAGTAATCATTACAAGTAATTCCATTACTCAATTACTTCCAATATATCGACGGTTCAGTTCAATGGTATTACAGCCGGGGTGAGTAGCTAGGACGGTACAGCGCTGATCTGAGCCCAACTTGGCAGGTTCGATCATGACTCCGTCCGGTGGTATTTAAAGGTGCTCAAATACGTCAGTCTCGTGTCGGTAGATTTACTGGCACGTAAAAGAACGGAGGGACAAAATTCCGGCAACTATGCGTCTCCGAAAACTTTCAGAAGTTGTTAGTGGAACGTAAAAACCAGTAACATTATAATTAATAGTACTACAATTAAAAAATGGATTAATACTAGTGTTTTAAGATCTCATCAAGTCCAATAAAATAATATATAAACATTTCACCTCTGATAGTCCAATTTTTTATGCGTAAAAATATACAGAAGTAGTTCCCGCGCATGCACTTACTAATTCTATTATACGGCTGTTGCACTACAAATGAGACTTATATTTATCAACAAGCTATCTTCCTTATCCTCAGGTTCAAAAGTTATTTTCGTTTCCTAGAGGAGGTCATGCTGTTACATTCCTCGCCGAGAGTCGACTCACACAACAGATGACGTAAGGTGTGACGCAAGCAACGTCTGCGGCATATTCTCTGGGGACAGCAATGCCCATGCTCAGCATTGTAATTGTTACAGATGGGTTTAATTAAAGCTATGACACTGACAGGATGGGATATTTCAGTCTCGACTGTCACCAAGACAAGAGACTCGAGAAGTAGCACCTAGTTAACCGCGTGTTTAACACTGCTTCTTAAAGAGCACAATACGTACACAATTGCCCTTTCATATTAATTCCTTCATCTCAAACACGTAGCAAAGCTCGACTGAATTTTTTTATACTACGGGGATAAATTTACGATAGATGGAGAAGTGACGGTCAGTGGACCTGTGGGATAGCAATCGCATCCAGGGTTTAAAGTTTCAGGATCGAATCCTGATGCAGTCGGTTGTCATTTGAAGAGTACATGCACGTAAGATAACAAGTGTCAACAGATGTATTTGTCTCGTTTTAGGGGAAATTTCCGGCATTACATAATCTAAAAAAGCTGATAATAATTGAAAGGACCTTTATTATTATTATTATTATTATTATTATTATTATTATTATTTAACACCACGCTAGCAAAGATAGGAATTCAGCGACGAGGGACAGAAAAGCACTAGGGGGAAAGTAGCAGCCATGACCTTAATTAAGGTACAGCCCCACAATCTGACTGATGTGAAATGGTAAAGTACGTAAAATCGATGTTGTTCGAACCCAAAATCTCCCAAATGAAAACTCTTACATCATTACTATTTACCCAATAAATTGAATATAATAATAATAATAATAATAATAATAATAATAATAATAATAATAATAATCTGCCGATAAAAGAATGACTTACGTGAGCACCTTGAAATACCACCGGACTAAGCCAGGATTTAAATTCCCAACTTGGGCTCAGAAGGTCAGCGCTTCTACCGTCTAGGCCATTTAGCTGGGCTATTTTTTTAGGTTGAAGTTATTATTATTATTATTATTATTATTATTATTATTATTATTATTATTATTACAGTAATCTCTATGGCTAAATGGTTAGCGTTCTGGCCTATGATTCAGGGGTCTCGGGTTCGATTCCCGGCCAGGATGTGGATTTTAACCTTAATTGGTTAATTCGTCTGGTTCGGGGTATGGGTGTGTGTGCGCCACCTACATTAATAAATATCATCTTAGGTAGGGCCTCATCTTCACAGACATGCAGGTCGTCTACAGGCCGTCAACTAGAAAAAGACCTGCACCAGGCCTCTGCGGAAACCATACGCTATTATTATTATTATTATTATTATTATTATTATTATTATTATTATTATTATTATTATTATTATTCACCGGTATAAGTACTTCTCAAACACTTACGTAACAGTTATAAATAAGACGAAGACGCACATAATGTTCTGAATTGACATTTTTTTACTTTAACATTGGTGTATTTCTCATCTTTGAACCCTTATTTCGATTAAAGGTAGGTTTTTCTATACAGGTGATTCTACCTCCTGTCAACAGCTTCTGAACAGTTGTTCCACGGTGATGTTTTAGCGGTCACCCAGAGTGCAGTTCAACTTGGATGTTTTCGCATTTACATTCCAAAATGCTGTGGTACTGTCGAATTTTAAAAACTAGGGAAAAATCGTTATCCGAGGCCCAATAATTACGGTTAAACTTCGTAAGGGACCACACTAACGCTACTTTTTAGATAAGCACTGGTGAATATAAATCCATGGCCATTACAATATATGAACATCATCGTTGTTTCAAGAGATATAATATCTAGACGACCTATGATTCGTAGCAACGCTACTATGCACGCGCCAGTTAATAAACATTACTGGCATATGACTCAAAACGACTGCACATAAAAGTGAGTGGCATACACGCAAATACTAAATTCCTTTTTTTTTTTTTTTTTTTTGCTAGGGGCTTTACGTCGCACCGACACAGATAGGTCTTATGGCGACGATAGGACAGGGAAGGGCTAGGAGTGGGAAGGAAGCGGCCGTGGCCTTAATTAAGGTACAGCCCCAGCATTTGCCTGGTGTGAAAATGGGAAACCACGGAAAACCATCTTCAGGGCTGCCGATAGTGGGATTCGAACCTACTATCTCCCGGATGCAAGCTCACAGCCGCGCGCCTCTACGCGCACGGCCAACTCGCCCGGTTACTACTAAATTCCTACACGATATTTAACTTATACGACTTAATTTTCATTTCCATCGCCATTTCGTTGTGCATTTAAGCAATTATTAGTTTCGTGTTCACAAACCAAATACCCAGCAGATTTACATAGAATATGAACCACTGTAACATGATTTCCCGTTTAGAAAATTTCATGTGCGTTAACCCCGAGAAAAGTATTTCAGTTACCTTGGTCGGAGATAACTAAGAATTATCACATTTCACTCGAAATTTTGCAGACGTATGTACTAGGATACGAGTAAATATAACTGAAAAATATGTTACTTCCCATGGCAAAATTATCACAGTAGTCACCAAGGCTCAGACTATGTCTTCCTGGTGAGAGGTTCTACCTACATTCAGCACTTGGTAATGTACGAGTATGCCGGTTTAACGTCCTAACAGATACTAAATGTTCTAGGATTTAACCCATCCGTTTGGTCTAAGAAAGCCAGGTTGTACTTGCAAGTTAAACCAACAATTACACTAATATCTAAATAGTCTCTCTCAATCAGGGAAGAATTTCAGCAAGCTAAATAATTTATATAGCTGTTTTATTAAATTTTTGTTTCAGAACCATGGTATTGTAGATTCATTCTCGCAGTTTATTATCATTATTATCATTATAATTATTATTATTATTATTACCCTATTTATAATTCTAAACATAATGAAAATACTTTGTTGCAAATATTAAATTAAGAGAGGAAATTTAGGCCTGCACACGTTATTATGAGCTGTGCTTTAAGCGTCCAGGCTGCAAAACTCAGTGAATGGATTATGTGCCTGCAACTAACACTGTAGCCCCATTTGTTTTAAAGTATCTTTCTATGAAATCATTAAAGGCTGAATCCAATGAGCCCGTTATGCTGATAGTCAATTGATATTTTGGAGGAAAGCAATCAAGGAAGCAAGCTGTTGTCATGGTCATAGCACTGGCCCTCTCCCTAATAACAGGGACGTGACTTCACATTTGCGGAATCCCATATCTTGTGGTGGGGATTCAAATTGTGGTCGCATTTATGAGAACGCTGTCGCTCAATTATCCCTTGTCCGACTCGTTTGCTGAATGGTCAGCGTACTGGCCTTCGGTTCAGAGGGTACCGGGTTCGATTCCCGGCCGGGTCGGGGATTTTAACTATCATTGGTTAATTCCAGTGGCTCGGGGGGGGGGGTGTTTGGGTGTTTGTGCTGTTCCTCAACATCCCTGCAACTCACACACCACACATAACACTATCCTCCACCACAATATCACACAGTCACCTATACATGACCGATGGCGCCCACCCTCATCGGAAGGTCTATCTTACAAGGGTTGCACTCGGCTAGCAATAGCCACACGAAATTATTAAGCTATCCCTTACCGGACGAGTTGGCCGTGCAGCTACGGCCGCGCGGATGTGAGCTTGCATTCGGGAGATAGTGGCTTCGAACCTCACCGTCGGCAGCCCTGAAGATGGTTTTCCGTGGTGTCCCATTTTAACACCAGGCAAATGCTGTACCTTAGTTAAGGCCACCGCCAGTTTCTTCCCATTCCTAGCCCTTTCCTATCTCATCGTCGCCACAAAACTTGTGTGTTGGTGCGACGTAAAGTAACTTATTAAAAAAAGGCAATCTATCCTCTTCCATTTTCCTCATATACTGTACGTCGTAGTTATCCTCACCCCCTCCCCGCGGAAGTCTAGAAGCCGGTTGTTACGCAGAGCTTTACCAGCGCGTTAATTTCTAGCTTTGCGAATACCCTCCTACTCTTTTACACTAGCAATCATTCTCGCTTTTTTCTTCTCCGTTGTCTACATCCTTACATATAATATTCGTGACGCATCTGCTAATCCGAAAAATCGTGTCCATACCGCGGATCTACCATATATATACTCAGAAGTGTGAAATCCAGGAATCAAAGTTGAACGGTCGAAAATGTATATAATTGTATCAGCGGAAGTACAATTATTTTGGTTTAATTATCTTAATTACAAGCACTTTTTAAAAAACTAGTATCCTTTGCTTTCAGAACTCTAATTATGTTCAAAAAGTGAGCAAACCTGACTTGACGAACCTAATGAAACACAGGAATGAACATAGCACACATAAAGCAACGAGCGGGAGTCATTCTGTCAAAATACGACCAGTGTTGCATAAAGTACGACTGAATACTAGCAGGCCGCTGCCATACCAACTAGAAGCCGGTCCATTTATGCTGTCTGCGATTTATTAAAATTTAAAATATCATTTTCTATATCTTGGTTCAGTTACTTACAGCTACACCGACATGAGAGTACAAGTTTAATGTTAGGATAAAGGAAACAATTGGTACATAATTCTCGTATATTGTGCCTGTTAAAACTGCAATCGGAGACAACAAAAGGTTTCCACTGTGATGCGCGCTCGTTGTGTTACTGCACGATAATCTGTCGAAAGAGCTTCTTAATGTTGTGACGAACACAATACGAAAGCGTATCATATGTTTCCCCCATAGCTTTGTGTAAACCAAACAGAAATCATCGACTACTACTGACGTAAAGGCAATGATGTCACTGAATCTCAAGGTTTATCTCTCCAAGATGCCATGCTATTTGCAAAAGGTGTAGTGCTCTATCAATAACATGCTATAATATTGTCCCATTACACCTTCAATGGCAGTTCATGACATCAATTATGGCTCACCCAATACAGGAAGTAACGAAATGCGTACGGTACACATAGCCATCGCTGCATATTACAATAGAAAGTAGCATCCTCTACTGTCTCCTCATATGTGTACGCTGAGGGAGTATCTTCTAGGATAGTCTACACAATGACGCACATCGGTTCGATTCTAATTAAGAGAAAGCGCCTTCGAAGAAGTATCGCAACCATCCCACATTGTATCATGAATGAGAACCATGAGTCATTAAATTACCTGATACAATGAAATGAAATGGCGTATGGCTCTTAGTGCCGGGAGTGTCCGAGGACAAGTTCGGCTCGCCAGATGCAGGTCTTTTGATTTGACTCCCACAGGCGACCTGCGCGTCGTGATGAGGATGAAATGATGATGAAGACGACACATACACCCAGCCCCCGTACCAGCGAAATTCCCTGCCGGGAATCGAATCCGGGACCCCTGTGACCAAAGGCCAGCACGCTAACCATATAGCCATGGAGCCGGACACCTGATACAATGACATACACCGATGTAACTCAGTAACTCTGCCACTGAATCACTCAATATCAGATGAAAGGTATTGGTGAGTAGAAAAGAATCATTTTTCACCGTTGTGGCACAACTGAGAAGGTTTATGGAGAATGCACCCGTGTGAATCATGGTCGCAGAAATTGCAGCGACCATCATGGTTTCATGGACTCCTTTTCTCCAATCCTTAATGTAACAGCATAAGACAAAACGTATATGGCAGACGAGTAAGTTACAATCCCTTGCCCGAAGTCTCATGAGATTGCTAGACTTAAACCGAACAACTGGTCATATATGAGAAAGGGTGCATATAAGCCAAAAAGGTTATGGCTGAAGACCGGTTCAAAGTATTTAAAGAACCAAAGCTCGATTCCAATAACAGAAACAGCGGCCGACTAACGAAGATGGTACCGGGCTGAGCGGCTCAGACGGTTGAGGCAGTGGCCTTCTGACCCCAACTTGGCAGGTTCGATCCTGCTCAAGGTGCTCAAATACGTCAGTCTCGTGTCGGTAGATTTATTGGCACGTAAAAGAACTCCCACGGGACTAAATTCCGGCACCTCGGCGTCTCCGAAAACCGTAAAAGTAGTCAGTAGGATATAAAGCCAATAAGATTATTAATAACGAAGTTGGTTAGGCGCTTGCCTATTACGCGCCACCTAATTGGACATAAGTCATGTTTTTCAGTGTCGATTTGCCAACGACAAGACTGAAAAAACTATAGACATAATTGAAAAAAAATGGCCTTTACATATTTATCATAATATGTGCGATAACGTTCAGCTTGTAATTTTAATCCGCTTTTCTTTCTCAGTACTGTAATAAGGTAACATACCGTAAACACATCTATACAGTAACGTAGTCTATATGATTCCAACGTGACTTGATGAATCTAAAGATTACAATTAATGAACTACATTCCGGTTCCGTATTGACTTTAAATAATATTTAAGATGAAATTTAAAGAATTATGTAGCTTTTAAAACAGACCATTTATTAAATGGCAAACGTGTATTGAACAGGTGGACTTCACGCAATTAAATCCTTTTAGAATTTCATATTATTATCTGAAGATGAACTGATTTTGCGAAACATGTAATTCTGTGTTTGGCCGTGCGGTTAAGAGCGCGCCGCTGTGAGTTTGCATCCGGGAGATAGTGGGTTCGAACCCCACTGTCAGCAGCCCTGAAGATGGTTTTCCGTGGTTTCACATTTTCACACCATGCACATGCTGGGGATGTGGATTAAATAAGGACACGGCTGCTTCCTTCTCAATCCCGGGCCTTTCCTATCCCATCGTCGCCATAAGACTTATATGAGTCGGTGCGACGTAAAGCCAACTGTAAAAAATAAAAATCTGTGTTTGATAAAGGTTATTTTTCAAGTGTTATACCTGAACTTTTATTTCACTTTAATTTATATACTGTTTTCGACCGACAGGAACTCCAGTTTCACATTCTCTCCCATGATCAAGGTTAAGGTACTGAACCTCGGCTTGGAATCTGAGAGCGTTTAAATACGACAGTTAGTTGACATATTTAAAATTCCATTTTCAGGGCGAAATTCCGGCACTACAGCTTTCCGAATAGACGAAGAGTGTTGAAGATACAACATTCTCGCACCGAGCGAGTTGACCGTGCGCTTAGGGGCACGCAGCTGTGAGCTTGCATTCGGAAGATGATGGGTTCGAACCCCACTGTCGACAGACCTAAAGATATTCCGTGGTTTCACATTTTCACAGCAGGCAAATGATGGGGCTGTACCTTAACTACGGCCACGGCCGCTTCCTTCCCACTCCTAGTACTTTCCTGTTCCATCGTCGCCGTAAGACCTATCTGTGTCGATGCAACGTAAAGCCAATTGTACAACATTCTAGTAAAGCTTCTCACACTTGAATTAGAACCTGGATCTATCTAGTCACATCATACAATCGCACACTGATATAGCCCAGATAGTAAGGACAACAGACTAACCCGGTTACAGCAGCACAGGTAACAAAGATCCGATGGCTGATTCCCACTATTGACAGATGTCATTCCGATGTGGGTTTATACATCTTTCTGTGAGCAAATGCTGACGAGATATATTCCAATGCTTGGAGAACGTGTCGTAATCTTGCAAAATATAACGACAGATTATCTTCTACAGCCGATGCAATAACACAATCAGAAAACAATCAAACAAATTAATCAGAACAACGTCTGACTCGTTGGCTGAATGGTCAGCGTATGGCCTTCGGTTCATAGGGTCCCGGGTTCGATTCCCGGCCGGGTCGGGGATTTTAACCTTCATTGGTTAATTCCAGTGGCTCGGGGCTGGGTGTTTGTGCTGTCCCCAACATCCCTGCAACTCACACACCACACATAACACTGTCCACCACAATAACACGCAGTTACCTACACAGGGTAGATGCCGCCCACCCTCATCAGAGGGTCTGCCTTACAATGGTAATCAGTAATCGGATCTTTGTTACCTGTGCTGCTATAGCCGGATTAGTCTGTTGTTCTTAATATCTGAGCTATATCAGTGTGCCATTGCATGATGTGACTGGCTTATCCGGCTAGAAACAGCCACACGAAATTATTAAATCAGAACAACAAGGTGAATGACTGCGATATCTCTAATCCCAACAAGATACCAAGGGAATGACACTGAAAACTGTCGCTTGTAACTAAGATGAACATCGCTGAAACTTTTGCTAGATAGCTACTTTTGCAAAGTAGGAGCACTATACTTTTAGTTTTGATGGTATGCAATGTATGTATACTCGAGTACTATATGACCGTTCCTGAATGGCAGTGATCGGAAGGAAATCACTCCTGAGGAAATAGTTCATTCGCCAGACGCGTAATTTCGCTCAGAGCGTGTCTAGATGTAAGTTGCAGGTACGTCAGAGTGACACTTCACCAAGCGGAAGGGCAGTCAACTCTCCAACAAACTGGAGTGCAATGTATATTCAATAAAGGAACGTTGATGAACAGCACCAGAAAACACAATCCACCTTCCTAACACCTGATGGCCGAATAACCCTTAAAAGGTGTGCAAGTCAGATAAACACTCATAACTGTTTCAACCACAAAAGGACCAAAGATGCACTTCGTCGAACTGTTGAATGCAGGCGAGCGATCTATCAGAAAAAAAAATATAAATAAGCTGGCAAAGAACGACCGACGATGACGTTTTCAGCCGTCCTAATGTTAAAGCGATTCTATTAACGAACCAAGGACCATCAATAGGTGGTGTTGGAAAGTACGAAAGAAATGTCCCTACACAACAAACTTGGGATTTAGTGCCAATTTCATTTGGCTCTTGACCAGCGAGGAAGGTCGTTTAAGCTCTCCGAGAAATTCGTACGCGAACATTTCTTGAATAAAGACCAATCGAACACTGATTAAAAACTCAACTAGGGAATTACATTTAAAATTTAAAAAACGCCGTTATTGATAGAACTGCATTGCTCCAAAAATAGATCGAAAACTCCGGAACTTCGAACGGTAAGATTACATGTGATCACTGCACTTCACTCCAACATACCGATGGTTGGATCCTCGAACTGCTGCAACCACACGTAGAGCTCTTCCAAGTCGACGACGCTCTGCTTGCGGGCAGCCTCCTCGTCGTCCTCCATGGCGCGCGAAAAACACGAGCACTTACGCACAGAATGGGCTACATGCCGTCTCACAGCTTGCCTTGCTACTGGCGGCGAGCCGGCCGGGGCCTGCGGGCTCGCTCATGCACCATGTGGGCCCAGCTCTGCGCATGTGTTACATGCTCCGCCCACCCACAACACACTTCCACTGCCACAAAAATCGATATTACAGAACAATGGAATCGTATTAAGAATATAAAACCATATGCATTTCCCCTAGGAATTCTATAATTACGACCACTGATGTTTCAAAATGCCATCTGTAATATGAGGATCCTTCGGCTGACTATAAGTGTTAGAAACAGAAAGGGTATACATAGACAGGAAGTCATAAAATACACACACATGCCAATAGCTGTGTTTTCAGTACAGATAACACAGTCTATCTTTAATTCACCTTTGTCTAGGATGTTAAATTAAAGAACAAATCAACATATCTAACATAAACAAGCAGTCGAAGATGTTGAAAGAATACTAATATTCTCAAAGAAGTAATTCTGAAAAAAAAAAAAAAAGGTTTGTTCATTAGAAAACAGTTTGCTTAATAGTGACTTAGATTTTCTTCAGTTTTCCCTGTTTTTTCCTGAGACTACTGGTGCCACCCTGACTTATTTTGGGTTTTGGCCGGGGTTGAAGACCAGATGCCCCTCCAGATGCAATGCAATTTTTCTAGGTGGAAATTCCATCATCTGATTCGCCAGGATTCGAACCTCGGTCGCCTGGGCAAGTAATTATTAATACGAACAAGTATCTGTGTATTAATGTATTGAACGTTACTCACTGATTAATTTGTTCTCTTCATTCAATCCAGATCATCGATTTTATGTTATGAATAATCTTCGCAGACTCGTTGACACTGAATTTCGCTTTGTTCAAGAATGGACCCGAACATTTCATCTCTTACCAGTTATGTGCGATATCATTGAAAAGTTTATCACATTCTACGTTTAGTCAAAGGGAAGGAACGAAAGAGTCGTAGCTCTTCTAGCTTAGAGATTGTGATTGTAATGTGGATGTCTTTAAATTAACTAAATTATTTGAACGGATGCCTAGAAAGTAAAACAAGGCCCTTTCTCAGATTTTTCCTTGAATGTATGGGGAAATCATCACTCTGAGATCTGAGCTTGAAATCCACCTTAACTCGAGAGAGAGAGAGAGAGAGAGAGAGAGAGAGAGAGAGAGAGAGAGATCTTGCGATTACTATCCTCCTTGTGATTAGGTCTACTTGTTATAGTAATAATACAAATGGAGACAATCTGAACGTTCTCTCTCCTGACAAGCGCACAACATTGACTTATATGTTTTCATCAACTGATTCGCTTGTCTGAAGACGGAACAAGGAATTCATTGCGTCGTTTCTTCCAAGTGGTGCAGCACTATTTCACAGCAGACCCTCGAATAGGATCTGTCCTGTTTTATACGTACGCGTACTCACCTTACTCATCAAGGTGGACTGAATAAGGTGAACCATATTGAGAGACCTTTAACATTTCCAACAAGTACTCAAATGGTTCGTATCACATGAATCGATGTAAGGAGTCTTATTACCTATTGTAAAGAAGGAATAATTTCCGTCTAAGGTCGATTAACAAGCGGATTTAGATTCATAATGGTATCTACAATCACCTCTTCTTCTAAAAAAAAGGTGGTTGCCTAGTTGTACTTCCTCTTAAAACAATCACCACCACCATCTAAAAAAATAAGAAACCTGGGTCGACTATACGAGAACAAACGCCTTCTAACGAGAATAAAAGATGATGTATAAAAGAGCCCACTGAGGGTTTTGGCCTGTCAGGATGATTGCTGGCCACATGGTCTGCAGACTTAGGTTGTCACATGGTCAGTGTATTGCCGTACTGCTTGGCTTTCTTGACGGGATCCGTTGTCTGTTATATTAGATAGCTCTTCAACTGACCTCACAAGGCTGAGTAAACGCAATCAACCCACCAATATATCAATCAGTATTCAATTATCTGCATTTAGGGCTGTTGCTCAGGTAGCAGATTCCCTATCAATTGTTTCCCTAACCTTTTCTTTAATATGTTTTCAAATAACTTGGAAATTTATCGAACATTTTTCCCTTTATCAATTATTCCAACCCCTTACTCCTCGTCCTGAAAATGAATATTTGCCCCAATTTGTCCTCTTGAGTTACAACTTTATCTTCATATTATGATCTTTCCTACTTTGTAAAGCTCCACTCAAGCTTACTAATGTCATTCCATGCCATCTCTCCACTGACAGCTCGGAACATATCATAAGGATGATATTACCAGTAGCTGAAGGAGAGGTAATAATATTTTTCAATGGAGATCCCAAAATCAATGACCGAGAGCAGAATTCGCGAGAATTTCACCCATTCCATTCCTCAGTCTAGGACCGAAATCCTCGGATGGCTTGGACGAGCTGAGTATGAAACTCGGCGAAGAGGAAGGCACGCTACCTCTACATCACGGAGCCAGCAACTAAGGACTATACAGATAAGTGTTGTCTATTGCGGTAAAAGAGGAAGCACTGGTAAGATGTAAGTAGAAGAAAATGTAAGTCAAGAGTATTGAAAAACTTAATAGAAATGCAGAACAACAGTATATACCCTAACCCCAAATAAATATAATCATACACATAAAAGACAAAAACACAAAACTTGCATTCACGTAAGTAGAGGCAGCTGATGACTATGGTGCCCTTAACCTCCTAAAATTCAACAACAAATAAGTTCAATAATAATGCTCTTTTGTAGTGATGATAAAAGTTCCGATGAAATATACTAACTCCTCTGATATTTTAACGGTACATCAAGGACCTCAGTCGAGTGCTTTCAACCCTACCTGAACGGCCATCTTCAGTTGCTTACGTTTCAGGCCACTACAAATCTAAAACAGAAGTTGGAGTTCGCAATTTTCCTTGCTTCCAATAGGCGGTCAGATCCACATTACTCCAACTTCGGTTAACTACTACTAATCTTTAACTTCATTCAATACAACTGCAAGAAATGTTATCCTCAGTGATCAACTCAATGGCAGTCAAAAAGATGTGGAAGTCTGTAACAGCCATCTTTAATTATGTAGCAATTAAACTTTTCACTTTAAAGTACCGGTGTCAGTTGATAACAAATTACATAATTTATTTTATCTCTCTAAACATGTCCATTTAATTGTACATCCGAATAATGCGGACAGCCAGCCTGGTTGGTTGTAAACTGTTCTATAGTAATACGTAAGGGAGGATGGTAACTTGACAGGAGAAGGATAAACTGTAGTCTGGCACACTGAATAGACAACAGAGAACACTATTCAGAACGTAGACCACCACCATATGGCAACCGGTCCAGCAGAAAGACAATGCATACTGTCTGGCATGAAATCCGACAGCGGGCTCAACAACAACAATTACCCATCTCATCAGCTATTGGTTCTGAAGGTTTAGAACAATATTCCCTCACACCGCTGACTAGGTTAATTCAAAAGCTAACTCTAAACGCTTAAATAAACCATGTATGTTCTTAGATTTACCTAACGAGTACAGTCAAGTCTATAACACACTCAGTTACGGTGTATGGGATGACACAGTAGCATCCTATTCAGCTGTTCTCTATTCGATTTCCGAATTTAATTTGAGGGATTGGACTGATGCGGATTAAAACAGTACCGTGGCTTTTCACTTCAACTTCGGATGAATACTTCTACTTTCTTCTCAAGAGAAGGCCATCTGGCCTTAATTTTGCCACAATAACAAAAGCATAATTAACCAATACTAGCTTCATTTGATCACGACATACAAGCAATTTATCCAATTTTTCACAAATACCAAGATTATGAGGGCGTTGATCACAATATCTTAAGCTCCTTAAATGAAACAATAACAACAGTTGTTGTGAACACTCTTGATGCTGTCGTTACGAGGGGCAACGCTGTGTTATTTTCACGCGAAACCCGGTTGATTTGTTGTCTCTCTATAACTGGAACTGATTACCTCTCGGATGTGGCACGTAACCCGTGGCTTGAAAACAGAAAACATTCCCGTAGTTCCCTCAAATAAGTTGAAAATCAAGAGAACATCTCATTGAGGAAGATGTCAGTCGAATGGTATATTGCCATTCATTAGCTTCTCACGAAAGCAAATTACCTTCCCGTCTTCATGAATCCGTTAAGTGGCGAGACACACAGTAATAACTGCTGAAGGCATGTAATAGTTGGATAGCTCCGTACAGGATATTTGTAGTAGCAACGTTCATTTGTTGTTGCTATTATTTATTTTACGTCGCACAGATTCAGAAAGGTCTTTCGGCGAAGATGAGGTACGACAGAGCTAGGACTGGGAAGGACGCGAAGTAAGGTACATTTGCCTGGTGTGAAAATGGGAAACTACGAAAAAAACCCACTCGAACCGCATAGCCAAATCGCTAGGGGAATGTTCAATTAAAGAAAGTGAATAGGAGAGAAAAGCTCCTTTGTTTCACATATCAAAGACTTAGATAAGTCTATAAACATATTTTTTTAAAATCAAATGTCTAGAATCTTACTCTACTTTTCAATAAATAGTAGGGACTTTAGCTATATATGTGAAATAATGCATACAGTACAATAATAATGCAAGGACACCTTAGTTACAGACACAACTCAGAGTGTGCAAAACTACATAGTTTAGAGTTAACAACTACTCGATACTTCTTCATAAGCATCGAATTCAGCATGCCCCTGCTCGGTGTGAAGCAGAACAGCCACTCTGACGTTATGACACCTGATTACAGGCTACGACTGACAAATGAGTACTGAACGCAGCGATACTTTACCTTCTATTGCTCAGTAATCACCAAAATATAGACACGTTTCCTTTTCCTAGTTAGGAATAACCACGAAATGTACACTGTTGGAAAAATATATAAAAAACGGAAATTATATAACTCCTACCTAATTCTTACACTATTCAGAGCTTAGTTGTAGATCTGCGTACAGATGTTCATAACGGTAACAAACTTCAGCACAAAATTAGGGCGCAATCTTCGGTTTTTTTTTTTTTTTGTGTAGTTTTAACGACGCTCTGACACATCGAAGGTTTTCTGGGACGCAAGGATGGGAAAGGGCTATGGCTGGGAAGGTAGCGGCCGTGACCTTAATTAAGGCACAATCCCAAGATTTGCCTGGTGTGAAACTAGGAAACTACTTCTTCAGTGCTGCCGACGGTAGGATTCGGACACACCATCTCCTGAATGCAAATCTTCGGAATAGTTCATACAAATCAAGCAGGTTATAAACATTATGCCATAACACAGTTATCATAAAGACAAGGTGATGCAGTGCGGACAATGGACCATACTGAGCTGTTCTGTGTCACTAATAATCTCAATCCCATGAAATGAGAACGGGAAGTGCTGACACACACACAGTGAGCTCACTCATACAGGTCAATTGCATATTTGCATTTACAAGTAGTCGTGATGACTGAGTGAGTTTAACCAGAAATTGAGTGGCACACACACAGGACAGCAATGTGCAATCGGGAGGAATGAACTTAAAAAGCATACACGAGCCAATTCCTTGGGGCAGTAGCAGCAAGGTTGGGCCAGCTAAATATAACGAAGAAGGGAGTTCGCAAACAGTCACCAACCAGTGGCCAATTAAAGGCCAGTATTATAATAGAGGTTTAAACTGTTGGTTCAGTTTAAACTTAGGTTTATCTGTTAGTCGCGTATTATATAACTTAATCATAAGTTTAACTACAGATTAATTTTATTGCAGCCGGGCTGAGTGGCTCAGACGGTTGAGGCGCTGGCCTTCTGACCCCAACTTGGCAGGTTCGATCCTGGCTCAGTCCGGTGGTATTTGAAGGTGCTCAAATACGTCAGCCTCGTGTCGGTAGATTTACTGGCACGTGAAAGAACTCCTGCGGGACTAAATTCCGGCACCTCGGCGTCTCCGAAGACCGAAAAAGTAGTTACTGGGACGTAAAGCAAATAGCAGTATTATTATTATTATTATTATTATTATTATTATTATTATTAATTTTATTGCAGAAATCATGTTGTAGGACCCCTAATAGCACTGCGGTTTTATGCCTCCGGTAGTCTGTTTATTACAATGGGAGATTTCGGAGGAATTCATAAGGGCACTGTTTCACGGACTATATAAATATTTCTGTACTAATTGCACAAGCAATTCTATTTCCTTACAAGTAAAATTAGGACAAGGTTTGTTGTTTTTATCCGCCATATTAACAACAAGAAGTAAACAAAATATTATTGATAGTCATCTTTTCTTGCTAGTCACTGCAAAACATTATCGACAGTCATCTTTTCTCGCAAGTCACTGCTACCAAGATCGTATATTTCCTTCTTCACCTCAGTTTAACTTAGGCGGCCATTATAAGACTCAACATCGGTTTAAACTCAAGTTACAGTTTAACTCAATCTTCAGTTTATTCTTTATAATACCGCCCAAGTAACAACACTATCACATTTTTCTTTACTAATGATCATACTAACATGCAACACAAGTTACCTCTCCTAATAAACAAACAGCTTTATTTCTTAAAACTTTCCACAATTTTCTCCAAGACTATACCATCAGTCTTACAAGTGTGACGTACCTACGAATGCCATCCGATAATAAAGAACCTGTTCAGTTTTAATCCGGATACCACTGGTATCTCCCAAATAAAAAGCCGGGCTGAGTAGCTCAGCCAGTCGCATCTGGGTTAAGTCAAAATTCATTATACCTATTAATATCCGTTTGTTAAATTCGTGCCCTGGTCTTCCCCTACAAAAAATTAAAAAATCAGGCTACCTTCCATATCATATCTTCCAAACACACAACCCCCCAGTGGGTGGGGGACGCAAACGAATACACCCACGGTATCCACTGCCTGTCGTAAGAGGCGACTAAAAGGGGCGACCAAGGGATGATTATATGAGAACCATGAAATTCCTTGTGATTCGTACCACCACGCGGGGAACACCATGGGTCGCTTTTACTTGCGCGTAGTACCACTATGTTAGGTACTACATAGGTTTGTGATTAGTAGCAAACGAGAGCGCGATGGCTTTTACAGTACCTGTGATTAGTAGCACTATATCAGCGACACCATGGGATGACGGAACCCATGGTTCTGGCTTGCCTATGATTAGTATCCACTATATGAGGAACACCAAGGGATAGTACGAGTCCCTGTGGTTAGTACACTTAGGGGATGAACACCATAGGTTTGCGTTGCCTGTCAAAGGCGCCGCAATGTGCGAAACACAGTAGGTCTGTAATACATGTGCGAATTTCATTACCTGTGAGTAGTACCATAATGTGTGGAATACCGCGAATCTACGCTACTCTTGATTAGTACCGCAACATGACAAATACCATGGTTCTACTTATCTAACGGTAAGTACCATTATGAGGGGCTGATGACTTGGATTTTGGAATCCGTCCGTCCGTCCGTCCGTCCGTCCATCCATCCATCCATCCATCCATCCATCCATCCATCCATCCTTTCTTCGTCCTCACGTTTTGAATTGTGGACAGTGGAGGATTTTGTGTTTTTAATTTGTCATTTCATTTCGTCTCATTTCGTACCATTAGGGGCCCCTTTAAACAACAAGCATCAATCAATCTATCAAGAAAGATAATGTGATGCATGTATCAAACAAATGGATTGCAATGAATGAATGTTCTCCCGCCAGTTTCGGCAGATCCGGAACTACGGGGTGGGAGTATTCTATTCTAATAAAAAGTCCGTAAAAGTAGCTAATGGGACGTTAAACTAATGTTGTCTGTGGTCCAGACAGCATCTCTCTGGTGGCTCATAAAATTACATCAAACAACTAAACAAAGCACAGATTAAAATCAAACGTAATTTACTCTAACACTAAAAACAAATTGAAACTAAAATAACTAATGCAAGGTGCAACCACCCGTACAGACTGCCACGAAGGCAAAACAAGAGTAGCCCATGCTACCCCTAGCCCAGCCGCGTACTCTCATCACTTTCTCCTTTCACTCAGGGTACGTCTAACAGACGCTGGTACTCTTTCACCACTATCGCTGGGAGAACTTAACAGGGATGAGCATAACAAATAATGGGATATGAATTACTAGCGACTAAGTGAGAAATGAAATGGCGTATGGCTTTTAGTGCCGGGAGTGTCCGAGGATATGATCGGCTCGCCAGGTGCAGGTCTTTTGATTTGACACCCGTAGGCGACCTGCGCGTCATGATGAGGATGAAATGATGATGAAGACGACACATACACCCAGCCCCCGTGCCAGCGAAATTAACCAATTATGGTTAAGATTCCCGATCCCGATCCTGTCGGGAATCGAACCTGGGACCCATGTGACCAAAGGCCAGCACGCTAACCACTTAGCCATGGAGCCGTACGACTAGGTGAGAAGTCCGTAACGATGTCACTCAGCTATCACGTCCCGGTTACACGTGGTAAGACACGGCTATCCTTCTATCGGTTCGTTAAAAAAGTAAACTAATGCCTTAGATAAGGCATACCTAACTCATACCCTAGCTACAATATTGTTATAATATTTTGAATTTGCAAATACTGAAAGGCCGGCGAAGATGCGTGTGCCAAAGAGATTCGATCGTATCTGATAAAACAACTTCCCCCATCCCCACCCACTATTGTAATTTATGTTCGCCAGCAAAAGTAAGAAAACGGTTTATACGATTCAGCATCACGATTCAAGTATTCCTTACTGGAAGTTTCTAGTATTTTTTGTATTCTATTTTCAGTACTAGCATGTAACCGCGGCTTCGCCCGCATTTATTAATTCAACCGTTAGACGTTTTAAGCCATCTATTTAAAAGGAACATAAAAAAAGAAGTATTTATTACTGCATATGGTTTTTACATAAACTGCATGAATTTTATTTTTACTTTTAATGCTTAGAATATCGGGTTAGTGGATGGTACGAATTATAATACAACGATATGAAAGATCGTATTACACTAAAAACAAACAAAAAAAAAACTAATGTAAAATAACTAAGGTGTACGGACTGCCACGAAGGCAAAACCCGAGCAGCCCTGCGTTAAAAATTTCAGATCTCTGCGTGCCGTAGGTAGATCTAGCTGGGCATCGCATATATACACATAAACAAACACTTCCGGATATTACGGACTTAATATGGCTCCTCGTGTCGGAGACCGAAAATGGCTTCCTATGCCGCGAACGTACTTATAGAGCATCCGCAAAAACTATATTAAGTGTCCTTCCATTTGAAGCTAAAATGTATGCTGTGTTTGCCTTTCCTACTCTTGAACAACCCACACGCAGTTGACCACGGGAGAAAAATCGTTTCCGAAGATAGAGTCCTACAATTTTGGGCGATTGTCCTTGTACCTTGTTGATGAACATAGCGAAAGTCGAACAAACGGGAAACTGCAGACATCTGAATTGAAACAGTATATCCAAACGGATGATTTGAATCCGATGAATTAATACTATAATGCCCTCAACATATCCAGCCATGATGGTGGCTTCAATAATATTAGGCATCAGTTTCTTGACTGAGAGTCGTGTTCTGTTGCCGAGGGAAGGAGGATTTAGATTGTTGGGAAGGATAATTAGTGCCACAACTGTCCGCTCCAATGTTCGAGGATACTCCGAGTGACTCCAAGTTGTTCAAAAGCTGTGTCGTGTAGCTGACAGCCTCATCTGTACATGTCGTGTCGATAGACATTTAAATTTGTAGAACACCCCCTAATTCTTGTAAACACTGCTTGTTGGTGACGCTGACAGCTTCATTTCTTGGAGCAAGAATTGCTCTTTGACATGGCCATGCGTGATCGGTGAAATGCTGTGCTCAACTATGACAAAAATAACATTTCAGATCTCTGCGTGCTGTAGATTTGGCTGGGCATTGCACACACAACCACTTCCGCACGTCACGGACTGAACGAAAATTGCTCCCTATGCCATGGACTTATCCGGCCCCGCGGTGTAGGGGGCAACGCGTCCGATCCCGGGTTCCATTCCCGGCCGGTCAGGGTTTTTAAATTGTAATTATTAATATCCCTTGCCTGGAGACTGGGTGTCTGTGACGTCCTTAATCTTACTTTCCTCACACACAACATTCCACAGTACCGCCATTCCAATTACACGCAGGTTCATACAACATGGCGCCAGTAGGGGCAAAAGATCCGCATGAGTGACGCCCCGAACAAACAGCATTTTTAAAAAATGCCATGGACTTAAACTGGTACCTAACTGATTTATGTTCTACTATTTCTTGTTTATTATTATCTATCATATGTACTAGGCCTATATGCTTCCTCTAAATAAAATATAAGATTGAGTTAATTAAAAGAAAATACGGTTCATGTTTTATTGCTGGTATAGCGAAATCCATATATTCACTGAAATTTTAAGTGAATGAAACGAATATCGGGTAAATAAATAAATAAATAAATAAATAAATAAATAAATAAATAAAAGTAACGCAATATCCGCCTCTGTGGTGTAGTGGTTAGTGTGATTAGCTGCCACCCCCGGAGGTCTGGGTTCGATTCCCGGTTCTGCCACGAAATTTGAAAAGTGGTACGAGGGCTGGAACGGGGTCCACTCAGCCTCGGGAGGTCAACTGAGTAGAGGTGGGTTCGATTCCCATCTCAACCATCCTGGAAGTGGTATTCCGTGGTTTCCCACTTCTCCTCCAGGCAAATGTCGGGATGGTACCTAACTTAAGGCCACGGCCGCTTCCTTCCCACTTCCTTGTCTCTCCCTTCCAATGTTCCCATCCCCCCACAAGGCCCCTGTTCAGCATAGCAGGTGTGGCCGCTTGGGCGAGGTACTGGTCATCCTCCCCACTTGTATCCCCCGACCCAGAGTCTGAAGCTCCAGGACACTGCCCTTGAGGCGGTAGAGGTGGGATCCCTTCCTCAGTCGAGGGAGAAACCGAACCTGGAGGGTAACCAGATTAAGAAGAAGAATGCAATTAATGAAATCAGATCTATACCTGTATAAAAATTCATGTAAAAACAAGCCTACGTTAACAATTTCAGATCTCTACGTGCCGTATGTAGATTCGGCTGGGCATCGCATACTTACACACAGACAAACACTTCCGGATATTACGGACTGAATATGGCTCCTCGCGTCGGGGACCGAAAATGGCTTTCTACGCCATGGACTTAAAATGGCTCCTTGACTTGTATCACCGATCTTATGTACGCTGCTTAGCGAGAGTGCGTCTGTGAATTTAATCCTGTTGGCAGCACGTTGGATTGTCATATCTCAACACACGTTTTCAGCTGGTTTTTCGTTTATAACAGATCAACAAACGCGAAAATTAAAAATCCAGCTTCAAGGTGCATTTGGACCCTCTTCCACTTACGTATGTTAAAAATTTCAGATCTCTGCGTGCCGTACATTTAGGTGGGCATCACTCACACACTCACTCTTTTTCTTTCTCTCTCACTCCCTTTTACTATTATAGATTAGCCCCAAAATAGAATGACTAAGAACGCAATGCCCTTTAACGAGGATAGGGTGTGGCTAATGGTTTTACAAAACAAGTGTTACGAGCTCTCCTACTTGTCAGTACAGTGAACAGACCTTAAGAACTGGACGTTTAAAAATCAAATACTTTACATACTTGGTAGAAACAGGCGCCCTTAAATGCGAGCGTACTCCATTAAATCAGGTTCAAGGAAACTGCCGCATACATACCTGAAAAAGAAAAGAAAATTATGTTTATTAGTAAAAAGTTATATACAAAATGTCATTCTACTGTACTATGAAAAACATCAGATGCAGGGTATTTTATGTTTGTCCTTATCTGTATGCTGGAAAATGAGATGTTGTGATCATGTGTGCCATAAATACCCCACCCCCGCTATCGGTAATAGAGCAATCTCTACAGCAGATTTATCTCTTATTTGGACAGCGAATTAGAAACGAAGTCCGCCTCTGTGGTGTAGTGGTTAGTGTGATTAGCTTCCACCCCCCGGAGGCCCGGGTTCGATTCCCGGCTCTGCCACAAAATTTGAAAAGTGGTACGAGGGCTGGAACGGGGTCCATTCAGCCTCGGGAGGTCAACTGAGTAGAGGTGGGTTCGATTCCCACCTCAGACATCGTGGAAGTGGTTTTCCGTGGTTTCCCACTTCTCCTCCAGGCAAATGCCGCGATGGTACCTAACTTACGGCCACGGCCGCTTCCTTCCCTCTTCCTTGTCTGTCTCTTCCAATCTTCCCATCCCGACTAAGGCCCCTGTTCAGTATAGCAGGTGAAGCCACCTGGGTGAAGTACTGGTCATTATCACCAGTTGTATCCCCCGACCCGATGTCTGAAGCTCCAGGACACTGCACTTGAGGCAATAGAGGTGGGATCCCTCGCTCAGTCCGAGGGAAAAGCCAACCCTGGACGATAAACAGATTAGGAAAGAAAGAAATTAGAAACGAAGATTCCTACTCTAAGCCTATGAGAAAAAGAAATCACCCAAATATATGCTTCAGACGGGAAGTCACGAAATGAGAGCTACAAATGGAATTCCAGCCCTCCAGACACCTCTCGTTTTAGTGTAAGTTGGTTAGGAGTAACGTGGTTTTTATTTATTTTATATTTTATTTGCTCGTAACACATGACAAGAATAAACACTTATGTATATAAACGAAAACGACAAGAAGTAGAGCTTATTGAAAACTAAGACCGTAAGATGCATCCCCAGGTAAAATTATCCCGTCAGTTGCGTCCCGTGCTTATTTCGTGGGTATCGGTACGTAAGTTGCGTCCCCTAGTCTTTAGAACTGAGGGTTGTCCGTGTCCATTAATTTATTATAACAACATGTTATAATACTTAACAGTAATATTTCAAAACATAAACTGTTTTTATAATAATAATAATGAAATGAAATGGCGTATGGCTTTTAGTGCCAGGAGTGTCCGATGACTTGTTCGGCTCGCCAGGTGCAGGTCTTTCGATTTGACACTCGTAGGTGACCTGCGCGTCGTGATGAGGATGAAATGATGATGAAGACAACACATACATCCAGTCCCCGTGCCAGAGAAATTAACCAATGATGGTTAAAATTCCCGACCCTGCCGGGAATCGAACCCGGGACCCCTGTGGAAAAAGGCCAGAACGCTAACAATTTAGCCATGTAGCCGGCCATAATAATAATAATAATAATAATAATAATAATAATAATAATACTATTGGCTTTGCATCCCACTAACTACTTTTACGGTTTTCGGAGACGCCGAGGTGGCGGAATTTAGTCCCGCAGGAGTTCTTTTTCTTGTCAGTAAATCTACCGACACGAGGCTGATGTATTTGAGCACCTTCAAATACCACCGGACGGAGCCAGGATCGAACCTGCCACGTTGCGGTCAGAAGATCCGCGCCTCAAGCGTCTGAGCCACTCAGCCCGGCAAATAAACTGTTATGAATAGCATAGACTACTTAATTATAAGTTAACATTCTCCTTCCATTTACAGACTTCACTCCGAAAAGTTTTGTCTATCTCAGTGGCATGGTTACAAATGTTTGTGCAATAGTGACACAACTCAAGAAATACAAATCTGCAATTACTGCAGACTCCAGCATTTTCTACACATTTGTTTCATAATTACAAGGCACAAACTTCGAAGACAGTTCAACATGATGACTGTAGCAATAATGTCACATCTCAAAATAACTGCATTTCAATACTAAAGGAAACTCTGGACTCATTTACCTCAGAACTTAAGTTTTTGAGTTGTGTCACTATTGCAGCCCACGAGCTATTATGTGCAATTAATGGGCACTGTCTTAGGCTATATTTGGCTTATATTGGAAAATGTTAAAATACAGTAGTCTCTACAGAATGGAATCTTGAATATATTTTGTAGCCATGAAACACATGATATATATACTGCTTTTCCCTGAGCACAGACTCCATGTTTTTCCACTAAACGTCAGCAGAAGTATCAAACCAACGTACGTAGGTAAGGTAGGGCTCTCGGTGAAGCTGCGGAATGGGCTACCGCACGTGATGATACCGTACTCGATGTTTTAAACTAATGCAATTCATTGAAAATATTAAAAAAAATATGTTGGGAATAATCTCAACCGGCTCCTTGAGCGGTCAGCGAAGTGGCCTTACGTTTACAGGCCTCCGGATTCGATTCCTTGCCGGACAGGGAATTGTAATTGTCTGGTTAATTTTTCTATCTCAGGAGATTGGTGTTTGTGTTCGTCCTAACATGCATCCTCATTTACAAACAACACATCACACTACAAGCCACAACAGAAACAGGCAATAGTGAATATTTCCCCCCCCCCCCCTTCATAGGGTTGACGTCAGGAAGAAACATCCAGCCATAAAAATGGGCTTAATCCACAGACAGTACCGACGTTAAGTAGTTGGGGAAGGACTAGGAAGAATAAGTATTGGGAATAATTCACTGTTACGCTGTTATGACACAACATGCTACGTAGCCTATGGAGGGTGAATTAAAAATAGTTGATATGCAGTTAACTTGATTAATAAAAACAAAACAAGCACAACAACTTGGTACACCCCTTGTGGGACGTCATTTAACCTGCTCCCGTTCAAAGATGCAACTAAGTGCAATGGAGTAATGCAGGAAGCAGTGCCACAATATCCGGTTTAACCTGCTAAAGCACTGGTCTGCACACTTTTTCTTCTGATCTACGACACACAGAGGAATACAGCAGCTACTCATTTGACCAATGTTTCACACACAACGAGGCATCTGTCAAATACATGATTATCTCCATTAACAAAGAAATTAAACCAACAATATGATGATTTATTTTTTGCTATTTGCTCTTTGTCGCACCGATTCAGACAACAGGTCTTATGAAGACGATCCGATAGGACTGGGGAGGTAGCGACCGTGGCCTTAATTTACAGCCCCAGGATTTGCCTGGTCTGAAAATGAGAAATAACTAAAAACCATCTTAGTGACTGTCAACAGTGGGTTTCAAACCCAGCATCCCTTGAACGTAGCCTACGCTAACAGCAACACGGCCGGAACCGTGCGGCCAATTCGCTCGAGATGATACACTATGTGATTAACAGTATCCGGACACCTGGCTGAACATGACGTACAAGTTCGTGGCGCCCTCCATCGGTAATGCTGGAATTCAATATGGTGTTGGCCCACCCTTAGCCTTGATGACAGCTTCCACTCTCGCAGGCATACGTTCAATCAGGTGCTGGAAGGTTGCTTGGGGAATGGCAGCCCATTCTTCACGGAGTGCTGCACTGAGGAGAGGTAGCGATGTCGGTCGGTGAGGCCTAGCACGAAGTCGGCGTTCCCAACATCCCAAAGGTGTTCTATAGGATTCAGGTCGGGACTCTGTGCAGGCCAGTCCATTTCAGGGATGTTATTGTCGTGTAGCCACTGCGCCACAGGCCGTGCAGTATGAACAGGTACTCGATCGTGTTGAAATGCAATCGCCATCCCCGAAGTGCTCTTCAACAGTGGGAAGCAAAAAGGTGCTGTGATAGTGCCACGCAAAATAACTAGTGATGCAAGCCCTCTCCATGAAAAGCACGACCACACCATAACACCACCGCCTCCGAATTTTACTGTTGGCACTACACACGCTGGCAGATGACGTTCACCGGGCATTCGCCATACCCACACCCTACCATCGGATCGCGACACATTGTGTACCATGATTCATCACTCCACACAATGTTTTTCCACTGTTCAATCGTCCAATGTTTACGCTCCTTACACCAAGCGAGGCGTCGTTTGGCATTAACCTGCGTGATGTGTGGCTTATGGACAGCCGCTCGACCATGAAATCCAAGTTTTCTCACCTCCCGCTGAACTGTCATAGTACTTGGAGTGGATCCTGATGCAGTTTGGAATTCCTGTGTGATGGTCTGGATAGATGCCCGCCTATTACAATTACACTTGACGACCCTCTTCAACTGTCGGCGGTCTCTGTCAGTCAACAGACGAGGTCGGCCTGTACGCTTTCGTGCCTTACGTGTCCCTTCACGTTTCCACTTCACTATCACGTCAGAAACAGTGGACCTAGGGATGTTTGGATGTTTAGGAGTGTGGAAATCTCGCGTACAGACTTCTGACACAAGTGACACCCAATCACCTGACCACGTTCGAAGTCCGTGAGTTCCGCGGGGCGTCCCATTCTGCTCTCTCACGATGTCTAACGACTACTGGGGTCGCTGATATGGAGCACCTGGCAGTAGGTGGCAGCACAATTCACCTAAGATGAAAAACGTATGTTTTTGGGGGTGTCCGGATACTTTTGATCACATAGTGTATATTATTATTATTATTATTATTATTATTATTATTATTATTATTATTATTATGAACAGTCACAGTCCGCATTTGAATATAACCCACTCCATACCATTTTGTCCGACTCCTTGGCTGAATGGTCATCGTTGAGGCCTTCGGTTCAGAGGGTCTCGGGTTCGATTCCCGACTGGGCCGGGGATTTTAATCGCCTCTGATTAATTGGCCCGGGGACTGGGTTTTTGTCTTTGTCCCAACATTTCCTCTTCATATTCAGACAACACACCACACGACCAACCACCACAGAAACACACAATAGTGATTACATCCCTCCATATAGGGTTGGCGTCAGGAAGGGCATCCAGGGCCAAATCCACATGTGCGACACAGTTTGCACCCGCGACCCCACAGATGAGGGAAAAGCGGTAGAAAAAAGAAGAAGTACCATTTTATCTATTTATGCCACTAGCTTTCTTATCTTTTTCTTTTCCTTTTTCCATTTTACTGCAGATTTAATCCGGACACAACACATTTATGGGAATATTTTACTTTTGCTGCAGCTTCGATGGTTTCTTTAAGAATAACTGAGGGGTTGTCTGACCAAAAAATAGGGATATTTATTCTAAAAGTTATTAAAGATGGTCACGTCAAAGTCATCTAATGCACACTACCATAGAACTTTGCTCCACGGAGGGTACTGGTCAACAAGTTTTTTAAAACTCTTACACGAAAGCCGGGCTGAGTACCTCACACGGTAGAGCGCTGACCTTCCGAACAACTTGGCGGGTTCAATCCTAGCTCAGTCCGGTAGTATTTGAAGGTGCTCAAATACGTCAGCCTCGTGACGGTAGATTTACGGGCACGTAAAAGAACTCCTGCGGGACAAAATTAGGGCACCTCAGCGTCTCCAAACATTGCAAAAGTAGTTAGTGAGACGAAAACCATTAACATTAGTCATCATACCGTCGTTGCGCCTCGAAATACCGTTATGTGACAATGTTGATGGTAGGAATACTGACCCGCAACACAGGTTTCATTTAAAACGAAAGTCCTTTGATGCAGTTCATGCAATATTGAACCTTAGATAACACAACATTTTTGGTCAGAGTTCTGAGCTGAAATACTATCACACAGTGGTTTTTCTAGGCGCAAGGACGATATAGACGTAGTATCACTCAACTATGTCGTATTCCATCTGATTTTTGATGTTAAGCAATAATTGTTATGAAAGTAGTTGGGAGGTTAACAACATGTGGATAATTGTGTAATGGAGTAGAAAGGAATGGATCATTGTACACAAAATTACTGCTCAGGAAGTCTGTTCGTTGAGCCGAAGTTTTCCAACGTACAGGGAAAGGATATAGCGCTTAAACTTCAACCTTCTGAACATGAAAGGATAGATGTTAGCAAGCAAAGCATTACTTCCGCTAACTTGTGCCAGGCTCCTCACCTTCATCTCTCCTATCTCCTGGATCAACTATTGTTACCGGGATGAGTAGCTCACGAGGAAGAACGCCGGCCTTCGGAACACAACTACGCAGGTTAGTTCGGTGGCATTTGAAGGCGTTCGAATACGTCAACTTCGTGTCGGTAGATTTGCTGATACGTAAAATAACTCCCCAGGGACGATATTCCGGTAATTCGGCGTCTCCGAAAACCTTAAAATATAGTCAGTGGGACGTAAATCCAATAATATCAGTGTAATATCTTGTTCTCACCGACATCAATGGTATTAGGTTTACAAGGGCCTAAAGAGTCTTCTGTTTTCAAACCTCTCATTGCGCCTCCCTCCCAATACCTACATTCTTTGAAAGGTCAGACCTCTTCCTTCCCCTCCTACGAACATTGTTAAGCATCAATCATGCCCACCACCATCTAATGTAAATACATACGACAAAGTGAACGGTCTTTATTTATAACTCGCTATTCTTGACACTAACAAGGGGGTAATTTACTACAATTTGTCTACCGAACTGTAGTTGAAAGTGTTAAGTCACGCTTCACGTTATGGAAATATGAGATTCAAATTTTTATACTAATAGCAGAGATATGAAGCACCCCTCCCCCACCCCAAATTCGATCAGATGCTGTGGTAATACACTTTTTGCTGGGCTGAGTGGCTCAGACGGTTGAGGCGCAGGCCTGCTGACCCAACTTGCCAGGTTCGATACTGGCTCAGTCTGGTGGTATTTTAAGGTGCTCAAATACGTCAGCCTCGTGTCGGTAGATTTACTGGCACGTAAAAGAACTCCTGCTGGACTAAATTTCGGCACCTCGGCGTCAAAGTAGATAGTGGGACGTAAAAGCAATAACATTATTAAAATATTATGTATACATTATTTTCAATTCCAATAAAATGATCCAATCCAAGCCTCTAAATATGATAACAATAACAATAATGTATTATATGAAAATGTTAATGTGGTCTGACGATTCTAACATGTACGTCTTTTTGTCTTCTCTTAGGGACTTTCGGTACTATTATTTTAAAAGCAAGAAACCTAACAGGTTTATGTGATTGTTGGCATTGTGGTCTTAGCCGCAAGACCTACAGTTTCACTCCGAAACTAAACTGCAGGGAATTGACTTTTCATTTCCTAAATTCCAATGCATTTATCGGGATTAGAACAGTGACCAACTTGATGGAAAGTCGGTGACTGTGTCACTAGACTATCGTGCCTATTATTATTATTATTATTATTATTATTATTATTATTATTATTATTATTATTATTATTTCCTGGCCCCTTGGCTGGATGGTCAGCGCATTTGCCTTCAATTCAGATGGCGCCCGAATTCGATTCCCGGCCGGAGCGGAGATTTTCGCTGTGTACGGTTAATTCCTACGGTTCGGGAACTGGGTATTTGTGTTTGTTCCAACACATTCCTCTTCATACATAACACATCACACTACCAATCAGTACAGAAACACCCAATAGTGAATGGATCCCTCAACATAGAATTGGCGTCATGATGAACAATCGGCTGTACAAATGGGTCAAACCCACATGAGTTGCCGACCCCAAGTAATTGGAAGGAGAGGAAGAAGAAGAAGAAGAAGAAGAAGAAGAAGAAGAAGAAGAAGAAGAAGTTTGTTTTAATATTTCGTTCTCAGACGGTCTGACAACCAATTAAATGCGTCCCACTGATCACTGGGCAGACAATTAGCCGGTACAAGGCTTTTCTCACTCCTTTAAAGGATGTAATCCATCCTGGAGAAAGTCGTTCCTCAAATCTCCCATGCATATGAATGCTCAAGGTTCTCCTTAGAAGGGCACGAGACTTGAAAGGTATCAGATAACGAAGTTGCAAATTAGTGTCAAACTTGGGAAAGCTTAATTTATGCATGATTCAACACAGAGATATTTTGAGGAAAATATTCCACGTCTTTATACCGCGACAGAATATACTTATACTGAGTTGGAAGTGAACAAGGAATATATACGAGATTATTATTTGTTTTTACGTCCCTCTAATTATATGTTTTTACCGAGCTCGATAGCTGCAGTCGCTTAAGTGCGGCCAGTATCCAGTAATCGGGAGATAGTGGGTTCGAGCCCCACTGTCGGCAGCCCTGAAGATGGTTTTCCGTGGTTTCCCATTATCACACCAGGCAAATGCCGGGGTTGTACCTTAATTAAGGCCACGGCCGCTTCCTTTCAACTACTAGACCTTTCCTATCCCATCGTCGCCATAAGACATATGTGTCGGTGTGACGTAAAGCAAATAGCAAAAAAAAAAAAAAAAAAAAAATATGTTTAAGGTTTTCGGAGCTGCCGAGGTGCCGGAAATTTGTCCTGCGGGAGTTCTTTTACGTGTTAGTAAACCCACCGACAATAGGCTAACGTATTTGAGGAATTTCAAATGCCTCAGGGCTGGCCAGAATCGAACCTGGCAAGTTGGCCTCAGAAGGCCAGCGCTCGGCCGTACGAGCTGTTCAGTCCTGAATTATCATTATTATTATTATTAGTTTTACGTCATTTAAAGAAGGCGAGGTACCGGACATTGCACCCCCACAGGAATTATTTTAAGTGTCCAGCTTTTTGACAGAAGGGCCAGCAAAGTGGTCATCGTTAATAGGGTTCTGTGTTCGATTCCCGTCCGGACCGATGATTTTAGTCACGTAGGGCTAATTCCTCCAGCTTGGAGGCAAAATGATTGTCTTTGCCTTAACGAATATCTCCATTTACACACAACACATGATACTACCAACTACCACTGAAACGTGCAATAGTGAATACATCCCTCCCCCACACCCGCTCCAACATAGGGTTGTAATCAGAAGAAGTATCCGGCCGTAAAACTGGGTTTAATCCACGTTAGTGCGACCCTCAGAATATTGTAAAAGAGGCCAGGAAAGAAGAAGTGGTTGTCTTATATGCTGGAAAATCTACAATTGGTAAGGCAAGGGTTGTTCTGCCCGAAGGCAGGTCCGAACCTCCGCAGAGGTGTTCCTGAGCCGGAGTTTACGTGCGATAGGGTGGCCAGTTCCTTTTCGCTCCTCCATTCCCTTACCCCCCACCAACAGCGCGTGGCAATCCATCCAACTCCTGACCACGCCCAATGTTGCTTAACTTCGGAGATCTCACGGGATCCGGTGTTTCAACACGGCTACGGCCGTTGGCAATCTACGGATATGAGGCAAAATCATGAATGTTTTAAAATCGAAATAATTTTTAGAAGTGCGTTGATTCTCTCTCTGTAAACAGGAAGGATCGATGTACCTCGTAAAATGACTCTCTATGTTGATATGACGTAATCAGTGTTGCCAACTTATATTTTCAAGATCCGCTAAATACTACTAAAAATCCGCTAAAATTCCGCCAAGAAATCCGATCTCAAATAATGAGCAATAAAAATGAGCAAACCGGGCGAGTTGGCCGTACGGTTAGAGGCGCGCGGCTGTAAGCTTGCATCCGGGAGGTAGTGGGTTCGAACCCTACTGCCGACAGCCCTGAAGATGGTTTTCCGTGGTCTCCCATTTTCACACCAGGCAAATGTTGGGGCTGTACCTTAATTATCGCCATGGGCGCTTCCCTTCCAACTCCTCGGCCTTTCCTATCCTATTGTCGCCGTAAGACCTATCTGTGTCGGTGCGACGTAAAGCCACTAGCAAAAAAAGAGCAATAATAATAATAATAATAATAATAATAATAATAATAATAATAATAATAATAATAATAATAATAATAATAATAATAATAAAACTCTGCACTCACCTGATCTGTGAGTTTTACTGGGATTAACCCCCTGCCTGCGAGCCGGCGAGCTAAAGCTTGTAGGCGTTTTAGTGCCGGGTGCAAACTAAGTGAATCCCCTATCTCAACGGCCACACACAAAACAGACCAGTTCATTTAACTGTCTTCCTTCATAGCATCAATATAAATGCTACTCTCTCACAGTTTCACTATCTGTCGTCATTCGTCAACTAGGATAAAAGTACCCCACGCATTACAAATTTAGAGACGGACTGGAGAACAAAATTTAGAAAAAACGTAAAATGGATAAACCACTAAATTCCGCTATAATAAATCTAGAATTCCGCCAAAAAAACCGCTGTCCGCTAAATGATATATTTCTCCGCCGGCAGTCTTCTAATTCCGCCAAATTTAGCGGAAAATCCGCTAAGTTGGCAACACTGGACGTAATCGGGTGATCCAACAGCGCCGCCATCTTGAGGCGATGAATTCGTCGCGCCGCGCGTCTTACAGTTCGTGTAGCTCTGGACTCCGTCGTGGCAACACGTCGTGTGAGGTACCGCCTGATTAATCTCAGCGAGTTCTACAAGTATACAGTGAAAATATATCAAATAATGAATACCTGAAAAAATTGTAGGGCGAAGAATTGGGAAAAATGTCTTTTCCAAAGTGTTAACAGACATAGAGAGAGTAAATGGCTTCAGAATTATCGATAACGCATTCGAGAGGGTATATCGGCTTCAGAATTCCATAAAGTCCAAAATTACCGAAGCTGAGTGTCAAAAGGCTTGTCGGACAAAGTTAAGGCGGCTGACTGTCGTGATTTGAGTTCCACGCAACTGGAGCCCCAGCCGAGCCCATTCTATTGTCCTTGCGGTGAAGAAATGGCATACCCATACTGACTAGATACTTCATTTCGAACAATGCATACGTATGTCCTAATACGTGGTCCGGGATGAGGCTAGATGAATTTACATGGCATCTTTTTACGGCCGGATGTCCTTACTGACGCCAGCCTCAGTTGAGGAGCTAATGAAGATGAAATGAATTGCGGTGAATCATATTGGGTTAGGGGCTGCCTGGGCCGAGGCGGTAAAGGCGTGCTCAGTTTGCCCGGAAGGACGTGTGTTCGAATCCCCGTCAGAGTGTAAAATTTAAGAAACGAGATTTCCACTTCCGGAGGTGCATATGGCCCTGAGGTTCACTCAGCCTACACCAAAAATGAGTACCAGGTTAATTCCTGGGGGCAAAGGCGGCCGGGCGTGGAGCTAACCACTCTACCCCATCACGTGCCGAGGTTAACAATGGTGGAAGCCTTTACCTTCCACTCCACCAACGGCCTTCATGGCCTGTATGGAGGTGACTTTGCTTTGCTTTTGCATATTGGGTTAGGAGATGAAAGGGAGGGCCTTGGTTTACGAATAGGAACTGTCCCCTAAGAAAATGGAAAACCATAGAAAACCATTTTCAAGACAGCCGACGGTGAAGTTCAGACTTCCCTCATCTCCCGAATGCAGAGCCTGGCTCCAAAGCCGTGGCGCGTTAACACGCGCGACCACCCCTCTCGGTTTTGAACAATACATATCACGCGGTATATTCTAAAGGACGCTACACACCTTCCGGTCTACCTGTCAGGTTCGCCTGTACAGGCGCACCTGTGCAAGTCTACCTGAATATCCCCGCGCACCCACACCTGTGTTGGTTGCAGGGCCACGCCATCTACAGATGATGTTCTAAGCTCTAGTGGGCTTATTATTAACAATAAATTGCTTCAAACACAAAAGAACACGCACATTTTGGTGCAAGGAGTGGTTGCAGAAAAGAAATGTATTTTCGCATTTTAATTAATTAATTGATTAATTAATTAATTAATGTTATTGACTTTACGTCCCACTAACTACTGTTACGGTTTTCGGAGACGCCGAGGGGCCGGAATTTAGTCCCGCAGGAGTTCTTTTACGTGCCAGTAAATCTACCGATACGAGGCTGACGTATTTGAGCACCTTCAAATACCACCGGACTGAGCCAGGATCGAACCTGCCAAGTAGGAGTCAGAAGGCCAACGCCTCAATCGTCTGAGCCACTCAGCCTGGCTATTCGCATATTAACCTGTTAAGTGGATTCAAGGCGGTTCCAAAAGATTGGCATAATTATATGCGCATGAATGAAAAACACGTACCTGAAGCTCTTTTCTTTACTTGCACCATTAATTAGGAAATAAGATACCGTTATGAGGGTGGCCATTTCACCGCTTGGGAGATTGACTGCAACTTTACGATATTTGGCTACAGGAAGAACCTATACAGACCTGAAATTTACTACTTTAATTTCACCTCAGGCTCTCTCCACCAGTATATACCAGAGACATGTGATGCTATATAGTGTAAAAAGTTCTACTTGAGGATTATCTACAAAGTGTTCGATATGCTGCGTCCCTTTCTCCACGACTGTGGTACTCCTTGCTCTTAATTTTCCACAAAAAAGGCTCACTATGGCACATCCCTATGGATTTTTAGATGTACTGTTTGTTATTGGCTCTCGACGCCATTGCGGTGGTTAACTCACGTGCCAACTTGGCGCCTTTCTCTGCACTTAATCCTGAACTGAGATGACGCTACACACGCTCCGGATTGCCTGAACAGGTAAAACCGGACAGGCGTACCGAATGCTTTCCCGACTGTGTTCCTGTGCAGGCAAACTTGACAAAAACCCGTTCGAATTAATTTCTACTGGTATTTAGTGAGGTTCGAACCTTGGTCGACTAAACATAATGCCAACAGCTAAGTCACTGCGTTGAACATGCCTTCCACAGTGCTTTCCATGGCTAAATGACTACTTAATCTAACAGTTGCATAGGATAACCAGTCACAAACATTCCCGTCTAGAATCGCAGCATTCCACACGAGATAAGACAGCCGAGTGAACTCACAAAATCATTCTTCATAAGCGGTTAATTTTCAACTGACTGTAATAGCCGGTATGAATTGTTAAGCTCGTTACTGTCACTGGTGAAAGTCATCTCATCCAAGCATGACGTGAATATTTCACTATCTCTGTCATGCACGTGTAATAGGATCCAATTAAAACGTGCATTAATTAGGGGCTCAGGTGGGAACGGTGGGACCGCGGGCTTCTCATTCACTGCTATGTGGTTGGTACTCATCACGTCATTTCAACACAATGCGCTCTGGTAAAATATTGTCCGCGTCAGGATCATACACAGCGGTTCACGCAGCATGGTGGGTATACCGAGCTGGTGTGTCGAAGGTGCACAGATCGGATCCTGCTCTGAGCAAGCCAAGCAATAAATGAGCCAGTTGCACATGTTGCCAAAGTCTGGATTCAGTTCCAAATCTCTCCGCAGAGCTGACGGTGATTCGTCCGTCGGATGGGGACATAACACCTTGAGCAGATCCCTTGGTGTTATTCTACAGGAGTAGGCTATGTGCCGACACCGTGTTTCACCCTCTCCATACCGCATCGTGATTAATAATAATAATAATAATAATAATAATTGTAGTACCAGAGGTACACCTACTACCGAGCTCGATAGCTGCAGTCGCTTAAGTACGGCCAGTATCCAGCATTCGGGAGATAGTAGGTTCGAACCCCACTGTCGGCAGCCCTGGAAATGGTTTTCCGTGGTTTCCCATTTTCACACCAGGTAAATGCTGGGGCTGTACCTTAATTAAGGCTACGGCCGCTTCCTTCCCACTCCTAGCCCTTCCCTGTCCCATCGTCGCCATAAGACCTGTCTGTGTCGGTGCGACGTAAAGCAACTAGCCAAAAAAAAAAAAAAAAAAGTACACCTACTCCGTACATTTAAACTGAGCGCCTTTTAGAAGGCCATCTGTAATATGAACATTGAACTGTGTATCAGAAGAACTTTCGAACTTAATCTTTAGATGTTCTACTATCGAATTATGTGCCCCCTCTGGTGGGAGGATGGACAATTAATCTTCAAAGAAATTTGTATTTTCTAGATTTACAAAACTGAAATGTTTATAGATTGTTTCTTGTGTTCTAAGGTTACTAGCACTGCTATCTCTTCCTTCTTCATAACATTATCAACCAGTCAGGAATTTTGGATATTTATTAAATTAGCCAATCAGAATTGTGGGTGTGTAGAGGGCTTCGGCCCAGAGTTTTCTGGAACCTTTCCCTCCGCTATATAAGTCAGGACCTTTTGGGCCATGTTGTCTTTTCCATCGCCCCAGTCAAGTGGTTTAGAGTGCGCACGTAGTGGAGGCAGGGGGCAAACAGAAGGCCCGCTAGCTCGTGGTGGTGGTGGTGATGGTGGTGGTGGGTAGGTAGGTAGGTAGGTAGGTAGGTAGGTATTGCTTAAGAAGAAAGTACAACAGGGCGACTATCGTCTCTTAACAATAAATCAGAAGGAAAAGGCCCGATCTTTCTACGAAAGAAGGTAGCGGCAAAAGAAAGGGGAAGACCACGAAAGGCTTCTTAGGCCTCGCAAACTTATAATGTCGGATCGGAAGAGAACAAGGGATGATCAAAGGAGGTCAGGCAGGAAAGATTAGCAATGAGACTGTTACAAGTAGAAGAAGAAGAAGAAGAAGAAGAAGAAGAAGAAGAAGAAGAAGAAGAGGCACTGCCAGACTCAGCTAGACGTCCCGTGGTCGCCAAACCACGCTCCCAACATGAAAGATCCAGGTGTTTTCTTTCTTTCATCGTAGAGTCTGGCTGCATAAGGAATGGCGTTATAGTATCGTTCATACCTCAGTCATTTTTCATATTGTCGAAGCCATGGATGTGAGGGAGACAGAAAAATGGAAGTAGGCCTAACAAATCAGTTTTAGCCTCTCTATGTTGTATCGGGCGTATATTAGACATTAGATGATATTGTACACAATACAAAGCAGTACGATTTGTTTTGGGTGATTTCCGAGAAAGGAGTAGTGTAACGAAAATGTTGCAAACTTTGGCCTAGGAAGACTTGGGAGTAAAGAGACGAGATGCTCGACTAAGTGGTATGTTCCGTGCTGTCAGTGGAGAGATGGCGTGAAATGGTATTAGTAGACGAATAAGCTTGAGTGGAGCTTTCAAAAGCAGGAAAGATCATAATATGAAGATAAAGTTGGAACTGAAGAGACAAATTGGGGCAAATAGTCATCTATAGGACAAGGAGTAAGGGATAGGAACAATTTATCAAGGGGGAAATGTTCGATAAATTTCCAAGTTTCTTGAAAAGATTTAGGAAAATGTTACGTAAACAATACTGATAGAGAATCTGCCACCTGGGTGACAGACCTAAATGCAGATCACTGGTGACGTTGATTGATTGACTGACTGACTGATTATTGATTGATTGACTAATTGATTGATTGATTGACTGACTGACTGATTTGGTGGTGTCGGCAATGTAGCGCCTGGTTACCAGTAGCCGACAAAGTTTCAATTTAAATTTAAAAATGCAAAAGAAGCAACATGAAAGTCCTTGCAAGAGTGGAAGATAAAGGCTTTCACTACACAGTGTATTCCCAAATAACTGGGGGATGGATTACTACACCCCAAAACAACATAACGAGTCCCTATGAACATATGCCCTTCGGTAAATCGTTTACGAACTAATCCTGTATTTAGGAACAAGGTTGCCGTCGAATGCGTGCAATGCCTGGAGTGTTCGAACGTGTCCGACCATCAATCATGTGGCGTGTTGAAGCGTGCATTCAGGCTCATGCTGGACATTTTGAAGACTTCTTGTATTAGAATGCAGTATCTCTGCTGGCACTCCAACATGGCGACAGCAACTCGATATGGGATGTGCCAGGTAAGGTTTGTTATTACCAATACTTTCCGTACAAAGTTGGAAAGTCTGTAACTCGTGAACGATCGACCGTATGACTTATGCTCACAGGGACTTTTGTGTTGTTTTGGAATGTACTAGCCACCATTAATTACTTCCCATACGTCTGGGAATACCCTGCACCCCGGCAGTAAGCTATATGCCCGCCTTTGCCCGCAGGAATTAACATTGTACTCATTTCTGGCATATGCTGAGTGAACACGAGGGCCATGAGCCTCTTCAGAAATGGAAATTAACCTTTGTACTTCCAGGTGAACCGAACACACCTTTACCACCTTAGGCAGCCCCTAATATTAGCTTTGAACAGAAATAAAAATAGCGACTTGTACATGAAAAGCAATTAATACGTCCAAGAACATATTTTGTTTCTTGAAATCACTGGGAATGTTTAAGAATAACGGCGGAATTCATTCGCCTCGAAGACAGAGAATTTCCTATCGTTAGTGCAGAGGGTGATGCGTCAATGGAGCACTCATACCATGAAATGTGCTTAGTAAGGAATCGAAAAAAGAAATATGCTCGAGGGATGATGGTTCGTAATGAAAAATAAACAGAGCACACTTCAACACTTAGGGATGACAGAGTGCAGGGGTGAGAATACACAGGGTCCTTTCATTGTAAGCGAACAATGAAACAAACCATTATACAACTGGTAGTATGGGGATAGTTTAATCTTTCGCTTCGCATTAGCTCATGTTCAGTGCTAAGAGTACCTACTGTACTTACAACAAGCCTATCATTCGCATTTTACGATCTATAAGGTCGTCTCAGGTAACTAAAAATTTGTTTTCAACAAATCTAGTGTCAAACGACGCAGAGAACAAACTATAGTAAATATTCGTTTGTAATACGGAGAATTTATCCAATAATAGTGTGCGACAATCTTAAGAGTCTTTTCAAAAAACAAAAACAAAAAAAACTGTAAGATACTTGAAGAAAAGACTCCAATATCCAGCAAATTTTGTGTAAATATCTATATGATAGTTCTGTATTTACAATGATTAGCTAGTAGTAAATCCCTCTATCACTCAATCTGTAATTCATGGTGTTAGGATACAGGAAATATTTCAGTTATCATTGAATTTGTATGCAATTGCGTTGTAATTATGTTACACTACTTGCAATATAATATGCTGTAGGCCTAAATTTTCAGGGAATATCTGAGTGACAGAGTTGTAATGATGTCACATTAGGATACATGTATTGTGTATGTTGGGTATTCAGCCCGAAGGCTGGTTTGATCCTCCACAGCTCCGCCAACAGCTGTCATAAATAGCTTAGGCGTCACTGAAGACGCGCACTAGGGATATGAGGAGCGTGGTAGTTTCCCGTTGCTTTCCTGACCAAGCCAGAAGTTGCTATTACATAGGTATCAGTCTGCCAAGCCCACTGAAATGCATGCACCAATCGATCATATGAGCGATATTTTCAAAACGATTTATAACATGGACTGGCTGCATAAGGAATGGTATTACTAGCATCACTCATACCTCAGTCACTTTTTTCATATTGTTAAAGCCAAGGATGAGACTGGGGCAGGTCAATGAATGTAACAAATTTATTCTAGCCCATACCAGAACACTACATCTCGCCAGCAAAGGCATGCATTACATGCAAGGGAATGTTTTAAGTTATTTTCCATAAAATGAATTCCTATGCGATTGTTTTAACATGGATATGTGTTTGGGCTGGAGGTCTATCTGGAATTGGCGTCATCAATTTATCGCAGACAATTTTGCGGGGACAGAAAATCGACACCGTGGTAACCAAGCAACTAGTGTTCGTCATCTGTCTGTACTAAGTCTCCGCCATCTTCCTCACCTTATTACCGTGAACCAGAATTCTGCCCTATATACAGTAGGTGCAAATGGCGCCGTATTTTAAACGAGTTTCCAATGTCTTTGACTGGCGTTTCGTCCAGGTTACAGCAAAGCCCCTTACGCACGGTAACGTCACCGAAGGCAGCAGAATTCTCCTCATGATATGTATCTTGCAAATATTTATTGTGTGCTAAATCACCGACCGTTTCTGATATAAATATGTCTTATGGCTGAGGTAATTTGAAAATTGACGTTACGGAAGATAGCGTGATGAAGTGTTACCCTAGCAACCATGCAGGTGGTGGTGGTGGTCACTGTTTTAAGAGGAACTACAACCAGGCAACCATCCTCTGTATAACATTAATCAGAAAGAAAAATGGAAGGTATCGGACACTTCGAAGGCATCGGCCAAAGAAAGGCAAAGGCTACATATTTCTTTCGATTTATCCAATTCATTATAATCCCTGTTCGTGGAGTGAAAGGATGCATTATCTGTACCCCTTGCATGTCGTTAAAAGACAACTAAGAAGGGAACGACCAAAGAATCTGTACTCGTTCTCTCATCTTCTAAGCCAAAAGACATATCCATGATTCTATGCTTTTGCGTGTAGCACAGAGTGTACATATACCTTTTTAATTATTTTAGACAATAAAATTCGAGGAAAATGAACAGCAGCCTCGATTACTGTATGAAGGGAAAAAGGGCATATATGAACCATGAACTGAAGATCTCGGGGTTAAAGAATGGAAAGTCATTGGGATTATGACTGTAACTAGAGGGCTAATTCCTAAGGAGAGTGTGAACATCCTAGGAATTAAAAAGATCCCGGACCCAAAACACAGGCCATAGTGCATACTGTGCTGAAAATTTCCTTGAATATTGTTAGACACGATTAAGTAGACTACTCTCTGACCTGAAATACCATGTACTGTATTTTCTTTTTCCAATAAAATCAGAAAGAGAAAGGCGGTTGACAATTTCAATTTTGAGTCAACTCAAACCCCACTTACAGACAAAAGAAATATTGTTGATATGAACTAACTAGGAGGCCGATCATTTCGATTCCCTAATAGGGTTGCTATCAGGTGGATTATCACTGTCATGTATTTTTTTTCTTGATTTAATGTATTTCTCCTTTATATTATTTTTCTTTCCTGTACACACAAGTACTCAACTTCAATTACAAAGGCAAACATTCAAACAATTTTCTCTGTTTGACAGTAAGTGTATGGGAAAAATAAAAGTTTCTGGAAATCAAACTTTAATACGCAAAACCCTAACGGAACTTCGAAAATTATCTACAATACGAGATAAATTAATTATACTACGTCTTCGACGGGACCTATACATAACTAGGTATGACACAGAATTATGTATAACTTGGTTATATATGAAATAGCTTCACTACTATACGGAAGTAAGAAATAATAATAATAATAATAATAATAATAATACTAATAATAATAATAATAATAATAATAATAATGAAATTTTATTGCAGCCGAATGGCCAATTGGTACATTTACATGTAATACATGGAAATTCCTTATACAGCAGTTGGTGATATTAAGATATTATAATTCGGTCTCTTTACTGTAATAATAATAATATCCCCACAACTCCCCAACAACTAAATACAAGGTATGATAAGATTGAAAGAGTTAACAGCTTCAAATATCTCGGCGAGATTGTGTAGACTGGATCTAATGAAAGAGAAGCTTACAACAGTAGACGAGACAGGATAGCCGCAGCATTTCGCAGGACACACGACCTGTGCAAGAAAAAGGCAATTCCAATGCAAGCTAAATTCAGATATTACAACATGGTGATTAAACCCGAATGTCTCTATGGAAGTGAGTGCCTCCAAGTTACTGGAAAAGGCTGGTCTGAGAGACGCTGAGAAGTTTGAGAGGAAGATCTTTCGAAAAATAATGGCCCCAAAGATCGTGGCTGAACAATACAGGTTGCGAGGACGAGATAAACTACGAGGGCAGATCAAAAAATAAATTGCACTTCCCAGTTATGGCGATTTATTACACCACCTATACAAGAGCAACACGACTATAACGACATACACTGTAACGTCACTTTTCCACATAGTTTCCAAGAGACTCCACACATTTCTGCGAACGCACAACCAACTTGTCGATGCCGGGTGCATAGCAATTTCCTCCAGCGTTCTGCAACCACTCGGAGACAGCGGCCTTCATCGGTCTGGAAACTTCGACCACCGAGCTCCGTTTTGAGCTTACCGAACAGATAAAAGTCACATGGCGCTAGGTCGGGGCTGTAGGGTGGATGTTGCCAGACCTCCCACTTGAAACGCTGCAGCAGTTCTCTCGTTTGGCGGGCCTTGTGAGGTGTTGCGTTATCTTGCAACAAAATCACACCGGCGCTCAATTTCTCCCGGCGCTTCTCTTTAATCGCTTTACGCAACCAGTGAAACGTTTGACAGTACGACGCCGCGTTGATCGTCGTTCATTTCGGCATGAATTCCACGTGGAGCAAAACCTCCATGTCAAAGAACACTGTCGCCATAACCTTATCGGCTGACGGTTGAAACTTGGCCTTCTTCCGTTGTGGTGATGAGGGGTGCACCCATTCCATTGATGTTCTCTTCGTTTCGGGGGTGAAGTGGTGGACCCACGTTTCGTCGCCTGTGACGATTCGCTGCAGAAACCCGTTGCCGTCTGCGGCTCGGCGTTGCAAAAATGCCAGGGAGGATTGGAAGCGTTGTCCCTTGTGCTCATCGGTGAGAAGACGTGGGACCCATCTTTGACACAGCTTACGATATCCACGGTCCTCGTGAACAATGGCGAACACACTGCCATACGACATGTTCAGCTGCGTCGCGATTTCTCTCAGTTTAATGCGCCGGTTCTGTCTAATGATGGCATTCACACTGTTGACCTTTGCACGGGTCCTGGACGTTGCGGGCCTGCCTTCGCGATGGTTGCCCGTGATATCCGTGCGTCCGGCTTCGAATTGCTGACACCACTTTACGATACCTTGCCGGGAAATGGCCCGCTCCCCATACACAGCAATAATTTCACGACGAATGTCCGTGCAATTCTTCCTTTTGGCCCATAGGAATCGGATTGTGCACGCACCTCATATTTGGAGTGAACGTCCAGTTGAATAATCAACATATACATGTATCATGTCGCCATGTAAACCCACTGCAATGATGTGGCGGAACGGCTATCAGGCAGCAAGTTAGAGGGGGACAGCGTGAGTGCTGATACAAAATCAACCTCAGGCTACTATGTTACTGGACTGCAAGTGCTCTAGAGCAGCTAACTAGCATTTCATGATTAAAACGCAGCTCAGTACTACCAAAAGGAAAAGTAAAAGGAGAGAACAATAACGACTCGTTCGGTCACAGTGGCTAGTAGACTGAAAATTGAAACGCATACAAATCTACAATGTAAATGCACGTAAATAATTACAGAAAGCACGAATGTAGAAAGTAATCCAATCATAGATCAATTCTCACAGTAAAACAGTATAACAGCGAATTCCATGGTAATATTTTATTAGTGTCGAGGGTATACAGTTTCAAATAATAGGAAATCTTCTGGCGCTATTTCAGTGAACAGTGAAAAAATCCACAGTCCTTCAGGCAACCAACTCAGTTTTGAAAACATCCTAGGGATATGAGCTACGAATTTGGTAAATAAAATATAATAAAGCATGAGAATAATCTATATTCTTTATTTATTCCTAAAAAATGCAATCCTTTCCTTAATCATCGCTATCCAGTCGATAAAATCAGCAGTTCGCTATTTTCTACCACTACGAGCGCTAATGTGAGTCAATGCAGGATTTCACTTAAGCCCTTATAAATACATTCGGTGTGGACATTGTTCAGAAAATAAGAAAACACTTGAGGGTATTGAACCAAGGAACACATTACGGAAAAAATATGTAAATTAATTAATTTGGTTAGGATTTGATAAAAAAAACTAGTAAAGAAACAAAGAGATTTTAGGCTGTTTTTCAGGAACTGCATTTAGGCCGGATGTGATTTTCGAACTTTTTTTTTTAGTTTGACAAAGCTATCCAAAATCTTTCCGGGTCCTTTAGCTTTTCAACTTTCGTAGTGTGGGTACCTTTATGTCTGCTAAGAAATGTTTTCAACATTAAAATGAGTAACAGGTTAATTCCCACGGAGAGCCGAAGTTAGGGACAGTGGAAGCCTTTACCTTCCACTCCTCCAAGGGCCTTCAAGGCTGTACTGAGATGGCTTTGTCCAGAGCCTGTTTCCAGTCATTCGACCGGGTCATACATACTATGTTTAGCGACGACGATATGAATTGTGCCGGCAATGATTATTGACTGGCAGATTAAATGAAATGATATTGGAGAGTGTTGCTGGAATGAATGATGGTAGAGAAAATCGGAGTACCCGGAGAAAAACCTGTCCCGCCTCCGCTTTGTTCTTTCTTTCTTTCTTTCTTTCTTTCTTTCTTTCTTTCTTTCTTTCTTTCTTTATCTATTACCCTCCAGCGTCGGTTTTTCCCTCGGACTCAGCGAGGGATTCCACCTCTACCGTCTCAAGGGCAGTGTCCTGCAGCTTCAGACTCTGGGTCGGGGATACAAGATGGGAGGATGACCAGTACCTCGCCCAAGCGGCCACACCTCCTATGCTGAACAGGGGCCTTGTGGAGGGATGGAAAGATTGGAAGGGATAGACAAGGAAGAGGGAAGGAAGCGCCCGTGGCCTTAAGTTAGGTACCATCCCGGCATTTTCCTGGAGAAGAAGTGGGGAACAACGGAAAACCACTTCCAGGATGGCTGAGATGGGAATCTAACCCTCCTCTATTCAGCTGACCTCCCGAGGCTGAGTGGACCCCGTTCCAGCCCTCGTACCACTCTTCAAATTTCGTGGCAGAGCCGGGAATCGAACCCGGACCTCCGGGGGTGGCAGCTAATCACGCTAACCACTACACCACAGAGGCGGACCCTCCACTTTGTCCAGCACACATCTCACATGGAGTGACCGGGATTTGAATCACGGAACACAGCGGTGAGAGGTCGGCGCTCTACCGCCTGAGCCACCGAGGCTCTCCTCTACGCCAGTATTTATTGCGAGCTTTTTGGGAAACGTTGTTATGTCATTGTCATGTTTAAGAGTATAATGTTTATATTTAACTTGTGTGTTCGACAGCCTGAAAAGCTCATAAATTACCATTTAAATGAGTTGACACTGGAAAATATTGCCTCCTTAAAAAAAAAAAAAAACTATAGACTGCGAACTAATTAATAATAGCCAATAATAGAAATAAGTCAGCAATTGATGGTATGGTTATCAATATAGATTCTTCCAGAGCTAGTGAGATCATTAAACTCAATTTCAAGTTTATACTATCTTCCACAGGGAAATTGTTACTCCTTAAAATTGTGAAGTTTCATATGGATTGTCCTGTACAACTTCGACTACCACCAAGTGTACTTTCTATAGGTAAGTAGTAAGTGAAGTAGGTCGGTTTTATCATTAACCAACTTAATAATTCTGAGATTACTTGGCAAGAAACAGATAATGAAACTCCACGAAGTTCAGTCGAAAACGGATTTAGCAAACAGTAGTGGACTCCTCCGTGTTTAGCAACGAGGAGCACTGTAAAGCACACTAGATCCAGTTCCATAACAGGGCAAAATCTAGGACAGGAAATACACTGTGTTCATTAAATGCAATTCATTGGAAGTTCGTTTCCGCGATGCACACCACAACCTCGTAAACCACTGGTTTTTTCACGAATAGGGTCAGGAATCGATACCGCCGGCATTTGTGATGAGGCAAAGCGGCACTACTACCTTTTCCAGTAGAGATGGCTGAAAAATAACGTAGCAGTTACTCTGTCCCAGTTACATGTCTGTCACTGTTACAAATGTAACGAGGACGAGAAATAACAGGTTATCGAGTAACGACAACAGAAAAACATACTAGTGAAAACAGTAACTGGGAAGTGGGGACCAGTCACTAGTAGCAGCTTGCACACTAGTAGCACCTTACAGACACAGAATGTGGCCTTCAGATAGTACGCATGTCTTCCAAGTGAGAGCGGTTTCGTAGGAGATTGCTTTAAGTTCCTGCTGTCATCTGGTAGTGGTAACTAAAGTGTAAACTGTTATCACACATTCAACTGTTCGTGCAAGGCTACCTACATTATAATATTATAAGTTTCACCCGTATAATTTTTCTTGTACCATAAATAAATTATTATGCTAACTTTCCATACTGAACTGATATTATAGAATGAACGTAGATAAAATGTATATTGTAATACTATTTCACTTTGACATCATTATAATTGAATAAACCTGACCCCGCCGGGAATCGAGCCCGGGACCGCCAGGTGACAGGCGGGCGCGTTGCCCCCTACACCGTGGAACACAATGAGCACAATTGTTTGAATATTCATAACAAGTACAATAAACATTTCAGATTGTCATGAATGAAACGAACGTGATAACGTCTCTTCACCCACTTAAGTTTTTATTAATTCATTTCACACAATCCATTATAACAAAATAACACATTATCGGTTCTTCATTTTACTTAAACGATCCTCTTGTACCGGTTTGTGCAAGGTTTGGCAGACAGATCATCATGTTTTCTTGTCTTCCATCCTTAACTGGGGCATTGTCAAACTCACTCCTCTAGGTTTCAGAAAAAGATGCTATGTTGTCTTCTCATTTCATCCCCTGTCTGCCTCTTGATAACTTTAATAGCAAATTGGAATGCGTGTTTTGCTGTTCAACAGTGTGTGTAGTGATGCGTGCGCGCATGTGTGAGTGAATGAATGGCAATTTGCAACACAGCTGTAAGGGGACAAGCTTGAAGCCTTGACCAGGCTGTGACCAGTAAAAGGTGAGTAACGTTGGACGTTAAACGGGGACAAGCTTGAAGCCGTGACCAGGCTGTGACCGCACAGAACACCAATGTGTGACCGGTAAAAGGTGAGTAACGGTGGACGTTATTTTTCAATACTTTTCACAATTACTTTATTGTAGCAGTGACAGATGTAGCAGTTATACAAAAATAACCGTTTGTCATACCTCTATTTTCCAGGAACCAACTATTTGCTCTTGCATATCTCATTTCACCACTTGCCACATCGTTTCACAGGTCGGTTAGATTAGGTTCTTTCTTTCTATCAACGTTATGTTAATTAATTAGTGTTGGGTGTGAATAACGAAAGCGCTCGGTTCATTCATAGGGACAGGCTGATTGATAGGATAACATTTAATAAACTAATGCGCTTCATGTTAAATCTAGTGATCATTAATTACGCTTCGTACGTATGTTTAGTGTGGAGTACAAATAACCATAGCACGATCTCTTTCCTTTCTAGAGAACTGTTTTGATCACTCAGCTAAAAAGAACTCTATTACAGAGCTGAGAATGAAATATGGGCTACAAGGAAGTTCATCCAACCCCATGAGTTGAACTGAAGAGCTGTCTGATATGTGAAGTAACAGTCAAGTAATACGGCAGATGTTGTCACGCTGACCACATGACTGGCTGGGCAGCAGTCACCTTGGTGGGTCAGGGCCCTCAATGTATGTGTCAAAGGGTTCGTTTTGTTGACAGTGAGTTCAACTTGTAGGCTCGCTGAAGGCTTAATTCAGCGGACCAGAGCTCCCACCCCCACCCACTACCCCAGTGAGCAATAAACAAAACATAGAATGGCCGATCATTACTAATATCAATCAATCATCGATCTGCATTTAGGGCCGTCGCCCGGGTGGCAGATTCCCTATCTGTTGTTTTCCTAGCCTTTTCTTAAATGATTGCAAAGAATTTGGAAATTTATTGAACATCTCCCTTGGTAAATTGTTCTAATCCCTAACTCCCCTACCTATAAACGAATATTTGCCCCAATTTGTTCACTTGAATTTCAACTTTATCTTCATATTGTGATCTTTCCTACTTCTAAAAACACCACTCAAACTTATACGTCTACTAATGTCATTCCACGCCATTCTCTCCACTGACAGCTCGGAACATACCACTTAGTCGAGCAGCTCGTCTTTTTTTTCTCCTAAATCTCCCAAATTCACTAGTGCAATTACTCGTACAGGAAGAAGTCCCTGGTTCAACCCCAGGTAATGTACTAAATACCTGTAGTCTATTTACTCATTGTACAGTCGTTATCATAATAATAATAATAATAATAATAATAATAATAATAATAATAATAATAATAATAATAATAATACTGCGGGGCGTGATTAGCTCAGTGGCCTAGCTGCTGGCTTCCCACCCAGAAGGCCGAGGTTCGAATCCCGGTCGATACTGGGTCGAGATTTTCATCTCAAGGATCACGTGACGTCAAGAAGGGCATCCGGTCTTAAACTCCCAGCCAGATCCAAACTGAGCCGGGAGGCTTCAGCGACCCCAGAAATAACTGGGACAAGCTGAAGAATGTTTTTAATGGTATTGTATGTTCCTCGCATATAACATTTTATCAGACTTAATTTTAATTACAAATTAGCTCCCATGTAGATACAAACCCTGCGGGTACACACAACAAACATTATTATGTTCATCGAAATCGGAACCGACTTTCAACCTATTAGGCCGTGTTACGTACATTCGTGTTGAAGAGATGTTCAGTTGTTTCTGCGAAGGGTATACCTGTGAGGAACATATACAATACTATTCGCGCATTCTATTTCTGAGCGACTGTACATAGTACACAACGTAAAATCCTGACACGGAGTTAATACAGTCATGAAAATGCAATATTCCCTTTAATAAGATGTGTTTCTTCGGACATAATATTCGAAAGTTTACAGTTTGGATTCCGAAACCGAGCGGACAGCCGCTTCGACTTCCATTGGATACCTTCTAAAATCTAGAGATGGTTACTTAAAAGAACAAAACAACGAGACTATCAAACTACTAGTAGGGGAAAATTATAAAGGTCGACCTCGTAAAAATGAATCGTACAGTGAAAGGGAAGGTCCATCAAGGATGCGGAAATGGAGACTCCCCAGGTTTCGCAAACCTAAAACCGTTCTGGTCGGAAGAGAACAAGAGTTGATGAAAGGAGGTTAAGAAGGAAATATAAAAGAGGGGAGCCAGCCACAAGACTATACAAGAAATGTCAGACTGAACTGAGGACTAGGGGTAGCCGCCCCTCTCCTCTACTGTTTCAAATACTGTGAGCCACCGAGGGAAACATCTTCAGCCCCTGCTTCAAGAGCAGTAGAGTTCCATAAAGTGCAGGCTACTGTCGTGAAAAAAAAAAAAAGTATAGACGCCCGTGTTCATACGATAATAAAAGATCCGTTGTCCCACACAGAAACAAGCTACTCCAAAATTAAGCTTATTTTATTCTACGATTAATTATGTGGAGTAAAAATGTTTATCGTACCCAGTTACCATTTTAATGCAAGTTGAATAAAAGAGTGACGGTATTTTTTCCATTTCCAAAACGGAGCGCTCATTTTGAAAATTCATAACTTTAAAAGCGTTGATCTGATGGTTATCAAACTTGAATATGTCTTAAAGTAACTTATTGTTGATCTATATACCAAGTTTTTATTTCATCAGATGTTTGTGAAAAAGGCTGTTGTAAAGTTTGTGAAACATTTTCTCATTACTGGTTGATCATAGCCGTAAAAATTTCAGCTTGTTATGAAGCTCATGAGAATGTCAGGCTAAAATTATAACTGATTTTTGCCTGCATGCAATTGTTGGTTTTATATTGATTTATATTTAATAGGGTGGTTGTGCGAGAAAAAATCAGCCCACCGGTCGACGAGAACAATGAGCTTGGCCCTGGAAACCCTAGCGACGTTGCTCGGTTGAACATCAATTGAAGAGTTGGATGCAAGAACCAGGCAGCTCCATTTTTTCTAACTTTTCAGGAGCAAGATAAAACTGTATAAAATAAGTATGAACTATGCTATAAATAATTACTTCTGTCAGTATGTTAATCATGACCTCCTCGATACATTTAGTCTGTAATATAGCAGCATTTTCAATTTTATTTTCTTTTATAGCAATAAATTAATTTTGGAGCCACCTGGTTCTTGCATAGAAAATGTTTAATTCAATGATTTCTGTGGTTTTACTTACCAAAAACTGTGTTTTTACAAAATAAATTACAGTATTTCAATATGCAAACACTTCATAATTAGTCACAGAAATTTTAAGAACCTTGAATATTAAGTGTATACCCTATTACAGTATGACAGTTGATGTTATTCACTTCCAGATGAGGTGTTCACATTATTTTCTCTTGATTGGCTGGTTATGTTGTTGTAATATCACTTGTCAGTGGGGAGGGGGGGGTACATAGCGTTTGGCCAGTACCATTACATCCCGAAATTTTGTTTCCTTGATGTGCAGGGATTCTGGATAATGTTTCTGACTCGCGTGAGGAAACTTTGGAGTACTGTTCTTCTTCAAGAGAGGAAACTCTAGTAGAGAAAAATCTGATGCATTCATTGAACATTTAACAGTTCCAAAAAATTCTTCACTATGAATAAACAACGGATATTTTGAAATGGAGAACTTCTCTTTACCTACACAACTAACATTCTTCTTGAATGATTCTTCAAAAGTACCTTTGTAGTTTAGAAAGCTGTCTCTCTCAATTTGTTTGACAACAAATTTTGAGCTTGACCATCTTATGAGGTTCACATAGTCATTAGGAACATACAGTCTTTCTCTCTTCCGTTTTTCTTTTTCTACTATTCCGAAGTTTCGGCACGAGTGACGATGCACTGAACTAAAATCGATAGAAGAACCAGGTGGCTCCTGGAGCTGCCTTGTTCTTGCATTAAAATGATGATGAATGCTATCTCCATGTGGCTCCTTTTCCTTTGTATCGCCAATGGAAGTCATTGGAGTTGCATGGTTCTTGCATAGAAATGTGCGCCTATTTGTTTACATTCGATATATATGAAAATGTCCATTTTGACGAAAAGTGGAGCTGCCTGGTTCTTGCATCCAACCCTTCAACTGGGTGTTCCCTGCTGTACAAGAAGTGGATGTTTGTTGTTTCGTTCGTTGTTTGAAACTATTATTGGACTAGCGCTCGATATATCAACGATATAATTAAGTAGAAAATCTCGTATTTCGACGTAAGTTCTGGCTTGAAAAGGACCTCTTCATTTCGTTAGTGAATAACGCCACATCGCAGAATTATTTTGAAACTTACTTTCCGTAGAAGTAGAGAAGAATTCATTGTTTTTTCAAAATGTTTCACTAAAAGATTTATACTACAATCATTACAAGTGCTGATAACCGATAAGCAAAGTTATAAATTGCTGATTTGGATTTTTTTAAAGCCAAGGACGTAGATCGTAATCGTTTGTCTTTCTAATCACCAAAAATAAAATACTCCCTATCGACTGTTTTCTTATTGGCAGTGCAGGTATGTGTCAATTCAGGGTGATTCAAAAGGTTGCGCAAAAACTGAAGAAGCCCTAGAGGGGTCGAAATACAACAAAATTTGAGTAAGAACTTACAGATACCGAGCAAGTTGGTGAAACGGTTTGGGTCACGTAGCTGTGAGCTTGCATTCGGAAGATAGTGGGTTCGAACCGCTCTGTCGGCAACCATGAAGATGGTTTCTCGTGGTTTCCTATTTTCACACCAGCAAAGATTTGTACAATAAAATATTAGTGATATATGATAACAAATTTACGACTTGTTGTCTTGGGTTATTTTTTAAGGATGTAGATTAGTGTAATCGTCTATCCTGTACCTTAAAAGGCACGGTCGCTTTTATCCCAATCCCAGTTCTATCATATCCTATAGTCGCCATAAGATCCGTCTGTGTCGGAGCGACATAAAACAAACAGCGAACTTACAACCTAGAACATACGTTCCAGTTCGAAAGTTGTGCTTCGACCCCTCTTTGAGCTACTTTAGTTTCTGGGTAAATCATTGAATCACCTGGTATAAAAACAATTATTCACTTCGTATGTCTGTGTATAACCTATTTCACGAAAACTTCTCACTTCTAAGCTTTTCCAGGGAAAATAACAATGATTTAAAGTGTATTTTATGATATGTGCAGATTCGTTTCTTTGTGTACTATGAAAACGGCTTGATATATTTAAAATAAAAGCATAAAGAGCATATTATTGAAGGAAAATTAAAACAACTATTTTACCTTTCCACCTGTTGTATTCATTGCAGCGGGACATTTGTATGAACGAAATTTAATTATAAAACCTTTGTATTTTATACATTCTGTCAACAAAACGAAAGTAAGTGATATAGCTGAACGAAAAAAGGAACAAACTATACAAAAAGCTTGCAGTATAGCACATCAAAGAATTCTACACTTCAAAAATAAAATATCACAACAAATCATCCAATACATACTTCAGAATATTGTATTACATTAGAATCTTTTTTTTTTACACCCTTGTTGATTTTCTAGTTGATGTATTTTCTTGTGCTACATACCTCTCTAGCTTGATAGAATGCACATCTCACTAATATGTATGGGGTCCGGTACACAAGCCGACTATCTCCAATCCGGGTCTCAGAAATTTTTTAACCTTAGGGGCGAATTCTACCGTGTCCAAAGATAGAAGCGAAAAATATGATTTGTAAGTAAGTTAACTAAAAAATGCAAATATTTGCCAAGCGTTACAACTCTTTTGACATGGTAGCCATGTTTATGACGTCATAGTTCACAGTCGGTATATCCCTTCAACTTGTTGAAGGTCAGGCATGATTAAACTATGACGTTGCGAGCCAACATATGACATTTAAATTCACATAAAAACACAAACTAAGCACACCATGGGTTACAGCAAAAAATGATCACATCACATCACATAATGCATAATGATATAAATTCACCATAGAACTCACAATGGACCATTAAAATTCTAGAAATTAAAAACAAAGGAAGAAAACATCAGAGATCGCTTTGATACCGCTTCAGCGCCCGATCATTATGGAGCAATATACGGTTCGCCATTTACGAACGCGGGTGCATGTTTAGGAATCAGAAAAGCATGTACGAACGATATGGAACGATAACGTGAACCAGCAATGAAGAGAGATTCTGATTTTACTTCCTGCTCTCCTTTAATTTCACTATCCCATAAAGAAGAAATTACGCATTAATCAGCCCCTAGTTTGTCTTATATTGATGGTCTTATTCTTCTTGAAACAATACTTGTTAATCTAACAATGCTCTGTTCAAAATATGTTAAGTGTACTTAAATTTGTAGTTAAATATATGCAACATATAACATGACTGGTGATCGGCCTGATTAGTGGGACACACAATGTTTACGAACAACACTGTACGCTATTTTTGGACATTTAAACAGAATGGATGACAACAGGTTAACCAAACAGATCATAAAATATCTTTGGAACAAGAAGTCAACAACAACCTGGACTCATGAAGTCAAGAAAGATTTGGAAAGAAACAACATAAAAAAGAATAATAAAAAACAGAGAGAGAGAGGTTTTTAGAAAGAAAGTGTTAAAAATGGAAGAATTCCAAGGTCGCGAGGGAAAGAAAATAGGCTCAAACTGGTCCGAGAAAAGGAAAAGGAGGTATAGTGAGCAGGTGCAGGCGTACTGGAGAAGGAAGAAGGAACAACAAAGGATAAAGCATTGAAACTGTCTCGTGTTCCCTAGAAGACTCTAACAGAGAAATAATAATAATAATAATAATAATAATAATAATAATAATAATAATAATAATAATAATAATAATAATATAATAATAATAATAATAAAGGTACACCCGCCCCGTTTATTGGAATGAAGCGCCTTGAAAAAAGCCATCTTAAATCTAAAACCTGCAACAACTAATACAAGAGGTTTGAACATTTCCCTACAGATGCCTCTACTACAAACTTATGTTATGCCCTCTGGTGCGAAAATTGACGATTAAAATCGTAAAGTAATTTGAGATTTTAAGATTTACTAAGCCGAATTGATTATTCTTTGTTTTTGGCGTGTTAAAGTTTGCAACACTTCTATATCATCCCGCCAAATTAAGATGTTGGCCAATAGAAAATTTTGTGTATTTTTATTTCAACCAATCAAACAGTGTCTGGTATTAATTCAATTACCCAATGAAAACTGAGGGTGTGCCGGGCCTAGCCCAGAGTTTTCTGGAACCTTCCTCTCGGGTATAAAAGCTGGCACATTTTCGGACCAGGCTGTCTTATTCATCGCTCCAGTCTACTGTGTGTGTTGAAATGGAAATGAAATGGCGTATGGCTTTTAGTGCCGGGAGTGTCCGAGGACAAGTTCGGCTCGCCAGATGCAGGTTTTTTATTTGACACCCGTAAGCGACCTGCGCGTCGTGATGAGGATGAAATGATGATGAAGACAACACATACACACAGCCCCCGTGCCAGACAAATTAACCAATTACGGTTAAAATTCCCGACCCCACCGAGAATCGAACCTGGGACTCCTGTGACCAAAAGCCAGCACGCTAACCATTTGTCCATGGAGCCGGACAGTGTGTGTGATTGTGAAGGGAGGCGGGGGTGCCTCATCCATCGTCACCTCGAAATTAAGTTGATAGGGAACACGAGAGGATCGCTCACTCTCTATTCCCTGATTTCGGTTAAGTTCCTTTGACTTGTTTGAAATTTGCATTAGAAGTTTGAAATTTATATTTAAAGTTGAAATTTACATTTTAGAATGTTAAAGTTACATTATTAAAGCTTGGAAACCTTCCCCTCGAGCTAGCTTTCGAAAACTATCACTTAGTTAAACCAGGGCTGCCATTACCTTGAGCTGACGGACTTCTCGACGAGAACATTTTTTCCAAGAAAGTGTAAAGGCACCGATTACGATTCACAAACATCGTGAACTTCTTCCAAATTTGTCTTGACTTCCTCAGCCAGTTTAAACTCGAAGGGGTTCGTGGTTACAGGCTGTGGAGTGAAAATAATTTTTTATTCCTAAAACGCAAAAGCAGCCAGCATTACCACAGCCCAGGAATGCTTTACTGGAAACGGCACCAAGAAAAGATAATACAGTGTATCCATAACCACTTCTCCAAAATATCTCCTATTATATCACAGTTGGAAAATCGAAATAATTCTTTGGAACATTCACTTTCTCTGATAGATGAAATTTCAGCAACGTGTTCTTCAGAAACACGGTGTAGCTAAAATTGCGTTCGACAAACTCAGTTAGGTATTACTGAGAATTACCGGTTACAAAACAGTGCGTCAAATTTTTAAAAATCTTTGTTATAGCTGTTATAAAAAAAAGTTAGTGAGTATACTGAGTTCTATGATCAGATCTCTTTCGAAGGAAGATTTGAAAATAAATAAAGTCAGATACTGGAGAGGCATTCGCCAAAGAACTGTCGTGCTTTTCATATGCCCCTGAGACGTCATGCGACGCTAAAAGAACATTTTCACTGTAAAATAAATGTTTCACCGACAGACACAGAAGCTTTACACAACATAATCCCTGAATGACCTTCGCTGTATACTGTTATAGCAATCAACAATGTAGGAATTCTACGAAACAAATAATTTATCAATTTTCGTGTAGTTCTTATTGTTTATTTCGATGCCTACTTTATCCATTTTTTGTATATATTTGCTTCCTTATTTTACTGCTTGACCCTGTTTAGAAATCCGGGCTATTATTATTATTATTATTATTATTATTATTATTATTATTATTATTATTATTATTATTATTATTATTATTTGCTAATGTGGTGACTGGGAATGAGAGGGTAGGGTAGCATGAGACTAATAATGCTCCCAGCTGCATGGTCTGCAGACAACTTGAATGGCTCAGTCCGGAAGCCAGCACATTCCCTCCAAGCAAATGTCTGGGCGGTTCCATGATATACTAACTTTATTTTGCTCTGAATGTATAGAAGCAGGTTACAATAAACCACGACCGTAACAAGCGGAGTGAGATCAATGCAGCTCCTGGTTACTTTTAGTTTTTATTGAGGCCTCGCCCGATACTGTACACTGTGCTGGCCACTCCTACTCGTCCGTCCCTCTCCTCAACGAGAAGTGTGCACTGACGGAAAATAATAATAAAAAAATGCAACACTAGCAAGCTGGAGCCAATTTAGGCTTGGGCACAACATGTGCAGATGGCAGAAATTCTGACTTAAAGGGACATTTAAAACACTGGTTGTTACCACGTAAAAGGATTAAGCTTTATCCCTCGGAGTAAGGACTTTCTTTTTGTGAAAGAATTTTATTAGAAATGTAGTCCGGTTTCATGGCTAAATGTTTAACGTGCTGGCCTTGCTCACAGGGATCCCGGGTTCGATTTCCGGCAGGGTCGGGAATTTTAACCATCATTGTTTAATTTGGCTGGCACGGCGGATGGCTGTATGTGTCGTCTTCATCATCATTTCATCATGATCATCATGGCGCGCAGGTCGCCAACGTGTGTCAAATCGAAAGACCTGCATCTAGCGAGCCGAACATGTCCTCGGACACTCCCGGCACTAAAAGCAATACGCTATTTCATTTTATTAGAAATGTAGGGATTTTAAAACCTTAGCTTATTACTTTCAGTAAGAATGTTACTGATTTTACATCCCACTAACTACTCTTACGGTTTTCGGAGAAGCCGAGGTGCCGGAATTTTGTCCCGGAGGAGTTATTTATCGTGCCAGTAAAAATCTACCGTTACATGACTGACGTACAGTATTTGAGCACCTTTAAATACCACCGGACTGAGCGAGGATCGAACCTGCGAAGTTGGGCTCAGAGGGACAGCGCTCTACCGTCCGAGCAACTCAGTCCGGCGCTTTCTTTTTTTCTTTCTTTCTTTTTTTGTACACGAACAATGCAATATAATTAACAAATGCTGAAATGTAAAAAGTCTTTCTCCCGAAATTTCACACCCCTGTTCTACACTAGAAGATAGCCCGATGATCCGCTTCATGAAGCCCAGGCTCCTTTCGAGAAGAACGCTACACACGACAGAAACATGAGCCAGACGAGAAACTAGAGCCGCAGTTCCCCCACCAATGGGATGATATACTGTTTCATCAGGCTGCCTACTCGAGCATTGTGCCAGCCATTGCGGGTTGAATTTCCAATCCTCACTCCACTCAGCAACAGAGGACCCACACGACGGATACTGTTCAATATTCCCGGGAAAATACCTTCTCAAGGCATTTTCTGAACTGACAGAAAATTCAAGGAGAATAGTAATGATTGTGTAGCGTTGCAATATTTCAAAAGCGAAAATCCGACGCCGTCGCCAAGAAACCTACCTGTGTTAGTGAGATGTTAAAACAACTGAAGTATATGCGCGAACAAATGTTTTCTTCTTTCCTAACCTTTTCCCCTAATTATCTGGGGTCGGCACTGATGTGGATTAAGGGGACATTCTGGAGATAAACAGATAGTTTTACGTAATGCACGGATTTTCCCGAAACTTTGTGGGAATGTCACCTCAAAAAGTAGGGATATTACTAAAATATATTTCATATGCAATTAATAGTTTTCCAAAAAAACGCTTTTTGAAAGGTTTAACTCAATTTTTTCGTGAAATTTCACCAAGATGTAAAGGAAAATTTGGAATTAGGCAGATACTACTTCTTTAAAAATCACCGTGTATTTATTTTTCTTTACATAATTTATACAAAGTGCCTTTACTGGCGGGACCTAGTGTTTACAGTGCACTATGTCTTCCGGTATGGGCTAGAGCAATTTTGTTACTTTCATTGAACTGTCTCAGCTTTATCCTTGGCTTTGACAAAATGAAAGTGACTGAGGTATGAGTGATATTAGTAATGCCATTCCTTCTGCAGCCAGTCCCTGCTATGAATGGTGTGAAAATATTCCCATAGGGTCGGTTGGTGCATGCATTTCAGTGGGCTTGGCAGACTGATATGTAATAGCAACTTCGGCTCGGTGAGGAAAGCAACGGGAAACTACCTCACTCCTCATTTCCCTAGCACGCCTCTTCAGTGATGCCTAGGCCATCTATGACAGCTGATGGCAGAGCTGTTGAGGATCCCACCAGCGGAATCGCTGATGGACTGAACATACATATAAGGAGATATATTGTACTCAAATTTGTGTAATTTCTATGTTCTAAAATTATGTATTTAAAGATCCCTACTACTTGAAAAAAACTGCAATAAAAATTTAATGCATAGGTTTCCTTATATAGTTGTGATACATATACCATACACATTTTGTTACATTTGGCAGAATATTATGGGACAAAACTGGAAATAATACGTAAAATTATAACTGGCGGAAAAATGAAAACAAAGCAGACGCCATATGTCCATTTCTGCTGTGTGCAGCCGGCAAACAGAACATTATTAAAACGATAAATTGTTTGAATTCAATGGAATAACTTCGCGAGAACAAAGAAGAAACTCAATCATTTCAATTTCAGCCATAAACATTTTTTTAGCCAAAATGACCAAAATAGCCCTGTTTTACGGCCGGATGCCTTTTCTAACGCCAACCCTATGTGGAGGGACGAACTGACTACTCCGTATTTCTGTGGCGGTTGGTAGTGTGATTGTTGTGTGTAGGTGAAGATGTGTATTAAGACGATCGCAAACACCCAGCCCCCGTATTAGAGAAATGAACCTAACGTGGTTAAAATCCCTGCACCAGCAGGGAATCGAACACGGGGCCCTTTGAACCGAAGGCCACACTACAGCTGACCACTAACCCAAGGGGCCACACACGAACAAACACCTGCGTAAAAATGGAGTTATTTACAGACCAAAGGTCCATGATGATTTATCCTTGATCCGTATTTGCACTTAGAGCACATTGCAACATAGTGCAATTATTCCAAAATTTTGAAGCGAGATGCACTTTTAAAAACTCGGAACAAGTCTTTGTTACATTCGCCTCCCGTGTGAGCTACGTCAGCATTGCTACTAATTCGTGAGAGCTGTTCTTGTTTACTCTAGTCAAGAGATAACTCTGAATTTTCCAGTTGCCAATTTTTTAAATTTCATACATACATACATACATACATACATACATACATACATACATACATACATACATACATACATACATACATACATACATACATACATACATACATCTTCATTATAGACTTTCAGCGTTCATTATGCAAGTCTCTACGAATTTATTAAACTTCACCACAACCGACTATTTATCACTAGTTATGTGGCCTCGTTTAGTTCTATACCTCTTATCTTTAAATCGTTAGAAACAGAGTCTAATCATCGTATCCTGTGTCCCCCTCTACTTCTCTTACTCTCCATGACCGAGTCCATTATTTTCTTAGGTAACCTATCCTCCTCCAATCGCCTCACATGACCCCACCATCGAAGCCGGGTTATGCGCACAGCTTCATCAACTGAGTGCATTCCTAAATTAGCTTTTATTTCCTCAATAAGAGTACACTCCTGCCATTGTTCCTATCTGTTTGTACCAGCGATCATTCTCGCTACTGTTACTTCTAACTTATGAATAAGGTATCCTGTGTCCGCCCAACTTTTACTCCCGTATAAGAAAGCTGGTCCGGCCCTACGTCAACAAAGAAGCTGCAAAACAAACACTGATAATGGACCAAGTGTGAAATGTTCTTCGCGCTACTTTTAACACGCTCAGAGAGAAACGAGAAATATCAGTAGATAAAGGTTTCTCTTTTGATGAACAGTTGCCTTGCCTCTGTATTTTTGGGTTGAAAATGAAGAAATATTTTCTAAAGAGAACCATACAAGTTTTACTTGGGCACTTATTGATGAGACCGACTCGAATATCTTTCAAGTGTAATAAAAATTCGAAATATTGCGCCACGTTTCTGCCCGTTGGCAGCACTGTTAAAAGGCTTTAGCCTAAGGAATATTCTACGGGCGGCAGCACCGTGCAGACAAGCAACACCAGTATAATAATGGCCGCCTCACTTCAGTCATGCATGAAAGAAGAACAATGGTCTGTTTTTGGATAGTGATGCATATTTGTCACTGCAGAAACATGGCGGTGCTCTGCGCCATAATACCCATGTAACTGTTGCGATCATCCAAGACCTGAATTTTTAGTGTCTTCCACATCCACCATATTCTCAGAAACTCGCCCCCTAGTGATTGCTACATGTTTGGGCCATTCAAGGAAGCACTGAAAGGAAAGGCGTTCCGTTCGAATGATGATGATCAAGTGACTGCGTACCGTAGACAACCGAGGGATTCTCTCCTAGAGGAATGCATGAAGTGTGTAAGCGCTGGAGAACTTGCACTGAATGCAACGGAGTACACAGAAAATGACACAGTTGTGTACCACTCCCTGCGCAGTAAAATGAACTGATTTTTCCTCTTTTCACAGGTTTTCATTTGACTCGCCCTCGTAGTTTGGAAGGTAATTCGTTGAAACACCACATCTATCAACTAAATACCGTAATCCACTTGTAACATTTCTTTGAAAACTGGCGTATTGCCTGAAAAAATATCATTTGAAGGAGGTTCATCGCTAAGGCTTGCTATCACGTTTTATTACACAAGCTAAAGAAGTTGAGAGTCAGCCAGAGCCTTGCATAATAGTCCATTTTAGTGAAGTTTGTTGCATGACATATTCTCCCCTAGGTATTAACATTTTAAAAACGATTTAGCTGGTTATGATGTGGAACTGTTCAAGGAAGGGCATCTGCTCCTAAACGTCCTACCAAATCCTAAATTGATCAAAATACACTTAGGAACACATATCAAAAGTGGTGCTATCCACAGGACAGTATTACACATTGCAGAATACATTCAAATATTTGGTCAGAAAAAATCTGAGTTAATATTAGTTTTTTTTTTTTTTTTTGCTAGGGGCTTTACGTCGCACCGACACAGATAGGTCTTATGGCGACGATGGGAGAGGAAAGGCCTAGGAGTTGGAAGGTAGCGGCCGTGGCCTTAATTAAGGTACAGCCCCAGCATTTGCCTGGTGTGAAAATGGGAAACCACGGAAAACCATTTTCAGGGCTGCCGATAGTGGGATTCGAACCTACTATCTCCCAGATGCAAGCTCACAGCCGCGCGCCTCTACGCGCACGGCCAACTCGCCCGGTTTAATATTAGTTGAGGTAAGTGCAGAGTGCTTTGCTTTGTAGAAACAGCTGCTTTTTTAAGACTTGGTCAAAAAATGAACTATCGTCCAAATTTTTCGTAGTATTACATCAATACGAACACTTCCTTGCCAGTCCTAGCCATCCTAGCCTAGTCCTAACTCATCGTCGTTTCAAGACCTGTCTGGTTGTGAGAGGGTGCAACGTAAAAGAACATAGCAAAAAATAAAAAATGGACTTCTTCAACAGTTAGAAATACTGCATGTCGCTCTTCTTCATTGGCATAGTTATTTTCTTATTTATTTATGTATTTATTATTTTAAACTATCCATTTTATTTACAAACAAGATATCAGACTGGCTTTTTCATCTAATGTAGTAAGCTGTTATGTTTTGTGTGTCTACCTGTTCAGTAGACGATTTTCTAGGAAGTTACGAGAGTATGAATGCGATTCTTCGGTCCTAAGTTCTTAAAATTATTATCTGTAAGTTAATACCTATGAACAAACAAAATTCTTCAATAGAAGTCAACTTTGCATAGAAATATGGCTATACAAGAAGATTCTTAACAATTTGCTTTACGTCGCACCGACGTAGATAGGTCTTAAGGCGGCGATGAGATAGGAAAGGTCTAGGAGTGGGGAGGATGCGGCCGTAGCCTTAATTAAGGTACACCCCCAGCATTTGCCTGGAGTGAAAATGGGAAACCACGGAAAACGATCTCCAGGGCCGCCGACAGTGGGGTTCGAAACCACTATCTCCCGGATGCAAGCTCACAGCTGCACGCCCTTAACCGCACGTCCAACTCACCCAGTACAAGAAAGTTCAATCCTTTCTTAAAATGATTATCTGCAAGTTAATGGCTATGAACAAGCTAAGTTCTTAGAAATAAATTAACTTAACAGCCCCAGCGTTTACGTGGTGTCAAAATGGGAAACCGCGGAAAACCATCTTCAGGGCTGCCAACAGTGGAGTTCGAACCCACTATCTCCCGTATGCATGCTCAGAGCTGCGGGCCCCTAACGGCACGCCTAACTCGCTCGGTATACAAGAAAGTAAAATGTCTGTTTTATATGAGCTTTCATTATTATATTTTACCTGCATAATCACTATAACATAAGATACGGAATAGATTTCTGAACATTCTTCTCAAGTAGAGTTTTGTGCTCAATGTATCTCAAATTAAAAGTTTTGCTTGCAGCTTGTAGTGAGCAACCTTGATCTTCACTTGAAGCATAACAGCAAACAAAGGTCTGCGATACATTTCGCGTGTAATGAGAGAAATAACAACGAAGTTGAATGTTGTCCGCAGAGCGGGACTAAGCGGTACGAAGTAACAAAGCCTTTTGTATAAATCCAACACAAATGTTTAAGCACGCGTACTCTCACAAGCACACACTTATGAATACATACACGGCAAAAACATATGTTTAGTTAACATTTTCGACGTATTGTCTGAAAATAATATTGCTGTAAATATAAAACTTCAAAGAACACAGAATTCTATGCGCTGAGTCCGTTGTATTAGGTTTAAAAATGGAAGTGAATCCGTTAATACGGTGATCCTCCTTCATGTGTTTCAATATATCTTGCAGATCCTACTTTTTCTCCTACGTAATTGGAAGACCGTCTAGATATATAGAAACCAAGTCAAAAATGAAAAATCGCTGAAAGCCTGCAATCTAATATCTTGGAAATTTAAAATACGTAAAATGATTATGATATGAAAATTAACCTTTTTCAAGACTAAAGTGATGTCAGTACGAAAGAAATCTAAAAAGAATAGAATGTCAGGTTGGGAATACAAAGCTGGAACAGGTAGATCATTTCAAGTACTTAGGACGTGTTTTCTCCCAGGATGGCAGTATAGTGAGACTGGCCGGGCTGCGTGGCTCAGACGGTTGAGGATCTGGCCTTTTGACCCCAACTTGGTAGGTTCGATCCTGGCTCAATCCGGTGGTATTTGAAGGTTCTCAAATACATCACCCCCGTTTCGGTAGATTTTCTGGCACGTAAAATAACTCATGCGGGACTAAATTCCGGCACCTCGGCGTCTCCGAAAACCATCCAAAGTAGTTAGTGGGACGTAAAAAACAATAACTTTAATACTTAGTAAGTGAAATTGAATCGAGGTGCAGCAAAGCTAATGCAGTGAGTTCGCAGTTGCGATCAACAGTATTCTGTAAAAAGGAAGTCAGCAAGTCAGCTCCCGGACGGAAGTATCTTTACACCGGTCTGTTTTCAGATTAACTTTGGTTTACGGGAGTGAAAGCTGGGTGGACTCAGGATATCTTACTTATAAAGTTGGAAGTAACAGACTTCAAAGTAACGAGAATGATCGCTGGTACAAACAGATGGGAACAATGGCAAGTGGGTACTTCGAGTGAGAAGATAAAGCCTAAGCTGGGAATGAAATCGGTGGATGAAGCGGTACGCACAAACCGACTTCGATGGTCATGAGAAGCGAATGTAGGAGGATAGGTAATCTAGGAGAATATTGGACTCTGCTATGGAGGGTAAGAGAAGTAGATGGAGGCCAAGACGACAATGGTTAGAAGCAGTTTCTAATGAGTTAAAGCTAAGAGGAATAGAACTAAACGAGGCCAAAGAACTAGTTACAAATATAGGATTGTGACGGCATTTAGTAAATTCTCAGAGGCTTGCAAACTGAACGCTAAAATGCATAAAACTCTATTATGAAGATGTATGTATGTATGTATGTATGTATGTATGTATGTATGTATGTATGTATAAATCGAAATATGGCCGAACGTCGCAAAAGCCGACTGAGCTATAGCCTCTCAGCAAGGCTAAGTAGCTCAGACGCTAGATCTCTGGCTCTGTGAGATCAAGCTGGCTGGTTCGATTCCAGCTCAGTCCGATGTTATTTAAAGGTGCCCTAAAATGCCAGGCTAGTGATTATAGATTTACCGGCTAATAGAAGACCTCCCGCAAGACAAAATTCTGACACATCGGCGTCCCTGAAAACCGTAAACGTAGTTAGTGAGATGGAAAATAAATAAAATTATTATTATTATTATTATTATTATTATTATTATTATTATTATTATTATTATTATTATTATAGCCTCCAGCCCGCCTGGTGGCCACGATCGTTAGGGCGTGACGTCTATAAATGGTCTGCCACTGTGGTTAGCAGGTTCGAGTCCCGCTGGTCGAAAAAAAATCACCATCATCATGTTGGCCGGCAGGGTAGGGGAGGTAGTGGTGGTACCTATACAATTTGCAATCACTAGATTGCTTGCCAGAAGCCTGGATTCAATTCCAAATTTCTACGCAGTGTAGATATAAAGGAGCACACATGACGCTGTTAATGGTGATTTGTCTGTTGGATGGCGACCTGGCGACTTGAGCAGACCTCTTGGTGCTATTCGTCAGGAGTAAGCTTTGTGCCGGCACCGGGTTTCACCCTCTCCTTTCCTATCATATGTCATTCATTTCATCTCATTACTCCTCTGCTGAGGTTGACGTCAGGAAGGGCATTCGGTCGTAAAAATTATCTACGAATATTCATCTCACTTCACACCCGACCCCGTACAAAAACGAGACAAATGTTGGACATACATTATTATAACCTCCTGCTTTTCGCACCTGCGGGCAGCTGTGAGCTTGCATTCGGAAGATCGTGGGTTCGAACCTCACTGTCGTTTTCGCACCGTAACCATTTACGCCATGAAATTGAAACCATATACCTGAAGAAATGGTATTCCCAACAATCGGTTTGGGAACTTTGTGAGTGAGTGAGTGAGTGAGTAGTAGTGGTGGTGGTGGTGGTGGTGGTGGTGGTGGTGGTGGTGGTGGTGGTGGTGGTGGTGGTTATTTTACGAGGAAGTTCAAAACCACAATCTCTTAGCATCAATCAGAGAAAGGAATGGAATAAATCCAACATTTCGAAGAAAGAAGCTACCGGCAAAAGAAAGACTAGGTCCACGAAGGGAATGAGAATAAGAGGCTCCCTAGACCTCATAAACCTAATACCACCGGGATTGGAAGTGAATAAAAGTTAACTAAGGAAGGTCGGACATAAATAACGAAAGTCCTGAAGGAATACCAGACTTAGCTAGGGGTCCCTGGTCACCATCACACCCTCTCCCCACCCCTGCCCCAACTGGTAAATCCTAGAGTCGCCTCTTACGACAGGCAATTGCTAGTCGTTACAAAGGTTTTACCATGTGCTCCCTCAATAAAGCTGACGATTACGAGAACTGACGCTTCCAAGCAGGCCAACGACATAATCACACACTTAACAGCTGCTTTCAACATAATAACAGCGGCCCACGAACTGCTGGCGTAAATTGAAAGGTTCCTCTTTCAAGTGATTTTCAGTAAAGAATAGTAATATAAAAACGTTGAAAGAAACACAGCAATAATTTCACATAATTTGGTTGGGTAACTGTCAAGTTCACTATAATCCTTCCCTGCTACTATATAATGTGCAACAGCAGAACGAGTACTTGAACAATAGCAAAACATACCTATAACTAAGATACTTTACGTTTCGCTGCAACAAGAGAATTGAACAATACTATGCAACGTATATTAACAAAAATTACAAAGCATAATGTTGGATGCGGTCATTGTTTCCTTTTATTTTTACTATACAGTTAAGACATTAGGAAAGTAATAGCGCCATATATACAGTCACTCAAAAAATGAGCGCGTGGTATTGTGTCAGTTTCTTGCAAGTACGCTTTCCTAAGAAACAAGTGAACTTTTCTTTTTCAAGTTGCCTTACGTCGTACCGACGACGACGATGAGCTAGGAATGGGAAGGAAACGCCCGTGGCCATTAATTAAGGTACAGCCCCAGCAATTGCTTGCGGTGAAAATGAGAAACGAGGGGAAACTATTTTCAGAACTGCCGACAGTAGGGTTCGAACCCACTATCTCCCGAATGCAAGCCCAAAGCTCCGCGGCCCTATCCGTACGGCCAACTCGCTCGGTAACAATTGAACCCATAGATATAATGCCCGCAATTTTTTTGTCCCCTTGTTTGAGCAACACTCTTGAGCGCAAGGTATTGTGTAAGTTCCTTGCAAGTAGTGTACACACTTCTCGGAAACAAACGAAACTATAGATTTCATGAGCTTCTTCTTTTTCGAGTGACTATTTCTATTCACAATAAATGATTTATTTTGTCGTTGATAGTTTCTTTAAAGCTTTGCGAATTGCTTTACGTCGCACCGACACAGATAGGTCTTATGGCGACGATGGGACAGGGAAGGCCTAGGAATGGGAAAGAATCGGCTGTGGCCTTAATTAAAGTACAGCCCCAGCATTTGCCTGGTGTGAAAATGGCAAACCACGGAAAACCATCTTCAGGGCTGCAGACAGTGGGGTTCGAGCTCACAGCTGCGCGCCCCTAACCGCTCGGCCAACTCGCCCGATCTTTAAAGCTTTAATATCCACTCTGACATATTAAAGGAGAGTCCTTTCCAGTGTCGAAAGGAAACAGCCTTATGGTACAATATAAAACTATGTTTCTTCTAAATATGCCTACGAAGGGACACGATATTAAATTTTTTCGTTTAGAGTGCTTCTTGATGTTTATTCACCAATCACGTAATAATAATAGGCCTAATCGGCGAAATTAAAAACGATCTGAAATTGGCACGAATCACACAAGAAGATATCCAAAACGGGAAGATTTTTGGATCAAATTTCACAAATGGCAAGTTGAACAAGAGGAGAAATCTCCGGGGGCCACACGCTATTTATTAATTACTAAAATAAAGAACAAGTTTCGTTAGTTTACAAAACTGTGGGTGTATATTGCTGTTTCTATTGTATATCAATAAACGACGAAATCGAAAAACTAAAATACAGTCCAATCCTTCGGAGAGACCTGCTGCAGAATTAACCAAATAAAGTTAAAATCCCCGACCCAGCCGGGAATCGAACCCGGGATTTCTTGGACCGAAGACCAGCACTCTAACCATTACGTCGTAGAGCCGGACTTTGCTTAACTATGTACTGTAATTATAACGGGTAACTGAGGTGGTGAACTGGCAACCTGAGAACGTCTTCCATGACAATTTAAATAGGATTTCAATACAGGGGTTATTTTATGCTTCATTACGCGGATTATCCGTCCACCCACACTTGCTGTGAACTGATCACAAACAAAGCCAGGCACCACGAACCAGCCTATTTTCATCTATGCACAAGCAAAATTTTCCCTCATATCTAGCAGTTATCTCGACTATTATACGACATACTGTGTTAGCACTCTTATCCGCCAGTGGTTAGGAATTGTGAACGACGTGAAGGTACGGATTTATACCGCTATAATGCAACTCAAAGATGTAATAATAATAATAATAATAATAATAATAATAATAATAATAATAATAATAATTTTATGGACATCTAGCACGAATGGATGACTCACGACTGACTAAGAAGATATTTCTTATTATCAATGGAAACCGACAATCCAAAGCTCGCTGGCTAGTGGATGCACAAAAGGACCTCGCAGAAGTCGACGTTGATCCAATGGCAACCACAAGGAATACATACAGACAAAAGATCAACAGCCATAAATTTGCACCCAAGAATCCATCTGAGAAAAGCTTGAAACTCAAAAACTCATGGACACAAGAAAGACGGCAGGCCCATAGTGAAAGGATGAGGAAGTTTTGGGAAGATAAGAAGAACAAGAAGATGAAGAATACCAGTGCTATTCAATGGTTCCACGTGCTCCTTAAGGGGCTAAACGAATGTATATATATATAATAATAATAATAATAATAATAATAATAATAATATCTATAACAAAAGATCTATATCTCTGAATGCAAAAATCAAACACTATTGCTCTGTCATCCGGCCAGAGACTCTATATGCAGCGGAATGTCTCACCATGAACAAAAAAAGGCATGATGGAGAAATTGGAGGCCAAGGAAAGAGAGATTTTGAGGAAAATCTCAGGTTCAGTCAAAGACAACGGAGAGTTTAGGAGACGGCACAACCGTTGTTGTACTCGTATGTGGAGAAAATAACCGACGTGATGCGAAAAAGGAGGATTACATTTTATGGACACATGGCCCGAATGAAGTCAACACGGTTAACCAACCGCATTTTCACTTTCCTCCAAGAGAAAAAGGCAAAGGGGGCATGGTTCAGTGAGGTACAGAAAGATCTGCAGGAGATTGGGATCTCATTTGAAGATATCCAGGAGCGTGTCCCATTTAAGAAAAAACTCCAAGAACATCAGAGTTTCCAACCAAAGCCGAAGATGAAAACAGGAAAGGCATGGACGAAAGAGCGAAAGGAACAACACCGTATACGAATGAAGGAGTACTGGACCAACATTAAAACTCAAGGGAAACAGTTGAAATGACGTGGTCCTTAGTTGGCCGAAACGAAATAATAATAATAATAATAATAATAATAATAATAATAATAATAATAATAATAATAATAATAATAATAATAATAATAATAATAATAATAATAATGGAGCATAATTAGCGTAGTGTCAGGTGCTGGCTTTTCCGGTCAAACCCGGATTGAAATTTTTACCACAAATATTCTCTGGTGACAGAAGGGGCTTCCGGCCTTGAACTCCTGCTCAAAACCCAAAATGAAGGTGGCTTCTAAAGAACTGGATAAGCTGAAGTAAGATTTTTTTGTCCAGCTTTTTCTTCTTCAACATTGTGTGAAAAAAATAATATTAGTATAGAAATTGTAAGATAAAGAGTAAGTTAGCTGGACGATGTTTCACTACAATAGTGGTATAACTGGATGGAAGAGGAAAGCAAATGATCAAAGCAAATAGGCAAGCGTTGTTTTTGGAAACGAGTAATGCTACTACTTCGTGTTTTATAGCCTTCCAAAAACTATCGGCCTTAGAGGATATTCTCTAACCTACCAGAAATCAACTCACCACATTTGTCTCAAATTTAAGCCCTCGTAAATGCCAAACAACAGTTACAGGATTCAATTCTGAAGCCTTGAGCATAGATAGCGAATGCCAAACCAGCTGCGCCATCCAGCCAAACTATATGAACCGTAATGCCAGCATGTTGGCGTGCAAAGAAACCCTGATGAACACGTCAAGTGTTTCTACGGCTAAATGTTCTCAGCATTCTAATCTGTCTAGTACCCTACGTAGAGGTCTTGCTTCACTTTTAGGTGTTCAAAGTGTATTCATCTAGAGAGGCGCAATCTGTTGGCAGGGAAACTCGAAACTGACACGCAAGTCGCCCACATGGCGCCTTCTCCAAAAAGCGGCCATACGATGATATTTAACAAGACAAATAGATATATTAACTTACGGAACATATGTTTGTGGTCGCACGCTTTGCCAGTCATGGAATATTATACTTAATTTCTCATTATTTTGAAAGAGATATTGTGAAGGTCTGAAAAGTTTCAGACATTGGAACAAAGAACTCTAATAGAAGCGAAATGTTGCCAGAAGTAAGTTAATTTTGTCCCTGAGTATAGTACAATAATACCAACGAAAGGGGTAGTCCTCGCAGTCATTACAGAAAGCGGCAGCACTTGAGCGAGCTAGCTTGCTGTCTGGTTGTGGCCATTTATCTCAGGCTTTATGCCGCTCAGACGCAATGAATATGTAAATAACTTGCGGCTCACCACTTACACACAGCACCTTCTCAACAACTAGGTCCGAACGTACAAACTGTAATTCGATATCCACGAGAGTGGTAAATGTACGACTAGGCAGTGGGTGTAGCCATCTTCAATATTAAGGTCCGAAGCCAGCCTCTGAATAGAAATAAAAGATTGAAAGAACGCTTCCTTCGCGTCTATCTCCCATATTTAAAGACTTCCCCAGTTATTTGACCTTATTTTAGGGCGTAAGGGTATATTCATCAAGTTCTATACTTTGAAGTGGTGGGTAGGAATACCGTTTGATGATAAGCTCAACGAACAAAAAATTATTCATCCTAGTGCGCACGCACAGGTGGATCGTTAAGCCTGTACAGATGGCAAAGCGAACGAGTCCCGTGCTCAACCTCACACGCACTGCCTCTACCTGATCATAAGACAGTAGCGATCAGTGAGACATTGATGTTTCAAACGGACAGTGTACGTCAACCAGGGTAGATGTAAGCATGTGACATAGTGGCACAAAGAGGCAATCATGTTTCGCCGTGCCCATGGCCATACGGTACGTGAAGTTGCTGGATTTGTCGGCATTTCGCAGCGGACTGTTCAACGTGTCTGCAGGCAGTGATGTACTACACGTGGCCACGAAACAAGACGTCAGAATTGTGGTCACAAAGAGATCCTGACTGAGAGGGACCGGAGACGCGTTTCACGGCTTTTGAATCAAAATCCGGACAGGAACTGCTGCACTACGTAAATGAAGCCCATCCCAAAATTTTAGGGATAGAACATTGCGACGGGAACTGCATGCAATGAACATTCGGAGTCGGTCACCTCGCACGAGGCCACTGCTCACACAGGTATAGTCCGCACACTTTATGTTGGTGCATTTGTGTACGGGATGGAGGAGTAAGGAGGGAGGTGTCCCGGTATCGATAGTGCTACCAACCGAAGGAAAATGAAATCTGAATTGAATCGAGAATATGATCGATCGATACGAAGTTTCTAAACCGTTATCATCTTAAGCCAACAACTATGTCACATACACATTATATAACATTATAAAACATTTCTCGATGCGAATCTTGTTCCTAGCATGAATTCTATACTTTGGCTTTGTTGTGTAAACAACAACAGTACTAGTACGTAATGTGTACGCCAGATGTCGCACAACGATGCTTAAGCGATTCATAGTTTGTGTTTCAAAGGTTGCCAGTACGAATCTCGAAGATCGCCGAGGTCGACCGATTCAGCACTAGGGTGTAAATGCACCAACATAAAGTGTGCGGATAATAGGCCTACATAAAGCTACGCGTCTTCAATCATGGAACATGGACAGTAGCTGACTGGGGGAAGGTAATGTGGTCTGACAAATCACGTTTATGCCCGTATTCCAAAGACGCACGGCGTCGAAAACACCGAAGGCCAAATGAAGCATTTCATCCTGAATATGTGCTAGGTCAGGTTCAAGCCGGAGGTGGGTCTGTGATATTTTGTATCATGCACTGGGCCCGCTCACTGAGGTGACCACTAACAAGAACCAGCATGTTTATTTAAACATTCTGGATGATCAGGTGTTGCCTTTCAGTCAACATCTACATGATGAGTGTGCTACTGACACTCCGATTTTTCAAGATGACAACAGCAAAGTTCACTGGGCTGGACGCATATGTGACTGGTTTCATGAACACTCACCCATCCTATTACATCTCGATTGGCCTGCAAAATCACCTGACTTGAACCCCATTGAAAATCTGTGGGGCACGTTGGAACAGCGGGGAAAACGCGACATCAGCATCCCTGCAGTTTGGTGGAATTGCGCGATCAAATCCTCAGCGAGTGGATTAATCCGGATGCGACGTACGTGCACAACCTTGTGGACTCCGTTCCTAACCGAATCCAGGCGGTTATCAAGTCCAGAAGCTGAGTTACACGCTATTAAATGATGCTTGTAATGATCTATCCAGGGGTGACTAATTTTTTGTCCGGTGGACTTAGTTTGATGCTTATATTACGTGATAAGTCAACAAACCTTTATCTCAGTGCCTTATGAGCCTTAATGCACTCAAAAATTTAGTATAGTACGCGCACTTTTCAGTGATAGATTTTTGTACTCGGTTGAGGAGTAAGAAGGGAGCACTGCCAGTTCCGGTAGTACTGCCAACTGAATGAAAATGAAATCTGAATTGAATGGATAATATGATCGATCGATATGAATTTTCTACACCTTTGTTATCTTACGCCAAAAACTGTGTCACCCACACAATATATAATACTATATAACATTTCCCGATGCGAAACGTGTTCCTAGCATGAATTCTATAGTTTGGCTTTGCTGTGTAAACAACAACAGTACGAGTACTTAAAGTGTACGCCAGATGTCGCACAGCGATGATAAGCGATTCTTAGTTTGTGTTTCAAAGGTTGCCAATACGAATCTCGAACATAACCGAAGTCGACCGATTCAGCACTAGGGTGTAAATCTATCGCTAAAAAAGTGCGCAGATAGTACATTTTATTTCTACTGAAGCCGTATCACAGCACTTCGCAAAATATTCAACAATCGCCTATTTTACTCCGAGGATTTTTGAGGGTAAATTAGTGTCTTTAAAAAAAATCGTATTACTCGACGAATGCTATCATCCATCGAGAGCCGGGTTGAATAGTTCAGACAACAGAGCATTGAACTTCTGAGCTTAAGGAAGTAGGTTCAATACAGACATGTCTTACGGCGACGACGGGATAGAAAAAGGCTACGACTGGGAGGGAAGCGCCTGTGGTCTTAATAGCTAGGATGTAGCCCCAGCATCTGGTATGAAAATGGGAATTATCACCATCATCATCATCGTCGTCGTCATCGTCGAATGAGAGTGTGACAGCAGGGTGATATCCTCATTGGCTTCTCACTAAGGTAACTAACTAAGCTTCGAATCCTGACCAATACATGTAAGGTAAGGGTTATTCTGCACGAAGGCAGGTCCGAACCTCCGCAGAGGCGTTCATGAGCCGGAATTTACGTGCGACCAATACATGTAGTATCTTTAAAATTACATTCATGATGTCCCTATGGGAGCCCCACTATCATCAATTAATCAACAGTCACGTAAAGCTACAGGCTTGCTTGCTTCCTTTCCGTGCCTTTATTCTATCGTTCAAGCAATTTCAACAGAACTGAATTGGAGCGGTGATGAAAAAGTAATCCAATCCCTTTTTATAGTGTTGATATCATAGTCATTAGAAGAATTTTGCAGAGATAGAAACAAGTAAAAGTAGGATGTCGCGACGTATGATTTATGTTGGATCGCAGTCAACTTTACGCGGATAAAGGAACGACTGTGAGTCTTTGCATTGGCGAAACACAGCGCTTTCTCTGTACGCTTCTTCTGGCATAGTATGCAGGAGCTTAAATAACGGCTAACTAGACTGGCTGATATCCGCTGTTGCAGAAAGAAAGATGTGAACATTTGTCTTGTTAGTACGTTTATTTTGTACGAGAGTTATCGTAACACGAAGTTCACCGGGCGACTTGGCCGTGCGGTTAGGGGCGCGCAGCTGTGAGCTTGCATCCAGGATATAGTGGGTTCGAATCCCACTGTCGTCAGCCCTAAAGATGGTTTTCCGTGGTTTCCCATTTTCACACCAGACAAATGCTGGGGCCGTACCTTAATTAAGGCTACGGCCGCTTCCTTCCCATTCCTAAGCCTTTCCTATCCCATCGTCGCCGTAAGACCTATCTGTGTCGGTGCGACGTAAAGCAAACAGCAAAAAAACAAAAACAAAAGAAGTTCACATGTGAAGAATTATTGTAGAATATAACAGAATACGCCCATCCCCTAGTTCCGGATCACCTGAAACTGGTGAGAGAGCACTCATTTCGATATAAATAATTATAATTTCGTATGGCTATTTCTACCCGAGTGCAGATCTTATAAGGCAGGCCCTCCGATGAGGGTTGGGCGGCATCGCCACGTGTAGGTAACTGCATGTTACTGTGGTGGAGAACAGTGTTATGTGTGGTGTGTGAGTTGCAGGGATGTTGGGGATAGCACAAACATCCAGCCCCAAGCCACTGGAATTAACCAATGAAGGTTAAAATTCCCGACCAGGCCGGGAATCGAACCCGGCAACCTCTGAACCGAAGGCCAGTACGCTGACCATTCAGCCAACGAGCCGGACATTCATTCCGATACATGCATTACATTTTACTCTTATAATTATTTAACGATTATTACACTAAATATGGTCCGACTCATTCATTGGCTGAATGGCCAGCGTTGAGGCTTTCGGTTCAGAGGGTCCCGGATTCGATTCACGGCTGGGTCGGGGATTTTAATGACTAATTCTTTTGGCCCGGGGACTGGGTGTTGTGTTTGTCCCAACACTTTCCTCATCATGTTCAGACAACACACTACACTACCAACCACCACAGAAACACGCAATGGCCATTTCATCCCTGCATGTATGGTTGGCGTCAGGAAGGGCATCCGGCGATAAAACACGGCCAAAGCCATATGCGCGACAAAGTTCGCTCCCGCGACCCCACAGGTGTGGGAAAAGCGGTATAAAAAGAAGAAGAAGACTACACTAAATATAATATACTTTGTCCTAGACGTTAACAATGCTATACCGTCTAGCAGAACATGTATCTTCCCCTTCCTTGGTTTATTTTATGCTTACTTTTGTGTCACAAGTCTTAAGGAGTGAAAATGAAAACCTACAACCTGTTTTCCAGGGATGGAATGAATGAATCTCCCCCATCTTGCGGCGAGGATAGGAATTGTGCCGGCTGCCGAGGCCTGTCGCACTCCTCTGGGGCAATGATTAATGACTGACAGATGAAATGAAATGATAGTGGAGAGTGTTGCTGGAATGAAAGATAACAGGGAAAACCGGAGTACCCGGAGAAATACCCGTCCCGCCACCGCTTTGTTCTCATGGAGTATCCATCCTACCATAAACAACATGCCTTACGACAACTGAATGAGTGGATGACTGCATTAATTTGTAAATTGATGGTTTCATGTTTGAATTGTAATGGACTGCATTGAGCATTCCATTATAAGTGAGATAATGACAGCCTAAATGAATGAGTGCATAAATGAATGGACTGGATTCCAAGTCCTCTCTCCCAGTCGCAGATAATTACCGGCCGAGTTGGCCGTGCGGTTAGGGGCGTGCGACTGTGAGCTTGCATCCGGGAGATAGTGGGTTCGAACCCCTCTGTCGGCAGCCCTGAAGATTGTTTTCTGTGGTTTCCCATTTTCACACCAGGCAAATGCTGTGGCTGTACCTTAATTAAGACCACGGCCGCTTCTTTACCATTCCTAGGGCTTTCCTATCCCTTCGTCGCCATAAGACCTATCTGTGTCGGTGCGACGTAAAGCCAATTGTGAAATAACTACCAACTGCGGAGAAAGTTTCGCGCTTGATTGAGAATTGATGAAGTAACTTGAAGTTCGCATATGATACAGTATTTATTTCAAAGTAATTTCAGTTCATAACAAACTGACTCAAGAGAACTCAGTTCAGAGCACAAAAGTAACGTATTTCTGATATGCATAGTTTAAAAATTACCTCAGAGGTCTTCATGAAATAATATAAAACTGTTACCAGTCACAAGTTTTATTAAATAATGTATTTCTCAACGAGCTTCAGAGACTCTGCTCCTCCATGGTAAGGTACTAAAAATGGTGAGATATAAAATAAGTATGCATCAATCCACCATAGCATTGAATCCCTGATGCGCTGATGTATCCCTGGAGTATTAAGCAGTAGCGGCGATTGGGATATAGAAGTCGGGGGGGGGGGGAGGGCAAATTTTTACAGACAACAAAAAGTACGGGGGTTTGCGGAGCGGGGACAGGGAGGTATAATACATCAAAACTTTAAAAAAACTTAAAAACTACAAAATTGTACGATGTTTGATTCTCTCTGAGTGAATTTCGACAGAGAGGTAAAGATTGACAGTTTACCAACTTACAAAGGGCACTTGGAAAGTATTGCAATACGCAAAAACGGTTTGCTGGACACCCCTGTTATGGTGAGGGATGAAAAGAGGGGTGAAAACCGGTCTAGAAGACAGCAAGGCGCGACCTTCACACCAGTTGTTACCAAGCAGTGGGGTTGAAAGCAAGTTAAGATGTCAGTGTGGCCTAAAGGTGAATATCGCCCAATTATCCGCTACAATTTTGCTCGTGGATTAACTATTGACCAGTGCCTGGAGGGATTGACTCCCGTGCTGGGGAAAGACTGTCCACGTCGGACAACAGCTTTCCGCTGGTACAAAGAGTTCCAGAGGGGAAATTTTGGGGTTGAAGACGATCCTCGTTCCAGGCGACCATCCGAATCAGTGACTGAAGAAAACACTGAAGATGTGAGGAAAACAGCAAGAGAGGCGGTTGACATATCGGCACGTAGAAGAGACCCTCCACATCCCTGCACCAGCTATTCGTTCAATTCTACACGACCATCTCAATGTTAGAAAGGTTTGTTCCCTTTGGGTGCCCAATTCACTTTCAGAGGAACAAAGCGCACATCGAATGAAATGGTGTCGAAAAATGCTAAAACAGTTTGAAAATGGGACTTCGCGTAACGTCAATAGCATCGTTACAGGTGACGAAACTTGACTTTATTATTACACTGTCCCAACAAAATCCCAGAACAAGGTGTGGCTGTTTGAAGATGAGGGTACTCCTGTGACTGTGCGAAAGCCAAGGTCAGTGAAGAAAAGGATGATTGCAGTATTCTTCACTAAACGGGACATCCTGACTCGGGTTGTGCTAGAAAGACAAAGAACATTTACTGCGAAGTGGTACAGTGAGACTTGTCTGCCTCAGGTCATCCAGGCTCTCAAGCAGCTCCGTCCAAGGTCACGGCTCAACACTTGGCTCTTGCATCACGACAATGCTCCAGCACATCGTGCTAATGTAACAAAAGATTTTCTTGCCAGATCAAGGTTGATTGTGCTTCATCACCCTCCATACAGTCCTGATCTTGCCCCATGTGACTTCGCACTCTTCCTAGAAGTAAAGATGAAGCATCCGACGAGGAACTTCTGGCAGCATGGGAACAACAGTGTGAAAATGTAACCAAAGAGAAGTGGCAGAGTTGGTTCAGTAACTGGTTTCGACGAATGGAGAAGTGTATTGAGTGTGGTGGAAATTATTTTGAAGAAGTCTAAATCGTTCACTCACATTGCAAAACTTTCTTAGTGCCCTTTGTAGGTGCGGTAATAATAGTTTCTTGAGATTTTGATTCAATATCATACAACAAAACTTTCACCAAAGGAACATATTACACATGTATTACAATTAAATAGACTTACGGCGTAATTGTATAATCAAAAATCATTTAGTATTTGTCTACACACAGACTGACACCAAAGAGACAACTAGACTGACGAACGCACGCGGCAAGCGGGTGAATCTTATCTCAGTGTCCATGATCTTGGCAAATATAATATAATATAATATAATATAATATAATATAATATAATATAATATAATATAATATAATATAATATAATATAATATAATAATCTGAGACTGCAGAAGATCTCGAGAAGTTGCTGAATGGTATGAATGAAGTCTTGGGTAAGGAGTACAAGATGAAAATAAATAAGTCCAAAACAAAAGTAATGGAGTGCAGTCGAACGAAGACAGGTGATGCAGGAAATATTAGATTAGGAAATGAAGTCTTAAAGGAAGTAGATGAATATTGTTACTTGGGTAGTAAAATAACTAACGATGGGAGAAGTAAGGAGGACATAAAATGCAGACTAGCACAAGCAAGGGAGAGCTTTCTTAATAAAAGAAATTTGCTCACTTCAAACATTGATATCGGAATTAGAAAGATATTTTTGAAGACTTTCGTGTGGAGCGTGGCATTGTATGGAAGTGAAACATGGACGATAACTAGCTCAGAAAGAAAGAGAATAGAAGCTTTTGAAATGTGGTGTTATAGAAGAATGCTGAAGGTGAGATGGATAGATCGAATCACGATTTAAGAGATACTGAATCGAATTGGTGAGAGGAGATCGATTTGGCTAAATTTGACGAGAAGAAGAGATAGAATGATAGGACACATCTTAAGACACCCAGGACTTGTTCAGTTGGTTTTTGAAGGAAGTGTAGGTGGTAAGAACGGTAGGGGTAGACCAAGGTATGAATATGACAAGCAGATTAGAGCAGATGTAGGATGCAATAGTTACGTAGAAATTAAAAGGTTAGCACAGGATAGGGTGGCATGGAAGCTGCATCAAACCAGTCTATGGACTGATGACTCAAACAACAACAACGATGCGCGACAGCATACAGCACCCTCAAATACATATCTGCCAACACTAAGAACTTTGCGGAAAGTCCTATGCTCCTTTTATAAAGAAAGGTTTCGTTGCGAGTCGTTTAGAATATTTGGATCGTTCAAGAAGAGTATTTATTCTACGTACTATGTTCCTTTGCATGCAGTTGGCTAGTAGCCCCGGGTCCCATGTTCGCTGAATAAGGAAAGTACTTGGTACGTAGCGTGTCACGGCAGCTTCTTCACATGTTCCCCGCCGGCCAATGCTCTAATTTCTTACTAGCAAAAGGAATGCGTTGTTTCTTGTGGAGTTTGGTTAATGTGGTTGCCTTGGGTCTGGTCAACATAATAGCAGTGTGGCCTTCAAGCTGTCCCGCTCTCTGCATGCGGCCAGCGCGAGAAATCTGTGTAAAGCGTTTTTCAATTTACGACCGTGTAATTTCTTGAATAGGAATGAGTATAGAGGAAAGAGGGGTGTTGGCGCTACCCAATAAGGCGAGGCGAGTCACAGTCAACCATTCAGTTTTAACTTACAAGAGCCTACAATCCTCCCATGTTGCTGAAACTACTTCACATCATTTTATATACGAGTTTCTACCTTGGACGATGCTCTTGTGTTTGACCAGCTGTGTTACGCGGTTCGTTTCATGAGTTTTGGGTCATGGGATCATATCTTTCCACAGTCAGTTGGGAAAAATGCTTAAGGCTACCGCCAAATGGGCACCACGTAACGTTTCATTCCGTTTGCCCCGGCTAAACGACAGGCTTCGGCAGCCGGCACATTTCCTATCCTCGTCACTAGATGGGGCCTCATTCATTCCATTCCTGACCCGGTCGAATTGCTGTGGATTTTAATTTTAATTTTCACCCCGGCAAAACGGTTATGTTAAATAACACAATTATATATTGCTAGACGATGCGTTTTCAAACGTAGTTGCCTTTAATGTGGGTCTCCGTGTAGATCGTCGTGCATTTTCGAAGAAATTGTTTTAAACAAACATGACGTTAAGTATAACATCAAATTCGATTATTTTTATTCGACTATTGATTGTTAAACGAAGTCCCAAACAGAAACGAGAAAATGGTGGTTGCAGCCAATAATTAGTGATCGACCCTGTCGCTCGCACAACTTTATGTGTGGTCACTGAAAACTGCCTGTTACCATTTCTTCATAGCCTCTTCAGTCCTGAGCATAGATTAATAAACAAAATTCACATATTTTTTATGGGAAAGACAACTTAGACTCAATGAAACACCATTTCAGTAAAAAAAATATTCATGGGACTGAACATAGCAGAACCATACGCTCATAAAAAAAAATTGCTTACCTTCCCACTGTAAAAATAAGCATACAAATAATCTATAGGCACTTTATTTACACATTACAAATGTTTAGAGGGATAGAAATCACAAAACTCTAAATTTAATGTATTTCTGCCATTTTCAAAAATGTCAATAACCATTTTGAAAAACTGCAGTTTTTGTGAATTCTCTGCATTATTGTCTTTAGGTTTGGTGGAAATCCATAAAGCAGTTCCTTTTCGCATTGAAACAAAGGAATACTTTACAATCTGAACAACGATGTGCCATGATGTAAACATACACAAACGGTGGTTTTCAAATTAATGCTGAACCCTACTGGACGTTCCGAGAAACGAAAACAAACACGCATCACATAGAGGTACTCTTACCGAACATGATCAAATCAAAATCTCTTTATTTGCAAATAAGGTGTTTACCTCGGTGGCAAATGGTACACTAAAATACATTATTGTCAAGCACTAAATATTAACAAGAGAAGAAAATTTTCCTATAATACAATATTGTATAATATACGCTAACAATTTTTTCTATTAAACACACAGCTCATCCTTAATAAATTTACATTGTTTACAAAATTCTACTTATAATACCTCCTGTACTACTTACAAATATAGTCATCTGATATACAGTATGTGGAATTACTTCAAACGACACTGTACAACTGGTATAAGATTAAAATTTACATTGCATTTATTTACTTTCTCTTTTCTTTACCCATTCTGGAACCTAAGTAGCATAACGACCTGCTGCGTCTTAACCAGAGCCCCTTTTACTACCACTTTTCAGAGTTCCTGAAGGGCCTTCACAGCTACCGTAGCGGTCCCAGTGCCCTCGAAGTCCCCACTGTACTTCACCCCTACAGGCAGTCCCCTACTTTGGCTGTCGAAACTCCTTAGACCAGGGGATGGAATTAATTTATTCACACACATTCTTTATTTGCATTAACCTGCACTGGTCGAATGCCCTCTAACATTTATTTTTTCTGTTGCTGTTTATTCTCTTCTTGAATATCTGTACAGATTTTGGAAAAGGATCAAACACTACCCCTGGTAAACTGTTCCACTCCTTCACACCCTTCCCAATGAATGAAAATTTACCCCAATCGCTTCTGCTAAAATTCCTTCTAATTTTATATTTGTGGTCAGTCCTGCCGATATAATTATTTTCCAACTGAAGCCTCTCACGGATATCTCCCCATGCTTCTTCTCTTGTATAGGCTCTATATATTCCAATAAGTCTAGTTTTCTCCCTTCTCTTACTTAAAGTTTCGCACCCAAGTTCCTTTAACATTTCTGATACACTACTCTTTCTCCTGAAATCCTCTGTTACAAATCTTGCTGCTTTCCTCTGCACACTATCTATTTCTTTTATTAGGTATTCTTGGTGAGGATCCCAAACACTGTTTGCATATTCCAATAATGGATGAACCATACTTAAGTAACTTTTCTCTTTTAATTCCTTGTTGCATCCTTTAAGTAGCCTCATTATGACATGTAACGATCTGTATGCTTTCCCAACAATGTCATCCACATGACCCTTCCAGTGCAAATTACTTTCAAATCTTACACCTAAGTATTTGCACTTGCCATCTTTTGGGATAACTACCCCATCCAAAGTATATTCAAATTCAGTTTTAAAACTCCTGTTTGTAAATGTTGTAACAGTTGATTTGCCTCCATTAACCTTCATGTTATTCTCTTCAACCCATTGTTGGATACTCTCAAGGTCCCTTTGTAATTCTGAACAATCTTCAATGGTATTTATTTCCCTATAAACAATTATGTCATCTGCATACAATCTTATTTTTGATGTTATATTGTTCCCTAAATCATTTACGTATATTAAGAAAAGTAACGGACCGATTATACTACCCTGTGCAATTCCCTTCCAAACTTTCTCTTCCTGCGATACGTTAATTCCTACTTTGACTTTCTGAACCCTTGAATTTAGAAATGTTTTTACCCAACGTGTAACCCTTACGTCCAATCCTATTCCCTCCAATTTCTTTAATAATATTCCATGTTCCACTCTATCAAAGGCTTTGGAAAGATCTATGGCTATGCAATCTAATTGGCCTCCTGAATCCAATTGATCTGATATGTCCTGCTGAAATCCCACCAGTTGTGCCTCACAAGAAAATTTCTTTCTAAATCCATACTGGCTCCTCATGAACCAATTTTTATCATCACATACCCCTCTGATGTACTGATATTAAACTCTCCAGTATTTTACAAACTATACTGGTCAGGCTGATTGGTCTGTAGTTCTCTGGTTTCCTTTTATCACCCTTTCCTTTATAAATTGGTATTATTATAGATTCCTTCCATTCCTTTGGTATTACACTATTATTTATGACATAGTCAAAGAGAAATCTTAAATAAGGCACTATGTACCACCCCATTGTCTTTATCACTTCCCCAGTAATTTGATCACTTCCTGCTGCTTTTCCTTGCTGAAGCAGTTGGATTTCTCTGAAAATATCTTCATTTGTGAACGAGAAGCTTCTTGTTTCCCTCTGTGTCTGTCCCCCTGTAACTTCTGTTTCGGTTTCCAACTCCTGACAATCATCTACTGAATCTCTAAATTCCCTACAAAAGAGGTTTGCTTTCCCAGTATCTCTTAAATAGTGTTCACCCCCTTCTCCCACCATTGTAGGAATTTGGATTCCTTTTCCTTTTTGATTCCTGATATATGAATACAGCTTTTTCCATTTCCCTTTGTGGTCATTACGCTCTTGAAGAATGCCATTCATATAATTCTCTTTTGCTTCCTTTTTCACTCTATTCAGTTCCCTCATTAGCTGTTTTCTACTTTCTCTACTCTCACTACCTTCTTTGATTTTCCTGTTTACTATTCTACATTTTCTTTTTAATTTTCTTATTTCCCTTGTATAATAAACAGGGTCTGAGGTCATTTTATCCTTCTTAACAGGTACAAATCTCTTCTCTCCTTCCCAAACGATTCCTTTGAATTTAGCCCAAAGTGTATCCACATTACTCCCTTCACTTATCCAACAACTGAATTGTGATTTAAGGTAAGTCCCAAATTCATCAACTTTAGTTTTTCTGTACAATTTCTTGTCTTGTGTGACCCTCTTATTAAGCCTTTTTGGTACCAGTCCTACATCCATTATTACAGCCTTATGGTCACCTATTCCTTCAATTACCTCAGTTTTATCAACAATTTCCCATGGTTTAACCAAGAATACATCTAGTAAGTTATTGAGTCGAGTCGGTTCTTGTACTACTTGTATAAATCCTCCCTCCCAAATTAACTTATTTGCCAGTTTCTGTTCATGGGCTTCACTTGCAGCTCCATTCCATTCAACCTCAGGCAAGTTTAGACCTCCCCCAATTATTACCACATCATTATTATTGTTTTTATGAGTATAATCTATTATTTTCTCAAATATTTCCATGTCTCTTTCCTCTCTTCCAGGCCTGTATGTTCCTATAATTCCCACCTCCTTCATATTATCACAAATTAATTTTATCCCTAATATTTCATCCCTTTCATCGGTAAACCATTCATGTGAACAATATGTTTCCTTCACCAGAATAAACACCCCCTCCCTCCCTTTTTATCTGCTCGGTCTCTACGATAGACTGAGTACCCTTCGTGAAATACTTCTCTATTACCCACCCCTTCTCTCAACCACGATTCCACTCCTATCACCACATCAGTCTCATAAGATTCCATCAATGTACCGAATTTTAACTGTTTATTTACTACACTCTGACAGTTTACCAAGAGCAATCTCAGACCCCCTTCCTCCCTAAAAATTGACTGTTGCAATTGTGTAACTTGAAATTCGTTAATTTCCTGAGTTTCATTTTCTAGTTGGCTGAGCCAGCTTGAAGTACAGCTGGCTCTTTCTACTAGTTTTCCTGGTCAGTATTATAACTCAAGGGAGTTGCCTTTTTTACAGTACATATCTTATGATTAATAAAATCTAGAACAATATTTGCTATCTTTCGTTTACCTGAATTGTTTAGATGAAGGCCATGCTTTGTGTAACAGTGTCTCTCGAAACTGCTGCTATCAATTACCTGTGTATTACGAAAATGTTTACAAATTTTAACCATATCTGTATTAACTTTGTCCACTTCAATGTTCACTCTGCTGCTTGGAGTTGCAGCGCCAGGGCAGCGAGAAAGAAAATCTTACCTTATGTATCATATATGATACATGGGGACTGAAGAGGATAGATGCAGGACTTTTAAATGTCTTCATCCGTTTTGAAAAACAAAGGTGTTCATATCCTTTCTGAGGGAGGCTAGAATATCGGGAAGCGACAGTAATCTTTAGTTACAAATATAGTAGTTCTGATAGTAGACTATTCCAACATCTAGTTTCACATTTTTATTGTTTACACGAAAAACTTTTCTTTCTAGTTTTGTACTTTTATACCAAAGTGCCTACTGTTTTTTTTTTCTTCAGAAATGTACATAAGATGAGCCTCCATGGCTCAGGCGGCAGCGCGCCGGCCTCTCACCACTGCGTTCCGTGGATCAAGTCCTGGTCATTACATGTGATAATTGTGCTGGACAAAGCGGAGGCGGGACAGGTTTTTCTCCGGGTACTCCGGTTTTCCCTGTCATCTTTCATTCGAGCAACACTCTCCACTATCATTTCATTTCATATGTCAGTCATTAATCATTGCCCCAGAGGAGTGCGACAGGCTTCGGCAGCCGGCACAGTTCCTATTCTCGCCGCAAGATCGGGGCTTCATTCATTCCATTCCTGACGCGATCGAATGACTGGAAACTGGCTGTGAAGTTTCATTTTCATTTTTTTTTTCACATAAGATAAACTTACGTACGAGTAAATTTCAGCCTGTTCTATGATTTAAACTACGATTTAAAATTCGGTCAAATTTAAGTCACCAGTAAGCCAGGAAGACGTCACAAACACCCAGTCCCCAGGCCAGAGATATTAATCATTACAATTAAAAAACCCTGACCCGGCCGGGAATCGAACCCGAGGCCGCCGGGTGACAGGCGGACGCGCTGCCCCTACACCGCGGGGCCGGACTGTTGTACACATTACTTGAAGCCATTTAGGCTGCCTGCGTGTAATTTATGACGTTTCATTTAACTCTAGCAGAGAAACCAGGACTTTGTTGAACGATCTATGGCTGATTGACATTAAGTTTACTGTCCGACTCGTTGGCTGAATGGTCAGCGTACTAGTCTTCGGTTCAGAGGGTCCCGGTTTCGATTCCCGGCCGGGTCTGGGATTTTAACCTTCATTGGTTAATTCTGATGGTTCGGGAGCTGGGTGCCTGTGTTGTCCCCAACATTCCTGCAACTCACACACCACACATAACACTATCCTCCACCACAACAACACGCAGTTACCTACACATGGCAGATGCTGCCCACCCTCATCGAAGGCCTGCCTTACAAGGGCTGCACCCGGCTAGAAATAACCACACGAAATGATATATTATTAAGTTTACTGGATAAACACCAAATGTGCCACCAGATATCATTTACATGCCGACATAGTAAGTTACGACATGAAGTTCCGAATGGACATGTTTTCGCCCTTCAAAAATCCGACTACCTGTACGGAATTTGAACCCGCGGTCTTGGGACCCGGAGGCTGACACTCTATCACTGATCTGACACTAATGGCATGACACGCATCATCCTGTCGATGTACGCAACCCTTACTGTGCTGAACATTCATGGGGCGGAGTGCAAAGCATTTCTTTTCGTGTACAACTACTCGCAGATAGTGAACTAATAATTATTTACCTGCCTCGGAAAACATTCAGTTAATGGACACATACAACGGAAGTACGGACAAATAGTAATTTGAATGTTTACTTCTCCATGGAATGAATCGGTCGAAATGTAATCTCACCCACGGAAATTTTCATCATCATCATCATCATCATCATCATCATCATCATCATCTGTTTACCCTCCAGGTTCGGTTTTTCCCTCGGACTTAGCGAGGGATCCCACCTCTACCGCCTCAAGGGCAGTGTCCTGGAGCTTCAGACTCTTGGTCAGGGGATACAACTGGGGAGTATGACCAGTACCTCGCCCAGGCGGCCTCACCTGCTATGCTGAACAGGGGCCTTGTGGAGGGATGGGAAGATTGGAAGGGATAGGCAAGGAAGAGGGAAGGAAGCGGCCGTGGCCTTAAGTTAGGTACCATCCCGGCATTCGCCTGGAGGAGAAGTGGGAAACCACGGAAAACCACTTCCAGGATGGCTGAGGTGGGAATCGAACCCACCTCTACTCAGATGACCTCCCGAGGCTGAGTGGACCCCGTTCCAGCCCTCGTACCACTTTTCAAATTTCGTGGCAGAGCCGGGAATCGAACCCGGACCTCCGGGGGTGGCAGCTAATCACGCTAACCACTACACCACAGAGACGGACGGAAATTTTCATACCTGCCGAATAGGAACACATAGAAGCTTCACATATTTTTACTAAGTTTGGCACAAATACACCGGTACTGGCTTAATACGAAGAGAAGAGAAAAGGAAAAAAAGAAAAATTCGGAGCCATCTCTACACAGGCCATGAAAGACAAAGGAGGAGGGGTAAGGTAAAGGCTACCACGACTCATAGCCTCGGCACTATATGGGATGGACTGGTAACCACTATATAGCACTATATACATACATTTTTAATATTGTCATTTTAAGTGGGGATGGAGGCACATTCGTGTATGTAGGGCTATGCCCTTTATCCATTCACCATCCATAAATTGTATCTATAATTTGTGGAAAATAAATAATAATAATAATAATAATAATAATAATAATAATAATAATAATAATAATAATAATAATAATAATAATTGTACCGGGCGGTACACCTCCACACCGTTTATTTAAAAGTTGCGCCAGTTGAAACTCCTCTTCTGGAGGAAGTCTGAACTTTATCTACGGTCTTAATTTCCAAATTTCTCAGAAGATGTCACTACCTGGAAATTTTTGAGTTTGTGAACTGTGTCATTTTCGACGTACTTTTGTCTTGCTTGTATTAAGAAGTGTGAACTTTCTCTTCTAGAGGACACTACTGAAGATCAACAATAGTGCACCCTAGTGCGGAGTCAAAGAACTATTTTGTTGGAGAAAATTTAATTTCAGGAGTTTGTTCTTTGTTAAATTTCTTTCTGTCATTGTTTAAGTTGGCAATATTTACCCCTTTCTTCCCCTTGTTTTGAATGTATCCAATCACGAATTTTTTCAATTAATTTCTGACCAATCTGGTGTATCTTTCCCCAACTTGAATCTGTTGCGGGGTCCTACCCAATAAAATCTTTGTGGGAGGGTGTTTTCTTTCCCCTAACGCCTAGAACTTTCTGCGAGAGTATTTAAACTGCTGATTTTAGGGTCTCCGGGCCACTTCTGTTCCATCTTTCAGTGTATTAAGTACATAGCAGGAGGCGGGAAGCGCCTCTTTCCTCGGCAGCGGTCAACAATAAGGTAATGGCCGATTAATAAATTTTTTCTTTGCCAGCTCAGCAGTTTAACTTTCGGGGCAGGTTCTAAGCGTTCCCCTATGTAACCTTTTCCTAAAATGTAACTTCTCTTTTCTTCTATTCTCTTGTAAAGCGACCTACTGGGATAGAGAGTGTTAACCCTCTCGAACTCCCACTCACATTGTTTGAGGTGAACTTATTTTTCGCAACCTATTCTTCAGTAATGTAAGTTAGTAGTTTCTTAAGTCACCTCTGTAGTATGGGATTAGCCCTTGCATCAGTGGCCTTAGAGCCAAAATAGGTCTTAAGGACAAAGTGTATTAGGAGTGCAAGTTCGCCTCCTCTCAAATTGTGATTTTAGAGGTCATGTATTAACTTTCTTGTCATTTAACAGACCTCAGTAGATTGGGTATTTTGCCCCTGTGTATATGTCCTTTGAGGACGGCTTAAAGGTGGAGTTCGGAGTGGCCTATGATAGGCTTGTATTTTAAGGGGAAGTTGCCCTTTTTGAAAATTGTGTTTCTGCCTCAAGGAGGCTTTTGGATGTAATTGGAAGCCGGTGTTTCTGGCATGTTTGGGGGTTTTCGGCCCCTTTGTTGTATGGTGTTCATTGTAAGGTTGGGCTCATGGCTCAAGAATTATGTTTCTGACTTTTTGAAGCCCCAAATGGGGTACCTATGTAAATGTATTTGTCAATCGTGTTTCGGCTACTAAGTACCTGTTCTATTTGTTGTTACCTAATTTTGAAAAGAAAATATAACCTTGTTAAATTTTAATATTAATTTCACTTTAGTAGCTTGAGACCCCTTCACCACCCAGCACCTTCTTTCATGCATAACTACCACCAAAACACGGTAACAAGTGGTAGCAGAGCGTGGTTGAATGGGTCTCAATTTAGCCCCTTTTGACGGCTAAACTCTGTTTTGATCCGAACTCTAACCATTTTCTCAGTTGCTGGAAATTTTTTATTGAGGTTTTTCAAAATTTTTCTGTTATCATGCCCGGCCCTCGCGATGTTCTCCTCCTTAACTACTTGCGCAAAGAGGAGTTGATCTACGAATTAACTATTAGAAACGTGCAATCTGGAGGCACGGTTGCTATCGACACTAACAAGCTTAGAGACTCCCTTGATTTGCCCATTTCCATCCCGAATTTGGGAGAGAAAGAAATTGATGACTCTGTTTCCACGATCGTCGAGAACATTACTGGGCTAGCATCGGTCGTTAGTTTTTTTGATGAAAATGATCCGTCTCCTAATCAAATTAAGCGTGTGCAAGGCAGGCTATATCATTTTTCAAATAGAGTTAATGATCTGTTGTCTCTAAAGGTGAATGACGTTCAGAGGAAGGAAGCTAATACGCTCCTTGAAACTATTTCTGAATTGTCTAGTAAAGTCACTCAATTGTTAACTGGGGAAATTCCTCCCAAATCTGATCAACCCACCATAGCGAATGTAGGTAGCGAGGAAGAGTCGCCTAAGGGAGAAGTAAATAGGAAAACCCCCACTGCTCAAACTATCTCTGCCCCATTGGACAACGAGTCTGAACGCCGTGCATCGTTGAGTAACATCCGTTCTGAATTAACTTCTTTGCCCCTGAAACCTCTACCTACTATGTCACCCGGGTTTAGCAGCTTGCCTCATCCATTGGCAATGTTGCTAAGAGGTATCTCTAAGTTTTCTGTCAACACCACCAGTGAAGTTATTTCATTTTTAAGATTTTTAGTTGAATTTCAGGATCACGCCCTTGTGTTTTCTCTTTCCCCTTGTCAAATTTTACAAATAATCTATCCTTATGCTATTGGTGTTCTCTCAGATAAAATAGTAAGAGCTATTGCTGAACAGTCATCTATTGAAGATTTTCACGCACACTTGCTTGCAAATTTCATTCCTGCCCGCGCGAGGTCATCTCTGATTCAGAAATACTATTATCGGGTACAGCGCTTGGATGAAAACTTGGCTGATTTCATACAGGACATTAAGTTTTATACTAGGGTGTTTGCCCTTCATTTTCCTGAAGATCAGATTGTGCAGGCTATTGTAGAGGGAATTTCACCTCCCTATAGGTCATATTTGTGTTTCGCGGCGTGCCCGCAAACCTTCTCGGAACTTGAAGCGTTGGCCGTCTCGGCGGAAGGAGTTAGATACGCCGATTCTTTGCGTGTCGCGAAAGAACCCCCGCCGTCCTTTAGTAACACTCGGCCTCCACCTCGCCGACCAGTCAATCCCCGTAAATGTTATGCGTGCGGGGCGCCTGACCATCTGCGCAATAAGTGTCCTCTGATCAAGTCTAGTAGGGCAAATAATGGAGCTGGTTCATCACAAGGCTGTTTTAAATGTGGGGCTTTCTCACATATCGCCAAGAATTGTCCCAATTCGAGTAGCACCCCCTCCTGCTCAACTTCTGGGGTAACTTCCAACAACAATCAAAAGTGACTAGTGGCTTCGGCTGAGTCAACTAATTCATCTTCCCGAGGCTCAGCCCCTGGTAAGCAGATCGAAAATCCTGGGAACGTTCAATCTGCTAATCTGTCCTTTGAATGCCCCAAAGAGTGTCTTAAGATTGCGGCGGATACCCCCGCACCTGTTCCTTTCCTTAAGATTGAGGTAAATAACGAACCTATAACAGCTCTATTAGATTCAGGCAGTGTTTGTTCCATTATTTCGGCTGAATGGTACTCGAAATTGAAGTCTGTTTGTAACCTACCTGTCTATGACTCTTCTCCTGTGAAATGTGTTTCAGCTAATACATCTCCATTAGAAATTCTAGGTTCCTTACTGGTCAAAATTCGTATTTTTAAATTTACATGGAAAATTAAATTGTTTGTGGCCAAGCAATTGTCTTGCCCCATTATATTGGGAGCTGACTTTATTTCTCACACTGGTCTTGTGCTCGATCTCCAGTCTAGGTCGTGCACATTCAAATTTGCTTCTAGTTGTAAAATTCCACTATTAAAGTGTAATTCTGTGTCATGTTCTTCTATTTCGCCTACCCAGGATGAGATGTTGTTAGACCTTAGACATCTACCTGAGGAGCAGGCTGATAGTATTCGCAAACTGTGTCAGTCGTTTCCCGAGGTATTCTCTGATACTCTTGGCGTTACTGACCTGATCGAATACAAAATTGAGGTCACGGATTCGATTCCTGTCCGTTTTCCACCGTATAGGCTATCTCCACCTAAAATGAAGGCTCTGAAAGAAATCATCGATCAGATGTTGAAGGATGGTATTATTAGGCCCTCTAAGTCAGCGTATTCTTCGCCTATTTTTCTAGTCCCGAAACCCCAAGGGGGCTTCAGGCCTGTAATTGACTACAGGGCTCTCAATCGGAAGGTGGTGTTACAATCTGTGCCCCTTCCCGACCTTCATTCTTGCTTTTCATGGTTTCGTAAGGCCAAGTTCTTTACTATCTTGGACTTGAATCAGGCCTATAATCAAATTCCCCTTGCTGAAGAGTCTAAACACCTTACAGCGTTTGCCACGGACTGGAATTTATACGAATACAACCGCGTGCCTTTCGGGCTCCCCACGGGGGCAGCTGTGCTCACTAGGCTACTAGATAGGGTCTTCTCCGACATCAAATTCGAGTACTTATATCACTACTTGGATGATGTCGTCGTGTTTTCGCAGACCTTCGAAGAACATCTAGATCATCTGCGAGAAGTTCTGAATCGCCTTCGTAAGGCTGGGTTAACTGTCAAGTTGTCCAAGGTCGCTTTTGCTAAGCCCTCTATGTCATTCCTAGGGCATATTGTGTCACCTGACGGTGTAGCAGTCGATCATTCTAGAACACAGGCCATCCGTGATTTTAAACCTCCCAAGGACATTAAAGGTATCGCCAGGTTCATTGGTATGGTGAATTTCTTCAGAAAGTTCATTCCTAACTTTGCTAATAGAGCGGCGCCATTGAACCTTCTTCGTAGGAAAGGCATCAAATTCGAGTGGGGACCTTCTCAACAAGCCGCTTTTGAAGATCTGAAATTAGCTCTCTGTAATGCCCCTGTCCTTGCTATGCCTGATTTCTCAAAGAAATTCATCGTCCAAACGGACGCGTCGTCGTCGGCGGTAGCGGCAGTCCTTCTTCAAGAGACTGAACTAGGGAGGCGACCCATCGCCTATGCATCTAGGACTCTATCGGCTCAAGAAGCCAAGTATTCCATCTATGAGCTCGAAGGGTTGGCAGTCTTATTTGCCTTAGAAAAGTTCCGTCTCTATCTGGAACATGTCAAATTCGACCTGGAGACAGATAATCAAGCATTAAGCTGGGTCTTAGGTAGGCCGCGTCGTACTGGTCGTATAGCCCGTTGGGCCATCCGTATTTCTGCCTTCCAATTCAATGTCAGGCATATCCGAGGTACCGAAAATGTTGTCGCTGATGGACTCAGCCGTATGTTTTCAGACGACGTTGAGAACCATGAACAGGTCGACAGTCCATCACCTCCCGAGTCCATGCTATCTGAGGTTAATGCCATCCTAACAGATGTTCCCATGCTGTTTAGGGATATCGAGAAATACCAACGTGAAGATCCGACGCTGGCTCCGATAATGGAAACCCTTTCTTCTGGGGAACATGTTGTCCCTTATGTTCTGAGGAATGGAGTTCTATGTTGCCCTTCGAGGCATGATAAGATGATGAAAGTTGTTGTTCCAGCGGTTCTTGTACCTATGATCTTCAAGTATTATCATGAGACCCCATTAGGAGGGCATCTTGGTATCTTTAAAACTCGTGAAAAGATTCGTGATATGTTCATCTGGAAAGGTATGGACGGTGAAATCCGTGAATTAGTAAAGGCATGTAAATCCTGTTTGCTTAGTAAACCGACCATGTCCACTAAGGTAGGTCTTTTGTCTTCTCATCAAGCGTCGCGCCCCATGGAGCGCCTGTATATTGATTATGTGGGACCCTTCCCCCAGTCAAAGGGGAATGCCAACAAGTTCATGTTTGTATGTGTAGATGGTTTTACTAGATTTTCCTGGTTATTTCCGACTAAGCTGGCTACCGCTCAGTCCACCATTTCTTGTCTTAATACTATCTTTGCTTCTTTTGGTCCTTGTCAATACATAGTTTCCGATAATGCTAAGGCGTTTACATCTAATTTATTTCGTAAATTCTGTTTTGACTTATCCATCTCTCATGTAACTACTTCTGCTTATTACCCTCAACCATCTCTGGCTGAACGGGTTAACCGTAATCTCAGGTCCGCACTCATTGCCTATCATCATGAAGATCCTTCCAGGTGGGACACGTCCCTGCATTGGATAGCTTTTGCTTTGAATTCGGCGGTTCATGAATCTCACAAGTTCACTCCAGCTTCTTTAATGTTCAAGTTTGTTCCCAACTCGCCGCTCTCTAACCTCTGGTCTCTGAATGACATTCTACCCGAGATAATAGATCCGGACAACATTAAAGATCTTTGGAAGAAGGCTAAAGCCAATCTTAAAGTGTCTCATGAAAAGGTTAGGGAAAGGTATGATCGTGGACGGAGACCCACCCCTTTGAAGGTAGGTGACCAGGTTATGGTCAAAAATTTTGTTCCCGCGGGCAAGCTTGCCCCCAGATTTCATGGGCCTTGTATCATTCTCGATTTTCTTACACCGGTTACCTTATTGTTAAGTAATCCAGCCACCGAGAGGATATTTAGGGTTCACCTGTCCCAGGTGAAACCGGTGTAATTTTGTGTTAACTTGCTTCATATTATTTTGAAAGGATATGAAGGTTATATTTTTTTTTTGAGTTTCACTTTTATGGCATTCTGCCCCTTCTATAATATTTTGGTTTTAGATGTAAGCCTTTTGTAAAACCCGCCCCGATCCGTTAAACTGCCATCCTGTTCTTGCCACGGCCATTACCACGCTCCCGTCTCCTGCTCCTCCTTACACTGTGGCTTCATAAGATTAAATGCCACGGATATCTACACGCCGCTGGCCCCTCAACCTCTCCATAATGCCTGTGCCTTCAAAAAGACGATGGTCCAACACAATTCTGCCGCCTAGCCTTAATGTTTCAGTGCCCCCTCAGCCGCGCAGCGCCGTGCAGCAACTGGGGAGGGGGATGGGCCCCCTCCTCTCCAGCGAGGACGACATGTGCACGGCGAGCCGGAGCTCTCCTCCCGGCCAAGGCTGATGTGCGGCGCACGACCTGCTTCTGGCCCGCAGCCTGTATATGTTCACCGCGGGCGCGGCGTGTTTCAACACTCTGCTCTCCTCATAGTGCGGGCGAGCGGTATCTCAGGGTACTTAAGGGGTCCGAGCGGCCTCCTTTTGGACGCAAGCTGCAACGGCCGGTCCGGCCATCCAACTTCATCAACATCAACTACATGGACAGTTACTATAAGAGATAACTACATTTGGGAATTCAACAGCAATATCTGATGGACATTGCAAATTTTTCCTTCACTTTTAAGTAGTAAAAGCTTATCTTCAGAAATTCAACTTCTATAAACCTAAAGACTTCACTTCACCTCCAACAACAAAATTTTGGAACCGAATTAAGAAATTTCTCAAATACTTCTGGAAGTTATCTTAATATCAACATCAAAACTTGGAACTTATTTTCAAACAAAAGTTTATGTTCTTCTGTGTTACCCCGTGGAGGAACTTTTGGGGGGGGGGAGGTCTGTACCGGGCGGTACACCTCCACACCGTTTATTTAAAAGTTGCGCCAGTTGAAACTCCTCTTCTGGAGGAAGTCTGAACTTTATCTACGGTCTTAATTTCCAAATTTCTCAGAAGATGTCACTACCTGGAAATTTTTGAGTTTGTGAACTGTGTCATTTTCGACGTACTTTTGTCTTGCTTGTATTAAGAAGTGTGAACTTTCTCTTCTAGAGGACACTACTGAAGATCAACAATAGTGCACCCTAGTGCGGAGTCAAAGAACTATTTTGTTGGAGAAAATTTAATTTCAGGAGTTTGTTCTTTGTTAAATTTCTTTCTGTCATTGTTTAAGTTGGCAATATTTACCCCTTTCTTCCCCTTGTTTTGAATGTATCCAATCACGAATTTTTTCAATTAATTTCTGACCAATCTGGTGTATCTTTCCCCAACTTGAATCTGTTGCGGGGTCCTACCCAATAAAATCTTTGTGGGAGGGTGTTTTCTTTCCCCTAACGCCTAGAACTTTCTGCGAGAGTATTTAAACTGCTGATTTTAGGGTCTCCGGGCCACTTCTGTTCCATCTTTCAGTGTATTAAGTACATAGCAGGAGGCGGGAAGCGCCTCTTTCCTCGGCAGCGGTCAACAATAAGGTAATGGCCGATTAATAAATTTTTTCTTTGCCAGCTCAGCAGTTTAACTTTCGGGGCAGGTTCTAAGCGTTCCCCTATGTAACCTTTTCCTAAAATGTAACTTCTCTTTTCTTCTATTCTCTTGTAAAGCGACCTACTGGGATAGAGAGTGTTAACCCTCTCGAACTCCCACTCACATTGTTTGAGGTGAACTTATTTTTCGCAACCTATTCTTCAGTAATGTAAGTTAGTAGTTTCTTAAGTCACCTCTGTAGTATGGGATTAGCCCTTGCATCAGTGGCCTTAGAGCCAAAATAGGTCTTAAGGACAAAGTGTATTAGGAGTGCAAGTTCGCCTCCTCTCAAATTGTGATTTTAGAGGTCATGTATTAACTTTCTTGTCATTTAACAGACCTCAGTAGATTGGGTATTTTGCCCCTGTGTATATGTCCTTTGAGGACGGCTTAAAGGTGGAGTTCGGAGTGGCCTATGATAGGCTTGTATTTTAAGGGGAAGTTGCCCTTTTTGAAAATTGTGTTTCTGCCTCAAGGAGGCTTTTGGATGTAATTGGAAGCCGGTGTTTCTGGCATGTTTGGGGGTTTTCGGCCCCTTTGTTGTATGGTGTTCATTGTAAGGTTGGGCTCATGGCTCAAGAATTATGTTTCTGACTTTTTGAAGCCCCAAATGGGGTACCTATGTAAATGTATTTGTCAATCGTGTTTCGGCTACTAAGTACCTGTTCTATTTGTTGTTACCTAATTTTGAAAAGAAAATATAACCTTGTTAAATTTTAATATTAATTTCACTTTAGTAGCTTGAGACCCCTTCACCACCCAGCACCTTCTTTCATGCATAACTACCACCAAAACACGGTAACAATAATAATAAACCCCAGAAAATAACCTGGTACTCATATTTGGTGTAGGATAAGTATACTTTAGGGTCATGTGCCTCTCCAGAAGTGGAAATCTTGTTTCTAAATGTTTCGATTTCCTGAGGGAGAATCGAACCCACGTCCTTCCAGGTGAACCGAGCACTCCTTTACCGCTTCGACCAGGAAGCCTCTAGCTTAATACGCAAGCATCACAAAATTAAAGAGAAGCGATTGCGTATTTCTTAGGGTAAATAAATATAATTTCTAGCAAATGGACAAGCTCCCCCCCCCCCACACACACACACGCACTAATATTCCTTCTTTTTTACTTACGCTGTTCACATGGAGTACATCAATAAACGCTCCTTTCCGGTTTTGATTTACAAACATTAAAAAAAAGGATTGGTGTAAGTGGGTATAGGAGTTTGCACCCATATTAGTGCTGCTCCAAGGAAGCCAAACTGTAACACGAAAGCATCCCCTGCTTTATCCTGTCACCATCAATAAACATGTCTAACACATGGGCTAATCTCAAGCGTTCATAGACTGATTTACGAGCATTATTGTCATGCACTGAACTTAGTCCAAAACATATTGAACACCGGGTCGCACAAATACGGTTCGTTGAGTGTCCTATTCCATTGACATGGCCAACCGAGCAGAGGAGGGGTGGCTCTACACCTCTGCATTCGGGAGACGGGACAGGGCTGGACCTCACGGCTGGCCCCAACCGTCGGCTGTCCTGAGAATGGTTTTCCGTGGTCTTCCATTCTCCTGCACTAAGGTGAATGCCGGGACAGTTTCCAGTACAGACCATGGCCATCAACGATCTCACTTTCGAGCATCTCCTTCACCGTGACAAATCTTTCGGCCTGAGAGACGGCGTTACCGTCAAAGAGGCCCACCTCACCCTTCAGGGGAGGAATGAACATATTTTAGTAGTAGTAGTAGTAACTAAATGTGAAGGCCTACAATATCAAAAGCTTATAAAACTGATAAACAATAACATAACGTTGACCATTGTTATGATGTGTTTTGACTCTTCTGCTGGCACTCATCTCCGATAGATTGGATCACTGCTGCTTCTCGATTAAAGAAGCCTGACTGAATACTGGCGGAAAGCAGCTGGGGAGTTAGATAACTCTGCACATGCTATGTGATTGTCCCGTCAACGACGTGTACTATGGCTAGTATCCGGCTTCATGGCTAAATGGTTAGCGTGCTGGCCTCTGGTCACAGGGGTCCCGGGTTCGATTCCCGGCAGGGTCGGGGATTTTAACCATAATTGGTTAATTTCGCTGGTACGTGGGCCGAGTGTATGTGTCGTCTTAATAATCATTTCATCCTCATTACGACGCGCAGGTCGCCCACGGGAGACAAATCAAAACACCTGCATCTGGCGAGACGAACTTGTCCTCGGACACTCTCGGCACTAACAGCCATGCGCCATTTCGTTTCATTACTACGACTAGTCACTTCATTTAGAGACCCAGTAGGATTCAAAAATATCAAACGGTAAGTTCTTGTGGTTCGCGTTCTATGTAAAGCTGTAGGTTCTACGGTTATGATAACAAAATTAACAGTCACATAAAAACGGCAACTAGCAAGTTTGCTTGTATTTTACAGGCTAGCGAAAAGAAAGTCATCAGTTACAATTAAAAGGGTCTCCAGTGTTGGCAGTGATGGGAGACTAGACCTGAGTACATCCTCCTCACATCAAAGTTCATCCTTATTCATAAAGCTAATGCTTCATTATGACTTCTTTTGTCCTCTTCCATTCTCAACAGGCGAAGAACAAATAGAGGCAAATGAGATGCAGATCTTGGGAAGAACCGGGCATTAAATGGCCAGCTTGTTATATTTGCCCAACACTAACATACAAACCCGTCAGCTCCGGCTCCACTAATATATTCAACAAAGAAACGGGTTTTACAGCCTTCTGCACACAAATCAAGCTATCAAAATACTACTGTGCCAGAGAAGAAACGCAATGCAAATAAGAGACGGTTGTAAGAAACTGTTTGTTGTTTCTTTAAGGTTCTGGGAAGGATGTGGTCATCAGCGCCCGTACATTGAACAATGTATCACAAAATGCAGTATTATAGTGACTGAGCTCACGATTCGGTGACCAGTCCGGTATAAGAATGTCGGGAATTTCAACCAATCACAGCTGCATATCACTTTATCACTTTCGTTACATCGTACCTACGAACACTCGTTTTTATGTAAAATCATCAGGAGAGCGCACTGAAACATCTTTACAGCTTCTGTGGCCTAAATATCAGTTGTCATCAATAAGCAATTTGACCACAGAGCACACCGTACACTTGCACCCAACATCGCACGCGTCTCCGTCCTCGTTTTTCAAATTTGTAACAAAACTTGATGTTTATGCGTTGGTTGCTCTATTGCACTATGAAACGCTTCACACGCACTACGATCAAAAAGACACAGCACACTAACCTGAATCAAGCCCGAGTGTTCAACGCTACGTGGCGCTTCTGGATATGTCTCTCTATTCACATATACATGCACGCAGTGTTATCAAACGTTGCCGTTGCGATATCGGTCAATTCACCGTACTTTTTAGGCGCACCTTTTAATTCTGAACAATCTGTTTCACTCGTTTTAAATTTTCTCGGTACGATCGTTTAATAGGGTATCTCACATTCCAAAACCGACCAAGTAATATTGAGTTGTTACAATTTCATTGTTTTTCGGTCTATCTTAATGAATTCCATGAATTTCCACAATGACACGTGATGTGTAACGATGAAAAAATGAAATGAAATGAAATGAAATGAAATGAAATGGCGTATGGCTTTTAGTGCCGGGAGTGTCCGAGGACATGTTCGGCTCGCCAGGTGCAGGTCTTTCGATTTGACGCCCTTAGGGGACCTGCACGTCATGATGAGGATGAGATGATGATGAAGACGACACATACACCCAGCCCCCGTGCCAGAGAAATTAACCAATGATGGTTAAAATTCCCGACCCTGCCTGGAATCGAACCCGGGACCCCTGTCACCAAAGGCCATCAAGCTAACCATTTAGCCATGGAGCCGGACATGTGTAACGATGAGTTTATGGAAGTAGTAGTGTCATCCTCCAACTACGTTAGCTGTTCGATATTGCCCTGCCAGAACCTGATTATCAGTGTTCCATTTCCGGAGGGAATCTAGGTGGCACTGCTGTTCTTCCTTGAATGTAAATCCTTTCCATGTACAACGCTAAAGTGGGTATAAATATGTACAGACCGAAAGAAATGTACATATACAGAGTGTCCTTGAAAAAGGTTCCAATATTTACAGAGGAGGCAGCAGGCAACAAACGAAGAAAGAAAACAATGGTCGCAAACCCAATATTTTCCGAGTTATGGTCTGCTGCCACTACTATCAGTAATCGCAATGTTCCAATAATTTACGGCGGTAGTATGCAACAACAGACGGAAATACGTACCTACCTGAACATTGGTCGTAAACATACTAGCGTATTGTGTTATGGTCTTATTATGATGGCGGCACCGGCCCATTTTCATCGTAGAGTAAGGTGATACGTGTTACCTTGGCCTGCCCGATCGCCTGAACTTAATCCTTAAGATTTTTGGCTTTGGGGACATGTAAAGATCATGGTGTATGCGGTCCGCAGAAATGATGAAAATACACTACGAGAACGGCTGTTCAATGTCTGTGATGAGATCCAGGAACAGCCAGGAGTGTTTCAACAAATGCGTGATTTCATGCGACGAAGGGTGTAAGGTTGCATTGCAGCAAAGGATGGCGGTAAGATGGAGCACATGTTGTGAAGACTAGACCACATGATGATGATGCTTGTGGTTTAAAGGGGCCTAACATCGAGGTCATCGGCCCCAGACTAGACCACAGACATGGTGGTCATTGATGGTAGTGGTAGCGGAACATAACTCCGAAGATTCTGGGTTTACGACCTTTATTTATAGGACCTTTTTCCTTCGTTTGTTGTGTTCTGCCTCCTTTGTAAATACTGGAACATTTTTTTTCAAGGACACCCATTATAAAAGTGAAAATAAATAAACATGTAAACAAATAATTTTGGACGTAAGTCTCACGAATCCAAATGAAATGAAATGGCGTATGGCTTTTAGTGCCGGGAGTGTCCGAGGACATGTTCGGCTCGCTAGGTGCAGGTCTTTCGATTTGACTCCCGTAGGCGACCTGCGCGTCGTGATGAGGATGAAATGATGATGAAGACGACACAGAAACCCAGCCCCCGTGCCAGCGAAATTAACCAATGCTGATTAAAACTTCCGACCCTGCCGGGAATCGAACCCGGGACCCCTGTGACCAAAGGCCAACACGCTAACCATTTAGCCATGGAGCCGGACACGAATCCAAATAAATGGGCTTACATGAAAAGTGGACATGAACAAAACTATTTGTGGGTGTGGTTTCAATGGACGTATCGTCCTGAAAGCTCCCGTCCCTAAACAATCTATTTCCGGACATGGGTCCACACTTGAAGAATTATCACTTTGCCGTCCTACATAACATCCCACGCGTTATTCGTATTATTTTGAATCATCCTGTTGGGCTGATGACCAAGGCCCCTTTAAACAACAACAACAATCATAATCATCATCATCATCATCCTGTCCGACTCGTTGGCTGAATGGACAGCATACTGGCCTTCGGTTCAGACGATCCGGGTTCGATTCCTGGCCGGGTCGGGGATTTCAACCTTCACTGGTTAATTCCAGTGGCTCGGGGGCTGGGTGTTTGTGCTGTTCCCAACATCCCTGCAACTCTCACACCACACATAACACTATCTTCCACCACAATCACACGCAGTTACCTACACATGGCAGATGCCGCCCACCCTCATCGGAGGGTCTGCCTTACAAGGGCTGCACTCGGCTAGGAATAGCCACACGAAATTATTATTATCATCATCCTGTATAACATAGTAAAGTGAACTCTTCTGGAGGTTATTTAATCCTTGGCTGTGTAAGTGAATGAAAACAATGTCGCTTCAACGCTACGAAAGATGTGTCTGCTTACCACGAGCTTACCAGCAGATTAGTGCAATTTTGTCTCGAGGGTTAGAAAAAAAAACAAGCAGAGAATTGCAGCTTGATCACATAATATTAAGCCATGGGACTTTCAGATGTTCGACGAAAATGCAATGCGATTTTCATCTACGATGTACTGATCAGAATTCAAATCGATACTGTCCTACCGTAAAACTAAAGACGATGTCTCCTGAGCTGTAGCGTCGACCTAGCGACAGAAAAATGCTGCATACTGATGAGGTGTCAACCGAGTGCGGGAACTTGGCTTCAGAACTGGTGAGAGCAGTGGTGCCTGAGCAATAAGGGAAGACTGAAAGGGCGGTTTTTATCGTAATAACGAGTTGTTAATCATAGCCAGGCGCTCTGGTCGCAAAACTTCGCGCCCTAATATATTTCCTGCGAGCTCATGTTTTATACATTAGTCCCACTACAAGGGAAGGCGGCACTCGCAATTTTTCACCCACGTCACAACGTCCGCGCAAAGCACAGCGGTAGTAATCTACAGTACCTCTACCGAATAAAATACCTTATCGATCTACATACAGCGGAATATTATCTAACAGGCTTTACAGCACTAATGTTGATAAAATACGACACATATTCTGCTTCCTTAGGAATGTAAAGTTCAAGATGAGCAGTGACAATGATGAAGAGGTAGCACGTGAAGGCTAGGAAATGAATTTTTCAACTCATCGGTAACTAAGGAAGAGAAACAGGGTTTTCCTACGTTTTCGGCGGAAATGTATTGCCAATATGAGATAGTCCTATTTAAATTATAGTGCAGTGTCTTATCCCACCTAGACGTTCGCGACCGAGTCAGTGTCCCCAACTAGGTCAGACATTCTGAGGTGGTAACGCGGTCTGCTCTTAGCAGCTCCTCTACCAGACAACAGCACGCCTAATGATGCTGAACTTCGCAGACCTCACGAAACATCGCTATGACACTAGCTTATGATACGTTTACGAGATATAATACGTTCTATAACGGCATAATGAAATATGAAAATGCCTAACGCGAATAACATTAGAATGAAAATCAAGAACTGCACACTCTTAATAACAACGAGTTGAATGAATGAATGAATCTCAATAAGCATTATAGATTTTACTTCATACTGTTACAAAAAGAAATCACAGATTTATGAAGTTTGTTTTGTTTTTATTTCACACTTCGGGATGTACTCTGATTAGCTTGTCAGTCAATAGACTGGCTTGATGCTACACGTACTTTATATGCTACTCTAGCTTCAGCTAATCTGTTCACCTCTGCTCAACTGCTGAAGTGCATAGAAAGTCGAATCAGTTTGATACTAATATTCCTTTTCCATATTCATATCTTGCTATCTACCTATCTTTGTTATTTCTCACACTTCCCTCCAAAACGAGCTGAACAAGACCCGGATTGAAGATGTGCCCACTTAATCTCCAACTTCTCCTGTTCAAATACATAGCCAATTGGCTCAATAACTCTTAAGACACTATCTACCTATCTCACCTTCAAAGACTTCCGTAACATTCTAACATTAGAGGCTACTATTCATCTCTCTATATATTTCCTGTTGCTGTTTCTTGACGGATGCAGTATTTCTGCATCTGTCTCTTGACACAGGACAAAGCACAACGTAGCTTCCACTGGAGGATCAGTCTAATTAATGGTTGTGGCAGTACGGAAACTCCTGAGGTATGGACGGTGCTGAGCAGTGACATTCGGAACACGACTAATGCGTTTGGATGTTATGAACGGTGCTAGTCGTGGTGCAAAATATATTTCTGTCCCAGAGAGGAAAGCAATGATATACTACCTTACTCCTCATCATGCTTTGTACGGCCTCATTATGGTGCCACCATCGTGTTTTCCGGTTTCTGTATAACCTTAGTGGTGATATATGAAGGTCCAACTAGTCTCCGGTCTGAAGATTTGACAGACATTCTCTCTTTTCCAGTTATCGCCAATGCTTCACTTCCATGTCTTTCTACCTTCTTCTTCTTTTTCTTCTACCGCTTTTCCCACACCTGTGCGGTCGCGGGTGCAAAAAGTCTCTCAGTCTCTCTTCTCTCTCTCTCTCTCTCACACACACACACACACACACACACACACACACAGACAGAGAGAGAGAGAGAGAGAGAGAGAGAGAAACAAATCAGACAGTTGACCATATTCTTCGGGAGTGTAAGTTGCTCACTTTGTAGACCTGTTCTGAAGTCAGGGGGCTGCTGGCCGGTGGAGAAATATGAACTCGTGGACAAACACCTAAATAATTTTTATAAATTTGTAAACGAAATAAATGTTGACATCTTGTTAACGAAATAGCAGTTAAGTGTAATACTGACAAAAGTCATATGTAAATAATTGTATATAGGGTATTAATTAGTACTGTCATTACAAGCATGTAGTATTACTTTCTGCAATGGAGCATGCAATTAATAAATTAAAAAAGCGCATATACACGGATATGGATTAGCCCCGGTTTTACGGCTGGATGCCCTTCCTGACGCCAACCATATGTGGAGGAATATAATCACTATTGCATGTTTCTGTGGTGGTTGGTAGTGTGTTGTGTTGTCTGAATATGAAGTGGACAGTGTTGGGACAAACACAAACATCCAGTCCCCGGGCTAGAAGAATTAATCAGATGCAATAAAAATCCCTGACCAGGCCGGGAATGGAATCAGGGTTTGAAACGAAGGCCTCAATGCTGACCATTCAGCCGTCAAGAGTCGGACTTCGTGTCTTTTTACATCTTCAGAAAATAGGAACTGAAGTCACTGGCTCTTAACTATGCATACTATACTGTATATTCTTCGATAGCTGCAGTCGCTTAATTGCGGCCAGTATCCAGTATTCGGGAGATAGTGGGTTCGAACCCCACTGTCGGCAGCCCTGGTTTTCCGTGGTTTCCCATTTTTGCACCAGGCAAATGCTGGGGCTGAACCTAATTAAGACCACGACCGCTTCCTTCCCACTCCTAGTCCTTCCCTGTCCCATCGTCGCCATAAGACCTGTCTGTGTCGGTGCGACGTAAAGCAACTTGCCTACTCAGACAATATTCCATTAGCCACTATGGATTTAAAACCAGGTAAGATCCATACGTGAATAATTCCTTTCCTCAAGGTAAAGTTATTATTAACCCGCACTAGCAAAAGAACAGACCTTTTAGAAAGAAAGGCATGCACACTACAGACTAATCCATATTGTTTCCTATGTTTTCAAATGCCTATAGCTAGCCTGGTGCAGCCCTTGCAAGACAAACGTTCCAACAAGGATAGGCGGCATTTGCCGTGTATGGAACGTAGCGTGTTAGTGTAGTGGGGGATAGTGTTGTGTGCGGTGTGTGAATTTCAGGGATGCTGGGGACAGCACAAACACCCACTCCCCAACGGAATTAACCGTTTAAGATTAAATACTCCGAACCGACCGGTAATCGAACCCGCTGAACATTCAGCCAACGAGAATTGAGAATAAGACACTACTGTCACTTCGAAGAACTGCACATACTGTTCCAGTACTAATTTATTTTTCAAATATTGGAGAGAAATATTATGGCAAAATGAAATGTCTAAAAGTTCTTTAAGTTGTGAAAGCATTTACTTTCTCATCACGTGGGACATGAAACCATCACAGCTACATTATAACTTTCTCGGGCAAGTATGCGAAGTTTTAATGTGCAAAGTTAAACGCCTGCAGAAGTTATATCAAACAGGATCCACAGGACAGCAGAAATGTTTGTTAATTAGTAAGATTTTGTGAACGTCATACGAGCATGAGGTCATGCAAAGACTACTAATTATATGGCTTTATAGAGCAGATCAGGTATTAATGAACAAGTAAATATGCCAGTAAAATATTTTAACAACGCAAAACTACCTATCTCCAATAAATCAGAATCACTAGTACAAGAATTTTGAGAAGCGCCTTTAATGCATGTGTCTTAGAGAATAAGGAATATACTAAACCTTAGTCACAAATTAATTCACATTATGTCTGATGCTGATTTTAGTTATCTGCATTTCAACCCCCTTTATCATTTATTGTAGTGAGTTTAATAGCAAATTTTAATTCAACGAAGGCAATTTGCACAAGGAGTAGTGTAGAGATTAAGAATTACTGAAACAACAGTGTAATTATTTGGGTGTTCTTCTATACTCACATTCAAGGAATCGAATCATATCTAAGTCAACACAATGTCAGACTCCATGGCTAAACGGTTAGCGTAGTGGTCTTTGGTCGAAGGGGTCACAGGTTCGATTCCCGGCAGGGTCGGGGATTTTTTAACCTTCATTGGTTAATTCGCTCGAAAGACCTGCACCAGGTCTCTTGAGGCCACACGCTATTATTATTATTATTATTATTATTATTATTATTATTATTATTATTATTATTATTATTAGAAGAATATAACAAATTTTCATTGTATAGGTCCTATACTGTTAGTACATGAGAGTGAAGACAGACTGCACTGTACCCCGTACTGAAGACGAAGTAACAACAATTTTACATACGGGTCTACACACTATACTGTCCTTCGATGTTGACCTGCTGCATGGCAAATGGAAATTCTTTATTCTTGAAATAGAATTATGAAAATTATGATCAAAGTAGAAACAGAGAAATCACATATCGCACGGCACACCTTTTATTACATCCGTCACGAAGTACGCGACGCAAGGTTAGCTCGTCAACTGGTGTGTTAATGAGCTTGACTCATGAGTAGGCGTGTGTGTGTTGTGTTCGCCAGTCGAGGTCGACTTCTCGCACTCTACATGTGGCTGTTTACATCACAAGCCACATTCACAACGTACTCTCTGCAAGCAAAATACGATTCACCAGCGTCGGTATTCCGGTAAACTATCAAGGGACATTAAACGCGTGTGTTGTAAATCCTATCGCCAGAGTAGATTAATTGTCTTTTAGCAGCTTAATTTCAATAAAACCTTCATTAAACTGCGACTGGAATACAAACTGTATGTGAAAGGTAAAAAAACACTAACTCGACGAACAACCTCTTTTCAATACAGGCTGCCGTTCGTATTTCTCCAGTATGTTAGTGTTTCACCCAAGGGACCATCCTAGACAGACAGACAGACAGACAAACAGACAGACAGACAGACCGACACTCCCTTTCAGGGTGGAATTCTTTCTCAAACGTCATCTACATGGGTCTATAACTTGAGATGTTTGACCATTGTCCATGAAATTGTTTCCTTCTGTCTTCTCATTAGAACACTGAATGGCCATTTAAAGGGATGGGGCATAGTATTTAACGGACCTTATGTATGTTGTCATGTGCAAACGGCTCATTGTAAAACTATTTTTAATTTGAATTTGCACTTATTTTTGAATAAGTTTTAAACTGATGGAGAGATTTAAATTTGTTCTAAATTTGGGCACAAAAAGAACTTAAGAATGAAGTCTGATGTACGGAATTAGCTTTACAATTTTTTTAAAAATATTAGGATTGAATATTTAACTATTTCTGGAGATTACAGTAGTAGTATATATTTGGAAATATACACACTTGATACTAAAATAGAAAAAACGTTTTGTATCCACTTGTATGGGGCCTATTTCCTATAACTTTCATAATCAAAACGGAAGAAACTTCTATGAACGATTTTTGAAAAATAAAAATTCACAATCTGTAATTACTGTAATTCAACCATATAGATTTAAAGCAGTTGAATGCATTATGGCGAAGGTTCAAATGTGACATGTGAAAGTCGTAATGCCAGAGTCTATACTAAACAAATAAGGTACTTTATATAAGTATATCTCTCCGTAAGTACCAGAGTAGTCGAAAGGGCGTTTAACACTAGTTAATACGGTTTGGGATGTAGAGGACGATAAATGCCACCAAGAGGTGAAAAAATCATTCCGTTTTATGCAAAGGTAGATAAAACTTTTAGGAAATACACGATCACATTATTAGGCTATCTCGGTACTGTGCAGGAGTACAACATTAGTAGGCCTACACATAGCGGTAACGTCATCAAGGTATTGACTGCTAACAGTGAAAGATAAATTAATGCTAAGGAATCCGATTACAGACTGCCATGCTCGCTGGAGGCCGGCATTCAATTTGCACGATGTTAGACGGATAATTTAGCAGTAGGTTATCACATGGAAATTACAATTACAATCCATCAGCTTAGGAACTACGTCTTGATTGGAACACGGCTCATGGCGGAACACGTCGTTTACATCAGATAATATGCTTAGTCTGAGACCAAGAGCACGTACTGTATGTTTAAGAAGGCTTTTTTTTCTAATTCTTGTCCGCTATATTGCCTGGGGGAGTGATAGTTCAGTGACGTCTCACTACAGCGGCTGCCATTCTAACCCTGATTAATGTAATATTACATCTCTGTAGTATGAATTTCATTTAAAACTATAGTTTCGGTAAATTATGAACAAACGATTGAGTCACGTAAATCCCCCACGATTAAAACCCTTTTCGATAAAAACAGCAGAAATAGACATCAGTAGTAGACCTACAAAAATTGGAAAACCACTGCATCAACATCGTATTAATACTGGAGTTCTGTGTTTAAGTGATCAGCGCCTTGGTCTTTGGTCGGAATTACATGAGTCGCGTACGATGTTTTAACTGCTACGCTACCAATAAATATACAATTTACACATAGGTGTATATATTATATTCTAAATTTAATAATTATTTTATCTAATTACTATGACCCAGATAACAGCCGTAGTATTTACCAATACTCATATTAATATGTTTCGTTTTCGTCTCCCTCTACTTCTCTTACCTTTCTTTACAGAGTCCATTATTCTCCTAAGTAACTTATCCTCTTCCACTCTTCTCACATAACACAACCTAAGCCGATTTATCCATAAAGCTCAACAATCGAGTTCATTCCTAACTTACTTTCTTCTCCACATTCTGAGTACGCTCCTGTCATTGTTATTACCTGTTTGTAACAGCAATCATCCTCGCTACTGCCTTAGTCCACCCACCTTTCACTCCCGTAAAGCAAGTTGGTCTGAAAACAGACCGGTCGAAGGATAATTTCGTCCGGAAACAGACTTCCTTCTTACAGAATACTGCTGATGGCAAACTGCGAGCTCACTGCGTTAGCTTTACTACAACTCTATTCAATCTCACTTACTACACTATCATCCTGGGAAAATTCACATCCTAAATACTTGAAATGGCCTACCTGTTCCAGTTTTGTATTCCCAACCTGACATTTACTTCTCTTTGGTTTCTTCCCTGCCGACACAATTTGCACATATTTTCAAGTTCATAGATATTATATTGTACGCTTTTAGCAGAGTTTGCCATTAAGACCAAATCGTAGGGACAGGCCAAACTGCTTACTACTTCCCGCCTAATTGAATCCCTCCCTGCCACTTTATACCGTTCAGTAGATGATCCATGTAAACTATGAACAATACACGTGAAACCCTGTAAGTACCTTGAACCAACACTTCTCACTGCAGTCCAATTATCAACATAAATGCCTGTAATTGATTGTAATGATCTACCCTTAATCCCCCAGAATGGTTAACAACTTTTCTCTCGGTACTCTGTCATATGCTTGATCTAGGTCTACGAAACATGAACATAACTGTCTCTTGCAGACATAATAATAAGCTTTTGGGTTCTTGCAATGTCAGAAATCAAGGTGAACTTATTATATAATAATTAGAGAAGTCCTACTCGTGAACAGTCGTGATTTTCTCTGCGAAACGTAAAGTATTTCACCTTGTTCTCTGACACGACACAAGCCCAGAATCTTATTATCATGTGAACAATTACGGGAAGCGAAAGCATCTATTTAAATATAACGATCTGTTCCTCTCATAGCTATTTTCAATAACCTGTCGCATACAGAAAATCTGATCCTATAGCTCATTCCATGTTAAGAAAACAGTATTGCTCATATGATAACAGGGTTGCCATATCGAACGCCTCCGCTCTAGACCTTCACGGGATAACGGCGGCACATAAATGTGTGAAATTCATTATTGCAGTTTAAGACAAAAAGCGGAAGAAACTAAGCTTCAAATTATTTTTATGAACTAAAGACGACGGAGGTTTACAGGGGCTATTTTAGGTTTATACAGAAACAGAGGTAAACTACGGCACATAACAAACCTCATCATTGAAGAGTAAGGCAAATTGGAGGAGTAAATAGGCAAATAATATTTATGGGCTCGGGGGGCGAGGGATGTATTATTGCATTTAGTAAATTTCTCCGGGCAATATAGGCTAGAAAACCAACGCAACAAATAAATACTGTAGATGACTCTACAAAAGATCACAGTATTAATGTCAATGAAAGAAATCACACACGTAGGCTCATCGCATAACTCTCACTCAACACAAGAAAATCAAGCACCGATTTAAATCCTAAAAACACACACGCAACAAATACTGTAGATGACTTCACTAACCAAGTGAGCTGCCGGCGGTTCACAGCGAGAGGGACTACATGAGGCTTGTACCACAGCAACACAGAAGAAGGAAAATGAAGGAAGGCAACGAGGCGATGGCTGTTCCTGCCATTGTGCTTCCCCCCTACAAATGTTTTTATGAAAAATAAAATGTTATGTAGTTATTTTGATAACTCAGGGCAAAAATGCCTCATCCTTTCATAATACATCACGAAGTACAGTATAATATATCTTAAATAGCAGGAATGTCCGACTCGTTGGCTGAATGGTCAGCGTACTGGCCTTCGGATCAGAGGGTTCCGGGTTCGATTCCCGGCTGGGTCGGGGATTTTAACCTTAATTGGTTAATTCCAATGGCCCGGGGGCTGGGTGTTTGTGCTGTCCCCAACATCCCTGCAACTCACACACCACATAAAACACTATCCTCCACCACAATAACACGCAGTTACATACAAATGGCAGATGCCGCCCACCCTCATCGGAGGGTCTGCCTTACAAGGGCTGCACTCGGCTAGAAACAGCCACACGAAATTATTAATAGCAGGAATTATGCATGTCTCAGTGGGGGTGTGTTCACTCCTTGCAGGTCCATAAGAGCAATACTGTTTTCTTAACGTCGAATGAACTTTAACAGCCCCTCTATCGTCTCAAAACCACACTGGGTTTCATCCAACATACTCCCAACCATTCACTGCACCCTCCGTTCCGAAATATCAGTGAACACAATGCCTGAGTAATGAAATGCCTCGATAGTCCTTCCTGTTCTCTCTTGCTTATAGATAGGTGCAATTACTACTTTCGTCCAATCAGAAGGTGCCTTATTAACATTCCAGGCTCTTATCACTCTTAATAATAATAATAATAATAATAATAATAATAATACCGAGCTCGATAGCTGCAGTCGCTTCAGTGCGGCCAGTATCCAGTATTCGGGAGATAGTGGGTTTGAACCCCACTGTCGGCAGCCCTGAAGATGGTTTTCCGTGGTTTCTAATTTTCACAGCAGGAAAATGCTGGGGCTGTACCTTAATTAAGGCCACGGCCGCGTCCTTCCCACTCCTAGCCCTTCCCTGTCCCATCATCGCCGGCCTTTGAGCAGATTTACTCAACTTCAGAAGAGGACAGGAGAATATGAGTATAAAGAAGACATAATTAATGGTATTCAGGAGAGGAGGACGCTTATCGAAAGGAGACTACATTGTATGTGGGGAACATACATTAACACCGAAAAACCAGTTCGCATATCTAGGGATCACACTACAAGTCTCCGGGACGACCTTCTCAGTACACATAAAGAAGAGATTAGCTGCTGCACTTAGAAGCATAAGTGAAATCAAACATCTGCAAAGAATGTCACTAGAGACGGCCATGAAACTTTTCCAAGTCAAAGTGCTACCAACGCTCACATACGGATTAGAAGTAATATGGGAGTACCTATCATGTAAACAGCTACGAGAACTAGAGAGCATGAAACCGAGATACTTCAAGAGAGTCCTAGGGGTATCTGAATTCACTCGATCCAGGTACGTATATGTTTTAGCACGGGAAACCTTCTTGATAGAGGATTTAAGACTAAAAATGCCTCCCACCGGGCGAGTTGGCCGTGCGCGTAGAGGCGCGCGGCTGTGAGCTCGCATCCGAGAGATAGTAGGTTCGAATCCCACAATCGGCAGCCCTGAAGATGGTTTTGCGTGGTTTCCCATTTTCACACCAGGCAAATGCTGGGGCTGTACCTTAATTAAGGCCACGGCCGCTTCCTTCCAACTCCTAGGCCTTTCCTATCCCATCGTCGCCATAAGACCTATCTGTGTCGGTGCGACGTAAAGCCCATAGCAAAAAAAAAAAAAAAAAAAAAAAAAAAAAAAAAGAAAAAAAAGCCTCTACAGCAAACTCCGGCATACGAGGAACTGTTACGAGAACTACGTGAGAAAAGGGAGTCGATCGAGGAAAGCTTTCACAGTACAGACGCACTAATAATAATTTCGTGTGGCTATTTCTAGCCGAGTGCAGCCCTTGTCAGACAGACCCTCCGATGAGGGTGGGCGGCATCTGCCATGTGTAGGTAACTGCGTGTTACTGTGGTGGAGGATAGTGTTATGTGTGGTGTGTGAGTTGCAGGAATGTTGGGGACAGCACAAACACCCATTGGAATTAACCAGTGAAGGTTAAAATCCCCGACCCGGCCGGGAATCGAACCCGGGACCCTCTGAACCGAAGGCCAGTACGCTGACCATTCAGCCAACGAGTCGGACACAGACGCACTGATAAATAAGGATTGGATGAAAGAGGAATATGAGTTGAGACATTTGGTGACACGCTTTGCAATATACGGCTTTCATCACCGTATCTGTGCCAAGAAATCCTACCACCGGGCCAGCCAGGAGTGTGTATTGTATTGTGCAATGAACGGTGCGATACTTACCACGTATTGAAGTGCAAGAAGAGAACAGTCTCTCTGAATCAATTTTGCTCTGAACAAAGTTCTCCTTGAGTGAATTTTAATTTACTTGATGTAATATGCAAATTTTGCACATTGTGCGCAATAAAATTTATTATATACAGTACTGAAGTCTGGTCACAGCAGTAGAGAAGATGCAAAGCTCTGCAGAGAGAATGATGACGATTGGTTCAGCTAATAAGCATGGCTGGGTATCAGCTGTAGCCTTGACCTTGGTGCTGAGCCCGCCCGGCCGTAAAGCAGCCAGGACACTCACCGCCTCGCCGAGCGAAGCGGAGCATTGGCCTCACCCCATCTTACCTGCAACACAACCAAAACACAACCTGCTCTTAATACCACACAATAACAGCCTAGCAGGGAAACTGAGGGCAAATAAATACACAAAGAAAAGAAAAATACCATTAACTATAACAAGAACATCTAAAAAAGAAGTCAATTAAAAGAGAACAACCCTATGAATAAAAGAATGATCTGCAGATTTTATTGAACTGAAGTGATCGAGTTCATACTGGTTGACGAGGATATCAAGGATAATTGGAATTTGTAACCCAGCATATTATCACCTTCAAAATGATACCCCGTAACTCGCCAACCAGAATATTGGAAAGAAAAATCAGCATCGTTCATCACCACAAAAAGGCTGCAAATACCTATCCCACCATTAACGTGGCCAATATAACAACAAATAAAATAATCGAGAAGTTCTTGCGTTGTCTAAGGCGTATTGCATACTTTGTATTATTTCATTATTTAATAACTCTACTTGTAAGAAAGTCCTTTGTTGCTGCATTCGTTGTACTGGTACTTTGGATGAATTGGTGCGTAAAATGAATCAACATCAATTTGCAGAGAGACGTGCGCAGCATTACATTTCATTCAGTTTCGAATAATAATAATAATAATAATAATAATAATAATAATAATAATAATAATAATAATAATAATAATAATAATAATAATAATAATAATAATATATTATGATATAATATATATAATATATAATATATAATATAATATAATATATTATTTATTATTATTATTATTATTATTATTATTATTATTATTATTATTATTATTATTATTATTATTATTATTATTATTGTATGACATCAGCTACCAAGTTTTAGGCATTTTGATTTGAAGCTATTAAGCTGCCTGTGAGTCAATTTCGTCGCCATGTAAAAGAACCCTTTTTTGGGGCAATATTACGGCAATCCGTTGCCTTAAACTCGATGCCTCTCCCAATGTATTTGAAACATATAAATTACTCCAAACAACATACAATACAGTTTGTCAAACACAAAGTACTCAATATATTTATGAATTTATCTACCTGTAGTTCATCAAGAATATGGCAATTTGTAAAACCGCGACCTTCGGAGTGGTAAACCCTCCATTATTCGTTTAGGCAACTAGCTGGATGAATTAGGACCCTTCTTCAAATTAAGGAACAATTTTTAGGTATTTAATACAAGTGAGGATTGAACCTAGGTCTGCCCGGCTGTGAAGCTAATGCCTTACAGCCTACGGCTTACGAAAACAGAGAACTACCAGCTATGGAATGTCAATACACGTCACAGAATGGAAGAAACCGCTCTTCTTTAGTTCTGTCACGTCTGACGTGAGAAGACTCAAACCGATTTTAACTTTCCTCCCTTCTACCTTCAAAATGTGATTTCAAGGCAGAAAGCAGCAAACTGCCGGCAGATACATTCAGAAAGTAATCTGATCGGAAGCACACCCGTTGTTCTGTAAAATTGAGCTACACCTCAGCAACCTTCAGAATGAAGAATTCGTAGACAGTGCCTTCAGGGGGAAAAACCGATCAATGAGGAATCAGAATAGTTCCGCAGAAATCTCTCCCTATGAGAGTTGGTGGTTCTGACAAACCCAGTATTAAAACATGAAGCAATTCACTGAAGTAATGAATAAAAGTATGACGACATCGGATGTGTATGTTGTATAAATCACCAATATAAACATGCAACTATATTGCAAAAAGTAGTCAAATATGCATTTAAGTATCCACTTTTTTCATGCTTCGAGTCCGGATCCATGGCTAAATTGTTAGCGTGCGGGTTTTTCATCACAGGGATCCCGGGTTCGATTCCCGGCAGGGTCGGGAATTTTAACCTTAATTGGTTAATTTCGCTGGCACGGGGGCTGGGTGTCTGTGTCGTCTTCATCATCATTTCATCCTCATCACGACGCGCAGGTCACCTACGGGTGTCAAATCAAAAGACCTGCATCTGGCGAGCCGAACATGTCCTCGGACACTCCCGGCACTAAAAGCCATACGCCATTTCATTTCATTTCCTGCTCTATTACTTCCGCCACATCCAATCCAGCTTCTCTAATGCCCTTCCAGATCTGATCCATCCACCTTCTTCTCGGTCTTCCAACTGGTCTCTTTCCCTTAACTTCTCTTTCCAATTCCCTTCTTGGTACCCGTTCCTTTCCAATTCGAAATGTATATACTAATCTCAAGTATATGCACACGCATATATATGGACTACTAAACTTAATAATTTATCCTATTTCACCTTCAAACGCACTTCCTTGTCGGTTTTTGGAAGTCTACATATCGGCAAACAAAATATGCATTTGCATATAAATCCGATATCTATTTCTTTTTAAATTTACTATACGTCGCAACGACACAGATGGGTCTTACGGCGACGATGGGATGGGAAAGATATAGGAGTGGGAAGGAAGCGGCCGTGGCCTTAATTAAGGTACAGCCCCAGCATTTACCTGGTGTGAAAATGGGAAACCATGGAAAACCATATTTAGGACTACCGAAGGTGAGGTTCGAACCCACTATCTCCCGGATGCAAGCTCAAAGCTGCACGCCCCTAACCACACGGCCAACTTGCCCGGTCCGATGTCTATCATCACCCATTACTTTCACATGGTAACTCCCTGGACTGGACCAGACAGATTTAGCTGAAACGTGGGTGGATGATCCATTACATATCCTAAATTTAATGGCAATGATAATTTTGGCGTCAAGTTCGACTCCTTGGCTGAATTATTGTCAGCGTTGATGCCTTGGGATCAAAGGGTCCCGGGCCCAATACCGGCCGGGTCGGAGATTTTAATCGCGCCTGATTTATTCTTCTGGCTCAGAGACTGGATGTTTGTGTTTGTTCCAACACTCCCCTCTTCATATTCAGCAACTTGAGTTAAGCACATATGTAGCTTTTGTGAACGCGAAAACACGGTTTTTATTGATCATGTAATAGCATTTCATTATAAAGTCATATTTGATCAAGAAATTGTACAAAAGTTTATTTTTGGACATTTGTGCCGATAATGCGAAGTGATTTTGTTCGTGTTCGGTTACTATGTATTTCCTTTCCTTAGAAATACTGTATTTCGTAGTGAAATTTTCGCGTGCAATAGCTTTCAAAATAGAAAGGACAAAAGATTGGTAGGAATATGGACAGTTTGCTACTGGTCGGCTACGCCCCATTCACCCCTCCCAAACATTCTCTCTTATGTGGTTCTGAGTAGCAAGTAACTCTGCTAACATTACTGTGGAAACGTCAACTGAGCAGAGGACAGGCTTGGACATTCTCTTTTTCCTTTCTCAGAATCCTTTCGTCTTCTCTACAGTGAAGTGTGAATTCAGTTATATACATTTTCAATTCAGTTTAGTCTATTTTTTTTATTGGGTAAACAGTCTGCTGGGGCCAACAGAAGTTAATATTCATTTATTTCTTTGTAGAATGATAAATAAGAAAAGAGCCTTTTCTTAAGAAAACTTGGACAAATTCTGATTTTTTGCGTCATATTTTCAAATTTTGTTATATTTGGATATCTTTTAGGGCATAAGTGCATTCATATTTTTAGAGATTTTAGGTCTTACAAATTCGAATCCTAAATATAATATACTGCATTAATTATTACAAAAATACAAGCCATAAGAACAGGTAGACGAATGCTAAATATTAAATTGTGCAACATATCTCTTTAGTCTAATTGTATTTAAAAAGCAAGTAATGTCTGAAAAACATTAGTGTTACATCAGACTATGAAACTCTTAATAATTAATTTAGTGCCAATCACAGCAGTATGTGCTATCATTCGATATGGTTATGCACAAAATACAGCTGAAGATTTGCACTTTACTAAAACTCAAGATAATTTGTAATGTCTTTGTCCTCATCAGCGATATACTGTACACTCACCATTGTGAGAGTGTCGTCTATGATTTATAATGCGAAACATATTATTTGATCTTATGCCTGTTCCTAGCTGCATACACAAACTTTGCCCTCAGTGCTACCTGATCACTGATCAACAAGTTGTAACTGTGAAAATTATCAGAGTACAGTAGCAGACAGTGGTTTCACTACATACGTCTGTCACAGACGTCTGTTATTATTGCTATAATAGATGTCTTTAGTAATTTGTGTCAATACAAGCATGGTGTTGTCATTTCTATTTCAAAATCCAGTCGTTAATCACACTATCAGAATAAGTATAATTTATAGATATAATTGCCAAGTAAACGTCGATAGAGAAATATATATATATATAATTTTATTTTTCCAGGTCGTATGTTTGCATTTTAGAAGTACAGTCCACCGTTAGGATGGACGTGAGGTTCTGTCTCTACGTGTCTCAAAACAACTTCCTGATTTCCAACACTGGTAGAGTGTCATGACATCACTCACAATCGTGACGTGTATATCACTGTTGAAGACAAGATCACTAAACATTCTCTCGAGTTCATATATAGTACTAGCAAATGTACCCGTGCTTCGCTACGGTACTCTACATTGTATACGGATATCGAAGTAAATTAGTGCACATTAAGTGAATAAGATTTTTAAATTGGGTTTGTCTTGGCTTTATCCGAGAATCAGTATTGTGAAAACCACAGACGTTGTTTCCAATGAAAGTGTGATTTGCGGAATTGCGATGATAACGGCAAGTCCACTTGTTTACTGCAATTCACAACGAAGAAAGTAATTTTCATTTAACGGCAGACCCCATTGCCTAGTGCGCGGCTAAAATCGATTTCGGGAGGTTTCATTACAATGGCAGACCCCAATTCCTACTTTCAGATAGATTACAGTTGAGGAACTTTTATTTTATTTGCAAGGACCTTCCTTACTGCCAGTCAAAAGTGAGTTGCGTTCTTATCTTTATAATGGCAGACGCATTTTCTAATGCCAGTCAGCTTCCTGCCAGTCACACCGAGTGGGTGAGATTCCATTATAATTAGCAGGCCACTATGCCTATCGTCAGTCACATTTTAGACGGGTCAATTTATTTAAAATGGAAGACACGCTCCCTAGAGTTCTGCTAGTCGAATCGAGAAGGGATTTATGCATTAAAATAGTGCACAAGAGATGGAGGACGACCCCATTCTTATTGCCTGTCGAAGTCGATGTGGGGAGGACTGAAAACAATAGCAGAAGTCCTCCTTCTGAGAGTCACTATCGAATTGCAATGTATTTAATACCAATGGCAGACAAACACTTTCTCGATTGCTACAAATCGACGTCAATGAAAGAATATAGTCGTCATACGGAAGTATAAGGATGTTAACCATCATTTACAGAATAACTGCTGCTAAACGGTACATCAAATCGAAAAACAGATTGTACGATAAGACGAACTTTCTGGCCATATCTTGGGGTCATCAGCTTACCCGTACCAAGTTTCACATTTCCGAGATTTCTGGAAGTGCCTCATTAATTCACGTCTTTTTTCATTTTTAAATATTTATATATACATCGCTCCAGCCCGACTTGCTTTTATATATATAGATGACGGATAAGCATGAGCACGTTGAAAAGTGCAGACTTCCACTTCGAGATTCATATCTCCTAAACGGTTTATGATATTAAGAAACGGTTTGCGCCATCAGACGCCTCATTTATTGCTCTACATGTTTGTTTCTAAACCATATCCTCATATCTCCCATATTAAGGGGGTAAATTGAGTTCAAATTTTGAATAGGGTGAAATTTGGGTGCATTTTTAACATTTTACATTACTTTTTGCCTACTTATGTATAAGCTAGAATCATGAAATTTGGTACACATATGTCCCTTAATCGTGCTAATGTGCGCACCCAACGTGATGATCCTATCATTCTTATAAGTGTGTCAAAGAATGAAATATACGTGTAAAAAACACCAAATTTACGAACAATCCAGAAATACGGCCAAATTTTACGTATAAGGGAGAGAGATACGACAAAATGACACAGGACCAAAGTTGTAGATCACTCCGAATTGAAGGGACGTTGTGCCATCCGTTTTGTGATACGACTTACCGTTTAGCCACAAAATAGCTCAAAAGGAATGTCTGCACAGTCATTAAAATTGCCTCCATATTTCGATATCTTTGGGGGTAAAAAGTGAAAACTTTGAACATCTTGGAATTTTCCCGTCGGTTAGGGACCAAAAGCTATAATTTCACCAAATTTCAATTGTCTACCTCGTCTGGCAGGTTGTGCCGCCATCTTGATTTGGGGGGATGGGGGATAAAAATGAGGAAATTCCCGAAAATTTTTAAGCCCACGAAACCTATAGGTTATCGTTTTGGATATACTATACGACTGTGTTCTTATGCTGAGCCCAAAATTTGAGCCCCCCCTGGCGTGCCCCCTTCAGGGAATTTTGAGAATTTCCGATTTTTCTAGGGATCCTGGGGTCATCAGTTTCTCCCGTACCAAGTTTCAAATTTCTGAGATTTCTGGAAGTGCCTCATTAATTCACGTCTTTTTTCATTTTTTAATATTTATATATACATCGCTCTAGCCCGACTTGCTTTTATATATATAGATTATAAACTATCACGCGTAACAGGCACGTATGGCGGATTATTGTGTTGTCCGAGGTTCCTATATTGTAACAACAACAACAACTTAAACCCTCCATGCGGACGTCATAGCCGGGTGGAATTGTCACTGACTTCTCATCAAGGCGTTCGCCGTTTGAACCCCAGCCAATGCATGTGGGATTTTAAAAAGAAAACTCACGCCCCCGTAGCTTGGATTCCACGTAAAATTGGAGGTCCCATGGCGATGATCATTACATCAACAGTCACGTCAAACTACACGATCGGACGCGATCTTCCCAACTCTGCACTCAAGTACTGTAGTACAACTTCCACGTCAGATAAGAGATCCGGGTTCGAGCACCCGAGGTCTGCTCGTTCTTTGCCGGGAGCAGGTCGATAGGTGCGCGCTCCCAGGTCACTGTTCACCGAGCATGTAGACTGAACGGCTTACGTGAATGAGTGCTCATGGTAACATAATACAGCCCTTCGGCTGGAAGGATACAACGAATTGGAATCTCAGATCGATAAGTCTGCCATCGCTTCTATCGTGCAGTTACTCTCCCATTCTAAGAAGTCGGCCGGTACCCGCGGGCGATCCAACCACAAAACTGCTTGTCTGCTATGCAATGCGGTTCAGCTTCGCTATCATTTACAGCGAGGGAGCCTGTAAGATGAGACATGATTTTCTAACCACACTAAGAGAAACGTTCAAGCTGAAAAACCTAGGCTTCATCCTAACACGTACCTAAAAAGACAATAAACGCAAAACAAACAAATAAATCAATAAACAAACGAACTGCAACTTAGGATTTAGATCCTGATTTTATAGAATAAACTACATACTGTGTGATTTTGGTATTATTATCATTATTATTACTATTATTTCCAACGATTAAAAGATAAGAGGCATAGCATTAAACGAGGCCACAGGACTAGTTTACTACTTTCACTTTTCAGTCTCAGTCTCATCCTTGGTTTTGACGATATGGAAGTGACTGAGGAATGAGTATTACTAGTAACATAATTCTTTATGCAGCCAATCCCTGTGATGAATAGTGTAAAAAGTGGCACTCATAGGGTTGCTGGGTACATGCATTTCGGAAAGCTTGCAAGACTGATGTACAACAGTACCTTCTGGTTCGGACGTCTATGATTTATAATGCAAAACATATAATTTGATCTTACGCCTGTTCCTAGCTGCATACACAAACTTTGCCCTCAGTGCTACTTGATCACTGATCAACCATCCTCTTATTACCACTAATCAGGCCGGGGGGGAAGGGAAATGGCCCAACACTTCGAAAAATGAAGGTATCACCAAAAGAAAGAGACGGGCCACGAAGGGTGCGAAGGCCTCACAAACCTAATACCGTCGGGGTCGGAAACGAATAAGAGCTGATCAAGGGAGGACGGATAGGAAAGATGAAAGCGATGAGCCTGACACTAGTAAGTGGAAACTATACCAGACTCATATAAGGGAACCTTGGTCTTCAACCTATGCTCCCCAGTTGAGAAGCCCTGGTTACCCTTTTAGTCTCCTCTTACGCCCCTACCTAAAGGGGTGAATTTTTGAGGATCAAACCATTCGCGATAATAAATAATTTCGTGTGGCTATTTCTAGCCGAGTGCAGCTCTTGTAAGGCAGACCCTCCAATGAGGGTGGGCGCCATCTGCCATGTGCAGATAACCGTGTTGCAGCACAAACACCCAGCTACCGGGCCATTGGAATTAATCAATGACGTCTTCGCGATGATAACTCAACAAATAAATACACAAACAAACAATTATTATTATTAAATGAGCAAGAGAAAGAAAAAATCGGTTTAATCAGGGAAAGAAACTGTCTTCGTTGGAAAACAATAAAAAGAACATATAATCCATGCACGTGTACACCATTAGAAAACTCTAAATATACTGTGTGTAAAATTTGTAGTGAAAATATGTGCCAGAAGAGATCAAGATATTTACTTGCTTTCAAATAGTTTGTGTTTCCTGTAAAGTGCTTGAGACATTATGCTCAACAGATTCGTAGATTTATGCGCGTGTCAATAATAATGAATGAGATTTGTGGACTGCTTTCAGCGCCGGGAGTGTCCCGAGAACACATTCAGATCGCCAATTCTGTAGCTGCATTTACCGATACACATAATGGGAGTGAGCTACATGTAGACTATTACCACCTCTGTATGAGGGCCTTTTTTTTTTAATTTACAATCTGCCTTACGTCGCACTAACACAGACGTTAACCAACTAGCGAAAAAAAGAAGTATAAGAGAAAGCAGGTAATAGTTCACAAAGCGGTCATTGTCTCCATGTTCATGAAACGATTATGGCAGGTTTTAACTGGAACTATGAAAGAGTACTGTACTGATCACTAAAGTGCACTCGAACTAAATCAAAAGCGAACTCCTTCAGTGAGGTAAACAATATGAAGAATGGAATACTGCATTTTAACACTCACCAGCCTAGTTGCTCACAACGCAGCAAATATTTGTACGAAATGCAGAAAGTGGGTAAATGAGAAAAAAAGGTCAATACATTTATATGGTAGCTTTTTAGTTTAACGTTATCCAAATACAGCGAATACCTCGGAGAAAATAATTTCACACTAATTTTCCATGTTATAGTGTGACTGTTCAAACAAATCATGATTCCACTAACGTAATCAGTTGTAATACAGTTTAAGAGCGAACTCTGGTACTTTCCGCTGTGTTACATCTCAATTACGCGGAAATAAGGATAGCAATAACTGTGCCACGATAATTGAAGTGAAAAGGATGCGATAGTGCGTTCCTATTTCACCTTTCAATTTGGCAAAGTGCTAAATGATGGTAGCGCTACTCATTACTGTTTGGAAGGGCAGTACAATCTCTAATCATATGATAAAGGTCCAACACTTCGAGGATGGAAGGAATCGGCAAAAGAAAGGTACAGGCCATGAAAGACATGAAAATGGAAATCATCCTTGGCATCGTACACCAAATACCATCTGAGTGGAAAAGAACAAGGGCTGACCAAGAGAGATCAGATATGAAAATTGAAAATGAGAATCCTTAAACAAGTGGAGGTAATGTCCGGCTCCTTGGCTGAATTGTCAGCTTACTGGCCTTCGGTTCGGTTCCCGACCGGACCTGGGATTTTAACTGCGAAAGGTTAATTCGTCTGGTTCGGGGACTGGGAGGTATTTAATTCATTTCGTGTGGATATTTCTAGCCGGGTGCAGCCCTTGTAAGGCAGACCCTCCGATGAGGGTGGGCGGCATCTGCCATTTGTAGGTAACTGCGTGTTATTGTGGTGGAGGATAGTGTTATGTGTGGTGTGTGAGTTGCAGGAATGTTGGGGACAGCACAAACACCCAGCCCCCGAGCCATTGGAATTAACCAATGAAGGTTAAAATCCCCGACCCGGCCGGGAATCGAACCCGGGACCCTCTGAACCGAAGGCCAGTACGCTGACCATTCAGCCAACGAGTCGGACACTGGGAGGTTATATTCGTCAATATACTTCATCTACACACAAAACACATTACTACTACAAACACACGCTATAGTCAATACATCGCTCAACATAATGACCTCAGGAAAGACATCCAGTCGTAAAACCGGGCCGAATCTAAATCAAGTGCCGAATCCAACAAAAGTAGCAGAAGAAGAAGAAGAAATTAAAGTAATGCCAGGCTTACCTTGGCATCATTATTTCTCCCCATTCTTGTACACCATTCTGACATGATATTCTATTCCTTACATCATGCACACATACATACGTACATACTGTATATCTTCATTATAGACTATTATGCCGTTTAGCGTTCAGTCTGTAAGCCTCATTGAATTAACTGTCCGACTCGTTGGCTGAACGGTCAGCGTACTGGGCTTCGGTTCAGAGGGTCCCGGGTTCGATTCCCGGCTAGGTCGAGGATTTTAACCTTAATTGGTTAATTCCAATGGCACGGGGGCTGGGTGTTTGTGTTGTCATCATCATTTCATCTTCATCGCGACGCGCAGGTCGTCTACGGGAGTCAAATAGAAAGACCTGCACCTGGCGAGCCGAACCCGTCCTGGAATATGAATGTGATTTAGTTTTGTTTACTGAAATAACAAATAGCTTGAAACCTGAAAAATTGTCAAAATAGACTAATATATCATAAAAGGAAAAGTGATAGTATTTTCTTTTCGTAGTGACGTGCAGAATTCCTGTAGATAAAGTTAATAATGGCCTAAAAGGCATGGGAGTCTAAGGATTAAAACGGAATATACTTGATCTAAATGTAAACAACACCAGATTGCATCGACTATGTAGTATAAGTAAATATTTAAATACCCAGTAATCACAATAACTGATTTGTTTAATGAAGTAAATATTCAAGATGTTACTAAGAAGGTTAGACGAAGTTCTTAAGCCAGATTCTATGAGTCACAACAAAGATTCACCTTAGAATACAACTCGCGCACAGAATGCCTCAGGGAGCAAAGCACTGGACTACTATGCGGGTGGTCGACGGTTGAAGCTCCGCCTAAGTAGTAACTTCTGAACTGACGTCGGCCCACCTGGTACGCATACAACTTAACGACACTCGAGTCTGAAGACGGTCAGAAATTTCTAACGAGAAACTAAATAGTGCGAATTTAAAATACGACATGCCAGCGGCGACCATGGCTATTATTATTATTATTATTATTATTATTATTATTATTACTACGGTAGGATATAAGAAATGAGTAACTCTGATCCATTTATAGCAAGCAGAATCAAACCGACTTCAAAAGATTAACAACATTCAGTCAAGTCAAACCGTGTGATATATGAATCGATATAATGTAAGTCTGTAAGAGAATTATTTCTATTTGTTTAAATGTCTAGGTCTAAGAGTAAAGTCATGTTAAAGGTAAATAACTCAAGTGTCCCGTTTCAACAATAACGGATTGTAGAGAGGGCAACAAGAATTAATCAATCATTTCCTTCACAGCCGGTATGGTAGGTAGCGTGGCAAGTGGATAAGGTAAGGCGCTTAAATTTATTTTTGTACACCAAACTACAGTACGAGAGTAACACACGCGTTGGTTGTAACACGCAACTGCCTTGCTACGCATACTGAATGAGAGTGGGTCTTTGAAAATTATCGGCTTTCAAGCAGATGGGAGTGATTTTTTTAAATAATTCTGATTAAATTCATCTAATTAATTTTGGCAGTTACACATAAGAAAAAGTGTCTTTAAAAACGTAACCTTTGCTGAAGTTAAACGAACAACGGAGAGAAGGAATGTTTGAAGATTCTGTGTTGGTACAGTCCTCTTAGGTCTTGCAACGCATTCGCAATGGATGCTAATTTTTATCTAAGCTTGTACGTCTGTTGAGCTACTATTACGTACCTCGGTCGAACTAACCCTGCTTAATCAGAGGTAATCAGTCTCCCCAACCAGTTAAAATCGACACTCCCCGGAGGGACTGATAACCTCAGATCGAGTAGGGCTACATCAGTCGCCTTGATTAAAAAATAAGACTAACGTATTCGAAAGGTTGGCAACCTGTAGGCTACATGTCAGCATAGTGTATACGCTATGATGTAATTTTCAACGTACACCAGACAGGAGATAGTTTTCCAAAATCAGTTTTACATATTATCATTCTATGTTTAAGGTCTAAAATAGAATGTAGGAAGCTGTATTTTTGTAGGTCCATTTGTATCACAGTAGAATAATTGAGCCCTATCAACGGATAATCATGGCCTTCGTGTAATTCACGCTGGATAACGCTTAAAGTAAAACTTGTAACCATGACAACGCAAATTGAGAAAAATAATATTCAGGGCATGGTCAGTCTTATTTAATTGCGTAGCTTGAGCAGTATATTGAGATTTCTGTTCTCCACTGTACCACACTACTACGAAAATACAGAGATCACTCTTGTTAGACAGTAGGTGTTCTCATCATTACCATGAACATCTTGATTTTAAAAGCAAATACAATAAGAACTCCATTTATCCGGCTCAGACGAAACTGGGTCCGAACCGGGTGTCTAAAAATACGGATCATCGGAAATTCCGTCAATATTTTAAATAATACTAAACCAAACTAAACAAAACCAAACATGGTGCCACAGCCCCGAAGGACCATGGCCTACAAAGCGACCGCTGCTCAGCCCGAAGGCCTGAAGATTATGAGGTGTCATGTGGTCGCCGCGACGAGTCGTCTCAGCCGTTATTCTTGTCTTTCTAGACCAGGGCTGCCATATCACCTTCAGACAACTAATCAATTGTAATCACGTAGGCTGAGTGAACTTCGAACCAGCCCTCAGATCCAGGTATAAATCCCTGACATGGCCGGGAATCTAACCCAAGGCTTCCGAGTAAGAGGCAGGCAGGCACCGGGGGGCCCGGCAATTTAAATAATACGGGTTACATATTTTATTTCAAATTTTTTATACTTTTACAGCACTGTTAACAGTGCGAACCTAAAATTTATAATCTACAGTGATAACACTGAGTCAAAAGGCTTTTTCCCAAATCGAATTCTTCTGTATTAGCCGGGCTGAGTGGCTCAGACGGTTGAGGCGCTGGCCTTCTGACACCAACCTGGCAGTTCGATCCTGGCTGAGTCCCGTGGTATTTGAAGGTGCTCAAATATGTCAGCCCCGTGCCGGTAGATTTATTGGCACGTAAGAGAACACCTGCGGGACAAAATTCCGGCACCTCCGCGCCTAAGAAAACCTTCACAAGTAGTTAGTGGGACGTAAACACAATAACATTATTATTATCATTATTATTATTATTATTATTATTTCATCTTTTGTATAAAGGAGAATTCCATGCCTATTTTCCGCAGACAAGCATAGGCATTACAATGTACCACTCTAAAACCGATTGTTTTACATCACGAGGATTTCATCGACAAAATAAAACTGTTTAATGTAATTCTAAAGTGATTAATTTTAATTATAGCCGGAAATCATTTAATAATTTTTCAGTTTCTGAATAATCGTCTTAGAATTAATGCATTTCAGTTTTGTCAATGATATCCTGCTATGTTTAAAACGTCATTCATCCTATACATGTAAAACGATTATTTTAAAGAGTGAATTTAATGTAGAAACATTATCTAAACTATCCGTCCCAAGAAACCGCGTATCTGGATTAATGAATAAACGGAACTCTAGCGTAGTTCTGGTTGCATCATTTAAAGACTTCACTTCGTATAAATTATTGGACATCGAAATCATCAACCCGTTCTCTTAAATCTCAATAACGAAAAATCTCAATTAATTCTTACATGGAAAGAATATGGCTGACTTTTACAACAGTTCAATTATTAAAATGCGTTTGTCTATTGAAAATACTGTATTTCAAACCGATATGCGTTACTGCTGATTGGCGGTGATAAGTTATTGTTTTCACTGGCAAGAAAAAGAACCTACAGTAAACATGGCCGTGAAAATGTATTTTGTGTCCAGCTTGGCGTGTTGAATATACGATAACAATGTGTCCAGAGCTAATTTTGTTTTATTTTGTGAAGCTACATATGTTGGACGTTTCTGGCGGGTGAAAGTCGTAGGATGCAAGAGGGTAAGATTTATCGTATTTAAAAATAAACTCGTTCTATGAACAAACATAGCTTCAGAAACAATATTGTATCATTAGAACGAGTTTCATTTCGTGCCGATGGAAAAGAATTCTCGCAACTAAGTACAAATATTTACAGTCTTTAATACGTTAAATATTAACTCAGTATATACATCCCGCGAATGTTAACAATAAATTACTTCCTCTAACCTCAACATGAGAGACCTGCAGTCGTCTACAGCAAAGACTTTCTTTCTCTACAGTTGCTTTATCGTCGCATCGACACAGATAGGTCTTATGGCAACGATGGGATAGGAAAGGGCAAAGAGTGGGAAGGAAGCGGCCGTGGCCTTAATTAAGATATAGCCCCAGCACCTGCCTGGTGTGAAAATGGGAAACCACGGAAAACCATCTTGAGGGCTGCCGACAGTGGGGTTCGAACCCACTATCTCCCGACGCAAGCTGCCCGCCCCAAACCGCACGGCCATCTCTCTCGGTGCAAAGATATTTAAGGAATTTAAGGAATTAATTTAAATTAATGAAACGTCGGAGAAATAGGATAAAACTAACTGAACACCGCAGAGCTGACATATAAACCATAGCTACACATTTTAAAACTTGAGATGATGACCAATTTAATATCACCATGGTTGGAAGAAGTTAACTAAGAGTTGGACCATGCGTTACTTTATTGTATAATTGAATATTTTACGAATATTTTAATCATATAAAAACATAATCTGTTTAAAGTGTCCACCATTACTTTAAACGCAAATCTGCGTATTTTAGTGAGTCATGCATGTTTTGCTGTGAATGTTTAAATTTTATTCACGTTCAGCATTTCATCTTCGATTACACACCTTTAACATATCTGGGTTTTCCATTAAATTACTAGGTTGCCAAGTAAAACATCACAGGCTATTAAATCGAAGGCCAGTCTGCTGTCCCTCATGACCGAACTACAGTTCAAATCACGTACTGAGAAATAATTCGGACAACAATCGCGAGGTGACGAAGAGCACCATCTTGTTGAAAGTATTACCATCAACATGAAACGTGTTTTGTTACTTCTCCGATGTCCCAGTTCCCACATAGAAACGCACATCAATAATCTACTACTCCAGAATTCAGTTCATGTCACACGAACTTTCGTGCAGTGTACTGTCTCACAGATACCTATCCCATCATCGCACAGTGCAATATTCCCGATTTTTTTCTATTTGTTTTACGTCGCACCGACACAGATAGATCTTATGGCGGCGATGGGATAGGAAAAGCGTAGGAATGGGAAGGAAGGGGCCGTGGCCTTAATTAAGGTACACCCCCAACATTTGCCTGGTGTGAAAATGGGAAACCACGGAAAACCATCTTCAGGGCTGCCGACAGTGAGGCTCGAACCCAATATCTCCCGGATTCAAGCTCACAACTGCGCGCCCCTAACCGCACGGTTATCTGGACAAAAAATATTTTTTGAGTTCTTGACTTGGGCTGAAATGTGTACTGACTTATGTTGTTCTTGTCTGTACAAAGAATGTTGGGATGCATGGCTTTTATATCTCAGTAAGCTATTTGTTATGACTAGATAACATAAAAAAATCCCAACTGCTTCGTTCTTCAGTCGCAGTGAAGTTGGCCTTGTTAACAGACCTGTAAGTGATACTGAATGAGTGATATTTGTATGTGGAAGGCATGGGAAAAATAATACAGGTATGTAGTTTTGCATGAATAGAAAACCAATGTTGTCGACAGTAGCTGGACCCCCGAAGAGAAGATTACATTTTACGATGTGAACATGTGATTATTCTTTTCGTAATGCTGAATTCACACAGATTTATAATAAAATGACTCCATTCGATGTTATTAAAACCATATACGACTGTATCCATAAAATTCTAAACTTCTGAAATATGCAGTTATTTTTACGCTTATTTGCGCTAAGCAGATAAATCAATTTATTTCAGTGACTCCGTACAATAACTTGTGAGGCATCGTTTACAAGCATGGTACCGGAGCAGCGCGGAGTCAAGGGAAGATGGCATTTTCAGATGTTCAGGGTGTATCCATGATGACGTTACAAACTTTCAGGGATGATGGAGGACGGCAAGTGGATCAATTTGAGATAAGGAACCATATTCCGGAAACCATAGAGTCAAAAGTTAAGCAAAATTCTAGTCATTTAAGTCCGTTTTCGTGCACAAGTTTCACGAGCTGAGCTGCTTCATTTACAAAAAAATGTTCGAAATGGCATCCCCCTGCATCGTTGCACAAAGATCTGTCGTACCCATTCGAATATCCCCGGTGTCGTTTGAACAGCGTCGCAGGCAGCGAGAATTCTTGCCAAGAGATTCTCTAAAGTCTCGACAGGTGTCGCATACACAAGGCTTTTTACATGGCCCCACAAGAATAAATCAAGTAGGGTGAGATCAGGTGAACGAGCGGGGCACAAAATAGGACCTCCTCTTCCTATCCACTTTGCAGGGAAGTTAACGGATTCAAACCCGATTGAGGTCGGTGGCTTTCAAGGGTGTTTAAAGGTGACGACTCCATGTCATTGGTTTCCGGCATGTTAAACAGCTAGTGCTTGACAAAATTCCGACACCCCGGCGTCTGTTAAGAACGGACGGACATTAAACAACTTGGATTATTATTAACTTTTGACTCGAACGTTTCCGGACTACGGTTCCTTATCTCAAATTGATCCATTTGTCGTCCTCAATCATCTCTGAAAGTTTGTAACATCGCCACGGATACGCCCTGTATAGTACATCATTTTACAATGTATTTCAGGTGATCAGGACTAGAAACTTAAAGTGACAGTTAGGGTGCTTTGGGGGAAGTTCTCCTGCGATGGACAAAATGCCACAGGCACTATGACAGATTCTTAGAAAGGAATTCTGAATGGCTGCGTTGAAGTTTAATTTTTCCAGAAGAAAAAACCGTAAGTTTGAGGCTACACTATCAAGCGGAGTTGTACCTGGGCCAAGCAGGGGGGGGGGGGTAGAAGGAGACGTCCTAGAAGATTATTTATTGATAGCAGAGCAAAAATTAAAAGAAGGAAGGCGCAACACCAGTGCGGATGAAATTTCTTTCCCTGCACAGCACTTGCTTCTGTCGACGGATAAGATACCTCTTTTGAGTTTTGAATTTCGTAATAAGGTGGATAAATATTGCACTTCCTAGTTTGTGCCTGAGACTGAACAAGTTTATACTGATGAACAGTCAGTCTGGCATCGATTAATTTTTTTTTTGCTAGGGGCTTTACGTCGCACCGACACAGATAGGTCTTATGGCGACGATGGGATAGGAAAGGCCTAGGAGTTGGAAGGAAGCGGCCGTGGCCTTAATTAAGGTACAGCCCAAGCATTTGCCTGGTGTGAAAATGGGAAACCACGGAAAACCATTTTCAGGGCTGCCGATAGTGGGATTCGAACCTACTATCTCCCGGATGCAAGCTCACAGCCGCGCTCGATGAAAATTACCAGTGCCTCTTCATCGCTATAGTGGGCAGTATTTGATGAAGAGCTGTATTCCCTCAATTTCTTAATTTTTGTTGCTCTCTGTAGAGACGCTAATGAAAAACTCTTTAAACATTTCTGCAGCATCTCTCTTTTCTGCTGCTCGTAAGTTACATTCTGCAGCGGTGCAGCAGTTCACTCCCTTAATTACAATAAATATCAATGCAAATTAAAACACTGTCACAAATGCATCTGTAACAAGAAGAAAAGTCTCTACCACATTTTCCGTGTGGGCTGAGTGCACCCCAGGGCCATGTGCCATTTCAGAAGTGGAAGCCTCCTTTGAAAATTTTCTATTTCCTGAAGGGAATCGAAACCACGTCCTTCCAAGCGAATATTCGCCGCCCCTTGAGATGATAGCACACAGTATATTAAAACAGGATTAATATACGATAACTAATTTAATTTGTTTACCGAAGAACGAGATACAGCTATACTGAAGCCTTCTCACTCGTACAGCGAATAGATGAAACATCAATAAAATGCGACAAAAAATCGACAATAAAAATATATTATAGCAACACTTATGTTGTCGACAGTGGTGATGTTTTCATATATAAATGATATGAGTAAAGGAGTGGAATCGGAGGTAAGGCTTTTTGCGGATGATGTTATTCTCTATAGAGTGATAAATAAGTTACAAGATTGTGAGCAACTGCAACGTGACCTCGAAAATGTTGTGAGATGGACAGCAAGCAATTGTATGTTGATAAACGGGGTTAAAAGTCAGGTTGTGAGTTTCACAAATAGGAAAGGTCCTCTCAGTTTTAATTACTGCGTTGATGGGGTGAAAGTTCCTTTTGGGGATCATTGTAAGTATCTAGGTGTTAATATAAGGAAAGATCTTCATTGGGATAATCACATAAATGGGATTGTAAATAAAGGGTACAGATCTCTGCACATGGTTATGAGGGTGTTTAGGGGTTGTAGTAAGGATGTAAAGGAGAGTGCATATACGTCTCTGGTAAGACCCCAACTAGAGTATGGTTCCAGTGTATGGGACCCTCACCAGGATTAGTTGATTCAAGAACTGGAAAAAATCCAAAGAAAAGCAGCTCGATTTGTTCTGGGTGATTTCCGACAAAAGAGTAGCGTTACAAAAATGTTGCAATGTTTGGGTTGGGAAGAATTGAGAGAAAGAAGAAGAGCTGCTCGACTAAGTGGTATGTTCCGAGCTGTCAGCGGAGAGATGGCGTGGAATGACATTAGTAGACGCATAAGTTTTAATGGCGTTTATAAAAGTAGGAAAGATCACAATATGAAGATGAAGTTGGAATTCAAGAGGACAAACTGGGGCAAATATTAATTTATATGAAGGGGAGTTAGGGATTGGAATAACCAAGGGAGATGTTCAATAAATTTCCAATTTCTTTGAAATCCTTTAGGAAAAGGCTAGGAAAGCAACAGATAGGGAATCTGCCACCTGGGCGACTACCCTAAATGCAGATCAGTATTGATTGATTGATTGATTGATTGATTGATTGATTAATTGACAGATAGGAGACGTGAACAGCGTCGTGGCTTAACTGGTGGTTTTCGCCTGAGTGACCGAGGTTCGAATCCCAGTGGATTTCGGGTTAGAATTGTGAAGTGGTTACGTGGCATCAGGAAGGCATTCGACAAAAACCTACAATAAACTCCAGCGGCGCGACGTGAAGAAAGTTTAGGTCACCTGCAGGTAATATGATGCTTAGTGGTGTCATGTTCAGGGCTGTTACCACTTACTGTGATGAGAATTATCCAATTTTCCGGTTCGTGTTCCTGTAGAATAATATTGGATATTGTCCATCAGTGCTTCTGCAATGCGTACCACGTCAGTCTTTCAGGTGCTAAACAAAGTTATGACCAGTAAAATGAATATGCCACAGTCCCCATGATGAATGACAAGCCTCAACAACCGGTTCACTTCCGTACCGTTGGTCGTCATATTTCATGTCTGAATATGTCCGTCCATAATCTCTCTTCGAAAGCTGGTTATGTAAACTAATCATTCACTCTGATTGAAATTAATGTGAACAACATATCTTCTCCTTCTTCTTCTTCCTTTTTCATGGAGGAAAGTTTTGTCAACTTGGGTTGATTTTTCAAATCACTCCTCAAAATTAAGAGGAAAATATTGCATACAGCACTACACTTAGGGTATATTAAAGATTCACCTCCCTAACGTTTACAAGCAATTTCCGGTCTGTTTGTATTATCGCGAATTAAGTATGCATGCGCCTGCCTCCTGCTAACAGCAAACATGACGAATTTAGCAGCTGCAACACAACAACGTTTGTTCAGGCTTTACGATGATGATGATCATCATCATCATCTTCATCATCGCATGGTGGTACTAATCGCAAGTAAGGTCGACCCATGTTTGTTCCTCGCGTGATGGTACTAACCACAGGTTTATGGTTCAAAATCCATCCTCCCATGATCGCCTCTTTTAGTCGCCTCTTACAACAGGCAGGGGATACCGTGGGCATATTCTTCATCTGCGCCCCCACTCATAGGGGTCATTATTATTATTATTATTATTATTATTATTATTATTATTATTATTATTATTATTATTGTTATTATTATTATTATTATTATCAGTTAACATCGCAATAATAAAGCTAAATATAGACTACCATCTGTTCAAATACACAAATAATAATTTACAAAAAATGTTTCGAAGAATTCAGAAATTGTTTTGGGAAGGTGTGGTATCCAAGTGATGAAGCGAAGTGATGGAGCGAAACACTGGTAATTTTTGACGATTGAGTTTTCTGAATTTTATTTAGCTACCTCAATCGGAAGCCATATTTTTTGTCAATTTATACATAACTCAAAAAGATATTCAACTTTTCAACAAAGTACTTTCCTAACCAGGTCCAACTAACGCGCCGAGGCTGGTTAACTCGGTATATATGATTGCGTCATGGAATGTTCTACCACGATGTTCTGAGAATCGCAGCCGAAACGGAACAATAGCGAGAGAGATGTAATCTTGACTGGCGGACCAAACCCAGTTTCCTATTGTGTGTGCGGGCACATACGAACTACAATGCTTACACTTGCGTCCTCGATACAGCTAATTACAATAAAATACAATAAAGCACAAACAGGGCACAGCAACTTCACAGCTCCTTAGTACATACAGTACGAGACCGACACACATCCACCCACTCTTCTAAAATGTTCCTTCTCACTGTGTCCGATTCAAACGGATGACGACCGGGCGAGTTGGCCGTGCGCGTAGAGGCGCGCGGCTGTGAGCTTGCATCCCGGAGATAGTAGGTTCGAATCCCACTATCGGCAGCCCTGAAAATGGTTTTCCGTGGTTTCCCATTTTCACACCAGGCAAATGCTGGGGCTGTACCTTAATTAAGGCCACGGCCGCTTCCTTCCAACTCCTAGGCCTTTCCTGTCCCATCGTCGCCATAAGACCTATCTGTGTCGGTGCGACGTAAAGCCTATAGCAGAGCAAACGGATGACGGAGTTAGATCTTTATTTTGTTTCCGATCAGAAATTAACCCTAGTTTTCAGCATTTTTTTATCGGAATTGAACGAAAGAGCTAATTATTTGAAAATCTTCGCTTCCAAAGAGGTAAATGACCGATGCTTTAGCTGAATGGTTAATGCCGTGGTTTCAGTTCAGAGGGCTCCGGGTTCGATCCCCGGCCGGGTCGGAAATTTTAGCTGTTTCTGGTTTAGTTATAGTGACTCAGGGACTGAGGGTTTGCGTTTTTCTCAATATACACCCCTTCTTCACACACTCACCACTGAATCAACCACCACAGAAACACGCAATAGTGAATAAGATTCTCCACAAAGGGTTGGCGTCAGGAAGGCCAACCGCCCATACAACAGGACAGGATCGATATGTCCGACACCGTTCACGACCCCACTAAGGTATGGGAAAAGCAGTGGAAGAAGAAAGAAAGAAAGATTAAATGAAACATGGCAGTTATCCTGTATAGCCTAAAGTACGTGTCATGTACCGAACAGGTTAGCTCAGTGTGTTGCCGCTTGGCTGGTTATGGTTGCTAGCTCTGTACTTGGGGGAAAGGAGGTTTCGAATCCACCGTCGGCCAGCCTCGAAATGGTTTTCCGTGGTCTCCCATTTCAACACCAGGCAAACGCTGGGATGGTAACTTTCTCAAGGCCACAGTCACTTCCTTCCTATTCCTCGCCCGTACAAGACACTTACACCCACAGAAAATACCCTCACACAGCGGTAAATGTGACATCCTCAGGAGGTGTAGCGGGAAAATCAGCTATAGAAGTGGCAAACCGAACGTGTCTTTGGACACTCAGGGCACATATTTATTATAGACTGTTCTACCTTTCAACGCTTCTGTGAATTTACTAAACGCCGCCACAATCCTTTATTTGCAACTAGCTCTGTGGCCGCGTTTAGTTCTATACCTCTTATCTTTAAATCATTAGAAACTGAGTCTAACCATCGTCGTATAGGTATCTTCCTATTACTCTTACCCTCCATAGCAGATACCATTATTCTTCTAGGTAACCTACAATCCTCCATTCGCCTCAGATGACTCCACTATCGGAGTCGGTTTATGCGTGCAAGCTCTATCAATTGAGTTCACTCCTAACTTAGCCTTTTATCTCCTCATTCCGAGTACCCTCCTGCCCTTGTTCCTACATGTTTGTACCCCTGATCATTCTCGCTACTCTTTTAATGTCTGTTATCCCAACTGTCTTCTGGACTGTGCTACCTAGAATTTGAGTACACTCCGTATCAATCCCTCATATGTCCTAAATTCGATACAGAGTTAGAAACCGAACTCACGCCAATAAGGCGTGGGTGACATATTTAACTCCATCATATAAATTCGATATATTAGAATCGGATTGCTGATTTTCTTATACCTTTAAACATTTGTTTTCTTCAAGTAGTTCCAAAGTCTTCCGCTAAGTACCATGTGGCTGGTGGCATAGTTCCAAGGCCCTCCATTATGTATAGTGGCACCCGGTGTCATCGTTTCTAGCGGTACAGTGAGAGAATCACCCGTTTCAAATAGTAGCATTTTAGCGTACTGTTAAGACGGTAGCATGAAATTACCATGAGCTGTGGCCTGCAACTTTGATCTTACAGAGTTACCAATTCTACGGAAAATGTAATGAACATTCAATATTCTGTACTGCCATGTCTGCTAGGGGACGTCTCCGTGAAGCGGCCGATCCTACAGAGATTCACCTGAGATATATATACAGTCCAGACAGTTTCGACAGCAACAACTAGATCGCAGAGACAGACTCCAGTTTCGCGAAGGTGCCTTGGAACCACGATTTTCCTTTTCTGCACAAACCGTTAGAACAGTATGTAGTTTATTTCAAGAAAATAACTCGCACGCAAAGGAACTTGTCATGTGAATGGGTTAAGGAAGCTTCCAGTACACAAACATGAAGCAGAGTCTAACCTCCTAACAGAAAACAATTTATAAAAAGATGGTCCACAAATATCCTATTATGGAACCAACTGAACAATCTTCGCGCATCAAGAAGTAATCAGAAATACGGTATGTTTTATTTACGTGCGACGGACGAGTAATCATAATCCAGAAATCAGCAGTTAATTTACAACCGTACTTCCCTCAGAAACTGACAAAGCATTTCAAGGCGGAACTGAGACTAAAATAAAAATTGCTAACCACATTCTGAACAGCATTCCAACTGAAAACGAAGAGGATGTAACCGGGAATTTCTTGCTTGAAAGGTAGCGACAATGGTGAATTTACAGCTTTCACTGTGGAACAGGAGGATACCATCTCTCGTTACGAATAAAATGCCCAGCCTACTTCCACATTAACTACACTAGAATAATGAATGAATAAATGGACAAGGACAGCGAGACGTTGTAAGCTATGTCACTGGCTGTCAAAAGAAAGTGTTAGGAAGAGAAACTCACAATCTTACTGCGTACATTATAATTCGTTACAGTTCTGCTAGAGTGACTTCTTATAAATGTCACTAAATAACATATTGCAGTCTACAGTTTGACATTTGTATTGTAACATACACAATAAGGAAGACACTCATACGGTATTAACCGTCGAAAAAAAAAAAAAAACACCACCAGAATGAGCGCATGGTATTGTATTTTCTTTTATATACCATCAAATTTTTTTATCAATTGCCTCAAAAACTGAAAATCTGTAAACATTCGAAATGCCAAAGTTACGCTTTTGAATGCTATAATTTAAGTTTCAAAGTGCAATTATAACTTATTATTATTATTATTATTATTGTTATTGTTGTTGTTGTCTGGCGTGTATTACTTTGTGGATGTGAGAGTTGGACTATTGCAAATAAGGAAAAAGACTCATTGAAGCAACTGAAATGTCGATTTGCAGGTAAAGTGACGAGGACATGCTGGACAAAAAAAAAAAGACGAATCGAGATGTTCTAAAGAAAGTCAATGAGCAACGGAGACTGATAAAGGATATGGAAAGAAGGAAGTTAAAACTTGTAGCTCAGATCCTGAGACATAATGACTTCCTAGTAAACGTCTTTGAAGGAGAAATACCAGGAAAGAAAGGAAGTGGAAGACATACTTGATGGGATGTAAAGACTGCAAGGAAGTGAAGAGAACAGTGGGATTGGGAGGAGAATGGTTGCAAGCAAAAGGCTTAGCTTTTGGTGTATGATTATTATTATTATTATTATTATTATTATTATTATTGGTAGTGGCGGTGTCAGCAAGATAATCGCAATAGTTGTTGCAAAATATAACCACTACTGAAGGTTTCGCGCACAGCGATGTACTGTGCACCATCAAGGAGATTAATACTGACGAAAGATATTTTTTATGAGGAGTGGTCAGGTCAATTTCTAACCCAAGAGATGGAATTTCGTACCTCAAATGTTTGATAGTTATTCCCTCGGCAGCCAAGAGTACGCGAGAGCCATTTACTGAATTTCCCAGGAGAGAGCTCTCAGAGCGTTCCAGATTGCAGCCACTGAGCCAACAAAGCACGAGCACAAATCCACACCAGGTCTAGCGATGAATATGGTGAGGTAACGGTCGTCCTCAGTACAATACCAAATTGACTTCAAGAGACCAAAACTGATTTCACACTAGAAATACAGAGGCAGCATTGAAGAAATGGTGATTTCACACTAGAAATACATGACACAGCCTGGAGAAACAGTCACGCCTACCGATACAACCCGGAATACATAAACATTTTCAAACCAACATTTGGCACTTCAAAAATAAGTGTAGGATATGAAAATCAATTCCCAATGATGCCCTAATGTGGACTACCACGTCCATCTAAGACATCTGCAGCGACCTTCAGAGTTTGGTGTAGTAACTGAAGTGTTTTATAAACAACTTTTTTTAATAAACTTGACTATTCTTCCTCCTTAAACTCTTGAGGTTGAAGATGACAAAGAATACAGATTCAGATATCGCTGAAAGTGCTCCGAAATCCGTAAGAAAAGGAAGAAATGGAATGTCTGGCACAGGAGTTTGCAACTAATATGGAGTCATGATTACTTTATAAAATCTGACCATCTCCACTTTCGCATCCTGGTTGTCCTAATTCAGCATTAATTAATAAACTTAATGATACAGGGGCCTACCTACTGCTTCCACTCACGCACCAAAAATTTCATATTGTGTGTTCTAAAGTCCTTATGATTACTGTAGCTAAAATAAGACATTTTTGCGGTAGAATGGCTGAGGTTTCTAGGCGATAAAGAAGCTTTACTGTCATTAATTAATTATATTAGACTGTACTTCTAAACAGTAGGAAACTACTAAGCCTTAAAACATCCGGCCCTGCGGTGTAGGGGGCAACGCGTCAGCCTGTCACCCGGCGGCCCCGGGTTCGATTCCCAGATGGGTTAGGGGTTTTTAATTGTTTGTGTCGTCCTTAAAGTTCCTTTCCTCACATTCAACACTCTACACTTCCTCCATTCCAATTACACCCAGGTTCATATGACATGGTGCAAGTAGGGGCAAAAGATCTCCATAGGTCGTCGCCCCGAACAAATAGCATTTTAAAAAAGCCTTAAAACCGCATATTTATAGCTTCGAAGGCAATCAGTAACTTAAAACCTTAAAACATGTGATAAACTACTGAACTAAAAGGTAATCCTAATGTTGAGATACCGGTTTAGTACTGTTGAAAAGAATAAATTTGTGCACGGTGAGAAAGAATAGAGTCGATCGGGGAGAGATGCTCATACGGGTAGCTTGATAGTTCCGTCGGGTGTCACAACAAATTGCGGAACTAACTTGTCTTGCGCTTGCTCTCTTCTGGCGGTAAGTAAACTCGTGTCCTCATCCTGAGGTAGTGCAGCTCTTTTCAGGCACACCCCCATTGGAGGTGAGCTGCATGTGCCATTTCAACCACATACCAGCCCTCCCGCCAGTCTTAAATCTCTGGCAGTACCGGGAATCGAACCCGGGCCCCCAAGGACAGCACTTAATAACACTAACCGTTACGCTACGAAGGCAGGCATCTGGCGGTTAAAAAGTCCAATTCGTATGACGCATTGAAATCAAGAAATTCAACGTAAGAACTATACATGAGGACTTGCTAATAACGCACACTTATCTGAAAGTGGGCGAGTTGGCCGTGCAGTTAGGGGCGCTCGGCTGTGGGCTTGCATCCGAGAGATAGTGGGTTCGAATCCCACTGTCGGCAGCCCTGAAGATGGTTTTTCGTGGTTTCTCATGTTCACACCAGGCAAATGCTGGAGCTGTACCTTAATTAATGCCACGGCCGCTTCCTTCCAACTCCTAGGCCCTTCCTATCACATCGTCGCCATAAGACTTATCTGTGTCGGTGTGACGTAAAGCCACTAGCTAAAAGAAAAAAAAAGAAAGGCTGTGAAACAAGTGTAATAGACAAATATACTTGCTGAGCATGCTGGATACTTCGTAGTGCAGGTTCCACGCTTCATTTGTTCCGAAGCTTCCATACTGCACATGTGGCCGAAACTGACATAACACCTCGTCCCTAGCCACATATGCCACTCTTTCTGCGGGGTAAGATGCCGAATTTGATTACTGACATATATAATTGTAGTCTCGTGGGAAAATGCCTAGAACATATTAGGAAAAAGCCATAATACCTGTCTGCGTCGTGCGACGTAAAGCGAATTGCAAAAGGACATCGAACAGGGGTCAGAGGTCCGAAGACAGCCTACAAGTGGCCATGGAATGCTTAAGGCCAAGTGGATGTATTGTTTTGGATCATCCCAAGATTATAGCATCACATATAGAACTCTGAAACTTCTAGAGAGAAACGATGATGAGAAGCAAGCCATGGTTCCACAAAATTAACTTGAATGTCTTTTCTCATTCTGGAGCAAAATAAAACTGCTTTTTAACCGTAAAATAAAAGATGCAAGAGCTCGACGAGAGAAGAGTGAGAGCAAGAAATCCACTCAGAGCTGATCTATTAGACAAAGCAGGTCAGAGAACGACGGTGACTATTGTCCCGAGTGCACCCAGGATTATTACAACAACGGGAGACTGGTAGTGGTGGTTATGGTGGTGATTATTGTTTGAAGAGGAAGTACAACTAGGCAACCATCCTCTATATAACACTAATCAGAGAGAAATAATGACAGGGCGAGTTGGTCGTGCGGTTAGCGGGGCGCAGCTGTAAGCTCGCATCAGGGAGATAGTGGGTTCGAATCCAACTGTCGGCAGCCCTGTAGATGGTTTTCTGTGGTTTCCCATTTTAACACCACGCAAATGCTGGGGCTGTACCTTAATTAAGGCCACGGCCGCTTTCATCCCATTCCGAGGCCTTTCTGCCCCATCGTCGCCATAAGACCTATCTGTGTCGGTGCGACGTAAAGCAAAAAGAAAAAAAAGAGAAGTAATGGAACGGATCCGACACTTCGAAAAATGAAGATAACGGCCAAATAAAGACAAGGGCCACGAACGGCGTGAAAATGAAAGACTCCCTAGGCCTCCGTATGTAATACCGTCGCGATCGGAAGAGAACAAGAGTTGACCAAGGCAGGTCGGATAGGATAGATGAAAGTGAGGAGCCTGGCACAAGTGGAAACAACGCCAGGACTCAGCTAAGCGCCCCGAGCTAGCCAACGGACGTTCCCAAGTTAAGAGCCCTTGGGGCAGGGGATACCAGGGTGTTATTGTACCCCTGGCAGACTGAATATACAATTACTAATGATAATTATACATGAGATATTTATTGCAGCCAATGGGTATATATGAACTTCACTGCAGTCTAAAACTCTTCACGCTCAGAACAGTCTTCCGAGCTGCATTATAGAAACGTATTCAGGGCCATCAAAACTGTATCCACCGCTTGTGTAGAGGCAGGGAAAATAGTAGTAATAACATAATTGAATAAATTATCCTAGTAATGATTTTGAGACTTATATTCCTAGTTTTAAATCGGTTAATTTTCTCTGCTGTTCACAGAATAAAATACTCAAAACTTTAGCTCGGTAACACTAAAAATACGGCTCATGAACAATATTTAATCCCCTACGACATTCACACTAAAACAAGTCGTATAACTAAGAGTAAGGGCCTATATATCGAAAACAAAATAATGTTCTAGTGTCTTTCAAGGTTCGTCATTTCTGTTACTTTTGAGAACAAATATCATACTTTAATATACAGTTATGATAACGGCGATAATCCTCTGTGAACTTTCGTACAAAACAACCAAGAACGCCAAGTAAAAAATTATGGAGAACTGCAAAGTCACATTGTACAACGAAGAGCACTGTGCCAGTGCCCTAAAGCTAAGCCGTCATATAAACGCATAACGGAACATCAGACGTCGGCAGATGGTCAACAGTGAAGGAAAGGAGATACGTACATTAAAATGACTTAAGTATGGCCCTGGTTAAATTTACGAATTTTACATTATCCTTTCCAACTCAGTGGTGGTGGTGGTGGTGGTGGTGGTGGTGGTGGTGGTGGTGGTGGTGGTGAACTAAAAATTCACAACCAACCTTTCATAACATATATCAGCAAAAGAAAGGGAAGAGTGACGAAGGGCGTGAAATTGAACGATTTCCGAAGCCTTGCAAACGTAATATCATCGGAGGCGGAAAAGCTGACCAAGGAAGATCGATGGTAAAGATGAGAGATATCTGAAACAAATTGGAAGCAATGAAAGATCCAGCTAGAGGGCCCGTGGTCGCCAACCCCGGTTTCAAGATATGAACCCTGGGGGTTGGTGCCGTCAAACGTGGCGTTTGCACTGGATAGCTTTGAGAGAGAGGGAGAGAGAGAGAGAGAAGTATAAGATTTTGAGACAAAACAGACTACGGTTGGGCATCTTGACCTTAAGCATCAGTTTGTTTACAGCAAACAACAGTGACAGTCTTCGTTCTATTACCTCACACTGCAGACAATAAGAGGTCTGTTTTTCTCCACAACGTTCAGAGACGACCGCAGTGCTATGCACCGATAATCATCGACCCGGTTCATTTCAAATCGTGAGCTATAATCATCGACCACTGGCGAATTCGGCAAGTGACCTGTTTAGCGTACGGCACATTCACACGACTGCCGTAAACAAATCGCAATTTCATACTGTCGGAATTGGATCCAAACAAGAGTTGACGAAAGGAGGATGGCTTTCAGTGTGTACGGGAATGTTATACAACATTTGCCGATTGGGCGCTTTTGATTACACAAATATAATCTAAAAGCAACTTTGCATTTACAAGACTTCTTGTGATTATTAGCCTGATTTAAGATAAACGGAACGCATAAACCCCATATTGAAAATACCTCCCTTTTGTTTACAATTTGCTTTACGTCGCAGGTTTTATAGCACTTGCCTGGTGTGAAAATACGAAACCACGGAAAACCATCTTTAGGGCTGCCGACAGTAGGGATCGAACCCACTATCTCCCGAATGTAAGCTCATAGCTACGTGATTCAGACCACGCAGTCAATTGCTCGGTACATTCAGAATACATTAACTGGGACTGGAACAGCAGCTACCAGGTGAGGTGCGTTCGAACCCACTATCTCCCGAATGTGAGCTCATAGCTACGTGATTCAGACCGCGCACTCAATTGCTCGGTACATTCAGAATACATTAAGTGGGACTGGAACAGCAGCTACCAGGTGAGGTGCCAGTGAGAATGTCACTTACCTATGATGACATATGCATCTAACGGGGCTGCCAATCCTGTCATTATTTCTCTTGAAACAACCATCGTAACCAACAGTGTCTGCATATACTGTAGCTGCCACGTCTACTGGTTCCTAAGCCATCATCAGAGCGAATGGAAGATATTTGAAACAAGGTAATATCCACCCTGTAAGTAATAAAGATCAGCTTCTTTAAAATAATCGTTGTTGCCAAATAGAGTATCTTCATTCCTCCACAATAACTTTATAGTATCCTAGTATCTAAAGCAGTGACTTTAGTGACTTTAGGTTTTACCTAACTGTGTTTATTATGGAGTATCTTGAGAACAAATACGAGGGCCAGCTTGGCAACAACTAGCTACAGTACTAGAAGCCCAGATATGGGCCATTAATGGCTTTTAACGGTGTTAAGCGACACAAGCAAAAGTTCCGCTATAACTCAAAGGCAGCCGGCCGGGGACCCAATGGACTGCAACCTTCAGGCTTGTACCTGTAATACATCTTCCAAATCTTCAAAGGTCCATGAAAAATCTATGTTCCTCAAAACTCTGTCGAAGAAATGTCGACGGCTTGACTAGTTGATGGCGGAAAATTAAAATGGTCATCCCACCAAATATTTCTGAACAAAACAGCTGTTCACACCGACGAGAAGTCCGACTCGTTGGCTGAATGGTCAGCGTACTGGCCTTCAGTTCAGAGGGTCCCGGGTTCGATTCCCGGCCGGTCGGGGATTTTAACCTTCATTGGTTAATTCCAATGGCCCGGGGGCTGGGTGTTTGTGCTTTCCCCAACATCCCTGCAACTCACACACCATACATAATACTATCCTCCACCACAATAACATGCAGTTACCTACACATGGCAGATGCCACCCACCCTCATCGGAGGGTCTGCCTTACAAGGGCTGCACTCGGCTAGAAATAGCCACACGAAATTAAAAAATTATTACCGACGAGAAGTTGACTAGCAGTGCAATCTCGTGGCTGAAATGACACTAAAGCTCTACACCAATTTCAAGTATTCTGATTGCGAATAACTGCAACTGCTACAGTTTGAGACTATTCAAAACTTTGTTTATCGAGTTTCGTGCCACTTTATTCTTTTTTCTTGCAGAGGTAGTTAACTGTACTGTATATAGACGGCAGCCCGTGCAGCTTTAATAGGGCGAGTGGAAAATGCTCTCCTTATCAGGTAGTAGCCAAATTTGTAGAGGTCTTATCCTCACAGGGAAAGGAGTTATGTCACAAGCAATTACCATTAGCGCCAGTAACCAACCGCGAGATGTTGCAGGCCAGGCCCGCGGGCCTCATTAAGCTAATAGATAGCATCGGCAGCAGGGTGTGGCGTGCTGATTGAACAGGAGTACCAATTAGACAAGAACCACTTTACTATGAACATCTCTCAATAACTTTAAAATCGAGTGAAAGAAAAATGAAACTTCTTTTCGATATTATTCACAACGGATATTCTAAATATCGATCATTATTTTCATAACACTATCGTGAACGTTTTAGATAAAGGTAATGAAAAATTAATAACAACTTCATGTGGCGATTGCCAGCCTGGTGCAGCCTTTGTAAGACAGACACTCCGACGAGGGAGGGCGGCGTCCCTCGTGTACTGGAAATTGCATGTTTAGTGCATTGTACTGCTAGGTACGCTGTGCGAGTTGCAGTGATGTAGGGGACGGTACAAACACCCAGCTCACCAACCAGGTGAATTAACCATTTCAGGTTAAAATCTTCGACCAGGCCGGGAATCGAACCCGGGGCTCTGAACAGAAGGCGACTACGCTGACCATTCAACCAAGAAGCCTGACAGTATATCAAATAGAAACATTCGTTACCATTCCATGTTCCACTTAGTGTTATCAGGGTTTCATTAGCATTAGATAAAAGCACGTTTCCATAGATACGGACAATACACGGCCTATCTTCGTATGTTTGAGGAGCGTAAATTTCATAAGAACGCTTTCCTTGCTTGGGGTCGTCTACCCTGCCATCATCGGTTATTTTACAATCCAAACAGCAATTACCATACTTCCATCAGGAGTTTATTTCCTAATAATCTGAGTTTATTACTTTGTATTAAGTGGTGTATGTTGGGTATTCAGCCCGAACGCTGGTTGGATCCTCAACAGGTTCACCATTAGCTGTCATAGATGGCCTAGGTGTCACTGAAGAGGCGTACTAGGGAAATGAGGAGTGAGGTAGTTTCCCGTTGCTTTCCTCACCGAGCCAGAAGTTGCTATTGCACATCAGTCTGCCAAGCCCACTGAAATGCCTGCACCAACCGACCCTATGAGCGACATTTTCACACAATTCAGAGCAGGGACTGGCTGCATAAGGAATGGCATTACTAGCGTCACTCATACCTCAGCCACTTTCATATTGTCAAAGCCAAGGAAGAGACTGAGACAGGTCAATGAAAGTAACAGATTTAATTAATTAATTTACATCTCCAACTCCCTCACGGCTGTGTCTGTAACACTCAGCCCGAAGGCTGGTTGGATCCTCTAACGTTGCTTCCACTTACTTGTGCTTGTCTCCTAACTTTTACCTTTCCTATCCGATCTCTCTTGGTCAACTCTCGTTATTTTCCGACTCCAACGATATTACATATGCTAAACCTACAGAGTCTTTCATTTTCAAACCCTTCATGGCCCTTCTCCACTATTTTGCCGATAACTTCACCTCTTCCTTTTTCGCTTCCGATTAGTGTTGGGAGAGGATGATTGCCCAGTTGTACTTCCTCTTCAACCAATAATTACCAACACCAATTTTCACTTCATCACCTAAAACTGAGATCCCTTCGATTACCTTTATCTCTAGATATTAAAAGGGAGAGGGGACAAGAAAAGAGCATGCTTCTGTAATCCTCGCTTTTTAACATTTTATCAAACTTTTATTTTTCCAATTTGCTTTACGTCACACCGACACAAGTAGGTCTTATGACAACTATGGGGTAGGAAAGGGCTAGGAGTGGGAAGGAAGCGATCGTGGCACTGATTAAGGTCCATTTGCATGATGTGAAAATGGGAAACCACGGAAAACCATCTTCGGGGCTGCCGACAGTGGAGTTCGAACCCACTATCTCCCAAATGCAAGCTCAGAGCTACGTGACCCAAACTACGCAGCAAGACGCTCGGTAAAAATTTTAATTGTTATAAAAAATAATTCAACACCCATATAGACACAAACCCTGTGGATTACCACAACAAACATATCTATAGTTTGAATTGTTTCTGAGAAAAGTGTGCCTATTTTTTATTATAATTATATAACAGCATGCGCTCATTTTCTTTTTTAGCGACAGTACATAACACAGATTGTAGATCAAGATCACCTTCAGAATCTCCACATTATTATTCCACTGCTCCGAGGAAGGGCGATGAAATAATATAATTTTCTCGCAGAATATGTTTGCAATGTAGTACTATTGTATATGTAGTAGAATCAGCTGTGAATGCATTCAGAAAGAAACTCACCGGATGTGAATGCAAATAAAACTATCCATTCAGACTCTCGGAGGAATTCGATAATACAAACTAGCACAGCAGCCACATAAGGAAGATCGAAAGAGATACTTCAACAAGACCGGTCTTACGTAAGCTCTATTCTTAGTCTATAAAATTACTGTTTGCTGCCGGCATGATGTCTGGACTACTTCTGTTATTCCCAGAAATAATTCTAACTCCAACTACGCTGTAATTGTCCTATTTTAGAAGCCTTAATTTTGATTACTGTTGGGAGAGGATGATTGAGGATAGGCCTGTCAGCATTATAAACAGCGAAGCCTGGATTCTGTGTGTAGGTAGAAATGCTGATTATGCAAACTTTCAAATGTTAGAACTTACTCGCATTTTACTCAACCAACAATAAAATATTCGGAATTTCGCCTGGATATGACGGCACCGACTTCAGTGGTGTAGTCAGTAGCAGCTGTCCTTCTGTTTCCAAGGAAGTAGATTCGATCACGGCTGAGATGGGTGGCATTTCAGGTGTTTAACAGCTTATTCACTTTGTAAATAATGACCCTAATTTTTCACACTGCGGTGTATTCCAGCATCCATTATTTCCACTTAGGATTTTGTTCAGTTTATTTTCCAATCAATTTGCAACACTGTCCGATTACAAGAACATACTGTCGCCATAAACGGAAATGGCTAACAGGATGGCTACGAATTTCGTACTGTATAAAAGCTAATTAAAAACCGTTAACACATTCCATTCATGTTTAATGTTAATTTATGGCTAAAACAGAAGCTAGGAAAAACGTATGCCATTTTTTTAACATCCGGAACATTTTAACAAGGGACACCAAACTGTCCCAGTCAAGGAGAAGAATCAAATTACCAAAAACGTATTATACGCCATTAATAATACTTTGTCAATAATAAACCTGATCAATATATGGCATAAATAGCGACTTCTGTTAACATCTGCGGTTGAGGTACAACAGACAGGAAATAATTGCATAATATTATGTCGTTACGTCTGGCTACAAATCAGCAGTAACCCAACGCTTATAATTCAGAATGACTAACCACTGACCAGGAAGATTAAACTTCAGGTTAGTTGTTGCAATGGCTCGAATGTTCAGTTCGTCATTAATTTTATGTGCAATTATATGAAGAATGATATTTAACAATGGAAATATATTGTCAACTGATATGCCACGCGATGAGGTTAATAATAATAACAATAATAATACTAATAATAAATAATAATAATAAATAATAATAACATGAACCTAGATGGTATACTTCTCCACTGTCAATGTGGGAAAGGATATCTCACTCAATCTTTCACTCCAAGAAAATGCTGGTATGGGACATTTGAAGTTGCTGGGCGAGAATCTCCAGTCAAACTCCGAAGTAGAGTAGGATCTACGAATACAGACGCCTAAGGTGTCATGGCGATCACTCAGAAAGTTCTCACATGTTACCATTATCCCCTTTGATTCACTTGGAAGTGGTGCAGTTTATAAAGGCATGGGAAGTTACGGCTAAATCGTCCGGTCCCGCGGTGTAGGGGGCAACGCGTCCGCCGTCAACCGACGGCCCCGGGTTCGATTCCTGGCTGGGGCAGGGTTTTTGGATTGTGGATGATTAATATCCCTGGCCTTTCTTCACATTCAACACTCTACACTTCCTCTATTCCAATAACACGCAGGTTCATATCGCATGGTGCAAGTAGGGGTAAAAGATCTCTAAAGGTCGACGCCCCGAACAAACAGCTTAAAAAAAAACAACGACAAAATCGCGCCGCAAAGTAATAGCCTACTGGAGCACGTTAGATGATCGCAGAGAAAAGCCAAGCGGCGACGTTTCTAAACACTTGGGCAAAGTAGCTAAGCCTATCTTATTAAACATATATCTTCATTATAGACTGTTAGTTCAGTCTGCAAACCTCTGAGAATTAATTAAACGCCCCCACAATCCTCTATCTGAAACTGGCTTTGTGAGTCTCATTTAGCTCGATACCTCTTATCCTTGGATTACCGAAAACCAAGTCTAACAATCGTCGCCTTGGTCTCCCAGTATTGTCATACTTACTTGCCCTCCACGACAGAGTCCATTATTCTCTTAGGTAACCTATCCTCCTCCATTCACCTCACATGACCCCACCACTGAAGTTGGTTTATATGAACAGCTTCAGCCATCGAGTTCATTCCTACCTTAGCCTTTATCCCCTCATTCCTAGTACCCTCCTGCCATTCTTACCACCTTTCTGTACCAGAAATTATTCTCGCTACTTGCACGTCTGCTACCTCCAACTTATGAATAAGATATCCCGAGTCCACCCAGCTTTCACCACCGTGCAGCAAAGTAGGTCTGAAAACAGACCCATGTAAAGATATTTTCGTGCGGGAGCTGATTTCTTTCTTATAGAATACCACTCATTGCAATTGCGAGCTCACTGCATTAACTCTGCCGCACCTAGACTCAATTTTACGTAATTATTATCGTATGTGTGCCTACCCCTTAGTCTTGCTTCCTTATATGAGGTCGGGATGAGGTGAGGTGAAATTATATCCATGTTTTTACGGCTGGATGTCCTTCTTGACGCCAATCTCAGCTGAGGAGGTAAATGGATGACGGTGAATGAAACTGGGTGAAGAGGTGGAAGGAATCGGCTGTGGACTGGGAACAGGAACCGTCGCGGAATTTTCCTGGAAGTGAAAATGGGAAACCACCGAAAACAATTCTCAGGACAACCGAAAGTGGGGTTCGAACCCATACGTCTCCCAAATGCAGAGCTTGGCTCCATTGCCGTAGCACGTTAACAAGCCCGCACTCTTGCTCGGCAGAATACACAACTTAAATGCTTGAAATCGTCTACCTGTTTCAGTATTGCATTCCCGACCTCAAATTCAATCCTCTTAGATTTCTTCCCCAATGACTTCATTATCTTGGAATATTAATAAACATATCAATGGAAGGAAGCCTGAAGTTTGACAGACCTGTTGATGCTGTGGATACAGCCCTAGCATTTGCCTGTTTTTAAAATGGGAAACCACAGAAAACCATCTTCAGGGCTGCTGACAGTGGGGTTCAAACCCACTATCTCTCGGATGCGAGCTCGCAGCTTCGGCCCTAACTGCACGGCCAACTCGCTCGGTCATTCCAGGTTATTATTATTTTACTTTCATTGACCTGTCTCAGTCTCAACCTTGACTTTGACGATAAGAAAGTGACCGAGGTATGGGCGATACTAGTAATACCATTCGTTTTGCAGCCAGTCCCTTTTATAGATGGTGTGAAAATATCGCTCATAGGGTCGGTTAATGCATGCATTTAAGTGGGCTTGGCAGATTGTTACGCAATAGCAACTTCTGGCCCAGTGAGGAATGCAAAGGGAAACTACCTCACTCCTCATTTCCCTAGTACGCCTCTTCAGCGATGCCTAGGCTAACTAACAGCTGTTGGCGAAGCTGTGGTGGATCAAACCAGCCTTCGGGCTGAATACTCAACATACATTATTATTATTATTATTATTATTATTATTATTATTATTATTATTATTATTATTATTATTATTTAAATGGTACGTGCTTCATCTCCCTTTAACTGCCATAGGTCCTCAAACACACTGGCCAGAAAAGAGCTTCAGTAATGTGACAGCGACTGTGCAGCGATTCGATCTCGTAAACCTGTTCACAGGAGACCAGCGCCAAACCAACTATACAACTTCGCCGATAAATAATAAATGAATAAATAACCATGTTTTTAGTGGCCGTTAGAAGGGGACAAATTCTCTTTTTAAAGGAAATAACATGCAGTCGCAGAGATTTGGACTTAAGTTGCAGCTGTGAAACGACGAGTTATAATAGTCTGAGACACAGGGTGCTAGTTTATGGATCATGTGTTGTTTGAATTATGAACGTGATAGGCTTGTTTATCACAGGAAGTCATATAAGATCTTTTGGAGAACGTTCAGATGTTCCCACCGTTACAATGAAAATAATACAAGTTAAAATAAGGTAGAACAAGACACCAAAGAATGGGAACTGAACTAACAATAACATTAATTATTTCGTTAATGAAATGGTTGTGTAAATCTACGGTAGAAAGGAATTAGAGGAAATAAGCTTTCTATAACACCCATGTCTGACATACTCTACAATGATAACAGGAAACGTAAACAATAATGATTAGTAGTAAGTACATCCATAGATAAACGAAATTCAGTTTATATGCTAACGAAACACAGTTCCCGTCAATCTAAAGGAATAAAGATGTAAAACAGTTCAGATTAAGACCCGACAAGGAGATTCGTTGATATAGCATGATTAGTATGCGTTAGCTGCCACAGCAAAACAATGGCTTAATGTAGCGAGACAGTGGCTGTACACTATTTACCATGGGAATGTTTTCCGCACAGTGCACAATCAATGAAACATATATTTCCTCGGCACGAGGTCAAAGGTCGCCGATTTAAGCGATAATGACTCCCGACAATGAGAGGATATAGAGACAGGCTCTCATTAGAGCTGCAGCGCTTTTGTTTGCATGCGGGCAACACGCCAAACAACACCTCTATCGGCATGCCAAACACGTCCTCCCAAAACAACAACACAGAATGAAAAAGGCCTCAATTACTAAGCGCCTCAACGTTGATCAACTGTCTTCAAGTTTGGTTCCGTAGCGATTATCCCGATATGGAGCCAGGGTGCTGAGAACAATAGAAGGGGCTGACTGCGTAACGCTGCAGAAAGAAGTAAGCCGACCAATCCAATACACTGCTGTCAACAGTCGGATATTGTCAAGGTCGGAGAGCTTCATGACGCTACAATATGACAATTTCAATTTATACATGAATTGGCGATATTTAAAACTGCGGGCACTTAGACATAGAAATACTGACCATCAACTTTCGAGTTGAGCCTTGTTGCTGTTGTTGTTCTTGTTGTTGATGGTTCTGTCAACAATCGATACATTAGTTTGATGCAACGCTCCTTGTCACTATGTTGAACTAAAGCAAGACCGACCTTAATGCAGCTATCGATATTAGCTAGAATGGCGCTGTGATCGGCTTGTTCAAATGTAAACATGAGCAAGTGCGAAGCATCAGTTTACTTCTTTGTTTTGGTTTGGTTTGTTTAGGAAACGTTTGTGTGGTGATGTGTTTATTGAGATTTGGTTTTAAAACTGTTCTGATATATTAGGACGCGTCGATCGTATTGTGCGCCTAAATGTAATTCACATTACAGCAGATGCACTTACATTCAGATCAAGTGTACGTAATGCATCGTGTTGATTTCGTAGTTACAAGTAATTTATTAGGGTGCATTAAAACATTCGAGGATAAATTTGTCAGTAGAGAGGATGTTTTCCATGTGTTTGATGAGCTATTTTTCCCGGATAAGGCCAAAACTCTGTGTTGGTGCTTATCCTAGTACATTTCTCAATTACTATACCTTTTGAGATTTTTAAAAGTGAGTTTAAAAAAAGTGATTAAGCTATTTATTTTATCTGTGAATGAAGAATATATTCTCTTTGTTAAATTAGAGGACAAGGTATCAACTGATATACTGTCACTTACAGTACGTATTTACGTTGTCAACAATTAGGTTGTTCAATTGCTTTATACGAAAATGCATATGCCACCACAGAATTTCAAATCGATTCTCCTGTTGATTATCCGAAGTGAAACAGGTGTAGAATAAGAGTTTGGTGAATCATTATCAGAATCATTGCCCAACTCGCTGGCTGAATGGTCAGCGTACTGGCCTTCGGTTCAGAGGGTCCCGGGTTCGATTCCCGGCCGGTTCGCGGATTCTAACCTTCATTGGTTAATTCCAATGACCCGGGGACTGGGTGTTTGTGCTGTCCCCAACATCCCTGCAACTCACACACCACACATAACACTATCCTCCACCACAAAAACACACAGTTACCTACAGATGGCAGATGCCGCCCACCCTCATCGGAGGGTCTGCATTACAAGGGCTGCACCCGGCTATAAATAGCCACACGAAATTATTATCAGAATCATTGTAATGAGAATTGAAATTCATGACAAGTTTATGTTTCTAACAAATTTCTTCAGCGAAGAAAGCGTATGGTAATAGAAAGATCATTCAAATAAATGTATTTTTAATACAAGTATTGATTTATAAGAAGAACATTTACGATCTAGAATAATTTACCAAGGGTGACCCCTGCTATATCTACGCCAATTCGATATATTTTCAACATCTATGAAATCATTTAAGAAAAAACTAGGTAAACAATTGATACGTAATCTGCCACTTGGACGACAGCCCTAAATTAAGTTCATTGGTGAATGATCGATTGATTGAATGATTTTATTTATTAACCGAATTGAAACTGCCACACTTTGAAATACATCAGATATTCCCCCAAGACTGTTATTTTAGAATGCAATCCTATATTACCTACTTTCTGAACCATACTAATTCATAGAAAATACTTATATTTTGAATTTTCCACACATTGCTTATCTAAATATAGGCTGTTTCTAGATAGTATTGGTCTATTGCCCAAAGTAAAGTATTCTGTTCGTTATTGTTGACAAAGCAATTCAATACGATAATCAGAAGGTTATATTTATATATCACAGGTTTGTTTACATTCAACCGATGAATCGGCATGTTGATTTTGTATTAAGGTCTGATATTATTGTAGATGGTCTTGACTAGACTTTTTTCAGTAAAAAAGGAAGTCACGTCTGTACAGGCAGTGGAGTACCCAGAATGCGTAAGATTTCCACTATCCGTAACCTCGGCATTAAGTGTGATGAAGTAGTTAGTTTTATATTCGTCCGTTTGTCCTCCCAGGAATTAAAATGATACTTTTGTTGTAGGCTGAGTGAACCCCGTGGCCAAGTGCTTATCATAAATAAAATTCTTGTTTCTTAATTCTTCTGCTCACTGAAGAGGAATGGAACCCACGACATTCTGAGTGGACCAAGCACGCCTTTACCGCCTTCACAAGGGAACACCTAATTTTCCCAGTACTAGCCATAAAACACTGCAATACAAATACCAGTATGAACATAATAAGACAGAGTATTTACACTGACGAGATACTTGGAGGTGATTCCATTTTCCTAGTCTACGAAACAACAAGATTCTTAAAAAGCTCAACCCTTAACTCAAATGAAAGGTGAAGTAATGCTCGTGAAGGGAAAACGCACATTAAACAAATCATAACAAGTACCCATAAAAAGAACATTCTTACTTTCAAAGAGGCTGATTTGCTGATTTCAGGAACATCGTGCTCGTCTGTACATGAAAAGAAGTGAATGTTAAGGGATGGTATATTCGCCAAGAACTCTTCTCAACTGCAGAACACTTGAACTAGAGCTCTACTTCTCTTTTTCTTGTTTTTATTTTCTTTCCATCTACTTCAGTAAGAAGAGTTCCCACAATCGGCCATATTAACCTCGCGTGCGCCATAAAAAAGAAATGAAAATAAATACATGAAAGGAAAGGGATCTCGCTCTGCTCCACATACTGAACCATAGAAATACATACCTTGCAAATATACGAGCACTGATCACTAGCAACACACTAGATTTCCACGTGCAAAAAGGCTTCGTTTCTCACCTACCTGCAAGTCCCCCAACCCAACCCCCCAACCCCACCTTCGTCTCGTATGTTATTTCTCACTCATAGACTTCGTATCCCCTACACGTCTTCGAACTACTGTATTTGTGGATTGTTTAATATGGCTTTCTGAATAGATCATTCTGCCGGCCCCCGTGGCTAAATGGTTAGCGTGCTGGCCTTTCATCCAAGCTGTCCCGGGTTTGATTCCCGGCCGGGACGGGGATTTTAACCTTCATCGGTTAACTCCTCTGGTTCGGTGGCTGGGTATTTTGCCATCTCTAGCAATTAGAATTCATTGTATATAGAGCAAGAACCTCACTTGTCCGACTCGTTGGCTGAACGGTCAGCGTACCGGCCTTCGGTTCATAGGGTCCCGAGATCGATTTCCGGCAGGGTCGTGAATTTTAATCGCTTCTGATTAATTCTTCTGGCTCGGAGACTGAGTGTATGTATCCGTCCCAACACTCGCCTCATCATATTCAGACAATATACCACACTACCATCCACCACAGAAACACGCAATAGTGATTGCATCCCCCCATATAGGGTTGGCGTCAGGAAGGGCCAAATTCACATGTGCGACGCAGTTCGTACCCGCGACCCCACAGGGGTGGCAAAAAGCGGTAAGAAGAAGAAGAAGAAGAAGAAGAAGGACAAGAACCTCACACATGCGCAGATCGCCTATAGGGCGGCATCTCGAAAGACCTGTACCAGACCTCTCCGGAGGCCATACGCTTTGACACAAATTAATGGATCCTTCATTTTCGTAAGGCGTATCCTATATCCTATCCATCGCCATAATCAGACATGGAAAGACGTAAGGCGCATCACATAAGTTTGTTTCTTCTCATTCGCCCATTGTAACAAATATTTTTTTGTACTCACGGCGACATGAAACTATAGGCTACAATAGAAGTAAAACAAAATCTGACGTGGTCAATCACAGCACTCATTTGAAAATGTATAAAGCATTAAATTCTCTCCTGAAATATCAAAGACAGACATTGATAAAAATAATTCATAAATATATTCTTATTCAAAATTGCCAATATAAACTTATCAGAAATCCCTTTAATAATAATAATAATAATAATAATAATAATAATAATAATAATAATAATAATAATAATAATAGCTTTTCCGACCAACTACTCAACAGTTTACGGATATTCAAGAGTCGAAATTTTGTCCAGCAGAAGTTATTTTACATGCCGGTAAATCTACCGACGCGCTGAGATCGAACCCGTCACCTAGGTTTCAGAAGGCCAGAGCTCGAACATCTACATCTCAGCCCAGCAAGTACAGAACACTGTAAGTTATAAATATAAGTAAAACTTGTGTCATGTAAGTTTCAAATGCACATCGTACAGGAATTTGACTTTTAGAGCCATGCACAAAAGAATATCAAAGTTCAAGAAAGATGGCCCAATGATTCTGGTATTCGTAACTTTCCCATAACGGAGACGTAGGTAAGGTCCCAGTGCTTTCGGTTAAGACGGCCCTGGGTTCTATTCCCAGCTGAGCTTGGAATTTTAGCTGCATCTCGTCAAATCCTCTTATTACTACAGGATATTTTAAATTACGGACACTCGAGTTTAGGTTTTAATTACAAACGAACCGATAAGCCTATTGCAAAGTGAGTTATACCAATATTTTCCTTGTTTAATTCTGCAGTAGAGTCTATACGACAATTAGCTTTTGAAGTTCATTAATTATTTTTTATTTGCGATTGCAGTAAATATTGTTCGGGTTTTTGGCTTCTTCTCTAGGAAGTGCTCACTTAGGAATATATACACTGAAAACTACTTTTCTGATGGTAATGGAATGTTTATATGTTATAACCACAAGAATCCGTAGTGTAATACTCAGGCTACAAATTTTTCCAACCACCCACAAAAGAGTTCTTATTTTTCTAAAGCAACTCTTTTTCAGCTCTGGATAAACGCACAACGGGAAACTTGGGCTTGTTTTGAAGCACTCAGTTATGGTTATCAGAAACAAAACCACTGTAACCGTACAGTGTGGCTCTGAATTTATGAAGAGTAATACTGATGGGAGGTTGTGTGTACGCCGGACCAGCGATTAGCAAAAGACGGGGTCGTGAAACCGAGTGATGTGTAGGTATACATATTTTCGTTTGACCCCTCCCGAAATGATCGCTGTGTTGGAAACTCAATGAAATACGAACATTCTACCCCTCTTCTTCCAGAAAGACCTTGATGCGTGTTTCTATTTCATAGTCCCTTTGCGTTCGTGCACTTCTTACTACCTTCATTTACACACAATAAAGCATACTGCTAACCTCACAAAAATAGGTAATAACTTAATACTAACCTTGACATAAGATTAGCGGGAGGAACGACGTCAAGCCACAAATCTGGACCTAGTCTACATATGCGATTCACATAGCTAGAGCCACCCAAGACTCATTTGAAAGTTTTGGACGGGATTTTGATGCTGGAACACTCGTTCCATGCATTATATATTCATCACGAATTAGGGGTGAAAATAAAAATACTATTAATCAATTATATTAAAAAACAACGATGACGGTACAGATTTTTTTTTTTTTTTTTGCAAGTTGCTTTACGTCGCACCGACACAGATAGGTCTTACGGCGACGATGGACGGGAAAGGGCTAGGAGTTGGAAGGAAGCGTCCGTGGCATTATTAAGGTTCAGCCACAGCATTTGCCTGGTGTGAAAATGGGAAACCACGGAAAACCATCTTCAGGGCTGGCGACAGTGGGGTTCGAACCTACTATCTCCCGAATACTGGATACTGGCCGCACTTAAGCGACTGCAGCTATCGAGCTCGGTGATACAGAAAAAGAACATTAATTAGTGTATATACGGAACATAGATTCCATTATAAACATACACAAATGTACATTACAACTGGTCACGACCATAAATATAACCTACTACTCAAGACAGAGAGGCACATCGTGAATTTCATTTATATAACGCGAATAGAATCGATCACTTATGGGGTAGTCGAAGACATATCTGAACCTACCATGTTTGTCTTTCCACATATACGTCATCACATTGCATCCAACGATAAATGGATAACAAGTATCCCACAAAATTTGTTCAAGTAGAGCATTTCCTGCTCACTTGCGATCAAGAGCAGTATTACGAAAGGAATGTAGTAGGGTAGCGAGTGGTTATAAAGACCTAACCGAAAATAAATTCGCAATGGTGATGGTGAGGCAGGATGACATGACGAAACAACCGCGCATACGATTCAAGGAAGACAGACCGGCTCGCAGCATCACAGGTCGTGACGAGGCAACATAGCAGCCATTATTCAAGGTGGTTGACTCTTCCCCGAGAGAAGCGTGGGTGTGCGTTCCATACCAGCTAGCCTCATCGAGGTTCACGTATGTGAACTGAAATACGTAGCTTTGAGAATGTTTCCTGTCGTGTTAAATAGTGATCTCGTCGGGCCTTAAATATTTCCCATGTCACCGAATATTATTCTAAATGCCCTTCGAATCAAGGTTCTTAATACAGTATCCACTTTACGCCCTACTAACCACAGTGAAATCAAAACCAACATAGTTTAATGTGTCATTAGTCAGTGTACGTCTGCCTATTATTATTATTATTATTATTATTATTATTATTATTATTATTATTATTTTACGAGCAGTTAACGTCACATTAACAAAAACCAAACCCCATGACCCTATAGCCACTGAAAGGCCTTAGCCTAAAAAGCGACCGCTGCTCAGCCCGAAGGCCTGCAGATTACGAGGTGTCATGCGGTCAGCACAACGAATCCTCTCGGCCGTTATTCTTCGCTTTCTAGACCGGGGCCGCTATCTCAGCGTCAGATAGCTCCTCAGTTCTAATCACGTAGGCTGAGTGGACCTAAAACCAGCCCTCAGGTACAGGTAAAAATTCCTGACCTGGCCCGGGGCCTCCGGGTAGGAGGCAGACACGTTACCCCTACACCACGAGGCCGGCACGTCACATTAACTCGGGTAAGTTTTCGGCGACGATGAAATAGGAAAGGAATAGGACGGGAAAGTAAGTGACCACAGGCTTAGTTGACAATGGGAAACTATGATAAACCATCCTCAGTGCTGCCAAGAGTGGAATTCAAACTAACAGTCTTCTCCCAACAAAGATAACCATTTGTGGGTAAACATGTCTATGACGCTAAATAAAGTAAACTCTAATGGGCTAGGAATGAATACATATCCCGCAGTTAAGTGGAGTCTAACAATTTAATGACTTTTTGTATCTTGGGCAGTTGGTTTGATGCTATTATAGCTGTTAATTAATCTACGTCGAGTTCGACTTTCTGTATATATGAGTTTCTAAGCATGTATCTGAGCAGCAATTCATTGTCTATTGATATGCAATATTTATGTATACTAAACACGCACAATCAAACACAAAACATACACCCATGCCCGAGGCCAGATTCGAACCAGCAGGTGAGCGTGATCTGAGAAGGTCAACTCCTAGCCTCCTGAGCTACGCCAGTTGGTTAATAGTTAAATGCCTTGTTGGTAAAGAAAGAAAAAGAAAAAAAAACTTCAGGTTCGAAAATTAACGTTTCAATCGAAGACCTGTCTCAAGCACTTCAGCTAAGCCCTGAAGGCCGTAAGAGGTATAAGAAAGGAGTGCATAACTTATACCAAATTCCGAAAGGCCATTACTCGTTAACTTCTGCATATGTACAGTACAGTATTTCTTGCACTGTAAATTAAGTACCGACAATGAAATGCCTTTAAGGTTAAAATGTAGGCACTTCCTACATGCATGCTTGTTCAACTGGAAGTCTACACATACAGCTGCAGGCGATAACGCCCGAGGCTTATACACAGAGGGATATGTTGACCCGCATGACGCACTGGCTTCATTAAAAGTACAAAGTAAATTCGTGTCCTCGCCTTGAGTGGTGCATTTCTTTTCAGGTACAGCCAATGGGGGTGAGCTACATGTACCACTTTACCCACATACTAGCCCTCCTGTCATTCTAAAATTTCTGGCAGTACCGGGAATGGAACCCGGGCCCTCGAGGACGGCAGCTAATAGTGCTAACCGCTACGGAGGCGGATACTGACCGCTGATTTCACGTTACTTCGATAAGGACATTCTGAATATTTTTCAAACTGTCAAGTATCTATATGCCAAGAAATATACTCAAGCACTATTTGTGTTATATAAACAACCGAAAACACCGTCCAGCACTGCGGCTAACTGGTGATCATGTTGGCCTTTGGTCTAAGGAGTCCCGGGTTCGATTTCCGGTCGGGTCGAGAATTTTAACCTTCATTGGTCGTTCATGAACCTCAAATCAAAAATACCTGCACCAGACCTCACCGGAAGTTATATGCTATTAAAAAAGGGGATAATTAAACTATAACAAATTGAATAGTCTCTTTTTACAACTGGCTTTACGGCGACGATGGGTCAGGAATGTGTTAGGAGTGGGAAGAAAGCGGCCGTGCCCTTAATTAATGTATTTGTCTGTTATGAAAATGGGAAACCACGAAAAACCATATTCAAAGCTGCCGACAGTGGAATTCGAACCCACTGTCTCCCGAATGCAAGCTCACGGCTGCGCTCCTATAACCGCATGACCAACTCGGTATTATTATTATTATTATTATTATTATTATTATTATTATTATTATTATTATTATTAGTATTAGTATTTATATATATTTAGAAACTAAAACATTCATTTCCGAAACGAGGAATGATATTATTAATCTGCTCTATTCCATCCAAGGGGCGGATCAGGCAATGAAGTCCCAGCTAGAGCCAGGACATTGGAATACGTTGGCTGGCAAAGCCTGTCACACATCATGGAAACGATGGCAAAAGAATGAGTATCATATTTCCTCGAATGAAATTGATAGAGGAAACCAAAGATCCCGAAGAGAATCCACCCTACTTCCAGTTTGTTTATATGAAGTTTCACATTCAAATGCCGATAGAAAAAGGTGAGATTTAGCAGTGAAAATTGTTTGAGGCACGGAATGGCCAATGAAGAATAATAATTACAATTTTCAGTTACTTATGTATTAAATGTTATTGTACATTGCGGAACTAAGGCTATGACGCCCTCTGTTCTATCCGACCATACATTTTCACCTGTGTTTGAAACATGCCAAGTTATTTTACAATTAAACTTACTACTAGAGTTTTATCACGACAGTGTTCCTGTAACTAATGTATTTACGATAGTAGTGTAAATGTCCGCCTCTGTGGTGATAGTGATTAGCGTGATTAGCTGTCACCTCTGGAGGCCCGGGGTCGATCCCGGTGCTGCCACGAAATTTGAAAAGTAGTACGAGGGCTGGAACGGTGTCCACTCAGCCTCGGGAGGTCAAATGAGTAGAAGTAGGTTCGATTCCCACCTCAGCCATCTTGGAAGTAGTTTTCCGTGGTTTACCACTTCTCCACCAGGCAAATACCGGGATGGTACCTAACTTAAGGCCACGGCCGCTTCCTTCCCTCTTCCAATGTTCCCATCCACCCACAAGGCCCCTGTTCTTTTTTTTTTTTTTTTGCAAGTTGCTTTACTTCGCACCGACACAGATAGGTCTTACAACGACGATGGGATAGGAAGGGCTAGGAGTGGGAAGGAAGTGGCCGTGGCCTTAATCAAGGTACAGTCCCAGCATTTGCCTGGTATGAAAATGGAAAACCATATTCAGGGCTGCCGACAGTGAGGTCCGAACCCATTATTTCACCATTACTAGATACTGGCCGCACTTACGCGACTGCAGCTATCGAACTCGGTGGGCCCCTGCTCAGCACAGTAGACGAGGGCGCCTGAGCGAAGTACCAGTCCACCTTCCCAGGTGTATCCCCCGACCCAAAGTCTCACGCGCAAGGACATTGTCCTTGAGGCGGTAGAGGTGGGATCCCTCGCAGAGTTCGAGGGAAAAACTAACCCTGGAGGGTAAACAGATTAAGTAGTAGGATATATACAGTATAGCCCTACTATATATTATAATATATATATATTTATTTACTGCTTAATTCCACAGCAAGCTTTGTGCTTTTGTACATCCACATCCTGCATTGCTTCTTTAAGTGTAATACATCTGGGCATGCTCCTTATTTCAACGAGTAGGGAATTCCAGGTGCGGCTTGCGGAGACAACGAATGAATAATAATAATAATAATAATAATAATAATAATAATAATAATAATAATAATAATAATAATAATAATAATAATAATAATAATATAGCGACAGCAACTGTGTCAATGCACTTTTCGGTTTGTTGCCATCTAGGCTGCCTGCGTATCAATTCCGATGTGTTTAGTCCCATGGCTGACCGGTCAGCGTCTTGAGCTTCGGGCCTCGGGGTACAGGGTTCGAGCCCCGGTCTAGTTATTGGATTTTAATCGTGAACGGTTAATTCTCTTGGCTCGAGGACTGAATTTTTTTATGTTCCCAACGTTCCTACAAACCACACACCACGCATAACACTACCCTCCTCCACATTAACACACATTTTTCAATACACGGCAGACGCTGCTCACCCTTATCGAAGGATCTGCCATACAAGGGTTGTACCAGACTAATACTAACCGCACGAAATTATCGTATAATTTCAACGTTCAGTTTTAATCTACCAGATGGCAGAGAAATGATCCCTGTTGGGCGATTTACGGGAGAGTTTCAAGCAATGTTGTCGGTTAAAAACCAAATGTGTCAGCAGAGATCTTTTATATTCAGACATCGCAATAATAATAATAATAATAATAATAATAATAATAATAATAATAATAATAATAATAATAATAATCGAGCTCGGTAGCTGCAGTCGCTTAAGTGCGGTCAGTATCCAGTATTCGTGATATAGTGGGTTCGAACCCCACTGTCGGCAGCCCTGAAGATGGTTTTCCGTGGCTTCCCATTTTCGCACCAGACAAATGCTGGGGCTGTACCTTAAGGCCACGGCCGCTTCCTTCCCACTCCTAGCCCTTTCCTGTTCCATCGTCGCTATAAGACCTATCTGTGTCGGCGCGACGTAAAGCAACTTGTAAATAATAATAATAATAATAATAATAATAATAATAATAATAATAATAATAATAATAATAATAATAATAATAATAATAATAATAATAATAATATCTGGTTTCTGCTGCTCCTAGTTGGACGAACTGATGAGATTTTTGTCGGATCTTGAACGAACCTAAGGATTCGAATACTGTGGGCGAGATCGAACCTGCTGCCAGACGTTGCTCCTAATTCACCGTAAGATTATGAACTAGAGATTATCAAATGTCACCTTGTGTCGCAAGACAGAGTCGGCACTCAATGTCAGCCTATGATCTGCATTGTTTAAAATACAATCGCTACAGAAATAGAGGTGGAGAGCTGGTTCACTACCGGCCATGCACGAGCTATCGAACTGGGGACCGCCCACTCCTAGTGAGCCCACACACTTTCACTGTTCTCGATCACCTCCTTCGCCGCGTCTGCTTCTAGTCAAGACAAAAGGGGCACCCCTAAGCTAAATGCTGAACAACGCATGTCAAGCAAGCGCTTTCACTTTTGTGCCTGACCGGTCAGCTCCGCCTCTGCCTTGCTCCTGTTAGAGAGCAAACCTCGTCGCACCAAAGCAAATCACTACGCTAGACAGAGAGAGAGAGACTGTGCTTGGGAGGTAGCAGCAATATATACTACATCTCAAGACGGCGATAATAAAGGCCGCACCTCTTGAGCTGACCTTCAAGTTGAACAACTATGATCCCTCGAGCACTTTCACTTCTTGCAAGGCATTCAGATATTCCACCGGTCAAGTAGCAAACTCTCCACTCCTTGCTTTTGTCAACAATGTCAACTGATTAAGCAGCAACTATGCTCTTCTAGTTCGCCGTGAACGGAGAACAATGAGACTTTTTGCTTTACGAGACATTCAAACTGAATTACGAAACTGAACAATATTTACTGACAAGTAAGTCCGGCTTCTTGGCTGAATGGTCAACGTCGAAGCTTTCGATTTAAAGGGTTCTGGGTTCAATTCCCGGCCGTCTGGGAGATTTTAATATTCTGGTTAAATCGTCTGGCTCGGGGACTGGTTATTTGTGTACGCCCCAACACACTCCTCTTCCTATACACGAAACACACTACACTACCAATCATCACAGGAACACACAATAGTGAATACATCCCTCCACATGTAGTTGGTGTCAGGAAGGGCATGCGGCTGTAAACGCTAGGCTGAACCCGCAACAAGTGCCAAACAACCCCTCCCCAACCAACCAAGAAACTGGAAAAAAGATGACGAAGAAGGTTTTCTTTTTATTTATCTGATTATTGAAAATATCCTACAATCAAAACCGTCCACTTGCATGTGAATTTCGATCTCAAAGCGTATCTTTTATATTACGTGTCCCAGACCATGCTCAACAACTTTAGGGAAAAATACTTCAGTTAACTTCAAAAAATCATATGTAAACATTTTACTTTCATTCTTCTTCAGAAAAATGTTGTCTCAGCACACTAACAGCTGAAATTATGCTCTGATATTCCACATCGGTCTACATTTGAACATTCATGAAAAATATTGACTACAGCTGCAATGAACATCTGTACCTTACCTGAAGTATTAAATGCTCCTGATTTGTAAGTCCCTTCCTTCCTGTTTTTTCCTAGCAGCTTCAGTTTTTTAAACTTAGGCCAAGTGATCCAACTGTTGACCTATTTTTGTCAAAACTCAGTTCCAATGTCCCCTAACGGTTATATATACAAAACAGACAGAAAGGAAATCAAATAAAATTTGGGAAGAAAAACTAATTTAAGGAGAACAGAAAAAGCACGCAACCTTGCCATTTTATCTGAGTTTTTGGAGAATTTAGAGAAGTTACTTAATGACATGGATACAGTTTTGAGAAGTAAAAGTGAAAATGAGTAATTCAAAATTATAATTTAAAAAATTATGGGATGTGGTAGAATGAACTCAAGTTATGCGACAAGTAGACCTATCAGACTAGGAAATCTGTGTATATATATACATATATAGAGAGAAAAGTAATACGATTATCACTACTAGAGTAGTAAAAAAAAAACAGTGCTGTAGACGCAAAACGTAGACCAACCCAAAGAAGAAAAGCTTTTCTGAAGGAGAGAAATTTGAACAATTAATAACAGATTTAGTTTATTATAAACCAAACCAACCAAACCCATGGCGCAACAGTCCTGAAGGGTCATGGTCTACCAAGCGACCGCTGCTCAGCCCGAAGGCCTGCAGATTACGAGGTGACGTGTGGTCAGCATGACGAACCATCTCTAAAGCGGGACCGCCATCTCACTGTTATATATTGTAGATCCTCAATTTTAATCACGTAGGCTGAATGAACCCCGTCCCAGGCCTCAGATCGAGGTAAAAATCCCTTACCTGGCCGGGAATCGAACCCGGAGCTTCCGGTAGGCACGCTATCCCTACATCGCGGGGCCGGTATACGTTTATTATAAACATTTCGAAATTTCTATATCAGTTGAACATGAACAACAAGTGGAAAGATACAGAGGAGATGCCTTCGAAATGCTGTGTTCAAGGAGTAAACTTAAAGTGAGATGGTAAATCAACAAATGAACAGATAGGTTGATAGGCCTTTCCCTGTGTGAAAGACATTGAACCGGCCCCACAAAGGGGTTTCAAACTGCGAAACCAACTTAGAGCGATGGAGTATGCTCCTGTGGGATATTGCAGGAATCCCAGCATTTGCTAACTAGTGCAAATCTATGTCAACCCAGCAAAAAAGGAGATTTTTTGCTTGCAAATTAGAACGCAGTGAACTTAGCAACGTTTTGAATGGACGTCGTGTAATTCGGATACGAAAAGAAGTAAAGTAGGTAAGTTGATAGAACACATCTTGTGAAGGGTACGCGGTAAGATTGTTATTGGGGAAACTTGGGTATTACAAGTAAATAGAGACGATGTAGAAATACTGTAGTTACATAAAGATAAAAGCAGGAACACAATACAGGGAGAGCTTTTCTCGTTCCAACTCCAGACGAATGCCACGATAGTACCGTCCCCTCCTTCCAAATTAATTAGTTAATTCGTTCAAATTAACTAAAAATGCATACTTCAAAACAGACATCGCTTCACACAAACACACAGCTACCTTCACCAAGTTGTCCCAAACCCTGAACAACAACAATTCACATAATAATGAGAAAACATCAGCTAGGCCCTATTCCTATCCACATTATATCAAACATTGCCAGCATACCCTTAATCTCACAGCTTTATTTAATTTTAAGAACGCCCTGTCTCTGCGAGTTTACAGGGAAAAGCTTGTGAACTTAAGATTTAAATTTATATACTCTCCAATTCCATAAATACGACAATTTACAGAGGGACGAAAGGCAAAACCATGAAGAAGGATGCATCTTTTTTTAACGGTGCAGAACGGCCTGGTGAAAGACTAACCCTGGTTAAAAGCCGGATGGAGCAACTCTGCTCTGCTTTTCTCTTTAGCAAAACATGGTAACTCCGCTCCTCTGGTTTTACGCGTCACTGGTTCTTTTGCTGTAATCGTTAAGTCCATTCGAAACAGCTACTACCCTCCATTCATGCGCAGCAGCCCGGATTTAAAACTATATAGTGGAACATTGGACGAACGACACCTGCATTACTGAGCGGGTTGTCTGCGCGGTTCGGGCCGTATAGTAGTTAGCTTGCATTCGGGAGATGGTGGGGTTGAATCCCACTGTCGGCAGCACTGAAGATGGTTTTTGGTGGTATCACATTTTCTCACCAGGCAAACATTACTGTTACACCTTAATTAAGGCCGAGGTCACTTCCTTCCCAGTCAGTGTCCTGTCCTATCCCATCATTGCCGTAAGGCCTGTTTGAATCGGTGCGACGTAAAATCAACTACAAAAAGACCATATATTGATTTTCTTGTTATTAATTATAAAGTACAGTGCAGGCCAAGACGGCAATTTTATTACAAGATCTCCAAACATGATGCCCTTGTGCATATGTATGAACGTAATATCCTGACACTTTGAGAAGTGTACCTTGACATGCATAAGTTGACATGCAATTCACGATGACGCTTGAAAGCTCACTTATAGGTGCATATGAGTTACTTTAGATTTGAACAGGTTAAAAGGAAACTCAACCCCGGATTTTTTCTTTCGTGTTTAACTACAGCAACTGAATTTAATATCAGTTGCTAAGCAATGCCACTTTCCCCATGACGCCTACGTATAAATTCGATGGAACTTCACAAAACCAGTTTCAAGGTTTCACTCTTTACCATTACTTCAAAAACACCGCAACAAGTCGACGTTCTATTTATACGGTGTTACCAACTCAAATAACAAAACTGCTAAGTATAAGCGTAATGCTGGATTTCCACATTACGGTGTTATAAAAAGGAATGTATCAAATCTGCCAGCAGAGTTCTGAAAAGGCGCCAAAATGAAGGTAACGTTAAATCTTGTCGCCGAGGAAAAAATGTCCAATTTCGAAAAAAAAAAAAAAAAAAACAGAGGAGCTTCCATAATTCTTATTTTCACAAAGGGGAGGCGGTGAGGTCGCCACTCTACATTCTGAAGTTGCGGGCACCTGATAACAGACGCGGATGGTGAAGGATATCTGAAGCCTCCGTGGCTCAGGCGGCAGCGCGTCGGCTTCTCACCGCTGGATACCGTGGTTCAAATCCCGGTCACTCCATGTGAGATTTGTGCTGGACAAAACGGATACTCCGGTTTTCCCTGTGATCTTTCATTCCAGCAACACTCTCCATTAACATTTCATTTCTTCCGTCAGTCATTTATCATTGCCCCAGAGGAGTGCGACAGGCTTCGGCAGCCGGCACATTTCCTATCCTCGCCGCTAGATGGGGCTTCATTCATTCCATTCCTGACCCGGTCGAATGATTTGAAACAGGCTGTGGATTTTCATTTCGATGAAGGATATCTATTCATGAAAGAAAGAAATTACACAAGAATGATCAATTAACACAGAGGGAAGTCTTATAGATATCAAGATTCCGAACAAATGAGAGGAAAGAACGTCCCGTTCTTGTTCCTGCTGACAATGCTCGAGGAACAAAGTAGAGCAAACGACAAAGGTTACTGTAACTGAGGTAAATAATAACAAGGCCTTGAAGTGAAAGGCATGTGTTCGTTGATGCGATCATTTCAGTCAGTCGAGGTCCATGACATGGGTGCTAACTCGACATTTAATCCGTAGTTACTGGATAGCCTGTTAGCTACTAATCAGATAACGCAGCGTGTAAGTGATGCACCGTAGAACAATCCTATAACAGCACCAGAAGATTTATGACTTCGTCGGAAATGAATCTGCAGCAGGCAATAGGCTTGCTTCTTTGATTCTGCACACACACATATCAACGTACAGCATACGCTTAAATACCACCGGTTTAAAAAGATCACATACCATATTTACCACTAAGTCTATGTAGTCTATGTAGATGCTCATATTTCGCTAAGAAAATCTTGATAATAGAATGTACAAGTACTTTTCCAGTCACAGAGAAGAGCCATGTGTAAGAACGTTTGTATGCTAATTTTCGTCTTACAAGTTTAGTAAGAGAGAGGAAAGCACCATCCCTCCTCCTATCCTCTCAAGAGGATATATTATTCCAGTAGGGCCGGGTTTGCTCGCGTAGAAAATAGATACGTATTTCTTTGTATTGCAGACGTGAGCTAGAAGCGGACATCGTAGACATCGTGACGGTTGCGAATTACTGACATTGTTGATATTATGGTTACCGCACCACCATCTTCAGCTTGCCACCTTATTCAGGAAGATCCAGATCAGCGATTTCTCTGATATCATCATTATCGCACTACGTATTATTTCACGCATTAATGAACAACTTCTTGCTGAATGGAGAATTAACACAAATAATTCGAAAAAATACAAAATAATCCTTACTGAACTTCCCAAAGTACCTGAAATTAGGTTTACTTTCTTTATTGCTCTGTTCTGTTTCATTATAAAGCAGAAAATGTTCACGAATAGGTAAGTGACACTGTCAATGGGTTCTTACCACGGCATCTCCTGTTCGAATACCGGCCAAAACACGTAGGATTTCTGAAATTCTTGTCCCTGTGGTTCGGATTTCACTCAAAACTTGAGTTCCCGCGGATACTGTTAAGATATCAGCAGTGACGTAAAATTGGTTGCTTGATAAGAAAATAAATAGGAATGTAGTAGGGCATTTAGGATGGAGTCTGTAATGTATTTCAAGTTCGAAAAGATTCAAAGCCCCGCCCGAACGGATTTTAAGAAAAGACAAAGAAAGAACAGTTATGATGTCAAGATCATGTCAAAGTTAGGTAATATTTCCTGCTCTACTTATTTTACTCAGTATATAACGACGGACTTAAACAATAATGGGTTTCTACTTATTATTCAACGGCCGTAGCCGTGTTGAAACACCGGATCCCGTGAGATCTCCGAAGTTAAGCAACACTGGGCGTGGTCAGGAGTTGCATGGGTTGCCACGCGCTGTTGGTGGGGGGTAAGGGAATGGAGGAGCGGAAAGGAACTGGCCACCCTACCGCACGTAAACTCCGGCTCAGGAACACCTCTGCGGAGGTTCGTACCTGCCTTCGGGCAGAATAACCCTTAGCTTACCTACCTTATTATCGCGTTGTTCACCAACGACTGATCGCTAAATGGATGTCCTTAGCTGAATAGTTTTATAGTTTCACGCAGGCAGAAAAAGGATTTTTTAAATTCAATTAATTCTCGAAACACGAAGCAAACCGGTGGCTGTGTTGCATTTGTAGGTAAACTTTCTAAAATTCAAGCCACTCATGCACGAAATTCCATAGCGATCAGCGAACAGATAGGAGCCACTAAGTAAGATTTACTTAGCTGAAAAATAAGCCATTTCTACAGTAGAATGTGGAGCAATTTCAATTTTATCTGTCTGCATGTGTAAAACTTTCTTCCACAAATATAATCTATTACATTCATATTAAATTAATAGTCAAGTATTAAACATCTAGATACGATCTGCCACACGTAAATTCGCTCGAGTTGATCCACTTTCACGAAGATCTTAACTCCACAAGTTCTCGGTCATACCAACATCATTCTTTTACCGTCAGTGTTCGGACACAAATCACGCCAACTTTCTCTTGTCCCTTGAATTCTTGATCTCGAACTCGCCAAACAAGATTTTCACAAGTAACCTTTCAACCCTTTACTACAATGAAACCGTGTGTTCTGGTAGTGCTCTTAATAATAACAAGAGAACATTTAAAATATTTTCTGAAGTCGTAATGAAAGAGTGGAAACAGACCGTATCATGTCAAGCAACAAGTACGACAATTAACAGAAACATGGCCATGGCGAATGAACATTGTATACTTTCTGTGGTCCGAATGCAGGAGAGTCGGCTTGAATACATTCACCGAATAGCGATAATAATAATAATAATAATAATAATAATAATAATAATAATAATAATAATAATAATAATAATAATAATAATAATTTCGTGTGGCTATTTCTAGCTGGGTGCAGCCCTTGTAAGGCAGACCCTCCGATGAGGGTAGGCGGTATCTGCCATGTGTAGCTAACTGCGTGTTATTGTGGTGAAGGATAGTATTATGTGTGGTGTGTGAGTTGCAGAGATGTTGGGGACAGCATAAACACCCAGCCCCCGAGCCACTGAATTTAACGGACGAAGGTTCAAATACCTGACCCACCCGGAAGCCTCTGAACCGAAGGCCAGTACGCTGACCATTCAGCCAACGAGTCGGACACTGAATAGCGATGTATTTCCTTAAGATGATCTTCCATCATGTATTAGTCTGTCACTTCTTATTTCAGTTGTCTGTCAAGTGTCCAACCCGGAGACAGGTTAGACCCTCAAAACGCACAACCAAAAACAATGTAGTCTTAGAGAAACCACAAAAACCAATGGTACTGTTATAATGAAGCGTAAAATCCATGATGAGGAATAAAGTAGTTGGTCCTTACTCATTACTATCATCACTGGGCCAGAAAGAGCTATTAGCACGGCTATCCATATGAGTAGCACATTCCATAATATCCAGACGCACTAATCGTTATTCGAATGCCATTATTCAGCCCAATTCATACGTCAGCAGCTTCCTTACTGTCACAGTCATAAATGATAATGAGATTACAGTGGAAGCTACATTTTGTGCAAAGAGATACAGTAGATGCCAACATACTGCATCCACCAAAAAATACTTACATCACATGTAGACCACGAAACTCAGTTATTTTTGCTTCAAAATATGTCGAAATATTTTATGTCAGTCGATAATTCTTCAAAAACAAACTATGATCAACAATGCCGCCATACTAAAAAAAAAACGGGCGCATTATAAAAAGGAATCGTCGGACAGAACAAACATACATTTATAACAGTGAGGTTTGTAAATTGTGCTTGTTTCATAATTACCTTCACTAAACATTTCAACAATGGTACAGTGAACGAAGACTGGGAAATACGCAAGGTAAAACAAGTAACAAGAATGAAATAGAAACCAAAGTTAAGTGGTTCTATTTCACGCTGCCATTTGCCGATTGTTCTAGTGCAACTTTGTCGAAAACGCTTAAAACCTAAAATACTAATGCTAATAATAATACTCAATATCAGTAGCGGCGATTAAGGGGTGCGAGGGAGCAGTCGCCCCTTCCCCCCACTTTTTGGAGAAAATATTACATTTTTATTCCATTTTAGCCCACTGAAACTAGGAATTAAAGGAATTATTAAAAAAAACATTTGTACAAGCCCTGTTGTCTTATCAGATACGGTAATTCTTTTCTTTATTTTCTTTAATCATTACCAAAATTATTACCGGGAATACACACAAAATGTCCTTCGTCCCGGCTAACCGATTTGTATAGCGCCACAGCAAATAGTAGAGACTTTGCATGTGCTGTGAGGAAGGGTTCCAGGGCTATATTTTTTTTGCTAAGGACATAGACACTCAGGTATGATCCACCACCTTGCCGCGTGCATTCGTCAGTCTGGCAGTCTCTTTAGTGTATGTTAGTTTTTTAGTGTATAATCAAATACGAAATAATTTTAAGTGTATAATCACGTCGTATTTCTTTTTAATTGCAATAAATATGTAATATTGTTCCTTTAGTGAAAGTTTTATTGTATAGCATTGAATAAAAATCTGAAAAGACTATTATTACTGCATTTAAATGGGTAATCTGTCAACCTTTAGCTCTCCGTCGAAATTCACTACAAGAGCAGAAAAAACTTACCATTTGTGACCTTTTTTAAAAGTTTTGATGTAGGCTATATACCCCCTCCCCCTCTCTCGCTATATCCCACAAATCCGGGTACTGTTTGTTGTCTGTATTTTTTTTTCCCCTCACACTTTTAATTCCCAATTGCCGCTACTGCTCATCATCATCATGATCATCATCACTATAATCAAGTTTGTGAGCAGAAACTCCATCGGAGGGTTCCTAATGGTGAAATAATTTTGTTGAGTGGACGCACAGCTCTTAACATGCCAGCAATTATGACAACATGGCGTGTTGCCCTTTAGAAATGACTTACTTGTCTAGTTTCGAACAAGCGGAATATTTTTTTTTTTTTTTTTGCTAACGGGTTAACGTCGCACTAACATACTGAAGGCTTTCGGCGACATAAGGATGGGAAAGGGCTAGGATTGTAAAGGAAGCGGCCGTAGCCTTAGTTAAAGTACAACCCCAGCATTTTCCTGATGTAAACATGGGAAACCACGGAAAACCATTTCCAGGGCTGCCGACTGTGGGATTCAAACCCACCATCTCCTGAATGCAACGTCATAGCTACACGACCTTAACCGCACGGCCAACTTGTTCGGCCGGAATACAGATTATGAATCAGATCAGAGGCAGATCGAGTTTGGTAACGTACACCATTCTTATCCTCAAATATTTTCAGATAAGCGTACCGGTATCAATGAAAAACGTGGAGATATTGATCACAATATCCCAATACTTAAACTGAAACAATTTTTTGAATTAATTTCCGATTTTGACAAATGTTATCCGTGACTGGGAGATATGATTTTTTATTCATTCATGCATGCATCAATACAATAATTATTCAGTCATGCAGTCATTAATTTATTCAGTTCATACAAAAATGGAGGATAACACTGTACAGACTTGTTAAATAAATAAATAAATAAATAAATAAATAAATAAATAAATAAATAAATAAATAAATAAATAAATAAATAAATAAATAAATAAATAAATAAATAAATAAATAAATAAATAAATAAATAAATAAAATAAATAAAATAAATGAATAAATGAATAAATGAATAAATAAATAAATAAATAAATAAATAAATAAATAAATAAATAAATAAATAAATAAATAAATAAATAAATAAATAAATAAATAAATAAATAAATAAATAAATAAATAAATAAATAAATAAATAAATAAATAAATAAATAAATAAATAAATAAATAAATAAATAAATAAATAAATAAATAAATAAATAAATAAATAAATAAATAAATAAATAAATAAATAAATAAATAAATAAATAAATAAATAAATAAATAAATAAATAAATAAATAAATAAATAAATAAATAAATAAATAAATAAATAAATAAATAAATAAATAAATAAATAAATAAATAAATAAATAAATAGGATTTTGACATGTTCCGTTGAAATAAAACGCTATACTGAATACTTCTTATGAAATACTATGGAGGGAGGACTGTCTTTTGTTCTGTTTTCAAAATTTGTGAAGTTAATTAGAAATAAAAAGCTTCTTTTGACAATATTTTATCCACTGGTAACACTCGACTCGAATAAGTTACATTTCATACAACAACGAAGGGAAGTAGTACTGCAGACAAAGGTATCACTACGCTCTTTTCGTACAGACGGCCCCTTAGTTTTAGTTCCACTTTCTCTGACAGCTGAGCTTCAGGGCCCATCACTTTCACGATTGCTAGTGAATACATGCGTCAATCACTAGTTTGTTGATGTTATAACTCGTACACTACACCCTATTTATCTTACGAAGCAGATGATATTACAATCAACGGACCTCGGTAATTACATGTATAATACAGTGCACACTTGAGGCGATCAGGTTTCTGCAATTTAACGAACCCTTCAGACTTTATTCTATCATGAAACAGCATTACTTTCAAACTAAGAGAATAAATCTTGCAAATTTTGTTGACGTACAGATTATTTCCGCAGTAAATTCAAACAAAATGCGAACATTCATACCCATCTACATATCTGAAAAAAGAAGGAGGCTTGCAATGAGACTCTGTAGATGGAGAGGGACGAGCACACAAACTTTGAGAGTGTGTTTATACCAACTGTACACAAATGACTTACAAACTATTACCGTTGACAACAGGAATTATTTTTCATTTTGCAGCCCAATTTTCTACAAATATAGGCTGGTTGTGAGTTGAACGCATGGTTACTCTCCTTTCTTCAAAAAAAAAAAAATGTACCTAAAACTAAACAGGATTTTAAAACATCTCTTTTGCACTATATTACGATGTAAATTATTCATAGCGTTTTTTGAAGTTTAAGTTGTTCTTATTCTCACCGTCAACTTCTTGTGGCTGTTCAGAATCTATTTCAAATAAACTGTAGCGCGTGAATACTATTTGTTGGTGTTGATCTACATTCTCAAGAGCTTGGAACATATTCATCACCACCTATTTGTGATTAAGGTACGTGAAATTTCGAGTGATAACTTGTGCCGAAATAGCATTTGCACTAACCGTGTATTTCATTAGTTGCCTAGGGGAAAATAAGTGGCACGCGTGAGAAAGAGGGAGAAAGAGAGGGAGAGATATTATTTCCTACATCAAAGTGGTTATTGATGATGATGTAATTATCGACTTGGAGTAGGACACGATTTCTTTCTTTCTACATGTGTTAAATTCCTAATTCTACAGGGATATAATACAACTGATCAGGTCTATTGATTTCTTGAGTCACGATGGTCCTCCATATCAAGAAATTAAAACTGGAATGGAATACACAAGATTCGTGTTACCTTGGTTACGGTACTGGAACATACTTCGTAGCAGGGGGCTGAGGTGAAAATGTTATCTATTAACTCTCTTAAATGGTGGTGGTGATTATTCTTTTCCAGGGAAGTACAAGCAAACAACCACCCTAAACACAAAGACATTACTATAGCCTATAGCACATACCTACGCAGAGTACATTACAGTATATCATCTACAAAAGGTATATAGGGACTGATCTTTTGTTTCCATTGAGTTAACCTACAAACAATAATCACAAAAAGTGTGTCAGATAAATAATTTACATATATTTCCGGCGTAGTATAAAACAAAACTGAAGACAAAGATTTGTAATGAAAGTATTCAAGTAAATTATAGTATTTTGACCTCAATTTATAAAAATGTGGTCTTGGGGCGAAACAGTTGTCCTTCGATTTTAAACGGCCAGCGTTGGTCATACAAGGTCTATTCGAATAAGATAAGAACAGGTATCTGCGTCTTCAGAAGAGCACATTGTTTCGTGAAAGAAAGGTCGCAATCGTCTCTGGTAAACATACTTCTTTGGCATATCAGCAAGAGTGCCGCAGTCTCTCCTCACAAACAATTCCGCCTCAGTCTATCTGACGTCAGGCAAATTACAGGACTGCAATCTTCATTGTAACAAGCATGCTGTTAGCCGCCAGAGATATGAGTCTCACGACATGAAGGTCTTGCACAGCAAAAATATCTCCTTACAAAATGCACGCTCAATGAGAGGGAATTCAGCAAAGAAATGTATTATTATTATTATTATTATTATTATTATTATTATTATTATTATTATTATTAAAGCTGTAGGTCATCCGGCTGGACAGCAGAAGTTTTGAGAGATCTCTAGATAGTTGTGGCTATTTAGGCTACGGGTTTCTGGTTTTAGTTACTACTACTATTACTACTTCGAATAATATATTTAATATCCTTTCAACTACCATAGTTCGAGGGACGCCAAAGTGTTGGAATTAAGTTTTAACGTTTCTTACTTTAAAATGCATTTTGATATACAATTCAATAAGAAGTACTACACGTAGACCAAAATTTTAAAATGTAGCCATTTTTTTCTATTTGACAGGCCTAACACACTTCTCTGTCCAGAGGAAGTCTAGGCAACCCGAAAGCTGCATGTATTTTTAGAATTTCATCTCTGGTTTTGGAAAAAAAACGTGTGGAGCGCAACCGTTGAGGAAAATTTTGATATTCTCCTCTTTACTTCCGAGAAACATGACTCATATAGTAATTAATTCGACATCAGTATAGACAGAAAGCAACGGCACCACAATTCTTATCAGCCATCCCAGAATGGTGTTCAATTTGTATTCCAGCTTGAGAACGAATGATGACCATGTCCTGACCCTGGTTCTTGCATGATTGCGCAGGAGGTCGCTTTGATCAGATACGTGGGGAAATAGGGAAACATCACATTTGGCCGTCCTCACTTCAAATACATACGTTTATCAAAACTTACGCTCCCAGAAAGAAACCATAATTTAATTTCAACGATTGCAAATGTTGTATACATACGTGTAATCATTTAATGATTATAATAGGATTCAAACGCTACTCAATGGAAATTTCTACAGAACTAAAAGCTCCTATTCCATGGCCAAATTTAGTGTCATTACTAACACCAGACGAAGGAAATAACTTCCAAGCATTGCATTCTCTTCCTCTATTGAAGTTCAACCCTTGCCCTACACATTGGGGTTCTACAGTTTCTACACAGATTGTATTTATTTACAGTGTCTTTATCTATGTATAAAAGAGAGATCTATTCCTTCTCTCTTCTCTGAAATTAGCAAACGGCCGTAGCCGTGTTGAAACACCGGATCCCGTGAGATCTCCGAAGTTAAGCAACATTGGGCGTGGTAAATATTTGGATGGGCTGTCACTCTTTCTACTTTTCCTCTGGGACGATTATCTAGTTGTGCTTCTCCTTAAAGTAATAATCACCTCCACCACCACCACCACTACTCAACAAAAGACCTGCAACTTTATTTTTATTAAGGAGATCACTAGATCCCAGTGCGTAGTTCGTGTGATATCCAAATAATTGAGCTATGAGACGGTTAAACAACTCGACCCAGACTTGCAAGCTACCTGCCGGTGAGATTAGTCGAGTGGTTTGGAGCTAGCCTTCTTTTTCTCATGGCCACGCTTTCAAGCATGGTCAAATCTGGTTGATTATGGAAAAATCTGTAGCTCACCATGCTATTTATATGTTTAACAGGCAAAACTCTCTCTTTTGACAGTATAATCCGTCGACACAGAGTTATCGATTTCTATACTATGAACGCTAACTGTAACATTGACTACGGTGATGTGACATTATAGGGAAATCGGAAAATCGAAAGTGATTTGCAAGTAGGTGTCCTATCAAAGTTTAAATTGGCAATCACGACCTTGCAACAGGATTAACTATCATAATCGACACAGCTAATGGTCTGTTTCAATTAAAATATGCATAAGTTAATTATTTTTATTAGTTGGGTTTTGGCCTAATGACCAAACAGTGCTATTACAGACAAAACAAACAGATTACATGCGGTAGTGTGAGACAGATATACAAGTTTGCTTACTCTACATAGTCAAAATTATTACTTCTTAGTCCTTTCAACACGAGTCCGACGCCTTGGCTCAACGGTCAGCGTTGAGCCCGTCAGTTGAGAGGGTTCCGAGTTCGATTCCCGACCGGGTCGGAGATTTCAATCGCGTCTAATTAATTCTTCTAACTCGGGGACTGGGTATTTGTGTTTGTCCCAACACTTTCCTTTTCATATTCAGACAACGCAGTACACTACCAACCACCAGAGAAATACGCAATAGTGATTACATCCCTCCATATAGAGTTGGCGTCAGGAAGGGCATTCGGCCGTAAAACATGTGCAACAAGTTCACACCCGCGACCCCACAGGTGTGGTGGTAGAAGAAGAAGAAGAAGAAGAAGAAGAAGAAGAAGACGAAGAAGAAGAAGAAGAAGAAGAAGAAGAAGTCCTTTCAACAAGAAAATTCAGTTCACAGTCACTTACGCCGATGTGCACCAAAGAACTTAATTTTAGTATCACTGTCTTGCAAGAATTGAGCTAAAATGGTGTAAATATGCTTTTTTCAGAAAGAAAGTTAACAAAGATACACTAGTTGGTAGCGGTGTTCCTAAGTTTTTGACTTTTGAGTACATTTTCCACCCTAGATATATAATCAGAAGTGTTTCATCATTTATAGTGTGCACATTTGACGCCTGAAAAATTCTACCTTGAATGATACGTTGCCAGGTAACACGTGACAGCGCAGCTCTCGTATCCGCAAAATGAGCTTTCCTCATTACTCAGGCCAAACATGCACAGTAAACTACCTCATGTTATTTTCAATAAGCAACTCCTAGATTCTTTGCAAACAACCTTGGTCAAGCTTGCTTCAGTTCGCTGGCAATGAGCTGCCGTCGTCGTTTCATATGGGACAGCGCAGAGTCAGTAACTGTGGTCATTTAATTACAGTAGGTACTTCCCAATTTATGGGTGCAGTTACGACAAAGCATACTCCACCGGTAGGAAAACAAACCCCATGGCACTACAGCTCTGATGGACTTTGGCCTACCAAGTAACCGCTGCTCAGCCTGGAGGCCTGCAGATTACGAGGTGACACGTAGAAAACGCGACCAATCCTCTCGGCGGTTATTATTGACTTTCTTAACCGGAGCCACTATCTCATCGTCAGATAGTTCCTCAGCTGTTATCCCACAGGTTGAAAGGAACTCGAACCAGCCTTCAGAGCTAGGTAAACAAAATCCCTAACCAGGCAGGTAATCGACTCGGGACCTCCGGGTAAGAGGAAGCCACGTTATCCCTAGACTACGCGTTTAATAAGGAAAATGAAATGAAATGAAATGAAATGAAATGAATGAAATGGCGTATGGCTTTTAGTGCCGGGAGTGTCCGAGGACAAGTTCGGCTCGCCACATGCGCGTCTTTTGATTTGACGCTCGTATACGACGTGCCTGTCGTGATGATGAAATTATGATGAAGACCTATCCCCCGTGCCAGCGGAATTAACCAATTATGGTTAAAATTGCCGACCCTGCCGGTAATCTAACCCGGGACTCCTGCGACCAAAGGTCAGTTAGTACACTAACAATTTAGCGATTTAATAATGTTTCCAAGTAACATTCACAATGTTAACATAGTCTTCTAACAATAATTTTTGTACAGATGTTTCTTAGAATCTGCGTGAATGAATTTTAAAAATTTAATTCTTGTCGCTCAGAGTTTATGAGAATGCTATACGGTATGTAAAGCCTAATATGTCATGGATCCTCTCTCCTTAGGTCCCCATGTCACAGAACATTCTAATGTGCCATGGATCCTCCCTCCCAGGTCATCTAGGGGAACACCAGAGTACACATGACCTACCCCCTCTCACGGCTCCCCGTGGATTCGCCACGACCGTGAAAATCATGGTTTTCTGTGGATGCTACGGCGGTTCACTCTCTGGCTAGCAGTACCCCGTTCGACTGGTTCGACCGATGCGTCGCGATCAGATCACGGGCGGGATCGGCGCGGTCGGCTTGTGACACTCCCGTCCTGGGACACCATGCCTCCCAAAATTCCGACCCCATACCCTCCACTTCAACTTAAAATCGCCCTAACGAGACAAACCCCCCTCTCCCCACTTCAGGGCCACCTCGGTGGATCGAGTAGGTGAGACCCTGTAGCCAAGAAAATCACTCCCAACTCACTCAAGTTACAACCGCCCCCCACCCCCCGGGTAGCCTCTAACTTTCAAACAACCATCAAAACATCCTCAAACCTTAAAACACTATAAAACAGGTAACCGAGGCAGGCGCATAGTCAAACGCTGCTTTCAAAATTATAACACCCGCACACTCACATCAATGTAAATGTGTCAATCACTACGAAACACATCGGTATAGTCCCGTTGCAATACCAAAAGCAATATCGGGCGTGGTCAGTACCACCCAGGACTGCCACATACCGAAAAGCCTTGCTCGCTGTGCCAGCCTGGTCACGAACAATGCTCCGTTGTCTTGGCAAACAATTTCTAAAAATGCCTTTCACACTTAACGTTAAAAAACCATAATATTATAAAACATACCTTATATGTTTGAAAAACACCTAAAATGTTTAAAACCGGGCGAGTTGGCGTGCGGTTAGGAGCACGCGTGGCTGTGAGCTTGCATCAGACTGTTGGCAGCCCTGAAGACGGTTTTCCGTGGTTTTCCATGTTCACACCAGGCAAATGCTGGGGCTGTACCTTAATTAAGGCCACGGCGGCTTTCTTCCAACTCCTAGGTCTTTCCTATCCCATCGTCGCCATAAGACCTATCTGTGTCGGTGCGACGTAAAGCCACTAGCAAAGAAAAAGTTAAAACTATATTAAGACCGACAGAGGAGCACAATTAAGCGCACCGGTATCGGTACGTCACATACCATCTATCTCTCCGGAGATAGATGGTTCATACGGATCACCAGGGCGGTATGTAAAGCCAAATAAACCTCAAAAATGGTATGGATAAGTGTCCTCAAACGAGGTTCTGTAACAGGCCAGTAAATCATTAACACCGGTTTCTCCATCTAAGTACTTGAAAATATTGACTATGCCGAGGTATGATTCCGTAATTGTTGGTACAGGAGACAACTTCTAACCCCTGTGCTGCAGAGCCAATCGAAAAAAGTAAGATCCTTGAAAAGTATTAGAGGGCAACAAATAACTTGCAACTTCGAAGTCTAAAAAAACATGGGTAAACTGAACTCGGCACATATTTCCTCCAAACAGCGTTATTGTGGGTATTAGTACTTGATACAACCTAACAATTAGTGCGCACAGTTTTACTTCTATTACGGTACTTAATACCTAATGTAATACAGAAGAACACATGTATGTTGAGCTGAACCAATTAAAAGGAAAGTAGTTACAGAGCCGTGAAAGCAGTCAAATGACACGCTAACTCTACAAGGACGTACGCCTAACGAAGCAGCACAAGCGTGGTATGTGCGTTCAGGTTCCGAGTCTTCCACAGAGAAACATTTATGAATTCAGTCTAATAATATAATATTTTGTTAAGATGCGAGACGCTCCTGCTTTTCTGTCTGTATTAATTTTCAGTTTTACATATGTTTAATTAATGTTACGAAATCTTTGCTTTCTTTCTGACCGAGCTCGATAGCTGCAGTCACTTAAGTGCGGCCAGTATCCAGTAATCGGGAGATAGTGGGTTCGAGCCCCACTGTCGGCAGCCCTGAAGATAGTTTTCCGTGTTTTCCCATTTTCACACCAGGCAAATGCCGGGGCAGTACCTTAATTAAGGCCCCTTCCACTTCCTAGGCTTTTCCTATCCCATCGTCGACATAAGACCTATCTGTGTCGGTGCGACGTAAAAAAAAAAAAAAAGCTTTCTTTCTGTACTGGCAATCTTCCACTTGATAGTTTACCATACTGTCACAAGATGGCAATAATCTCACCTCTCGTACCTATGACTTTTCTACCTCCTTGATTTTAAGTCTATTAATGATATTTTTTCTTTGAACTTCGAAAAAAGGTAAAATAGAGTCCAGAATCACAATGCTGGCCTTCTTACTGTATTATAATATTTATAACAGATTCAAATGATGTTATGGCGGAGATTCAAGCAAAATCTATTATTACTTATTTTTACCTTGTAAGTTTGTGACTGTCCGCCTCTGTGGTGTAGTGGTTAGTGTGATTAGCTGCCACCCCCGGAGGCCCGGGTTCGATTCCCGGCTCTGCCACGAAATTTGAAAAGTGGTCCGAGGGCTGGAACGGGGTCCACTCAGCCTCGGGAGGTCAACTGGAGTAGAGGTGAGTTCGATTCCCACCTCAGTCATGGTTTCCCACTTCTCCTCCAGGCAGATGCCTGGATGGTACCTAACTTACAGGCACTGACGCTTCCTTCCCTCTTCGTTGTCTATCCCTTTCAATCTTCCAATCCTTCCCGCAAGGCACCTGTTCAGGATAGCAGGTGAGGCCGCCTGGGCGAGGTACTGGTCATCCTCCCCAGCTGTATCTCCCTGCCAAGGACACTGCCCTTGAGGCGGTAGAGGTGGGATCCCTCGCTGAGTCCAAGGGAAAAACAGAGCCTGGAGGGTGAACAGATAAAGAAAATGAAGAAGTTTGTGACTATGCCCACTTTAACTTGATTAATTTTTGTGCCTTTTTTTTTACCCTGCTTTATCGGTCGAAGTTTTGTTACCGTTCGGCCGAACATTATGCTTTGAATGTATTGTCATATTATTTCACCCTTTGGGGTTTGCCTGTTTTCGATGTCTAGCCACATTATGTGGGTGTTTCTTACCTTATTTGTACGTATCACTTCAATGTTGTGGCACGATACGATCTATTCCAATATTGTTGGTGTGAATGACATCTCCGTTTATACGTGCCTGTTATTTCTTTGCCCTAAGTCATTATTGAGAAGCCTTTTCCTCCCGGGTCTGCACCTTCTCTGTGATGCGTTATATATTATTTTGAAATAAGTTATTAATATCGGAAATATTCCATCTCCGAGGTAAACAGGATATTATGCAAAGAGTTTTTTTTTACTGATGAAAGAAAGAGTGAGGGGCCTAACCCATCTCTGGTACTGAACTACTGTACACAAATTGTATTATCTTATGGAGGTCGCTAGGGAGGAGTTATGTTGACAATTGTCACATGCAAACACTTGTAAGTTTCATTTTCTTGTTATTAATTTATTTACCTTCCATTTGAACCTTTTTCATAAACGTATGTTTGCCGTAGTAAGGTTGATTTAGTTGTCAGTGTCGACTCAGTTAATATAACTTTTTTTTCAGTCTGTCGGTACACAATCTAACAATCACTACATGAAAATTCACATTATAAAAAAGAAAGAATATCGGAGTTAGCCCTCTCTCCGATCTCTAATTTTAATTTCAGTGCGGGCAGAGCCGTTGGTACTGCTAGTAGATAATGAGACCAACATTATTATTATATTAGAGGGGACAGCAATAGACCACAACCATACCATCATCCCCCATGCACGTCATGTACATGGGGTTAGCTGATCCACGAAATACAGCCATTACAGTTACTTTGATAGTTGTATACTAATCAATTACTTGACAATTTAAAACATAAATAGATTTTAGACACCAATAACACGGAAAACGTTCTAAACATTCTTGACCATTATGACATGGAGAATACCAAACGTCAATAATAAGCTATTAGCTAAGATATAGGAGAAGTGTACCAATGAGGAAATACAGAACATTCTTGAGGAAATGTGAAGAAAATCACAAAGACGACCTAACACAGACTGGCAACACATTTATGCGATCACGAAGAATATGGTTCCGAGAGGCCTGCGGAATAATGAATTCTCTGCTTGAGCCTCTTCAATCCACAGGAACAGCGTGTAGAGGAATCTAATTAGTCTACAAATTCGGAAGGATACGAATCGAACGCATGATCCACCTTCCAGTTTTAAACACCCGACAGTACAGAATGCAGGTTTACTTAGAATTGTGCATGCTCTTTAAAAACTAATTCGAAATGTATAACCAGTTTCACCTTTTTTGTTTATGATGATGATGATAATAATAATAATAATAATAATAATAATAATAATAATAATAATAATAATAATAATAATAATATTAATAATATTTTTGTTTGTCTGTCTGTCTATCTGTCTGCCGAGTCATCAGCCCGAAGACTGGCTGGATCCTCAACAGATCCACTATCAGCCGTGATCGGTAGCAAAGGAGTCACTGAAGAGGCGTGCTAGGAAAATGAATGATCGTTTCCCGCCGCTTTCCACATCCTGTTTTCCTTTTCCAGTCATAAAAATGTTGTCTGCTGAAAAAATGTAGGAAATTGTCTGAATGATATATCCTCTGAAACATTTGTTCATGGATCTTGTAGGTCACTAGATTTTTTTTCTTCAACTGGCTTTACGTCGCACCGACACAGATAGGTCTTATGGCGACGATGGGAGATAGAAGAGGGCTAGGAGTGGGAAGGAAGCATATGAGTCTGCCAAGCCAACCGCTATATCAACTGACGCTATGAGTGACATTTCAGCAAGAGCGTCCGTGGCTCAGGCGGCAGCGTGCTGACCTCTCATCGCTGGATACCATAGTTCAAATCCCGGTCACTCCATGTGAGGTTTGTGCTGGACAAAGCGGAGGCGGGACAGGTTTTTCTCCGAGTACTCCGGTTTTCCCTCTCATCTTTCATTTCAGCCACACTCTCCATTCTCATTTAATTTCATTTATCAGTCATTAATCATTACCCAAAGGAGTGCGACAGGCCTCGGCAGCCGGCACAATTCCTATCCTCACCGCAAGTTGGGGAGCTTCATTCATCCCATCCCTGACCCAGTCATTGACTGGAAAACAGGTTGTAGGTTTTCATTTTCATGATTGACATCTCATAGGAACTGACTTTACAAGGAATGACATTAATGGCATCGCTCATACATGTCGCTTTAAAAATGCCAAAGCAAAGGATGAGACTGAGACTGAAAAATGGAAGTAACAAACTTGGTCTAACCAATATAAATAATATTAATAATGTCAACGGAATACGCCGGGAACTAAACCAGCAATTTTGAACACAGAAGTCGAGAGCAACCAATCAGAGACACTTTTTTTTTTGCAAGTTGCTTTACGTCGCACCGACAGAGATAGGTCTTATGGCGTATGGCGACGATGGGACAGGGAAGGGCTAGGAGTGGGAAGAAAGCGGCCGTAGCCTTAATTAAGGTACAGCCCCAGCATTTGCCTGGTGTGAAAATGGGAAACCACGGAAAACCATCTTCAGGGCTGCCGACAGTGGGGTTAGAACCTACTATCTCCCGAACACTGGATACTCGCCACACTTAAGCGACTGCAGCTATCGACCTCGGTAATCAAAGACACTAACCCGGCATTATGCATCATCAAGTAATAGGCGACAATGGAACTATGTTGGTATCTATAATTTGAACATGCCGATAGACAAAAAAAAAAAAAAAAAAAAAAAAAAAACCAAAGTAAGGGTGAACTGTAAAGGTGTAACTAAACTGCAGATCTAGTAAAAACCACTTTTATTTTTTCAGAGTAAAGTGAACCTGGGCATACGTTACGGACAAACTGAACTCGAAGCCAATTTCAACCGTGATATCCATTATTGTTTGTTTCACTTTACTAAGAAGAGAGTACATCTTTTAGAACGAACAGCAAAATTGTAATGTTTTTGGTCTGTAGTCAACGGTTAAGAGTTTAAAGGTCAAAATATTCAAGATGATCAAGACTTCGTCTTTCAATAGGCAATACATTACCTGCATAACGGTACACTATAAAGCACTATATTCTTATTGTTTCAAGCTTCTTGTTTTATGCGCTGTGTGATACAAGGAATACAGATGGGTCCTTAGCAACATAAACACAAGTACGTGTACCCAAGTGCGTGTTTTTATCTCAGGCTATCCTAGAAAGAGAAACATGCGCACACACGTGAGGAAAGGAACCGTCCTTAACTCTTAAACGTTGAGGCTCTTAGGATCTCGCAGCATGACAAAAAGAAGCAAATATCAATAATAATGCTATTTGCTTTAGGTCCCACTAACTACTTTTACGGTTTTCGGAGACGCCGAGGTGCCGGAATTTAGTCCAGCAGGAGTTCTTTTACGTGCCAGTAAATCTACCGACACGAGGCTGACGTATTTGAGCACCTTCAAATACCACCGGACTGAGCCAGGATCGAACCTGCCAAGTTGGAGTCAGAAGGTCAGCGTCTCAACGGTATGAGCCACTCAGCTCAGCGAAGCAAATGTCAAAGAGAAAGCGTGAAGGTCTGGTCGTACGACATTGCAAAAATAGGAAACATACTCAGCTCTGGGACACTACAGAACCTTGTTATTGTTGTTGTTTGATATAAATGTACATGTATTGTAATTCCTCGAGCTCCCTGTATTATCTCTAACATTGTCGCTAAGCAAAAGTACTACCGGTACTAGTTTCAGAAAAGACTGACTATTTCAATTATGTTATTTTATAAACTACAGTACGCAACTGTTATATATTAAAAAAAACAAGTAAATTGAAACCAGAAAGGCATGTATTAACATTTTCACTAAGAGACGAATTTTTTCCTGTTTTTCTAGTCATAACAATTTTGTCTGCTGAAAAAATGTAGGAAATTGTCTGAATTACATATCCTCTGAAGCATTTGTTCATGGATCTTTTAGGTCATTAGATTTTTTTTTCAATTGGCTTTACGTCGCACGGACACAGATAGGTCTTATGGCGACGATGGGAGGTAGAAGAGAGCTAGGAGTGGGAAGGAAGCAGCTGTGGCTTTAATTAAGACACAGTCCCAGCATTCGCCTGGTATAAAAATGGGAAAAACCTCTTCAGGGCTGCCAACAGTGTGGTTCGAACCCACTATCTCCCGAACGCAAGCTCACAACTGCGCGCCCCTAACCCCACGGCCAACTCTCTCGGTCACTAGAAAAATAATTTAAATTTAACTTAGGTCTTTACAAGCCAGCAAAGAACGCGGTTATAGGCTTATTTTATTAATTAATGGTGTCGGTTTTATTAAAATAATGAGCAACACGATGACGACGATTGTTTAAAAGGACTAAACAAGGATATATACTAATCAATCTCTGAGCTTCCTACTAAAATAACTATGATGGTTATTATTATTGTTGTTGTTGTTTTTAAGGCCTAACATCTCGGTCATCAGCCCGCTATTAAAATCAGTTCAATTTAAGAAGTCAAACTAGCAGGCTAAAATAAGATGAGCCAACGAATATAACATTTATATACAAATTCAAAATCCATATTGTGAGAAAGTGTTCTCTTGTGGTTATAGGCACGCTTGTGTAGTATATGTCAATATTTTCAAACAAATAAGTATTCAGTACTGCTGATAGCCCCTCGCCCACCAATGCTTTTGCTACAGCCAGGTGCAGGGCTAAGTGCACCCACTTTCTAGTCCCTCAAGCCAATCTGAAATTCGTGGCCGAATCCAGGTCAGCCAAGAGGAACGTTCTCAGCTAACCCCTAGCCAAGCTACATTAAACTGACTATTAAAAATAATCGTTTCAAATCTAAAATGAACGATCGTTTAAATTTACAGGAATTTCATCGACAAAACGAAAAATATTTAATTCTAAGACGAGTATTCTGAAGTGATTTTCAGTGATAATTATGAAGATTAATTTTCGAATGATATATTTCTGTTTCGCCGATGAATTCCTCTTGATGGAAAATCATTATAAGAGTGCTACAGTAGAATTCCATTAGTCCGGCATCCAATAGTCCGGAACGCCCGATGGTCCGGCACCATTCCAGGATTTTTAATATTATTATGTCTTAATAATGATCTCTCCTGAACACTTTGATGCATTTGTCGAAACCATTGGAAGTGTATGTTTTATTATTTATAAGTAAATAGTGCAAATGCATCTGATACAATCCAGTTGTTATGCACTGATTTACTTAAATATCTTTATCTCTAGAAATATTCAGTCTGGAATGCTGTGTGCTACACTGAGTACTGGAAAGCCAACCATATGATAAAAAACCAGATTTTAAAAATTGAATGTATGGGCCACGTTCAAAAACGGATGGGAACACGCCTTCAAAAATGGAAGCGGACAGAAGGAAAAGAGAAGTTGTAGATGGAGAGTCTCTAAATGGTAGAGGAAGACTTACACATAAAAATATCGATGAACTTCGGCATTATTATGGAATGACAATAAGAAACAACACGATTGAAAAGAGGAGTGCGTTATTAAACTAATAATTCTGTTGATCAACATTTCACTGCAAAACGCGGTGTTAGAGCTGTTTTCACTGTACGCTTTAACCTATATCGTAATAAGAGGTACCACCCGATAGTCCGGCACTTTCGGTAATCCGGCACCGGGCCGGTCCCGATAGTGCCGGACTATCGGACTTCTACTGTACTTTGTTTTGTTTGTCTACGAAAAACTGAGGAAGATACCTGAACCTGAATTTACTTTGAAAAAGAATTACCTTTTGGGGAAAATCTTTGGCTCAGAGCAGAGTGTAGGCATGAGCACCCCGACCCCACTGCTTTATTCTAGGGTGACCCACACATATTCTTTTTAATAGTAGTATACTCATTTTTAGGAGTTCATATACTCTATACCTTTCTATTCGCAAAAATCCCCAAATAACTCTTTTTCTTAATATTATTTTAAGTCATTCCTTTACACCCATTTCCACTAAAAAGTTACTGGACGGAGAACTTAAGGCTAAGTAAGAAATATACATCGAAGAAAAGCAAGAAGACGTATTTCGTCCGTAACAGTAGGTTGCTATAACGAGTAGAAGCGTGGGCCGGTCAGTGATTCGTCCTCAACGCTATAGAATAGGTTTCGCGGTTTTTAATATACGAAGTTCTGATGGCTTCTGGTGCCGTTTAGAAAGTTTTGTGAGATATGAACTGTACAGCACATTCTGAGTTGTAGTTGAATTGTAGTTGGTTGTTTAAGTTGATAAACTTCAAATTCATTTCATTCAAGAGACCGTGCCGGCATATGTTTATGTTTGAAAGTGGCTAGAAATGCAAGTCTTTTACTAGGCGGTTCTTGTTGGCAGTTGTATATTTATTTGTAATTGTGTACTTCTTTTAACATTATTTAAGGTGCAGCCCACTTTATTAATGAGAAAAAATTGTCGCGAAAAGTGTCAATGTAACCAGCCAGGCCTTTGAAGATATATATTAAAAAATCGCAAAGTCATAAAAAAGGTAAATATGATAATGAGCAACATATGAAATCGAAGACATACACTGAATGTTCATCGGTTTTTGAGACACGTAAGTTAGTTTCTTAACTAAAAAGGAAACTTTAGGAGAACTAAAACCCAAGCTGTAATAAGAAATGTGGAGAATGGTCAGAAAATATTTTCAATAATGGTTTAGAAATTCCTCTTCGTTATCGATGTTTGTGATGTTTCCAATGGAAAAACGATCAAACTCTTCCCTGTCCTGTTTTAATGCGGTACTGTGAAGTTGACACTAATATTCATACTAAAACACGCCTTCTGAAAATTCATAGCTTACTCGATGCAACCTCTGAAACTGTATGAAAAATATTAACGGAACACAGTAATCTATCAGCGATAACTTAAAAAGTTTGAAATCAATACGGATCCAAATAAATCAAACCATTATGGTTAAAATAACCCTCAATACAGGGTTGGCGTTAGGTAGGGCATCCGGCTGTAAAATATGGCCAAATCGACATATACCACGCAGTTCGCACCTGCCACCCCAGAGGTGTGATAAACGTAGTTTGGAAAATAAGGCTGTGGGATTTGTAGCAGATAATGTACCATTAAATTTCCGTAGCATTGAAAAAAAGAAAACATTAGTAAATTTAAATGTGCACAGTGATTAGAAACACATATTTCGCCTGGCTCATATTCTACAAAACGCTTTTTCTGTACCTTGAGTGAAGTAATATCCAAAGATGTTGAGAACGTGGGTTTTCAAAATATAGGCTACAATCATGTCAGTATTTTTACCGTGAGAACAGAATACTTGAAACGTGTCTTTGAATTTATTCGGTGTCTTTATGAGGATCTTCGTCCCACTCCTTGGCTGAATGGTCAGCGTACTAACCTTCGGCTCAAAGGACCCAAAGTTCGATTTAAATCACTGGGTGTTTGTGTCTGTCCCAACACGCCTATTCATATTCAGACAACACACCACACTACCAACCACCACAGAAACACGCGATAGAGTTACTACATCCCTCAATGCAGGGTTGGCGTTAGGTAGGGCATCCGGCTGTAAAACAGGGCCAAATCGACATATACCACGCAGTTCGCACCTGCCACCCCAGAGGTGTGATAAAATCTGCAGAAGAAGAATATCATAAGGGTCTTTCATACCACTTTCTTTACTTCCTTCTGTAGAAAGAAATATACGTCAGTATGAAGCAATAAAAGCCTATTTTCTGAGTGAGGAAAATGTCCCAGTTGCTACAGTCATTGTTTTTCAAGATGAAACCAGTGAGCTGTGGCTCTATTTCCAGCATGCACAACTAGTATTGTTTAATTATACTATTGTACAAATTCGAAGGGCTGAAATAACAGTAACCGAAGTTGCTGTTCTATATTTTGAAGTTCTAAGGAAATACAGGAACAGAACACAGCAGAACTTACTCCCCATTCTTTCTGAAATTTGTAAAAGAGGGGGGATTTATTGTAAAGTAGTAAAATACATGGGCACGTCGTTTTGCTTTTTGAACAAGCTATTTACTCCTTGACTCAAGAATTTCCAATGAACAATGTCAAGAGTCATTTTCGTATTTTTATGAAGAAGTAAAACATATTTCAAATTAATTAGAATTTAATGATATTTTTTGACGCATACTGTGCAGTTTCAAAAACACTCGATAAACATCTTGAAGAATGCTGGATAAATGGAAGTTAGTGAACAAAGATTTAGTACAGGCTAGGTCAATTAAAGTGATGGTGCCTTTTATAAAATTCTTGTTTACTCTGCCTGGTACAAATGTTAATTGTGAACGACTATTCAGTGTTATTAGAATTGGCGAGAGGAAAAAAAAAGCACACTCCTTGTGTCAACACTCGAACAAGTAATGGAAGTGAAATTCAATGTGGACAAGACTTGTGAAGAGTTTAGACTGACAATGAAGGACGATTTAAACATACTTAAGAAAGCAAAATCATCCCAGAAGTACTAATGATGGTGAGTGGGCATTGTTAAGTACTTGTAATTAGCTAATTACATTAGATCCATAAGTAATTTGAATCTGTGGAGTGGCTACAATAGTAGGAATAATAAATGGTCACCCTTATTTTCTTTTTCTAATTTGTCCATACGCACCTTTAACCTACAGACTACACTCCTTTTTGTCAACAAATATCTGGTATTGTAACTAAAGTCGAACTTATACTGTTAAATTCTGTATTTGATCTTATTGTCAAATTTAGATATTTTTCGTTTCTACCGATAATAGTGTTGCAAGAAGTGTATAATAAAATGTATTTAAATTGTGCTATTTATGTAATTTATCCGGTCCCGCGGTGTAAGAGAAGCGTGTCTGCCTCTTACCTGGAAGCCCCGGGTTCGATTTCCGGTTAGGTCAAGGAATTTACCTGGATCTGAGGGCTGGTTCGTGGTCCACTCAGCCTATGTGATAACAACTGAAGAGCTATCTGACAGTGAGATAGCGAACCCGATCCAGAGTCAATAATAACGATCGAGAAGATTCGTCGTGACGACCACATGGCACCTCGTAATCTGCAGGTCTTCGGACTGAGTAGAGATCGCTTGGTATACCATGGCCCTTCGGGGTGGTTCCGCCATGGGGTTTGGATTGGTTTGATTTGGTTATTTATGTAATTTGCGAATTTTCGGGATTTTCTGGATGTTCAGTCATGTGGACTGGACCCGTCCCGTTTGAGTCAGATGAACGGGGTACTACTGTACTATGAACACTAATCGTAATCACATATAAAAGTAATGCCTATCTTAAAGTGGCTCTAAAGCCCGCGGTCAAGATATAAGTATCAATAACAATATATTACTGTAGCTATCCACTCTAGGAAAGACTTCAAAATTAGCAGAACTGGAGAGTTGAAACTGAAACAAGAGGTATCAGACAGAATGCTGGGGAAGTCCGTTATGGTAAATACAAAGGACGTTGCTCCTCCTTACCACGTGTTCATTTCCAAAGAAACCGGTTCTATGCGCACTTGAACTAACCTCTCCATTAATCAATTAATGATGTATAAAGGTTCAGTGTAGCTTCATATTTATCAGAAAAGGAGAGGCCTAGTGAACATCATCGAACAACCGTTCTTCCTCAAACACGACGAGCTGCTGTCCGTAATGTGATAACTTATATAACAAGCTGGTTTGGTGTGTTTCTTGGTAACATTACGGGTTCTCTTGAAGTAAGAGGGATTAATTTCATTTAAATATCTTAATCATGGTACGCACAACTGAACATCCTGCGTAATGAGGTTAATATCACGCTTCAGTAGCCATTACTTTCCCTCACGAGCTTAATTTATTGGCAGTTGTCTTTCTGACAGTAAGTGGCTCAAAACAAACTTGTACTTTTTAAAAAGTTATTTTTCAAGAGCTCATCAACTTACTGCTAGATACGGATATATCGAGATGCATTGGCCACAGAAAACAGTAGCTATGATAAATATTAAAAGTTTGTTCCTGTTCAAACACCTGACAACATTACGACAAGTTCAGCTCCAAAGTAGAAGTTCTTTAATTATTTTTAAAAACCCAACATGTATATAGAAACTGATGATTGACATGCAAAGTAACTAGACTATTGGTCTCAACAAACGTGTTCTTTTCATGAGGTCTTTGGTTATTTAAGTTGGAAAGAATACACTACTTTCAAACAAAGTACTCAAATAGTACAAACAAAACATGTTGAGACCTCAGCCCGAAGGGTGTCACAATCAGCTTAGGCAACAATGAAGAAGCATACTACAGAAATGAGGAGTTCATAAAAACTATTGAATAGCCGAGAGGTTCTTAAAAAGTACCTAAACCGAAGAAATTTACAAGCTGCTTTACGTCGCACCGACACAGATAAGGTTTATGGCGACGATGGGAGAGGTGAGGGCTAGGAGTGGGAAGGAAGCTACCGTGGCCGTCATTAAGGCACAGCCCCAGCATTTGCCATGTGTGAAAGTGGGAAACCACGGAAAATCATCTTCAGAGTTGCCGACAGTGGGCTTCAACCCACTATCTCTCGAATGCAAGCTGATAACTACGTGACCCAAACCGCACAATCACTTGCTCGGTAAAATGAAGAAATTAAGACTGCCTAAATAGCGACTATTCACTGACAATGACTTCCAATAATGATTGGTATGTATCCCATATCTAGTAGATTATACAGTATACTATATACTCTATATTTCGTCGTTGCACCTACAATAACCGCTATGTGAAATATTTCCATTTTAAAACTTTGGCTGGTAAATTTCTGTCATCCAAGATTCAATACTGTGTGAGCTATTTCAAAGAATTATCGTTCATGATACATGTGCTGCGGGTCAGCATTTATGCCACAACATTACCAGAGAGCGGATTTCGCAGGCGCAACGACGATTGTCAGCCGAAAAAAAAAAATCAAATAAATAGCAGGTAAAAGTGAGTTCGTTGACTAATTCATAACTGTATTCTTGCGTTACTGGACAAAGTATGCGCGATCAGAACCATCCCAGCAGTGTAGAAGAATTCTGTCCTTACATGAAAACAGGATCTACTTTAAATCTTGATATTCAAACACTCCGAATTGCATGCAAATTCGTAGGCAACCTGAAATATGGTCGCTGAAATCGGCTGTAGGGATATTTTCCGTGTAAAATTTCGCATGTGATCAATGAGTGATTTCAAGTAGTTGCTGTTAGCAACATTATGCTATGACGTTTCCTTGCAAAACAACTTGCAGAAGGCATGAGAAAAGTTTAATGGGCCTAGTAAGGGACATTCTTCGTGCTACTGGTAGAAAACTAACACTGTAGGGAAAGCAGTAGATAAAGGTTCTCATGTGAAGTACAGTTTCCCATATCACTGAAATTTAAGTTCGAAAATAAATATATTTTTTGGAAACAGTGACAGAATTTCTTAATATGCTCAGTGGCAGAGTCGATTGGTCGAAGTCTTGTTTCGACGTTCCATCTCGGCTTGTGGCCACGGTGTCCAAAATGAAACAATTCCGTGCCGTTGGCTTCAGTCATTTTTAAGCACATTCTGACACCCTGACGTCTTTTACGGCTTATCGGTTAGACCGGACGTTAAATAACATTTATTATTATTATTATTATTATTATTATTATTATTATTATTATTATTATTATTATTATTATTATTATTATTTCCGGCTCCGAGGCTAACTGATTAGTATGCTAAACTTTGGTTCAAGGGGTACTGAGTTCGATTCCCGGCCAGGAAAGGAATTTCAACCTTCATTTCCTCCAGCTCGGGACTGGGTGTTTCTGCTGTCTTCAAAGATTCTAGGTCAGACATCACAACGATAATAATAATAATAATAATAATAATAATAATAATAATAATAATAATAATAATAAATCATTCGAGAAAACCAAGTAAGTCATATGAAGAATTTTCCGCAAAAGTGCAACAAAGATAAAACTGAAACGGCATACGGGACAATCTCACTGGTGTCCTTTTTTTAAGTACTTTGGAGAAATAATTCTTCCTTCGAGATTAGACAGTCTGGCCAATACAGAAAGGGCCTCAAAATTTCAGAGGGCATTTAGACTAACATTGGCTTACTACAATAAACGAGTAATGTCATGTAAATTGAAACATTACACAACATTTGTACTACCGGAAGCTCTATAGGCTATGCATCAGAAATCTTAACTTTAGGAGGTCATTCTAAAATTGCATATACTGAAAAACAAGAACGTAAACTTCTTCGGAAACTTTTCGGCCCCCCACAAGAAAATGGAATTAGGATCAAAAGGCGAAATGCAGACCTCTATTGTCACATAGATAGTTTCATCAATACTGGAAGAAACAAGAGGAGACCTGAATGAATTGAAAATTCGGGAAGGCGACATGAGTAAACGCGAAGTCTTCAGGACCTCAGTCAATAAACACTAGCAGAAGGACTGGTACGAAGAGGTCAGAAGAACGGAAGAGGCAACACAGTGAGTTCATGAAGAGATTTTGGAAGAATAGGAAGGCGAAAGTCGTCAAGCCAGTGAACAAGTTCACCGGGCGAGTTGGCCGTGCGATTAGGAGCACGCAGCTGTGAGCTTGCATTCGGGAGATAGTGGGTTCGAACTCCACTGTCGGCAGCTCTGAAGATGGTTTTCCGTGGTTTCCCATTTTCACACTAGGCAAATGCTGGGGCTGTACCTTAATTAAGGCCACGGCCGCTTCCTTCCCATTCCTAGGCCTTTCCTGTTCCATCGTCGCCGTAAGACCTATATATGTCTGTGCGACGTAAAGCCACTAGCAAAATGAACAAGTTCCAACGCGCTCTATAAATGGGCATAACGAAATAATAATAATAATAATAATAATAATAATAATAATAATAATAATAATAATAATCAGAAAGGGCTGGACTTAGGATCTCCTCTGAAGAAACTAAGTACCTGACTAATAGCCCCACAGCTCCCCGCAGCGTGTCGAAAAGCACACGACCTGTACAGGAAAAAAGGCTATTCCAACGCAAACTTAACTTAAGACATTACAACACGATTATTAAACCCGAATTTCTCTATGGAAGTGAATGCCTGCGAGTTACTGGAAAGGCTGGTCTGAGAGAAGCAGAGAAGTTTGAAAGATAATGGGCTGAAAGGTCGTGGCTGGTTACGAGGACTAGAGGAACTATATCAGAAAACCGAATGAATGATGGAATCCATCTAAAAGCGACGACTTAAGTTCTACGGTCACCTATTTAGAACGGATGACAAGAAAACTAAGAAAACTTTTACCATACTCAACAGTAGACCTAAGACATGTGATAAAGTGGTTAGGGAGGTCAGAATGATATGAAGAAAAAAAATGAAATCGTGAAGACATTGTTAACAGATCAATAACTTCAAGGCCTTTCGTGAAGAAGAACGGGAGAAAAGCAGGTGGATAGCGGTAAGGAGACAGGCTGCCAGACAGAGAGGATACAAGGAAATTCGGCTGCAAAGAAAGCTTCTAAAAATGTCTAAATATTCCTTAATGTGGTTCTAATGTCCGTAGATGTCTAACAAATTAAAAAATAAACAATCATAATCATTTAATCAAATATTGTTCTTGATCACGTGTCCCTCATTGGGGATACATGCATAGCACTCAGTTTATTCTCCATGGGTTTTATAAAATATAAGGTTAGTTAAGTTTCTTCTTTTTTTTTTTGCTAGGGGCTTTACGTCGCACCGACACAGATAGGTCTTATGGCGACGATGGGATGGGTAAGGCCTAGGAGTTTGAAGGAAGCGGCCGTGGTCTTAATTAAGGTACAGCCCCAGCATTTGCCTGGTGTGAAAATGGGAAACCACGGAAAACCATTTTCAGGGCTGCCGATAGTGGGATTCGAACCTACTATCCCCCGGATGCAAGCTCACAGCCGCGCGCCTCTACGCGCACGGCCAACTCGCCCGGTAGTTAAGTTTCTATTCACCAATATCTTTACTTTCCAGTAACATATTTTTAATGAAGGGATTTGTAGTGTCAATTTCACCGATCAATTGCCGATCATTTGCTGCTTTTTTAATACTAAGTTGGACACAGGAATATGTATAGTCAGTTAATCCGTTCCTAATAGAATTAATTTTCAGTTCTTCCTACTGCAATCGTTTCTTCATTAGTGTTCAGCTTTCTCTGTGAATGTCGCTAAGTGGAAAACCATTCGGGAAATAAGTGAAATCCAAATCTGAGCCACAACGAACTTATTCCTAGTGTAGCAAAGAACAAAACAGGAAGTAATACACACACATGCTGAGTGCACCAACAAAACTGTCCAACATTGGCCGTGACATGTATTATGAATAAAAGACTGAGGTTAAGCCGATTTTGAAAGAGGTAAGACCTAAACCTGTTAGCTGTTATTTAGCAACACGAAGGATTTGAATGTGCGTGACATAAACACTACAGTATTGTCCCGAGCTGGAGAGCAGTTGTCGCAACAAGTTAATGCACAGGACATGTGGCGTCGATTGTTATGCAAGATCTTCGAAGCCAAGGCCTGGCCGAAGGACGCAGCAAAGAGCAGAATGATGTACATCTGAACTGCGCTTTCACTCGAAAACAGGAGCTCGAAGCATACATGACACTTAAAGAACAGTAATCGTCCATTTGAAATGGCGCAAACAACTTTCTAGATAACGTACAGGACAGTGGCGCAACCCTTCGAAAATAAGCCAGACAAATGATATCAGATTGACAGTGAAGAATCCTATTTTTCCCCGGTGATTTTCGATCATTTCATTCAATATGACAGAGAAGACCATCCCACAATTGTTATTTATTATAAATGGCCTTACTTATGAGAAAAAAATTACTGCAGACCGGATAGCTTGTAACCACACGGAAAAAATTAAAATAAATAGAAAATCACACAACTATTCGCGAGAAAAGGGCGAAATATAGTCTAAAATTTAATGGGGACAACCGGTGAACATTGAGTATAACGTAAGGAAGGTCGACAACAATTTTAGATGCTCCTTGCAGCGTTCTCTGACAACCGTTAAAATCTTGCCCACGCGCGAAGTAGGTGATGATGCCGCTTCCTGGCTTAATTAAATCATGTCTTGAGTTGACTACGTTACGCTACAAAATTTCTGGAGGACGTATTAGACTGCGTGACAGTTATATTTCTTGTTTCCATCTAGTATCGTCCTACAAGACCAATAATACCATATACTAGTATACAATAAATAACACGGTTAACTGCGAGTATTTGCTGACTGTTTAGGAAGTGTCCACAAAACATTTCCATATTCTAATTTACGTATCGGGTTGCTGAAATTTAACACAACTGCTTTTAAAACGTTCTAAAACAAAAACATGCACCAACACTTGGAATATGCATATGCTGTAGCATGCGTAATATGAAATCCTGCCCTTTGGTTCAAAGTAAGTTAAAATATAAAGAATACAATGAATTTGATGATGATACGTATTGTTTAATGGGCCCCATAATGAATTTGAACTAAAGAATGCTAAAATCCGATTCCCAGTTATCGGACTGGTTACACACACATTATCTGCGGACTTTTTAGCAATCTTCGAGATTCGTACTGACGGAACCGGGAGAGCCCCCTCCTTACTCCTCAAACCCGTATACAAATCTATCGCTAAAAAGTGCGCAGATAATACTATCCCTACACGAGGATGATGATGAAACAACACCGTGACAACTGTTTTCTGCCAAGTTGAATAATAATAAATAGTATTCAGTCCCATTACCGTTTATGGTTTACAGATAGAGGGCGGAATGCCGAAACTTTCCGTCTCACAGGAGTTCTTTTCCGTGCCGGTACATCTACCGACACAAGACTGGCGTATTTAAGCACATTCAAATATCACCGGACTGAGCTTGGATCGAACCCGCCAACTTGAGCTCAGCAAGCCACTGCTCTACCATCTGAGGCAGTCACTCTACCATAATTAAATGTGGCTATAAAGTGAAGACTAATTATAATATTAACTCTTAAAAGAGATGAAAAAGGCGTCATTTATAAAATATACTAGTAGTAATGTTTGCTTACAAGACAAACGTCTACAAAAGAGCCTTTATTTCTATTTCCAAAACTCAAGGTGTCTGTTAGAGCTATGCGTAAAGACCTATAATAGTTCTGACCCGGACGGTCGTTCTGAATAATTTTCTCATTTGAAAAGCAACAGACATAATAATTTACCACTTCCATTACCGGAAGAGCCCTTCTCAAAAGATGTTTTACGGTGCTCCATAAGCTCACTTTGTACTTCGATGGTTGGGTATCAGTGTCAGCCTCTAGATCAAACGCTGGCGAGTTCAAATCTAGCAAAGCCAGTCGGAATTTTAGGCAAAAAATAGTGTAGGATATCGGCGCTAAAAGATGTCTGCCGACACATTCGATATCTACCTGAGAAAAATTAATTAAAAACTCAGGAAAAGGTAAGCTAATACAGTTCTAGTTTATCTGACAAACGGTACAATAAAACGTAACGTCGAAATCGCCCGAATGCAGCCTTAACTACGTCTGATCAACACACCTGCACACGGAAGCTTAGGCCATACGATTATTATTATTATTATTATTATTATTATTATTATTATTATTATTATTATTATTAGCTTTGTAGTATCAGAAATTGAAAGTCAAATTCTTTGATATCTTCAAGACGTCAATTCATGTAAAGTTATATGAGTCTCATGCATTTAAGCACTCTTAAATATTAATCAACTTTCACAAACTTCGATCCCGTACCCTTGGTCACAGGAATCAGTACAATGTCACCGGTACACCAAGTACGTAGCAGTGCTTCAATGTCTCACCAGGTGGCTGTCTATGAGGAAAAGTCACTAATGCGGCAAAGTTGCTCGCTCATAGGAAGCTCGGCAGATGTGTACGTATGCAGATGCAGAATATTAAAATGCCTTTCAATTTAGTATTTGTTTCATATTGTTTACAGTTTAACGTTGCACTAAAACGTAGACGAGTTTCGGTGGCGATGTAATGACAAAGATATTGAATGTAGCAGTCACTGTTTTAAAGAGAACGAATGGACACAGCGGCTAGTTTTTGTTAGCCTTGCGGTTCTACATTGGGGAGGCGGAGCGGCTGGTCCCAACCGTCGGCTCTCTTGAGAATGGTTTTCCGTGGTTTTCCATTCTCCTGCACTAAGGCAAATGCGCGGGACAGTTCCTAGAATATATACCACGGCCGCCAACCATCTTACCTTCACCACAAATCTCCTATAACACAAATCACCTGGCCTGAGAGACGGCGTCACCGTCTAAGAGGCCCGCCTCACCCATTAAGGGAGGCATGAAAACACTGAGTAGAAGTAGTAGTAGTAGTAGTAGTAGTAGTAGTAGTAGCAGTAGGAGTAGTAGTATAGTGCACAACGCTGTTACATTTTAATGCATCTGCGTCTTTTCAACAAGTTTGTTTAGATTCTAACCAGCCCTACCGTAATAGTGTGCCAATATACAAAATCACCAACAAGAAACACTGCTTCATCCGACCACAAAATGTGTCAGTTTCGGTAAACCTCTCAACGAAGAAAAAATCCCTATAAATTCCATCCTTCTACCACATTCATCAAGAAGTTCTTAAGCTGGTGGATACATGGACAAATGTTCAATATTCATAGCGAACAACGGAATTGCAATTCGATGTCGAAATCGCCTTGGAGTGTTTATAAGCATATGCGAGATGTTAATTTTCCGAGTGTCGTCATGTTTTGTTGCACTGTCAAACTTGCTGTTTTTATTAACTAGCCAAAGTGTTTTTAACACTAAATAACACTGTTAAAAATTTACGTTTAATATCCCGACTAATATTCGATATCCTTCCTAATTTTCTTTTGTTAAGAAAATTCTACTTTTTTTTTTCTTTTTTTTTTTCTAAATTCAACTGGTTATGCGCGTGGCGGATAGGCCCAAAGCGTGTTTGACCCCCGATAGCTATTTGTTCTAACTTTCTGTAGCCTGCACGGCACAAGTAGGTCATAACGTAGCAGTATCTCCTCCTTTATGAACCATTAATTTAAACTTTCCTTTTCAGTGACATAGGGAGGCTCTATGAGTGGTCGAACTGGTCGCAATCAGCTTGCATTGTCCTCAAGTCAGAGCGAATTCCCAGGGGACAGTTTGAGCAATTATGTTCTTGTGTACCGGCAGACAGTTTTAAGTCTTTCAAGGGAAACTGTCTATCTGCTTCCATAAAACCTACCTCAGTGGCGCAGTCGGTCAGAAATTGTTCTTGCTTCCAAAGTAATAGGTTCGATCCTGGTTGAGAGCGATGGTATTAGAAAGTGTTGACAGCTCCGAATTGTTGGCTTTCAGCATATTAAATAAACCGTAATAGACAAAATTACGGTACTTCAACGCCTTTTAAGATCTCTAGCAACTGAACGGGCGTAAAGAAAATAACTTTACTGTGATTCTTCTTCTTCCCGATGCATCGTCATGGAAAGAAGCTCGCATAAGAAGGTTGCCATAGTTAGCAATTTCATATTAGATCTAGTGCTTTAAAAAAAGTGCATCAGTACTCAAAATTACATCAGTACTTTTTATGGAAATCTAGTAACTAAAACTGAGGTTACGAAACAAATGTGATTAATTAATATTTATAGTTATAATAAAAACAATAGTGTTTAAAAATGTTATTTCTACTGTTCCTATGCGTTCGTGTGAATAACCGGTGAATCCCCTAATCTAAACCAAATCCTCCTGGTGCAACAGTCCCCACGGGACAGCAGCTTAACCCGAAGATCTGAAGATTACGAGAAGTCGTGCGGTTGGCATGTCGAATCGTCTCGGCCGTTATTCTTCGTTTCTAGACCGGGACCGCTATCTCACCGTCACATTGGTCCTCAATTGTAATCACGCAGGCTGAGTGGACCTGGAACCAGCCTTCAGTTCCACGTAAAAATCCCTGACCTGGCCGGGAATCCACCCTAGGGTCATCGGATAAGCGGGAAGCACGTTACCTCTATATACCACGGGGCCGGTAATTCCCCTAATGCTTAGCTTATTTCAAAAGATGAGTGATGTTTAAATTATCCTTCATAGTTCAGTCTTATATTGTTATTTTACAACGGATAAATTATATCTTAACATGACATTTTCACTTTGTTTCAAAAAAAAGAAGATAATTTCAATAAAACAAGTAATACGGTATATATAATCTAACACTATTTAACTGATACTGGAATATAGAAATTTTGTTGTTATCATTTTCAAGTTAATATTTAAGAAAACGGCGGTAACCATGACATATTCAACGCAAAAGTTATAACGAAAATTTGAGTAATACGTGACCTAAAATACATAATCACATATAGAGCTTTATGATTATGATTCACAGACAATACGGATTGTATCAAGGGGTAAACAGAAATGAAGTGTGCGACCTATCCATTCTTAATTCATGCAAATATTTTGCCCTCAAAACGCAAGTAAAATTAAATCTATATAATGAATAGTAGCATTATAAAATTATGATATTCAGATAAAAAGTAAACATGAGCTGTATTGTCAACAGCAAATACTTTAAATTACTGTAGGTGACGAACTATCAAAAGTTTGCAGTATGTGAGATTTTTCCAATGTTACAAGCGATACATAATTAACTCATTTTCCGATCTCACGTTGCTACATTGTCCAACAGTTTGCTCTATAATTTATAATATTACGTGGGAGAGCTTGGTGGTAGTACTCACTGAATTACATGAACTATAGCCGACTGATTTCTTTCGATGGGAAAAATCTGCAACCGATTGAACTCCATCTTTCACCTTCGGTGATTTTGAGAGTCTATAAGGAAAATACTGTACTATCTCCACAGACTGCTATGGCCGCACATTCAATGGAAGTAAAGAAAGGTTTTGTATAACTGTTCTAACATAACGTGTAGCAAAATACTACAGCAACTTTACGCGCCAAAGGCCACGAATCCAATCCTGACTGAGGCAGATCGTATTATGTGAGGGTCATTACAGACATTAGATGTACCAATACGTTAGATAACTTTCACATTGCAAAAGTGCATCCCATATGGATCAACAAGAAATGTTACTGACTAAGCGAGTTTGCTATACGGTGCACACGTCGTGTAGTTGTAAGACTGCATTCAGTATATGATGGGTTCGAATCCCACCAATGGCAGCCCTGAACATATTTTTCGTTATTTGCCTATTTTCACACAAGGCAAATGCTGTGGCTAGACCTTAATTAAAACCACAGCTACATCCTTCCCATCGTCGCTGAAAACTTATCTACGTTAGTTTCATGTAAAAGCGAGCCAAGAAAATATATCCATATCTATTTACATACAGATGCGAACATAGTTCAACAACGACTTCATACCTATCACTCTAAGGATGAAAGATAATATCAATATTTTACTCCTCAAAACAACCACCACCGAGCAAGTGGCCGCGCGGTTTGGGTCATGTAGCTATCAGCTTGCATTCGGGAGTTAGTGAGTTCAAACCCTACTGTCGGCAGCCCTGAAGATGATTTTCCGTGGTTTCCCATTTTTACACCAAGCAAATGCTGGGGCTATACCTTAATTAAGGCCACGGTCGCTTCCTTCCCTACCGAGCTCGATAGCTGCAGTCGCTTAAGTGCGGCCAGTATGCAGTATTCGGGAGATCGTGGGTTGGAACCCTACTGTCGGTAGCCCTGAAAGTGGTTGTCCGTGGTTTCCCATTTTCACACCTTAATTAAGGCCACGGCTGCTTCCTTCCTACTCCTAGCCCTTTCCTGTCCCATCGTCGCCTTGAGACCTATCTGTGTCGGCGCGACGTAAAGCAAATTGTATTCTTTTTTAAGCAACCACAGCTACAAAACCTAAGGTTAGTTGAATAATCTTCTCTTAGCGTCATATGAAAGGGCAAGCATGAGGTGACGATTCCAGGTGTTCGCGTTCACTCGTGTGTACAGCACACTCTTCTTTTTAAGGATAAAAACAGGACTACTGTCAGGAATTTGTGCAAAAAATCTACCACTGAAATGCTGGAGCATTAAAAACAAAGTCAGAAGACACTAAATAAATTTACCATTAACCAGAGCGATTACTGCCAATAAAATCACACACAAATTACTAACACGAATAAAAATAGCTCACCGGTGCATTGCTGAGATAACAGACAAAGTGTGACTGGCCAAATGCCAATTATTTAAAAGGAGTTGAGTTGGATGAAAATCGCGGTATGGTTCATTAAATCTAGTGTAACAAATGTGCAGTGTAACTACATCGCAAGCTGCATTTATGGCCAATTAAATACAATGAGAAAAATGTAATAGCATGTATATGCGCACTAGAGGCAATATGAATGTTCTTAAAGCTTGTCAACCCTGACCCAACTGCAGTCACGTGCATATAACGTGGGGAATAAGACGATTTCAGAAGAGTAAGACGTTCCTAAAATGCAGAAACTATGATAAACATATTAGGCCCAAAATAAAATTATGTTTAAGCAAATATCTTCTACCGGAATCAGTATGCTTTAACCTTCCAGCAGTCATGATGACAACATCCGGTATGTTAATACCGGATATGTAATAATGGAATGTATGATAAAAGCAACGATTTCCATCCGGTCTCCACTGATCTGTGTCGGTGAAATGTCGTCATCTACCATCAGAACGGGATGAAAATTTGTCACATTATGCTATCACAGAATGATGCTGACAGTCCTAACTAGGTAAGGAAGTGTCTACAGTTGAGTAATCGGATCACGACTTAAGAAGTCATTTCCTTACCAAACATTACAGCTAGGAATAACGGAGCCCTTTTACTGTTTGAGACAGTACCTACCTGTTTTCTTGTTCCCTCGGCGACTACGGCGCAGTGTGGATGCCGCACGATGGATACTTGGCTTAGCCAAATATTTTACATTTTTACGTTGAGATTTCTTCCTGCGTACAGGGCGGCGTCGTGGTACAGGCGATACACCAATTGGGACGTAGGTCTCATCCTCTGTGTCTGAATCGTGCTCCGATGCAGAAAGTTCGTCGCGGGATCCAGCGTCAAAGTCACCAGAAATGCACTCGTATAAGCCTTCATCTTCATCGTCCTCACTCGCTGCCGAAGCGATAGCCGCAGCAGGGGCAGGAAGAGGGACTGCACACGAGTCACGAGGGGAACAATACTCTCGGATCTCCAGAACTTCATACCGCCGAGCTGGGGGTCGACCACTTCGACGTTCGGGAGGTACAAAAATCATGGGATCCAATTTAAGAGCGCGGAGGCTGCGGGGCGGCCGGCTTATCACTACCTGATATAAATCAGACCGCGCTGTACCAGCGCCATTCTGGTGTGTTCTCTTCCGTCCCGATGATCTAAGTCCACCACTGCCCTTCTTCTTACGACTACTGACCCGTCGAACAGATCCACTTGTTCGCTTAAAATAACCATCACGACTTACGCTAGGCTTCGGTTTAGGTATGGCTTTTTTCTTGCGAAAGAATCCACCACCTCCAAAACCACCACTATTTGAAGGTGGAGGCGAAAAGTCTGTCAATTTAGGTATAGAGATCGAGAAAGAAAATCCAGAGTCCTTACTCGAGCAAAGGGGATCGTTAGAACCCCGCGAGGATAAAGTTTTACTAGTTGAATTTGTCTGAGTGGATGAAGAATGTGTCCGACTGATGACATTAGGATGAGCAATAATGAACGGAGTAGGTGACATAGGTCGTGGTGGGGGATTATGGAATCTACGACTGCACATCACATTTTCCTCCCTTCTGTCCTTGAGGGCACTATCTAGCGAGTGGTGGGCTCTCCTCCCAGCTGCAGCGTCCGCGCCGGTGGAACATGATGGCGACGGTAGGCGGGGCAACTCGAGGCTCCGAGGTGCCATAGCAAGAGGCGCGTCCATCCAGATCCGTCCTAGGCTCACGCTAAGCGCTGAGTCTTCTAGCACCAATGATGAGGGCGGCGGCGACGGTCGGAAGCAGCGGCGCCGTGTAAACACGGGCGAGCCTTCGAATTTGAGGATCTCCACAGAGGAAGAATCGGGACTGGCGGTACTTTTCCTCCTAGGAGGAGGAGTAGGTGGTTTCTCCCTATCTCGCATACCACGAATCCATTGATTATAGCCAATTACAAGCGAGTCCGGAGACTCTTCCGTCACCCCTACGGCAGCACTCACTAAAGGCTGCTTGCTTTCTGGAACTGGTTTCGCATGCTTTCCTTTGCCTCGATCTAGATAGTTCCTCTTTATGGAGATCCTCTTGAATGATTCGCTCCGCTTAAACGACGACTCGGCACGCTCCTTCTTCTTGCGGCCGCCGCCCATTAGGCGGCGTAGGTTCTCCAACGTGATGGGTTTCATACTTTAAAGACATCCATCACCCTGGCGAGTGCCAACAACCCCTCGCAGCCGCTCGCATCGCCCTCCAACACTCACTTCTCACTCCACACTAACTTGCACTAAGTAACAGAGTAAGTTGATAACACGCCACTTGTTTAGTATGTCGCTCGCGCACATCTCACACACGACTGTTTGGGTCACGGCAAGAACACAGACTGAGCCAGCGAGCGAGTGAAAGCAGCGAGCGAGCGGCTCACACTGAGTGAAGCAAGCGCGGCAACAGGCCTTGCCCAGGCTACAACCTTCAACAGGCACTGCCTGTCCGGGTACAAGGTCACAGCCCACCACAATTATTACAGCAGCTCCATCAGCGGCCAATGCCAAGAGATCAAAGCACTCGGACGACACCCACACGGGACAAACACGACAAGACAGAGTGAGGGTTGCTCGTCTTGGTTACAGACTGCACTGCTACAAGAGTATGTGCTGGAGCAGCAGTCGGCTTGCTGCGCCCCAGGGAAGGCAAGAGGAGAGGAGAGCGAAGAGCGGAGGATGAGGACTAAAAACCGGAACGCTGGTCCACTGTTGCCGAGTGGTGGGGCCTAGCCGACCAGCTCTCAGGGCAACATCCCGCTCAGTGCTGCCTGATTGACTGCCACATATGCATATTCCCAGGTGCAGGGCTAGTAGAATAAACTATTTCTACTGCATTTTAAAAATAGCCGCAACATTGCGAAAATCTGTCAGTCAGAACTGTGTAATCGATATTTTGCTATCACTGCAACTGATCTGAACTAACAAGTAATGTACCAGCCATGCTGTGGCCGATACCTTCCTGAGTTTAACAGTTTGCGAGAGAGACACATTTGTTAAGTACATACACATGCAGACGATGATGACTCATTATGTAGTATCTTCAAAATTTCCTGCTAATACATAAGGCATGAGCAGAAAATTCAAGTACTATACTCCATTTCCTTCAAATTGAAACACTATCGATTGCCGAGATTATACTTTCTGGAAAGGAAAGTAATGAAAGAGTCAGATTAAACAGTCCATCCTGGTATTATTTTCAGAAATGACGGGATTCAGCACAAAATGTTTTAAAATTTATACTTAAAAGGCTGCGACTATAGGGGTCAGTTTTCAGTAATATGAAGTTTTCAGAGCGTGAGTGGAAAGTGAACATACTATTCCTATTACAATTTTATTGTATTCATTTTTATTAGACATTATTTATATACTGTAAATACGTCCCACGAATCTGGCGAACCACCAGCGAGTACATCTGTGGGATGTATTTAATTACAGCAGATACACTTGACATATTGATCTAAGTTCGTTTGTGGGAGCAGGTAAGGCAAATGGAGGAAAACAAGTGACTTAAGACAATAATGGACTAGGTCGTCCAAGGAAAATAAGCAGATCTACCACACGAAGGTTAGACTCAATTTTTAACTTTTTTTTTTGCTAGGCGCTTTACGTCGCACCGACACAGATAGGTCTTATGGCGACGATGGGATAGGAAAGGACAAGGAGTTGGAAGGAAGCGGCCGTGGCCTTAATTAAGGTACAGCCCCAGCATTTGCCTGGTGTGAAAATGGGAAACCACGGAAAACCATTTTCAGGGCTGCCGATAGTGGGATTTTTTTAACTATTAAAGAGGTGTACATTTTTAAGGGTCAAAAGCGCTAGTTGCGGGAGACGTACAGTTAATCCACAGAGACTTGCAGACTGGACAATGAAAGGCTTAACAGTCTACAATGAAGATGTATACAATGTACTGCTTGTTAATAATAATAATAAACGTATAGCCTCAGATACCCAGCGCTACATTTTAATTTGACGCCATCTGGCTGTCTGCTCGGCCTACTAGATGAAATAGTAAACGGAATCTTTCTAGGGTAATACATTAACATACCTCACTGCAGACTGCCAACGGCCGTAGCCGTGTTGAAACACCGGATCCCGTGAGATCTCCGAAGTTAAGCAACATTGGGCGTGGTCAGGAGTTGGATGGGTTGCCAGGCGCTGTTGGTGAGGGGTAAGGGAATGGAGGAGCGGAAAGGAACTGGCCACCCTACCGCACGTAAATTCCGGCTCAGGAACACCTCTGCGGAGGTTCGGACCTGCCTTCGGGCAGAATAACCCTTACCTCACTGCAGACTGATAACTATTTCAAGAGGACGTACAACTACTACAGGCAACTATCCTCTCCCTGCAAACCCACAAAAACTGTTTTCAATTTTCAATGTCAATAAAAGTAACGAACAAAACGCCTCATTTATCTGCTGCAAAAATAATTGGTCTTAAAATATATTAGCTAGTTGGCAGTTTTATAATATGAATAACTTCTTTTGTTGTAATGTTCCAACTTTTAAAGTTCTTATATCGTATATTTTTACTACTGCCAATAACACTACGTGTTCTATAACAAATGGTTTTAAAAAATGCTATATGTTTAATGTCGCACCGACACACGAAAGTCTCATGGCGACGATGGAACAGGACAGGGCAAGGAATGGGAAGGAAGCGATCGTGGCTTTAAGCTACCCCAGCATTTGCCTGGTGTGAACATGGGAAACCACTGAAAAATATCTTCAGAGCTGTCGACAGTGGGGTTCGAACCCACTATCTCCCGAATACAAGCTCACAGCTGCGTGACCCAAACCGCGTACCAACTCATTCGGTATAGTTACAACACAGCAATAATTAGGAGTACTGCATAATAAGCAACTGTGCATTAAATTATTACGATACTGTCCTTTATTATTATCTAGGGAATTTAATTTTGTCCCTTATTTTTATCTCAAAACATATGACTTTACAGTTTAATCAGCTGTTACCCTCCTAATAAATAATACACTTTTTTGGTAAGGCATAGAAATACATCCTTAGAATCCCCTGCCTGAAGTAAGAGGTGAGTAAAACGGGGTCCTCCATACCGGAGCTCTCAAAATTACTGGAAGCGTGGGGTGATAACTACGAAGGCGCTAACCTAGTGTAACAAACAAACAAACAAACAAACAAACAAACAAACAAACAAACAAACAAACAAACAAACAAACAAACAAACAAACAAACAAACCCCACGATACTACAGTCCTGATGGGCCTTGGCTTACTAAGCGACCGCTGCTCAGCCGAAGGCCTGTAAGTTACGAGGTGTCGGTGGTCAGTGCGACGAATTTTCTCGGCCGTTATTCTTGGCTTTTTGGACCGGAGTCGCCATCTCACATCAGACAGATCCTCAATTCTAATGGCCTAGGCTGAGTACTCACGGAACCAGCCTTCATGTCCAGGGGAAAATCCCCGTTCTGGCCGGGAATCAAACCCAGGGCCTCCGGGTGAGAGGTAGGCATGCTACCCCTAGACGGCTGGGCCGGCAACTGAATGTACAACCGTTTCCATTTCCTTGTTCCAGAACCCGCAATTCTATTTTTTCCTAGCCGATCTCCCTTGGTTAATTCTAGTTGTTTGCTAAAAACGACAGGAGCCTACATGTACTATTAGTTTTTTCAGGTCAGCAGAGTCTTTCATTTTCACACCTTTCAAGATCCATTCCCTTCTCTTGCCGATACCGTAATGCTTCGAGGATTCGGATCTGTTCCATTTTGTCCTATTAGACCTATAACTGTTAGAAGTCGATATTATTATCTCGTTGCATTTCCCTTTCACCACCACTATCAAAATTCAAAGCGGCATGTTAGAAAACGAACGTTATTGGATGTACACGTCCTTCCTTTAGCGCCATACATCAACTGCTGAAGTAGTGTGTGATGTCCAACCCGTTACTATGTAGGGCCATTAGATGTTGCGTAATAGTGATTCAGTACGTGCACTCGTAGGAAATGCCACCTGCATCAAGTTTATTGGCTACAGAAGCTAACCTGCCAGCTGTGAGGTGAATATTAACATTTCTCCTCAGAAGTCTCAGCTATACACTACTGCACAGAAGATGCAGTAAGGTATATTGTGATGAAACATGCAAGCACAAGGTTAAGTTAATGCATATTAATCAGCAGGAATCATTCCCTTCAAGGTGGCTGAATGGTCGGCGCACTGGGTCAGTTTAGGGTTCGATTCTCCTCCGGGGCAGGAATTTTAACCGTTTCTGGTTAATTCTTGAGGACTGGGTGTTTATGTTGTCTTAATACATATGTTTATTTTCATTCAATATATCACACTTAAAACCACCACAGAAATATGCAATAGTGAATACAGCCCTTCCCATAGGATTGGCATCAGAAAAGGTATCGGTCGTAAATTTGGGCTAAATCCATACAAAATGCCAATCCCAGATAATTGGGAGAAGGCCAAGATGAATAGTAATAATAAGAAGGAGTAGTAGAAGGAGAAGAATAGCGTCCTTCAAGACGAAGGGATGCGGTGTTACAGGGGATATTTTATCTCATTTTGCTACTTTTAGGATTTTAATCCTATTTTAACCATATTGGGTGATAACTACGGAGGCGGTAACCGAGTGTAACAAACAAACAAACAAACAAACAAACAAACAAACAAACAAACAAACAAACCAACCCCACGGCGCTACAGCCCTGATGGGGCTTGGTCTACTAAGCGAGCGCTGCTCAGCCGAAGGCTTGTAAATTACGAAGTGTCGTGTGGTCAGTGCGACGTATCTTCTCGGCTGTTATTCTTGGCTTTCTAGACCGGACTCGCCGTCATGCTCCACGCATTTAAATCTGTCTAGTTCCACTATTATCTATCTTTACATATTAGTAAGTGCATGTTCAAAAAAACACCCCCTACAATACAATTTTAACGAGGTCAGCTAAAACCAGGCTACCATAGACTGATGTGCATAGAAACAAGATTTATTCTTTTGGGTATATTCTGATTTAATCAATTCTGGTTTTAGTGATCTCAGTTATAGTGAACCTACATCAGTGGTCCTCACTTTCATCTATCTTATCCGACCTCTCTTGGTCAACTCTTGTCCTTTTAGGACTCCCACGGTATTACGAGGCGTAGGCAATCTTTCATTTTCACGCCCCTCGTGGACCTTAACTTTCTTTGGCCGATACCTTCATTTTTCGAAGGGCCGGGTCCCTTCCATTTTTTCTCTCTGATTAGTGTTATGCAGAGGATGGTTGCCTAGTTGTACGTCCTCTTAAAACAACAATCACCACCACCACCACCACCACTGATATTAAGGGAATAAAGTGTGTCACGACAGAGACTCGCATTTCAAAATGTATGGACAATCTGGTATCTGGTGTATGTAAAGCCAAAATCTGTCCGATAATAATGACGTTAAAGACGGATTTTACAATTTTAGTGAATTTCGAATATAAAGACCCAAGAGACCATAGAAGTCCATTGCAAACAGTGTATTTCCCTCGGAAAATTTTACATACTACTTTTAAAAGCGATGTTAGTCGATCTCTTTGCTTCAAAATTCATGGTAATTTTCAATGCATTTCAAAATCTTAAACAAACTGAAAACCCTGAAGGTTTGAGGATATTCTTCCTATTTTTTAACACTTCCACCACAAGCATCACAAGGAATATAAACCAGTACTGGACTACTGGATGTACTGTGCTTTCTATGGCGTTAAGGACTAATAAACGAGATGAAGAAACGATTGGTTAAAACCTAAGATAAACCGTTATAATAATGAATAATGTTATTTGTTTACTGTTCCTTTGATTCATACATATTTTAAGAGACGCCGGGGTGTCGGAATTCTGTCCCAATAAACTTTTTAACCTGCTTGATGCCAATGACATGGATTTGCCGCATTTAACACCCTAAAATGCCACTGGCCTCAACCGAGATCGAAACCACAACCATAGGAGCTATGTATGTCTGAATCGTTGGCTGAACGGTCAGCTTATTGGCCATCGGTTTAGAGGGTCCCGGGTTCGATTCCCGGCCGGGTCGGGGATTATCACCTTAATTGGTTAATTCCAATGGCACGGGGGATGGGTGTATGTGTTGTCTTCATCATCATTTCATCCTCATCACGACACGCAGGTCGCATACGGGCGTCAAATAGAAAGACCTGCACGTGGCGAGCCGAACTCGTCCTGTGATATCCCGGCACTAAAAGCCATACGACATTTCACATTTTTTCATAGGAGCTATGTTTCTGAGATAGACGCTTTCGAAACCGAATCGTACCCCAAAGTTCTCAGCCTGATCATCATGTTAATATTCTCTGCAATGAATACGAGTACAGTCCCTCCGGATAACAGGAACAAAACAAGTAAGTTGAGATCCGTACCATGGAACCCAGCGTTGAGAGGGCGGCGGGTTGTCCATTCAGCCAAGGAGTCGGACTGACTCGGCCCACACAGAAAGTTTTAAATAACAGTTTCCATTTCATTTTCACAACGAAATGTAATGTTGAAAGGGTATTTTCATTAAAACCGGTATGTTATTGTGAGACTGACAGGTGAATTATGCCTAGGAAGGAGTAAAAAGTAAGCGAGCAAACAAGGAGGCAGGCAGTGAAAAAGAAAAAGAAAAAAAAGCCAACCTTGTATTAAGATGGTGAGCAGCTGAGCACTCACCTTGCAAACTGAGCTCTCTGGCTCGCTTGCCTTTAAAACAAGTCCCTTCCTCGGTCCTGCTCAGATCGTATCAGGCTAGTATACAACGGCACATTCTTGGCCCATCGTGACAACAACACAGTAGGCAGGGGTGAACAATTAACAGTTTATCCAGGCAACCAGTCACTTGGATAGGGGTTAAAAATATTCTAAGATCATTTACATGCCGTTAAACGTGCATAGCACAGATAGATCTACAGCAGCGATTTCCAACCATCCGTGTTGTGACGTCAGAGCACGATTCTCCGCTTGGAGAAACAGTGAGAGCAAAAGCGAAGACCTGTGGCGGATAATGCGTTTGGTGTGTGTGCGCTCAGTTTAGTCTGTAGTCATAATTTCCACGAACAGACCATCGATTCCGATGACATTTCTTTCAGTCTGGGAGGATTTGTTCGTCTTTATGGACATGAAAACAAATTCAATCTATAAAGACATTACCCGCCTCACGCTGCTGAATATGATAAATGTCAAGAAAAAGGATGTGTTCATATAATAATGAAACTTAAAGGTAAATTGCTACAGGACACAAAAGAAGAAAAGACCACTCAAGTAGTGAATCTGCTATTTCGAAAGGAAATCAAGACGCATTAAAGGTGTCTAAAAAGATACCTGATTACTTAATTATAACAGCATTATTCCTACACAATGCTGTACTATTTTCCTGTACGCCACTGGTCCGACAGGGTTTTGCGGTACGATGAGCTTTGCAGTGCCTGGCTGCCTAGCTACGGAGAACGAGAGCAGTAGACCATGAAGAGACGCAGCATTTCGTTGAAGTTACTGATCTACAGTGATTTTGCAATAGGAAAGGCTCAGAACTTGGAACGCAGCTGTCGAGGCCGCTTGATGTACTGTAAAACTAACCACGGAAATCCATTTTCAGGACTGTAGAGTGGCGGGGGTTCACTTTGTTTTTATACAATTTGTTTTACCTCGCACCGACACAGATAGGTCTTATGGTGACGATGGGATAGGTAAGGGCTGGTGTGAAAATGGGAAACCACGGAAATCTATCTTCAGATCTGCCGACAGTGAAGTTCGAACCCACTATCTCCCGGATGCAAGCCATCTCGCACGGTGCGGGGGTTCAAACTACAATACTCCCTCCTAGATATAATTCACCTGTCAGTCTCGCTCGGTCACCGGGAATGTACAGTATGTGCATACATTCTCCTGCTAAGGCCACGCTTCCGTTTAATGAAGGTGTACATTCTTCATTTATTTACACCACACACTCTAAAACACGTCAACATTATCAGAATACATTAAACTAATCAGTAATCTGGTCACTTTTCTTACCGGTAGAGTAACACTCGAATGCACGTCGAACATTATCAGAAGACAGACGTTTTCTTACGGGTACAGTACTATACATTCTCCAGCTGTCAAATATAGCGTTTGCAATTGTCTTACTCTTGATTGCCTGACTTTCCACAAAAACGTTAACCTCAGAAATTACAACGAACATATTCGAATCATTCGTACGTAGGGCAAATTCCTCAAACCCCTTTAAAATTTCTATCATCTTCATACGTCTTCAATATACGCTCAACCGTTTCTTCTCTTCTGTCGCGAGAGCTACTGAACCACAGGTGGCAAATTCCGGGCGCTGTGAGGCCCACTTGTCGCACCTACAGACATGTCCAATGGGTTCTCTTTCTGAACTTTTGTTTCCATCTTTTCACTAATTGCGGGCACGAGTCAGTTAGGCCTAGATCAAATGGCTTTATTGGCTTGGAGGCAAGGATATAACACATTTTCTGAGCTTAAGGACGGTCCTTTTAATGCAAAACGATTGTTTTCAAATATGAATTAAAATGTAATTTGTAAGTTAATTGCGAAGGGCGCCACAGAAGGACATAGCTGGCGACATCGTGCCCGCGCGCGCCGCGTTGGATAGGGCTGGTCTACAATGTATACGGTGGTTAAAATGCTGCTAAACGATCCACTAGGAGGATTTGAATTTTTCCGTTTTAAGAGCATATTTTGGTTTCCATTTCCGCGTTCGACAGTTTCTGCCTAATGCAGACTGGTTCGCATTACACTTTACGAGCTAATTTTCCGACATTGAGCAAGTTGGCCGTGCTGTTAGGGTCGTGTCGCTGTGAGCTTGTATTCGGGAAATGGTGGGTTCAAATTCCATCGTTGGCAATACTGAAGATAGTTTTCCGTGGTTTCACATTTTCACACCAGGCAAACGTACCTTAACTGAGGCCACGGATGCTAACGTCCCAATCTAGTCCTTCTTTCATCAATGCGTCGCCGAAAACCTTCGATGTGTTCGTGTGACGTTAAAACGATTATAAAAAAGATTTTAAAATCCAACAAAGGCAAGTTTCCGCTTAACAGAAGGTCTTTATTTTACAAGTTGCTTTACGTCGCGCCGACACAGATAGGCTTATGGCGACGACGGGACAGGGAAGGGCTAGGAGTGGAAGGAAACAGCCCGCAGCATCTGCCTGGTGTAAAAATAGGAAACCACGGAAAACCCATCTTCAGGCCTGCCGACGGTGGGGCTCGAACCCACTATCTCCCGAATACTGGATACTGGCCGCACTTAAGCGACTTCAGCTATCGAGCTCGGTGGGAAGGCCCTTTTAACACAGGCTTTACCGTATTAACAAACAAAAAAGTGGCAAATTTACAAACAAACAAAAAAAACCGCAATGTACCAGACACACTAAAGATCGCATCATCACCTATCCAAACGCAGCCCTTGACACTATGGACGTAGTTAATTGAAAATTGACTTAACTCGTTACCAATGTATTTATTTGTGTACGTATATGGCAGAACTGGCAATTCTATGGGTCAACGATTCAAAGTAGCGATGATCTGTTCTAGGTAGCATCTTGCAAGGATTGTTGCTTACGATCTCCATCCGTAATAGTCGCCCTTATACTGTACATTGGAGATTTAAAAACTAGCATTGATATATCACCGTAGCGCCTGCGAAAACCGCTTTGTGATGATATTTTGAGAGAAATACTGACCCGCAATACATTTATCGGTATAATGAAAAGCGCGAATTCTTTGACAATATTCGCACAATATTGAACCTTAAATGACAGAAGCATACCGACCAAAGTAATGAGCTAAAATATTTTACATACTGGTTTTTGCAGGCACACCGATATGTTCCGGTGTGACAGTGAAATAACACCATTTTCAGATATTTGGACAGAACAGAAACATATAGGGCCTACCGGTTAAGACAACATCTTTCACCCTGAGTAAGCCCGGACTTGTTTAGTGAGAAATGTGTTCCTAGAGAAAGCCTGTCACCGCTATTTAGTCATCAAAAGCAAACAAGCTTTTAGTTTTATATGGATACTGAAGTCATGATAAGGGCCACGGGGTTCTAAATTATGAAGAGTCCGAACCAAGGAACGAAACGTTTTTCAAATATTTCACAATTTTTGGTCGGGATTCGAACCGCAGACGCCTTCGCGTGAAGCAAGTGATGTTATCACTCTGCTATCTCGCCCTCCAGTTAGAGCATCTACTTCCTTTCCGGGTAGTTTGATCGTTAACACAGACTAACATAGCAGGTGCCGATGGTGGAGGTTATCACTTCAAGCCGAAGAACTTACAAAACCCCAACTTCTTGCAACTCAAGCTAGTACCAATTAAGTTAAACTCCTACTACACTCTGATTCTGTATGGTCCCAGTGGGAGCTAATGGGTTAAAATACTTGAACTAACTGGGAAACACAAATGTGTACGCAGAGAAGAAATAATGGAGAAGCCCTGGTTGCTCATCGCCCAACTAAAGCTGGAAATGGTTACAAAACAAAATTTCTCGCTATCATCAATGTTCCAACACGATGCTAATCAGGCAGATAGTAATCTAGAAACTGTTACCGAAAAACAATTGGTAAAATCCTGGACATTGAGTAGAAAACTGGATATTCTTCAATTCCACGCGACAGCGTAGAGATAGAGATACGACATAAACGCCTAGTAAGTGGGAGTCAATTAGGTAACTAGCAGAACAATGCTGAGAATTTTCTGTTAAAACGCTAACAGCATACAGTGCGCGGGAATTCAACGCGTCTTATGATGAAACGAGTCGACTTAATTTGCGGCGTGTATATATCAGATTATGATAACAACTCTACAATTGTACTGTAATTCGTCAACACCGGTGTTGTGCATGGTGCGCAATGTCGTCCAATACTAAACGCAAGCTTACGATTAACTTATATTGGACTGTCCGTAAAGTAATGGGCGATTTCATGATGGAAAGAAACATATCCTATCCTATAAAAATGGTACACCCCAGCATTTACCTTCTGTGAAAATGGGAAACCACCTACAGGGCTGCCGACAGTGGGTTTCGAACTCACTACCTCCCGGAAGCAAGCTGATAGCTACGTGACCGTTGTGGAAATGTATCGTGAGCTGGTCTTGTGAAAAACTCTCGAAATATTCTAAGTCCATTTTCTCTCGGGGTTGAGTAGAAGATGCACCTTACAATATAAACCGATGATAATAATAATAATAATAATAATAATAATAATAATAATAATAATAATAATCGTATGGCCTCAGCTACCGTGTGCAGACATTTCAATTTGACGCCATCTGGCTGTCTGCTCGTCAATTTCGACGTTCCGTTTTACTCTAGGCCCACTAGATGGCAGACAGAGTAAACCGGATCTCTCTTGGGCGTCTGTGGCTGAGATTTTAATGAATTTTGTCGGATAAACACCAAATGTGTCACCAGAGATCTCTTACATGCAGACATCGTACGACATGGAGTGTCGAATGGACTTTCTTCCGCCCTTCAAAAATCCGACTACCTCTGCCGGGTTTGAACCCGCTATCTTGGGATCCGGAGGCCGACACTCTACCACTGATCCACAGAGGCAGCTATATAAACCGATGAAAATTATCGGCATGGCCTGCAAGTATACTGGAAAGTGATCTCACTGATAGGGACATGCTGATATCGTCTCCTTGTTACTGCTGAGGTAAAGGATAATAGACAGTTTCCACATCTCAAAATGTCTTCAGAGGCTGTACGGAGATGATTTTGCTTTGCTTGTAGAATTTATAGTTTCAAAATAAAGCGTTGATGGCTTAATCCCACAGAATGCTCCATCCGCTTCACTGAAGTAGCTGTGATTAAGTAGTCTTCAATCCTGATATAATTCACCGCTCGGTGTTACCGTTTCCTGTGAGAACATATCTTCAACTTGTGAATACCTCTCATAAAGATTTTAGGAATTTGTATTATTTGCATTTTTATATATTTTAATATAATTTAAAATGATATTTTGCACTTATCCCCATCAGGATATCCAACAATGTCGATTGTTAATCGTTTTAAGAACTAAATAGGTAGAATTATGACCAATGACTTACGAGTTTGGTATCACATTGGAACAACCAGCATTTGAGACGGGTTTACTGTATGTTTGGTTAAAGGACTGCGACCAAAGTATTCACAATATCTGTTTCATTTTACGTGGCCGATATATTTGTTCTCTTATTATTTACAGAACGGTGTCTCAGCTTTATCCTTAGCTTTGACAAAATGAAAGTACTGAGGTATGAGTGATGCTAGTAATGCCATTCCTTATGCAGCCAGTCCCTGCTATGAATGATGTGAAAATGTTGTTCATAAGGTCGGTTGGTGCATGTATTTCAGTAGACTTGGCAGACTGATACAGTATGTAATAGCGATTTCTGACTCGGTGAGGAAAGCAATGGGAAACGACCTCAATCCTCGTTTCTCAAGTATGCCTCTTCAGTGATGCCTAGGCCATCTATGACAGCTGATGGCGGAGCTGTTGAGGACCCAACCAACCTTCGGGCTGAGGACTAAACAACACATACATCGCTGTAATAGTTGTATTGCGACTATGGATTGCTACAGGAACCAGGATGGTATTGATCAAAATCAAAGGTTGATTTTCTCTTTTGAAAATCTGGTTCATTAGAAACCATGATTTTCAGTGCTTTTTTGTTAATAACGAGAATGTTAAAAGTTTTCAGTTGGTCGAATATAATAGCGAAAAGTTGAGACAAGAAATACTGAAACAAAAATGTTATTAAACCCAGAATGACATGTTTCGTCGAATCAAGTGGACTCGTCAGATCCACAAAAATTCATCATCAGAAATAGTATGGGGAAATTTACACGCAAGTGTTGTATACAGATTGCAACTATTTAACATGTTTTTATTTTCTAGTGAAGCAACAATGTACAATTCGCAAAGTATCTGCATATAACACTTGTATATTTTTCTAATGTAACTTTTATTTTTTATTGTGATTAAAGGAACCCGAAGAGCTTCCATGGACCTTCCTACATGCTAACGCCATTCTACTGGCGAGTAAGGTTGGTGTGTCTGCAACGTCCAAGTCCAGTCAGCCAGCCAATGAGGCTTCCGTCTCAACACTAGGGCCCGGTTTCATCAACACATGTTAAATATATACTAACAAGTAGTTAGTTAATACGGAGTTAGAAATTTAACATCTTGTTAGTTTTCTTGCGTTTCATCAAACTTTTCTTGTGAAATGTTAACTAATCGACTGTTAACTCTCCTAATATTGCGAACTGGTGCGAATCAAGGAGGCAGTGGTACGAACATGCTGTTTTACAGCGCGCTCCGATGCGCTTTTGTTTGAGCACAGCTGTAAAATATGGCGCGTGAAGTGAAACGGAATCGTAGTTCTAATTTTTCCTCCTTCGAAGAAGAGTTGTTAATTGAATTAGTTAGTAAATATATATATAAGTTATTGAGTGCAAGCGCACAGATGGCTTGACGATAAAAGAAAAGGACGAGGCGCGGGAAAAGTCCGCGTGGTTTTCAATGGGGTAAACAGATACTTTTTTTTAGCGGGTATCCGCTGTCACCTAACAAAATCAATTCGTTAATTGTCCCACTTCAAACTGTGCTCCGATATGGGAGTTATTAAATATTGTATTGTCGTGTGCAGAACCAGACTACCTAGCAAGTATATCGCTGATTTGGAGGTTAGGCTCACTAATCGCCTGAACATTAACATTAACAGAGAAATATCCCTTTCGATTACGATATATTTCGGCCCAATTGCCTCCAGGTGATTGGATTCTTACATGTGTGCAATCTATTGCATGTAGAACAAACACCAGGAAAACTTCTTATTTCATAGAAGTCGCGGATAATTTACTGACGCTCTTCTACTGAAGGGAATGTTATATACCTCCTTCTCATGGACGCTATGGCTGCAGACACACGACAAACAACTTTATTAACAGTGGCTTTAGAAATTCCAGCATTGTCTCCGGCCATTTTGTGAAAATAACCAGTAGCAAAAACTCGTAATATTATCAGTACCTGCAACATTGGAGAAAGAGGTAGGTTTCTCTTCGTAGGATATTCTAACCTCACTTGAATTTCGTCAACAACCTTAGCAACGACTGTTTTCGACAACCTGTATCTATGAAGAAATTTCGGATCCGTCAAATTTTCAAAGTCATTACGTCGCTGAACTCTTCTTCGATCAGGACTGTTTTGTAAAAGATCTAAATAGAGCAATTCCGCCTCGAAAGCGAGATTCACAGCAGCCATTTTGGAACAGGTTGCTAAATGCTAATGTTAGCCATTTAACATTGGAAATGGCTGATGTTAACTTTAATACGCAGTTTAACATTTGTTAATGTTAACATTTGTTGATGAAACGCAAATTTTCTTAAATCGTATGTTAAAATGATTTAACACCTTGTTAAGTACTAACATGTGTTGATGAAACCGGGCCAAAGACGACCCTATATATGGAGAAAATCTGAACAGTGATACTCATCAAGTGAATGTCGAAGGTCATATAAAATCGATCTATCTTCATCACATATCTGAGATTTCGTATGTAGAGTAATGGCAATCTGTATGATGAAGTGCGAGAGAGGATAAACGCGACTTGTATGCGGTGAAGAGTCACTAGTGTTCGCTGTGACCGGCACATGCCAACCCATCTCAAATCGAATATGTTTCGTACTAGTACATCCAGTCGCGTTGTATGTGTCAGAATGTTGGCCAGCAACGAAGAGCAACAGCTCCAACTCCACATCATATGAATGCGGATGCTTCGATGAACTATGGGAATTACACACTTGGACTACATCTGCATCGACACAATCAGGCGCATGACAGTCGCCGATGATCAACGCCCGTGTGGAAAACCAGAACAATGATCGACGGATAAAGTCGGATACAAAATACGCCAACTAACACCCAGCTGGAGTATCCGACATATTAAAATGACTTCTGAGATCACAAGAAGATTAAGAGGAATCTGAAGATTATCGCCTGACAGAACTAAATATGTCATTTTTGTGCAATGACTCATGTTTCAGCTCATTCGTTTTAACTTTTCGTTTTACTATAACATATGCTGCCCAGGTCTATTCCTGGTTAGACACAGTGTTTACAGTGATCTACGTCTCCTGGTGTGGGCTAGATCAGGGGTTTCCAAAAGGCGGCCGCATGAGGCCCGCAAAGCCATTTTTGCGGCCCGCGAGAGCACTGTAAGAAATAATGAGAAGAAAAGTCGCAAACATATTTAATAGCTTGTTCGAAAACGTATTAATTATTATACACCGTATAGACCCAGGTCAAAACTAATTATTCTTTAATACTAGTTCCTCTTTTCAAGTATTCACTTCTTCTCAATAGATTATAATTAATTTTAAAACATTTAAAATCCAAATTTCAAGTAATAATGTTATTATTTTTGCGTCCCACTGACTACTTTTGATGGTTTTCGGAGACGCCGAGGTGTCGAAATTTTGTCCCGCAGGAGATCTTTTACATGCCAGTAAATCTATCGACACCAGGCTGACGTATTTGAGCACCTTCAAATACCACCGGACTGAGCCAGAATCGAACCTGCAAAGCTGGGGTCAGAAGGCCAGCGCCTCAACCGTCTCAGCCCGGCTCCAAATTTCACTCACTAAGCGATTTTAAAATAATGTTTTAAGCAATTAAAATTATCAAACCCTCCTTTCAACTGAACTATGCATATCATTTCATACTGATGCTTCTCTACTATTTGCAGAATTTTACGAAAATTGGCCTATTCAAGTGTGGCCCGTGAACATGACTAAGGTTTCCAAAATGGCCCTCGAGCCCTTACAAATTGGAAACCCCTGGGCTAGATCAAATCTGTTACTTTCATTTTTGTCTCAATCTCATTCTCTGCTTTGACAATATGAAAGTGACAGATATGAGCAATTTGATAACACCATTCCTTATGCACCTAGTGCCTGTGATAAATGGATTGGAAGTGTGGGTGGGTGTGTGACTGACGGAAAACTACCTCACTTTTCATTTCTCTAGCACGCTCCTCAGACACGCCTAGGCTTTCTATGACAGCTGATGGTAGATTCGTTCAGAATCCAACCACCCTTCGGGCTGACGACTCAACACACGTAAATTATGTTCCCACAACTAGAAAATTTCTTCATCTGATAATCGTGTATGTAGAACTGACGGTCAAAGAAATCGAAGAGGAATTTGGACAGAGAAACACTGTCCAAGGAGAGGAAATCAAATCTCTAAAATTTGCCGAATATATGGTTGTTGTTGTGTTTTGTTGTTTTTTTTTTTATCTTCAGGGGATCTGGAGAAATTGCTGAATGCTATGGACACAGTCTTGGAGGAGGAGTACAAAATGAAAATTAATAAATTCCAAACAAAAGTAATGGAGTGCAGTTGAACGAAGTCAGGTGATGCAGGAAATATTAGGTTCGGAAATGAAATATTGTCCGCCTCAGTGGTGTAGTGGTTAGTGTGATTAGCTGCCACCCCCGGAGGTCCGGGTTCGATTCCCGGCTCTGTCATGAAATTTGAAAAGTGGTACGAGGGCTGGAACGGGGTCCACTCAGCCTCGGGAGGTCAACTGAGTAGAGGTGGGTTCGATTCTCACCTCAGCCACTCTGAAAGTGTTTTTCCGTGGTTTCCCACTTCTCCTCCAGGCAAATGCCGGGATGGTACCTAACTTAAGGCCACGGCCGCTTCCTTCCCTGTCCCATCCCCCGGCAGGGCCCCTGTTCAGCATAGCAGGTGAGGCCGCCTGGGCGAGGTACTGGCCATCCTCCCCAGTTGTATCCCTCGACCCAATGTCTCACGCTCCAGGGCACTGCCCTTGAGGCGGTAGAGGTGGGATCCCTCGCTGAGTCCGAGGGAAAAATCAACCCTGGAGGGTAAGCAGATTAAGAAAGAAAGAAAGAAATGAAATATTAAAGGAAGTAGATGAATACTGTTGCTTGGGTAGTAGAATACCCAATAATGGCAGAAGTAAGGACATAAAATGCAGACTAGCTCAAGCAAGGAAAACCTTTCTTAGAAACTTGTTCACTACAAACACTGATAGAGGGATTAGAAATATGTTTTTGAAGATTTTCGTCTGGAGCGTGGCACTGTATACAAGAGAAATACGGACAATAACAATTTCAGGTAAAGAAGAGAGAATAGAAGCTTTTGAAATAGGGTATTACAGAAGAATGCTGAAGGTGAGATGAGTATATCGAATCACGAATGAAGAGGTACTGAATCGAATTGGTTAGAGGGGAACAATTTGGCGAAATTTGCCCAGAAGAAGAGAGAGAAAGACGGGACTTGTTCAGTTGATTTTTGAGGGAAGTGTATGTGGTAAGAACGGCAGGGGTAGACAAGGTATGAATATGACAAACAGATTAGAGTAGATGTAGGATCTAATAGTTGTAGAAATGGAGAGGTCAGCACAGGACAGGGTGGCAGGGAAAGTTGCATCAAACCAGTACATGAACTGATGAGCCAAACAACATTAGTTTTTACTTGTTTCTATCGTATTCTACTCGAGAGCTAATTGACATCTTCAGTTACACCCAAACCAACTGTTGATGCTCCCTTCTTCCGGAAAATCCTTCGGCAAGATCACTCAGGCAGTGGATGACTCATTTGTGGAATGCTGACTGTCCAGTGTGTAAGTAAGGTAAGGAATGCGAGCTCATTGTATCTTCCCGGAAAGCAGAACAATTATGTTATTGTGTTAAGACGTCCGTATGATGTTTGTTCTCGTAATAACATACCTACTTATCATATTATCTGCAGGCAACAGTGCGAAGCACACTAGATTGGAACAAAAGAGCCGATAACAATTCAGTGTTTATAGTAAATCTGACAATATATCACGTCTATTTAGTAATCATTCTCGACTGAGAATTTCCAGTGACAGTTATTCCCCGATTTTTCTTTAAAAGAGAGATTTTTTGGAAACAAATTGCTGCCTTGGCCTGGCGGGTATCACGGTAGCTTCCCGCCCAGCCGCCCCGGGTTAATTACCGGTTCGAGTACGGATTTTTTTTTTGGCTTTACGTCGCACCGACACAGATAGGTCTTATGGCGACGATGTGATGGGAAAGGCCTAGGAAGTGGAAGGAAGCGGCCGTGGCCTTAATTAAGGTACAGCCCCGGCATTTGCCTGGTGTGAAAACGGGAAACCACGGAAAACCATCTTCAGGGCTGCCGACAGTGGGGCTCGAACCCACGATCTCCCGATTACTGGATATTGGCCGCACTTAAGCGACTGCAGCTATCGAGCTCGGTCGAATACGGATTTAGGACCGACTATTTTTTCATAGAGGATGTAGAACGGCCTATCCCCTTCCCCTCGATCATAACTGTGAAGATAAGTGGCTAACTATTCTACACTCAGTCACCTTAGATACAATTTTCCTTGTTACATTTCCTTAAATACTGACCACTGCCACATTGGTAAGTAACACATTCAACAAAAACGGCTTCAGTTTGGATCCTTGTCCTAGTTCAGACCCAACTATAGTCTGGTCAAATGGGAAGCTGTTTCTGTAGCGGTCGTTTTAATGAGGTAAAATAATACTTAGATCTGGCGCAAGTATTTAATACAGTGACATTTACCGCGGAGACAATGGACTGAGTGGGTAGGATAAAGGGAAAACATAACAGCCGCTCGGTTGTAAAATTCTCAGTAGCCTTTCAAGAACAAAATCCTCCCTATTCAACACAAATTATAACTTTAAATACAAACACCAATACATATGCAAAGGTTATAATAATAGCTCAGGATTGCTGACCACGATGTACTCGTCTCCATATCCATATGTTTCAGTTAGAGTTTAATAACACGGACACTCTGTCACACCTGATAAAACCGAACAAAGTAAAACACTAAGAAATAAAATACAAATTCACATAGGAAATTGTTTAAATAAATACCAAGAACACGACTAGTGCATCTGGTCGTGCTGTTGTAGCACTTATAGCACTTTAGAGCCCAGTGAGGAAAGCAATGGCAAACTACATTATAACTCATCATGCCCTGTACGCGGCATTGTGACGCCGCCATAGGCTTTTGCGCGGATTCCCCGTAACTACATAACGTGTGATTGTGCTATTTGAGAAACCAACCAGACCGCAGACTGTACACTCAACAGATAGGCCATCGTTGTAAGCTTGCCCTGTGGATGAATGGTAAAGTGTCGGCCTCCAGACCCCAAGTTCGCCGGTTCAAACCCGGCAGCATAAGCAAGATTTTTGATCCGTAAAAGAACGTTCATTTGACACTCGTACGACGTAGACTTGTACAAAACCTCTTAATCGAACCTCAGTCATAGATCGCCCGGCAGATTTGTGGTTTCTCTTCCACCTTGTAGAGTACAACGCAACGTCGAAATTGACACACAAACAATCCAAATGGCGTCAAACAAAAATGTCTGCAACACGGCAGCTGAAACATTATTATTATTATTATTATTATTATTAGTCTATTATCTTCTGTTTTGTATCGTTTCTAACAAATGATTCACCGGGCGAGTTGGCCGTGCGCGTAGAGGCGCGCGGCTGTGAGCTTGCATCCGGGAGATAGTAGGTTCGAATCCCACTATCGGCATCCCTGAAAATGGTTTTCTGTGGTTTCCCATTTTCACACCAGGCAAATGCTGGGGCTGTACCTTAATTAAGACCACGACCGCTTCCTTCCAACTCTTAGGCCTTTCCTATCCCATCGTCGCCATAAGACCTATCTGTGTCGGTGCGACGTAAAGCCCCTAGCAAAAAAAAAAAAAAGAAAGAAACAAATGATTCTACAATGCTTAACCACTTTGAAAAATTGTTTGAAACTTAATCGCATGGTTATTGTGGTGGTGGTGGTCTGGTGTGGTGGTTCTTACCGTTATAAGGGGAAGGTAAACAAGGCTATTTCTTTTTTCTTCACTATTTGCTTTACGTTGCACCGACACAGATAGGTCTTGTTGTGATGTTAAGATACGAAGGGGCTAGAAGTGGTAAGGAAACTATCGTGGGCTTAATTAAGGTACCGCCCCAGCATTTACCTGGTGTGAAAATGGGAAAGCACGGAAAACTATCTTCAGCGCTGCTGACAGTGGGGTTCGAACCCACTATTTCCCGAATGCAAGCTAAGAGCTATGTGACCCCAGCCCCGCAGCCAGTTGCTCGGGAAACAAGGAAATCATTCCGACTGCAGCCGACTGTAAAGCCCGATAAATTATCGTCATGCATGACACACATGTTTATTTCCAAGATGCAATAGCAGGTTCGCCGTCTGGATGAGCAGTGTAGTGAGCTGTCAAAAGAAAAATGGGTTAGCAATACTGAGAGCTTGTGTAAATACATCCGGTCTATGCCATGAATGGTGAGAGGTGCACAGTAGCAAAAAACGATTCCCTACTTCAGCCATAACTTAGTAGGTTGTTACGCCATCAGTGCTGAGTAGCATGTTATTGTCAGGTAATGAGTAAATGAAGTCCTTATTAGAAGTCGGATGAGCCGATTAGAATGGAAGTAATCTCATTCGAAATAAGGAAGAGGTCGACACTTGCTGAACTAAACTGATTTATGTCTGTTATTCCTTACGCCGTTTTCTTTTACCATAAAGAGAAGTACGCCGTAAGTCACCCACAGGGTTATGCATTAAGTTCTCAGCTAATAGTGTTTTAATTTTTATGCTGAAAACAATTCTTAGCAGACAAAGTAAGGGTCCCCATAACACGAAAAACGCAAAATTAATTTCCTGAACTGTGCCGATAGTTGGAGGGCTAAAGGGCCCAGAAAGGTTTCAAATTATGAGTCTTGGATAGCTCTATCAAAAAAGGAAATCACTTCCGGCCAAAAGCCACGGCGCACCGGCACAGGTAGGTCTTTTGGCGACGTTGGGATAGGAAGGGGTACGAGTGGGAAGGAAGCAGCCGTGGCCTTAATTCAGGTACAGCCCCAGCATTTGCCTGGTGTGAAAATGGAAAATCACGGAAAACCATCTTCAGGGCTACCGACAGTGGGATTCGAACCCATTATCTCCCGGATGCAAGCGCACAGCAGCGCGCCCCTAATCGCACGGCCAACTCGCCCGGTCTTTTTGATTCGAACCCTAGCCAAGTTAACTTATTTACACAATTCTTTCTCTAATGCCTTTTGACGTTAAATGCCCGCAGGTGCTTTTTAATTTTTTGAAAAATGTCCACAGCCAATGTAGTTATAAGGGCTTAAGTGAAACTCTGCATTGACTCACATTAGCGCTCGTAGTGGTAGAAAAGGACAAACCGATAATTTAATCGACCGGATAACGATCAAAGAAGACGACTGTAATTTTTAGCAATAAATAAAGAATATATTCTCATACTTTTTTTTGATAGTTGCTTTACATCGCACCGACACAGATAGGTCTTATGGCAACGATGGGATTAAGGTACTGGTGTGAAAATGGGAAACCACGAAAAACCATCTTCAGGGCTTCCGACAGTAGGATTCGAACCCACTATCTCCCGGATGCAAGCTCACAGCTGCACGCCCCTAACCGCACGGCCAACTCGCCCGGTCATACTTTATTAAATTTTACTTACCTGAAATTCGTAGCTCGTATCCCTAGGATGTTTTCAACATTGAGTTGCTTGGCTGCAGGGATTTTTGACAGTACTTTATTACTGGCTCCTACCATCCTGCACCGTTATGATTAATCATGAGCCACGCGAGGACTGAAAAGGCGAAGGCGGACCTGAGTGTTTCAGTTACAACTCCTGAGATTATTTTTCCCAAACCGAGTTCAACGCTCCCACTAATCACTGGGCATGTTTTCTAATGTTACCGCATACCTCCCGATAAGATTCACTCATAAAATACAAATACGTAGCTAATGACTAGGCTACTGCGTACGTGGTCTCAACACTGAAACAACAGAACAATGAAATTTTAATCCACATCTCTAATCAAATACGTTACTTGAGGCTGAGCTCACCCCATTTCAACCACTTAACTCCTTGGGGAAGAACTGATAATCGAGTCTAGGCCAGGTGGATGGAAGACATACACAATTGTGAGTACGGCTCATCTACAAAGGTAGATTCATCTTTTGGACTGAAAGCAGGAATGAAGGAGGCTAATAAGTTCCTCCACCTCCCAGTTGTTTCGAGACTGTAGCTAATGGCCACATTAAAATTAAGACCTGCTGAAGCATGGAACTCTTTCGGCAGTAATGATACCAGTTCCTGTCTCCATAAATAATTCCCACAGTATGTCAGTAGAACGCATTATTTACAACCAATTCAGCCACCGCATGATTCTTGTTCAAGAAGACGCACAAGATGAATGAAATGAACTCAGCAGGCATCGTCAACTGAGAGCGGAATGCCTTCGGAGCCACTTTGCTCCCCGCTCTTGAGGAACGAGAGCAGCTTACCGAGCAAGTAGGGGAAGTGCATGACGTAGAATGTACTGAAGGCCATTGGCGCAAGTACAGTACGGCCACGGTATGCAACTCGCCTGACTGCTGCTCTCTTGTCACGTGATAAACACCCGTCCCGAGCGGAGCAAGTAACACCGGCTCCCTAGAGCAACTACGTGATGACGTCTGCCTTAGAGAAAGCAACATTTAGAGCAGAGTGAAAGTTCAATAGTAATAACAATAACACAAGAAGATCACGAAGGAAAGGAGGAATAATAAACTATGACAGTTAAAATGGTGAAGAAGAGAAAGGAAACAGATGAAACACACTGTCCTCTGAAAAGGTACATACGTTTTAGGAGTTTCGAACCTTTCGTCACGCTCAGAGCAGAAAGAAGAGGATGTGCCAAGATGAAAACCTGCTATCCGAAGCATCTTGAAACAAGGGTGTTATTTCTCCACAATGATGCATTTCAGAAGATACCTTGAAATCAAGATGCCACTTCAAATACAGCCAGAGTACACTATTGAGTTACGCCATTAAAACAAATTAAACAGTTCGTCGAAGGGAATTTTTGGTTATGGTTTGAACGTCGCACTAACGCATTAAAGGATTTCGGCGACGCAAGGGCGGAAAAGGACTAGATTTGGGAAGAAATATGCCGTGGCCATATTTAGTTACAGTCCCACATTTGCGTGGTATATATATATATATATGGGAAACCACGAAAAACCATCCTCAAAGCTGCCGATGGTGAGGTTCGAACCCACCACACGCCGAATGAAAGTTCACAGCCCATAAATTATCACGCAGTCAACTCGCTCGTTGTCGAAGGGAATGTATTGTGGAAGATATAAATGACTGCTTTATGAAATAATCAGCGCGAAAAACTAAGCGAAAATCATGGAAACAAAGACGGACAAAGACCGTGAGTCTTGGGGAACGTTCACGAAAAAACTGGCCTGAGGACTGTATTACTAATGATAGATGGATATTAGCACAAAGAAGTGCGTATTATTGACAAACAATTTCGTATAACACCAAATAATAACTATAATGTCATTAGGCAGCCTAGAGAAATGCTTCTTTCCTGACAAAACATTATTTCACATTGCTATTTAACGCATCTGTAATCATTAAAACGCTTATCTTCATTAGTTCAAATTAGTGATACACTTTTACTTGTGACCCATCTAACAAAGATATTTTGGAAATGTAACGAGTGACGGCATCCTCATCTGGAAGAACTACTGAGTGGTCTGAAAAGAGTTAACGGGCATGGCGGTGACACATGCTAACGACTTGGGCAGACAGTTTGCCGGCCTGCGTTCTTCATCAAGTTCCCTGCAGTCAGTCGCAAGGCCGTGGCCTTGTTGCCCCCAGTAACACGCAATCCTACAGAAATGGAGATGTAACGGGCATTGCAAGACTTAGTCATGCCAGGCACTTAACAACAACCCACAACATAGTGACACAACAATCGATATCCACTAAGTGCAGCATGATATCACCCAATCAACACAAAAGGACATAGGCTATATTATTATTCGAACTCCACTGTGGAAATAACAATCGGGGTAAGAATTTCTTTTGAAGAATTATTCATGTGGATATTCGGACAAAGTGGATGCCAGGATCAGAACTAAAACTAAATTTGGGAACATTTGTGAAAAAGACACCCTGTTGAGACATTGGAGAAATTCCCACCTCCCGTGGGAATGAAAGGGGATAACGGAAGGAAAAGGTGAGGAGGCTGGAGATGACTTTCTCAGACTATGTCATGGCACTTCAAATGCAACTCCATTTGAGCCATTGTTAATGTATTGTTGCACAGTGTCAGAACTGTCTCCTAGCGTCGGAAGCCCTGAGAAGAGTGACGGATCTAGTAATCAATAAAAGAGAGATAAAATTCCTTAGAAAATTTTGGGTCCAGAAAAGTTACTGAAGGATGGGAGGATAGGTGGTTTGTGAAAACAAGATCCATATACGACCATAACGATGAATGAATGAATGAATGAATGAATAACTTAATGAATTATTAATAATATTTGGTCAATGATCCTTCAATTGTTCTACATTTGATAACACTTTTGGGTGTTTGAATTTTATCCTCCATGAGGTCGTTAACGTGCTAGAAACCAACGATGTCACATTTAGAAACCCTCAAATGCTTCCTACCTCAGTTAGGATCGAGCCAAGTATCTACGGAACAGAAGGACGACGAATAATCAACTGCTAATGAGATTCTTCTGGAAATGAGAAATGAAATGAAATAAAAAAGACCGACATCCTCGCAAAAGCAGCCTCCACATTCAGTATAGAAGTTACTTAAACAAATCACTCCCAATATATGCAAAAGCCCAAATCAAAAAAGATCTAATAGGCAGTGGAAATACCTCTAGACCTCAAGTACAAAGATGTTTGTCACAAGAGAACTATTTTCCCCTAGTATATATAGCCAACGTCCGCCTCTGTGGTGTAGTGGTTAGCGTGATTAGCTGCCACCCCCGGAGGCTCGGGTTCGATTCCCGGCTCTGCCACGAAATTTGAAAAGTGGTACGAGGGCTGGAACGGGGTCCACTCAGCCTCGGGAGGTCAACTGAGTAGAGGTGGGTTCGATTCCCACCTCAGCCATCCTGGAAGTGGTTTTCCGTGGTTTCCCACTTCTCCTCCAGGCGAATGCCGGGATGGTACCTAACATAAGGCCACGGCCGCTTCCTTCCCTCTTCCTTGCCTATCCCTTCCAATCTTCCCATCCCTCCACAAGGCCCCTGTTCAGCATAGCAGGTGAGGCCGCCTGGGCGAGGTACTGGTCATTCTCCCCAGTTGTATCCCCGACCAAGAGTCTGAAGCTCCAGGACATTGCCCTTGAGGCGGTAGAGGTGGGATCCCTCGCTGTGTCCGAGGGAAAAGCCGACCCTGGAGGGTAAACAGATGATGATGATATATAGCCAACTCCACGGCAAAATATTAGTACCCGAATTCATTCTCATTCAGTTTCTCTACAGCCATGGAAAGATTAAGTGCTACTTTGAACTCTTTAAAATCAGTACCGGATGAATCGGTAAGGTGCCAGTCATCTTTGAGATCTGAAAGTGGGTCCAAGGTTCGATATTTTTGAAAGCATTTACAGTTATTTTACCTATGTACGACAGATCGTCTCCTTTGAAACATATAAGCTTGTATGCTGTCTGAACTCTGGATCCGTGAACAAACAAAAACAAAAGGTCACGATTCAAAGCTTGTTCGTTCACTCGTCTAGTGTATTACTAATTTTCATTCGCGATGTATTCCAGTGACGAGAACGTTGATATGTTACTCAACATGACAGAAGTCATCACAGTCTCAACGCCGTATGACAAGCGATTACCTGAGGGAAGGTCCGACTCGTTGGCTGAATGGTCAGCGTACTGGCCTTCGGTTCAGAGGGTCCCGGGTTAGCTTTCCGGCCGGGTCGGGGATTTTAACCTTAACTGGTTAAATCCAATGGCTCGGGGGCTGGGTGTGTGTGGCATATTCAACATTAGAAATCATCCTAGGTAGGGACCTCATCTTCACAGACATGCAGGTTGCCTAATAGGGCGTCTACTAGAAAAAGACCTGCACCAGGCCTCTCCGGAGGCCATACGCCATTATTATTATTATTACCTGAGGGAAGAAAAGCGATAACCTGTTCATCCCGGTGCCTTGAGTGACGTTTGTGTGCAACTGGGGGGAATTGGATGGAAACGTCGTATTGTAGATGCTTCTATAAGTCTGGTCAAAATGAGACGCTGTCTGGTACACGGGCACTTGTACAACAGACTAATATCAGTCGGTCATCTGATGCGCGAATATTACATAACAATAAATTTCACCCGTACTATCAGGAACTACATCAAGAGCTGCACGATCTGACTTCAAGGCTACGGGAGTATTTTGTCAATGGACAACACGATGTAGCCATTTTTAATCAACGGTCCTATTTTCGAATAAATAACAATTTCACAACAACGGTGCTTCGTAATATCCGACACAAACGGTTCTATTCAGGGCCAAATAAAAATCTATTCCTTGGAAATGAGTAGAAACGCGCCCGTACCATATTTACAGAAATAGACGTAACAATACCCCGTCCATATTCGGACTGGGTTCGTACTTCTAAATGTGTGCACTTTTGCCGCGTTAGGCCTGGTATTCGGTTGAAAGTTCGTTGTCTGTACGGTATGTATTCATCGGCCTAATGTCCGGCTCCATGGTTAAATGGTTAGCGTGCTGGCCTTTTTAAAAGGGTGTCGGGTTCGATTACCGGCGGGGTCGGAAATTTTAACCATCATTGGTTAATTTCGGTGACACGGGGACTGGGAGTATGTGTTGTCATCATCATCATTTCATCCACATCAGGACGCGCAGGTCGCCTCGGAAGTCAAATCAAAAGACCTGCACCTGGCGAGCCAACATGCCCTCGGATACTCCCGGCACTAAAAGCCATACGCCATTTCATTTTTATCGGCCTAATGTACGCTTCCTATCCTAACGTAACTGTTACTCGCAGCTGTGGTCGCTTAATGAATTCGTCTGAGTTTCCATTATTGAATTACCGTAAGCACTAAGGACTCCGTGTGCACAGTTGAGGTTAAACCCAAATATAACATTGTACTAGTCCCGTACTGGAACAAGGATCGATGTTTTTAGGTTGACAATAAACTGCGGGTTGCATAAAACTAAATTATAAGAGGCTGCCGGAGCACTCGGTATAATAAGATGGTTTAGCATAACAGCAGGCTTTACTGTCAGCTACGCCATATTAATGAACGAGTAAAAAATATTAAAATTGGCCTCATTCACTACATTTAGCCAACTATTAGGATAGAATGTTTGTTCTCGACCAACATACTGGCTGGGGCATGCACACTAGCACACACTACCACAAAGTGGCCGCAAATCAAGCCATGTGCACTGAGTTATCATGTAATTCAGTAAATGCTCGGTTGTTTTGCAACAGAGAGATATCTCCAACAATTATAATGTAAATCAACTCTCGTGTACTGGAAAATGAATTGGCGTATGGCTTTTACTGCCGGGAGTGTCCGAGGACAAGTTCGGCTCGCCAAATGCAGATCTTATGATTTGACTCCCGTATGGGACCTGCGCGTCGTGATGAGAATGAAATTATGATGAAGACGACACGCACACCCAGGCCCCGTGCCAGCGAAATTAAACAATTCAGGTTAAAATTCCCGACCCTGTCGGGAATCGAACCCGGGGCCCCTGTGACCAAAGGCCAGCAGGCTAATCATTTAGCCATGGAGCCGGACTCGTGTACTGAAGAGAAATGTGGTTGAATTTTAGGAAATCCTATTCTTCAGCTGGTATATCACAAATAAAATTCGCTGTATTCTGAAATCGTAGTACCGCATATTTCGCGACGCCAACGATGCGGAGCGCTTGATTCTCGGACAGTTATATTCGTATACAGACTGTACAAAAATAATTCAATAACATTTCAATGTCGTTAGTTTTACCGGATATGACATTAGTTCTATCACAAGGGCACAGATTATAGAACGACTATTTTTAAACCCTTTATGTCTGATAGGTCATTGTTCCATCAACGGCGAGGATCGCTGACGTGGAAATTAAGTTCAGCCATAATAACGAACTACCTAGCAATGGTGGTTGTCATGGTTTCTTAAAAGCTGAAAGACCGAGAGACATGGCTTTTAGTGCCGGGAGTGTCCGAGGACATGTTCGGCTCGCCAGGTGCAGGTCTTTTGATTTGACTCCCTTAGGCGACCTGCGCGTCGTGATGAGGATGAAATGATGATGTAAACGACACGTACACCCAGCCACCGTGCCAGCGAAATTAACAAATGATGGCAAAAATTCCCGACCCTGCCGGGAATCGAACGCGGGACCCCTGTGACCAAAGGCCAGCACGCTAACCATTTAGCCATGGTGCCGCACACCATGAACACACTTACTGAGCAAGAAGATTTTTAAAAAAATAATTGGCTTTAAACCAGTGTCCATATTGAGCAAGAAAATTATAAAGAAGACTACGGAAATGAGAAGAAAAACATGAAGTAACCATCACTCCAAGAATAAGGCGCTCGTTGGGAGCCTAGGCCTCGAATTCTGGAAGAAAACAAAATGTGATGGTCTACAGTGTTCTAAGTGAACCTAAAACTTGCCAACAATAATATTATACTACTGATTAATGTTGGCTGAGGTTTACTTTGTCCCTTCTCTTCTTACTCACGTCCGTTAAATGGTATTACTGCAGCAATTAGGCTATACAAAACTACCCCCATCAACGACGGGTCAGATGGTATTAAATAAATGTAGCTTCACGTTTATTTCGTGAAAATAGACCAAGCTTGGGTTCACATGCACGCATAGTAAAAGTTGAAGGGTGTAGTTCAGTAGTTATAAGAGCAATTGTATGTTTGAAGCAGCGCTATATAGCCATCTTCTAAAAGCCTAAGGTAAATTAAACCTTAACCTGTTATCTAGCAAGAAGACAATTACGACTACACCTACCAATGATGCTATGAGCCAATACAATAACCACTCTCGATTGTTCAAGGAGCACGATAAGTGCTCCACCCTTACCTAATTAACAACGCCAGCCGAGTCTCCTCTTTATGAGGGAGGAGGACTCTATTAGGGCGTCATTGAACAGCAACATTGAAATAACTCCCTTTCACTATTACTGTCATCTTCACTAATAGTGGACTGAAATACTTAACAACAGAATGCTTCTTCCTCTGCTATTATTCGTAAGGTCTAGTAGTTCATTTACGTGCCAAAACATTACAAGATTATCCTACCGAGAGCAGATGATTCCTTGTTAATACTATAGAATAATAATTATATATTATTTTGTTACGACTCTCTGAATATTAGATTTTATACGTTCTTAACTCTCGAGACCACCTTCGAAGTTATTCTAGCCTTCCTTCCTATGTTGTCTCATCCGACTTCTTACCACTAGTCAACCTCAGAGCCCCTATCGGTTAGTGGTAAAGCCTTCTGTTCTCAAGACAGGGGTTCGATTCCAGTTGATGTCTATGATTTCGGAGGATGTCTAAATTGGACAACACCGTAGCGTTGGCTTGCTGGTGAAGAGGAACTCCCGCAGGACGTATCTCCCACAAACTATGCCTCTCTAAAAAACTAAGCAATAGAAGGAAAACTGAAGACGTGGCATTATTATTATTGTTATTGTTGGTGCCATTAAAATGATTAATGATGACGACAATGATGATGATGATGATGATATTTTTGCTGTTTAAAGGGGCCTAACAGCTAGGTCATCGGTCCACAATGGTACGAGGTGAACGAAATGAAAATGAAAACTTCAAAATGTAGCCACTGACTAGAGTCTAAAACGAAGGACGATGGAAAAATGATCGTGAAACAAAAACAATCGGTGGATCCTATTCGCAATGCCTTAACCGGAATGATACTTATCTAAAGGGGTCCAAAATCCAGGTCACTCCTCATAGTGGTACTAATCACTGGTAAAGCAGAACCTTGGTGTTCCTCCTATAGTGGTACTAATCACTGGTAAAGCAGAACCTTGGTGTTCCTCCTATAGTGGTACTAATCACTGGTAAAGCAGAACCTTGGTGTTCCTCCTATAGTGGTACTAATCACTGGTAAAGCAGAACCTTGGTGTTCCTCCTATAGTGGTACTAATCACAGGTAAAGTAGAACCTTGGTGTTCCTCCTATAGTGGTACTAATCACTGGTAAAGCAGAACCTTGGTGTTCCTCCTATAGTGGTACTAATCACTGGTAAAGCAGAACCTTGGTGTTCCTCCTATAGTGGTACTAATCACTGGTAAAGCAGAACCTTGATGTTCCTCCTATAATGGTACTAATCACTGGTAAAGCAGAACCTTGGTGTTCCTCCTATAGTGGTACTAATCACTGGTAAAGCAGAACCTTGGTGTTCCTCCTATAGTGGTACTAATCACTGGTAAAGCAGAACCTTGGTGTTCCTCCTATAGTGGTACTAATCACTGGTAAAGCAGAACCTTGGTGTTCCTCCTATAGTGGTACTAATCACTGGTAAAGCAGAACCTTGGTGTTCCTCCTATAGTGGTACTAATCACTGGTAAACCAGAACCTTGGTGTTCCTCCTATAGTGGTACTAATCACTGGTAAAGAAGAACCTTGGTGTTCCTCCTATAATGGTACTAATCACTGGTAAAGCAGAACCTTGGTGTTCCTCCTATAGTGGTACTAATCACAAGTAAAGTAGACCCATGGTATGTCACACACAATGGCACCACTCACAGGTAACACAAACCTATGCTGTTTCGCACATAAGGGTACTACTCACAAGCAACGCAGATCCATGGTACTCCTCACATAGTGGGACTAATGACGGGCGCCGGTATTACCGCGGAGTTCCTCACGTAGTGGAACGAATCACAGGCCATGTATACTCATGGTGCTGCTCACATAGTGCTACTAATCATAGGCAATGTAGACCCACGATGTATCACACATTATGGTAACGCCCACAGGCAACATAAACCCATGGTGTTCCTCACATAATGGTATTACTCCAAGGTAACGCAGACCCATGGTTTTCTTCACAGTGGCACTTATCACGGGCGCCAGCCAAACCCATCGTTTATCTCACAATGTGGTGCCAACCATAGGCAACGTAGACTCATGGTGTTCCTTATAAAGTAGTACTACTCATAGGTAACGCAGACCCGTTCTGAACACAGTGGAACCGACCGGTGGAATGCACACGATGGCACTTATCACAAAAAACTTCCAGACCCGTAGTGTTCCTTGCACAATGGTACTGCTCCTATATAACGTAGACCCATGGTTTTCCTCGCAAGGTGGTATTAGTCGCAAGTACTGTCGACCCATTGTGTTCCGCACGTTATGGTACTAATCACAAGGTTCTAATATCATCATCCGTTGGTCGGCCATTTAGTCGCCTCTTACGACAGGCAGGGGATACCGTAGGTGTGTTCTTCTGCGTCCCCCACCCACAAGGGGTATTAAACAAACTAAGGAAAATATTGTGCAGAGGATGGAACCAAATTCGGCGCTAATAATAAATAAATAAATAAATACATAAATAAATAAATAAATAAATAAATAAATAAATAAATAAATAAATAAATAAATAAATCCAATGAGACCTTATTTATTCGTAACTTTACTTTAGATATGATTTTCTTCTGCAGATTCACTTTCTCGAAGATGACAACATACAATATGAGAACTATTTCAGATACAAGAGGTGATGTCCCTGATCTCTGAATGGAACGAAGACGTCGAAAAAGTATTTTAAGGAAAAATGATGGTCCTGTGGTTCAGATTCAACATAAAATTCTACGTCCCACAGCTTATGGACAAAACCCCAGGACTACTTTCTTATAAGAAAGAATTATATAATATAATTTCGAGAGGCTGAAAGACAAATGACTCTGTCGAAACTATTCTAAGTCACAATCAGTGAACTAAGTTCTTGGGATTCCATTGCGGAATGTCAGTGCAACGCGAGATAGCCTGGAGAAACACGTCATACCGCTCATTTACCAGCGATTAACGTTGCAAGCCACACACATTCAGTCTCTCACCACAAACCACAATCCAGTCCAGTACACGTAAACATATACATAATGGCGAATTGTTTTTTTTTCTTTTCGATTCTGCGGTAAAAACAATCTCAGAATCATCTAACAAATGTGGCCTTGAAACAGGATGTTGTCTTAGGCAAGTGAACTGAACTGTTATTGTATCCGGCTGTTTAACAAGCTCACGGGCTCGATTGGTGTGAAAACGTTAACTTACTTCGCACTTACTAGTCCTGCTAATAAAGGGATATTTTAAAGACAATGCTACGAGGGAGAATATAGAAACCTTTTGGGGAAGACATGCTCTCTGATAAAGTATTCGAATTTGGTGCTGCAAAGTCTTAAATTCTGTAACATGCATGTACGTAAGGAGAACAATGGCTTGGTGGAGAGGTAAGCAGTTAATATATTCATTATAGAGCATTGCGACACCTTCCACCAATCTTTCATATTACAAGGCGATCGAAACACGCCAAATAGGCCAAGTGGGATTCAAGTCGCCTCTTGGACTGAGAGTATCCTACTCGAGAATCGATTCGCGACCAAATCGGCACGGCAGTGGAAAATTAATCAGAAATCACCACACTCCACGACGTTCATGAAACCTTCCTGTTCACAATATAAATTATTCACGTTAGAAAACTTAGCCTTACTGTTGCCGGAAAAAATCAATCCGGGGGAAGGACAACCGAACAACGTGTTTTCGATATTTACTTCTATCACTGTAGGCTACAGTGTGAAAGAGAGGTCGAATTTATTTCAAATTACCTTTAAGAATGAATTTACCTCTTCTCTTCACTGTAGTACGCATCTGAGTTAACTAGACGTAATTTTACTCTTACTTTGGGCATTATGTGCTACTAACTGGCTTCTTCCCATTTCTTATGATCTTTCCAGCGGATGGATAACATTCAGCCCTTTCCTTCTATTCCACAGCGTCTCTAATATCGATCTTGCACCCTCCTTTATAAATACGTTCACACAATATATCCAATCTTCAGGAAGGAAGACGTAGTTTACAAGAAAGGTTTCCTGTATGCAAGGCATGAAAGGAAAGATTTAACAGAGTGCTCTCCGAAGTGAGGTGTGTTAAATTTATTACTTTGGTAGCGGTTTAATGTCGCAGAGATAGGTTTTCAGCGACGCTGAAAGGGTTTGAACTGGAAACGAAGCGCCCGTAGTCTTAGCTAAAATACAACCCCAGCGTTTGTTTGGTACAGAAATGGGAAACTATATTCAGGGCTGTCGACCCTGGGGTTCGAATTAACCATCTCCAAAATGTAAACTTACAACTACACAACCCGTACCGCGGAACTAACCCGTTCGATATAACTCATTCACTTTGTAACTACGGTATCCGGCGACCTCGAGTTCGATTCCCGGCCTAGTCAGGGTTTTTAAATTGTAATTATTAATATCCCTGGCCTGGGGACTGGGTGTTTGTGACGTCCTTAATCTTCCTTTCCTCACACACAACATTCCACACTACTGCCATTCCAATTACACGCAGGTTCATACAACATGGTGCCAGTAAGGGCAAGAGATCCACATGGGTCGACGCCCCGAACAAATAGCATTAAAAAAAACTACGGCATCTATAATATTACGTAGTGTGTTATTGTAATGTTACTGTTTTTACGTCCAATTAACTACTTTTACGGTTTCTAGATACGCCCAAGTGCCGGAATTTAAACCCACAGGAGTTCTTTAACGTGACAGTTAAATCTACCGGCACGAGGATGACGTATATGAGCACCTTCAAATAGCACCGGACTGAGCCAGTATCGAACCTGTACGTAGTGTTTTAATAGTTATCAAGAAACGGGCAATGGAAATTAAAATGGCAGCAGTGTGTCTAGATTTAAATACAGGAGGAATCGCATGTACGTTAGCTGCTGTGACCACTGGAACTGAACCAATGACTTTCGGAGATTCGGTGATGCACTCCGACGGTCGCAGAGAAATAATCGAAACACTGAGGTTATCTTTGTTGCTCTACTGTTATCCTTGTGCTAGGAGAGAGCTGTAGGTGGTATGTTCTAAATATCGGACTGAACGAAGGATATTAAGCGACTTTCTGGTAATCAATTACGTTAAAAAATTAAGATCGTTGAAAAAATGTAAATCAGCATTTGAAAAACTCCACATGGAAATACCACAGTAGCCAGTAAATCCACGACTACCGTTTTCTAACACACAGACTGAACAAAAATGGAAATGTTCAATTATCTGGAACAGACAATAACCGAGGATACAGTATTCATAACAGAAATTACGTGTCGGTACAGTACAAGCCAAAACAATATTTATACAATAACAGCAAACTATTGTACAACGTTTCGGCAGTTCGAGCAGTCCCCAGCAGATGACCAAGCTCAACTCACTGCCTTCATCCGGACTGTGGTGAGACAAACACTGGGGCATACAGTAGCCACAGAAAGTATTCGTACACCAACATTTTAATGTATACCTTGTACATTAAGCACCATCAAGTAATATAAATAAATCCAGTGAGACATATGCATAAAGAGAAGACACCTAGCTGTACATTTGCTATGAGATTTACAGCGCTCAACATAATAAACAAATAAACTCGTCTTTGAACACAACCAAAAGTATTCGTACACTACTATATAATTCAAACACTTGCCGAAGTCTTTGTTCAAACACAGTCTTAATACTTTGTATGCATGCCTTTAGCTTTGATGACCTGTTCCAGACGTCTGGGCATTGAGTTAACTAATCGTTTGGTGTACTCTTCAGATATTTTGGACCATGCATCTGAGATCTGAGAGTATCTCTTTAAGATGTTCTTTACTAGTAGGATGGCATTTTTGCACCTCTTTGCCTAAATGATTCCACAGGCTGTCTATGGGATTGTGATCTGGATTCTGCGGTGGAGTGAGAAGTCTTCTTGGGGCATTCTACAACAGTAATTCACGGGTTATCATGGCACAATGCTTAGGATCATTGTCCTGTTGGAAGTGGAAGACTCCTTCCAGATGAAGCTCGTGTGCACTGCTGCTTAAATTATGGCGCAACACATCCATGTACTTCCTGGCATCCATAATACCATCAATAAATGCCAGGTTTCCCACTCCATTCGCAGCCATGCAGCCCCAAACCATCACACTCGCTCCTCCGTGTTTTACCATTCATGTTCGGTGTTTGGCTTCCGCCATACCTTGCTGGTCCTACCAGTTCCAAACTATGTAAACTTCGCTTCATCAGAAAAAATAACGGTGTTCCAAAAGTCCCTTGTCTTTTCGCAAACTGTATGCGCTTCTGCCTATTTCTTTCACTCATAAGTGGCTTCTTTCGTGGACATCTACTACGCAGGTTCGCACTGTGCAATACATTCCTTATAGTTTACACAATCACCTTGAAGCTAGTTCTGTAGCAATGGATGCAGCACTCCGGAACGGTTCCTTTCGTGCCGAATGCACAATAGTGCGTCGCTCCCGTACTGTCAGCACTTTTGGACGACCAGATCGGGTTTGTTTTCTGTTTGTCCGCTGTGCTTGTATTTATTAACTATTGAACTCACCGTAGTATAGCTAATGTCCAGCTGTTTTCCAATTTGATGACAACTTTTACTTTGTTTATACAGTAACACTATATTCTCTCGTTGACTCACTGAAAGTTCTCTCTTCTTTCGCCCCTTACTAAATAACCCTGTGGCAACGACAGCACAGTGATGACACTGATGACTAAAGAGGTAACAACCCCTCCTGCAGGCACAGCGGCGTAAACGTGTGCGACAACTGGTTTAACCAATCACAAAGACAGTACATCCGCACTGTACGAATACTTTCTTGGCGGTACGATCTGCCGTCTGTATACAGTATCGTGCCGATCATGTTACATTTTTAAACGATCCGTATGTTCAGCGTGTATATCTGATGTCTGTCGTTATGCCGTTTATAAATCTAACTTCAGCTCGTATGCCGTAATGATGTTCCATCACATTCTATAGGTGTACGAATACTTTCTGTGGACACTGTATGTTTAGATTCTACCATAAGCGACAACTGCAAACGAAAGCTCACTACCACAAAGTAAGCACAGCTTTGGCTGCTACAATGTGGGACTCAGGTAGACAAGTCAATGAAGAAGTCCACTGGATCTGTAAGAAGAGCAAATATCGTTGCAATTCATGATCAGTAGCACCGAGACGTGGTAGTAGATTCAAGTGTCCTCTTTGAGATAAACGTTAAACAAACCAGCGGAGTCGACGCTGAAAAGAACAACATCTACGAACCACGCACGTATCCCGTGCCTCAACGAGTACTACTGTGTAGAGATGAGAAGAATGCAAGAATGAGGAATGTGGCCTGCAAGCACCAAATTCCTGCTCTGCCCAGACAGATCGGCTCTTATCTGCTACACGAAAACATTGACTCACACTTTGCACTTTTGCTGGATTACAACTGACAAGAGCGAAGAGCTGCCAGTAGAAGATAATATAAAGTCGCCTGGGTAGTAGGGGAGTTGCTATGGTAACCATTGCGTCACTAAATCTGCTGGTGAAAACCCCTTCGCCCCGTGCCTCACCGGGCATGTATATTCTTCTGATCTCCCAACAATACAACATCTGTCCTGACAGATGGTCTGTAATAGGCTTGTTATTCCAGTGCAGAGGCAGTGTTACCAAGTACACGCGGAGTCTCCTGAATGGGGTGGGTATTCATCACTCTACGTTAAAGAACGTCATAGTAAATATCGTAAAAGATTCAGTCATCATCTTAAATCACCACTTCTATCACGCGTAGCTCACGGCTTTTATACAGATTCTGATCTGTGCTCTTTACATTATAGTAGTGGTTCATGTTAATCTATACAGTGATAAGTACCGATTTAATAACTAGGCTTCCATATTATAATTCAGGTTCCCTGTGGTCACTCTCAATTTGTAAACGGCATAAGATTGCATATCATGGAAAAATTATTACTTCAAACCTTGGGCACTAAATCAAGTCCAGTCGAACGCCTAGAAGCATTCGATTTTGGCTGCCCGGCGATTGTGATTCGAATAGGGGTGCATGATTCACCTTGATGAAGAATATTGTAATGAATTCGAAATGTCAGCGAAAACTGCACACAATGTACACAGAAAAACGGCAGGGCCCATCTACAAGAACGTAATACAGTTCCAACAGAATGCGCAAGCTTCAACAGAGCTGAGTGACTGCGCGTGTTAACGCGCTATGGCTATGGAGCCCTAGGCAAACTATAGGTCACACACTCTCAAGCTAAAGTCTTAAGGAGTATTCTCGGCATTTTGCCTGGTGTGAAAATGGGAAACCACGGAAAATATCTCCAGGGCCGCGGTGGCAAGATTCAAATCAACCGTTCTCCGACTGCAAGCACGCATAAACACACTCGTACCTCGTAGACAATTCGACGTACCGCTTAGGAAATTCGCTCAGTCATGAACATATAATAAATTATCACGTCAAATATCAGAACTGAAGTGAATTGAAGTGGTGGTGTTGACTAATTTTAACGTAAACATAACGGAATAATACACTTATCATAACTATAATCGTCAGAGAAAAAGGAGTTTAGAACCCTCGAATATATCAACAAAAGAAAGGAAAAGGTCATAAAAGGCGTGAAAATGATGACTCATTCGTGTAGGTCGTGGGGGAAAACTGAAGGAAGGGAATCTGGCGAAAGTAATACTAAGCTACGTCCAGGTCAAAGCCAGACCATGAATGATTTACCACTGGTTTTTTTCAACTAACAATGTACAATAATACCTCATTTCGCCGGGTTTCTGAATCCAAGTTGGCTGTTTCGTTATCGGCTCAATCCGGTGGTATTTTTTAAAGTGCTCAAATGCACAAGCCTAGTGTCGGTAGATTTACCGGCACGTAAAAGTACCCCCGCGGCACAAACGTGCATCATCTCCATCCTTCCGAAACTGTAAAAGTAGTTAGTGGGGCGTAAAACTACTATTATTAGTTTATTATTATTATTATTATTATTATTATTATTATTAACTATCGACTTGGTAGCGTTCGTGTCGAACAAACCGCTCCTTCTAATGCATTTTCCATTTTAACAACAAAACGTAGCCTATATTCACTTTAAAATAATTTTATTTTCGCTAGTTAAGGAATGCTGCAGTAACACGGGTAAGCTTTCGAAATTGTTGACTTCCTTCCTGTCCGATCTAGGTTTGCTATTTGCTTTACGTCGCACCGACACAAATAGGTCTTATGGCGACGATGGGATAGGAAAGGCCTAGGTATGGGAAGGAAGTGACCGTGGCCTTAATTAAGGTACAGCCCAAGCATTTCCCTGGTGTGAAAATGGGAAACCACGGAAAACCATCTTCACGGCTGGTGGCAGTGGGGTTCGAACCCACTATCTCTCGGATGCAAGTTCACAGCTGAGCGCCCCTAACCGCACGGCCAACTCTCCCGGTCCAATCTAATTACTTTAGTACGCAGGTCACCTAAGGGAGTCAATTCAAAAGACCTGCACCTGGTTAGCTGAACTTGTCTTCGGACACTCCCGTCACTAAAAACCATACGCCATTTCATTATTTTTGTAGTAACAACTAAGATCATGTACCAGAACACCTTTCCTGGAGGTTGTGGAGGAAGGTGTGCTATTTAGTGCAGGGTTTCTAAATCACAATTGTCGGTGGTTATTCTCGTCTATAATTGAGCGGAAGAGCAATGTTTCTTATGCTCACATAACAACCGTGAGTAAAATTTAAGCGCGGAACATTTAGACACCCAGTCATTAAGAAGAGCCGAAAGAGTTTGTGCAGGTCAGAGCAGTACCTTATAAAAACTAAGCTCTTACGTTCTCTTTCCTGTAAAACTACTTTCTGTTTCTTCTCACGTTCCTCGATGATCTCTAAACTGGTGTGGCGTGGCGCGGTGGGTCAAAGAGCGTCCCCTTGGGACACGCCAGTAAGTCTGACCTCAACATGCCAACATGTAAAGCTTTACTGATCATACAAAGAAGAGAACGAAGTTCAGACCGGTCTCTGATGAAATAACTTGTATATGTTCGAAAGTCAGATGCTACCTAGAGACGTAACAGGTGAGTGGGATTTTGCAACCCTCGAAATGAGAGAACCAACTAAATGATATAACCAGAAGTATTCAACATTCCTTCATTTATTGCTGTACTGAGTGCCAAAGTCTTTCATAGCCACATTCACATTCGCATATTCAATCTTCCTTCCTTCCTTCCTTCCTTCCTTCCTTCCTTCCTTCCTTCCTTCCTTCACCAGACGACGGTACTGAAGCTGTACATTGTATTATCCGACACGTGTCATCAACTTTCATTCCTTTATCAGAGGACTACTTTTTTTTTTTTGCTATTTGTTTTACGTCGCACCGACACAGATATGTCTTATGGCGACGATGGGACAGGAAAGGCCTATGAATGGGAAGGAAGCGGCCGTGGCCTTAATTAAGGTACAGCCCCAGCATTTGCCTGGTGAGAAAATGGGAAACCACGGAAAACCATCTTGAGGGCTGCCGACAGTGGGATTCGAACAGGATGCGAGTTCATAGCTGCGCGCCCCTAACCGCACGGCCAACTCGCCCGGTTCATTTAAAATGAAATCGACCATAAACTTATTTACTTGCTCAAATAAATTGGGCATTTTTGACTTAGTCAACGCATGTTATTTAGAACTCACAATAGGCAATACAGGAACATTCTATAAAACTTTATATTTAATGTATTAAATATATCTGTAATTACGAGTGTTGCTAAGACATGTCAAGATATTTTGTTCTAAAATATCTTGTTACAGTACCGAAAGATCTATTAACAAAGCTTTATAATATTTAAGTACTGATAAACACTAGCAGATTATGGATAAAACAGATCATACAAGAAAGTATACATTAAATTAACGTATGTTCTCGAGTAAGACTGTTCAATTCAGCATAGGACAGAAACCGAAAGTCGCCATGTACCTACTAATAGATCAAACCGCTCGCTTTTGGATCCCTGGATCACCTGATGGCACAAGAGTGAATCTGCACTGCAGTGAAGGCACGTGTACTCTCGAGTAACCAACAGGTTGGCATGCAATAAAAACTATGATACCGCAAGCATTACTGTTTATCTTTCACTGCCCTCAATGAGTCTTCAATACGCACCAGAAGCCTTTCACGTGTTCATTACCTGGTGTTGCGGCAAATCGGTTCAGCAACTTACCTGCGAACAAAAGAAAGAACATATATTATTATTATTGCTTAACCTCTGAAAAACAAGAGCTGATAAATGAGAAAGTTCGAAAGAAACTTTATACACTCTATTATGCATTCACTGAGATGAGCAATTAGAGTACATCCAAGCACCACAAAACGAAAAAATCACTTCATTACTGTCCTTCTGCCATCGCCTACAGCATCTGACACGGACAGGGATCGGGGGGAAGAAAATTGTATCAGGAATGAACAGCACAGGGATTAAACACTACGATTCAAGTCGCATAGCTTGATGCGTTAGTAATTTTGTACAGAAGAAAAATAAGTGCTGTAAATACGAGCTGTAAAACTGCGGCTACCATTATGATTTGGCAGTAAGTTTGCTCAGTAATAAATACTTCTCTATAGCTTATTGGAGGGAGGTATGCTAAGATCATATTCTCCGGGCGTTATATGCACAATTCTGAAACTTAAATAAAATTAGTTTGCCCTCAATGTTTTGCTATATACAAACCTCTATTGCCTTTAAAGTATTTTCCAAGAAATTCCGAGCGACGTTTTCACACCGTTTCCGGCTTTTTAAAAAAAATATCCTTCCTTGCGATGCCTTCATTCTTCGAAGATTCAGATCTCTTATCCCTATGATAAGAGTTAAGATGGGATGACTACTACAAATGGTAGATTTTCGCAATCGTGATAAATGCGAAATCATCGTGATTTTTTAATTTGCGATAACGTGTGAAATTAAGTACAAGCGTTTTCGCAAAATAAGAGCGAAATTGCAAGACATGTATGCCATATTTTAACAATACAAACCCAGATGGGTTTTATATAGTTATGATTATTTTCACAAACAATCAAACTGTATTAGAAATGATTCAGAGGTTGACTGCCTGCAGATTTTATTAGTAGTCCAATTAAAATATCCACTATTTGCTCACGCAGCCATTAAGCCCATCCAGAAATCTACTAATAGCTTGATGCAAAAATATTTTTCAGCAAGTACAATCCAACTGTCGCAGAAAGACGAAAAAGATTAAAAGAATCACAAAAGTAACTTAATATAATGGAATTCACCTTTTCAATACATACAAAGCTGTTGCACATAAATTATATTACAACATTTTTATTATTATAAAGGTACCGGTTTCGACATGTTTTCAATGTCATCATCAGCCTTACCTAAAACTAAACCAAACCAAACCAAACCCCATGGCACTACAGCCCTTGAAGGGCCTTGGTCTACCAAGCGACCGCTGCTCAGCCCGAAGGCCTGCAGATTACGAGGTGTCGTGTGGTCAGCACGACGAATTCTCTCGGCCGTTAATCTTGGCTTTCTAGACCGGGGCCGCTACCTCACCGTCAGGTAGCTCCTCAATTCTAATCACGTAGGCTGAGTGGACCTCGAACCAGCCCTCAGGTCCAGGTAAAAATCCCAGACCTGGCCGGGAATCGAACCCGGGGCCTCCGGGTAAGAGGCAAGCACGCTACCCCTACACCACGGGGCTGGCACCTAAAACTAAGCAAGAATAAATTCACATATAGCAACAATACAGACATACTAGGTAAAATTCGTATAACGACACACTTAAAATAGTTCATATAAAATATCGGAGGATTGCTACGCGTTGGTGGCGTAAAAGTCTTGTATTGTTTTGGTATATGAGTTGGGGCACTTTCCGTAAAGTTGTACTTAGGTATGTTTTTAACTTTAGAAGATTAAAAGAAAGCAATACAGACATATATTGTTTGTTAACCCTTCAGCAAGTGCTTCAAATGACGTTAAGTTCAGATATTACGTTATAAGTGGGGATTTCATTGAATGTCAGGCTAAAAAAAAAGTAACTGAAAGTAAAATTTAAATAATTTGCGTTGATCTTTTAATGGGTATGTTCAAATTACAAGATAATTTTTTTTACTGCCTTGGATACTATTTCTAAATGCATGCAGATATATTCTATGAGTAAGCAGATCCATATCAATTAACATGCTCGCAATTTCATTTCAACTTCGTATATTCCTTCAGTTATTTTCTTTAACTTAAGCTCGAAAACTATAAAAGCCAGCAGTTTGATACGTTGATACTTTAAATGCAATATCGTCGTTCAGCCTGCGAAAACCCCTAATCGATCATGCTGTGGGAGGAATACTGACCCGCAGCACATATATCGTCAAGAGCAAGAATTCTTTGATATCATTCGCGCAATATATAACCGGCCAAAGTTCTAAGCTGAAATATTATTTCACATGACGTCCGGTTCCATGGCTAAAAGGTTAGCGTGCTGGCCTTTGATCACAGGGCTCCCGCGTTCGATTCCCGGCAGGGTCAGGAATTTTAACCATCATTGGCTAATTCCGCTGGCACGGGGGCTGGGTGTATGTGTCGTCTTCATCGTCATTTCATCCTCATCACGACGCGCAGGTCGCCTGCGGGTGTCAAATCAAAAGGCCTGCACCGGGCGAGCCGAACATGCCCTCGGAAACTCCCGGCACTATTTCGCAGGCGCAACGACGGTATCTCCATTTGGAAATATGGCTTCGATCGAAAAACGCTAAAAAATGCAAAATGTTAACATGAAAAGTGTTGGAAAGTGTTATATTTAATTTTTAAAATGCTAAAATCTGCTTCCTTTTAAAACAATGAAAATGTAAACCCTCCATTAACGAAAATACCGTTTAACCGACATGACCAAGCTGGTTGTTTAAAAATATAATATATTTTCAATTTTCGGAAGAACATTTCCTTTCTCTTTTCAAAAGGAAAGAGAATCAATTAGTGTACCTACCTAGCCAATGTCTAATCACGAATGCTTGGTCACTGTTCGCAACATTCATTGTGAGATTGTTCGAGTGAATCTGTTAATGTTTTGCGCTTTTAAGTATAGGTCTACTGTATTTGCGAATTTCCTGTATTGTCATTGCTGACCATTAATAACTTAGAGGTAAACGTTTTTACTCCTATGGTAATTAGAACATGAATAATTGATCTAATAATAAGGATTTTTCTACAAAAAGAAACCACTTTTTCCTTTGCGTAAATTAAATGATCATAAATCTCTCGGTCATGGCCATCCATCAACAGCTGCTAATTTCAAATGACCACCAGCCATTAGACACAGCCTGCATGGTTGCTAGGTAACACTGCCTCTCACATAGTAGCCTAGGGTTACAATTCCGTCACACATTTTGTGAATAACTTCAGTAGCGCAGCCATAGTGCCGTAACTAAGAAAGGACCCCCCCCCACTTTCCCCGCAAAATACTATTTTTGGGCCCCGCTCTATAATTAACTGAAACTCACCAGAAGTGGCATCCATTATCATTTTCCGAAGCCTTGTTGCTTCGTTGACAGAAACTCGTTAACCACACATTCCACATTAATACTGCTGGTTTTATTCGTATTTCTCTCAATGTTAAACCAATGAACTTAACCGCCTCTGTGACATGGTGTTGCTCAGGTACGTTTTAATAAGCTTTGGTTTGTTGAACGATCGCTCGGCGGATGCTGTTATGACCGGTAAACTGGGATAAAGTTGCAGCACTGTACACAAATCAGGGACACTACTAACAGTGACCGAGTTTACTTACTACCAGAATTTTGGCGAATTCTTTTACAGCTGACGGGTCACAGACTTTTATTTTCAAATATCTAACTCAACACTGTACCCGGCCACGATCAGTTTCAATTATATTTTCCATACAATCAATTTCAAAATCACCGGGCGAGTTGGCCATGTGTTTAGGGGCGCGCAGCCGTGAGTTTGCATCCGGGAGATAGTTGATTCGAGCCCCGCTGTCGGTGGCCCTGAAGATAATTTTCCGTGATTTCCCATTTTCACACCAGGTAAATGCAGGGGCTGTACCTTAATTAAGGCCAGGGCCGCTTTCTTCCCACTCCTAGACCATTGCCACAAGACCTATCTGTGTCGGTGCGATGTAAAGCCAAATCGAAAAATAAATATTTCAAAATCACTCCGTTGTGCTGAAACACCACCATCTTAAATTTCAAAATTACTCTATGCTGAAATGTCACTAACTCAAGCCTTGTATTCTTCTAAATTTTGTGCTGCGTTCTCATTTACATTTTCAACCGACACGCCGGATTCGCAGTTATCACAATATTGCTACTGGAACCTGTTAAATAATCGTCACCTACGCTTTTAAAGAAACAATAATTTTTTTGCAGCTTTCAAAGAGATTCTTCCTTTTCACGTTCTCCATTGCGGTTCTGGAAACCGATTAAATACTTAGATTTTTCCGGTACTTGAACACATTATATAAACTTGTGCACACATCACCAAGTCACAAACTAAACACAGCTGACTGAATTACCATCCTGATCTGATTCTAATTCCGGGTCGAGGATTTCACTTTAAATGATGCAATGAAATCGAAAGTGAGTTTCGAGTTCAACAGGAGGGGAGAGAAGACCTAACCCGAGCCTACAATCTACACTGATTGAGGGGAATTACGTCGGGAGACCTGGCAACACTGACTGACAATCAGGTTCACTACATTGACATTTTTGTGCTTGTGCGTGCATGCCTCAGTCCATCCCAGCTGCCAGTTAATAACAGATCGAGGATTCAGCAAACTGCATCGGCCCCACGTCGGATCAGTATACCCAACGTTCTAACAGAGTTGAATTATCATGTCCACCGCGAATCACATCTGTAAGTAGGTTATGTTTAGAGGCTACATCAGTACAAAAAACAAGAACATTATTTTACATGACATAATTTAAGTTGGCACAGAATACGTTCGTTCGTTTCATTTCAAATATAAACAAAATTACGTATTCAGGTATACCATAGAATGCCTTTGACACCCCCCCCCCCCGCCTTCCGAGCCCGTTACCCCCCCCCGGGTCGGGCCCTGCGGGACCGTTAGTTACGCCCCTGCCCAGCTGTAACACATATTTATGTTAACATTTCTAAGATAGATATTCACTTTGTTGAAAATAGTAATGAAATTAGGTCATTGTAAGTTCTAATAAAACGATGCCAAGATTTTGCCGTAAGAAAACGTAGTGTAAAAACACTATGCAGGCCTACTTATTACCGATATCCGAACTGTTAGTATCCGCAATCGTGTAATCTAACCGTATTTCAGATAACGGAGGTTTTACTGTATTAACTACCACCACTTCATGTAATACAAAGGGCCAGTTAGGTTACAAGTTATAGGGCAACTAGAAAAATCTTGCTCCGCTATGAAACGACGAAGAGAAGAAATTCTACAACGAAAGTGGATGTTACTATAAAATAAGATATAGCAAGACTTGACTTGAAAGATTTAATTGTATTCTAGACAAGAGTGTACTCTATATTGACAATACCACTTGCGAGGGAATGTACAGCTTCTTTTTTAACTGAATCTAACCAGTAATTACAAAAGTTTCCCGAGCCACTCAAAAGTAGTAATGATCATTTCAACTCTGGCTTACTTGTTCAGTTATGTATACATTCCAACTGCTTGCTCTTCTGCTCCCGTTATTGACAGCTACTAATGACCAAACATTTCATTTCCAACTTGGTAATACAGCGAACGAGATGACCCACTTCGCAAGCGTACTTACTCGCTCCACTCTCAATTACAGTACAAGGAATTATTTTCCTCCTCAAAAAAATAAATAATAATACACAAACCTTACAATACACGAACATACTTCTAGGGACAAAGAAAAGAAAAGAAAATACTCTACAATACCTATTACATAAATAATAATAATAATAATAATAATAATAATAATAATAATAATAATAATAATAATAATAATAATAATAATAATAATAATAATAATAATAATACCGCTTTTCCTCACACTTGTGGATTTGGCCCTGTTTTACGGCCGGATGCCCTTTTTGACGCCAATCCTATATGGAGAGGTATAACCATTATTGCGTGTTTCTGTGGTGGTTGGTGGTGTAGTATGTTGTCTGAATATGAAGAGGAAAGTGTTGGGACAAACACAAACACCCAGCACCCAAGCCAGAAAGTATTAATCAGACGCGATTAAATTCCTCGACATGGCTGAAAATCGAAACCGGGACCCTTTGAAGCGAAGGCCTCAACAGTGACCATTCGACTAAAGAGTCGGAATAGTAATAATAATACTAATGATAATCTATTTAATTTAATCGTAAATTTTGTTATTAATGCAATGTTTGCGTGTAACTGTCTTGTATACTTAAAATGTATCATAAATCGAGAACAGCTCATCTGGAGGCCATGGTCGTTAAGGCGTCAATGCTATAAAGGGTCTGACACCGTGATTAACCGGTTCGAGTCTCGTTGGTAGAAAAAATCACCATCAGAAGCCTGGATTCAATTACAGATGATGTTATTTATTTTACGTCCCACTAACTACTCTGTTACGGTTTTCGGAGACGCCGAGGTGCCGGAATTTAGTCCCGCAGGAGTTCTTTTACGTGCCAGTAAATCTACCGACACGAGGCTGACGTATTTGAGCACCTTCAAATACCACCGGACTGAGCCAGGATCGAACCTGCCAAGTTGGGGTCAGAAAGCCAGCGCCTTAACCGTCTGAGCCACTCAGCCCGGCTGGATTCAATTACAAACCATTTTGCAGTGTCCATATGGAGTGAGGACATATGCTGCTGTTGATGGTGATTCGTCTCTTGGATGAGGACGTAAAGCTTTTTAACCAGTTGCTTTACGTCGCATCGACACAGATAGGTCTTAAGGTGACGATGGGACAGGAAAGAGCTACGAGAGGAAAGGAAGCGGCCGTGGCCTTAATTAAATCGATTATTTCAGAAAGCAGTCAAGTGCCAAAAAATGAAAAATGAATTATTGGCAGAATATGTTACTAAGAGGGTATACGCACATTTTGGAACTGAAACCAATCAAGAAACGTCCTCCTATAATGGTCAGATATTACGCTTAATTTCGTATTTAGTTCAGAAACCTGTTAAGTGACACCGCCTGGCCGGTTTCTGCAGTAAACTGCTGGTACATCTTGTGATGTGCCACACCTTGCCGGTTGGCTCTGCTGCTCTGAATCCAGAATAGCCAACTGTTCAGCAGTTTTTATTGTCATTGTTGTGTTTTTGGAACCGCATGTTCGTAGTTTTGTGAACAACTGATTGAAAACGTGTCTGTCTTGTTTAGTGCAGTGTTTTTATAATCGTAGTGATATGTCTGGAAGTTCAGAAGACGAACCTGTATCGATACGGCAACACTGGCGACACACAACGCTGCGTAGCAGCAGCTTTTGTCCACCTGCTCCCAACGTTGTTCAGTTGAGCATCGTGTGTGTGCCGTGTAAGACCTGTTTGACACAGTGCGTGTTTAGTGTGTTGGTTCTGAACTGCGAACTGGAACATGAACAACCAAAAGATCAATGCACAGTTTTGATTTAAGCTTGGCAAGACACCGAAAGAAACGCATGCGATGCAGGTACGTGTTTATGAAGATCAAGCACTGTCCTTGAAGTGTGTGTACGAGTGGTTCGCCCGTTTTCGAGGAGGCCGGGAAAGTGTTTCTGACAATCCCCGTAGCGGAAGACCGGCGACCACCGTCAGTGACGAAAACATTGAGAAGGTGAGGACATTAATTACGAACGATCGGCGATTAACGGTGCGCATGATAGCGGATGAACTGCAGATTAACCGTGAATCCGTGCGACAAATCGTTACCCAGAAGTTAGGGAAGAGGAAAACGTGTTCTCGTCTTGTGCCACATCACTTGACTGACGATCAGAAGCAGGCACGTTTAGAGGCTTCACAGGATTTTGCCGAAACGGCGGATGCGACACAAAATTTCTTGAACAGTATTGTCACTGAGGATGAAACCTGGTGTCTCAGGTACGACCTTGAAACTAAACGGCAAAGCATGAAATGCCGTTCTCCGGGATCCCCTCGTCGGAAAAAGGCCAGAGCCGAAAAGTCACGCATCAAAACGATGCTCATCACCTTTTTCGATAGTCAAGGCATTATCCACAAGGAATTTCTACCTGAGGGAACGACGTTGAATGCTGCGCGGTACAATGAAATTTTGACCCGTTTCATGAAACGTCTACGCAGGGTACGACCCTAGTACGCACAACAAGGTTCATGGTTTTTTGTCCAAGACAGCGCTCGCCCACACACAGCCAATATCGTCAAACAGTTCATGGCAAAAAAGGGGGCCGTGAAACTTAAACATCCCCCATACTCGCCAGATCTCAATCCTCCAGACTTCTTCCTATTCCCACGACTCAAACTCGCTTTGAAAGGAAAGAGACTTGACAATATTCTTGACATCCAACGAAACGTGACGAGGCTTTTGAACACCACCCCAAAGAAAAGCCTTCCTGCAAAGTTTCCAGGGCATGCATCGCCGATCGCAGCAGTCTATAGTTGTGGGAGGGGACTATTTCGAAATACAGTAAGGTCACTGTCGTACATTGTTCATCTATGTTGATAGTACAGGACTATTCACCGAACTTTATTGTCACAGGTTGTATAACTTAATTAAGACAGCACAGTGGCGACCGATGACTACAAGAAAATATTAATGTGTTATTTGCATCTATAAGGGGAGCATGATTAGCTCAGTGGCTTAGCTGCTGGATTCCCACCCAAAAGGCTGAGATTCGAATCCCGGTCGATTCTAAGTCGAGATTTTCATCTTAGGAACCACGTGACGTCAGGAAAGGCATCCGGTCTTGAACTCCCGGCCAAAACCAAAATGAGCCTGGGTGGCTCCAGCGACCCCAGAAATAACTGAGACAAGCTGAAGAAAGATGTATATATTTTATTGAAATTGATATACAGTAATATAAATGCTACTCTAGTTGAATTTTATACAGGGTGTATCCGTGATGATTTTACAAACTTTCAGTGATGATAGAGGACGGACAATGGATCAATTTGAGATAAGGAACCGTAGTCCGGATACGTTCGAGTCAAAAGTTATTTTTAATCCAAGTTTTCTAACGTCCGTCCGTTCTTAACTGACGCCGGGATATCGGAATTTCGTCCCGCAGTAGTTCTTTAACGTGCCGGAAGCCAACAACACGGGGTCGTCACCTTTAAACACTCTTAAAAGCCACCGACCTCAGACAGATTTTGAACCCGTTAACTTGGGATTAGTAGACCAACGCCGTATCCACTACACGACTGAGGCCGGTAGTCAAAAGTTAAAGCAAAAATCGATCTGATACCTCCAACTGTACTGTACTGTACACTACATGAGCTAAGAGATCCTTTTCAGTCCCGACAGGTGTCTCATACACAAGGCAAGCAAGAATTCTCGCTGCCTACGACACAGTTCAAACGACACCGGGGATATTCGAACGGGTACGACAGAACTTTGTGCGACGATTGAATCGACGCAGGGGGACGCCATTTCGAACATTTGCTGTAAATGGAGAAACTTGTAAAAGTTGTGCAGGTAACTTACATGAGAAGAATTTTGGTTTAATTTTGACTCGATCGTCATAACATCTATGTTGAGTCAACCACAGAAATATACATAATGCACATTCGTTTCCTGAAGGTCACTTTTTTAATACATAAGGAACATGTTCTCAGTTTGTACGGAATACAGAGGATTCAGAATCCATAAAATCAGCTGACAGATATATGTTTATTCAACAAGCAGAGAATCTAATTTTATATCTTGGATTTTTCATAATTTCTCTTTTAAGTAACCTTCCAAAAAATCCTAATTTATTTGTAAAAAGAAACAGTCAGTTATTGCGTGGGAATCAGTGCAGCTTTACACAGTTATTTGTAAAAGATAGCGCAATAGTCGTAAAAATAACCAGGCACTATAAGAAGGCCTTATCAAGTGGTTGTGAATTAATTCTTGAAATATAAATTGTTATCAGTCCTTATGAATTTATAACATTTATACTGTGTCAACCAGGTGTACTTGTCTCAGAAATACATATAATGCGCATGCAATTTCCTGTGATTTCCTGAAAGTCACCTTTTAAAATACATAACGAACATTTTCTCAGTTTGTATGGCTCGGGGAGGGGGCATTTGTCTCAATACACACCTCTTCTTATACAGATAACACACCGCACAAACACGCAGTAGTGAATACCTTCTTCAACATGGAAAGAGTATCCGGCCGTAAAACAGTGGTGCTCCACATGTGCAACACGCGACCCAATCACGGAATGGGAAAAAAGGTCTAAAACGACGACACTCCATAAGGGCAAATTACCTCACTCCTCATCTTGCCTCGTACGCCTCATTTGGGCTCTACCATTGTTTTTTGCAGTTTCCCTATAACTGCATAGCCTTTGGTGGTGCTATTTGAGGATCAAACCAGCCTCTGGGCTGATGACCTAACGGACACAGACGATACATGTCTTTCTAAAAAATGTAGAATATCTTGATACTGGTTACCTCCTGATTAGGATTACTGAGGGCTCATGTAACACAATGTTGTTGAACGCGAAGACTGCGCTATTTTGCAATGAACTGAAGACCAAAACGCCATTTCGTTTGTCACGAAGATTAAAAAAATATTCTATGCAAATCATGTAGACACATACATGTACCAAAACATTCATGATGTGTCAAACTTACCAGTTGCTAAGGAATAGGAAACGGCATCTCGAACATATTCTGGCTCTGCTGTTCTGACAATACCTCAATATTTCGCGGGAACTGAATGATCTACAGAGGCCACACGTTTGTTCCAAATACCTAATTGTAGAAGCGCTTAGGTTCGTTCATAGAAGCTTGCTGACTAAATGCTGTTAGCTACAATAGTCTATAATCACGACGTATGCACAGTATGTATATCCCAGCGGATTTTATGGATTAATCATTCTTAATCAATTTATTAATTTATCGATATAAAAACCAAATGATGTCTGTCCGTGTGCCTTACGAAACGACATAACGTCTAAACCGCTTGACGGAATGTCATGAAATGTTGCACAAGCTTTCTCGGAGGAATCTTATCACACGACTATGCTTTATTTCAAAATATTGATATGAAAATATATAAATATTTATAAAATTATTTTTAAAATATAGCGTAATAATCTTAAAAATAACCGCGCACTTTAAGAAGGCCTTGACAGTGGCTGTGAATTAATTCTTTATGAAATATAAATTGTTACCAGTCATTATGAATTTAGAACATCTATGTTAGGTCAACCAGGAGTTGTCTCGGAAACACACATAATGCACATGTAATTTCCCGTAATTTCCTGAAAGACACTTTTTTAAATACATAAGGAACATATTCTCAGTTTGTATGGAATACAGAGGATTTAAATTTTCAAAATGCCAAACTGCCAATAAACATTCAAAAATCGAAACTTAATTCATATACCTTAAAACTATTATTTCATTATCAGGTCAAAGTACGTAGATATAAGCCGTGAAATTTTCAATCTTGTAGCTGGAATAGGTAAGCATAGAGCATTCCGTATTCCCTCAAAAAAATGCAATAGTACGATACTCTTTGAAAACAATAAAGGGATACTCGGGACCTTACGGACTTATAAACTGCCATATTGAAGTACGGATGTACTGATGTATCGCTCTATTTCAAGAGACAACGATGTCGCTTGAGTGAAGCTGATAATTTCGATCTTATGTCCCTTAAAACAACAATCAATCACCACCAATTAGCTCTCCAACTGTGTCAAGCTGCACTGATTCCCGCGCAATAACTGACTGTCATTTTTCACAAATAAATGAGGATTCTTTGGAAGGTTGACTTAAAAAAGGTTATGAAGAATCCATGATATAAAATTAGATTATTTACTTGTTGAATAAACATATATCTGTCAGTCTAAGTGATATGTCATTATACAGCGTGATACAGCGTGATTCAGCCGCCCATTCCAATGTAGTTTTATGCAAACCACAATATTCATTCCGTCCTGAAAATATCTGCCCTGCCGGTATGCTCAGACAACACAACCGGATATCTTGGTATTTACCGCCTCACCATGATAGGACGCCGTGATGTTATATTAGTATTAAACACTGGAAGACATGCGTGTGCCTTCTAGGTCGTATGAACCTGACACGCCGGCGAAACAATAAACTGATGCTCTGACCGCATTCCGTCGATTGCTAGACGAACGCCTAACCACATCCGCTACACTACACTGCTGGAACCATGCTAGTAGTACGACGAGAGCAGAGTACGTACGCCATCCAGTTCGGTGTTTAAGACACTAATTGCTGCACTGTTACCTAGTTTTATGCAATGATTTCCCTCTTCGTTACACCCGGTCACGAGTATAAGCTGCTCAGTGTACCTTGCGGAACCGTAGTGTAGTTGGTAAAGGCGTGGCGGAGCGGGCGTGCAGTTCAGGTGGGAGGTTCGAGTCCGGGGCGAAGATTACAAATTTTAGAAATATTTGTTTAATAGGTACCGCACGCAATATAAGTTCAATACCGGCTTTCATGCAAATTGTGAGTGAATGGATGCGTTTGTGGCCCTAAGAAGGGCCGATTAGTTAGCAGGCCGGACACATACAGACCGGAAATAATAGGAACACAACTGCTCTGACAATGTTTTATCGCAGGATATGTTCGATGTGATGACCGTTTTGGTTTATGGACATTCGGGCCCGGTACATCGTCTTGCGCGCTGAAGCATTCCAGGTGTAATTGCTCGGTAGACGTCCGTGATGAGTTGCCGGAGCTGGTCGGGGTTTTCCGGCGCTTGTGTGTAAACTACGTTCTTCAATTGTACCCCTACAGGAAGAAGTCTAATGGCGTTAAATCCGGTGATCTGGCGGGCCAAGAAACAGGGCCTCCTCGTCTTATCCATTTCCCTGGCAGTTCCGCGTTCAGATGGTTACGAAAGGGTAAATTCGAATGTGGTGGAGCTCCATCCTGTTCCAAACACATCCTCAAACGATCATGAAAGCGCACATCCCCCAGCAGGAGTGGGAGTTCCTGACGCAGAAAGTACACAAAGCACGGGCCCGTCCAATGGCCCTCAAAAATAAAGATCCTCCAAGATTCCACACCAAACATTCACTCCCCATCGTACTTGATGGGCCACCTGTCGCACCCAGTGAGGATTGTCCGGACTCCAATAGTGCATGTTGTGGCGATTGACGTTCTCATTATTCCGGAAGCGCGATTCGTCCGAGAACAAGATAAGCGATACGAATTCTGCAGCATTGTCCACCCTGCCTAATAGCCAACGACAGAACCCATTCGAGCTTCGAAATCCCACCCACGGAGCTCTTGGTGTAGCTCAAGATGGTATGGGTGAAATATATAATCATGCAGTATTCGCCAGACGGACGGCTGGCTTGTGTTCACCTCTCGTGCAATCGACCTTTTACTGATGTGTGGATTATTACGAGCTGCCTCCAGAACGGCCTCTTCTGTTTCACCCGATGTAACGGGCCTATCGCAGACTGGTGGGTGGTTGGAATTCACGCCTGTTGTCCATAGGTGTCTTTAAACACGGCGGAATGTCGTAGCAGCCGGGTGTCGCAAGTCGGGATACCGTTTCTGGTACAGACGTAGTATATCGCACGCGTTTTGTCTTGCTTCCTCATAAATGAGGAGCATTTTAACGTGTTCCTCTGTGGAAAACATGCCGAATGACAGCAGAGATTACAGTACATTTAGGCCCTAACCAGCGGAGCATGCGCAGGGCACAAGATGAATAACAGCATCGTTCTACTGTTTGGATGTGGCAAACGAGGGCCTGTGTTTACGTATTCATACATCATACCAATGCAAAAATATTTGAACGATGCAGGATTTGAACCGCCGCTGGCACATTCCGTCGATTGCTAGACGAACGCCAAACCACATCCGCTACGCTACACTGCTGGAACCATGTTAGTAGTACGACGAGAGCAGAGTACGTACGCCATCCAGTTCGGTGTTTAAGACACTACTTACTGCACTGTTACCTAGTTTTATGCAATGATTTCCCTCTTCGTTACACCCGGTCACGAGGCACGACACATTAACATAGTTACATGGTAAAAGGACGTTGCTACACGATTTCAAGGCGTCATGTTTTGCGAACGGATGATATAACATTTCACTAGGGTTCAGAATCATGTGTAAAATGTGCTCACAGAACATTAATACCATACAGTATGGCTGCAGGGGATTAGCACCCCTATAACAATGTGTACGATAGTTGGGCTGCAGGAAACAATATTGGAAGGGGCTGCTGAATCACACTGTATACTTCACTTAGAAGGCCCGACTCCTTGGCTAAATGATCAGCATTACGGGTTCGATACCCAGCCGCGTCTGGTTAATTCCTCAGGTTCTGGGAGCGGGCATTTGTCTCAATACATACCTTTTCTTATACAGATATGAGATAACACACCGCACAAACACGCAGTAGTGAGTAACTTCCTCAACACACGAAGAGCATCCGGCCGTAAAATAGGACCGCTCCACATGTGCAACACGCGACCACATCGCGGAATGGGAAAAACGGTGTAAGACGACGATACTCAATACATGTCGTTTTTTACTCCTTACGAATTACCTTTAATAATGCAGGTTCAATTTCAACGTAATTCAATGTAAAATAGAGCGGGCTCTTACGAGGGGGTTTCTTCTTTGACGGGATGTGAATGCCGCCTCTCAGTCAGATCGTTTTCCCCCCTCCAGTGCAGAACTAGAGACTTTTCCGACTCATCGGTATTTCTCGGAAAGAGATGAGCAAAAGGGATAGTTTTCGCCCTGGGACTCTCAAGGATTCGCCCTCAACAACAACAACAACAACAACAACAACAACAACAATTAAGATCCGTTCATAAACAAGCGTTACTCTGGCTGCAGTGGAGCAAAAGCACAGGGCAATCAGTGTCAAAATAATTCCATAAACATCCCGTACTACATGTGTAACATTCATTAGTTCACGAAAATTCCTCTAGACGCGCACAATTCAATTCTTCGATCTTTGTTTGCAGATGTGCTTCAGCATACATCGACGGGTAAAATAATAATAATAATAATAATAATAATAATAATAATAATAATAATAATAATAATAATAATAATAATAATAATAATATTTGTTTTACGTCCCACTAACTACTTTTACGATCTTCGGAGACGCCGAGGTGCCGGCATTTAGTCCCGCAGGAGTTATTTTACGTGCCAGTAAATCTACCGACACGGGTCGTATTTGAGCACCTTCAAATACCACCGGACTGAGCCAAGATCGAACCTGCCAAGTTGGGGTTAGAAGGCCAGCGCCTTAACCGTCTGAGTCACTCAGCCCGGCAAAACGGGTAAAATAAAGTGCGGGCCGATGACCTTCGATGTTAGGCCCCTTTAAATAACAAGCATCATCATCATCATCATCAAAATAAAATGCTGAGTGAATTGGCTGCGAGTTATGGGTCGTGTAGCTGTAAGCTTGCATTTAGGTAGATTCCACCGCCACCGTCGAGAGCCGTGAAGATGCTTATCCACAACTTGCACACTTGGCAAATTACGAGGCTAAATCTCAATAAAGGGCACTAACGCTCTCTTCTTAGTCCTTCCCTATTTCAACGTCCCGAGGATCTATCTATCTGTGCTATTATCAAGTTAAACTAGAAAAAAATATTTTACAACGTGGAGGAAAACCTCCAAGGAAGACAGGACCATACCGAGGACAGTTGTTATCCTTATCCTGCAGTGCTACGTGCTCAGCTTCGGTGGTTGCTCGTACAACTGCTTTATTGTTATAACCACTTTGTACACACCCCGGGTCACCGCACATGAGAAACTCAGCAAGATACTTTCGCTTCTTCGAAAACAGTAATTTTTATAATTGACTGTAGCATAGGCATGTTCTGAGACTGCCGTTCTCTCGCTCGCATTTCAATGACAGGTAAATTCAGAGATGAAGTATTTACATCCCGAGGTGATGTGGAGTATAATTACGTATGGTTGGCGCATCTCCCCCATTTATATTCCGCGGTAAACATGGCATTATCATCGCGCTCTCTGCTGCATCTCAACAGCCCATAATGACCTAACAGTGGCGTACCTACTTGAGCTTGCGTTCCAATATAGGCAGACATTCATCTCAGAATTAACTTGCAACTATTCCGAACTTCCTGGCGCCGTTCACAACAGAAGGCACGTCAACGTCCGATGAAACATTTCACTAGACGGGATATAATCGAATACTTAATGTATTTGAGACCAACTTGTACGCTGTACTCGCCACATTTGAGATAGCAGTTATGTTCTCCAATGCAAGAAATTCCACGGTAAAATACCAGCCTGCAAGAGAAGTCATTCCCACGTTTCTTATGCGATGCTAAAGCATTACCGCCACATGCTTGCCGGCGCACACGATTGCTGATAGTATCGCTGGCGAATACATTCAGGCATAACCATATGCTTGGCGGTACAGACACCGGCGCCATCTATAATATATTATTATTATCATCATTATCATCAATTAAACTTATAACTGGTTTGTCTTCCCTGCCACGCCTGAGTTATATTGAAGCTGGTATTCTTCAACTCCATTGCAGTTCTTATTGGTGTCTTCTCCAAATAAGTCAATCTTCGGCTCTTCTTTTAGTTACTTTATTTATTTATTTATTTATTTAGCGTATGGCTTTACAGACACAATAAATGCATACATACATGATTTTGGAAAAAAAACTATATCTTTATGCCCAGGTTATTTATGTAACTAATCGTCTCTGGAAACGCACAAGCAAAATCACTGATGTCGCCAATGTACTTCCTTTTTGAACACTCGGTGATAATATGTTCGATGGTCTGCTTAGAGGCACCACAGTCGCAGTTAGGTTTAGGAATTATTTTCCATTTGTAGCGGAAATCTGCACAGTTACCATGGCCCGATCGTATCCTGTTAAGAGTAGACTAGGTTTTACGAGTAAGCACAAATCCGGGTGGCAACGACAAATCAATTCGTGGCAGAGTTGACTCAGGTACTAGCTGGTATTCTTCAATTCTATTGCAGTTCTTATTGGTGGATTTCGAGACCTTAGAAGATTCAGATGGAGATTACTTCATAATTTATTAGACCAGTACAACTGAAGAAATGTCTTCATAAATGTGATTCTTAGCCTCCAACGAGGGCGTTTTCCAGGTATTTTGCCTTCCGGTATTTCAATTATTAAACCGCCATCTCGCAATCTGTGCCCCGGCTATGTTGATCTTCTTTTGTTGATTTTACTGATTAGCTGACCCTTCTTATTAACTCTCTCCAGTGCACCCACACAAATCACATTCTCCACCCCCAACGACACCAGCACAACATCTCAAAAACTTCAATGCCCAAGTTTATCCACAATATATTGCAACTAGCTGCACGTAGGATATATCCTACTAGCGAATATTGAGGGCCGGGCTGAGTGGCTCAGACGGTTGAGGCGTTGGCCTTCTGGCCCCAACTTGCCAGGTTCGATCCTGGCTCAGTCCGGTTGTATTTGAAGGTGCTCAAATACGTCAGCCTCATGTCGGTAGATTTACCGGCACGTAAAAGAACTCCTGCGGGGCTACATTCCGGCACCTCAGCGTTTCCGAAAACCGTAAAAGATTAGTTAGTGGGAAGTAAAGCCAATGACATTATTATTATTATTATTATTATTATTATTATTATTATTATTATTATTATTATTATTTTTATTATTTACGAATATTGAGTATAAGAACTAACGTCGCGTCGAGTTCAAGATATGTTTTTGACGCTAAAATGAATCATCATCAAGTCATTAAACTGAGGACTTTGAGAGTTCAACACTTGCCTTTCCTTCAACAGATGTGGAAGTCGTGATTATTTAAATACGGGGCTTCGCACACCGTGATCAACAGGTTTGTGGGCTTATTTCTTCATCCTCTTACCTGGCCTTTTTCCCGGTTATCTGGGGTTGACATTATTGTGAATTACGATCGGATGCCCCTCCTGACGCCAGCCCTATGAGGATGGATATATTCACTATTATGTGGTTCTGGGGTGGACAGTAGTGTCATGTGCTGTGTGGAAATGAGGACATACAGCCCCTGAGCTAGAGAAATTAATTACCAGGCGAGTCGGCCGTGCGGTTAGGGGCGCGCGGCTGTGAGCTTGCATCCGGGAGATAGTGGGTTCGATTCTCACTGTTGGCAGTCCAGAAGTTGGTTTTCCGTGGTTTCCCACTTTAACACCAGGCAAATGCCGGGACTGCACCTTAATTAAGGCCACGGCCGCTTCCTTCCAACTCCTAAGCCTTTCCTATCCCATCGTCACCGTAAGACCTGGTTAAATTCCCGTCCGGCTGGGAATCGAACCCGGGGCGTTAAGAACTGAAGGCCACTACGCCGACCATTCAACCAAGGAGCCAGACTCCTTGTGGACTTCCGATATGTTCTAATTCTATTTTTTAAAAGTATGTAGTTTAACGTGACTGTTGATACCGTGATCTGAGGCACAGGATCTTCAGTTTTACGCGGAATCCAAATCACAGCGACGGTCTAAAACTTTGGCTGAAAGGTCAGCATGGCGGCCTAAGGTACAGGGACAGAGATTCGATTATAAGCCGAACTGTGGAGTTCAGACAAGTCTTGTTAATTCCTCTGGCTCCGGAACAGGGTATTTGTGTTCGCCGTTAATTACATCCTGTCCCAATACACCCGTAGTGAAATAAGTTCCACCAATGTTGACAAAATTACAAATTGAGGCTCGCTGCATGGTCGGACAAGACCAAAACTCGAAATTTTCAACAAACAAAAAAGAAGGAGGAAAAAACCCATACGGGTGTGGTTTTCATTTCGAAAATACCCTATGCGCTGGTTGGGTTTTGAAGCGTTGCCGCCTTGGTGAGAAACCCAGTTATGATATCACCATGTATCACGACTCGTACGCTAATTTTGTTGTTGTTGCTTGTTTAGTGTGCGGGCTGAGTGTCTCAGACGGTTGAGGCGCTGGCCTTCTGACCTAAACTTGGCAGGATCAATCCTGGCTCCGTTCGGTATAATTTGAAGGTGCTCAAATACGTCGGTAGATTTACTAGCACGTATAAGAAGAACTCCTCTGGTACTAAATTCCGACACCTCGGCGAAAACCGTAACAGTAGTTAGTAGAACGTAAAGTCGATATTATTATTATTATTATTATTATTATTATTATTATTATTATTATTATTATTATTATTATTATTATTCATCGTTAGGGTCACTAAGGACCGCGAGATCTTAAATGTTTATATTATTGCGGACCCAACCGGTTTTCATCCTTTCGGAGTGTGCTTTCTTCCATGCATCAGAATGAACATGCTTCAGTCGAATTGCGACTTCTTCTTGACTAACCTGTCTAAGTTTGTGTTTGAGTGGTGCTCGGAGTTGAATGTCTATTTCTTTGATTCCATGCTTTGAAAGATCATTTTCGATCTCCACCAACCAAGGAGGAATCGTTTTGAGACTTCTGAAGTAGGATAACAAACGTTCACAGATTCTTTCAGCTGGCAATCTGAAGAGGTGAGCATAAGTTATCCTTTTTTCCCGGGTTACGCTTCATATCTTTCAGCTGGCCATCTGAAGAGGTGAGCGTAAAAGTTATCCTTTTTCCCGGATTACGCTTGATATCTTTCAGCTGGCCATCTGAAGAGGTGAGCGTAAAAGTTATACATTTCCGGATTACGCTTGATATCTTTCAGCTGGCCATCTGAAGAGGTGAGCGTAAAAGTTATCCTTTTTTCCCGGATTACGCTTGCTATCTTTCAGCTGGCCATCTGAAGAGGTGAGAGTAACAGTTATCCTTTTTCCCCGGATTACGCTTGATATCTTTCAGCTGGCCATCTGAAGAGGTGAGCGTGAAAGTTATCATTTTCCCCGGATAACGCTTGATATCTTTCAGCTAGCCATCTGAAGAGGTGAGCGTAAAAGTTATCCTTATTTCCGGATTACGCCTGATGTTTTTCCGGTGTGGGCGTGTATTTCTAAGTCACTCCGAAGTCTGTAAACACCGTCTCTCAGGTCGCGATCAAGGATTTTTCAGATAATCCTCCTTTCCTTAATTGCCAGTTTTACAAGCAGGCTATTATAATAATAATCATTATTATTTGTTTGTTTAGTATCCTCTCAATTGGTATACACTGGTGTAAGAATTGTGTCCCGTAGAAGTCCCTTAACATACGGAAGCCACTGACACGGTCTTGCCGAATTTAAAACATCCACAAACCACGGACCTCAGCCTACATCGAAACCCACAATCTTGGGAACACAATGACGACAGATAATCAACTGGGTCACGAGATCGAAACATTTCAGAAGACGAACATATGTGAATAGGGAACATGCATGATCCGGGGTTTTAATTAAAAATATGCTAATCTGATTCAAAATTTCATGCAGAATTCAAAAATGTGATCAGAATGTACAAATAATAACTCCAAACATGATAAAAATCTGAAAATGTCACGTCACGCAAGTACGCGATCTCATTGGTCTGACGTCATCGTACAGGTTGACTGAATTAGCAGACGAAATAACACATAGTGTGCTGTGAGAAGCAGGATACACTTCGCGTATTTCTACTTTATGTTAGTGTCTGGTATGGTTAAATTCGAGGTCTATACATTGGATAATAATCTGAGTGGTATATTTTAGACTTAAAATGAATCCTGCGCAGACAGTGAGGCAGAAAACTTATAAATGGTGTAGAGTTCCGATGTGCAATAGCACATCGCATACCATACCAAACAAATTGTTTATAAATGTTCCAAAGACGCTAAAACTAGGCAGAAATGGATTTTGGCGAGCCGGAGAAATGCTGGTGATATATCGGAAAAGTCTACAGTTTATTTTTTTGAAGATTTTAACGTAAGATGAATTTGTTTGAATTTTCAAATAGTTTTTCCATGTCAGCTGTTCTAGTGGTAAAACTTTAAATTTTAATGTATGATGCTTTATTTAAATGCTTCAATTACATCTTGGAATATGAAAGTAATAAACAGTGCATTAAATAATGCTGGTTATTAAAGTATTCTCCAAACCTAACCTATGTTTTGGGTGATCCATGTCAAGATAATAAATCAAAGGGGTTATGAACCTTTCTGACAGTTCTAATTCTACCAATATATCTTGGCATGGGACAGTTATGTATGTCTTTATTGAAGAGCTTAATTGGTAAAGAAATTTAGGCTATATCTAAATACTCTATAATGTAACAAAGAATAGGCGTGTACATCATGAAAGGAAACAACGTGAATTTAACAAACGTATAACTCTACACAAAACCAATGCTTGTCTGTTGGGGTCTTATAAGTTAACAATGCTCAATTATAATAATTATCATAATATTAATGAAATAAATAACATAATTGCACACAGGTGAAAATAGTGATGTAGGTGTTTAAAATATTATCCTACTTAGCCAAAGTTTTAGGTTATACAAGCCAAGTCAATAAACCGAAGGGTAAAAATACCGCGCGCGTTGGCCGTGCGGTTAGGAGCGCGCAGCTGTGAGCTCGCATCCGGGAGATAGTGGGTTTTGAACCCCACTGCCGGCAGCCCTGAAGATGGTTTTGCGTGGTTTCCCATTTTCACACCAGGCAAATGCTGAGGCTGTACCTAAGGCCACGGCCGCTTTGTTCCCATTCCTAGGCCTTTCCTGTCCCATCGTCGCCATAAGACCTATATGTGACGGTGTGACGTAAAGCAAAAAAAAAAAAAAGTAAAAGTCACAGCACCCAAAAACGTTCCTGTATTGAGCGACTAAAATGTCACCAGGACACTTTTCTTTCCTGATATGCTCAGCTTGTTAAAAGCCAAATGTAATTAATGTTATTGTCTTCACGCCCCGCTAACTACTTCTACGATTTTTGGGAGACGTCGATGTGCAGGAATTTAGTCCTGCAGGAGTTCTTTTACGTGCCAGTAAATCTACCAACACGAGGCTGACGTATTTGAGCACCTTCAACTACCACCGGACTGAACCAGGATCGAACCTGCCAAGTTGGGGTCAGAAGGCCAGCACCTCAACCGTCTGAACCACTCAGCCCGACTTGTGAAAACTAGATGAAGTCATATTTATCTTTATCATGTTTAATTTTTTCCCTCCACAAAAATATTTAATTCTCTTTCATGGGCTCCGGAAGTGGGTAGGCCAGTTGTCCCAACCATAAATATTTTTTGGGGGGGGAATGATAGATTATAGCCCTATAGTACTATGATCTTTCTTTCTTTCCTTCTTTTTTTCTTTCTTAATCAGTTTATCCTTCAGGGTTGGTTTTCTCTCGGACTCAGCGAGGGATTTCACCTCTACCACTTCAAGGGCAGTGTCCTGGAACGTGAGACTTTGAGTATGGTGATGAAACTGATGAGGAGGGCCATTACCTCGCCCAGGCGGCCTCACCTGTTATGCTCAACAGGGGCCTTGTTGGAGGATGGGAGGATCGGAAGGGATAGACAAGGAAGAGGGAAGGAAAAGGCCGTGGCCTTAGGTGCCTGGAGGAGAAGTAGGAAAATACGAAAAACCACTTCGAGGATGGCTGAGGTGGGATTCGAAACCGTTCTACTCAGTTGACCTCCCGAGGCTGAGTAGAGCCCGTTCCAGCCCTCGTACTATTTGTTTTCAACTTTCATGGCAGAGCCGGGAATCGAAACCGGGCCTCCGGGAGTGGCACACATTAACCACTACACCACAGAAGCGGACTAGTACTATAATGCTACCTATATGTTTATGTTAGTGCTGAAATCCGATTTCTTACTTTACTAATGCTGAAAGCCCGAAAATGTAATGTTATTCTTTAATAGGGGAATCAGTCTAGAAGGAAATGTTGAAAGTGATGCGATATCTATCCAGGTTCGTTGTTATCCTAATACTATGGGTTACAGTACATTGCACGTATATAAAAGACGCCACTTACAAACTTGCTTGTTATCCGCGAATTTCTGCGGCCACAAAAGTCACATTTTTCAAGAATGATGACATCTACACATGGTAGATTGTCTGACTGTGCTGTTTTGAACGTTTCTTCTGTCATTTCGAAGTTATTCGCGATCATGAATAATAAACAATCGGCTTTTAGCAACGGCTGATGCACAACGGCTGGTAGAGCTCCATGCGGTACTGGATCGTGACGTCACAGCGCGCCGCTTACGTCAGAGGCCGTTTCACTCGCCTTGCGGAAAGGCACTATTAAATATTTTTTTTAATGGTAGTAAACAAGGCAACATAGCACAATGTAATACGTTTACGTACTATTTCATTGGTGTACTTTTCAAAAAAAATATTTTTGAAAATGATGCATGTTCCGAATTAAAGAGAGGGTCCTTTTTTTTTTTTTTTTTTTTTTCCCGAGCTGGCAGTTATGCTAAGGAAAACGAAAATATCGAGGCGAGTATCCCTTTATAAACTGTCGCAAGTAATAATTCGAAATTTGTCATCGTTAAAAGATGTGAAAGCTAAGTTTAGAGAAAACGTTAATCCTGTCCAATTGAGTTCAGTCACGATTGTAATAGAATTAATATAAACGCCCAGATGTCTAGATACGAATCGCACACAGAGAACACGGGATGAAACGAATGAAAAAGAACTGGTGCTCTAAGACCTCATACATTTGAGTTTTCTGTAGCTCAAGCTGAACTTGGCTTCGTTATTTAGTGATTCAAATGAGATGATATATTGTAAAATTGTGCGTACTCCTTGACATGTTAACACGCACTATTATAGAATATATCGGGGATGGAACCTATCAAAGCGGAAAGAGAGCGCGCGCGCGCGTGTGTGCGTGTGTTTGCGTGCGTGCTTGTATGTGAAATAAGGTAATTGCGGCGCATGGCTTTCAATCGGGTAACCTTGTACGTAGGTGCACATTTTACGAGTAGAGTCTGGAAAATGTACACACTAGACAAATAGACCCATGTTTAACATTTATCTCGGAAGAGGCCTGGTTCCTTCATGGTTGTACTGCATGTGTACACAATAATAATGATAATGGTAACTGGAATGTTATTAAACCTGACTTCGTACATGAAGCGCCCCTCTATGACGTAAAACTCGGTGTATGGTGGTGAAAGAATCATAGGACAACTGTTCGTTTAGAATACGGTTGATTCCATTACGAGTGATTTTGTATAATTTTTTTTTCAACAGGACTCGAATACAGTGCTCACCACGAATAATTCCACGAGGGTAATCCACAAAGTGATTCTACAGAACGAAGTAATTAGTGGGGATTTGTGCACCACCCCCGCCCTCCTCGGTTCACCCATTTATCCACCTGCGAACTCTGGGGTAGATTAAAAATTGCCGAGTACAAGACGATCTCCCACACCATACACGGCATACATACACTATCTCTGTGGCCTCGTTTAGTTCCATACCTCTTATTAGAAACTGAGTTTAACCATCGTCGTCTTGGCCTCCCTCTACTTCTGTTACCCCTATTTTACACAGCCCTTTATTCTCCTAGATAACCTAACCTTCTCCATTTGCCTCATGAACCCATCAGCGAAGCCGGTTTATGCATACAGCTTCATCAATAGAGTCCTTTACTATAATAGCTTTTATACCCTCCTGTCATTGTTTCCATCTGTTTGCACCAGCTATCATTCTCGCTACCTTCATGTCTGTTACTTCTAACTTATGTATACATCCTGAGTCTACTCAGTTTTCAATCCCGTACAGCAAAACTGGTCTGAAAACAGACCGATGTAAATATACTTGCGTCCGAGAGGCGACGCTCTTTGTTTCATAATACTGTTGATCGCAAGTGCGAGCTCACTGCATTAGCTTTGCTACACTTAGATTCAGTCTCACTCTACTACCATCCTGGGAGAATACATATCCGAAATACTTGAAATTATCTACCTGTTCCAATTTTGTACTACAAACCTGACATTCAGTGCGCTTACCTTTATTACCTACTGACATCACTTTAGTCCTGGAAATGGAAATTTTCGTATCATAATCATTGCTCCTATTCTCAGGTTCAAGATATCAGATTGCAGGCTTTCAGCACCATTAAACCAAGTCGTCGGCATAGGCCAAACTACCTTTCCAACTAACTGCATCCCTCCCTATACCATATTATATCTTTCAGTACACGATCCATGTAAACTACGAACAACAAAGGTGAAAGATTAGAGCCAAACCTCTGTAAAGTACCTTTATCTGGAATTGGGACACACTGCGGATGACAAATAAATATATTCTATATTTTAACACCAATTCTCACTGTAGCCCATTTGTCAACGTAAATACCTTTGATTGCTTTTAATAATCTACCTTTAAACCCATAATCCCCTAGCACGGCAAACATATTTTCCCTCGATATTCTAACATGCCTTCTCTAGATCTACGAAACATAAATGTAATTGTCTATTACTCTCCTAGCATTTTCAGCTGTTACTTGGCGCATGTAAGAACTGAAATATAATATTTATCAGGGAATTATACTACAGGGAATAATTTCCTAATGAGGGGCCAAAAATGTGTGGAGAACGATAGCGGGCAGTTTTAACATCACCTTTCATAATTTGGTACGTAATTAACTTCTTAAAATTGATGATTATGATGCTTGCTGTTTAAAGGGGCCTAACATTTAGGTCATCGTCCCCTTCTTAAAATTGTTTGTGTAACTAGGGTATGACTTACCCTCACGCTACTGACCTCAACTCGTACGCGACAAACGAGCGCCCTCGCCATCGTAAAAAGGCCGCGCGCCGGATTAAAGCATATCTAATCGTCCTGTATTAACACGAATATAGCGAACAGCATATTCCAATTGTTTTCTCAACTTAAGGACGGCATGAATATATATTTTAAAAATGAATTTCCAATATTGTCTGCAGAAAGGCATTTCAATTATTAGTTATGGGCTAAGTAGCCACGAAACTCAAGACGGCGGGTTCGATCCCGGCTTAGTCCGGTGGTTATTGAAGGACCTCAAATACGTCAGCCTTGTGTCGGAATATTTACTGGCACGTAAATGAACTCTAGCAGGACAACATTCCGCGCGGGTTGGAAACTGAATGGATAGACTGCTGTACTCCCCAATAATAATAATAATAATAATAATAATAATAATAATAATAATAATAATAATAATAATAATAATAATAATAATAATAATAATCTCAGAACGAAATCTGATCACTTTTTAAGATGTTCATACCTCCGTGGTACGCTTATTTCTCTTAAATACTAAACGGCTATTGTGGGATATATTCTCGCATCGTTGAGTACAGGAGGACGACTCCTAAACAACTACACTACTCAGAGGGTCAGAAATAAGTTTCGCTACATCTGAAAATTACACTCCTTTAACTCATAAACAATATTTAACACTGATTCATAGATACAATAAATAGCTCAAAAGTCTGGAGCTATCAAAACAGAGAAAGTACGCCAAACACAAGATGAGACTGTCACACGGCTAAAGACTGCGATTTCTTAATTTTCCAGTTCCTTGCACTGGACAGGAAAGAAAGCTGCGTAAGTCCTGAACCGTATCACGATGAAAGCTATATTAAGGAAGAATAAATGCCACCTAACGCATGAACAGTTCCTAGCTTTAAGGTAACCAGATGCCAAGTACGTAACAGGACTTTCCACAATGGGATATCAGACTTCTTCGCCATATGTTATCCCAAATTAAAAGTCGTTCTACAGATTGTCAAGTTTTCGATAAATATTGCATTTGCACATTCATCATGGTTAATAATAATAATAATAATAATAATAATAATAATAATAATAATAATAATACCGGGCAAGTTGGCCATGCGGTTAGAGTCGCGCAGCCCTGAGCTTGCATCCGGGAGATAGTGGGTTCAAGCCCCACTGTCGGCAGCCCTGAAGGTGGTTTTCCGTGGTTTCCCATTTTCACACTAGGCAAAGGCTGGGGATGTACCTTAATGAAGGCCACGGCCGCTTCCTTCCCATTCCCAGGCCTTTCCCATCCCATCGTCGCCATAAGACCTATCTGTGTCGGTGCGACGTAAAGCAAATAATAATAATAATAATAATAATAATAATAATAATAATAATAATAATAATAATAATGGCCTCAGCTACCGTGTGCAGACATTTTTATTTGACGCCATCTGGCCGTCTGCTCGTCAGTTTCGACGTTTCGTTTTACTCTAGGCCTGCTAGATGGCAGAGTAAATCGAACCTCTCTTGGGCGTCTGTAGCTGAGCTTTAATTAATTTTGCCGGGTAAAAACCAAATGTGTCACCAGAGATCTTTTACATGCTGATATCGTATGACATGGAGTTTCGAAGGGACTTTCTCCCACCCTTCAAAAATCTGACTACCTCTGCCAGGTTTGAACGCACTATCTTGGGATCCGGAGGCGACACTCTACCACTGTTTCACAGATTCATTATTATTATTATTATTATTATTATTATTATTATTATTACTACTACTATTAAAAGAAGACGTAGGGAAACACAAGTAACGAATTATTACGTGTTCAATCGACTCACTCTCACGCTATAAGGTCTATGTCTCTAAACGTTTCATTACTAACGGTTAATTAATAGATAAAAAACGTCGACATTAATACCCACAAGCTTAAAAAACAACCTCTAAAATATCGTAAAGTCTTAATTGATGTCGATTGAGAAAAGAACATAATAACGGAATTGAATACCAGACTGAGAATACAAAACTTTAATTAATAGGCGGATTATTTGAAGTACTTGGGCGAGTATTCTCGAAGGGAGGTACTATATCCACTTAATTCAAATGAAAGTAGCAAGTTAATGTAGTGATTTCGCAGATATCTTATTCACAAAGTAGAAATGAACTCCATGGTGAGTACGAATCAGCTTCGGTGCTGAGTCAGGTATATTAATACATACCGAAAACGACAATTAAAATTCTATTTTCTCACCTTAAAAATATTTAAACAAATATTTATATAAATAAAATTAATCATTTGTATTAACATTGTGTAATTAGTTTACCGTATTTTCGTTTGAATGGTTGAAGTTCCTGAAAAGTTTTAGTTTGAAACAAGTTATGCTCTATAAAATTCATATAAACCTACAAAAATATTAACGGACATGGATTTGTAATTTACTCCACAGTGTTTAAAAAAGAATTGCACGTGTCCTGCCTTTATTGATAAACTAATCTCTAAAACCTAAACCTCTATATAACTGTTCCACCACTACGCTTGAAGCGTCAACGTTAGACCCCTCAACTCACCTTTGTTTTGTTTACATCAACCTACCATCGTAGACGTTACTTGCACATAGTGCTCCTCTTACACGCCGATAAGAACGGCACGGCGAGCTGGAGTTTATCACGTCTTCAACACACCATCGTCCTCAGCTAGATTCGAACCGTCTTAGGCATCAGAAGTTACTAAGCCACCAACGCCCTAACTATTATAAGGTAATCGCGTATGAATGCATACCTTCCTCAACCCCGTACCATATAAAGGCTTATCGGCGAAAGAATGACTTGAATTTTCCCATGTATACACTGTAGTTCCTCGTTCTTTTTTTTAAACTGCGGTCGCACGCAGGAACATCCACGTTAACAAATATATTACGTTTCTTTGTATTCAAAACCAAAACAAGAGGAAGCTTTGAAATACAATAGCAGCACGGAGCGGGTCTGTGTTCTCTTATCGACCCATGGTTACAGACAGATTAAATGCTCGTGTAGATAGAAGGTGGCCACGCAGCTCAACAGCTGTGCTGCTCTGGTTATAACTTACATCCAAGTTTAATAAACGACCGTAGCTAGGGCATTATGCGCTTTGACCGTCCACAATTTCGATATTCTCGCTGTGCTGTTGACAGGGCCAATGCTCCTGGAACGCCGTGCGGATTCATCTGGGTCAATAACTCACGTGACACCAATCGCACCGATAGCTGACCACTGCCGTTCACGTCAAATGCACTGCTAGGTTTTGAAGAGAACAGATCAAGTCAAGAATAATTATTGGAACTTCGCTTTTTGTTGATGATGATGATAATGATGATGCTTGTTGTTTAAAGAGGCCTAACATCTAGGTCATCGGCCCCTAATGGTACGAAATGAGACGAAATGAAATGACAATTTAAAAGTCCAAAATTCATCTACTGACCAGAATTCAAAAATGTGACGATGAAGAATGAATACATGAATATGAGTTTAAAATAATCAGAGGATGAAACTCACAATACTGAAAGTTAAAAATAATTCCAAAATCGATCCACTGATTAGAATTCAAAAAGACGATGATGAACAATAATACAATCAGTGGATCCGACCAGCAATGCCCCACCTTCCCAGAAACTATCTTATAACAATTGTTTTACTGACCAAGGGAATGCTTCCAAAGCACAATCTTGAACTGATTACGCTTGTTGTCTAAAAGGGTCCAAGATCCAGGTCAAATGCCCCTCATAATGACACTTATCGCTAGTAGAGTAGAACCACGGTATTTCTCATGTTGCGGTACTAATCAAAAGTAGCGTAAACGCACGGTGTTCTACACATTATGGTACTACTCGTAAGTAATGTACATCACACAGATAACGCAGACCTATGGTGTTTCTCACATAATGTCGCCACTCATAGGCAACGCAAACCCATGGTTTTCTTCACACAGGTGTACTAATCACGGGCGCCGGTATTCCCGTGGTGTTCCTCACACAGTGTGTACTAATCACAGGCAACGCAGACACACGATGTCGCACATATAGTGATACTAATCACACGCAACGCCCAGACCAGTGGTGTTTCTCACATAATGGTACTAATCTCAGGCGCAGGCAAACCCCTATGAACAGCAGGGAAAGAGGGGATAATTGACTTTATTGAAAACTGATGTATCTCGGGCGCGCATTACAGAGAGTGACATTTATTTACAGAGATGTACAAAATCGTATTACATATATAGTGTGGGTAGAAATTGGGTGTAAGGTGGAGTGTAGTATTGTGAGAGAAGGTAGGAAAGGGAGGCGGTAATGTTGGTAAGGGAAGTGGCAAGAAGACGGGGGAGGTCTAGGGTCGGGAGGGGCGGTAGGAAGAAGTTAGGTTGTGGAGCTGGTAAGGGTACCGCTTGCGGTGGGGGCGTGGGTGGCGGGGCGGACGGCGGACTATGAGAAGAGGTAAGAGAAGGGGAACGAGCGGGGCGGGGTGGGGAGCGAGAAGGCTCCACTCTATATGTTCGCCCGCGAAATCGGACGCTGGTGGTGATGAGATGGTCGACGTCGGCTGCAGAGGAGACTTGGAGACCAACCATGAAGGTCGGGCCGCTCGAGTTAAAGATGCGTAGCGCTCGACGGGCTGGGACGCCGGCGGAGGTCAGTTCAGCCAGGATGTCTTGCTCGGTGAAGGCAGGGTCCAGGCCACGGATGACACAGCTCGGTGACGAAGGCCGGTTGTGAGCTGGTACAGAGGAGTCTTCTGTGTTGGGGGAGAGTGGCGGAGCTGCGACGGTGGCATCGGTGAAGTGAGCAGGGGGCGGATGTGAATGAGCAGGTAGGGAGACAGCTGGTGCAGACATGATAGAAGAGGGGTGACTGGAGGTAGTAGTGCAGGTGGAAGTAGACGGAGCAGAATGAACAGAAGTGGTGATGGTGGTGGTAGTAGTAGTAGTAAACGTGGGGGTGGAGTGAGTAACGATGGGAGGGATGGTAGGAGAGATGGGGAAGTCAGGAAGGGAAATCATTTGCTGTAGTAGATGCTCCGGAGTAGGGACTGCAGCGTAGTCAGCATCATAAAGTCGTATTCCATTTTCAATGATGCCGAGGGGTGGGCCTGGAAAGCGGAAAAAGGCGACGACGTCTGGAGAAGGTTGTCCTGAGAGGCCATCCTGGAGGCGAAGAACTGCTTCAACAAAAGTTCCGTTGCGGCGAATTTCATCACGGATGGAGGTTGGAGAATAACAGGTGTCCACGCCCTTGATTAGGCACGAGTACATAGTGGAGAGGGGAGGCGACAGCCAACCAGGCGTCTGCCCGTTTGATTTTCCTTGGGCCGACTGGGTAACAGCAGAGATGAGCGCCACCCATCTTACGACGATGTCCAATAACTAACCAAGAAGAAGAAGAAGAAGAAGAAGAAGAAGAAGAAGAAGAAGAGTGCCACCCAGCCGAAAAAAGCGTGGACATGCAATGTTCGAAGAGAGTACTACGATCTCCGTTCTGTTCATGTTCAGCTGATACAGTTGCAGATCTCAATCACGTATTCTTTGGATGTCCACACCACTTTGCTAACACTTTTGTTTACGACAAAAAATATTGTCACTGGGATACCAATTACCACCTATTACGTCAATTCTCCACAAAAGTGACCAGTCGGCCTACCATGAGTTATATGCATTTTTTTTCTGATATTGGATTTCGGATATAAAACCATCACCTAGCATTGATTTTTCCCCACTAGAACTATTCCACTCCTACTTTAATTTGTTCTATGTCCTACTCGGGTGTACCATTGAAAGTCATAAAGGGCCTTATGACGAGAAGATGAACCCGTCTCACCTATACCCCAAACAACAAATAAAATAAATTACATAATTCACTGGATTAGTGGCCTTTGTCCTGGATGAAAAAAAATTAATGTAATTGAACGTACTCAATTTTCATAGTTCGAATTCATGCTGATAGATGGGGCTGTGCAGAGCTGCGAGAGTCTACATGACGAAGATAATAAGACCTCTTTGCTGAACGAAATGTTTTTCTTTAAAAAAAAATCAAAAAACGTGGTCGTGAGACGTTCACGGCATTTTTCTTGTAAAAGGGAGGTCAAACCCATATCTAGTGGTAATTTCAACGGCTAAAACTTTATCGTTTAAACAATATCACCGTGAAAGACAGACAGACACAGGGATCGTATATATACAGATTTCTTGTTTTGATATTTCTTGCAATACCGAGCGCGTTGGCTGCACGGTTCGAGCTGTGTAGCTGTTAGCTTCCATTCGGAACATGCTGGGTACGAACCCAACTGTCGGCATCGAAGATAGTTTTCCGTTTCCCACATATACCAGGAAATTGCTAGTGAGTCGGTGCGACGTAAAAGCAAGAGAAATTATTTTGTAATAAGCTAGTTTGTTTTCATGCGATTGTTTTTGGATTTTTTATTGTGTATGTGATTGATACGTATTTTAATTTCATTTACGTGTTGTAGTACTACTGTAAGAAAGCAGTGCAACCGGGATGTGTCCCAATTGCAATGTATTTGTTAATAATAATAATAATAATAATAATAATAATAATAATAATAATAATAATAATAATAATAATAATAATAATTGTACCGGGCGGTACACCTCCACGCCGCGAATTCAAATATTGCGCCAGTTGAAACCTCTCTACAGAAGAAACCCTGAACTTTAACAACTGTATTAACTCAACGGTTTCTCGGAAGATGTCACTACTGTAAATTTGGTTATCTTGAAGTGTTCTGAACTGTGTCTATTTTGATTTGTGTTTGTTTGCTCCGTATCAAGAAGTTTGAACATTCTCTAACAGATGTCGCTACCCAAAACTATGATAACACACTCTGGTGCAATGGAATGAACTTTCCTGAAGAAATATTGTATTCCTAAGTTTTATTTTTACTAAATTTTGTTCTGTGGTTTGTGGGTTGGCAATATAATCCTTTCCTTCCGCCAGTTTTGAAATTAGCCAATCATAAATTTCTGTAATTAATTTTCCACCAATAAGGTGTTTCTTCATCGCCTTGTGTAACAGTTTTTGCTGTCGGCCAATAAATGTTTGTGGGCGGGTGGTTATCATTCATGAAAGGTCTCGAATGTTCCACGAGGGTATATAAACTGCTGATTTTCTTGTCTCGGGGCCACTTCAGTAACATCTTTCGCAGTGTGTGAACATATATAGCAGGGGGCGGGAAGCGCCTCTTTCTTCGGGCAGCAGTTCATCCACAAGGTAATGGCCGTTTAATAACTTTATTTCTTGCTAGCTCAGCAGTTTAACCCTCGGGGCAGGTTCGAAACCTTTCTCATGTAACCTATCTTTAAAATGTAATAGACATTCTGTAAAATTTCGTCTCTAACTACAAATTGGGATAGAGAGTGCCTAACCCTCTCGAGCTCCCACTCATATTCTTTTGAGGTGACTACGTTTTCATAACCGTTTTTCTTCTCTTCGTAATGTAATAAAGTTTTCTTATCGTGTCACCTCCATAGTATGGGATTAGCCCCTGTATAACTGGCCGAGTGCCACCTAGGTTTAAAGAAGTTTCATGTAGGAGTGCAAGCAACGCCTCCCGTCAAGTTGGTTTGTTGGGCCATTTAATAAACCCAGTGTTTGTTTTCTTCATGTGAAGGCCCTGTAGGTTGGGTACAAGATACCCCCGTTTCACTGTATGTGTGCCTTAAGGGCAGTTAGGAATGAAGGTTGTTGTAGCCTTTGATAGACTTGTAAAATTGAGAGCGGGTCTGCTCTTTTCCTCTTAACTTGGTAATTAGGAGCAAATGCTCCTCGTACTTAGCTATTGTGGTGGTGAGCTGAGAGCTCAGAAATTAATCTTGGGGCTCTGTAAATTCTTAAATTGTTAACCTGCTACTTGGTACCTGTTACATCTTTGTTATTTGTTGTCATTTGTTGATTTTGAAAAGAAAATATAACCTTTGTTAAAGTTTTAAATTAACTTTAATTTCGTAAGTTGAGACCTATTCCCGCCCGCACCTTCTTTCACCTCTAACTACCATGGATAACTTCGTAACAACAACAATAATAATAATAATAATAATGCTCGCCTCTGTGGGATAGTGGTTAGCGTGATTAGCTGCCACCCCCGGAGGTTCAGGTTCCATTCCCGGTTCTGCCACGAAATTTTAAAAGTGGTACAAGGGCTGGAACGGAGTCCACTCAGCCTCGGGAGGTCAAATGAGTAGAGGTGGGTTCGATTCCAACCTCACCGGGCGAGTTGGCCGTGCGCGTAGAGGCGCGCGGCTGTGAGCTTGCATCCGGGAGATAGTAGGTTCGAATCCCACTATCGGCAGCCCTGAAAATGGTTTTCCGTGGTTTCCCATTTTCACACCAGGCAAATGCTGGGGCTGTACCTTAATTAAGGCCACGGCCGCTTCCTTCCAACTCCTAGGCCTTTCCTATCCCATCGTCGCCATAAGACCTATCTGTGTCGGTGCGACGTAAAGCCCCTAGCAAAAAAAAAATTCCAACCTCAGCCATCCTCGAAGGGTTTTTTCGTGATTTCGCACTTCTCCTCCAGGCAAATGCCGGGATGGTACCCAACTTAAAGGCACGGCCGCTTCCTTCCCTCGTCTTTATCTATCCCTTCCAATCTTCCTATTCCCCACAAGGCCCCTGTTCAGCATAACAGGTGACGCCGCCTGGGCGAGGTACCTGTCCCCTCCCCAGTTGTATCCCCTAACCGAAATTCTCACGCTCCAAGACACTGCCCTTGAGGCGGTAGACGTGGGATCCCTCGCTGAGTCCGAGGGAAAAATCAACCCTGGAGGGTAAATAAATTAAGAAATGAATAATAATAATAATAATAATAATATAATAGCTCGTAAGCAAAGGAGACAATCTGTATGAATGAGAGTGTGTGTAATTAAAATGAGCTATGGTTGGAAAGGAAGCAGTTGTTTACTGAATGTTATAAGAACAGAGAGAAATAATGATATTGATGGGACAAGATAAGTACATCGAAAATGAACCGGAACTATACACTCTTGTTTAGTTATTAACCAGAGAATGGAAGGCACCAAACCTATGTAAAATTGGTTCGTGTCAACGGGGGGACTTGCTTAGGAATGTTAGGCACAACAGAATAAAATCTAGAATTGCAGCAGCATTCTCCCAGAAAGATTACGAGGTACATGAAGAGGTGCCACGTGTTGCTGATGGTGGAAGCAACCGGAGAATAGATATAATGGCAACTGATCGAGAAAAGGACTTTGCATATATTCTGGACCCCGCCATTAGATGAGAGGTCGACTCAAGTCAGCCAGCAGAGGTAGACGCGGAGAAGCGAGCCATCAGCTACTTCAAGGAATCATACATCATCTCCTCTATAAGGGTTGTATGACGTCTCATCGGAGCAGGAGGAACCATATCAAAATTCTGAGTTGAGTTTTTCAAAAGTGTGGGCATTTCCAAGAATCTGTACTGTGATTTAGCCGTCTTGGCCATAAAGGCTCCGCCCAAATTGTTAGAAATCACCTCTATAGTACTGCATACGAGAAGGATTAATTCCAGAAAGCTCTTCATGGTTAAACATACATTCAATATTCAAGTGTTATGGTATACTTTGTCAGATTTAAGCAGCCTATCATTGTAGCAAGTACAAATAAATGAAATATAAGAGAAATGTGGGAAAAGACAAATATAGGTGAAAAAGAGAAGATGCATGCAACTAGTAGTAAGGAATATGCATGTGGCAGTATCCTAAACTCGGCGACTTGGTTGAAGTCAAGGAAATGCCTCAAAATTTAAGTTTATCTAATCATTAAATATATATACAGGAATTATTTATGGGATACAGAGCACATTAATACATTGTACTTAAATAACTTTGTGATATTTTTTTAGTTGTGTTCTCTTTAATACCGTGCATTATATGAAAACTACTTTTATTAATTATGATTAATATAAATGAACACCTGTTCTCTTCCCAGCTGCCGGACCCGCGTTGAAAGGGTAGCGTGCCTTCCTCTTACCCCGAGGCCCCGGGTTCGATTCCCGGCCAGGCCAGGGATTTTTAACTGGATCTGAGGGCTGGTTCGACGTCCACTTAGCCTACGTGATTACAATTGAGGAGCAACCTGACGGTGCGATGGCGGACCCGGTCTAGAAAGCCGAGAATAACGGCCGAGAGGAACCGTCGTGCTGACCAGCGGTCGCTTGGTAGACCATGGCCCTTCAAGGGCTGTTGCGCCGTCTTTTGGTTTTCTTCCCAGCTCGTGGCCATCCATGACTGGGAGAGAACAGTATTCTATTCATTTATTCATTCACAATGAATGTTTTATATATCATTCCGATATTCGTCAACACGTGCAAAAGGAAATCACGGAAAACCATTTCTGGCATACGATTTGGATTCAAATTTATTTCTTTTTCAAGTTGTTGGAACTTGGAAGGGTACACCGAAAATGAAACCTCCATCAGCAAGCTTTTGTACATTACATTCAATTTCACCAACTCTTTTCGCAGCGAGTTTGTTGCTGTAACAAAGCTACACCATGTTCAGCTGCTGGAGATCCGCGGCAGTGATAAATACAGCACTACTAATTTCTCATATCCGAGGCTGTAGTAACAATTTATGTCCCTGCTGCATAGTAGCCGCTTGCCACGATAACACTGCAAATCACCAGTGTTAATGACTTCTGCAGAGGTGAACGTACGGGGCGAAATCAAGACACACGGAATGCCGTCCAAATCTTTTATCTCTGTTCCTGCATTACAATTCGTGATATCAAAAGATACCAGTCACGCCTGTGCGCATTGGTAATCACGTAAGATATGTTTAACTCTTATCTATCGATATACTGTTTAACAGTCTAAAAAAAAAGTAATCACTCATTACGCATTACGTTAGTCTTTGATCGGAACTCTTTTCCACCAGAAAATCAATTTTGGCACAAGTTAACCCAATAATTGAGGCATAGAGATGAAAAACGTGACTGGTCATCATTTTGGTGGTATATGAGTTATTACTGTGGTTCTTATCTTTATATTATGATTCCGTATCTGTCGATACTAAAACGTGAGTTACCGGGCGAGTTGACCGTGCGGTTAGGAGGCGCAGCTGTGAGCTTGCATCCGGGAGACAGTGGGTTCGAACCCCACTGTCGGCAGCCCTGAAAATGGCGACGATGTGATGGGAAAGGCCTAGGAATGGGAAGGAAGCGGCCATGGCCTTAATTAAGGTACAGCTTCAGCATTTGCCTGGTGTGAAAATAGGAAACCACGGAAAACCATCTTTATGGGCTGCCGACAGTGAAGTTCGAGCCCATTATCTCCCGGATGCAAGCTCACAGCTGCGCGGCCCTAACCGCACGGCCAACTCGCCCGGTAATCGGATAAAATTAATTCAATTTTGAAAATGTCTAGTAGAGTATCGCATCTTTCCCTAGATGGTAGGAAACTGGAAGGTAAAAAATGAGAAATAGGCTACATAAATAGTACCTATTCAGACGGTATTGCTGAACTGTCCATGAAAATCCGCACGTTACGTAACAAATTCTGTTTATCTCCAATTGTCCCCTTAATCAACTCCTAAAATTTTACGTCAATCGGTCTAACATTACAGAAACAGAAATTTCAATATGGTCTCCCCTTAAAATCAGATGCAAGAGTTGTTACGAGAGGCTGAAAATAAAATTTACCCTGACCCAGCACCTGGCTGCTGTCATGTTAAATATGTTATTGTTTCAAAACCACTATTTTCATTCTGTAATGAATAGCCTTCTTGATCTATGGGTTCCACAAGACTAGCTTATGACTTAAATGAATGCGAATACAACAGCAGTTCAGAACAAAGAGAAAGCTGCAGTTCACTTAAACTGGCACAGGACGAGGAAATGCGCCTAGACATAATCGAGGGAACGAAACAGTTTTGATCAATGTGGCAAGACATACCACAAATACTTCCAGGTGCACGGGCTGTACGACCGACCTCAATAGCATTGTACGTTCATGTCCTGGCCGAAACACGTGGTACGGACTAGACAGTTTCCATATTTGTTCTCCTGGTAAAAGCTGGAAGGCTGCTTCCCTCACAAATTACTGCCGCTTTCTTCCAACTTCCCAAATCAGTCGGCGCAGGCGTAGTTCAGGATGTCCAAAGTTGGAGTGATACATCTGTTAGCGATTCGAGCCCAGGATTGGGCGTTTGTTCTGGCTTTAGCTTTATTCTATTCTGCGCTAATCAAATGATTTACAGCTTACTTTACAATCTCCCTTTCCCTCAAATAATACGCTGAGTTTCGTAAAGTTACGCATGTGACTGAAAAATCAAGGTTTAAAGACGAACAGTTATTATTATTATTATTATTATTATTATTATTATTATTATTATTATTATTATTATTATTATTATTATTATTATTATTATTCTATTATTCCGAGGTATCTGTGGAACAGCAGAGGTGAAAGAAGGTGCGGGCTGGAATGGGTCTAAGTTAAGTCCGAAAGATGAATTTAAAATGTAAATAAAGGTTATATTTTCAACAGACAACAAAGTTTAACAATTTTCACAAGGTGAAATAACAAGAATATCAGGTACAATGTAATTTTACAAATTCTGGGCTACGAGCTCCAAAGTCTGAGCTCCCAGCTCATAACCACAAATTGTCAAAGGGCAGAAAACCCTTAATTACATGGAGCATTAGCTCCCAACTTTACATCTCAAGCCTCTCTAAGGCACTTTTACCACAACACCATAAAGAGCTGACCCGCTCTCGATCTTTCAAGCCTATAAAAACAATAACAGACTTTTACACAAACTGCCATCAAGGCATAATAAAGAAACAGGGGTATCTCGTACTCAATCTACTGAGCCTTAGTGTGCAAAAACTAGGTAAATTTAAATGGCCCATAACAAAAAGGATGGAGGCGTGAATTTGCACTCCTAAATCTACATTTTAAAACCTAAGTGGCTCTAGGCCGATACACAGGGGCTAATCCCAAGCTAGGGAGGTGACTCGTATGATAAAACTTTAATACATTAAGGAAGAGAAGAAACGGTTACGAAAATGTAATCACCTCAATTTCAAATGAAGGGGAGCTCGAGAGGGTAAAGCACTCTCTATCCCCGAATTAAAGTTCAAGAAAACTGAAGTTTACCAGGAAAACGGTTTACATGTTTAATAGTTTACATATTAAAGGTTTCGAACCTTCCCCGGAAGTTAAACTGCTGAGCTAGCAAGAAATAAGATGTTAAGAGGCCATTACCTTGATGAAGAGCTGCTGCCTGAAGAACGGGGCTCTTCCCGCCCCCTGCTACATATCCACACACTAAGCTAGATATTACTGAAGTGGCCCGGAGACAAGAAAATCAGCAGTTTTTATACCCCCGCGGAAAATTCGAGACCTTTCAGGAATGAGTAGACACACCCACTCAATTTTTATTGGTTGACAACAAAAACTTGTACATAAGGCAATGAAGAAACACCTTATTGGTGGGAAATTACAGAAATTTAGGATTGGTTAAATTCAAAACAGGCGGAAAGAAAACTTCATATTGCCAAAATTTATGAATACAAAATTTCCTCAAGAGAGTTCATTCCATTGCACCAGAGTGTATTACCATAGTTTTTGGTAGAGACATCTGTTAGTGAATGTCCACACTTCTTGATCAATGAAAAACAAAAGCAAATCAAAAACACACAGTGACATCTTCTGATAACCAGTAGAGTTAGTTCAGTTGTTAAAGTTCCGGGTTTCTCCAGTACAGAAGTTTCAATTGGCGCAAGATTTGAACTTGCGTCGTAGAGGTGTACCGCCCGGTACAATTATTATTATTATTATTATTATTATTATTATTATTATTATTATTATTAAAGTGTGCTATAGTAAAGAACCATAAATATCAACAAGAAAAAATAGAATTAAATTACATTTTTCATGTATAGTGAGTGACAGAAGACAAAAATAATGTGGGCAAATGTTCAGCTCGCAGTTATTCATCGAAACTGCTTACCACCATGTCAGTAAGAAAATAAGTACAACTTGAGAGAAATTAAAGATGCAAACATGAATTATCAATAACATTCTCAACCAACTTTAATAATAATAATAATAATAATAATAATAATAATAATAATAATAATTGTACCGGGTGGTACACCTCTACGCCGCACATTTGAATTTTCCACCTTAAAGTACTCCTCTACAGGAGAAAGAGTGAACTTAAAACTGGACCTACTTAAACCTTTCCTCTGAATATGTCACTGTGCGAATTTCGACGTGTTTTTGTTTACTATTTATCAAGAAGTTTGGACATTCTCTCACAGATGTCACTGCATAAAAACTATGATCATGCACCCTGGTGCGAAGTGAAGGAACTTTCTTGAAGAAATTTTGTATAAGTTTTTTTTTTACTAAATTTCGTTCTTTCATTTGTGGGTTGGCAATATTAATCTTTCTTTCCGCCGGTTTTGAACTTGACCAATCCAGAATTTCTGTAATTAATTTTTGACCAATCGTGTCTTTCTTCTTCGATTTTGAGTGTTCTTTCAAGACTGACCAATAAAGTAAGAGGGTCTGGCTTGATTATTTATGAAAGGTCTCGAACTTTCCCCGAGGGTTTATATACTGCTGATTTTCTTGTCTCTCGGCCACTTCATCAACATCTAACTAAGAGTGTGGACGTGACGCAGGAGGCGGGAAGCGCCTCTTTCATCTGGGAGCAGGTCTTCAATAAGTTAATGGCCATTTAACATCTTTATTTCTTGCTAGCTCAGCAGTTAAGCCCGCGGGAAAGGTCCGAAACCTTTACCATGTAACCCATCTCTATAAATATTTAATTTTCTGTAGGCTTATGTAAAATCTTACTTAAATCTGTAACTGTAATTCTGGGATAGAGAGTGATTTACCCTCTCGAGCTCCCCTTCATTTTGGTTTGAGGTGACTACGTTTTGGTAACTGAATTTTTTCTCTTCCGTAATGTTTAAATTTCCTCCTTATACGAGTCACCCCATAGTTTGGGAATAGCCCCCGTTTCATCGGCCTAGTGCCTCTTATAGGTATTAAGAATGTATGTGTAGGAGTGCAAATTCTCGCCTCCATTCCTTTGGTTTTTTCGGGCCATTTTCTACTAAGGCCCAGTAGGTTAGGTACGAGGTACCCCCGTTTCATTTTTGTAAGTTGTGCCTTGTTGGCAAGCTATTGTAAAGTCTGCTATTGCCTTGAAGACGCTTGAAAAACTGAGAGCGCGTCAGCTCTTTTCTTGTGTGATAAAAGTGCCTCTGGGAGGCCTGATATTGTAATTTAGAGCAAGTGCTCCTTGAATGGAGGAGTTTTCTGCCCTTGAAAGTATTGTGCTTGGTATATTCGAGCTAGGAGCTCAAGGGAATTGTAAAGCGAGGGGCGTAAGGCCCAGAATTGTTCTAAATCTTGTCTTTTCCTGATCTTGTACCTGACTGTCGGCTATTTGTTGAATTGTTGTTATTTGTTAAATTTTCAAATTCTATGTGGAGATTGTTAAGTTTTGTCATTTTCGAAAATATAACCTTTAATGAAGTGTTAATCCATATCTCGGCTTTGTAGTTAGACCCATTCACCCCGGCACCTTCTTTCACCTCTGCTGATCCACCAAACCTCGGTAATAATAATAATAATAATAATAATAATAATAATAATAATAATAATAATAATAATAATAATAATAATAATAATAATACGACATAGAAACCGCTAGAGCTCAAGTTGAAATTTTAAAGGAAATTGCCGAACAAACTGGTTTGCAGATATCCCTTGAGAAAACAGAAGTAATGACTAACATCAAAGAGGCGACACCAAACTCCATACAAAATACGGGGACATCACCCGAGTAGAAAAATTCAAATACCTGGGTGAGATCATCATGAAAAATGGACTGGACAAAGAAGCACTTCAGGAGCGAGTACGCAAACTGGAAATAGCCTACCAAACATCCCGCACAATCTACAACAAAAAATGCCTTTCCCAAAACACCACGATACGTCACTATGAAACAGTTCTGAAGCCAGTAGTTCTATATGCAGCCGAAACCCTGTCTCTAAATGCCAACAAAGGACTCCTTGAAGAACTGGAGAAAAGAGAACGCAAAATTGTGAGAGGAATCTTGGGATCAAAGTACAGAAATGGAATCCATCAAAAGAGATCCAACAAGGAAGTCTACAGAAAAATAGAGAAAATTACCGACACAATCAGAAAAAGACGGGCGCGATTTTACGGTCATCTGAAAAGAATGGACGGAAGAAAGTTAACTAAGGACATCTTTCACTTTTTTGATTCAAACCCCAAAACCACAATTCCCTGGTTTAGAAATACCAAAGAAGACCTGCAAATGCTACATATCTCAGCTGAAGACGCCTTTCACAGAGATCTCTTCCGCATGAAAATATTGACGAACGGGCTAAACCGAGACGAGCAACCGAAGAGAAGACACGGTGCCCCTTGGACAGAGGAGCGTAAGCAGGCCCACTCATAAAGAATGAGGGAAATTTGGGCTCTAAAGAAGGCCAAGTTCAGTGTCAAATGCAACAAGACTTAACGTGGTCCTTGATGGCCCCAGCGAATTAATAATAATAATAATAATAATAATAATAATAATAATAATAATGGTTGATTGATTGATTGATTGATTGATTGATTGATTGATTGATTGATTGATTGATTGATTGATTGATTGATTGATTGATTGATTGTTATTGATATCAAATGCAGCTGTTTTCGGAGACGTTGTGGTGCGCCAATTTTGTTCCGATGACGTTATGTTAAGTGCTCGTAAGTCTATCGATACCACAGTGACGTATATGACTATTTTAAAATACCACTGGACTAAGCCGGGATCGAACCACCAACCTGGGCTCAGAACGCTAGCACTGTACCGCCCGAGTCACTCAGCCCGGGATAATAAAAACAGCTTAACTGCGAAATTACAGTATATGCATCATTACATTAGAAAATGTCCTCATAAACCACGTTCATTTTCGTGTAAATATTCTTTTAAATTGTTTTAAAATGAAGAAAAACCAAACCAAACCTCATGGCACTTAACGCCCTTGAAAGGGCCTTGGCCTGCCCAGCGACCGCTGCTCAGCCCGAAGACCTGCAGATTACGAGGTGTCATGTGGTCAGCACGACGCATCCCCTCGGCCGTTATTCCGGGCTTTCGAGACCGGGGCCGCCATCTCACCGTCAGATAGCTTCTCAATTCTAATCATGTAGGCTGAGTGGACCTCGAACCAGCCCTCAGGTCGAGAGAAAAATCGCTGTCTTTGCCGGGAATCAAACCCGGGGCCTCCGGGCAACAGGCAGGCACTCTACCCCTACACCACGGGGCCGGCTTTAAAATGAAGAAGCCGAACCAAAATCTAAATAATTCACTTATTTTGTTAACTACAGAGTGGAAAAGCTAAAGGAGCTAAGTGCCAAAAGGTTAGTTTAGAGATACTCAACATACTATATAATATATATAATCTTTCATTTTTTTTAAAGTAATACTTGAGTATGATTGCGTTTACGTAAGCTTAAGTCTCGTTTACTTTTTTTATAGTAGCCCAATTCATCTGAAGAAGGTATAATCATACATTCGACAATTTGAAAAAGAGCTATGTACCTGATGCCAAACCCAAACCCCATGGCACTACAGCCCTTGAAGGGCTTGTGCTGTTTTCCTGTGAAATATTTTTTGCTATTTGCTTTACGTCGCACCGACACAGATAGGTCTTATGACGACGATGGGACAGGGAGGGGCTAGGAGTGGGAAGGAAGCGGCCGTGACCTTAATTAAGGTACAGCCCCAGCATTTGCCTAGTGTGAAAATGGGAAACCACGGAAAACTATCTTCAGGGCTGCCGACAGTGGGGTTCGAACCCACTATCTCCCGAATACTGGATACTGGCCTGTGAAATATTTGGATATATTTATATTTGTAAAGACATGTGAGTTTCCATTAGTTGGTACATTCACCCAGCATGAGCAATTGCTGGCCGTATAAACTATTTGGAAAGATTAAGGCATATCGACAAAATAACTGGTTTTTGGCCTTAGTACATGGCGTGATTAGCCAGGCATTTTTTTAAATTTTGGTATTTAGCTCTTTGACTCTACAATTAAGGTGCTGCCTAGCCTACGCAATGAAGGCGAAATCGGTCCAAGCGGAAGACTGTAGGTTCGATTCCCAGTCTGGAAGTCGAAAAATTTAGAGAAAGATCCTCAGCCTACACCAGAAATGTGGTGGTGGTGGTGGTGACTATTGTTTTAAGAGGAAGTGTACCGAGCAAGCGGCCGCGCGGTTTGGGTCACGTAGCTGTGAGCTCGGATTCGAGTGATAGTGCGTTCGAACCCCACTGTCGGTAGCCCTGAATGTGGTTGTCCGTGGTTTCCCATTTCACACCAGGAAAATTAAAGCCACGGCTGCTTCCTTCCCATTCCTGTCCGATCGTCGCCATAAGACTTATCTGTGTCGGTGCGACGTAAAGCAAATTGTAAAAAAATTTAAAAAAAAATAAATAATAAATGCAACCGACAGTCATCCTCGTAACACTAATCAGAAGTCTGCCTCCGTAGCGTAACGGTCAGTACAATTAGTTGCCGTCCTCGGGGGCCCGCGTTCGATACCCGATAGTGCCAGAAATTTAAGACTTGAAGGTGGTGGTGGTGATTATTGTTTTAAGAGGAAGTACAACTAGGCAACCATCCTCTATATAACACTAATCAGAGGGAAAAATGGAAGGGATCCGACACTTCGAAAAATGAAGATATCGGCCAAAGGAAGACAAGGGCCACGAAGGGCGTGAAAATGAAAGACTCCCTAGCCCTCGCAAACCTAATAGCGTCGGGGTCGGAAAAGAACAAGAGTTGTCCAAGGGAGGTCGGACAGGATAGATTAAAGTGAGGAGCCTGGCACAAGTAAGTGGAAGCAATGCCAGGACTCAGCTGAGGGCCCCGTGGTCGCCAACCCACGCTCCAAAGTTCAGAGCCCCTGAGGCCTAAGACTTGAAGCAGGGCTGGTATGTGATTAAATAGGTACATGCAGCTCACCTCCATTGGGGGCGGGGGAGTCTCAAAAGAGCTGCACCACCAAATTTACTTTCTACTAATCAGAAGAAAGAAAATGGACGAAGTCTGACCTTTCGAAGAATGATATCGGCAAAATAAAGTGAAGGGTCACTAAGGCACGAAAATGAGTCTCCCTAGGCCGGGGTCGGAAGTGAGCAAGAGTTGACCGGAAATGATTACCAGGTAACTTGCTCAAGCAAAGATGACTGAGGATAGACGAAACCACTCTACCCACACTTAGTGCCGAGGTAACGGAGAGTGGAAGCCTTTACCTTCCAAGTACTTTCATGACCTGTACGGAGATGGATTTGTATTATTTTATTTTGTTAAATACGTTACTTATCCTCATAAAAAGCGCGACTTCATTGCGGGGCAATAAAAAATTGTCTCCAACAAAGTCGTACCCTGTAATAATGCTTGGAGAAACTCCTGGTTATTAACATCCCATTACATGCTTTTGTAAAGAGCTTCTTGTTTTATCCAAGTCTGGACATTGCCGACGACATCATCGTCCCCAACTAGGTCAAGGGGTCACTCAAATGGCATCCTGAGCAGTTTGTGGAAGTCTGATTAATTCTTCTCCCTCCTCCATCAGTCAACAACATCCGTTCTCCTACCAACTAGTTATCACACCCAAACCTGTTGAACATCGATCTTACGTAGTCCGATGTTTAAAACATCGCTACTTCTCAGGCAAACTATGGAAAATTAGTAACACATAGACATTTTATGGTTACCCAAGTGTGGGAAAGGAATAGGATTGGGAAGGCAGTGGTCATGGCCTTAAATAAGATACAGCCCGAGCAATGTGTCTGGAGTCAAAATGGCAACAGCGGAAAATCATCTTCAGGGCAGCCGATGGTGGAATTCGAACATACCAACTCCAGAATTCAAGTTCACAGTTAGGTGACCGAACCGCGTAGACAACTCGCTCGGCCGAAAATAATACCTAGGATGGCTGATTGTAAGATCATGTTCACTTATCTTGCAAACCCTGGTCTCTGGAGGCTGATTTAACATAATCGATTTCACCAGTAAACTAGCACTGTATTCTAAAGAGACCAAGAGCACGAGAATTCTAATTAATATAATTTATCATAGTATAATTGATAACTATAAGTGTCCGACTCCTTGGCTGAATGGCCAGCGTTGAGGCCTTCGGTTCCCGGCCGGGTTGGGGATTTTAATCGCGTCTGATTAATTCTTCTGGCTCGGGGACTGGGCGTTTGTGTTTGTCCCAACACTTTCCTCTTCATATTCATACAACATACTACACTAACAACCACCACAGAAACACACAACAGTGATTACATCCCTCCATACAGGGTTAGCGTCAGGAATGGCACAAGGCCGTAAAACAGGGCCAAATCCACATGTATGACATAGTTCTCACCCGCGACCCCACAAGTGTGGGAAAAACGGTAGAAAAATAAGAACAACAATTGATAACTAAAGTAATTATAACAGGGAACTTGCTTTATAGTGAGTGAAACACGCTGTTTACGTTAATATGATCGCACCTTGTTTCTAGCTATCCTTCACTCTGGCGAAAGAAGATTTATCTGCAGCCGATAACCTTCGTACCGATTTCAAGTCTCATTCAAGGAATCGCAGTTATTTACTCCAAAGAAATGATAATGATGTTCTTGGGGAGTGACCTCAACAACACAACGTAGGCACCATTAACGAGACTGCAAGGGAGCCTTAGGCCTTCGAAGCTGGAGTAAAAAAGGAGGAACAGCTACGAAAGGCGAAAGGGGCAAATAAATAACATCATAGCCCTCGAATTCGGAGAATAAAGATAAACAAGTTAAAATGATGATGATTATTTCTTTCGTGCCAGGGCGGTACTATATAAATCATATTATATCGGGTCCTCAGAGTATAAGTACTGATTTAATTTTCAACAGTTAGAAGAAAATGATCATTAAAATATGATAATACAATTTTCTGAAACGTGTCGACGTAGGCCTATTCATTTCAAACGCTCTGCAATTAATACTGTCTCTCTCTTTTTAACTTCGTACTCAGGTCCTGAAATGCAGCTACTTTTAACTATTACTCCTGGCATGAAAGATGTAATACCGGGCGAGTTGGTCGTGCGGTTAGGGGCGCGCAGCTGTGAACTTGCATCCAGAAGATGATGGGTTCGAGCGCCACTGTCGGCAGCCTTGAATATGGTTTTCCGTGGTTTCCCATTTTTACACCAGACAAATGCTGGGCCTGTATCTTAATCAAGACCACGGCCGCTTCCTTCCCACTCCTAGGCCTTTCCTATCCCATCGTCGCCATAAGACCTATCTGTGTCGGTGCGACGTAAAACAAATAAAAAAATATTTAATAGATCTCACTTCATATTGCCAGACCTCGTGATGAGGACGATAATAAATAAATAAATAAATAAATAAATAAATAAATAAATAAATAAATAAATAAATAAATAAATAAATAAATCGGTTCCTTGCCTGAATAGCCAGCGTACTGGCTTTCGGTTCTATTCCTGACCGGGTCGGGGATTTTAACCATGTTTGGTGATTCCTCTAGCTCGGAGGTTGGGTGTTTGTGTTCGTCGTAATACACATCACAATTTTCATACAATATATCACGCTACAAACCACGACAGAAACACGCAATAATGAATACATATTACAGATCCTACACGTGCTGTACAGTATTTAACAATGTGTGTCAGCCTCTGCACAGTCGATGCAGGCTATGTAAGTGGTCTGCAGTTCGAACCCTTTTGTAATTTAATGCACGATATGAGGCTTTTGTTGGGTTGGTGAGGTTTCTTGACAAAATGTGGATCGCATACGCATACCCATCACAATCCACGAGGCGTTGCCGAACTTTGACGCCCACAGCGCCGAAATCCGGACAAGGCTTCAGTTTTGAAAAAAATGGTCTGTTTACTGTCTTCTACAACATACTAAGCGTTGTCGGTGCTGTTTTTAATCACCCTGTAGTACCGACCCTAGGTAGCTTGGTAATAATAATACTAATAAGAAGAAGTCTAGCGTCTCTTCCGTTGCCATAGAGACTCCGAGGTGTCGAAATGTTGTCCTTGGGTGACCAGACTCCTAGCCATGACTCCATCCGTGCTTAACTGGTTTCAGTTGCCCAGATCTTCAAAGATTTAATTCTATCTGTCCCCCCATTTTCTTTGTAAAATTTTCCACAAAGCAATTATGCCGCTAATAACCACAACCTTAAGTATCACCCGGTGTAGTCTATATGTCGAATGAAAAGAGCTTTGTGCTTATCCAGTCATTAACACTTCAGGTATTTCAGTAGGGTGGTCACTTTCGTTCCATTCTTTTACCAGCCAACAGCACGCGGTTACTTGTTCCAACACCGACCACGCCCATAGTTCCTCAACTTCGGAGATTTCATCGGATTCGGTGCTTCAACTGAGGTACGCCGTTGGTTTCAAATCCAGAAGTACAACCGAAGGAGAGAAACAAATGGAAGCAACGTCGGATCTAGCAAGGGACACCGCGTTCAGGAATGGTGTGAATGAAGAATGGACAAGAAATATTAAAACAAAAAGCATAAAAGGAATAATATAAAGTCAAATTTAAGCTTCCGATGTCACCAAGCATTATGTGATAGGGGGTGAGATTCATGAGCCACTAGATATTGTCATCAAAATTCGCATGCCAACAAGATGATGTTGCATGCACTGTACGCACAATGGCTGGCCTCTTTGTTTCCAGCATCTGTCTATAACTCTCGAAACACCTGATACTACTCACCGCACTCTTCCTCTCGCCAGTCAGGAGCACAACAGGTCACGGCATGAGACTGCAGTGAAAGTCGTCGAAGTGTCAACCGGCTTAGGTAGACACAGTACAATCAATCTTGGTAAGTGAAACCACCAACTTGTAAGTTGTTGTGAACAGGTCATCGCAAAGTTATCGTACATTTATCCCCTGATAGCATCAGTCTTCACATCTCATGTATGTTTTCTAGTCATTTTGTATTTAAATTTTAAACCTGTTTTACTCTCTACTGTTGTTTTTAATTGTGCTATGTCCTTCTTCATACATTTTTATCCTTTATTAATCATTCTGCCGTTTAATCAATATTTATACATATTACAAGTCGTATCGTGTTAGGAAGAGCCTCCGTGGCTCAGACGGCAGCGCGTCGGCCTCTCACCGCTGGATACCGTGGTTCAAATCCCGATCACTCCATGTGAGATTTGTGCTGGACAAAGCGGAGGCGGGACAGGTTTTTCTCCGGGTACTCCGGTCTTCCCTGTCATCTTTCATTCCAGCAACACTCTCCATTGTCATTTCATTGCATCTATCATTCATTAATAAATCACTTTGGGAGTGGCGACCCCATCGTACTAACAGCCTATATCTGCTTCATTCATTGCATCCCTGATCCGGTCAATGACTGGAGAACAGGTTGTAGGTTTTCATTTTCATCGTGTTAGGAATAACGTAAGGGTTTTAAAACGGTTAAGAATTATGAAAGAAGATATTAAAGGAAAGAGAAAGAAAGAAAGAAAGAAAGAAAGAAAGAAAGAAAGAAAGAAAGAAAGAAAGGTTCTATGAATGTAGGAATATGTATGTACAGTATGTATACAGGGTGTATCATAATTAATAGCGTAAATTGAAACAGCTGTACGACCACGATAGTAGAAGCAGAAACGTCTTCGTAAACATGGGTCCGGACACGAGCCGTTTTTGAGATAATTTATAATTTGTGGTTACCAGCCACCATTGACTTGATTGTGTGTATAAACGTCATCCTAATTAGGAGAAGGTACCAATATAACATTAATAAAAGTTATTAGATACCTTGGTATAAGTGAACAACTTACATGGTGTGCATGAGTCACCACATCAGCGACGTTTCCTGAGTGTGTCGTTAGGTGATCATCTTATTGGGCCGAGCATTTTACCTAACAAACTCACCATGCGGCATCATCTTCCAGGACTGCCTGCATCCGGGTACTAGAACGACACTTTGAACACTGTGCAGTCATAGTAACATGAAACTGTAACATACAGGTCCTACCAAAAGTTTAAGGACACCTGCGTGTTTCATGAATATGATTCCTGTCCTTACATTTTTAGTCTCAGGGGTACGACATTTTTACAGGGAATTAGTAGATATTTAGAGGGTCATTTTCTGAAACGTTCATTAAAATATAGCTCTTTATTTTGAAGTAACTGAATTTTTGGCTTATGATCATTGGGAAGAAAGTTGCTACATTTTGAATACTTGAGGAGATATCGACAGTAGAATATGTGGATTGCATTTACAAATTTTGTTATGGAGGAACACAGATATCTGTAGAATATTTATAATTTTAATAGAGGAACAGAATATGTTCCCATGTTAAAAATTCACCCCATAATAGAACCACAGAAAGGTCATAAAACAAACATTCCGTAACCCTGGCTGGACAGGAGATCCCCCAAGCTACCGAAATCGTTTGTATGTTACGCTGTTGGGGACCGCTGGCAAGGCATTCTCTGTTGATAACAGCGATGGAGCGCCGTACAGATGCCACGTCAGGAAATCGGCCGCCTCGGAGAGATGGGGTTCCTTCAACTTCGGAAACAGATCGACGTCACAAGGACTCATGCCTGGTGAGTAGGAGGGTGTTCCAAAACCTCCCAATGCCACCGCTGCAGTAAGAGCTTGATACTGTTTGCGGCATGACGTCATGGATTCTCCGCACAGGCTTCGCGTAATCCTCGATAACATTCTGATGCATTTTTGCCACGGGCAACTTCAATTTTAATCCACGAACGCTGACCACTTTATGAAAATATGCCTTAGAACGGTGAAATCGACAACTGGATGCCCATCAAATGCACACTACACATCCACAAGAGCATGCCCGATCTCCGAGTCTGGACTACGTTGCCACTTTACTTACATGGGGAACGAGCAAGTGGTTATGGTCACGCTGTTGCGAACATGCATTCGGGAGATAGTGGGTTCGAACCAGGCTGTATCTTAATTAAGGCCACGACCGCTTCCTTCCTACTCCTAGCCTTTTCCTATGCCATCGTCGCCATAAGACCTATCTGTGTCGGTGCGACGTAAAACAAATTATCGTACATGGGTACAAAATCACTACCTAATTGAAAATGATCTCGAATAGAATTTAATTTTCAAGATTCTGCCATTTCAATTTTCAAACAGCGTTTAAAACCACAATATAAACCAGCATTCAGATTATTCTCACAACATAGCGGTCAAGGCGGAGGCTCCGTAATGTAAAGTGTACAGTTGCGCGCCCAAGTTTCATCTGGTGACACATTTTGTGTTTACCCGACAAAACAATTGAAACATTAGTCATAGACCCTCCCGTCACTTTCACCCCCTAACAAGATTCGTTCTTCTAACACCCGGTGGAATAAAACGGAACGTCGAAGTTGACTCAAGCAGCCGAGATGGCGTCAAATCAAAAAGCTTGCACAAGGTAGCTGAGGTCATACGATTCTTCTTCTTCTTCTTAATCATCTGTTTACCGTCCGTGTAGGTTTTTCCCTAGGACTCGGCGAGGGATCCCACCTCTACCGCCTCAAGGGCAGTGTCCTGGAGCTTCAGACTCTGGGTCGGGGGATACAACTGGGGAGGATGACCAGTACCTCGCCCAGGCGGCCTCATCTGCTATGCTGAATAGGGGCCTTGTGGGGGGATGGGAAGATTGGAAGGGGTAGACAAAGAAGAGGGAAGGAAGCGGCCGTGGCCTTAAGATAATAATAATATTATTTGCTTTACGTCCCACTAACTACTTTTACGGTCTTCGGAGACGCCGATGTGCCGGAATTTAGTCCCGCAGGAGTTCTTTTACGTGCCAGTAAATCTACCGACACGAGGCCTTAAGATAGGTACCATCCCGGCATTTGACTGGAGGACAAGTGGCAAACAACGGAAAACCACTTCCAGGATGGCTGAGGTGGGAATCGAACCCAGTTGACCTCCCGAGGCTGAGTGTACCCCGTTTCAGCCCTCGTACCACTTTTTCAAATTTCGTGGCAGAGCCGGGAATCGAACCCATGCCTCCGGGGGTGGCAGCTGATCACCCTAACTACTACACCACAGAGGCGGACGATTATTTTTTTTTTTCTGCGTTAGGGTGTACTAGGGACCACGTGACACGTGCTTCATCCTTTGATGTTCATTCTTCCTTCGATATTCCTTGATCTGATCACTATATCTCCTTTTCCTTTCCTCGGACCATTTTGAGCCTGTTTTCTTTACCGCCCGACCTTGGAATTCTCCCATTGTTAACACTTTCTAAAAATCTCTCTCTCTCTTTTGAATACAGGTTGTCGAAACAAAATAATGTAATTGCCTCTTCCGAATTGTTTCTGTTATGTTTTCTATGTTCCGGTATATTTCCTCATTACTTCTGATTTCTAGAGTACTGTAGTTCTTAGCGGACCGAGTGTCCGACTCGTTGGCTGAATGGTCAGCGTACTGGCCTTCGGTTCAGAGGGTCCCGGGTTCGATTCCCGGCCGGGTCGGGGATTTTAACCTTAATTGGTTAATTCCAATGGCCCGGGGGCTGGGTGTTTGTACTGTCCCCAACATCCCTGCAACTCACACACCACACATAACACTATCCTCCACCACAATAACACGCAGTTACCTACACATGGCAGATGCCGCCCACCCTCATTGGAGGGTCTGCCTTACAAGGGCTGCACTCGGCTAGAAATAGCCACACGAAATTATTATTATAGCGGACCGAGTATTTTCCGTATATTTTTTCTTTCCAGTACTTCTAATGTATTCATTTTGTAATTCACTACTAGACATTCACTCGTGTATAGGCATTCCTGTTTCACTACTATCTTGTAGTGTTGTACTTTCCGGTTTACCGGGCGGGTTGGCCATGCGGTTAGGGGCGCGCAGCTGTGAGCTCGGATCCGGGAGATAGTGGGTTCGAATCCCACAGTCGGCAGCCCTGAAGAAGGTTTTCCGTGGTTTTCCATTTTCACACCAGGCAAATGCTCGGGCTGTACATTAAGGCCACGGCCGCTTCCTTCCCATTGCTAGGCCTTTCCTGTCCCATCGTCGCCATAAGACCTATCTGTGTCGGTGCGACGTAAAGCAAATAGCAAAAAAAATGAGGTTTTTAGATAAACACTTTTTGTTTTAGATATTCCTAGTTATACCGTGTGTTCTTTCCATCTTGTTTATCCTTTCTTCTACAGGGGACTTTCCCAAACCATTTTCTTGAATTGTTTCTCCCAAATATCTGAATTTCTTTACTTTCCTTATTTGACCAATTTTTGTTATTAGAAATTCTGGAGCATTTTAAATATTATATTTGTCATAATTTGTTTCTTCCTGGAGAAATTCTTAAACCTGTTCTGTTGGCTATTTCTTCCAAGATGTTGACTTGTACTGCTGCATTTTTCAGGTTTTCTGAAAGTATGGCAAAATCACCTTCAAATACTAGACAGTTTATTTTTTTTTATTATTATTATTATTATTATTATTATTATTATTATTATTATTATTATTATTATTATTATTATAAACAGAACGACCCATAAGCAAATCTGTAAGAAACAATAAACGGGTGATTTCTCATTACCTTATAATAAACAGTATCCATGTATGCGACCTGGGCGTGGCGAGGTCAAGCTTGTCCAGTTTGATATAGATTCCTTGCTCACGAGAATGACTATTAATTCGGTCATGTCTCCCACGAAACAACTTTTCCATGAGAACAGTATTCCACTACATGTGCAGTGCTCCAGCTCTAGTTCGACGGTGACTACGATGAACAGACATTTACAGGAAGCCCTGTTCCGTTCTTAGCAGTTACCTTCTTCACGGAATAATTCGGAAGCAGTGATCTGTTATCACGGGGATCAAACTTGGTAACTTACTGGGATAATTACAAGGTGAGCGTAAAGCTTGGAACCGATGGGAAAGGATTTATCTATTACTAGCTCCACTGTAGTTAGTGTTTACTTATCTTTTACCATGCGACCGATCAATATACGAGTATTATGGAAGCAGTTCACTAGTTCTGAACATGCAATGACGATTCTGACTAAGGACGATTTAGGAGAGACAATTCTCCTTTATGGCCAACAAGAAAGGACTCAAAAGATAGTAGCAGCAGCTTAATTCAAAGCGAGGCTTCCAAGTAAGTAACCAATAAAATACCCTACAATCGGTAAACTGCTTTGGAAATTTCAGAAACAAAAAAAATATCAAATACAGGTCTCTAAGTGAGTCTACGCATCGCAGTGAAACAAGAATTACTAAGCTTACAAAGGTTAAAACAAATACTCTACGAAATTTCTGCCATGATATACCACGGAACTGGAATAGCAATGCAGTATAAAGTCCTAAGATGGAGGTGGGGGAAGAGGTGATATTCAAGTGGCACAGACACTAGATTCTCAATGAGGTGGCAAGCCTTGTGGTTCGGATTTCCCCGTAAAACTGGAGGTCCCATGGCTACGATCACGATATCAACAGTCACATCAAACTTCCAGTTGATTTTTTTTTTTTTTTGGCAAGTCCTAAGAAATACCTGCCACACATTACCATGGAACCGGAAATCTCATGCAGTACATTGGAGAAATTTTTAAAAAATAGTACAAATCCACCCACACGTATGTATTGCTAATTCACCCTACAACTAAACAGAGACGGTTACGACCGTTGTATAGAAACGAGACTCGCCTTGATCAACAATATTAAGGCAAAATTGGAATACCACGCATTTTGAGAATGATTACCAAAATAGTAATATAATTTACTTTTTCAATTACATCACTTAGTAATACTTCGACTAAATCCATAACAGCTAGGGTAATTCCGCAATAGTTACTGAATTCATGGCCAACAACACTGCAAATAATACTATTGAAACTAGTAATAAACACTGTAGAAGTACTCACAGTAAAGAAAACGCACTAGGTATTGCAGTTTCTTGACGCTACCACCAAAGGGATCCACAGCACCGCACAATCTACAACTTTTCAATCAGGATATAAGATGTTTAGAAGATGTAATAAGACATCAGATCTTTTCCTCGCGCCAGGGTACAGCCATAGTAAAATAATATTCCTGTTACTGCGGATTTTGCTGAGCCTCCTCCAATACCGCTGGGATCGGAAGGGAACAAGACTTGACCAAGTTATGCCATAAGCATGAAGATGAGCATGGCACAAGTGAAAGCAATGTCAGATTCATCTGGGACCCGGAAATCGCTAAACACATCTTACTAATGTAAGACTCTAACGGGGAAGTATTGCGAAGAGGCTCAGGCAAAATTAGAACATTTTTATTTACAAACGGGTGATGAATCATCAGCATTGTAAACTTATATCGTTTGATTAAAACGGATTCAGATTCAACAATTAGCTAATGTTACTACCTGCTTAATGAGGTAAAACAAATTAAGAAACTTCTGGTTGTCTTTACTCGCAACACCGACAGGAGAATTCTTCACTTTAATGTAATAATAAAATATTCCATCAAAGCATGCTGGAATTTAGATTTGCTGGCTGTCATCAGCATACAATCAATAATTTACAGTAAACGTGTATAAGCGCCATGCCGCGAGAAGGACGAGGCAACGGTTAGTGTTCCATACCTTTACTTATTCCCGTATAGGGCCACGGGGATTGTAAGAAAAGTAGGGTAGTCGTGTGGTTCCGCTAAGAACGTTCACTGTAGGCTTCCACTTAGGAGCCAGCCATATTGGAATCTCATTCCAAGAGACTACATAAATAAAGAAAATTAAAGGGAAGGAGTCGAGTATTACGCCTAAGGATTCATACAACAAATGTTACAGTCAGTGAATTTAAAATATACAGGCACTGTAAAACGTGCCGAAATTGTACCTCCACGAAAACAAGCATAATTCTCCTCAGTATGGGTTAAAAACTACAAGCAATAGATACAACTACTGATCAGCTAATCCAGTGTCACAAATTGTTTAACGTCCTTTCGACTGCTGTAGATTTTAAGAGGCGTCAAGGTGCTGGAATTTTGTTCCCCGGGAAATGTTTTTTCCTGAAAGCCATGCACGGGTTCATATGCCACTAACATCAGCCAGGGTCGAACTTACTATCTTGGGAACAGAAGGCCAACAATTATTTTTCTTGAAACAGACTTCTAGCTTGTTAAGTCGTGTAAAGTACATATAGTAGGTTACATGACATGCTGGAGAGATGGTAGTACAGAAACAAATATTACCGAAACCAGTGAGATCTGAACCCACCACATTACGATTCCGTGTCTGATAGTCTACCGATTGAGATACTTTTTCCAAAAGAATAGCGTGACTTTTATTATTCTTCCAAGGTACGAGAATAGTTGGGTTAATGATCGAATCAAGTGGATTTTAATCATTATTTCAAATAGCACAAGTAACTAAAATTCGACTGAATACAGACTTTCATTGTATCCTTCATGTACAGTGTAAATAAGCGTCTGTTCAATGGCGTTCTTCTTCTGAGTACTGTTATTGATGGGACAGAACATGTGCACAGAAAATTATGTTGCACGTTCGGACACCAATGAATATGCGACATATGATGAGGTAAGGTAAGGGTTGTTCTGCCCGAAGGCAGGTCCGAACCTTCGCAGAGGTATTCCTGAGCCGGAGTTTACTTGCGGTAGGGTGGCCAGTTCCTTTCCGCTCCTCCATTCCCTTACCCCCCACCAACAGCGCGTGGCAACCCATCCAACTCCTGACCACGCCCAATGTTGCTTAACTTCGGAGATCTCACGGGATCCGGTGTTTCAACACGGCTACGGCCGTTGGCACATATTATGAAGGCTGTAATATAATGACTACGACCCTGATTGTTATATACTGTAATTACGTAATTACATTTTCCATTCCTTCACTTGCAGACAGCTGAAAATTTAAAATGTCACTGAATTGTGGTTGTGGTATGATTATACCGTGTTTCATTTTACATATTATTAATACTATTACATATTTGTACATACCATGTGAAGAATGTACATTATTGTGTCAGCTCGTTTAAATTTCAGATGTAATTTTATTTTTTATTTTTATTTTCAAGTTGTACCGACACGGATAGGTGCTATGGCGACGATGGGACAGGAAAGGCCTAGCAGTGGGAAGGAAGCGGCCATGGTGTTAATTAAGGTACAGCCCCCGCATTTGCCTGGTGTGAAAATGGGAAACCATGGAAAACAATCCTCAGGGCTGCCGACAGTGCGGTTCGAACCCAATATCTCTCGGATGCAAGCTCACAGCTGCACGCACCTAACCGCACGGCAGTAAAATAATTCATCTCATATTCCCCGAGTGTCCAAAAGACATGGGAAGACACTGAATGTGATGTTAATAACGAGTTGCTCCTTCGCGAGTCCTCAAAACGGCAGCAATATAGCGAGGCATCGACTCTGCAGGGTGTTGGAATCGGTCTGTAGGGATCTGGACCCATTCATCTTGCACTGCTACACACAACTGGTCTTGTGTAGCTCGTCCGGGGTTCGCGGAGCGTACACCAGCACCGACAGCATCCCATAAAGGCTCGACTGATTAAGATCGGGGGATCTGGAGGGCCAATTCATCGTCGTAATGTCACTGGAGTGCTCCTCCAACCACCTGCGTGCCACCACGGACCGGTGACATGGCGCCTCCCGCCTGGACACAATCTTGCTGTCACGCAGGATCCATAGCTTCATGGGGCATACGCCACACTCTCACGCGCCCATCAGCTACATACAACTGGAACCGGGATTCATCGGCCTATACCACACGCCGCCAATGCTCCATGGTCCACTGCTGATGTTCGCGGGCCCATGTACGCCGATGAGCCCTGTGTCGAGTGGTCAGCAAAGGGATACGAGTTGGTCGTCGGCTTGTGAAGCTTATGCGGTGCAGTTGCCTCCTTACTAGAAATGGGTTCCTAAGTCCCAATATTCAACTGGGCGGTGATCTGACTCACAGTAGCCCGTCGAGCGCCCAGTATGGTTCTGCGGAGGCGACGTAATGTCCGTTCGTTAAACATCTGTGGTCTTCCCGTGCGGCGGTTTACGCGGGTGGTAACATTATCTCTGTGATATTGAAGATCCACCCTCGGAAACCCGAATTCGTGTGTAATCTCCGTAATGCTATGACCCATGCGCCGTGCGCCGATGATCATCCCACGTTCAAAGTGAGTTAACTCGTGACGTGTTACCACCTTCACGACACTGGTGTCTGGAACAGACTGCTACGCTACGCCGCAGGTAGCCGCGACGCTCAGGGGTCATACGCGGCTCATTTTCTAATGGGACATGCCTTCCTGTGACTTTTGACCACTCATTGTAGAACACTGTATAATTCAATTCCTCAAGTTGGCTTTAAAATTCCTTTACTATTGGGATTACTAACCCTCTGTCTGTGAAATACAGTAGGTCCGGTACCTCAACTGCATACAACAGCACTAATCTTTTCTCAGATTCTAGGATGGCTAGGTGCCTTTCATTGATCGAGTTTCTCACAAACTCGATGAATTTTTGAAACGAAATCTAGGTTATTGAAGCCTTCTATCTATTTGCAAGATCATCAGTGGAGAACAAGAAGAGCCCCCAGCAGATATTTCATACAGTTAGTTTGAAATATGTACCGGTGTATTCCTGCGATGTTGAACGTTCCTTCTCAACCTACAAGAGAATTGTATAGAATCAGCACCAAAACATCGCAATGGAAAACATGGAGAAATACTTGATGACACACTGCCCATCACGACATAAAAAGTTACCGTACTATCTGTGTTACTTAATAGGGGTTTAAAGTCCGGCTCCATGGTTAAATGGTTAGCGAGCTGGCCTTTGGGCACAGGGGTCCCGGGTTCGATTCCCGGCGGGGTCGGGAATTTCAACCATCATTGGTTAAGTTTGCTGGCATGGGGGCTGGGTGTATGTGTCGTCTTCATCATCACTTCATCCTCATCGAGACGCGCAGGTCGCCCACGGCGTCAAATCAAAAGACCTGCACCTGGCGAGCCGAATATGTCCTCGGACACTCCCGGCACTCAAAGCCATACGACATTTCATTTCATTTCACAGGGGTTTAAAGGCAGATTCTATAATGCTCGTAACTTCATTTAGTAACCTTTATTTGTTTCACTTTCACGATATGAAGGCAACAGGTAATTAACTACAATAATATATTGTGTAATATACTCCGAGATTCACAGTGCATAAAATTATTATTTAATATTTGAAGTATATCGATTATGCATTTAATTCGATTATTTTATACAGTCAGAAAATAGACTATATCGATTACCTAAAGCAATAACGATGACTTGGGCATAAAATAAGGAGGTATTTAAAACAAAGTTATTGTCTCATATCATGACAATAAATGTATGACTCCACGGCTAAATGGTTAGGATGCTGGCCTTTGGTCCAGTAGGTCTCGGGTTCGATTCCCGGCCGCGTCAAGAGATTTTAACCGTCATTGGTTAATTCCAATGGCCCGGGGGTTGGGTGGTTGTGCTGTCCACAACATCCCTGAAACTCACACACCACACAACACTATCCTCCTCCACAATAAGACGCAGTTACCTACACACGGCAGATGCCGCCCACCCTCATCGGAGGGCCGGCGTTACAAGGGCTGCACCCGGCTAGAAATAGCCACGTGAAATTAAATTAACAACAATAAGTCATAATAAAAGGAATATACGGACATTTTTGTAAATTTAGAGCATTAATACCATTATATTTTTTGTGAATATTACACATTAAATTACAGATACCACTGATGTTTACTATATTATGTACATATTTCGTACTTTGGTATTATATTAAAATCCTGGCCCTAGTGATGAATAATGATGATCCATCGTTAATAATAATAATAATAATAATAATAATAATAATAATAATAATGTTATTTGCTTTACGTCCCACTAACTACTTTTACGGTTTTCGGAGACGCCGAGGTGCCAGAATTTAGCCCGAAGGAGTTGTTTTACGTGCCAGTAAATCTTCCCATCCCCCACCAAGGCCCCTGTTCAGTATAGCGGTGAGGCCGCCTGGGCGAGGTACTGGTCATCCTCCCCAGTTGAATCCCCCGACCCAATGTCTCACGCTCCAGGACACTGCCCTTGAGGCGGTAGAGGTGGGATCCCTCGCTGAGTCCGAGGGAAAATTTTTAATAATATTTATTTTAAGAGAAGCAGTATTTCAAATGAAGAAATTGATATTAATACTGCCTCTGCAAAGCATTTTTTGAAGACTCATTCTCAGTTAAAAAGGTACACTGTTCTTTGTATGCATAATTCTATTGACACTGACAGACCATTGTAATATTTAGGCTGTGTCTTGGAGCACAATAACATATTATTGACCGCATCTTTGAAAGATAAACACATGTCGGATCATCAGCAAAGTACGTGTGCAGCGTACACTTCAGAAACACAACAGTTCAGTTATGAATGTTCTTAAGTTATTTTATGGCCCCAATCCTACAATCCTAGTCCTTTCCCTTTCTTGCGTCGCCGGAAACCTTCGATGAGTTAGTGCGACGATAAACCACTAGTAAATATATATATATATATATATAAAATGCATTTTCTCGTAATCCCTAACATGGCGTCCCCCGTAGCTTGTTTAGCAAGGTTCTACATTTGCCAAAAATCCAAGATGAAATATTATCAAGGACATTCCTCCTTACTCTGTAGTCCTACTTGGTCTCACAACATGATACACCGTGTGCCAATCGAGTACCATTAATTACTATTCTCATCACGTTCAATTCGCTTATGTAACATAAAAATGTATGCTAGAGGCATACCAGCAAGTGTCTAGTCTTCATACAAGCGACAAAGCAATGATTCCAGTTGAAAGGTTCGCTTCACCTCAAGGGACCTGCTTTCATCTGCGCCAAGCTGGGGTAATAGTTTACAAAAGACCTTTTATAAATATCATGACCTTAAAAGGATGCAATGAGGTGGAATAAACACTCGGGGAAATTATTTTAAACCACGAGTCCGGTAGAAGCAAGATCTTGTTTTTGTAGCAATTTGGCAAGAACACATACATAAACTTGAAAGATGAGGTATGCACGGACGGTAAAAAGAAAGCACTGTGCAAAATTACAGAGCTCGCATTAACTAGGATGATGTAAGCGCAATGAATATGCATGAGGTTTATTCTGCAATTAAGAAATGAAATGTAAATAAGTAAATGTGAAGTAATGTAATTTATACATTGAATTTCATCTTTGGTTGTTAAGTGTCTCTTCTACAACTACCTTGAACAGTACAAAGATGCTGAAGAGTAGTGCATTACCTAGAAAATACGAATAGGATCGTCACTTAAGAATATTTCCGCTGTAAATCTTGACTTCACATTTTCATACACAACTGATGTACTTACCATCTGACGACAGCCAGCCATAAATAAAATAGGCAGAGAGGAAAGAAGACTGGAAAGAGGGAACTTTGAAGACGTTCCTACACTGGATACCCGACAGTTAATAACGAGTTCTTTGTTGTCATCATTTTACTGAATAAAGTGAAAAAAAACACTATTTTATCAAAGCTAGTTGAAACTATTACATCATGTTTACAGAGATCTTATTCTTTTCCTACCGCTTTTCCCCCCACACTTGTGGATTTGGCCCTGTTTTACGGCCGGATGCCCTTCCTGACTTCAACCCTATATGGAGGGATGTAATCACTATTGCGTGTTTCTTTGGTGGTTGGTAGTGTAATGTGTTGTGTTGTGTTGTGAAGAGGAGAGTGTTGGGACGGATACAAACACCCAGTCCCCGAGCCAGAAGAATTAATCAGAAGCGATTAAAATCCCCGACCCGGACGGGAATCGAACCCGGGATGCTCTGAACCGAAGGCCATTACGCTGACCATTCAGCCAACGAGTCGGACTCATGTTTAAGAGATGATTGAGTTTATATGATAATGTTAACGTGGTGACCCTCCATGGTCTAAATACCAAATCTTTACGAAAGGAAACAAATGATGAAGACGACGACAATGATGATGACGACGACGACGACGATGATGATGATGATGATGATGATGACTGTTGTTGTTGTTGTTGTTGTTGTTGTTGTTGTTGTTGTTGTTTAAATTGGCCATCGGACCCCAAGAGGAAACAGATCTATATCTTTTAGGATTCTCAGTTCGTGAATCCAATTTTAAGTACGAACAACGAAGTGGTGTATAGTTGGCAATTCAGCAGCTTAGCTGTTAAACCACGGAGGCAGTCAAATAAAACCGATTAAACATTACTTTTATAATCTTACAATAAAGAATAATACATTTGTTTATATAATTAGACAATATATACATACAGTATATATATTACATTATGTCCAGACTACGTGCTGTAATTAAATTTATATGAGTTACTCATAGGTTTTACATATCCGTATTATTTGAGAGGGGCGGAATTCTTAATTTGGCAGGCGGGCACGTACCACATTCTACACCACTAGGGTGTGGGGAAAAAGCGGCTGAGAAGAAGAAGATGATGATGATGATGATGAATAAGAAAAAGACGGCGGAGAGGATACAGAAAGCGCATATACTGTATGTAGCTACAAGAAAGGCTCAAATGTCGACGAATCACACTAAAAGGACCATTATTCCAAGAGTTCAAAGTTACATATTTTTCGATGCGTAATCAATATTTTGATACATATTACATATTTTAAATACTTTGAAGGATAGAGCGCATTTGAAAGAAAACAATTATTTTTTCACTAATTTTAGATTTTTAATTAAACACTTGAAAATAGTTTAAAAAGCCTGTGCACCTCTAACATCTAAAAATAATTTAAAGTGAGGTATTCTGTCAAAGAATCGCATCCCTTAGTTATGTTGAGTGTCTTGAGTTGTATCTATCAATCTTCCCTTGCACAAACTTTGTCACATTGTTCTCCTCTCCCTTCCTCAGTCGTTGGTTTAATGTCACATGTCAAAAGCGCCTCTTTTCTTTCTTTCTTTCTTTCTTTCTTTCTTTCTTTCTTTCCTTTCTTTATTCATTATTACCCATGCTTCACTTCTATAAAGGGCTACACTCCATACAAAAATCTTCAGAAACATTTTTCTTCTAATAAGCATATCTGTGTTTCATGAGATGAAATTTCTTCTCTCATAATAAGGACCTTCCTTGCTTGAGCAAGTCTACGATTAAATATTTGAAATACGCGCCAGTGACTTCATGTGTAAGTTGAAAAGTATTTTACTACATATAGAAGGCATTCGCTGACCACCGAAAATTTGGAAAAAACATTTAGTTATTAAACCTGCCTCCAAATGAAAATTACAGTTTGAATAACAATTGCAATTTTAACTATCAAATAAAGCTTAGTTATTTACATATGTTTTATTTATTACGTATTTAACTATATACTTTGTCAATTTTAGCTACATATTTATGTACATATTTCTCATTTTTATATTATATATAATCCGGGCTCTATATATGACCAATATGATACAGGGGAGTTTTGAACATCAGAGAAGAGAGATAGCGGCCGTGGCCTTGCAACCAGACATGGGAGGCCAGTTAAATACTGGTAACTGCAGCACTCAACGAGACAATAGGTACTCACAGAGGCGACCCCGCAACCTGGCGATCACAGCCATCACAGCGGCCATTTTACCACAATGCACTTTAACGGAAATGTGATCAATTTCGATCCACATACAAGAGGGTACGATGCAACCGTACCCCATGTTCACTATCACTATTAAGTGATTGGCTAATCTAGTTCACAAATTTAAAAAAAATAACTTAGTACATCTATCTGATCATATGCTCCTTTGGCTTCCATTTTCAATTTCTTTTTCGTATGTAGAATTAAAATATTAGATAAATGCGTCGTGCTAACCTGTACAATCCATACTCAAAGATTTCAGGCTTGGATGAGCATAATTATGATATTATTCCATGAAAAATCCCAAAAGAGACAAATTAGCATGTTATTACAAGAAATGGAACCTTTATAACAGTTATGACTCTTGAAGAATAATCGAAGGAATATTCCATTTTTAACTGAACATATTTATCTAACGGAATATAACAAACTATCCATGGATCATGCGTCAGTGGTCCTATCTTCGAGCTTGAGACATTCGATTTTTAAAACGCAATTCAAGCGAAGTAATATATCAGTAAACTGCATGGAATGTAAACATATCACATACTTAAGAGATACCAACGATAAGAAACATTTGTTCAAAATGCATAGTAACCCAGAAAGAATACATATAATATATCAGATATTGTTAGGCCTATTGAAAATATCTCAAAAACCTCATCGTCCTTTCGTAATCTGTTTACCCTCCAGGGTAGATTTTTCCCTCGGGCTCAGTGAGGGATCCCACCTCTACCGCCTCAAGGACAGTGTCCTGGAGCGTGAGACTCTGGGTCTGGTTATACAACTGGGGAGAAGGAGCAGTACCTCGTCCAGACGGCCTCACTTGCTATGCTGAACCGGGGCCTCGTGGGAGAAGGGGATGGGAAGATATGGAAGAGATAGACAAGGAAGAGGGAAGGAAGCGACCGTGACCTTAAGTTAGGTACCATCCCGGCATTTGCCTGGAGGAGAAGTGGGAAACCACAGAAAACCATTTCGAGGATGGCTGAGGAGGGAATCGAACCTTTCTCTACTCATTTGACCTCCCGAGGATGAATGTACACCGTTCCAGCCCTCGTACCACTTTGCAAATTTCGTGGCAGACCAGGGAATCGAACGCAGGCTACCGGGGGTGGCAGCTAATCACTTTAACCACTACACTACAGAGGCGGACTGAAAATCTTCATGCTAATTAAAATGACCTCTTTGAGCATTGAAATATCAGACTAGTTTAAAGAATTACGATTAAAAACCTGCCCAATTATTAGCTTTACTACAGCTGCGCCCCTGCTTTCGTGGACCGGAAGGAGCATGCATGACTCCTGCTCCAAAATCCGGCCGAGGTAATCAGTTTTTGAAGGGTAAAAATCCTGACTCTCCATAATTGTCGTCATGTTTAAGACTTCAGGTGAAGCATCAGGATACACCAGTACAAGGGAACGTCCAGCAGATTTCTACTTTGTATGTAGATGGCAGCACTATCGGAACGTTAACACATTATTATTATTATTATTATTATTATTATTATTATTATTATCATCGTAGCAGAGTTTCCAACAACAAACAAAAACCCCGTGGCACACACAGCCTATTAAGGGCCTAGGCCTGCTAAGACGATTATCGTCAAGCTAGATAGCTTACATGTACTGGAGTTTCATACGGTTGAGGAACTCTTCAGCCGTGTTGCTTGGCTCTCATAACCAGATCCGCTACCTTTCACATCAGACAGCTCTTCAGTTGGCCTTAAGAGGCCTGGTGAACCTCGTTTCAGCTCTCAGTTCAAAACTGAAACCCTTGGACGAGTCGGGGATCGAACCCGGAACCTCCAGGTACGAGACAGACACGGTACTTCTACACCAGTGGTTTGGCAGAGTTTCCAATAGTCTACCATTTCAACTATTTCAGCAAATGCAAATACTTGCAATCAGTCAGGTGGTGGTGGTGGTGGTTGAAACTGAATGGTGTATGTCCTCCGGCAAGGCCTGGTGCAGGTATTTCGAGCTTACGCTCTATAGGCGACCTGGGCATCTGTGAGGATGGAGCCCTACTAAAGATAATTTCTATGTTGAAGATGGCACAAACACCCAATACCCGAACAAGAGGAATTAACCATTGAATGTTAAAATGCCCGATCCGGCTGTGAATCGAACCCGAAACCCCTTGGACGAAACTATTTAGCCATGGAGCTGGATGGTGGTGTTAGTGGTGGCGGCGACTGGGGAGATTACTTCCAGGTGATTAAAATGCCGTTTTAATTCTACTGGTTTTTGATTTGCTATTTCTTTTACGTAGGGGCTGCCTGGCCGAGGCGGTAAAGGCGTGCTCGGTCCGCCAGGAAGGACGTGGGTTCGAATCCCCGTTACGAAGTCGTCACACTTAAGAAACGAGATTTCCACTTCCGGAGGTGCATATGGCCCTGAGGTTCACTCAGCCTACACAAAAAATGAGTACCAGGTTAATTCCTGGGGTCAAAGGCGGCCGGGCTAATCACTCTACCCCATCACGTGCCGATGTTAACAATGGTGGAAATCTTTACCTTCCACTCCTCCAATGGTCTTCATGGCCTGTACGGAGGTGACTTTGCTATTTCTTTTACGTCGCACCGACTCAAGCAGGTCTTATGGCGGCGATGTAATAGGACAGGGCTAGGAGTAAGAAGTAAGCGACCGTAGCCTTAATTAAGATACAGTCTCAGGATTTGCATGGTGTGAAAATGGAAACCACTGAAAATCTTCACGGCTGCCAACAATGGGATTCGAACCCACTACCTCGCGAATTGAAGCTAATAGCTACACGTCTTTTGATTTCAAAGGGAAAAAAGCGGTACCTTAAAGTGGCAGGATCGATCTGGCAGTCGGTTCGCACTGAATAGAGCGCAAATTCTAGTTCTTAAAATCGACAGCAACTAAAAGGAATTGCAGGCACGTCGAACACACAACGCTATTATCAGTACCCATGTGTCTGGAGAGTCTTCAGCCCAGAGGCTGGTTGGATCGTTGAAAAAGGACCACGAAAGGTTATGTAATCATAGGGAAACCCGAAAAACAGTTGTCAATGCTATAATGAACTGTACAAGGCATGCTGAGGGGTGAAGTAGTTTGCCATTGTTGTCTCACTGGGCGAGAAAGTGCCACTGTACCACGGCCAACCAAGCTGTAGATATACTGGGATGTGGCTAACACTCCAAGTGGGAAGGAACGTCCATGGCGTCAGCTACTGTCTCGCAAATTATTGTAGATCACGGTTAGAGCCTCCACTACCCATTGGAAGTAGCTGTAGTGATCAAGTAAATTTTGGGAAACTGATAGCTACAACTTCCAAGCAACCAGTCTGCCCACAACAGCTAGGTGTGGCTGTACTGCGACTGATGAGTCACCCCCTTTATTACGAGCACACCTGTTGGAAAGCTGACCTCCAGTTCATAAAACATTCGCAATTACATCGACTAATAATTTTATTTATTTATTTATGAAATGATTAATTCTAAATCTTTTAGAAATTTCAGTAGGTATACTCGCACTTTATGTGCTCAATTAAAGCTAACCATGATGGAAGCAACATGATATTTCTATCTGAATGCATAATGCGATACCAGATGTCTTCAACATACCAATAATAATACGTTTTGGTGAAAGAAGGGGGATAACACCAAAATTCGCAAAAGTTAGTGCCATCTTTGTTGCAAAATGGAAGAAAATCGGCGGCAACAGGAACTTGCCTGGCTGTTGTGTTTGGGAAGAGGGAGGTACCTCCAGAACTTCCAAAGTGATCTGCTACGGAGCGTGCGCGGTGCCTATCGTACGCGCTACTTTGTCTTCTCAAGCTAGTACTAATTGAAAGTGATGTGAGTGAACCTAAACAGAAACGTATAAATCTGATAACCTCCAAGCGGAGAAAAAGTATTAAAACATCTAACGTTGTGACAACGGAATGTGAAAATGATAAAATATGTGAAGGTTGAAAAGCATACAGGAGTTACTGAGAAAGGTGTACAGGACAAGAAACCTGCTAGACTGCTTGCCATACATTAAAGAAGATGGTATATATATGATTTTCTGACAATGTTATAAAACAGTAATGTTATAAAACAGCAAATCAAGAAATAATTTGAATACAGTAACAACAATTTGCCCTGCTCCATGGTCACAGGGGTCTCAGATTCGATTCCCGTCTGGGACAGATATTTTATTTTTCACTTGTTAATTCCGATGGTTCGGGGGGCTGGGTGTGTATGCCATCATCAGCATTAGAATTAATTACAGGTAAATCCCCATTCTCACAGATACGCAAGCCGCCTATAAGGTGTCAACTCCAAAGACTTGCACCAGGCCTTTCCGGAGACCACAAGCCATTATTGTAACAAGATGGATTTTTTTTTAATTGAAAGTTTATTTTTTTATGATTTGGTGTAAGAAAGTGGTAACTCAATTTATTGTTCGTATTAATTTCAATTTCAATTGCGATAACATGCCAAATCATAGCTAAAGAAGACCTACTGAAAGTGAAAAATTAAAAAAAATATTCTTCAAGCCTTACGAGATTTTAAAATCTATTTTGTTTTTCTGAAAAATGAAAATGAAATGGCGTATGGCTTTTAGTGCCGGGAGTGTTCGAGGACATCCTCGGCTCGCCAGATGCAGGTCTTTTGATTTGACTCCCGTAGGCGACCTGCGCGTCGTGATGAGGAGAAATGATGAAGACGACACATACACCCAGCCCACGTGCCAGCGAAATTAACCAATTATGGTTAAAATTCCCGACCCTGCCGGGAATCGAACCCGGGACCCCTGTGACCAAAGGCCAGCACGCTAACCATTTAACCATGGAGCCGGACCTTTCTGAAAAACAAAAATGGATATCCCATATCTTGCACCAAACCCTTCAATTTCGACAGTGAATATCAAGATACTCGTTCGTTCTTCAAAATTCAGATACCTCGAAAGAAGTAAAAGGTATGTTGCCGTAAGACCTGTCTGTGTAGGTGCGACGTAAAGCAAATTCTAAAAAAACACCACGTATCATGACCTGAACCTGAACGTCAGGACTGAGTTAGTTTTAATGTACAATGCGACACTTGTATACTGCAGACAGTTTTCAAGAACATGTGGCACTGTTTTCTCCTTTTCTCCTGTGTCGGAAATGGACTGGTAAGTAGCAGCGAACTAGCTCTGAAAGGAACTAGAACGGCGAGTTCGCTCCAGACTCCAGCTACTCACACCACGACTACCACTACTACGCTTGCTACAACGCTCCAGAATGGTCTGCCATTCCGCTGGAGACGTTACGACTGGAGGACTGTCTCCCCAGCAGAGTTGGAGATGTAATTAAGGCCAAAAGTGGGCTCATGCCGTATTGATGTCCACTATCGTCCACTCTGTAGGTGATGGGTTTCAATTAACACGGAATAATGCTCATTTGCACACGACCATTGTGTACAGGTAAGAATCCTGGCGATAGACGGGCCAGCTCAAATCCCATACAACGCGTATAGGGCACTCAAATGAGATAATGAAAAGACACTCCATTTGGTGTACCACTACTGAAAGGATGAATTGAAGGCAAAATATTCAGAGGAAGACCTAAAGCACATTCCCCGATAGCATCAGGCAAGGACGACTTTAACAAGAAATCAAACAAATGGCTAGAAGATGGCAGCCAAACAAACAAACATACATCGAGCGGAGCTGTGTCGGAGTCACAGCCGCAAGTTTTGACGTAGACTACATAAAACGTGAAAGGTATTTTCGAAATAAAGTGTCTAGTCGGTATGGTTTTGAAATTGTACTGTACCGAGCAAGTAGCTGCGCGGTTTGGGTCACGTAGCTAACAGCTTGCATTCATGATAGCGAGTCTGATCTCCACTGTCAGCAGCCCTGAATATGGTTTTCAGTGGTTTCCCATTTTCACACCAGGAAAGTGGTGGGGGCTGTATCATAATTACGGCCTCGGTCGTTTCCTTCCCACTCCTAGCCCTTTCCCTATCCCATCTTCGCCATAAGTCCTGTCTGTGTCGGTGCGACGTAAACCAAATTGTAAGAAAAAGACTATACAAAAAAAAATATTTTAGTTTGTCACACCATGGTGAGCGTAGGGCACGAAAGTTGAGGAAAAGTTTTTTTTTTTTTCAGTCTCCGAAGACAAGTCCTAACAAAATATATGTTTATTCCGGGTCATTGTAGGCCAGAAAATGGTGGGTTTTATTTGTCCTTATTTGCCCTTTTCGGCGTTTTTTTTGGCTTATAGGTCCTTTTTAGCGTTTTTTAGGTTTCCACGTTTTTTTTCAACCTCACCTTCTTTCGAGCACATTTGAACTGCCCATTCACAATTTGAACCATCATTAGTTCATCCCTCACCCCTTAAATATATTTTCTGTGGTAAGAGAGAAAATGAAAGTGAAATGAATTTTTTTTTAAAAATGAAACTAATGCTTGAAAGAAAAAGAGGGTTATGAAATTATGTGCAATATAAGTGAAATATTGAAAGTCCGCGTACTGGCCTTCGGTTCAGACGGTCATCGGTTCGATTCTCGGCGGGTCGGGGATTTTAATCGCTTCTGATTAATTCTTCTGGCTCGGGGAATGGGTTTATATGTCCGTACCAACACTATCATCATCATATTCAGACAATATACCACACTAATAACCACCACAGAAACACGCAATGGTGATTACATCCCTCGATATAGGGTTGGCGTCAGGAAGGGCATCCGGCCGTAAAACAGGGTCAAATCCACATGTTCAACGCAGTTCGCACCCGCGACCCCACAGGTGTGGGAACGGCAGGAAAATAAGAAGAAGAAAAGTGAAACATTGAAAGCAGAAAATCCCGATGCGAGTGCGAGGAAGATCTCGCTTGCTTCAAGTATGAACCCGTAACATCCGTTGATGTGAGGAGAAGTTTCTCGATGTTCTGCAACGTGCTTTCTGATAACCGACGATCCCATACACTTAAGAACCTGCAGATGACTACTGTGATATACTGCAAAGCGAACTGTGGTAAGCTTTCCGAATTCCAATTTCCATAGCCCTATTGTGCTAAAGCCAAATATGATTCCAGTTAAACTGTTTTCAGTTTCTTTCTCCAGGATGTCTACTACGGGTTAGCTGAATTCATTCTAGGTGAAAAACACTTCTTCTTCTTTATCTGTTTTTCCTCCAGGTTCGGTTTTTCCCGCGAACTCAGCGAGAGATCCCACCTCTACCACCTCAAAGGCAGTGTCCTGGAGCTTCAGACTCTGGTTTTGGGATACACCTGGGGAGGATGACCAGTACACCGCCCTGGCGGCCTCACCTGCTATGCTGAAGAAGGGCCTTGGTGGGGGATGGGAAGATTGGAAGGGATAGACAAGGAAGAGGGAAGGAAGCGGCCGTGGCCTTAACTCAGGTATCATTTGCCTGGAGGAGAAGTGGGAAACCACGGAAAACCACTTCCAGAATGGCTGAGGGGGGAATCGAACCCACCTCTACTCAGTTGACATCCCGAGGCTGAGTGGACCCTGTTCCAGCCCACGCTCCACTTTTCAAATTTCGTGACAGAGCCGGGAATCGAACCCGGGCTACCGGGGCTGGCAGCTAATCACGTTAACCACTACACTACAGGAGCGAACGTGAAAAACACATTTCATTCTAAATTCTGCAAATACGTTTATTAACAAACACGGAATTCCTTTTATGAAATTATGTTAATCTAAAAATATATAATGTCTAAAAGAAGAAGTATTTCACTCACGTTTTTGCACTGTATATTGTATACCACCAACTTTTTGCATTTTAAAACATGTTCCTTCATTAAATACGTAATTAAAACTAAAATTATGAATCAATTTGGATCGCATTTTCATGTTCTTTTTGGATATTTTTAGGTCTTTTTATGCATCGAGTTTAGAGAATTTATATGTCTTCAACTTCCGAGACCATCAGCGCGGAGTTTGCCTCAAGACGCTCAGCCTCCCAAACGTTGAGATGCTCCCAATAATCCTTTTGGAGTTTATGAAATTCTGATAAGTTACTCTATTCTCTCGAATGTCCGGCCACGTGGTGTAGGGGGCAACGCGTCCGCCTGTCACCCGGCGGCCCCGGGTTCAATTCCCGGCCGTGTCAGGGGTTTTTAATTGTAAATTATTAATATCCCTGGCCTGAGGACTGGGTGTTTGTGTCGTCCTTAACGTTCCTTTTCTCACATTCAACAATCTAAACTTCTGCAATTCAATTTACTATGCAGGTTCATATCATATGGTGCAAGTAGTGGCAAAAGATGCCACAAACAAATATAATTTTTTTTAAATTCTCTCGAAGCCATTTACTATCCATATGTTGCAACATTTTGCGAAATAAGTGCATTTTTCGTATTTGTTCACATCACAATTTTCGCTCTTTGATATGCTTTGTCGTATAGCTATGGAACTCACGGAGACGAATCACACGACGTACTACGACGCTGGAGTTAGCCTCGCGACACAGTGATTTTATTACCTCAAGATGGCGGAGCTATTGCATCATCCGATGACGTCATATATCAACGTCATAATCTTATTGTTAGGTACACTGGCCCTTCCTATTTAAAATGAATTATTAACCACTGTAGTAGCACGTATTATCTACACATTATTTCGATTTGAAAACTCACATAATTTTGTAATGTCATCGACCCAAGTACGGTTCCGAAGCTACAGATGTAGCTATTTTAACGTGAAACGAATATAACAACCACGTAGCTACAGTATATGCTGAATGTTGGCCACCAACCTTTCGGCTAAGGAGGATATGATAATTATGATGATGATGATGATGATGATGATGATGATGATCTGCTACTACCGGATGATCCTGCTCCTTGGCTGAATGGCCAGCATAGTGTTCTTCGATTCAGAGGGCCCCGGGTTCGATTCCCGGCCGAGTCGGATTTTAACCTTAAGTGGTTAATTCCCTTCGGCTGGAGGACAGAGTGTTTGTACCGTCCCCGACATCCCTGCAACTCACACACCCCACACACAACACTATCCTCCACCACAGTAATACGCAGTTTCTTATGCCCACCCTCATCGGAGAGCCTGCCTTTACAAGGGCTGAGTACCAGGCTAGAAATAGCCAGACAAAATTATTATATTATTATTATTACTACCGGATGCACTTGAAAATACTGTAGATGGAAAGAAATTGTATTCAAATCTCTTATGAACAGTGCAGGAACATGTCTTACAGGTGAAAGCTGTAGATCTAAATGTCTGGAAACGTGTAACCAGCAGTATACCTCTTTAAGTACTGTTGCAACAAAAAGATAATTTGTGCTTTTGATGTCAGTCACACACGCAATGATACTGTAAGCAGCAGACTACGATACTAAAACCACAATAGAAAAGCGAAACCGGAGATAAGGAAAACAGAGCCTCGGTTATTATAGGCTTGGGACATGGAGGTAGCACTAAATCTTGACTGATCACACCCGACTGTAGACAGCGATACAATGGAGCCATTACCATATCCGAAAAGTGGTCCAGCAACTTACCTGTCATTCTACAATACACAACACTATTACGTTTAAATGCATGCTATAAAATAAACTCTTCCGACAGGCCTCTTAGTATATTTCAGATCAACATTTCGTACATTACGTGGGTAATTTCTTTACAATGGTATATTCAGCTTATTACGCACGTAACAAAATTTTGCAGACAATAACTTGATCTGAGAACCTATTTTCTGAGCATGATTCATTATAGTTTAGGAAGATAATATACAGAAAAAAAATCAGTCTGCAGTGATAAGAATCAAGGGCTTTGAAAAAGAAACAGCAATCCAGAAAGGAGTGAGGCAAGGCTGCAGTTTGTCTCCCCTCCCTTTCAATGTTTACATAGAACAGGCAGTAAAGGAAATCAAAGAGGAATTTGGAAAGGGAATCAGAATCCAAGGAGAGGAAATCAAAACCTTGAGATTTGCCGATGATATTGTTATTTTATCTGAGACTGCAGAAGATCTCGAGAAGCTGCTGAATGGTATGGACGAAGTCTTGGGTAAGGAATACAAGATGAAAATAAATAAGTCCAAAACAAAAGTAATGGAGTGCAGTCGAACGAAAGCAGGTGATGCAGGGAATATTCGATTAGGAAAAAATGAAATCTTAAAGAAAATATTTTAGTACTGCTACTTGGGTAATAGAATAACAAATGATGGCAGAAGTAAGGACATAAAATGCAAACTAGGACAAGCAAGGAAGGCTTTTCTTGAGAAAAGAAGTTTGCTCACTTCGAATATTGATGTAGTATATAGAAATATATTTTTGAATACTTTCGTCTGGAGTGTGGCATTGTATGGAAGTGAAACATGGACAATAACTAGCTCAGAAAGAAAGAGAATAGAAACTTTTGAAATGTGGTATTACAGAAGAATGCTGAAGGTGAGATGGGTAGATCGACTCACGAACGAAGAGATACTGAATCTAATTTGTGAGAGGAGATAGATTTGGTGAAATCTGACCAGAAGAAGAAATAGAATAATAGGACACATCTTAAGACACCCAGGACTTGTGCAGTTGGTTTTTGAAGGAAGTGTAGGTGGTAAGAACAGTAGAGGTAGACCAAGGTATGAATATGACAAGCAGATTAGAGCAGATGTAGGATGCAGTAGTTACGTAGAAATGAAAAGGTTAGTACAGGATAGGGTGGCATGGACAGCTGCATCAAACCAGTCTATGGACTGATGACTCAAACAACCACAATATACAGAACTAACACTATCGTGCGCTTCAATACACCTACAAATTACCATGATTGTTAAGAAAAATTTTCTACGATAAATGTATAACGTATAAAGGCAAAATAAGAGAAAAAGATCTAGGTAGAAATTCTAAAAGATAAAAAAAAAAAATGGATTTCGCTAAGTACAAAGAAATAGATGTGCTAAACAAAAACATACTGTACGTTATTCCTAGGATTACATTATATTAATTGATAACGACCTGCCGAGCGCAATGCTAGCGAATGTAGAGAAGGATCTAACTACAGCATCAGTAATTTGCGTCGAACCAGCGTGGGCTTTTTTCACATCGTTAACATCCTGAATGTTCGTGTCAACTCGCAACGACAAGATTTGAATACTGTGGAAAATTATGTTTTACGGAACCAATCGGATAAAATTACAAGACAGAGGTTGGAGATCGAAACTTTGAGAATATGGGTCACGACGATTCCGTTCACATTAAGAATATTATAACATTTAACAGGAAAAGGAAAAAATTACAGTACCCTATAAAGTTTTATTTTACTTTCCAAGACTACTACTACTACTACTACTACAGCCCAAATACTTAATTGTATTATTATACTCATAATGATATCATTAATTTAAAACTTATATCGTAACACGGACTCCTTTGCCTGCTTTTTGCTTTATACACGAAAATCTCAATAATACCTGTCCGGCTCCATGGCTAAATGGTTAGCGTGCTGGCCTTTGGTCACAGGGGCCCCGGGATCGATTCCCGGCAGGGTCAGGAATTTTAACCATAATTGGTTAATTCCGCTGGCACGGGGGCTGGGTGTATGTGTCGTCTTCATCATCATTTCATCCTCATCACGACGCGCAGGTCGCCTACTTGCGTCAATTCAAAAGACCTGCACCTGGCGAGCCGAACATGTCCTCGGACACTCCCGGCACTAAAAGCCATACGCCATTTCATTTCAATAACACCTACTCATTCAGCTCAGTGATATAATTCTATCCGGTCCCTCATTGCATCTTTATTTGAAAATATATACTTAATACGCGTTACCATCCCTCGTGCAGTGTAATATGAGTTGGTCCAGTCCCTTCATAGCTCCTAAAGAACTTTCAAAGCACACTTTAAACATTCTGATTATAAGGCATCTTTTTCGTCTAAATCTTAATTCTATGACATAATGGCTGAATGGTCAGCGTAGTGCTCTTCAGTTCAGCGGGCCCCGGGTTCGATTCCCGGCCGGGTCGGAGATTTAACCTTAAAAGGTTAATTCCATTGGCCCGGGGACTGCGTGTTTGTACTGTTCCCAACATTCCTGCAACTCACACACAACACGAATAACACTCAGCATCCTGTGCACGGCTAATGCCGCCAAGCCTTACAAGCGCTGCACCAGGCTACAAACAGCGACACGAAATTACATAATAACATTTTAGAAATGTGGCTTTGAGAGTTCCCTAGTTTTTCGAAGTGTGGTCTGTTTAACACAACATAAAGGCTTGAAACAGGCAAGACGATACTCACACAAGTTCTGGTGCACAACCATGGAAATTTCGCTGTCGCTAGAAATCGCAGTAAAACCTTATCTTACTAACATCCTTTGTCACAAGCAGTAATAACAAAGGGACTTTAAAGATATTACGCTTCTGACAGAACTGTCGTCAGCTCTTGGAGTGTACAGTGTTGACTATTGGTTGTATCTAAGGTGAAGGAGCTGAAAATGCGACTTCATTCAGGATTCGAACTCAAATCATCCGCTATTTGGGACGGGTACGTTAAGAGTTCCCACTAAAACAAACTGAGCCAGGATACTATGAAATGCAGTTCTTCGGCAATGAAATGGTTGTCCACGGATACACCTCCAGGACATGAATTAATTGAACCCACCTGACATCTTGGCCCTTGCAACAACAACAACAACAACAACAACAACAACAACAACAACCATCATCACCCTCACAATCCGTCTAACCATATCGAAAGCTTTCATATCGACCTAGTTCGACAAAGCGGTCGGTCTGAGTGATTCAGAAGGTAGAAGCCGTCTCCTTCTGAGCTCAACTCGGCGGGTTCCAAGCTGGCTCAGTCGGATGGTTTTTGAAGGAGCTCAAATACACCAGCATCCTGTAGGTAGATTTATCGACACGTAAAAGAACTCATACGGGAATTTTTTTTCTTGCTATTTTCTTTACGTCGCACCGACACAGATATGTCTTATGGCGACGATGGGATAGGAAAGGCCTAGGAATTGGAAGGAAGCGGCCGTGGCCTTAATTAAGGTACAACCCTGGCATTTGCCTGGTGTGAAAATGGGAAACCACGGAAAACCATCCTCAGGACTGCCGAAAGTGGGGCTCGAACCCAGTATCCCCCGATGGACAAATTTCCGGCACTTCGGTAAAAATCCCATAAAAGTACTTAGGACAAGAAACTATTATTATTATTATTATTATTATTATTATTATTACTACTTAAAACGCACCGTTATCTAAGGGAAGCTACTCACCGAAGTCATTTTTAAAATATTGTGACTTTGGCAGGTGTGGCAGCTGTTCTTTCTGCCTTCCTTCAGAAGAGATTACTACATACAAATGAGATACAATATACAGTATTAGTTTAGCTAATACTACGAAGGTTGTCCAAAAATTCCCACTACGAATCTATTTGTTCAAAGCATGACATTTTCGATTTTTAATTATGGACCAGTTATCATTCGAAGAAATATCCACGACGATAATGTGAAGAACGAAACATTTGGACAAAGAAGAAATAATTGCAATGGTGGCCTGTCTACAGCCTGTCACTCGGGGGGATAAATGTCTTGAACGGGTTACAGAAAGAAATTAAACATTTCTAGGCGTGCCTTCATAACCAGCCATTACATAACCTGACGCCAGATACGTGGGAAATTCTTCCCAATCGTATATTAACTTGCTGAGCGCTCGGCCACCGCAAGGACGTGTTCATTGTTCACGTAATACCGAGGAGTACGTAACAGAGCGTAAAAGAGGCTACCGGGCTCGTAGCACGCATTCCGCTCTATCGAGGTTACAAATGCATTGCTGCATGCGCTCGTCTCTTCCAAGAAACGGATTATTTGTGATCTAAAATGGTAAGTGGAACACTTCAGTTACGTGTCAGTGCCGTCGATAAAATCAGTACGTTTACGCACAATAAAATATTTATAAACCTTGTAGAAAGGCTCACTTGCACTGGAATTGTAGATTTAAGACGCTTATCTTAACGGCGAACATGATACCGAAAGAAGGTGACACAAAAATTTTAATCGATCTATAAATAACTACATTTAACAAATATATTAAAGGTAGATGAGGTCGCAAAAAGACGATGAATGAGAACGTTACTTCGTCACAGAAACTGAACATTAAAAGTTTTTTTCTAGGGGCATTACGTCGCACCGACACAGATAGGTCTTTTGGCGACGATGGGATAGGAAAGGCCTATGAGTTGGAAGGAATCGGCCGTGGCCTTAATGAAGGTACAGCCCCAGCATTTGCCTGGTGTGAAAATGGGAAACTACGGAAAACCATCTTCAGAGCTGCCGACAGTGGGATTCGAAACCACGATCTCCCGGATGCAAGCTCACAGCCGCGCGCCTCTACGCGCACAGCCAACTCGCCCGGTGAACATTAAAAGGAACACAATCATTAAGTGAATATGGGTGAACGGGATAGTGGTCTGATGAGTAATGAATGTAAAACTCGTCTGACATTCAGACATTCTTGTAGCTAGAATAATCAGAAAAACTCCAAGAAAATATTGCTAATTGCCACTTGATGTAAAAGCCACGCATTAAATGCTGGGCAATGTCCTTGCAGCACATATTTCACGAAATAAAAAGCTATTCTTAACATATCTTTATAATCAATTGATCGGCGAGTATGGAAGGCAAAAACATGCGTATTCAGATCATGTGAGATTTCAGAAACTAAGGAGCACTGTAAGACTGCATGGCGAATAACTCACAGCCAGATGCAATGCCTGAGCCATACCAGATGTGAGCAATAAATATACTAACCGTTACAGGGAAGACAAAATAATACGAGAAGCAGTGCCGCAACTCCACGGCTGACCGACAATAACACACCGGAACGGTTGGCAGAATACAACTCTGACTGGCTGGCAGCGTAACTTGGTTGGTTAGGCTCGCTTACTGTAATCTCGACGCAGCCTGTAGAACTGTAAGTGTATTTAGATGCCACAGACCCGTGTCAATAGTTTTTTTTTTCACAATTTGCTTTACGTCGCACCGACATAGATATGTCTTATAGCGATGATGGGATAGGAAAGGCCTAGCAGTACGAAGGAATCGGCCGTGGCCTTAATTAAGTTACAGCCCTAGCATTTGCCTGGTGTGAAAATGGAAAACCACGGAAAAACATCTTCAGAGCTGCCGACAGTGGGGTTCGAACCCACTATCTCCCAGATGTAAGCTCACAGCTGCGCACCCCTAACCGCACAACCAACTCGCCCGGTGTCAATGGATTTACTGGTACAAATACACATTGATAAAAGCCCACACACAAAAACATACTGAAGAACCATCTGACCAAATTATACATATACTGTTCTTGATAAATATGATTTTTGTAATAATTTGTAATAATTCTCCATCCTTTTATGTCAAATATTTTCGAAAATGTTTAAGAACTATAAGCTTTGTGAATTAAGCGGCCTCCAGTTGGGGAAAGTAAAATATGTTTTACTTCACAGAATTTCAAATTAGAAATACAAATACATGGAGAATAGTTTTGCATAAAAAAGGTGCCTCAATATTCTAATTTAGTTTCCTAGTACAGAACGAATATTGTATTATTTAGTTCGAATCTCCCTTACCGCCTGTTCCCAGACAGAATTTAGCTTCAATCCTTTACACATTCCTATCGGGACAGAACAATCAATATTCTGACTAGCCGCTCCATTGGCCCTTGACGTCATACACGTGCCCCTTTTTTCTGCTCCGAGGGTAACGGTTAAAATAGCTCGCCGTGACGCATACGGTACAGGATCATATTTGTAATGGTGTGCAACCACGAACAACACAAGTAACTTACAAACTATGACCTGTATCTCACGAACATGTACCATCTATATACGATACGCACCGAGTTCTAACGAACAGGAATGTTGGGCGAATAAGCGGGTTTACAGTCCGACTCGTTGGCTGAATGGTCAGCGTACTAGCCTTCGGTTCAGAGGATCCCGGGTTCGATTCCCTTCGATAACCTTCATTGGTTAATTCCAATGGCCCGGGGGCTGGGTGTTTGTGCTGTCCCCAACATCCCTGCAACTCACACACCACACCTAACACTATCCTCCAACGCAATAACACGCCGTTACCTACACATGGCAGATGCCGCCCAGCCTCATCGGAGGGTCTGCCTTACAATGGCTGCACTCGGCTAGAAATAGCCACACGAAATTAAAATTAAGCGGTTTACAGAATAATTATCGGACAGCTTAACGCCACACTCCATATATTTAAAGGACTCTGTACATATGTGAAGCACGCTTTTTATAAACTTATCGCATTTTGCATAAAATCGAATCACTTGGGCCCTAGCTTTAAATATTACAGGACCTCTCTCATAACACATTACAATGCATATTCTCTAATACATGTCTTACTCTTCAAAGCCTGTTGTTTTACGAGACTGGTGATATCGTAATGACAGCCGCACGACCTTCAGTTTTACGCGGATTCTGAACCACAGGGACGTGACTTCTCCTTTCTAAAATCTCACGTGCATTGCCCAGGATTCGAACCACGGTCGCCTGTGTGAGAAGCTAGTGACATAGCCACGCGGCTATCACGCCTCACCAGGGGAAAATAACTTTGTGCTATTTATTTTATTATTCGCACCTTTTATGTCTTTCGTTTCAGTTTTCTGTCATTTATTTAAACGAACTTCTTTAAATGTTAAGTTTTATGCTTATCTAACACGTGTTTTACACTGCTCAATTGGATTGCCTGGACAAATGAATTATGAATGTCAGCTGACAGTGAAAAGTTCAAAGAATACTGAAGAAATATTATTTGAGAACTGGAAAGATATATATTTAATATCCATAATTATAAATGGAAACCACGAGAAGGTAAAATGGGAACACCGAGCTCGATAGCTGTAGTCGGTTAAGTGCGGCCAGTATCCAGTATTCGGAAGATAGTGGGTTCGGACTCCACTGTCGGCAGCCCTGAAGATGGTTTTCCGCGGTTTTCCATTTTCACACCAGGCAAATGCTGGGGCTGTACCTTAATTAAGGCCACGGCCGCTTCCTTCCCACTCCTAGCTCATTCCTGTCCCATCGCCGCCATAAGACCTAGCTGTGTCGTTGCGACGTAAACAACTTGTTAAAAAAAAAAAAAAAAAAATGGGAACACGTATCTAGCATATAGATGGCTAGCGTTTACCAGCGGCTTTGTACACGGGGCATTCTTGCCACTTTCAACAAATAGTAGGGCGCATCTGATTACTTGTGAGACAATGGTAATGTTTCAGTGCTCGATGCGAACAGTGTCAGTTTGTCAGTACGAGCGTAGATGGCGAAAGCGATACGTAAGACCGCCCCTCAACCAGACTCGTAGAAATTCGAGAAGTCCAGATCTTGCAGTAACGGATTTCTTTTCCTCACACTTTGCCTTCGTAACCGTGCAAGTAGAAGGGATTTTATTTAGCGTGTAGCTTTTAGTGCCGGGAGTGTCGGAGGCCATGTTCGGCTCGCCTGGTGCAGGTCTTTCTATTTGACGCCCACGGGCGACCTGTGCATCTCAGAGTAATTATGATAATGAGGTAGGGAGATGGTGAAAACCGGTGACGGTACACAGCCAACTTCTGTCGAATTACACCAAGGAGTCTGTCGGCTTTACGTCTCTATCCGACAGGTTAATCAGCATCATCAGCGTCATATACCCCTCACTCCACATGAACACTGCAGATAGGACTGGAATTGAATCCAGGCTTTTAGCAAGCTTCTAGTGATTAGAAATCATCACATCTCCTACCCTGCCGGACATCTTTCTGATAGTGAATATTTCTGCATCAGAGGGCTCAAAACACAGAAAAGCATTTTCCCCCTGAAAAACTCTCACGATTTAGGAAGAAAATGTATATAAAATGCTGTATGATCCCCTTAAGAGACAACATTTCCGTTAGTAGCCTATAACCGGGCGAGTCGGGCGTGCTGTTAGAGGCGCGCGGCTGTGAGCTTGCATCCGGGAGATAGTGGGTTCGAATCCCGCTGTCGGCAGCCCTGAAAATAGCTTTCCGTGGTTTCCCATTTTCACACCAGAAAAATGCTGGGGCTGTACCTCAATTAAGGCCACGGCCACTTCAAACTCCTAGGCCTTTCCTATCCCATCGTCGCCATAAGATCTATCTGTGCCGGGCTGAGTGACTCAGGCGGTTGAGGCACTGGCCTTCTGAACCCAATTTAGCAGGTTCGATCCTGGCTCAGTCCGGTGGTATTTGAAGGTGCTCAAATACGTCAGCCTCATGTCGGTAGATTTACTGGCACGTACAAGAACTCCTGCGAAACTCCGAAAACCGTAAAAGTAGTTAGTGGGACGTAATGCAAATAACATTATTATTAGACCTATCTGTGTCGGTGCGACGTAAAGCCACTAGCAATAAGAAGTAGCCTATATACCGGGAGTCTCACCTAAGCGTCGTCAGGCGCCTTTTCTCTGGTGTTTCGGAAAATATTTTCAATTTCGTTTCTATAATGTGTAGGTAAACACAGTTCAAGCAAACAATACTCATCTTGTACATCATGCGACGTTTGGTGTCAACGGAAAATTTCTGTTTTTCACTACAAACGAAATGTTTAAGTGTATTTCTTTCTCACCGAAATCGGATAGGGAAGGACTACTGTAGGATTGGGAACGAAACGGTCGTTGCCTTAATTCCTCTAGCACGGGGGATGGGTGTTTGTGTACGTCTTGATACACGGGGTTGACATTAGGAAGAGCATCGACCGTAAAACTGCACTAAATGCACATTAGTGCTGACCCTAGATAACTGGGAAAATGACAGGAAATAACTATATCTGGAAGTGTCAGTTTGTTACTGATCTCAGTACCGTGAAGACAGAATGAAACTGTACTGCAATCAGCGGTTTTTAGTCATTTTCAGAGCCCTTCCTTCCGATTCGAACTCGATACGTTACTGAGCATTCAGAGGTGCTACAGTCATTACAACTCTATCACCAGTACCTTACCTTGGTACTGATATTGTTGAACCCGGGCTGAGTGGCCAATGACCTTCTGACCCCAACTTGACATGTTCGATCCTGGCTCAGTCCGGTGGTATTTGAAGGTGCTCAAATACGTCAGCCCCGTGTCGGTAGATTTACTGGTTAGTAAAAGAACTCCGGCAGGACAAAATTCCGGTACCTCAGCGTCTCCGAAAACCGTAAAAGTAGATAGTGGGACTTAAAGCAAATAACATTATTATTATTATTATTATTATTATTATTATTATTATTATTATAGTGCTATTAGCTTTACTTCCCACTAACTACTTTTGACAGTTTTCAGAGACGCGCAGGTACAACTTGGAGAAGTAAACAACACTACTATTTACTCAAGCGTGTTGTTTAGTTTGCTTAAGGAAGTATTTGTGCATTTTCACATGCGGCATATTCATGCTTATTTATGCTTCTAATTGTAACTGCGCATCAATTTCATGGACGTATAAATACAAGTGCAATTAATGCTTTAGAGTAAGAACTACTACGATGGCATTTCGTCACAGGTAAGGTGACATGACAGTGATGATCAAATGGACAAGTGACTTTCACGAAGGGAGTGAAGTGAATGTTTCACCTGGGAGCGTCGCGAATTGTAAACCCTCACTTCAATTTACGAAGCAATCATTCGATGTAATCAGGAAGCTTATAAAGCATTCTGATGTCGCAGTTATCCTTACTTACTGAGCGACCCTATTTACTAAAATAGCTTCAGGAGTAACGAATCAATTTTCTCAGCTTTCGAACGTGTTGCATGTATGCTATGGGAGCGTCAGAGGGGAAAATAATTAACATTCCAATCAGGGCTGGAGCTGGAACAGTAAGAATATATTCAAACTGTTAAGAAAAATATATCGTTAACACTTAACCAACTCAGTGGTCGTGCAATTTTGCTCCTTGTCAGCTAAATCTACGTTTACTTCATACACACACAGCGTAGTGGTCTTCAGTTCAGAGGATCCCACGTTTGATTCCCGGCCGGGTCACGGATTTTAGCAGCGTTTGGTTCATTTCTCTAGCTCGGGGGATGGGTGTTTGTGTTCGTCTTGATACACATCTACGAACAAAACCAGGGAGTACAGAATACAGGAAGCTGCCCGCTACATTGCTCTCTGTGGCAGTCGTTTGAGGCCAACGACCACGCATCCCCATATAACTCAAAACACGGCAGCTCCTAAGACAATTTTTCAGGAAAAGGGAAACTTTGAATCACAAAATTATGCATAATCGTTTTCAATATTACATCACGATAAACCGATAACGAAATGTTCTGGCCAACAGACCCATTTTCGATTTATTACTACACTTTACAAAAGCATCTCTCATGACTCCACTCTCGCTAGTTCAATATCGGTATAATATAGTACTTTGAAAATAGATGTAAATCTACAACAAGATATCGGTAAAGACAAGCCACATCGCCCGATATTGCTAATCAGAGAATAAAAATAATCTGCGTTTACAGTATTCCGTGAACTGCACTTGCTACTTCGGTGGCGGTAAAGGGGAGTGCTAATTGTTTTACGTCGCACCGACACAGATAGGTCTTATGGCGACGATAGGAGAGGAAAGGCCTAGGAATGGGAAGGAAGGGGCCATGGCCTTAATTACGGTAGAGCCCCAGCATTTTCCTAGTGTGAAAATGGGAAACCACGGAAAACCATCTTCAGGGCTGCCGACAGTGGAGTTCGAACTCACTATATCCCGCATGAGAGTTCGCAGCTGCGCGCCCCAAACCGCACGGCAAACTCGCTCGGTGTAAAGGGGAGTATGAACCCGCCATCTTCCGAGTGCAAGCTTACAGATACGCGGCCCATATTTTGCAGCTAAATCGCTCGGTGTGCTCTTTGAACCAATGCAATGGCATGAAGATTATACGGATTCTTATACAAGGCTACTGGTTTCATCATCCAGCGATTTGATACCACCGTACTGCCCTTCTAGGCCTCACGGCCATAAGGATAACGACACACTGTAAACAGTCCTTCTCAGGACTCTTTATTTCCTGTACACGACGTGTCGTGCTGGTTAGCAAGAGAAATGGAAGAGCTTGCACACTTCCTCCTTCCCCCAAGCCAGCTGGCCAAGGGCACAATGCGACGTAACTGCCCGGTTCCCCTGCCGTGTTCAAGGTTTGACGTGCATTTGTAACAGTTTATTGTCTCTTTCTTTATGTTTGGGATCTGCTGAGTGACTGAACGTTGCTAGGAACTGTCCTGGCATTCGCCTTAGTGCAGGAGAATGGAAAACCACGGAAAACCATTCTCAGGACGGCCGACCAGCCCCTCTCCGTCTGCCGAATACAGAGGCGTAGAGCTACGGTAGAGCCGTGACCACCCCTCCACTGCTTGGTTGCTCGTTCGAAATACAGAGCTGTCGGACCACGGACCAGCCGTGGCCACTTGCAGGCCGAAGCGTACTCTGCAACAGCCGACTTTGGAACAAATGACTGTACAAAGGGAGAGGTAAAAGTTCCCTCAACAACGGCATAAATTGCCTAATTGCATCTTGCAACGTTGCCGTCACAGGGAGCGAGAAGTGGAGGGGGGGGGGGGGAGACGATACTCGCGATGATGTTATTGTGGTGGATGTTTATATGTGACTTATCCACAAGTCAGCAGGAAACACCACAGTCGACTGGCAAGTACATGTGACAGCAGCAGCGATGCTGCAATTTACAATGCAGAACAACCACCATTTTCTTGAAAACTATTAAAGCTACAGACACGGAGCTTGGTACTGTTCATCCCTTTTGCTGTGTGTGGCTATCATTAAGACTACGTCATCGCGGTCTCTGTAACTTCTTTTCACTAAATTAGGTATAGTCTTCAGTGACACGCTGAGTAGGAATATACAGTGGCTCAAAAAGTATTGGTCTGTCGAGATATGCTACATATGAGGACGAGGAATCTAAGGGAATGATGATGAAAATTCACATATACTAGAATCCCTGATTATTTATCATCTTGTGTAACATGTACATTGTACGAAAAACATAATTATTCCATGTCCATATAACTAAAAAGCCATAACTTAAAACATTCATTTTCACTTGTCACCAAAAAAGTATTGGTCTGAATTAACATAACGCAATTTCTTGATCCTTCTTGAAAGTTTCAGTACTTGGTAGGTCCTCCTTTCCTTTTTTTTTTTTTTTTTTTTTTTTTGCTAGTTGCTTTACGTCGCACCGACACAGATAGGTCTTATGGCGACGATGGGACAGGGAAGGGCTAGGAGTGGGAAGGAAGCGGCCGTGGCCTTAATTAAGGTACAGCCCCAGCATTTGCCTGGTGTGAAAATGGGAAACCACGGAAAACCATTTTCAGGGCTGCCGACAGTGGGGTTCGAACCTACTATCTCCCGAATACTGGATACTGGCCGCACTTAAGCGACTGCAGCTATCGAGCTCGGTCCTTTCCTCTTTATAATCTCAGCTAACCTATTTGGCATCGATCGGACCAAGGTTTCCGTAGTTTTCGTTTTATGTTATTCCATTCGGTGAGTACGCCCTAAGGCTTCTTTCAGGTCAGCTATATTTGATATTGCATGCTTTCTCACGTTTTGCTCCAAATAGTGCCACAAATTCTCGATGGGACTGATGTCGGGAGACTGTGGTGGATTTTCCATCCAACGCGATGTATTATATGACAGCCACAGCTTCGTGTACAGGACTGTGTGTTTGGGGTCGTTATCTTGCGTAAACGTATACTTTGCTGAGAATCCCGTTTTTTGTACACTTTATGGAAGATGTGTCTTGAGGATGTTAATGTATGCTTTGTGATCCATAGTCCTTTCAATAAAGGCTAATTCATCTACACCATTCGCACTCGTGCAACCCTACATCATCAGGCAACCACCTCCATGTTTCACAGTAGCTGTCAGGTTTTTCTCTTCAAGTTCAGAATTCGTCTTCCTCCACGCAGTCAGTCGTCTGTCTGACCTGAAGAGAGTAAATTTATTCTCATCAGTAAAAACGGCTGTCTTCCAATCCTCATAGCTTTCATTTCTGTGCTCTTTAGCGTACGCAAGTCTCTTCTTTCTGTTAGCCTTACTGATGTACAGCTTTCTACGGGCTAGTGTTGGCTACTGAATGTATGATTCGAAGCAGTGTATCGATTCATTCAAGTGTCCGAGTGAATCGATTCACAGGAAAGGCGAGCTCACGGCACACGATTCAGCTTACTCCCAGCGGACAGTGCTGAGTGGCGCACTCACTGGACGTTGACGGGGAGCCGAGCTTCCGCTGCAGCGAGACAGTGAATCATGGCACATCGAAAGAATCGTGAACGAGCGCGACCCAGTGAGACACATGATACACACGGCTCCTTATCGGCTCACTGGACACGCGGAGAGCCGAGCTTCCGCTGCAGCGAGACAGTGAATCATGGCACATCGAAAGAATCGTGAACGAGCGCGGATCAGTGAGACACATGATACACACGACTCCTTATCGGCTCAGTGGACACGCGGAGAGCCGAGCTTCCGCTGCAGCGAGACATACAGTGAGCCATAGCACACCGAAAGAATCGTGAACGAGCCGGCTCAGTGAGACACAAGATACGCACGGCTCCTTATCGGCTCACTGCAGCGAGACATGCTACACTGAAAGAATCGTATGCTGTAATGGACTCTCGAGCTCAGCTCATTTGAAAATAATACCCATTTGCATTTACTGTCCTCCTCTTACAGGGAGGTTTAAATAATAGATGGATTTATTTGCAGTGTTAAAAGGGTAGTCACAACATAATTCTGAAGTAGCTAGTAAGTAGGTAGGCTATTAGGTTATACTATTTATTAGTTTAATGAATCTTAGTATTATAACTTAGTTGACTTTTGACAATTAAACTCGACTCTAGCCTGCCCTATGACTATAAGTCATGCTCATGACCACTCAAAAGTATCTGTTTTATATTGGGAAGAACAGCTCAGTATTCTCTCAGTTCATATGTCACATCGTTGCACATGACTTCAATCATATGTGGACAGACGCAATAACAGTATGTTGAATCAGAAAACCAGCGGGCTACTGTACATCTCGGGTAGCCTATACAAAATATGACGATTTAAAAAAATCCTCAGCTGATAGAAAAATACATATTTTCAAAAATGTCTGAGCGAGTTGTCGTGCGGTTAATATCGCGTGGCTATGCGCTTGCACTCGGGGGATGGTGGGTTCGAATCCCACCGTCGGCAGCCGTTAAGATGGTTTTCCGTAGTTTCACCATTTTCACACCAGGAAATGCTGGGACTGTACCTTAATTCAGGCCATGGCTGCTACCTTCCTAATCCTAACCTTTCCCACCCTGCGTCGCCGGAAACCTTCAATGTATTAGAGTAACTAGCATTTTTTCTAAGAAAGGAGTTCATAGTATGAAGACCAGATGACAGCTGGGAGCACTGAATGCTGTTGCTGCTGTCTTACCAGCACATACTACACAGATGCAGTAGGAGCGGTGACCAATGAGCCGTGAATCGGATCACTGTATCGATTCAGTAACGTGAACGGAATCAAATGAATCGATTCAGTAAAATGAATCGAATGTCCCATCACTACTACGGGCTGCTCTGCCCGAATATCCTCTTTCGCGTAGCACATTTCGGATGGTTTCAGATGGCATTTGCATTCCTACATCTTGTTGTAATCCAGCTGCTATCTTCAACGCACTTAGCTGAGGATTTTGGGCCACTCTACGCACAATTTGCCGTTTGTCTTGTATTGATAACTTTGAGGGACGGCCACTTCGTTGTCTATTTTCTATTGCCTTTGTCCGTTTGTACCTGTACACAATATTTTTAACAGTTGTAACAGCTCTTCCAATAATTTCACTTATGCCCTTGAAATATATACCTTCCTGAAATAGTCGCACTACAACCCTCCAAACAGTGCTGAATATTACTTTCCAACGTGTCAACACAGACACACTGAGCCAAATGCAGCAGACAGCACGTTGTCACGATGATATTGTGAACTAGACCATTACTTGTTTGGCGTATAATGACGCACGCCTTTGTGTTACTGGTCCGTTTGCAAACAGCGTGAATCTCCTTGACTCCATATTGAACCTACTGATGTACTTGACTGTCCTACATATCTACATATGTAGAATTCCATTATATGAACCATTATTTGCACCATACAGTTCCGTTCATACCACGGCTATGGGCAGACCAATACTTTTTTGAGCCACTGTATGTGGAGTATTGTGTTTGTTGCTCTATCTTTCTTCAACAAATCTCTTCATAACTGATACGATCTCTACATAATGAATGCATACGCGATAGTCTGAAATAAAATGTAGGTTCCTAGTTAATCTTAAAATCGTCGACTTAAAGTGAATGTCATTAACTTTTTTTTTTTTTACTACTCGTAGTTGTGAAAAGGTAGAAAGAACACAAATGGTCATAGACAAAATGAGCAAACACTGCTGTGGTAGTAAAGGTTTACACTTCAGTAATTGAGTTCCAAGCAAAGTAGGGTCTTTTGGAACCGATATACTCCATTAAGCTGAGACTGCAGTTTACTATCACTAACCTACATTTCTCCAACTTCTCGTTGTAAGTCCCCGCAGATATGGATGGCAGCCAAGTTATCTTCTGTGCTATCGTACTTGTACGCCCCGGAACAAACACATTCCAAATACAACCACGCCGGCTGTCTTCACAAGAGGCTCGTCTTCAAGGCAGTACGTAGTAATCTTTATTTCTACAAGAAACCGCCTTATTCTTGATTCGTGGAGTACTGTAATTGCTAACCTTAACACTTGTTTTGAAGAAAGCATTTTGAAAATGCTTTACGTCGGTGCTTTACGTCGCACCGACGCGCTTTACCGACACAGATAGGTATTATAGCGACGATGGAACAGGAAAGGATTAGGAATGGGAAGGGAGCGGCCGTGGCCTTTATTATGGTACAGCCCCAGCATTTACCTGGTGCGAAAATGGAAAACCACGGAAAACCATCTTCAGAGTTACCGACAGTGGGGTTCAAACCCACTATCTCGCGGATGAAAGCTCACAGCTGCACAACCTAACCGCACGGCAAACTCGCCCGGTCCTTACATTCTTGCTCCGGCATTTACCCTCACCACATAACTTTTGGAAATGATGTTTTTTATACCATACTCCCTGCAAGATATTAGTCCAGCTTCTTGGCCGTATGGTCAGATTCGTGGCCTTCGGTTCAGAGGGTCCCATGTCCGGTTCTCGGCCGGGTCCGCGATTTAACCACGTCTGGTTATTTTCTTTTTTTTTCAATTTGTTTTACGTTGCACCGACACATATAGGTCTTATGGTGACGATGGGATAGGAAAGGCCTAGGAGTGGCAAGGAAGCGGCCGTGGCCTTAATTAAGGTACAGACCCAGCATTTGCCTGGTGTGAAAATGGGAAACCACGGAAAACCATCTACAGGGCTATCGACAGTGGGGTTCGAAAACATTATCTCCCGGATATAAGCTCACAGCTGCGCGCCCCTAACGGCACGGCCAACTCGCCCGTTGTGAATTTATTTGGCTCGAGAACTGAGTGTTTGTGTTTGACCTAATACGTACAACTTAATTTATACATAACACATCACACTACCAACCACCACAGGAACAGGCAACAGTGAATACTTTCCTACACATGCGGTTCGCAGCAGGAAGGGTATTCGGCTTTAAAAAAAAAAAAAGCCAAGTCCAGTTGTGCGATACAGTTCGCACCCGCGACCCCATTAGGGTGTAGGTATAAACGGAAAAAGACGGCTCCCTGTAGGATATGAAATTGCAAATGATCGCCATAAAGCAAGCAAAGCCATCTCCTTATAGGCCATATGGCCCTTAGATGAGTAGAAGGTAAAGGTTTCCGCTTTCCGTAACCTCGGAACCTCAGATCTAAGTGGGGTCCTATGGTCAGCCCTATGTCCGGCCACCTTTGTACACAGGAATTAACCTGATACTCAATTTTGTTGCAGGCTGAGTGAACCTCGGGGCCATGTGCCGCTCTAGAAATAGAAATCTCGCGTATTAAAAGAATACATGTTCTGAAGGGGAATCGAACCTATTTTCTTCCTGATGAACCACGCACGTTTTTACTGCTTTAGCTAGGCATCCCCCAAACTGTTCGACATAGTCTGCCATAAATACAAAATGATCAGCTTAAGCCAGACTGCTTATTACATTTTCACTTTTGCTAGTTGCTTTACGTCGCACCGACACTAGGTCTTATGGCGACGATGGGATAGGGAAGGGCTAGGAATGGGAAGGAAGCGGCCGTGGCCTTAATTACGGTACAGCCCCAGCGTTTGCCTGGTGTGAAAATGGGAAACCACAGAAAACCATCTTCAGAGCTGCCGACAGTGGGGTTCGAACCCACTATCTCCCGGATGCAAGCTCACAGCTGCGCGCTCCTAACCGCACGGCCAACTCGCCCGTATTACATTTTCACTGAACTCAATTTCACCTAGCGATTTTAAACTTTCCTGTAAAATATTTTTATAAATGACGAACAACATGTCCATTACGACCAGCACTTCATACCAAACTTACTCTATCATCAGCAGCCTGATTGCTTAGATGCCTTTGCCTCAAACAACTTAATTCTGAAAATATAAGGCTCCTAGAAGGAAACCATAATTTAATTTAAGGCAGGCATTTATACAAGTGGAGGCACATGTTTCCCCTAGAGCACCGTCACGGCACTGTCCTACATAAGAGGCTTGCAGTGGAGTCTCAACGGCGCACTTGCACCAGCGTCTTGGAAAGGTGTAGCATTCCAACAGATGAGCCCACTGCTACACTGGGGCGAAACGCTCGTAATTTCACGATTGAAAAAGCTTCAAGACTTGAAGAGCTTAAATGTTTTTAACTTACTTCTGATCTCGGAGACCGTCAGTACGGCCAATATCTCCTGTTTCCCTGGCAATACGCCTGCTCTACATTTATGAAACATAAGCATAATTAATCATCCATTCCCCTCATAGGTCCCCGTGTCCGACTCATTGGCTGAATGGTCAGCGTACTGGCCTTCGGTTCAGATGGTCCCGGGTCGGGGATTTTAACCTTAATTGGTTAATTCCAACGGCCCGGGGGCTGAGTGTCTGTGCTGTCCTCAACATCCCTGCAACTCACACACCACACATAACACTATCCTCCACAATAACACGCAGTTACCTACACATGGTAGATGCCGCCCACCCTCATCAGAGGGTCTGCCTTACAAGGGCTGCACTCAGCTAGAAATAGCCACACGAAATTATTATTATAGGTCCCCGTATGTTGAGTATTCAGCCCGAAGGTTGGTTTGATCCTTGACATCTCCGCCAGATGGTCTACCCTGCCTTCCATTTTCGTCATTGCTGATACAAGGACAATGAAGTACTTTTGCAATACCGGACGGGGAGGAGTATGCTAACACATCACCTGCCCATATTATCTAATCGCACGTGATGTGTTCATTATGTAAGCTTTACTGTGATGACGCAGTCAACAATAAGCTTGTATTTGCGTTGTTACGGACGAAACAGCTGATACAAGGTTAGGGGGCCTTTCCAATATACTGTAATAATTCAAATGAATTTTACTCTTCCGGTCATAGGGATGTAACATGATAAGACAAAAATCAAACAACAGATCTCAATATTGGCACAATAACACGAAATTGAAAGGTAAGTAATTTGGGAGTACCCCTCCCACCTCCCAAGTCACTAAAAACAGAATGAGCGCATGGTATTTTATGTTCCTAGCATGTAACGTTTTATCAGACTTAATTTCATCTATTATCAAAATATAAATAATTCACGTCATTTGTCAGATGCAGATACAATACTATGGATAGTTACAATACACATTATGATTAAAGATTCAATGTATTGTTTGTGAGAAAAGTGTGCGTCCGAGGAACTTACACAATACCTTACGCTAATTCTTGTTTACAGCGATCAATTGTTGTTCACCCCGAGGTACTCCGCCTACAGGGATCCAGAAACATAACTTCCATTCCAAAAAAGAAAATTAGTAACGAACAGAATAATCGTACTACTACTACTACTACTACTACTACTACTACTACTACTACTACTACTACTACTACTACTACTACTAATTCCTTAAAATGAGATGTAAGAAAACGCTGCACAAAGCTGATGGACATGGTTCTTTCATCTTCTTTACGTCCTTTCTATTCCGAGGTACGAGAAGGCCCATATGAATATTGGAAACTCTACTGGTTTATCGACAATCCCACAAATTCTAAACGTGAGCTCCTACATCGTATATAAGCCGACAAACACGATATCCATTAAACTGCCAATTAAGATAGATATAATATCGGTAACTGTTCTACACATGATTAAACTCCTATGTAAAGGATTACGTAGTGTAGAGGTAACGAAAGAAGCTTCGATCGACAACAACGCAACCAGGAAACCTGTTTACCACACATTCCGTCCCCCTTTGATCTGGGTTTACCAGAGGAAAGTGTCACATAAACATAGTAGTAGCTGCCAGTCGACTTCTCGTGACCATCTTAGTTAATTGGCATTTAGCACCTGACATTTGTTAAGGCTGTTTACGGTAATGTGTGCTTCCTAATGTCAAAGTAGTACATCTGACGAAGAACGGCTTTTGGAGCTCGAAAGTAACCAACTTTCACTGCATCTCTACCTTAAAAATATGATTTAAAGCCAGGATATCTATTACACAACATCCAGGTGTGGTTTGAAAATTACAAATAATGATGCTGTATTTAAAACAATTGAAAAACAAAACAAAAACACCATTAAGATGTGAACATTCCTGGAACTCATACACCACACAATACAATATCATGCACCAACATGTAATTTCCCACATACGGCAATGCCGACCTCCCTTAATGGGGGGGGGGGGGGGGCATCTCGCGAAGGATACATTCGGCTGTAACAGTCACACGATATTTTTTATATTTTTAGTCCACTGAGGATCTGAACAAGTTGCTGAACAGTACGGGCACAGTCCTGGACAAGAAGTACAAGACGAAAATAAATGAATACACAAATAAGAAAGTTGCGGGATTGAGGGATGATCCAGAGAAAGAACCTGCTTAACCGCGGAACAACGGCTGAATAGGAGTGTGAGGTTGATAAATCTTTGGTTACAATGTAAACAAACAGGTATAAGCCTAAGAAAGAGAGGCAAGTACTTCGTGTAACCGTAGTCCACAGTTGGCTGTATCGATGTAAATAAATAAATACATAAAAAAATAAAAAAAATAAAGGCATGCAGTCGAATGAAGTCAGCTTAGATGGGAAATATCAAATTAGGAAATTAAGTCTTAAAGAAGTATTCAGGAGTGTTTCTACTTAGTGGCAGGGGATACAAACTAGATTGGCCCAAGCAAGGAAAGCTTCTCTGAAGAAGAGATACTTGTTGGTGTCAAACATAGATACGATCATTAGCAAGTTGTTTCTGAAAAGTTTGTGAGCAGCCTGAGGTTGTATGGAAAAGAAACATGTGCAGAGAGAAAATAACAGAAGCCTTTGAAATGGGGTGAGATGAGTAGGTCAGATCATACATGGAGAGATGCATCGTCATTTTGGTGAAAAGATAATTATTTGGCAAAATTTAACCGGAAGATAATGGAGAATGATAGAAGTTAAGACATAAAGAATCGTTCAGTTAGTTTGGGACGAAAGTGTAAGAAAGTAAGTATTTTTGATGATGCTTGTTGTTTAAAGGGGCCTAACATCTAGGTCATCGACCCCTAATGGTACGAAAGGAGACGAAATGTGATGATCATTGAAAACTCCCAAATACTCCACTGACCAGAATTAAAAACGTGAAGACGAAAAATATGGATGGATATGAATTTAAAACAATCAGTGGATCCGACCCGCAATGCCTCACATTCCAGAAACTAGCGTTAAACAATAGTATTACTGACCAAGGGACTGCTTCTAAAGCACAATACTGAATCGATGATTCTTGCAGTCTAAAGGAGCCAAAATCCAAGTGATCGAACTGGTACCTATCGCTAGGAAAGTAGACCCATGGTATTTGTCATGTTGCGGTACTAATCAAAAGTAGCTTAGACTCGCGGTATTCCACACATCATGGTACTACTCACAGGTAATGTAATGCGTACATGTAACCCAGACCTATGGTGTTTCTCACACTGCGGCGTCATTTACAGGCAATCCAAACCTATGCTGTTTCGTACATAAGTGTACTAACCACAGGGAGTCGCACTATCTCATGGTATTCCTCACCTAGTGGGTGCTAATCATAGGCAAGGCAAACCCATGGTGTCGCTCATATAGTGGTACTAATCACAGGTACTGTAAAACCCAACCGGAAGCACATACTATCACTACTAATCACAAACCTATTGGGTACCTAACATAGTGGTACTACGCGCAAGTAAAAGCAACCCATGGTGTTCCCTGCGTGATGATACCAATCACAAGTAGTCTCATGGTTCTAATTCGATCATCCCTTGGTCGCCCGTTTTAGTAGCCTCTTATGACAGGCAGGGGATACCGTAGGTGTATTCTTCATCTGAGTCCCCCAAGCAAGGAGGTTGTGTGTTTGGTCCGCGGGAGCTATTTTATTTCGCTCAAGTCCACCGGCAAGCCGGATAGGACGCCCCTATCCGCCACCTGGGACGCGCCACGTGGGAGTATCACCTCCCCCTCCCCCTCTGCTACGCCAGCGTATTAGGTTCGTGGGGAGGTATTTGTTCCATGTTATTTGTCTTTAGTAGTGGCGAATTAGTGGTATGAGTGTTAGGACGAGGCCAAGTAACGAATATAACAAATTACAGTAGATGCAGACTGAAGCACCTCCGTAAAAATGAAAAAGTTAGCACAGCAGAGGGCGACATAGAGCGCGACATCTAAAAAGTCAAAGGACTGAAGACCTAAACAATATTCGAACGTCGTAAGAGTTCCCATCAGCTACGAAAAAGTTAAGGATGAAAAACCATGAAATTCTGGGTGTAAGGCTCATCTCTAAAGATGATAGGCAACTTGATGTCTTCGGAGTGTACAGACCGGGAAAGGGTAGCGCTGACGCTGATTCAGAATTATTTGATAAGATAATCAGCTATGTGGGAAACAATAAGGAAAGGAACGTGATTTTAGCGGGTGATCATAATTTACCAAATGTCAATTGGAACGACAGGAAGCATGAACAACAAATGGCAAATAAGTTAATATGGGAAGGGCACCTGATTCAGAAAGTGATGGAACCAACTAGAGGGAAGAATATTTTGGATGTGGTGCTGATAAAACCAGATGAGCTCTATAGAGAAACCGAAGTAATAGATGGTATTAGTGATCACGAAGCTGTCTTTGTCATAGTTAAAAATAAAGGAAGGTATTAAAATTAGGACTATTAGGCAGTAGGCCTACCAAATGGCTGATAAAACTGGCATGAGGGAGTTTAAAAAAAAGTAACTATGATCGCTGGAAAATCTATATATATAAAATAACTTGTCCTGACTGACTGACTGACTGACTGACTGATTCATCATCGCCGAGCCAAAACTACTGGACATAAAGAAATGAAATTTTGGGGATATATTCATATTAAGATGTAGGTGCTCGCTAAGAGAGGATTTTTGGATATTCCGTCGCTAAGGGGGTGAAAAGGGGGGTGAAATTTTAAAATTTGTGTATCTATATCTCAAAACTTTAAAAGTTTACAGACGTAAAAATTGGTATTTAGAATCTTCTTTAAAAATAAGGAAACACGTATTTTTTTGTTTTCAGAAAATCCCAACAGGAGGGGTGAAAAAGGGGGAAAATGGGGAAAATGGGTTGAATGCCTTTAATCAGGATATCGGTACTTATATCTCAGAAACTGAAGATATTACAGACCTGAAAATTGGTACTTTTGATCTCCTTTAAAAATAAAGAAACACGTATTTTTTTGTTTTTGGAAAATCCAATTAATGGGATGGTGAAAAGGAGGTGAATTTTTAAAATGAGTGAATCTATATCTCCAAACTTTTAAAGTTTGCAGATGTAAAAATTGGTATTTAGAATCTTCATTAAAAATAAAGAAACACGTATTTTTTGTTTTCGGAAAATCGCAATAGGAGGAGTGAAAAGGGGTGAAAAAGGGGTTAAATGCCTTTAATGAGGCTACTTATATCTCAGAAACTGAAGATATTACAGACCTGAAAATTGGTGTTTGGGATCTCTTTTAAAAATAAAGAAACACGAATTTTTTGGTTTGTGGAAAATCCAATTTAAGGGGGGTGAAAAGGGGGGTAAAAATTTAAAATGAGTGTATCTATATCTCAAAACTTTTAAAGGTTTTAGATGTGAAAATTGGTATTTAGAATCTCCTTTAAAAATAAAGAAACACGTATATTTTGTTTTCTGAAAATCCTAATAGGAAGGGTGGAAAAGGTTGAAAAATGGGTCGAATGCCTTTCATGAGTCTACAGTACTTATATTTCAGAACCTGAAGATATTACAGACCTGAAAATTGGTGTTTGGGATCTTCTTTAAAAATAAAGAAACACGTATATTTTTGTTTGTGGAAAATCCAATTAATGGTGGGGGGTGAAAAGGGGGTGATTTTTTAAAATGAGTGTATCTATATCTCAAAACTTTTAAAGTTTATAGATGAAAAAATTGGTATTTAGAATCTCCTTTAATAATAAAGAAACACATATTATTTTGTTTTCTGAAAATCCCAATAGGAAGGGTGGAAAAGGGTGAATAATGGGTTGAATTCCTTTATTGGGGCTACTTATATTTCAGAACCTGAAGATATTACAGACCTGAACATTTGTATTTTGGATCTACTTTAAAAGTAAAGAAACACGTATTTTTTCGTTTTTTGAAAATCCAAATAATAGGGGGGTGAAAAGGGGGGTGAATTTTTTAAAATGAGTGTGTCTACAACTTAAAACTTGAAAATTTACAGATGTAAAAATTGGTAGTTAGAATCTCCTCTAAAAATAAAGGAACACGTATTTTTTTGTTTCCTGTAAATCCTAATAGGAGGGGTGTAAAAGGGTGAAACATGGGTTGAATGCCTTTAATTGGAATACATATATCTCAGAAACGAAGGATATTACAGAACTGAAAATTAGTATATGAGATCTGCTTTAAAAATAAAGAAACGCGTATTTTAGTTTTTGGAAAATCCAATTAATGGCGGTTAAACAGGAGTGACAAATTGGGGTGAATTTTTTGAAAGACTATATCTACAGATCTTGGAAACGTAAAATGTAACAGACGTAAAAAGTGGGTGTTTGGAGTCTCCTGTAAATGTAAAGAAACAGAGGTGATTTGTTTTTTGAAACTCCACTTAAGGGGAACTCAAAAGGGGTGAAATTTTAAAATGGGAATTTTTACAGTATATCTAAAAAAACCTAACATGTTACAGAAGTGAAAAATTGTATTTTTATCTCTATTGAGCATAAAGAAACGTGTATTTTTAGTTTTCGGTAATACCACTTGGGTGGAGGGGGGGTTAAATTGACTGAAAATGGTGTTGAATTCTTTTAATTAGGCTACTGATATCTCAAAAATGAAGATGTTACAGACGTAAAATTTGATATTTGCAATCTGCTTTAAAAGTAAAGAAACACGTATTCTCGGAAAATCCAATGAAGGGTTGGGGGAGGATGAAAGAATTGAAAAATTAATTGACTTAATTGTATGAGAATACATACATCTAATAAAAACTAAAGTTGTTACAGACGTGAAAATTCGTATTTGGATCTCCTTTAAAAACAAAGAAAAACGCGTTTTGGGGGGAAACCATCTTGGAGGGCGGGAGTGTAAAGGAGTTGAATTCCTTTCATGAGGACACATAAATCAAAAACTGAAGAACTTAGAGTCGTGATAATTGGTATTTAGAAGATCCTTTACTATTAAAGAAACAAGTATTTGTTGCGGGAAAATTCACTTAGGGGGGCGGGGGGGGGGAGGGGAGTAGTGTGAAATGAAGTAAAGAAAGTAAATTATTTTTATGGGGATACTTATATCTCAAAACTGAAGGTAATAGACGTGAACATTGGTGTTTGGAATCTCCCTTAAACATATAGAAACAAGCCTTCTTTTAATATTTTTTTTGGGGGGGTGGTAAATAAACCTAACGGCGGGAGGGTGTAGAAGGAGGTGAGACCAATTGATTTTACTGTTATTAATGTACTTATAAGGATCCTCCGTTGCTCAGGCAGCAGCGCGCCGGCCTCTCACAGCTGGGTTCCGTGGTTCAAATCCCGGTCACTCCATGTGATATTCGTGCTGGACAAAGCGGAGGCGGGACAGGTTTTTCTCCGGATACTTCGGTTTTCCCTGTCATCAGCCATTCCAGCAACAAATAATAATAATAATAATAATAATAATAATAATAATAATAATAATAATAATGTTCCGGACCGTCATCAAATGTGCGGACCGCGCTGGAAACGGCTACTGGACGGGTAATGACTAAGAATGCAGTCCGGCCGCCGGTCCATTGCCGCCAAGGCACCCAATATAACAGCACGCCGGATCTCCTGAAGGATTTTATCCATATTAAAAATGATTATAGGAAAAGATGGCAAAGATTTACGTACCCAACTGACCGGGAGGAATACCTGAGCCTAGCCCGTGAAGTACGAACTCGATTGCTGGAAAGGAAGATTGAAAAATGGGAGGAAACGTGCCGTAAAATAAAAAACGAGTCAGATCGGGAATTTTGGTGGATTCTCGCAGAAAACGAGTCAGATCGCGAATTTCGGCGGATTATATATCTAAAACAATAAGCAATTCAATTATAAATTTCAGTATAATACCGTAGCGAAGCACGGGTATCTTGCTAGTGATAAATAAAAATGTAAACAGACTCTGGGATGGGTTTAAAGCAATTGTTGAGGAATGTGAAAATAGGTTTGTACCTTTAAAGGTGATAAGGAATGGTAAAGATCCACTATATTATAACAGAGAAGTAAAGAGACTAAGGAGGTGCAGGTAGGAACGAAATAGAGTTAGAAATGTTTATGGAAGTAAGGAGAAATTGAAGGAACTTACTAGGAAATTGAATCTAGCAAAGAAGCCGCCAAGAATAACATGATGGCAAGCATAATAGGTGGTCATACAAATTTTAGTGAAAAACGGAAGGGTATGTATAGGTACTTTAAGGCAGAAACAAGTTCAAAGAAGGACATTCCAGGAATCATTAATGAACAAGGGGAGTGTGTATGCGAGAATCTTCAAAGGCAGAAGTATTCAGTCAGCAGTATGTAAAGATTGTTGGTTACAAGGATAATGTCCAGATAGGGGATGTGAGTAATACTAAAGAAGTATTAAAATTTACCTCTGATAACAATGACATTTACAGTAAGATACAAAAGTTGAAAACTAGAAAAGCAGCTGGAATTGATAAGATTTCTGGGGATATACTAAAGGCAATGGGTTGGGATATAATACCATATCTGAAATACTTACTTGATTATTGTTTGGTTGAAGGAGCTGTACCATACGAATGGAGAGTTACTATAGTAGCCTCTGTGTATAAAGGAAAGGGTGATAGACATAAAGCTGAAAATTACAGGCCAGTCAGTTTTACATGCACTGCATGTAAGCTTTGGGAAAGCATTCTTTCTGATTATATTAGACATGTTTGCGAAATTAATAACTGGTTTGACAGAAGGCAGTTTGGGTTTAGGAACGGTTATTCCACTGAAGCTCAGCTTGTAGGATTTCAACAAGATATAGCAGATATCCTGGATTCAGGAGGCCAAATGGACTGTATTGCGATTGACCTACCTAAGGCATTTGGCAGGGTAGATCATGGAAGACTACTGGAAAAAATGAGTGCTATTGGACTAGAAAAAAGAGTGACTGAATGGGTGGCTATATTTCTAGAAAATAGAACTCAGAGAATTAGAGTAGGCGAAGCTTTATCTGACACTATAATAATTAAGAGGGGAATTCCTCAAGGCAGTATTATTGGACCTTTATGTTTTCTTATATATATCAATGATATGTGTAAAGAAGTGGAATCAGAGATAAGGCTGTTTGCAGATGATGTTATTTTGTACAGAGTAATAAATGAGTTAGAAGATTGTGAGCGGCTGCAGGGTGACCTCGATAGTTTTGTGAGATGGACGGTGGGCAATGGTATGATGATAAACGGGGTTAAAAGTCAGGTTGTGAGTTTCACAAACAGGAAAAGTCCTCTCAGTTTTAATTACTGTGTTGATGGGGTGAAAGTTCCTTTTGGGGATCATTGTAAGTACCTAGGTGTTAATATAAGAAAAGACCTTCATTGGGGTAACCACATAAATATAATTGTTAATAAAGAGTACAGATCTCTGCACACGGTTATGAGGGTATTTAGGGGTTGTAGTAAGGATGTAAAGGAGAGGGCATATAAGTCTCTGGTAAGACCCCACCTAGAGTATGGTTCCAGTGTATGGGACCCTCACCAGGATTACTTGATTCAAGAACTGGAAAAAATCCAAAGAAAAACAGCTCGATTTGTTCTGGGTGATTTCCGACAAAAGAGTAGCGTTACAAAAATGTTGCAAAGTTTGGGCTGGGAAGACCTGGGAGAAAGGAGAGGAGCTGCTCGATTAAGTGGTATGTTCCGAGCTGTCAGTGGAGAGATGGCGTGGGAGGACATCAATAGACGAATAAGTTTGAGTGGTGTCTTTAAAAGTAGGAATGATCACAATATGAACATAAAGTTGGAATTCAAGAGGACAAATTGGGGAAAATATTCGTCTATATGAAGGGGAGTTAGGGATTGGAATAACTTACCAAGGGAAATGTTCAATCATTTTCCAATTTCTTTGCGATCATTTAAGAAAAGGCTAAGAAAACAACAGATAGAGAATCTGCCACCTGGGCGACTGCCCTAAATGCAGATCAGTAGTGATTGATTGAACACTAGGTAAATCTGTTTCTAGAACTACAATGGAAGCCAGTACGATCAGTCTCACAACCCAACGACTGTTGCTTGTATAGGGAGCCTATTTCAAACAAGAGTGAACGCAGTGCTTAGCCCGGGATCAACGACAGGTTAAAAGAGGACCAAATAAAAAATTACAGGGTGATTGACAACCTAACCCAAAGCAAGTAGGCCCTACAGCAGCAGCAGGCAACTGTAAGATGTCAAAGGTGGATGGTGTACACGGAAGACTGAACCTAAATGCAATTATTCACACAATCTCTCGCAATAATGCACCGATGGAAGCGCAATATTATTATAACTCCAATGAAATGCATATTATCTTCATGATTGCTTCATGCATTAATGGTTGAGCTCGTAATGAGTCTCTGATTCGATTTCCAATTACTCATATACGTTCCTTTGACCGGGTTATACGCGAATAAACAACTCCTCTTACACATATCCTTCAAGTTTCAATCAGCGAAATGTAGCAAATAAAATACAATGGAACTTGTCTTAACAAACACTCTTTATAGAACATATGTTTTGTTTTTTTTTTTGCTAGGGGCTTTACGTCGCACCGGCACAGATAGGTCTTACGGCGACGATGGGGTAGGAAAGGCCTAGGAGTTGGAAGGAAGCGGCCGTGGCCTTAATTAAGGTACAGACCCAGCATTTGCCTGGTGTGAAAATGGGAAACCACGGAAAACCACCTTCAGGGCTGCCGATAGTGGGATTCGAACCTACTATCTCCCGGATGCAAGCTCACAGCCGCGCGCCTCTACGCGCACGGCCAACTCGCCCGGTGAACATATGTTTGAAAGAACCAATTTTATTTTAGGCCTACATAGGAAGACATGCACAACAGCACTTATCTAAGAGTAGGCGAACAGCTCAACGTCTCTCCACTTAACTAAAGCGTATTATTAAACACGTTTAACGCTCTTCCGATAAAAATAAAAATGTAAATGTATTTCTACAAAGGGGATTATTTTCAATCGTCAAGTCGTTTCGAAGTGAAGGAATGATACGATATAGAGGAAACTGCTGAACACCTGTTACTAATACTCATGGAGTTAAATGCCTTTTACAACACCTTGCTAATTCTTAGAATCCTGACCACTGTACAGTGCTGCTGTCAGTAGTTTACTCAGTCATCACCATCAGGTTGTCCCATACAGGAGTCAGCTTATCAGTTTTCTTACTATACTTTGGTATAAAATATGACAACTTCGCCTCACACCGCTACTCTCCAGCGGCAGCCCGATGTCTATTAGCGGGTTATAATATGTACTACGTCTACTGTAGCCTGAGTTGCCAAATCGTCTACTGCACTAGACACGAAGAAGACTGAAGAGAGAGTGGAATGAAGTGGTTTGGCAACCTCTCTACATGGTGATCACGAAGTCCCATTACCCCCTAAGTATTACATAGATCGTATTTCCTTATGTTAATGAATTGTTGTTTCTTAGTGTTGTAGGTGTTGATATACAGTACATCTAAATCATGGCGGATGAGTCCACTTACACCATGGAGGAACGGATAGTAATGAGCACGTGGGCTCACGAACGGCCGCATACAGGAAAGTCAATGAGAGATATTCAGCATCTCATTGTAAGGTTTCAGAAACCTTCCCCATTAATGAGGTATTGCCTGATAAATGGATTGGACGTGGTTCTGTCCATTTGCCTGCGCCTTTGGAGTGGCCAACCCGAAGTCCTGATCTCTCATCCTGCGATAATGCATTATGGGGGTTCCTTAAACAGGAGGTTGCTGCCACACGTTACGAGACAGTTGACAAACTTAAGGATGCTGTTCGAAGTGCATTTAATACCATCACGCCAGCAATGTGGAGGAGAATTTCACATCGTACATGGAGGAGAATCATACTCTGTTATGAAAACGATGGTGTACACACAGACACCCTGGAATAAATAATAACGAACAGTCACACTTCCTCAAAGTTGTCCACTGCGATGATCTCACAACAATAAGACACAACAATTCATTATCATTACCATCTATGTAATACATAGGGGGGTAATGGGACTGTACACGAAACAAGGATCACTTAGAACTCGATAACACAGCAGGGTGCAGGGTGTGATCGACTGTTCGTTTCCAGGAACTGAGGCAGTTATCTTTTGCTTGTGGCTTTACGTCGCACCGACACAGAGAGGTCTTATGGCGACGATGGGATAGGAAAGGCCTACGAGTTGAAAGGAAGCGGCCGTAGCCTTAATTAAGGTACAGCCCCAGCACTTGCCTGGTGTGAAAATGGGAAACCACGGAAAACCATCTTAAGGGCTGCCGACACTGGGATTCGAACCCACTATCTCCCGGATGCAGTCATGTTTTGTCCCCCAGGATACATGACACAGGAACTACTGTATCATACAAAATGACTCAGCCTAACCCGTAGCGCAGCATAGCTGATTAAGATGCTCATGATATAAAGTTATCGAATCCTGGCGTTTTGCTTTTAAAACCCCAGACAAAACTCAAATGAGCCAAGGTGGCTGCAGTGACCCCACAAATAATAAGGATAAGCTGAAGAAAGTTATTTTCTTTCGCAGTACCCTTTGGGTGGTCGCCATCGACCAAGATATATCCAGTATCAACCGACAGATAAGACTATTTATTAATCCAACATCAATGTTTATCATGATTTCATTTAATTTTAGTAGTCTCCCATTCTATCTCTTGCTTCATGCAAGAGCGTTAGTACAGATACCATAATAACCCCAGTTGGAATATTTTACCGACTGATGGCTACATAACTGAGTTGGCTGCGCGGTACTGGTCGCATATCTGTAAATATGCATTTAAAGAGTGTTGGGTTCGAACACCACTGTGGACAGACCTCAAGATGGTTTTCCTAGACTTCCCGTATTCACACCAAGATGTTAGGCGGGAAAGATGGCAAGAAGAGCAGTAACTGAAGTGGAAGCAATGCCATGACAAGATGGTGCCTCAAACATTTAACACGTTGGTTAGGAGAATAGAATGTCAACATTGACAGGAATGTCACCCACGTGGCCACGTATCTAAGAAACTACCCATGGTATAGGGGTATTTCTGGCAGCTCCTATAGGGGGGAGGTATCTGTTAAGTATGATGATGATTATGCCTTTTGTTCAAAGGGATCTAACATCTAGGTCATCGGTCCCTAATGGTACGAAATGAGATGAAATGTAATGACAGTTTAAAAGTCCAAAATCATCCACTGACCAGAATTCAAAACTCGATGATGAAGAATGAATGGATCAATATGAATTTAAAACAATCAGTGGAACGGACCCGCAATGAGCCTCCTTCCGAGATACTTCTCAAATCAATAGCATTACTGACCAAGGGACTGCTTCTAAAGCACAATCCTGAATCGATGATGCTTGTTGACTCAAGGGGTCCAAAATCCAGGTCAACGGCCAATCATAATGGTACTTACCGCTAGTAAAGTAGAACCATGGTATTTGTCACGTTGCGGTACTAATCAAAAGTAGCGTAAACTCACGGTGTTCCACACATTATGGTACTACTCACAAGTATTGTACGTCGCATAGATAACGCAGACCTATGGTGTTTCTTACATAATGGCGCCACTCATAGGCAAAGCAAACCCATGGTGTTCCTCACATAGGTGTAATAATCACACGGACTCGTACTATGCCGTGGTGTTCCTCACACAGTGGGTGCCACAGAGAGACGATAGGTGTCACGCGCAGCCGGCCAGGAGCGTGTGACGTCAGTGGACCGTGGACCGTCTGCCAGGCGATGTAACTTACTACAAATCAGTGTGCGGAGCACCCGGCTTATCTTCCTTATCACAAAATACCTTTACGTTGTAATATAATCTTTACACACGAAAACCACTAAGATATTGCATAAAACTTATTTTTATTATTTTGTTTGTGTGCTTTCGTAAATACTGCAGACCTACTTTAAAACCCAGAATAGTTTAAAAATCATTTTTAAATGCTTCAATACACCGGAAATGTTAGTATTTACAGTTCCCAATTACTTGAAAGAATTTAACGTAAGTACCCTATATACGTACAGATTAAATCAACTAAAGCTTAACAATCAAGAAATGATATTAACCGAACAAGTCTAAATAAAATACACAAGATTAAATACTGCATGTTGTTACTTTTCCTGAAAATAGTAAGTACTGTACTAACTCTAGTGTTTTTTATTACTAACAAAAATCAATAATAATAATAATAATAATAATAATAATAATAATAATATTAATAATAATAATAATATGGAGCCCTATTTCATAAAAGTATATTACGGATGTAGTTTATAATCATAAAATATTTAAAAACAAAAGATTAAGAGTTCAATTTCTTAAAGATTATTATTATTATTATTATTATTATTATTATTATTATTATTAATAATAATAAATCTATCTACATAACAAAAATAACATTACTACTAATTGAGGCTTACCTTTCAGGACTGTAAAAAGATTTTTGGAGCGCTACACCCTCTTAAACGGCAAAGGGATGTATTTCCATTTGAGCTTAAGGCCAAACTAATACAGACACTGGTTCTCCCTATTCTTGATTATTGTGACGTTGTTCTAGTTGATATGACAAGAGAAGAAACACTTAAACTTCAACGAGCACTGAATTCCTGCGTGCGATTTATTTACAATATTGGGTACGATGTTCACATTACTCCATACTATAAGGCTCTCTCATGGCTGAAGCCTGATAAACGTCGGCAGCTACACATTTTAACGATGGTATTTAGAGTACTAGCGGAAAGTCAGCCACTGTATATTTCTTCTAAATTCACCTTTCTATCATCACTTCACAACTTAAATACACGTTCCAGATCCACTCTTTCTATTCCAGTGCACCGCACAAATAAAATTAATAGATCGTTTGTAGTGACCGGCACCAGATTATGGAATTCCCTGCCAGCTCAGGTCAGAGAAACTAGCTCTTTACAAAGGTTTAAGGTCACCTGCCGAGACTACCTGCTGAGGACAGCTAACTGAATGGTTGAAGTATGAATGTGTGCGCGCCTGAGGATAAGTCATTATTAAGAGTTCTTACTTTTAATTAGTTTTATTATTAACTTAGTAATGTATTTAAAATTGCTCTCAATTCTATTAATTTTTTGTTTGGTTTTAACTATTTTAAATATCTCATAACTTTATGTATGGTTTTGATTAGTATGTGGTTAAGTGGAAGAGAGGGCCTCGAGCCCTAACTTCGCCACTGAAAAAAAGGCATTAATAAATAAATAAATAAATAAAATAATTTTGTTCATTTTCTTCGATTTTTCCGTGCAGCGTCGGCATGCGCCTCCGTAGTCCAGCTTTCATTCGCTGACCTCTTGGGTGCTCTCTTTTTATTCAGTTCTTTCATTCTTTCATTCTAATAAATGAACGAGTTCTCACAAAACACGTAACAGCGAAGTCGTCGAAATCACCATACTTAGGTCTGATGATATTTATTAGTTCCTTCATCACTCTTGGGCACTTCTTTAGACCATTTCCGTGGAACCTTTGAAAATCTTTTTCTAGCTCGCAGACAGTGTCGAACCACTGGGGAGATGGATTAATTAGGGCTCCTCTAGACAAAGCCGAGATCTAGTTGGAGCTCCTAATATTAACACATTTTCCAGTTTTTCCTCCGTAGATGAAGCTAGTGGTGATTCCTTTTTTCGTAACTCGGTATGCAATATAGCCCGCCAACATTTTCAATAAGTCCTTATTTTCATTATGTAAGCAATCTTCGATATTGTGCTGCTCAGTAAACTGATCTATTATGAGTCAACTATACAATTAAAGTCTGCATACTCTGAATCATAAATTTCCAAGTTAGTTTCGACTGATTCTATGGTGTCATTAGTAACAGCACAGTCTACTCGGTCGAGGGCATTTACAGTTAATGTTTCACACTCTGTCCACCTCTGTGGTGTAGTGGTTAGCGTGATTATCTGCCACCCCCAGAGGCCCGGGTTCGGTTCCCGGCTCTGCCACGAAATTTGAAAAGTGGTACGAGGGCTGGAACGGGGTCCACTCAGCCTCGGGAGGTCAACTGAGTACAGATGTGTTCGATTCCCTCCTCAGCCATCCTGGAACTGGTTTTCCGTGGTTTCCCACTTCACCTTCAGGCAAATGCCGGGATGGTACCTAACATAAGGCCACGGCCGCTTCTTTCCCTCTTCCTTGCCTGTCCTTTCCAATCTTCCCATCCCTCCACAAGGCCCCTGTTCAGCATAGCAGGAGAGGCCGCCTGGGCGAGGTACTGGTCATTCTCCCCAGTTGTATCCCCCGACCAAGAGTCTGAAGCTCCAGGACACTGCCCTTGAGGCGGTAGAGGTGGGATCCCTCACTGAGTCCGAGGGAAAAACCGAACCTGGAGGGTAAACAGATTAAGTAGTAGTAGTTTCACACTCTTCCCTGTTGCAGTTTGCAGTTTTAATTATGTCATATGCACTTTTGCTCAGTAATAGGGACTTTATTCTCTGAGTAACTGTTGTAAGCAGGGGTGGTCATATGAAATGTACGATATAACCTTAACCACAGTGCCAGACAGAAGTTCAGCAGCTTTTCTTACGTTTTGTCGTTCTCTACCAGTTACTATACTGGTAATAACGAAAGTTGGTGTTTGGCATTTCTTAGAGAGAGGTCCATTTACTGCCTGCCGGGGCGGGATAAAGGGAGTGGCAGTATGGTTGCCATGGAAACGAGGGTGGGACGACTGCGGTTGCCATGGAGATAAAATTTCTGGGCAGTTCGTCTTGCTGTGAGTTGCCAAACCTCTCACTTCACCTGTGAGTTAGATGTTGTCGCAAGCAGTTCAGTGTGAGTGGCATTCTATTTCTGTTTTGTGGCCGATAGGAAGCTTCCAATTATATTTGTATTTTAATTTATATTTCGATTACGATGAAACGCGCCAGGTACTCCACCTCTGGGTGGTGTGGAAAAGAGTACACTTGATTTATGACCCCCCCCCCGTCCTCCCTTCTCCCCTTGAACTCACTTTTTCTTATTTGTTTTACGTCCTGTACTTATGCCAATAAGGTGTACAGAGATAAAGTATAGGTCAAAGAGCATGTTGAAGGATTTGTCAGGCTATAGGTACCACCCCTGTTATAGAATAATAATGTTATTGATTTTACGTTCTGTAGCACTTTCAAATACCATCGGACTGAACCAGGATCGAACCTGCTAAGTTGGGGATCAGAAGGCCACCGCCCTACTGTGTGAGCTTATCAGGCCGGTTCCTGTTAAAAATAACGCAACATGAGACCAAGTCAGTCGCAGTCACAGCAAAATTTGTCCCATTTGCGATCACTCCCATTACAGTGGAAAACAAGTATGTGAAGAAAGACCTGTTCATGTCACAGCGGTCAGAATGAAGGAGGGAACAAGTGAGCCGGAAACGAGGGGTAAGAGAATGTAGAAAGGAATGCTGGAATGTGGCAACATCGTGAAATGGCACGTGCAATGCTCCTCCCTCCAACCTTACCTGTCATACGCCAACTTTAGTTAAGTCTAGTATAGTAAATGTTGTTCGGTGATTTTATGACTGAATTTTAAGTCCCCAATTTTCTGGTACTGTACTAAGTCTACAAAGATGCCTTGCATGAGTGACGTCACGACCACGGCAGTCCACTGCGCATCCGTCTCATGACACCTGCAGTCTCTCTTCTAGCTACCGTGGTGGGTGCTAATCACAGGCAACGCAGACCCACGGTGTTGCTCATACAATGGTACTATTCACAGGCAACGCCCAGACCCGTGGTGTTTCTCACATAATGGTACTAATCACAGGCAACGTAAGGCCGTGGTGTTCCGCATATAGTGGTACTAATCACAGGTACTGTAAACCCACAGCGAACCGCTCTCTGCTGCTATTAATCACAACCTATTGTGTACCTAACATAGTGGTACTACTCGCAAGTAAAAGCGACCCATGAAGTTCCCAGCATGATGGTACTACTCACAAGTAGTTTCATGGTTCTAATACAATTATCCCTTGGTCGCCCCGTTCAGTCACCTCTTACGACAGGCAGGGGATACCGTGGGTGTATTTTTCACCTGCGCCCCCACCCACAGGGGTTATCTGTTAAGTAAATTTGTTCCACTCATGCATAGCTTATGATAAAACTTCTGGTAATTATTTATATATCTCTATATATGGTTTATAATCCCCATGCACTATGTCAGCTTTAAACAATAACCACTACGAACGCCGCCAATGTATTGTCTATTCTCCAGGTTTAGTGTACCTGTTATCCCGCTACGTATATGTGGAACAGCGTTCACCCGAGCAGTAACCCAACTTCGGTCAGTTTGCTATCTATATGCATAAGCTGCACATATAAAACAGAGCCAGGCCATTATACAGGAGAATTATTACTAAAAGCCACACATTGAAAATCAGCCGCAAACAGCATGTGGTTTTGAAATATTTAGGTATGTTGGTTGCGATAAGGACACTTTGATGTAAACCAGGGCGCGCTGCAAATTAGGTCACTGAGTCTGCAACAGAGTTCATTCCTAGTTTATGTAACAAATAGGGTAGGGTAAGTGAAATAAAACACAGAGAGAAAAACTACCTGTACAATTCTGTAAAATAAATTAACGTAACCTCCGACTGTAAATACGACTTTTATGAACGTATACAACTTATATAAAACAATCGGAAGGTAACACATTACAGGAATGATGTTATTTAATACCAAAGATATTAAGACTCCAATTTGCCGGAATTTTAATATTTTATGGCCTCAGATCGAACCCGTTACCTCGAGAGCAGTACGTCAACGACTATACTAGGTAGGGCCCACAAGAGTTACGTCTAACGCTCAGAGCTATGCAGCGAGAAAAACTTGACTAACTCCTGATTCCCATACGGAACGTCAAATATTTGTCCTGAATGAGTAAATTCACAATTCCAATATAATTGGCCCGTTACTGGAAATTATACATTTTCAAACTAATTCTTGGTTGCCAGCGTTTCGTCTCAAAGTACCAAATTAGGCTTATCAGTTGGTAACTATACTAGGGCCCACGAGAGTTGGAGTCTGATATTTTTAGCGGCGAACGCAGGAACTACGTGGTGCGCTGCGCTGTCATAGTTACCTCCGCCTTTAAAATAAAGCATGTAGGCTTAATGGAATTCAATAAGTTTTGACCCGTTTACTACGCTTGGGTTAATAATTTCAGCATTTTAAGTGAGGACGTCATTGCCAATACATAAGTTACTAGATCTCAACAATCAACAATCAATAAAATAAATAAAAAAACACATCAACATTAACAAATGCACAACATACACAAAATAGCAGCCACGAAATAACTTACATCCATCAGTCGGTCAGTTAGTCACTCAGTCATAAGAAAGAAGTTATAGAACACTACCTACAGTGATAGCTGTATTATTTAACGCCGATTGTTAACGGAACGCTCCAAGAATAAGCTATCATGGGAAGATGAAAATTCACACGCACACACACACACACACACACACACACACACACACACACACAAAAACAACAACAACAACACAATTAGTCAGTATATAAATAATGTATGCCTTTGCTGGCGAGATGTAGTGTTTGCAGTGCACTATGTCTTCTGGTATGGGCTATATCAAATTTGTTACTTTCATTGACCTGTCTCAGTCTCATCCTTGGCTTTGACAATATGAAAGTGACTGAGGTATGAGTGATGCCAGTAATACCATTCCTTATGCAGCCAGTCCCTGTTATGAATGGTGTGAAAATATCGCTCATAGGGTCGGTTGGTGCATGCATTTCAGTGGGCTTGGCTGACTGATCTGTAATAGCAACAGCTGGCTCGGTGAGGAAAGCAACGGGAAACTACCTCACTCCTCATTTTCCTAGTACGCCTCTTCAGTGACGCCTAGGCTATTTATGACAGCTGTTGGCGGAGCTGCAGAGGATAAAACCAGCCTTTGGGCTGAATACCCAACATACATACATAAATAATGTTTAGCAGGAGTGGATAGTGCTCCTCCGGGAATTGAATTTATTTCTTGAGACCCTCCGAACACTGTTTCTGCTTACTCCCATGGTCTAACAGTACGTTCCTGAACTTTGCTGAATAGAAAATTTTACAATTAGCCACTGATCAATTAGCCACTGATTAACTAAGCAAAAACAAAAAACAAAAATAATATTTAAAAAATCACGTAAGGCAATGACAGCTAAAAGAGTATCACTCCGCATATCACAAAAGCGATTGAGAAATAGCAAGCTAAGCCACGTGGCGATAGCATCCCTAAAATGTTGCATCGTTGGGATCGTAGTCATGGCAACAGACTCCAACTCATGTGGGCCCTAGTACAGTTGAGCCTAAATAGGCATATTATTGGGGCAAAACGTTGGCAACCAAGAATGAGTTAGCTGAAAAATGTATAATTTCCAATAATGGACCAATTATATTGGAATTTTGACTAACTTTGCTCGAAAATGGCATGTTTCCATGGCAACGATCCCAATGATGCCGCATTTTAAAGATGCTATCGCCACGTGGCTTGCCTTGTTTTCAGTCGCTTTTGTAATATCATACGGAGTGGTAGTGAGTGACGTCGTTCCATACGCTGTTGCAGTCTACCATGTTTATGCACATTAGTCAAAGGAAGGCGGAGAAGTGGATGACGCGTCGGTAACCCAGACCGTAATAAACGGCCATGGACTGTCACTCCTGATAGTGTACGATGTGTTACACTGTTCCACTGTTGCGGCAGAGCCGAGGAGGACGCAGGTCTGTCCTGCAAAGCTATTCGGATGAGGTGTCGATCATCTAGGGGGATGGTCTGGGTGGTGCGACTAGACCCATCTCGTCCTGTTCTACGGCCTTCTGTAAACCATTCTGTACACACTCGCTACACTGCTGACACACTTCGTCCCACACGAGCAGCAATTTCCCTGATGGGTACATCACGTTGTCTCATGGCAATAATGCGCCCTCATTGAAACTAACTCATTTGACGGTACGGTTCTCCAATACGTCTGCGAGGCATCCTGCACGTCTGCCCAAGACACAATGATCCATTACCTTCGGTTTATAGCGACGAGAGCCGCAGGCACATTTTACCAGTCGGCGGTGGTGCACCGAGATATCGATGTGGACCTTGAACCTGAGAGCCCACATGGTTCAAATGCTAATAATTTCTTCAGAACACTAATTCCCCTGTGGGTGGGGGCGGTAGAATAACACCCACGGTATCCCTTGCCTATCGTAAGAGGCAACTAAAAGGGGCTCCAGGGGCTCTGAACTTTGGAGCGTGGGTTGGCGACCACGGGGCCCTAAGCTAAGTCCTGGCATTGCTTCCACTTACTTGTGTCAGGCTCCTCACTTTCATCTATCCTATTCGACCTCCCTTGGTCAACTCTTGTTCTTTTCCGACCCCGACGCTATTAGGTTTGCGAGGGCTAGGGAGTCTTTCATTTTCACGCCCTTCGTGGCCCTTGTCTTTCTTTGACCGATATCTTCATTTTTCGAAGTGTCGGATCCCTTCCATTTTTCCTCTGATTAGTGTTATATAGAGGATGGTTGCCTAGTTGTACTTCCTCTTAAAACAATAATCACCACCACCACCTCAGAACACTAATGCACATGTCCGGTGAATATGAACTTCCTATGTCTAGTCTTTCAAGATGTTCCGGTTTTCATGAACGTAAGTGTACGAACACACTCGACTATTTTTATATGTAGTCGGCCACTTTCAACCCCCACATCTCCCACACCACCACAGCTACCGACCCACAACCACTATAGTGTACGATGGGAGACTCGAGGCTACTACAACACACAATCATCAGTGGTCTGTGATTGTATTTGCGGCTGCAAAGTGAAATATACGAACATGCACGTCTATTGTTATATAGCCGGCAACTTTCAACCGCCATATGTCCCACAGCACCACAGGTACATGCACACAACCACCCCCAACAACAATGGTGCAAGACGGGAGACTCCAGGCTACTACCACAGACAAGCGCAAGTTGTCTGCAGTGGGTATTTGAGGTTGCAAAGTGAAATATACGGACACACGCGTCTATTTTTATATAGTCAGCCACTTTCAAACCCCACCTCTTCCACACCACGATAGCTACCGATACACAACCACTATAGTGTATGATGGAGACTCGAAGCTACAACCACACACAATCACCACTGGTCTGCGATGGATAGTTGTGATTGCAACGTGAAATATAAGCACACGCCGTCTATTTTTATATACAGTCGGCCATTTTCAACCCCCACATCTACCACGCCACTAGAGCTACTACCGCGCACACACACACACACACACACACACCAGTGGTCTGCGGTGGATAGTTGTGGTTTCAAGGTGAAATATACTAACACACACGTTTATTTTTACATGTAGATGGCCACTTTCAAGTCCCATATCTACCACACCACCACAGTTACGGACACGGAACCACTACAGTGCACGATGGGAAACTCGAGGCTACTACCACACACAAACACCAGCGTTCTGCGCTGGGTAGTCGTGGCTGCAAGGCGAAATATACGGACACAGTCTATTTTTATACGTGAATCTGTGTTCGTGAAGGTGGCACTTCAAAAGGATATTGCTGTACAAATGCATCGCGTCCCCGTTGAGCCGACTCGTACTTAAAATAACTTTTACATACGAAAATAATGTGTTGCAATGATAACTGCCTCACCATGTTCACAGCTGAGATTCAGACTAGCTATTGATACTAGGTCGAACACGTCCACGCTCCTTGCAAGGTCAAGAAATATGCATGCGCCTCCCGTACAGCTGCTTAGGTCTCGGAGAGTAGAAACGCCGCTGGACGGTCTGGATTTACAAGAGAGACACTGTAGGTCATTCACGTAATGTAGCTGCGAGAACTTTATTTTAAGGACAATGCACGAGATCAAGGACGGTAGGATCTACCGCATTTATTATCTTGATGAAACTTCCATGAATCAAAACCACAAAAACCCATTGTGCCGGAAAACGAGCGACAGTTGTGGAGGAGCAAGTTTCCACTGGTAAAGGCGGTCGTCGTATCGTGCTTCATGCTTGATCGGCAGATACTGACTTTATTCCTAAGAGTAAATTAATTTTTAAAAGGTTCAACGTCTACGAAATCTGAAGATTACCATTCAGAAATAACTCATGGTCGTTTAAAACGGTGATTTATTGAACAATTATTGTCAAACATCTGTTCACGTTCATTTATTATTATTATTCTTATTATTATTATCATCATCATCATCATTATTTTCACTTGGTGCAACTTAACATGTAGCTCCAAGCACGAATCTGACATTGTGGAATGACTGTCTTCCAATGGAATTCCCCACAACACATCACAAAACAGTTCACCTCCGTAGCGTAACGGTTAGTGTTATTAGCTGCCGTCCTCGGGGCCCGGGTTCGATTCCCGGTACTGCCAGAAATGTAAGAATGGCAGGAGGGCTGGATGTGGTTGAAATGGTACATACAGCTCACCTTCATTGGGGGTGTGCCTGAAAAGAGCTGCACTACCTCGGGATGAGGAAACGAGTTTATTTTTAAATCACAAAACAGAGAGGAAATGCTACATCTGGTTGATGGTCAAAAACCCGCGCACCGTACAGACGAAATAGGGTAGTTGAAATAATAGACAACATAGACACCGTATTGTTAGACTGCCACCGTATCACTGTCATAACAACCCAGCTAAGCTGGTTTGGGTCGAACTGAAATCCTATACCGGAGAAAGAATATAGCAGATGTTGAAAGACTCATTAACGAGGCAAGCAACAGGGAAGAATGCTTTAAGACATGCAGAAAGATTGCAGGACGAATATTATGACGGAAAAATCAACAGAGTTTTGAGTATGGGTCCTCCTTTCATTAACAATCTCGTTAATCTGATTCATCCGAAGAGGACAGGGAACGTGACGGCGTAGAGCTCTTTGTGTGAACTGTGCAAGCCGTATGCAAGCTCTGGGAGAGCATTCTTTCTGATAATATTAGACGTGTTTGCAAAATTTCTTAATTTGTTTTGACAGAAATCAGATCGGCTGTATGTAAGGTTATTGAGGTAAGGGTCAACTTGCAGGATTCCAGCAAGATGTAGTGGATATTTCAGATTCCTGAGGTCAAATGGACTGCATCGCTCTTTACCCATCCAAGGTTTTTGATAGGGTAGATCATGGGCTATTACTAATGAAAATGAAGGCTACTGGACTAGATAAAAGAGTGATTGAATGGCTGGCTACATTTCTATAAGACAGAACTCACCGAATTAGAGTAGGTGAAGGAGTATCTGATCTTGCAGCGATTAATAGGGGCGTTCCGCAAGGCAGTATTATTGGACCTTTATTTTTTCTTATATACACTGTATGAGTAAAAAACTGGAATCACAGATAAAGCTTTTTGCAGATGATATTATACCGCAGAGTAAGTTACAAGACTGTATACCGAGCTCGATAGCTGCAGTCGCTTAAGTGCGGCCAGTATCCAGTAATCGGGAGATAGTGGGTTCGAGTCCCACTGTCGGCAGCCCTGAAGATGGTTTTCCGTGGTTTCCCATTTTCACACCAGGCAAATGTCGGGGCTGTACCTTAATTAAGGCCACGGCCGCTTCCTTCCAATTCCTAGGCCTTTCCTATCCCATCGTCGCCGTAAGACACATCTGTGTCGGTGCGACGTAAAGCAAAAAAAAAAAAAAAAAAAAAAAGGACTGTAAGCGACTGCAAAAAGACCTCGACAATGTTGTGATATGAACAGCAGACAGTGAATGGTACGATGGTAAACGGAGTGAAACGTCACGATATTTAAGTCCACTCCGTTTTATTACCTGCGTTGAAGGGGTAAAAGTGCTGTAAGTGCCTAGGTGTTAATATAATGAAAGATCTTCACTGAGGCATTCAAATCAAAGATATTGTAAAGAGGGGTTACTGTTTTCCTTAGAGTTATGAGGGTATTTATGGGTTGTAGTAAAGATGTAAAGGATAGGGTGTATAAGTCACTGGTAAGCCTCCAATTAGAGTGTGGTTTCAATGTAAGAGACCCTCACTACTATTACTTGATTCGAGAAATAAAAAAAGATCCAACGAAAAGCGGCATGATTTGTTCTTGGTTGTTTCCAACAAACGAGTATTATTACGAAAGATTTTGCGAACTTTGGGCTGGGAAGACTTGGAAATAACGAGATAAGCTGCTCGACTACGCAGTATGTTTCGAGCTGTCAGTAAAATGCCGTGTGGCCTCCGGAAAGGCCCGGTGCAGGTCTTTTGATTTGACGTCCGTAGGCGACCTGCGCGGCGCGATGAGGATGAAATGATGATGATACACCCAGTCCCCTTGCCAGGGAAATTAACCAATTATGGTTCAAATTCCCGACCCTGCCGGGAATCGAAACAACCTGTGACCAAAGGCCAGCACGCTAACCACTTAGCCATGGAGCCATACGAGCTGTCGGTAAAGAGATGGAGTGTAATGACATTAATAGACGAATACGCTTGAATGGAGTTATTAAAGTAGAAAGTATCATAATGAAGATAACGATGAAATTCAAGAGTATGAACTGGGGCAAATATCCGTTTATAGGAAGAGTAATTCGAGATTGGAATAATTTACCAAGGGTGATGTTCGATAGATTTTTAACTTCACACGAGACTAGGTAAAGAAATGATATGGAATCTGCCATTTGGGCGACAGCTGTAAATGGAAATCAATGGCGACCGACTGATAAAGACCACGTTCTGGGCGACGTCAGTAAAGGCAATTCAACAAAGGCATGTTCCTGGGAAATAAAATAAAGGCCAAAAGATTTACTTTGAATTTGTGGAGTTCTAACAAAGAGTGGAGTTCTAACGAGCGCTTTCATATTATCTTGAATCACTTCTGTAAGCTGATGGAAATTTTTGAAAGCTAACCACTCACACTGAAACACTGATTTAAAACTAGACATCGAGGCGCATTTCCATAAATGTTTATACCTGGTGATATTTTACATACTATCTTCTGGAAACATTCAGTCTGTTTTGTAATATATTGCTCTACAATGCATACTCGAACAGAAAAAATATATATTGTCAGCCTAAATTTGGATAGCTGTTCATCTAAAACAGGCAGCATTTTTCAAAAATAGTCATATAATAACGAGTATCGGGCATTCCAAAGCTCCGTAACTCAAACACCAGCTAGGACAGTTACCATGATAAGTGTGTTTTATCTCCGGTTATGGTAATTACATTATTATAAGTGATCAGCAGACAGCTTTTCCTATACTTCTATCTCCGTTCTTAATAATAATAATAATAATAATAATAATAATAATAATAATAATAATAATAATAATAATAATAATAACAAGGCACGAGTAAAATATTGTCTGATGGCCTACACAAAAAATCGGGCTTCAGGAATAGCGACACTTGTGACCTTAACCGACTCAACCACGCATTTTCATTTCGAAGCGAAAAATATCATTCTCATTTTTCGTAAAAGCTTACAAAATAAAATCACATTTTTCTAAAATAAATGTCTTTATTTCTTAATCAGTTTACCATCCAGGGTTAGTTCTTCTCTCGGACTCAGTGAGGGATCTCACCTCTACCGCCTCAAAGGCAGCGTCCTGGAGCGTGAGACATCGGGTCAGGGGATACAACCGGTGGGGAGGACGAGTACCTCGCCCAGGCGGCCTCATCTGCTATGCTGAACAGGGGCCTTGCGGAGGGGTGGGATAGCAAGGGAAGTGGAAAGGAAGCGGCCATGTCCGTAAGTTAGGTACCACTCGGCATTAGATTGGAGGAGAAGTGGGAAACCACGGAAAACCACTTCTAGAATGGCTGAGGAGAGAATCGAACCCCGTCTACTCAGCTGACCTCCCGAGGCTAAGTTGATCCCGTTCCAGCCCTCGCGCCACTTTTCAAACTTCATGGCAGAGCCGGGAATCGAACCCGGGCCTCCGGGGGTGGCAGCTAATCGGAGTAACCCCTACATCACAAAGGTGGACATCTAAAAGAAATTACCGGTCCATTGTGTTTCAAAATTCTAAGAACTCCATACGAGGTCTCTATATTTTTCGAGAAGATAGTATTAATACACTGCATGCACGATAAAAATAGTAGTAGGGCGTAATCATTATTTCTACGGCAGAAAACAATTTTACTCACCGAATTCAGCTACTCTATGTGGTCGAACAGTAACTCAGTATGTGTGACATGTAAAACACAACTAGAATTCGAGAGACCATCTCGATGTTTCCTACTTCCATCTCTCGGATTTAGATTGAAATAGTAACACACCTCATATGAGGTCTAAAGTGAAGTAGGGTTATTTTGCATGCGCTCTAAAAGAGAAGTACCAAAGGATGCACTGAATAGCACACAAACAGAACGGGGTATTTCATAAGGATTGTACGCAAGAGAGGTTCACTATCTGGTCCTTAGGATAACTAATCATTCATGCAGGCCATGTTAAAGGAGCTCAATTATGATTTTGTTTTAATTTAGATAAATCAGGACAGAGCCCATCGTTCAAGAAACACAAACTACTCACAATGAGTAATAGCAACTACAGTACGGGAATATTACGTTAAGTAGCCACCTAGTGAGAGTTACAAGAAGACATCTCTAAGCTACGGCACGCAGTGGCTTCTTTTTTTTTTTTTTTTTTTTTTTTTGCGGTTGTGGTCTAGTACACGAGAGTCCCGTGGCGAACACTAGGCCACTCTACTCGTCTGTTTCTGCGACGTTGTGAATATTCACATCAGCACCAGCACGACGTACACTAATGGAGGAAAAACAATCTGTCGATGACGGAGCAAGTCCGCCATGTCAGAGCTGAAACCTCCCTTCGCTGAGCTATTAGTATTCAAATATATACTAGTGCTAGTTGGCAGGGTTGGAGTGATGTTGTATATATGATTAACGAGAAGGCAAGTTGAAGGTAGCAAGGCGATGAACAGGGTGAGCTGGCTTACGGGATTAAGAGCTGTCGGGAGGGCATAACGGGGACTTGGAGGGGAAGATGAGGTGACAGATGAGAGGAAAGAAGAGTAAGAAGAAGCTGGGTTAAGTGGGAGGTGTCCTGGTTGGCTGGGATAGCAGGTGAATGACGCGGCGGGGGAAAAGAGTGGTTGAGAAGTGGTGGTGGAGATCTTGGTCGTTGCAGGTGCCTGGAGTCCTTATAGTGCTTCTTGATAGCACTCTTGATGTATGGGCACCCGGGGAACGACGCCGCATGTTTGCCGTCGCAATTTGCGCACCTCGGCTGCAAGCGAGGTACCTGACAGTCGGTGTGACGGTGGGGGCCGCCGCACCGATTGCACCTGGTGGAGTTGGTGCAGGTACCAGCTGTATGGTGCAGCTGGAGGCAGTTGTAACACTGCACGACGAGGGAAGGGCGGGGGGTGGAGGGGGGGGGGGGCTGGGGGGTGACTGGTTCTGGGTTCGAAGTGGAAGTCTTCAGAACTGGCGTTCGTCGTCTTCTTCTTCTTCTTCTCCGGCGTGTCTGGGTGGCACTGCTGGTGAAGATTGGCAGGGGTTGCTCTGGGACTTGGTCAGAGTCTTCTCTTGGCGATGGGGGAGGGGTGGGGGGAGCCAGGGTGACAGGGTCAGTAGAAGTGAAAGGGTCTGATCGAATTTCTGTAACAGAGATGGGGTCAGTTTGGGTTTCAGTGTCCTGGGTGTTAGGAGTCTGAGGGCTATTGTTGGAAGGTATTGGCTGTGCAGACATGATGACTGGATTAATAAGAATAGGAGATGGTAAATCAGGAATTTTGAGTTTCTGAAGAATGGCCGGAATAAGTTTGTTGCTGAGTGGAGTGATAAGGAGATGGTTATTATGGGTTTCTTCGATGACTGCGATGTGACTGCTCAGGATCGGCTCTATGGCTTCAATGACGGTTTTTCTAATGGCAGGTATGGGTCCGGGGTTTGAAAGTGGAATAATGAGAAGGCTATTGTTAGGATTGATGGGGGAGGAGGTGTTTTTCCTGGTGTAATGAAATGGATGCTGATACGGAGGTGGTTCTTCCATTGCGATGTCTTCTTCTTCTTCGTCGTCGTCTTCCGAATCCAGGAGTGACTCCATCATCTCTTGCCATCCCGGAAGTTGGTCAGCGGGAGAGAAAGGGATACCTTTACCGGCAAGGCGGTTGGAGAGGACAGGTAGAGAGTCCTGGGTTCGAGGGAGGACGAAGATTACATGGGAGTCAGCATTTTCATCTATCCAATGAATTAGGTTGGTAGAAGAGCGGAGAGCAGCGGCTATGCGTTGCCTGAGCAGTTTCATATTGGTTGGGGTGGGTTCTGAAGGGGGGGAAATGACCAGATAATTATCCATGGGTTTGGGGTCGGAATCTATAAATTCAATTTTCATCAGGTGGTTGAAGTTCACATATGGGCCCCAGCTACTCGGTCCACCGGGGTTGTCCATATTGAATAAAAGAAGAGTGAAAGAAAAAGAGAGAGAAGTAATAAAAGATGAGGTGGAAGGGCTGGGAAGGAGAGGAGGAGACGGGAGCTAGCACTAGTGGTCAAACTCCTAAGAGGACCAGGGCTGGGTGCACTCGGGGGGTACCAGTCGCGCCAGGTGTAGTTGGTAACCGGGTCGCGCCGGGACAAGTCGCGAGCAAGCACACACCGAGTGCAAGACAAATAGCTCTTTTTCCTTGACAAATTGCTCCTTTGTAGTAGTCAGCCCTACGGGCTAGCGGTGAGTCGGCTGGGCTGGACTGGTGGACCGTTGAGCAGCCGGGGCGAATATGTGAGACCGCAGAAAGGTGGGCCCACGACTATATCTGAAAAGTCGGACCGCGCTGAGAACGGCTGGGAAAAGCAAGATGGCGGCCGTTGCCGGGGACTCTTGCTGCTGCTGGCGGTCGGTGGCTGGGGGCGAGCCGGGGCTCGCTCAGGCTGGACACTCGGCGAAGCGCTCCTGGCGGCTGGGTGCGGTACTGACAAGTACCGCAGGCGAGAACAGTGACGGGAACTGACGGTGAGCTGGCGGTAATCAGGAAGCAAGCTCGGTGGAGGGTTCTCACGAGGTCTTGACTGCTCGGAGCATAAGCATCGAATGAAATGGCGAATGATGAGTGGCTTCTCCACAAGCCCATACTTAAAATAATGAAACATGAAGTAACATACCTTGTAAACAGGATACAAATTGGACGATTAAAGCACCAGACACTCACCTGGAATGAAGAAAATTAGCGTCACAATAATGTTACATACATTATAATTATATGGGACATAGTAAAACAAACACTAATATATATGAACATATGAAGTATAAGGATAACTGTACAAAAAATGTTTAATGACACGTTCTAAACGGAAAAGCGGAAGACAGTGAAAAACAGAAGAAAGTTGTACTATGGCATAATTACTTTATATCATATGGCTGTTAGTGCTGGGAGTGTCCGAAGACATGTTCGACTCGCCTGGTGTAGCCCTTGTAAGGCAGGAGAGAGACAGAGGGTGTGTGTTGCAGGGATGTTGGGAACAGTACAAACACCCAGTCCCCCAGCCAGGGGAAATAACCATTTAAGGTAAAAAATCTCCGACCCGGCCGGTAATCAAACCCGCGGCCTCTGAACCGAAGGTGATACGCTGACCATTCAGCCAAGGAACCGAACTATGGCATAATTAAATGTTGCATGAAATTACTAATGAATCGCTAGTACACGTATAATGCTATTGAGGGATTAGAACAACTTGGGTCACTGAGACAAATATGAATTCACCCGACTCCAGGTAGGCCTATATTCGAGATTAGAGTCGTCGTTCATTTTAGGTCCGAGAATCATATTTCCTCATCTGTTCCACACAATGGGGAGTTATAACTTGACTGAGAATCTATGCTTAGTACAAGCGTGCAGTTGACTACGACTGTACTAGATATCCCACGACTTAAGGTGAAATACAAATTCTGACCTTTCCTTGGGTGAGTAGATCCAAAATACTAACTAAAAAGCGTTATTTATGAATGCCACTCGAGATCGATCGATTTTTCCGTCGTATTATAAAACGACTGCACAGCGTAGTCAGTTAAGAGATCGACTTCTAAGTTGAACGGAGGGGAAGAGAGCGAAGTTGAGGACTGCGAGACCGAAACCAGGCGGGAACTCTTAAATGAGCTATCCCATACCACAAACTTTCCTGGCACCGTCAAGAATCACCACCTAGTGCGAAATTTCCCTACCCCATGCCTCTTAAAATCGATAGCAATTGAAAAGACATTAATCACTAGAATTAGATCATCATCATCATCAGATCCCGGATTTCTACGCGAAATGCAATATATTCAAATGTATGCGGAAATGATATAATTTTTACCTCATACCTTCACAGACAATTTGAGCGGTATTTAATAGTGCAGTCCGCCTCTGTGTTGTAGTGGTTACTGTGATTAGCTGCCACCCCCGGCGGCCTGGGTTCGGTTCCCAGCTCTGCTGCTAAATTTGAAAAGTGGTACGAGGGCTGGAACGGGGTCCACTCAGCCTCGGGAGGTTAACTGAGTATAAGGTGTTCGATTTCCACCTCAGCCATACTCGAAATGGTTCTCCGTGGTTTCCCATTTCTTCTCCACCCAAATGCCGGGATGGTAACTAACTTAAGGTCACGGCCGCTTCCTTCCCTCTACCTTGCCTATGCGTTCCAATCTTCCCATCCCCCACACGACCCCTGTTCAGCACAGCAGGTGAGGCTGCCTAAGCGAAGTACTGGTCCTCCTCCCCGGTTGTATCCCCGACCAATAATGCCTCACGCTGCAGGATACTGCCCTTGAGGTGGTAGAGATGGAATCCCTCACCGAGTCCGGGGGGAAACCAATCCTGGTGGGTAAACGCGTTAAATAAATAAATAAAAAATAATATAATTTAATAGTGCATATAAATTCATATTCCAGGGGGAAATGCATATTTTAAATTTTAATGCAAAAATGCACATTTTACTCGTAACCGTCGTATTATATTATTACTTCCTCAGTTCCAACACCGGATAACTACTAGCAATCAATAAAATCTTTGCAATCAATTGAGTAAAACTTTTTTTTTAAATATTCAACTAGCATGAGTCTGTATCAACAAGGAATACCCGCGGTTGCTGTTAAATAATATTCCGAAACTAAGGAATCCCCACGAGTAGACAAAGTCAAAGCTAATCCTATCAGTACTGCGCAGGACAATTTCTCATACATAGCCTACTGGAAGCAAAGGAAAGTAATCTCCGCACAAGCCATAAAGGCGCTTGGAGGGGTCGAAGGTAAAGGCTTCCACTATCCATAACCTCAGATCTTGGTGAGGTAGCGTGATTAGCTCTACGCCTGACCCTTTGGCCCGCAGAAAAAGAAGTTGTACTCATTTTTCGTTAAGCTGAGTGAACCTCAGGGCCATGCGCACCTCTGGAAGTGGAAAACTCGTTCTTAGATTTTTCGACTTTCTGACGGGAAATCAAACCCAGGTCCTTCCGAGTGAACCGAACACTCCTTCTGCCTCGGCTAGGCAGACCCTCCATTTATTTATTTATTTATTTATTTATTTATTTATTTATTTATTTATTTATTTATTTATTTATTTATTTATTTATTTATTTATTTATTTCGGATCAGCAACAGCATAACGCCGAATTACAAAGATCCGACCTATGTACAATAGATATTAAACTCAAATGAAAGATATATAAATATTTATAAAGGACACAAATATACACAATAAAAACTGTACAATCATATATAATACATATTTACATAAACCACATTAACAAAGGAAAATACATTTACAGTAAATACATGAGCAGAACAGGAAAGAACAAGAAGGAAAATTAAGTTATATGAGAAATATCATGACAGAAGAAAGGAAACGTTACGAAGATGTCTAGGTCCTTGTTGATAGATAAGGTATTAAACATTTCTGGAATACGTACAGAAAGGGACCTTTGGGTGAGAGAAAGCCGGGAGTAAGGAATATGGAATAGGGTCATCATTCTGGTACTACGGGATGGGACGTGGAGGTGGAATAAGGAAACAAAATCTGGAGACCTAAATAGACCATTAGTTGCTTTGTATAACAGCTTTAGTTCAGCTACTTTCCTCCGAGCAGAAAGAGTCTTGAGTTTCAGTTTCCCAAGCACTTGGATAGTGCTTAAATTGCGACATGCCATGAATGCGGTAACGTTTGATTACTGTATTTGATTTTTGTTCATTTGCTTTTGTATATTATGGGGCATATATTTTAATTTCCAGCATATTTAAATACATATTTTACAATTTGACTGTGTAAATTCGAGCTTAGATAGTCAATTCTAGAACGGCTATGAAGCTAGATTGAGGTTAGGATATATCACATGCATTTGACAAAACAACCAGAAAGAATTACAAGTAGCCACCCGACTGCGTTAATTACGGAAAAAATCATGTATGAGACCAACCAGAGGTTCTTTTTTACTTGACCGTTCGCCTCACATAGCACCATCATCGAGCCCGGTTTATACACACAGCTTCATTATTATTATTATTATTATTATTATTATTATTATTATTATTATTATTATTATTATTATTATTATTATTATTATTATTTTCGAGTTGTCTTCCTTTAACCTCACATAATTACAAAGACGCCGGGCTGAGAGGTTCAGACGATAGAAATACTGGCTTTCTGACGCCAACTTAGCCGGTTCGATCCCAGCTGAACACGGTGGTATTTGAAAGTGCTCAAATAAGCCATCCTCGTGTCCGTAGACTACCTGACCCATACAAGAACTCCTACAGAACAAAATTCCGGCATCTCGAGGTTTCCGAAAACCACAAATTAGTAAGCAGGATCTGAAACTAATAACATTATCATAATAGATATACATCAATATAGATACCATGCACTGATAAGCAGACATTCTTTACACAAACTATGATTCCGGGGCTGTTGACTGTGATACTCCAATCACTTAAATGAGAGAACAATGATAGTTAGCTACTATTCGTAGAAGTAATAAATATTGAGACAAATGCCGAACAGTTATCCCATACCAAATAACTATTTGTTTCGTTGAGAGGTATAATATTTCCACGCGTGTACTGAAATTTCTTAGATGATGGAAGCACTGGAATTGTATGCCATATGTGCGTGGTCGGGTGACCCATGTATTGTTCAATTGTATTGTTGAGGAATCTATGGGCTAGGCGTGGACGCTTCAGTGTCGCCAGTGCTAATTTGCATTGTCTGGAGACAATATTGCATAAACGGTGGGACAATGTCGATCTCTTGTGCATTACTGTGTTTAATCTATATAAAAGCCAAATATCATTCATACACTGATCACTATATCTCCAGATCTAAAAGGCCTAGAAAGCTGAAATTAGGAACATAGGCTAATTTTTTGCCCTAGAGCTGCACTAAGAAAGGATTTTTCAAAATTAATCTTCAGTTCTAGACTTCGGCCCTTTGCCCAATAGCATAGGCTAACAGAGACGGAAACCGAATTTATCGTAAAAGGATGGTACAAAGCTAATTTTAAGTCTTCCGACGCAGAGGACCACATCTCGGCAGGCCCTATATCCCTTTGGGCCCTAAAATCAACCGTTTTCGTAATAATGGCACCACATTGCCACCTTTGAAAATGCTGGATTGCACATGTTGACAAACGCACGAACGAGGCAATCGGAATCATTGTAACTTCTGTTCGCGTACACTGCAGAAAGATTGCAGGGAGAAATTATTATGTGAGAGAAATGCATTTTGCACGATGCTCATTATCAGTATTCTCACTGACAGCAATACGAGTTCTATCAGACAGCTTTTATTCGCCGTACACTATTTTTTTTCTTTTATATCTATCTTATATCTTTTATTCTTAATATTCTCTCCCTCGTGGATGGGTACGGCAGAATAACATCAACGGCAGCCTCTGCCTGTCGTAAGAGGCAACTAAACGGGGCCTTAGGGGCTCTTAACTTGGGAGCATGGGTCGGCAACCACGGAGCCTTTAGTTAGGTTCGGATACTGCTTCCACCTGCTTGTGCCAGGCTCCTGATATTCAGCCATCCTATCCGACCTCCCTTGGTCAACTCTTGTTCTTTTCCGACCCCGACGGTATTTTCTCGACGCCTAGGGAGATCTTCACTTTCACACCCTTCGTGGCTCTCATTTTTCTTTGACCGATACCTTCATTTTTCGAAGTGTCGGACCCCTTCCATTTTTTCCCTCTGATTAATGTTAACAGAGGATGGTTGAACTTCCGCTTGTACTTCCACCATCACCACCACCACTTCTTAAAACTTTTCACCTTTTCAGACTCATTTTGCTCACGACGCTATAATCGTTCTAACAGGCTTTCCTAGAGTTCCTGCATGCTGCCGTTCCTGTTACAGCTGACTGTATTTTCCATTTCTTTTCTATATCCACCTTGCATACCTAGAAAAGCACAGACGACCTTGTGCATGCAGCTCACATTCACAACAGTACGATCAGGCGTGATTCTGCGTTCTATCATACAGGTCAATACTTTTATTCGTAATAGACCTACATATCTTATCTTCTTTACGTTCATTCTCAAATAATCCAACTCGATTGTGATTTCAACAACAACCTTGGACAACATAATCTGAACGGTAGTAGGCAAGGGGAATCTGCCTTTATAATGACAACGAGAGAATTGAATTGCGACTGGCTGTGGACAAGGGTCCCTGCCATTATAATGACAACTTGTCAAGTCGAGTGTGACCAGTAGTAGTCAAGAGGGCTAGCCATTATAATGAAAACACCCTAACTCAACTGTAACTGCCAACAGGCAAGGGGGCCTGCCATTATAATGAAAACTCCCGAACTCTATTGAGCCTGACAGTAGGAAATTGGGCCCTGTCATTATAATGAAAATTCTCCAACTCGAATGTGAGTGGAAGTAGGAAAGGAGACCTGCCATTATAATCTAAACTGCCAAACTCGACTGTGACTGGCAGTAGGAAATGAAAACTCCCAACCAGGACTTTACACGAGAAACGACGTATAGCGACCTCCTGTGGTGTGCCTCGGTAACGTCAAGAGCAATGTCATCTTATAAAACCTTACTCACAACGTGTCGAGTACTTTGTCTAAGATTACGCATACGATGTAGAATTCCGTAGTGAAGCACGGATACGGATGAAAGATATATACAGTTACAGTGTTTTGTGATTGTGGCAATATCAACTTGTAGAGACAGCGATGCAAATCAACGAATATACATGGCCCAGAGAAAGATCTGCAGTTTACAACGCATCTGTGTCAGTGTCCACCAGGCGTCACTGGTAATCACCCCCACATTATGTTCTCATGCTGCACAGTCCTGATAATTACTACTGATGATAAAGTTTTTTATTTGTTTCTTTGCTAAAGGCTTAAGGTCGCACAAACATAATATACAGGTTTTCGGCGACGGTGGTTCAGGGAAGGACTATGACAGAACTGGAAGCGGCCGTTGTCGGGTTACACCGAGATGCATAGACTATATGCGGCAAAGAATCGGCCGTGCGATGTGCGAGCACGGAAATTCCAGGCGATCGCCTAGGTGTGATCCAGAAAGTTTTAGGCAATCGTCAGGTGCGACCCAAGAATATCTTAGTTATTGTTGATGTTGGAGTGTGGTACAAACAATATTTTTCTTCCCATTTTGCAGATTTAGACGGCACAAAACCATAGGTCTACTGAAAGTTCACTCTGAAGATCCTTACGATGGACATGTAACAGTTTCTCACGATTAAATCTTTCCCTTTTCGACTTACCATAATTCATCTTTTTCAGTACCGAGCGAGTTGGTCGTGCAGTTAGGGTCGCGCAGCAGTCAGCTTGCATTCAGAAGATAGTGGGTTCAAACCCCACCGTCGGCAACCCTAAAAATGGTTTCCAGGGGTTTTCCGCTTTCACACCAGGCAAATAAAGGCCACGGTCGCATCCTTCCCACTCCTAGGCCTTTCCTATCCCATCGTTGCCATAAGACCTACCTGTGTCTGTGCGACGTAAAGAAAATTGAAAACAAAAGCATTCTCTTGACGCCAAGCATAAGGACACCAAAAAAAATAGCGCAACAGCCCCGAAGGGTCATGGCCTACCAAGCGATCGCTGCTCAGCCCGAAGGCCCGCAGATTACGAGGTGTCGTGTGGTCAGCACGACGTATCCTCTCGACCGTTTTTCTTAGCTTTCGAGACCGGGGCCGCCGTCTCACCGTCAGATAGCTCCTCAACTTTAATCACGTACGTTGAGTGGACCTCGAACCAGCCCTCAGATGCAGGTAAAAATCCCTGACCTGGCCGGGAATCGAACCCGGGGCCTCCGGGTAAGACGCAGGCACGCTACCCCTACGCCACGGGGCCGGCATAAGGACACTGGACGCGAAATAAACATCTACGGCAGAATGTTCTTTCTGCGAGTCTGCATCACCTAACATGAACGTATCCACAACGTTCTCTACAGATCTCGGATGCGACATGCAAACGGGAGAATTGGTTCAAGAAGGCCACTCTATTGATTAAAAATGACTAATGAAAAAGTAGTATAGTATACATCAGTGGCGTGCGGTGAACATATTCATTTCCCCAGCTGCAAAAACGTTTCTTGAATATAAACAAACGTAACCCCACTACACTCCCTAAAGTCAACCTTACCATTTTATAAGGCTGCGTTTTTCGTAGAAAGGTCTACCTGAGAAAGATCTTTCAAGAATATTTTCAACCACACGCTTGCACATACTTCCAAATTGATATCCACGGCAGTGACGACACCATCATAATGTTCATCCGGTTCATGCGGTGACGCTTCGTGATAGTACAGTTATGGTTTTCACAAAAATACACTGGGACTATTTGTTTTTTTACTTAAAAAGCCTAATCTTAACTCATCATCATCATCTGTTTACCCTCCAGGTTCGGCTTTTCCCTCGGACTCGGCGAGGGATCCCACCTCTACCGCTTCAAGGGCAGTGTCCTGGAGCTTCAGTCCCTTGGTCTGGGATACAACTGGGGAGAATGACCAGTACCTCGCCCAGGCGGCCTCACCTGCTATGCTGAACAGGGGCCTTGTGGAGGGATGGGAAGATTGGAAGGGATAGACAAGGAAGAGGGAAGGAAGCGGCCGTGGCCTTAAGTTAGGTACCATCCCGGCATTCGCCTGGAGGAGAAGTGGGAAACCACGGAACACCACTTCGAGGATGGCTGAGGTGGGAATCGAACCCACCTCTACTCAGTTGACCTCCCGAGGCTGAGTGGACCCCGTTCCAGCCCTCATACCAGTTTTCAAATTTCGTGGCAGAGCCGGGAATCGAACCCGGACCTCCGGGGGTGGCAGCTAATCACACTAACCACTAGACCACAGAGGCGGACATCTTAACTAATCAGCAAAATTTAACTGGTATTTTACCGTAGCTGAAGTTTTATGGTTTCACTCGCATACTGAGTGTACGTGCATCAACGAAAAAAAAAAAAAAAACCACATGGCACTACAGCCCATGAAGGGCCTTGGCCTACCAAGCGACTGATGCTCAGCCCGAAGACCTGCAGATTACGAGGTGTCGTGTGGTCAGCACGACGAATCCTCTTGGCCGTTATGCTTGGCTTTCTAGACCGGGGCCGCTATCTCACCGTCAGATAGCTCCTCAATTCTAATCACGTAGGCTGAGTGGACCTCGAACCAGCCCTCAGGTCTAGGTAAAAATCCCTGACCTGGCCGGGAATCGAACCCGGGACCTCCGGGTAAGAGGCAGGCACGCTACCCCTACACCACGGGGCCGGCTTTCATCAACGACAAACGAGGGAAAATATTTGTCACGACGTGTAACACTTTCCCATATGTTTGTTTTGGACACCCCCTGGGGGGTGCCTGGTGCGGTGCCAGTACCGGTGCGCTATGCAGCGCTCCTCACCTGGCCTGTAGTAGGAAATAAGGTATAAAAATAATAAGTATATAAGAATTGATGATGATGATGATAATAATAATAATAATAATAATAATAATAATAATAATAATAAAAGAAAAATGGTGAAGTTTGTACTGTAATTGATTGCGGTTATGTGGGAATATGGTAAAATTCAACATTATCCGTGTGTGCCATGACTGAGCTAGTAAGATGTCTAACTTTTTTGGTTTAACGACAGGTGGCAGACTCGGCGGTCACCCATCCGGGTACTAGCCATGCCCAATGTTGCTTCACTGTGGATTTATCAGTGTAAGCGCCAGAGGGCTCTGCCGTTGTTATTGACGCAATTAATTTATTGCGTGTGCGAGCTGTTGGTAGCACTGTAATTGTGGCTAGGAGCAGCTTTATGTTGACTGATTTGATGTTAAATATTAAAGCATCGTTTATTGGCAGCATGTAGCAGTGCACCGCCTCGTCTCCCGCGACCAGTGTTTCATCTTGAGATGTTATGTTGCAGTTAAGGAAGTGAGGGCTTGACTTGATAGTTCTTGCTCTTGGGTAGGACTGGGGGGGGGGGGGGTGCTGATTAGGGCTTTTCAGGGTCTCGGCTACTCGGTCCACCGAGGGGGCCCTGAATTAGACTGGATATGATATTGGAGTAGGTTGAGTATGAGGGTAAGTAAGCTATTGTTTGACATGGTCTGTGGGGGAGTTGGGGTGGTCAGGAGTGGCTGAGGTGTGTTTGGTTGTGTGTTAGTTTTTGTCTGTTGCTTGTGGAGTGTAATTTTGTGCTGTTTCTGTTTTAGTGCTTTTTTAAAGTACGGGCAGCCAGGGAAAGACGCCACGTGTTTGCCTTGGCAATTCGCGCAGTTCGCCTGGTCCCGGGGTACTTGGCATGCGGAGTGATGGTGAGGGCCACCACACCGATTGCATCTGGTGGCAACGTGTAACACTCGTTATATTCATGAAGAATGCCACAGAACTCGCGGAACCTTCACCTATAATCCAAGAGGAACACTACAAAAATTCACTATATACCACCATCGCAGACAAGCATTCGCGCTTAACTCTGCGTTCATGCTGCGCAACCTAAATATTTTTCTGCAGCTATCGGAACACATAATCTACACGTGCCATCAATGAATTGCTCGAAAAAACTGTATACATGCCGAAACCCAAGACTAAAATATATTCTTCTATATTACAATTGATTTCATATACTGGCTCTATTTGTATTAGCAAGGCGATGTGCAAGTGGCTATACTGTTAAGATGTTGATATTTTTCTCGCTGTCTTTAGTGTCAGTTGATGTTGAAAGATCATTTTCGGCCTTATTTTGACGGACAACAGAAGAAGTTTGACCCCGAGAACCTTGAAAAACTCATTGTAGTGTCTGTGAATATTCATTCTGCACACAGTAAACAAGTGAATACAATAGACGTGAGATCTTTCTTTAGTGCATATTATTTTATTTATAGTGTATATTTTCTGAATGTTCATATTTTCAGTTTCTTAATACATATAAATCCGGGCCTTATTCATTATCAAAGGTTGATAAACAGAAATGATGAAAGGTATCATCAACGGCATAGATGCTAACATGAGAAGTGTACAAGTATAACTTTCATGTGTTACTAATGGAGTAGGTAGATTACCGATCTGAGTCAGTTCCCACGTAGCAGATAGGTTAACAGCACACGCACAATGATCTCGGCGTGTGAACTCGTATAATTTCTCTAATTAGCGGGATTTGTCACGTATACAGGGCGCATTCATTAACACGGCTCTGCACTCCACGTTGAATGATGGATAACTTTTCCTTCTGGTTAACACACACGTAGGGAATGACTACCACTCATACTTTGACATTCTTTCAACGAATGCGAGAAATCATGGCTTGAAAACAAATCCATTGGTAATGCTAACGAACGTTATAGGCCTACGCTTAGAATTATGGAACTCGTCTAAATTCCTGCATTTTAGAACTTTAAACAACAATTCGAAAGCGACAAGCAATGGTTTTTATATTTTTCAATAGGTAAATCCACCCCTTATCAAGTCAGATATTTTCGGTTTTTCAACTTTACAATGCACGGGAGAAAATTACAATTGGCATAATCCAATATTCACTCAGCATCCTCTTATCATCAGTTCTACTACCGATGTCCCTCCAACAGTGAAGATGAATCGATGCGTCTCACGCATCTTTGTTTCATACTTGGTCCCCACCATGAATACATTTAGTATTTAGAACGGTAGAAGATGGTTCATTCACTTCAGTGAAATAGTACAATTAACTTAATAGTTCAAATATGTCATTACTGCACTGCTATCTGGTTCCAACTCAACCTTCCAAACTTTTCCGTTAACTCATTATCTCTGTGGAAGGCAAGAAAACTCAGAATGTTCACAGTTCGACCTCATCACCGTAGACTGAGCCGTAGGCGTCATCATGGCAAATATATGGAAATTATTTCGCTGAAAGCAACGTATTTTACTTCTAAAAAGTACTAAAATTGTGTTCGCAAGATGTTCATTATATTTTTCTTGTAAATGAGGGATAAAAACCTATGGCCCGTTTCATTCAACCTCAATTAACATTTAACTGCATGTAAAAAAAAAAAAAAACAACAGTGAATTTAAAACCAAATTAGCATTTAATCAATATTGGTTAAGACTAACAATCTGTTAATCTCTCAGTTAACTGCCCAGGGTCAAACGTTAAATTCTCTGTTAGCTCAAAACATGGCAGGAGCATCAGATGCAGAACTTCTGTATCTTAAATATATGTAATATGATAGGCCTTTTCCAGAAAGAGTTAGACACAGAAGAGATGATTTCCATACAGTTGTTCTAGTTGCTTGATCGTACGTTGGCTGACGTCAGTATGCACATTGAATTCAATAAATTTTTCTGCCAAGCGTCACTTTTAGCTCTGACCACGGATCCATTAGTTTGCTTAATTTCTATAATAGGTATATATCTACTTAGAAATAATTTCTGGCTTTTCTCGGATGTTTCATATTGGTCTACAAAGCAACAGAAAATTCACGGCCAAGACAAAAAGTTCTAATAAATGTTGACTTCGCACGCCTTGGTTTACAGCTGTATTCAAACAAAAGCGTATCGGAGCGCGTTCAAAAACTGCATGGTTCTGCCAATGCCTTCTAGGTTCTCACTGATCGTGACACTTGTGAGAGTTTTAACACAATATTAGCTAAGAGTTCTCAGGAAATGTTTGAATAAACGCAAGAATCTTAACATGATGCTAAATATTTAACGCTATGTTACCAAACAGTGCGTTAGTATTATTTTAACTGAGATTAAATAAACCGGGCCTAGGCCCTACATCTCATACCAATTTCAGCTGTTGAAACGTTCTCACTTTCTCAATATCGCTGTGAAAAAAAAAAAAACGGGATTTTGTATGTACAGCGTTGTCAGAAACAACATGAACCGATTGTATGAGCGTTAGAGGGTTGGCCATACTGTTAAATAAATAATCAAAGGAGGTCTGCAATGCAATGTGAGCTACATGGCTGCTTAACGAACATTTCAGTAAGTAATAGATCGCCTAGCAGATACCGATGCCGAGAAATCAACATCAAACATACACACAACGTGGATTTCAAAGATTGTCACCGTACAGTACTTGGTATGGCACGATCCTGTCAACTTAGAGGTCCGTGTTCAAATCCCTCCCCGGGCGAAGATTTTTCTTCTTGGCGCTCTCAAGCCGGTAAGCCGGTCTTAAGCCACGTGCAGATTTAGCAACACCACCTCGCAAAGTGATCTGATTGGCTAATTTCAGGAGTTGATAAAATTACAATGGCGCGAGATATCGAACACTTTTTTCAAATTTATTTATCAGTATGATCAACCCTTAAACGGTTCATATAACCGGTTCACGTTGTTTCCGACCACTCTGTATATATATACATTCCTTACTGTGTAGTTCATTTTTAGAAGATCTTGTAAGTTTTCACAACACTCATCCATAACTTTACCTACAGCTTTTCCGACTCCACGTGGACGTTTAAAATAACGTCGTACGTCACCATCGACAAACAGAGTTTTCGATGGGAAAACATCATATTACACGCCTAGCTTCATGAGCGAATATCTTCAACTTAATATACATACAACATTTTAGTGGCTTTCTTTTCTTAGTCACGAGGGAACACATACATGTGTTACACTCAGATTCGGTTGAAATTTGGTAGGAATATTCGTGGTAGGCAGTAGAATGCTAAGGTGAAAACTGCATGTGCCCAGCGCAAGTTTAAACGCCAAAATTGAACAGATAAATAGTCGTAAAATTAAAAGTGCCGCGGGAGTATCGGGGTGTGTCGGAGAGGTAGGGAGAAGCGAAGCAGCGGACGTGAACCAACCAGGCTGTAACGAGCTGCGCCAGCAGCCAGGCAGCGTATAGTCAGCGCGTTCCCCGTACCTTCCCGAACAGATATGCAAAACGTAAATATTAAAATAGCACATGAAACAAGTGTACAAAGGACGATGTTTGAACAACGATGCCAATAAGGTTTGAAAAATTACAATGAGTAACAAGAACTCGGGCGTGAATTTTTCAAACCTTATTGGCATCTTTGTTCAAACATCGTCCTTTGTACACTTGTTTCATGTGCTGTTTTCATATTTACGTTTTGCACATCTGATCGGGAAGTTACGGGGAACGCGCTGACTATACGCTGCCTGGCTGCTGGCGCAGCTCGTTACAGCCTGGTTGGTTGACGTCCGCTGCTTCGCTCCTCCCTACCTCTCCGCCACATCCCGATACTCCCGCGGCACTTCTAATTTTACGACTATTTATTTGTTCAATTTTGGCGTTTAAACTTGCGCTGGGCACATGCAGTTTTCACCTTAGCATTCTACTGCCTCCCACGAATATTCCTACCAAATTTCAACCGAATCCGAGTGTAACACATTAATACAGTAATATGCAACATGTATGGAATAACTTATTTTTGACCTTGGTGAAAAGCGACTTACAACGTTATTCCAGACAGCCATTCAATTATTATTATTATTATTATTATTATTATTATTATTATTATTATTATTATTATTGTAGTTATTGCTGAGCTCAGCGGAAGTAGAGGGCAAGAAACGGCAGGGCCTAGGCGACTGGACAAAAGGACCATACAAAAAACATTACATTTAAAAAAATTGTCAACTTATATTTTCTTTAGTTTCTTCTCTCTTTTCAAAGCAACTGCAACAAGATTAAAAAGAAATAACAATACATAACAAGGTAAGCTTTAGAGCTCAATAGTTCACAGGGAGAAGGAACTGTCATTTACAAGACTTGATAGCTTTGGATACATTTTTGGTAATAATGTCTTTGGTTTAATATGAGTGATGAATGAAAGAAGCTAGAGCTTCTAAGACCAAGCTGTATATCAGAGGGGGATCGAACTCTTGAGTTTCAACTTAGAATGGCCGATCCGGCCAAGAATCCACATCAGGATGCCTCCTATTACACTTAAGGGCATAGCAGTGTTTACACTACGTCGCACTCGCTGCCCTTAATACAGGAGAAGTAAAAACAACAAAACTGGGATAGGAAGAATCCATAAAAGCAAGAGCAGAAGCTCATACTACACAGCCAAAAATGACAATGACATAAGGTTAAACAGAAAAGGCGGAAAACAAAATGTGCTGAGATGCTGAGCTCACTCGACCAATCCCGTGATATGACTTGCCATTAAAACCGAATGGGGGCAGGAGGCCCGGTGACACAGAGAATAAGCCATACTACCTATGTGACTAAAAAAGAAAAAAATAACACATATAAAAGCAAGGTAGAAAAAATAGAAATTAGAAAAACTTAACCACCCAAAAGCAAAGTGAACAAGGGAAACGAGGGTCCACACTCGTACATCTTTATTACATGTCATGAATCCATTAGAGTGATTACACCCCGTCCAGAGACAACATAGAAACCTACATATTACAAACTAACAGAATGCAAGAAACACTACATTCAAAACAAAGCGGCACAATCTAACCGTTACATGCTAGGGGAGAATGCTGGTATCTTCCCGTCGCCACACGCAAAAGAGTTCACATGTCAGGTGAATCTTGCCACCTACTCGCATGCTGCCCCAACTCGCCCGTAGACTCCTTGGAGGAGAAGCTTACTTAATGCCGCACAATTCAAAATCCAGACAGATACATAAGGATTACCAGTATTTATAAGGACGAGCTGGGTGATCATTGGTTGGTTTGAACAGAACTGACAGTACTGGCAACTTAGAAACGGATGAATTTGGTTGTCAATTGCCAACCCTCTAACAGGTACAACTCTCTACTAAGCAGAATACAATCCAAGTTCCTAGATGGCATTCCATAATCAAAAGGCGTGACGACGCATAAACACAAAAATCAAGTACTCTACATTCAGTTCTATCTGTACCGAGAGACTTCACACATTCTTCAGGCGTTAATGAGTTGCCTACTAATAGGGAGAGGCCGTACTGATGTTACAATTATTATTATTATTATTATTATTATTATTATTATTATTATTAGTAGTAGTAGTAGTAGTAGTAGTAATAGTAGTAGTAATAGTCCGCCTCTGTGGTGTAGTGGTTAGTGTGATTAGCTGCCACCCCTGGAGGCCCGGGTTAAGGAAACCACAGGGAAATTTGGTTTAGAAGAAACGAACCAAAGGGGTGAGAGACTCTTAGAATTCTGTGAACACCACAAAATGGTAATTACAAATACATTCTTTGAAGTGCTTAACAGAAGAAGATATACATGGAAAGCACCAGACAACATCAGAAGATTCCAGATCGATTACATTTTAGTTAAACAACGTTACCGGAATCACAGAATCAAGTTAAATCCAGCCACAGTTACCCAGGTCCAGCTAAGAAGAATACAGAAAACTAAAAACACAAAATGGCACTTGGATGGTCTGAAGAATGAGGAAACCAAACAATTCTTCAAAGAGAAGACCGATAAAGTGATAGCAAGACATCGAGAAAAATTACGTGGGTGGATCAAGATAAAGGATGGAATAGTAGAGGTTGCAAATGAGGTTTTAATAATAATGATGATGTTATTGGCTTTACGTTGCACTAACTACTGTACTTTTACGGTTTTCGGAGACGCCGAGGTGCCGGAATTTAGTCCCGCAGAAGTTCTTTTACGTGCTAGTGAATGTACCGACACGAGGCTGACGTATTTGAGCACCTTCAAATACCACCGGACTGAGCCAAGATCGAACCCGCCAAGTTGGGGTCGGAAGGCCAGCGCCACTAATTGCGGTCATACAAGAGACTTACGCGTCCTCTCCTTTCCGTCCTTACTACAGCCCCTAAATACTCTCACAACCATACGAAGAGATCTGTAACCTTTATTTGCCACCTGTTTAATGTGATTGTCCTCAATGAGGATCTTTCCTTGTATTGACATCTACGTATTTGCAGTACTTTCACACTATTAACACAATAATTAAAACTGAGAGCACCTTTCCTCTTGGTGAAACTTACAACTTGACATTTCATCCCGTTTACCATCATACCACTGTCTGCTGTCTGTCTCACAACATTGGCGAGGCCTTTTTGCAGTAGCTGGCAATTCTCTAACTTATTTACTGTTCCATATAGTTCGTATAACATCATCTCCAAAAAGCCTTATCTGTTATTGCAGTTATTTACTCATATCATATATATAAGGAAACACAGGTCCAATGATAATACCGTGCGGGACTCCTCTATTAGTCGTTACAAGATCAGATCACGCTTCACCTACCCTAATTCTTCGAGTTCTGTTTTCTAGAAATGTAGCTACAGAGTCAACCACTCTTTCCTGTAGTGCAATTACCCTCATTTTCGTCTCCCATGATATAGGCCTACCCTATCGAAAGCCTTGGATAGGTCAATAGCGATACAGCTCATTTGACAATAATATAAAGGTACGCGTTTTATTCATAATAGATACAAGACCCGTTCCACAATAACAACCTCGGATTTTATCAATTCACTTTCATGACATTCATCTTTAAGTACAAAATTGTTTTACGTTGCGTAAACTTGTCATAGATTATGAATGGATGTTCGACAGGCAGAAAAAAAACCCCTTAAAGGTTATTAACCAAGCTGACACTGAAGATAATGACTTCAGAGTCCATGATAAATGTTCACTTCAAAACTCGCAGCAATGGTGATGGGCGGATCTGCCTTCAACTAATAGATAATATCATAACATCACATGATCAGTTCTTATAAGTTTTATATTTGTTATTATGGATCAGACTGCAAAGTATGGATCCACGAATTAAGATTTTCACAGTATACTAGTACTGTACAATCGTCAAGTAATGCATGGCATTGCTTCCCTGAACCGTGACCATATAAGATTTGTGAGGATGTTCTTCGTCCTACCACCATTTTCTTTACCTGGCACTATTCAATAATTGAGGAATAGAAATTCACCTTTCTCATTATCATAGAGTTGCTGGCCTCGACTTTAACGCCATTCACCAACATGTGGACATATACTGTACGTCTATAATGTTTACAGCTTCTCAAAATTCCACTAAAGCGACTGCGACCCAACCAGCGATCTTGTTCACAAGGAAATCGAACTAACCACTTTGCAGATTGCTTCAACTGTTTTGATGTAGAAAACATCTATCGTTTCGTTCCATTACTGTGACCAACGATAATGTTCACCATACTTCAATAATTACAAAATTATAAAATCTAGCAAAATATAACAAGTGATTTGAAAAGGGAAAGGTCGAAAGAGCCTACCCAAATAGCTTTCAAGGTCAGACGGTACAACAGAGCCCCCTGTCGGTGGGTGCGGTAGAATATACCCATGGCATTCCCTGCCTGTCGTAAGAGGCGACTTAAAAGGGCACAATGGGCTCCTAAATTCAGAGCGGTGAGTTGGCGACCGCGAAGCCCTTAAGGCTAGTACACACCAAGCGACAAAGTTGGGGAACACGTGTATCGCGACAAGTCCCAGGGATGTCCTGCGGCATTTTTTCCGTGTTTGGGACTGTCGCCATTCAAAAGTTGCATGTCGCAGGTCTCCCATTCGAAATGGGATACATGATACAAATCTTGCGCAACATGATGTAATCTGGACGTGTCGCGAGACAAAGTCTCGGGACACGCCGATGCCAGTGTGCAGATACCCGCCACGTGTTGGTGTTGTGTTTCGTGTTCTGTTGCTTTGCGATGGAAACTACTCTCCCTCCCTCCCTTGTCTTTGGGATGTTATGTCTACCGAGTATTAAAACAGAGAAAAAAGGAGGGAAGCAACGGAGTCTCTGGCTAAAAAGTTCACTATGTCCATTCACGAGATGAAGAAAAAGATTCACAACATTAAGAGCACATGAAGCAATTTCTTGCGCCATTTCGTGCCGATTCCTGTGGTGCAACTGGCTCTATAGATGTAGACGCGGGACATTGTATCGCAACAGTCTAGGAACAGTAGTCTCGCAACTGTCCCCATACAATGTCCCGCGACTTTGTCGCTAGGTGTGTACGAGCCTCACATTGCTTAAACTTACTTGCGCTCTCTCCTCACTTTCACCCATCCTATCCGACCACCCTTGGCCAACTTTTGTTCTTTTCTGACCCCGACGGGATTAGGCTTTCGAGGCCTAAGGAATCTTTCATTTTCACGTCTTTCACGTGATTCTTGTCATTCTTTGGCCCATACTGCCATTTTTCGAAGTGTCGGAGCCGTTCCATTTTCCCCTATGATTACCCCCATTCCCCTCCTCTAATTAGTGTCAAATAGAGGATGGCTGCCCAAGTTGTACTTCCTCTTGAAACTATAATCACCACCACCACCGCTTGGTACAACAGTGAGAGGCGCACGCATCCTCCATGTCATGGTGAAATCGGGGGTCGGTAAAATTAGTATAACACGGAATTGCGGGACCGCAACGTGTCATTCGTTTCGCCTACGCGAGGTCTATCAATTTCTGTAATAATATTTGAGATCATTTGAATAGGAGCGTAAAAAATTGTGAAATAGTTGAGAATTTTGTGAAAATTTCCATAATATCTTCATTTAAAAGGGGTCGAACCTACCACAAATGAAAACAAGTAGAAATAATGAGTAAAATAGAATCGAACCAATTATCCGAGAATGGGCTTGTACAACAAAGTTGGGGCGGCCGAGAGCCACGATTTTTTGTTGTTGTGATCTAGTACACGAGAGTGCCGAGGCGAACACTAGGCCTCTCCACTCGTCTGATTCTGCGACAACCCGAATAGATCGGAAAAATCACCAGCACGAAAGTTCACTAGCGGGGGAAAAATCGATCTGTCGTGACGAAAACTAGTTCGCCACGTCAGAAGTGAAAACCCCCTCTTCGCTAAGCTGTTAAAAAGTCCTGTAAACTAGTGCTAGGAGGCAAAGCAGGGAGAAGTGGTGTTACAATTTTGTATTATTACAAGAAAAGGAAGGCAATTTGATGAGGGAGAAGAGGGCAAGGCGATAGATCTTGGCGGGATGAGTTACTTGGCTATTGGTTGTCGGGAGGGCATGGCTGGGACTTGGGGAAACAGGTGGGGGACAGAAGGCTAAGCAGAAGATGAATGGAGGGGGGGGGGTGAGTATCTTGGCTGGTTTGGTGGGAGAGTGGATAAATCTGGGGGAGTGGAGTGGTTGAAATGTGGTGGTGGATGACTTGGTGGGATTAGATGTCTGGCGTGCCTGTGGTGGGCCCTGATGGCCCGCTTGATGAAGGGGCACCCAGGAAATGAGGCAGCATGGTGTCCCTCGCAGTTGACGCACCTCGCCTGGTCACGAGGCTGAGAGCCACGAGCCACAACTGAGTACTGTACATCTAAGTTCCTGCTCCCGTCTAGCCTATAGAGATAGATAAGCGAAAACAAACAAGACGTAATCAAGTAGTCTAGCCAAAGAACAATTCTAAATCTAAACTTAGCCTTCTCAATCCTAGCCCTTTCCCATTCTTCCGTCGCCAAAACATCTGATGTGTTAGTGCGACGTTAAACCACTAGCAAAAAAAAAAAAAAACTCTACGCAATCACTTCTTTCTCACACCCACCCAACACGCACAAGACGTACTGAAAACACCTGCAACCATAGCTTCAACATAGCTCCGCCTTATTTTTCTTAGCACTGATTTACCTCAATAAAACCAATACAATAATGCCACCGCAATGGACAGCTGTGAAATTGGTTTCTTGCAGTAAGGAAGAACAGAGTACAGAGCCAGGTGCGACAGAAAGAATGACATCACGAACGTAACCTATCAGTCACGCATGATCGCATCAAGAACTTTACGTGCTTTGTAGGCGGCCAAATTATTCAGCAATAAGAAGAACAAATATCAGCACTGAATACGTGGATACACAAAGTGAACTGACTGAGATTATTTGTCCTTTGTCCTTGAAGAGCTAGTGATCCTTCCCTCTTAACTGGTGTCCGTTGCCACTATCAGGTCAGGGTTTTGTTTTGTGAGAACTATCTTTGTGCAGTATCGCACCCTGTTTTAACTCGGTTTGGACTTTTCATTGGGTTATTACAGGGAATGTCAAGCGGGCGGTACCTCGTCACGTGGTTCCATACTCTTCATTTATGTATATCTATGGTTAGGTATGGTTATTTTGCAGTTATTTGATGTCGTTGATTTTAGATTGTTTGGGAGTTCCCTTATTTACTTTGCGGTATTCATGAAATATGATTATGACGGGACAGTTAGTTGAAGAAATAAAAGAGAGAAGGAGAGAAAAATCAAATCACTATTGTAAAACGGGCGGGGATCGAATTATAACTATTAATGCGTTGGTTGTTTCATGTCTACCATGGCTGCACGAGTTATTCCCCTTCTCGATAATTTCAGGAGAAGGAGCTGATACTGAATATGAACTGCGCATTCGCGCAAAGCACTAATCCAGAAGATATTCATATATTCAAGGATTGTAGTCAAATGCCAGTTGTTATCCCTTCCATATTGTCACAGCCATGGATGAGACTAGGACTTCGGTGGAAGTTACATTTGCGCGGGCCCGTGCCAAGAGATGGATGCAAAATTACTGCACCCATTAAGAAACGACAGCAGGCAATGTGACGTCTTAACATAGAAAAGCAGCCTGTTTTGGTTATATCTTACGAAATGACCATAATAGCTTGATACAACCAAGGATAGGCGCCAAGATGTAAGCGAAACTAAAGTGGAAAATGGTGATTCGACGTTTGAGATAAATGTTTCCTTAATGTTGCGTTAAACTGACGCATTTATTAAATTTAATGAAAATGATGAGCCTACAGTCAACCAGATTAAAAGATTAAGAACAAGAACCACACATTATGTGTATCACATTAGGGATCTTTTCTCATTAAGATTAAAGCCTGAAATACTGGAATTGTGTACCAAGTTACTGACCCAATCTATGTCATTATCATGTAATCTGGATTATTAATGGAGCAACCTGCAATAAAAATGTTGTTGTTGTTGTCGTAGTTGTTGTTAACAAAGTGAAAACAGTTCCACAGGAAAAGTAATTATCACCGAAAATTAAGATGCAACTATAACGACGCCTCAATGATCTCCGTTCACGTCCATGTTTCGCTTACATCTTGGCGCCGATCCTTGGTTGCATCAAGCTATTATGGTCATTTCGGAAGATATAACCAAAACAGGCTGCATTGCCTGCTGTCATTTCTTGATGGGTGAAGTACTTTTGCATCCATCTCTTGGCACGGGCCCGCGCAAGTGTAGCTTCCACCGAAGTCCTAGTCTCATCCATGGCTGTGACAATATGGAAGCTGATGGGGTTGATATTCAGAGCACGACCAGTGCGTCTGGGTGTTATGAAAGGTGTTACTCATAGGGTCAGTTGTGCTGCAATAGTAACGTATGGCCCAGTGAGGAAAACAATAGCAAACTACTGCACTCCTTATCGTGTCTAGTACGCCTCATTTTGGTGCTTCTATTGGTTGTTGTGGTTTTCCTACAACTGCGTAGCCTTTAGTGGTGTTATTTGAGGGGATCTAACCAGCCTCTGGGCTGATGACCTGACATACAGACACGACTTCACATCATTTCCCGACATCACCATCATCACCAATCTCATCATTGATCTGCATTTATAGCTGTTGCCTATGTGGCAGATTACCTATTAATTGTTTACCAAGTCTTTTACTAATTTCAAAGAATTCGTAAATTTATCAAACATGTCAGTTGATAATTTATTCCATTTCCTAATTCCTCTACCTATGAATGAAAATTTCCTCCAGCCTGTCTTCTTGAAGTCCAATCTTTATATTACGATCTTTCCCACTTTTCCTTGTTTAAAGGGGCCTAAAATCGAGGTCATCGGCCTCTTTCTTGTTTTAAAAGCTCAACATAAGTGTATTTGTCTAGTTATGTCATTCAAAGCCATCTATCCCCTCACGGATCGAAACATACCGCTTAGTCGAGCAGCTCGTCTCCTTACTCCCGAGTCTTCCCAGCCCAAAGTTTGCAACATTTTTGTAACACTGCTCCTTTGTCGGAAATCATCCAGAACAAATCGTGCCGCTTTCCTTTGAATTTATTTCAGTTCTCGTATAAAGTACGAGTAATACTGGTGTGGATACCATACACTGGAACTATACTCTGACTGGGGTCTAATACGAGATTTAAACGCCCTCTCCTTCACATCCTTACTACAAGCCCTAAATACTCTCATAATCATATGAAGAGATCTTAACTTTTTATTTGCGACCTCATTCAAATTATTAGCCCAATGAAGATCTTTCCTTATATTAAAACCTAAGTACTTACAGTGACCGTGAGGTACTTCCGACCCATCAACACAGTACTTAAAACTGAGAGGACTATTTGTCTTTTTGGGTTTAATGAATTTTAACCATCTGTGACTATGTGATGATTTTTATGGTTCACCAAATATAGCAGCACTCAAGTCTCTCACAATTCTGCAACTTACTTACTACTCTATAAAGTATAAAAGTAAAAAAAGCCTTATCTGCGATTCCATTTTCTCATCATATTTATATAAATCAGAAAACATAGAGGTCTAATCACGGTACCTTGCGGAACCCCGTCTTAATCATTACAGGATCAGATAATGTTTGACCTACTGTAATTCTCCTGAGTTCTATTTTCTACAACAATTTAGCCACCGTTTTGTCCAGTCCGATAGCGAATCCGCATTGAAAATAATCAAAACCACGAAATTCGGTAAAGAGAACAAGTACAGACATAAGGCGTACACATCGTATTTAAGGAAAGCATAATCTCTGCCCTGTGAACTGGTCTATGGGCGGTTTTCTGTTCGGAAGAGTATCCGTGAGATATCCTCAAAACCTCCAAGATTCAACAAAATACAGCCCACTTTAGATTATAACAGGCATAATCAAGGAATACCATGGACAACGCCCCACGTTAATGAATCGATTCTGAGACAACTCGGCGTGAAAACGGGACTGTCGATCTTTGTGAGCCAACAGTTTCTGAAACATGTCGGACAGAAGACCAGACGTAATGGAAAAACTGATCACTAAAGGAATAGTTGACGACTGAAAGCTCAGAGGACGTCGGCAGACCACGATATCTCAATCAAAAACTTTCAAATCAGGCAGCAGTGTACTAAGTGTACTAATCAAGACCATTTCGACCTAATCGATAATTCATGCTTTGTTCAACTAGTGGCGAGTGGTGACTATTCACGTAGATTACGGGATAAATTATTACACCCCAGTGACAACGATGAATCATCATATCATTATTGCTGGAATTTGTAATGAAGTTTGCCGCACTCACTTCTTTAATTAACTGTAATGAAAGGTTACAGACTGAAATAAAAACGTTGAACATTTAGAAAATGAACTGCCTGTCGTTAAATTTATGATTCAGCTATTTCAAAAGAATTAGTTAACTCTTTTCAACTCAAATTATCTGTTGTTATCTGTTGTGATGACACGGATTTATTTTCTATGAACCTCAACCTCAACACGAAATTATCAATACTGATTTTTATGGAATCCTTTCCAATGACGTCGTATGGCAATCATTGGTCATAAGCGGTGTCAGTTTTTATGAAAAGTTCTTCGCATCTGTGAAAAGGATGTAAAATCATTTATATAAATCATATACTATTACAGGATATCGTTTGAAATAAAGTAGCCGAGCGGAGTAGAGATCAGACGGAAAAGCGCTGGACATCTAAGCTAAATTTGGCGGTTTCGATTCTGGGTCAGTCTAGTGGTATTTGAAGATTCTCAGATATGTCAGCCTCGTGTCGGAATATTGTCATGATGAGCTCACTAACTAGAACTGCGTAAATATCATAGTACTCTAGGTCGTATAGCTACTGGAACATGCATTCTATAGCTCCTACCACCGTACACTACAAAAATTGGTTCTTTCACTCCATAAAGAAGGGGAGGTTAAATTCTTACGAACACAAGCTCACTTACCTGGTTATACATAAGTTACCATGAACTCACGTTAATACATGGGAGAGTCTCCCACAATATACAATTTGGATTCTCGTGTGCGTCACGCAGTAATAAATCCACTATTAGAATTATCTCCATTACCTAAGTTGGATGTATGTCGTGTATGTTGGGTATTCAGTCCGAAAGGTCCGGCTCTATGGTTAAATAGTTAGCGTGCTGGCCTTTGGTCACAGGGGTCCCGGGTTCGATTTCCGGCAGGGCCGAAAATTTTAACCGTAATTGGTTAATTTCGTTGGCATGGGGCTGGGTATATGTGCTGTCTTCATCAACATTTCATCTTCATCACGACGCGCAGGTCGCCTACGGGAGTAACATCAAAAGATCTTCATCTGGCGAGCCGAACTTGTCCTCGGACACTCCCGGCACTAAAAGCCATACGCCATTTCATTTTTTCAGCCCGAAGGCTGGCTTGATCCTCCACAGCTATGCCAAGAGCTGTCATAGGTGGCCTAGGCATCACTGATGACGTGTACTAGGGAAATGAGGAGTGAGGTAGCTTTCCCTTGCTTTCCTCACCGAGCCAGAAGTTGCTCACCTCAGTCTGCCAAGCCCACTGAAATGCACGCACAAACTGACCCTATGAATGAAGTTGGATAATTAAATAAAATTATCGTATGGCCTCAGCTACCGTGTGCAAGCACTTTAGTATGACGCCAATTGGCTGCCTGATCGTCAATTTTGACGTTCCGTTTTACTCTAGGCCTGCTAGATGGTACAGTAAACCGAATCTCTCTTAGGCGTCCATTAATATCATCGTGTAAACACCAAAAGTGTCACCAGAGATCTTTTACATGCCGATATCGTACAGCATGGAGTGTCGAATGGACTTTTTTTTCTACCCTTCAAAAATTCGACTACCTTTGTTGGGTTTGAACCCGCTATGTTGGGATCCGGAGGCCGACACTCTACCACTGATCCACAGAGGCTCGTAGTTGGATACATGAGGAGTGGTGGTGGTGATTATTGTTTTAAGAGGAAGTACAACTGGGCAACCATCCTCTATTAACACTAATCAGAGGGTAAACGTGGAAGGTATCCGACATTTCTAAAAATGAAAATATCGGCCAAAGAAAGACAAGGTCCACGAAGGATGTGAAAAAAAAAATGACTCCCTAGGATTCGCAACCGAATACCGTCGGGGGTCGAAAAGAACAAGAGTTGACCAAAGGAGGTCGGATAGGACAGATGAAAAAGAGGAGCCTGGCACAAGTAAGTGGAAGCAATGCCAGGACTCAGCTAAGGGCCCCGTGGTCGCCAATCCACGCTACTCCAGTTCAGAGTCCCTAAGCCCCCTGATAGTCGCCTCTTACGACAGGCAGGGGATACCGTAGGTGTTATTCTACCACCCCCGCCCACTGGGAGAGATACATGAGGAGAGTTATTAAATAAAAATATTGGCCGAGAAGTGATTGAGTTCATTACGGCACGCACGAGGGAATCGGTGCCAACGTTGTCTTTACCGGTAACTAACTTGTGTCTAGAATTATAAAGAGTTAATATAGCTAATATATTTAATATAGTAAATATAGCTAACGTTACCCAAGAAATTAATGCTAGCAATTTCCAACACCGCTTTCAGTGTTGTTGTAAGCGACATATTGCAGAAAAGCACCAATGGGCATAAAAGTCTGTAAAACCGTGAACTGTCACGACATTGTATGATTTTACATTTTCCTTATTTTACCATTTTAATATAAGTATTGGACTTTTAATATTACTTTTTATATGATCCAACCTTCGGTAATCAGCGCAAGTCTGAAAGACGTTATCAAGATTTGCTTAGTGTTTTCCTACGTCATCCAGGTATGAAACTATTATAAACAATGATACATCAAACTAAACTGATACATAACGTTGCAAAAACACATCGACAGGCATACATGGGTTAACATGTTTAACCATATGCTGCAATTAATGACGTTAAATGACCCAATGCCCAATTTGTCTAACTGTTTGCGGTGCGAAAATTTGTATTACAGGACTACGCGAACAATCTGAAAAAGACCTGAGCTGTTCCCACTTATATCGTGGAGGGTGTGCCTCAACGTGCTCAGTAATGAAGGTGGGGTTGATCGTGACTAGAGTTAGAAACGGTAATAATCAGCAATGTGCGCTGAGAGAATTACGCATGGAGAAGTGGTTCCAAGGAGCCAGAGAAAGCAGAAACAGTGATTGATCGCCGAGTTCTCGGAATGCCAATCATAGGTTCTGTTACAGCAGGCAGCCGTGGTGACAGAATGCAAAGAAAACAACAATAGCATGTTGAAAGAATCTGTCCGACTATGGTCAGTACATGAGAAACGCTACACCCGAAGACCTTATACCGTAGAGGAGACGAAAAAAAAAAAAAACACCCTCGAATTTTCCGTTATAATCGAAGAAATACAATTTTCACATTATAACTGAAGAGACGGAAAATATGTTTAGGACGATCATCGTCGAATATTTCTAGCTCTGGAACTTGTTTCTTCCTGTTTATATTCTACTTTTTTTTTTTTTGCTAGTTGCTTTACGTCGCACCGACACAGATAGGTCTTATGGCGACGATGGGACAGGAAACGCTTAGGAATGGAAGGAAGCGGCCGTGGCCTTAATTAAGGTACAGCCCCAGCATTTGCCTGGTGTGAAAATGGGAAACCACGGAAAACCACCTTCAGGGCTGCCGACAGTGGGGTTCGAACCCACTATCTCCCGGATGCGAGCTCACAACTGCGCGCTCCTAACCGCACGGCCAACTCGCCCGGTATTATAAATAGTTTAATGCTGTCTCGTTTTGGTAGCGTGATAAAATACCGTAAGATCCTCTCACGTGCACATGTCTTTGAGGCTGTACTTGGCGATGTCACATTTTTCACTAGACTTCAGTTCGTTTTTACAACGGCAGCTCGTTCTAACTAAAGTAATGCATTCGGTTTATTCCTGGCGTAGAGCTTTCAGAGTTTGATGTTAATGCTAGGTATACGAAGTTCTCCGTAACTTCAAACCACCATATCTAAGTGTACGAGGTTGTCCTTAGCTCTTCTCATTATCATCACTTTACTCACATTTAGCCTACGGAATTACTGTGTTCCTTCAGGAGTGCAATGACTTGCACAACTTGCTCGATATTTGCAGCTACCATGAGCGTGTCGTCTAGCATGTGGTTCATTTTCCTGTCGCGTACAGAAAATCCACTTTTTAACTTTTCAAGCACCTTTTCATCCATGAATTCTTCACAAACGGTGGTTCGACGAGTGGTCCTGTAAGAAATTTCGCCAATATCTATGACAGTTTTTTTTTCATAGTTTCTTTCAGAGGTGGACACTGGCAAGATCGGCACCAGCAAGTGAGATAATCACATCTCATGCAGTTTACGTTATGTTCCTTGAATGAGCTAAGTCAGTGAGTCCATAGGAATGCTGTTATTCTCAGTGAAGCTCATAACTTTTCATTAAAATAAATGCAGGCATCTCTTTACGACATGCCTTGACATAACGATAAAGCTTATAAACATTACTACTCACCATCCCAAACGTTCCATTAAACAGTTTCTTCTCGGAATCCAGGTATTTATGTAGTATTACACCAGTCAGACATGGCAATGCAACGGTAATTCGATCCGTCGTCAGATGAAGGCACGCCTGGCGTTCGATTACAGTGGATCGCCCTTATGGCAGAAAATCGTTATTTTCGCGGAGTTTCACATTGTTATAATGGTTTTTTTTCATTTCTCCTTCCTGGCATTTTCTCAGTATTTTTTGGATAGGAACGTGGTGTGGATATGGTCCAGTTTTACGACCAGATGCTCTTCCGAATGCCAATCCTATGCGAAACTATACTTTCACTAGTGGTGGTCGGTAATGAGGTTTGCTGTATGTACATGAACACAAGTATAAAGACAAACACAAACACCCAGTTCCCGATCCAGAAGAGTGAATCATACGAATTTAAAGTACTTGACACGGCCGGAAATCGAATCCAAAGCCGTCTGAACCGAAGGTCAGTACGTTAACCATACAGCTAAGGAGCCTTACTTTTGTTTTCTTTAGTATGATAATGAAATCTCACAGAGCTATCAAAGCTACAGTAATCTCAGAAACCTATGAATCTTGATTTCAACATTCGTAATGTCGCAAACTAAATTGATCACCGGCGATATTCTAGATAGATAGATAGATAGATAGATAGATAGACAGACAGACAGATAGATAGATAGATAGATAGATAGATAGATAGATAGATAGATAGATAGATAGATAGACAGATAGAGCGAGAGAGAGAGAGAGAGAGGTATCCAGTAACGGATATGAAGTGAGATGAGTCTCCATAGCGAGCTTTTACGACCGCGGCTTTTCCGAACGTCAAGCTCATCAGAGATGGTGGTGGTGATTATTGTTTAACGAGTAAGTACAACTGTGCAACCATCCTCTTTTAACACTAATCAGAGAGCAATTTGAAGGGATCCGACACATAGAAAAATGAAGGTTCCGGCCAAACAAAGACAAGGGCCACGAAAGACCTGAAAATGAAAAATCCCTACGCCTCGACACCTAACACCGTTGGTGTCGGAAAAGAAGAAGCGTTGGCCAAGGGAGGTCGGATAGGATATATGAAAGTGAGAAGTCTGGCACAAGTAAGTGGAAGCAATACCAGGACTCAGCTGAGAGCCCCGTGGTCACCAACCCATCCATGACAGACAGGGGATACCATGGATGTTTTCTACTGCTGCTCCCACCCACAGGGTCTTCATCAGAAAAGTTAATGAGATGAAATGAAATGAAATGTCGTATGGCTTTTAGTGCCGGGATATCCCAGGACGGGTTCGGCTCGCCAGGTGCAGGTCTTTCTATTTGACTCCCGTAGGCGACCTGCGCGTCGTGATGAGGATGAAATGATGATGAAGACAACACATACACCCAGCCCCTGTGCCATTGGAATTAACCAATTAAGGTTAAATCCCCGACCCGACCGGGAATCGAACCCGGGACCCTCTGAACCGAAGGCCAGTATGCTGACCGTTCAGCCAACGAGTCGGACAATGAGATGAAATTAATGACTTGATATATGATGGTAGGATGGGAGAGGCCGGTGCCGGCACACAGCATTCTCCTGTCTAACAGCGCCAAGGGGTCTGCCCAAGGCTTAACGCCACCATCCGACAGACGAATCATCATCAAGAGCGTCATATGAACACTTCGGAGAGGTTTCGAATTTAATCCAGGATTTTGTCACGCAATGTAGTGATTAGAAATCACCAGCTCTCCTACCCTGCCGGTCAAGATCATGATTAAATTTATTTCCACCAAAGAAACTTGAACGAGCTAACCACGGTGTCAGACTGTATGGACTTGACGATCATAGCCATCAGGCAGCAATATTCTAGAGTACTTTTCTAATACGTAGATTTCACGAACAGGGCTTACGAGCTAAATTGTGCTAATAGATAAATAATTCCTCAGACTGTCATCCCTGGGCAGTCATAAACCAACTGCTGACACATACGATTTATATAAGGTTGTTCCGCACCTGGCCGGTCCCGTGGTGTAGGGGTAGCGTTCCTGCCTCTCACCCCGAGGCCCCGGGTTCGATTCCCGGCCAGGTCAGGGATTTTTATCTGGACCTGAGGGCTGGTTCGAGGTCCACTCAGCCTACGTGATTACAATTGAGGAGCTATCTGACGGTGAGATAGCGGCCCCGGTCTAGAAAGCCAAGAATAACGGCCGAGAGGATTCGTCGTGCGGACCACACGACACCTCGTAATCTGCAGGCTTTCAGGCTGAGCAGCGGTCGCTTGGTAGACCAAGGACCTTCAAGGGCTGTAGTGCCATGGGGTTTGTTCCGCACCTGAAATTTTCGCAGAAGGGAAGTCACGCCATTATTCAAGAAAGAAAAAAAACAAAAACAGTTTCAGCTTTCAAAAGCTCAATATCACTTCATTAGTTGCATACCTGCATTATTAGAACCTTCAACTGACACCTCATTTATTAACACTGGTTGGAAACTCAACGAGGCGTCTCGTCTACAACAGTCCACTTAGCTCTGCCCTGCCAAATCATAAATAGACTGGTTTGTCCAACCCTTGTTCCGGTTGTTCCGGATGATGCGAGATGAATCTGTCGTGGCGGGTTTTTATGACCGTATACCCTTCCTGGCGTCAATCTAATCAGAGGAGTTAATGAGATAAAATGAATGACGTGATATATGATAGTAGGCAGGGAGAGGGTGAAACCCTGTGCCGGCGCATAGCCTACTCCTGTTGAATAGCACCAAGGGGTCTGCTCAAGGCTAACGTACCCATCCGACGGACGAATCACCATCAACAGCGTCATATGCCCTCACTCCATATGAATACTGCGGAGAGGTTTGGAATTTAATCCAGGATTTTGACACGCATTCCAGTAATTAGAAATTGTATACCACCACCTCCCCTACCCTGCCATCCAACATTCTGATGGTGAACATTTTTTCGACCAACGGGACTCGAACCGGCTAACCGTTTAGACTACAACGCCTTAACGATCATAGCCACCATGTGGGCTGCAAACCATAAATAGACTACGAAGCCAAATTTACTGGTTCCATCACAAGCCGCATCTGCTCTTGGCGGTCGTCGGGAAACCACTCGGATACTGATTAAGATTATATTGACGTGGATCATGTGATTTCACACACATTTTTCACAGTGTGTTGTTATTAATGGTCGACAAGCCCTCCTCCGTAGCGTAACAGTTAGTACTATTAGCTGCTGTCGTCGGTGGCCCGAGTTCGATTCCCGGTACTGCCAGAGATTTAAGAATGGCAGGAGGGCTGGCGTATGGTTAAAATGGTACATGCAGCTCATCTGCATGGTGGGTGTGCCTGAAAAGAGCTGCACAACCTCAGGACAAGAATACGAGATTACTTGCTTAATTACTGGTCGACAGACCAATGTTAAGTATTTTGCGTGTAAAATCTGAGAGTCTGTGTGGTTTCCATGTATATTTAAATAGGAGTCACAATTAGGAAATATGTTTTATTTGTTACTTCAACGACGACTGAGAATAATAATTAAACTCTCAACAGACTGAGGTCACTTTCAGACGCGGCAAAGTCGTCTGCTACTCACAGCTTGTTACGAAGTCTGTGACGATCACAGGGACCCTGACGAAACTTAAACTGTTTCCACTTACTGTAGCCAGGTTCCTCTTTTTCGTTTTCCCCGTCTTACCCTCCTTGGTGAATTCTTGTACATTTCCCAACTGGTCGGTATTAAGACTGTTAAAACTAGAAAATAGTTAATGCTTCCGTCTTTCCTTCCTTATCCTCAACCCCATTGTTCTCCCCAGAAATTTGCGTAGGTGCAGGAATGAGTAGCCAAGCAGGGAATACTACGTAAAATATGAATATTATAACATTTCAATTCATTCCCCTCAGGGCATTACCAGTAATATCAGACAGGTAAACACTAACTGTAAAACTGAACTATTTTAGTGTTTTTATCACGAATAAGACAGAATATTTTGAACTTCTAGAATTCTACTGCTCGATCATAATCACGTAACGCCGGGGCTTACCACTTTGCTGCTTTGGAGTGCTATAGGGTTTCTTGATGTATGAGGAATCGAGTGCTCGCATGCGATTCCACGCTGATCGAAACAATGCTTGCGTACGACACTACGTGCTAATCAAATTTAACATTTAAACCCCGTTGTAATAGGTGCAATTATACCGAGAATAATTAAGATGTAGCATTTAAATAAATATTTTTACAGTATTTAAATTTTAATTTGGAGGACCCAATGACTCGAATATGTATTAATATTATGTAACTAGTACATACCTAGGTTTTGTTAGTCGGGCGGACTGTAGAAACAGCAGAGTGGTGCGACCATTAAAACGGTCCCACGGAGAACACAGAACCCGTTTCTCCAATTTGCTTGTTGCTATCGGTTTTTCGTCACACTGAATCGGACAGGTCGTAAGAAAGGGCTAGGACCTGGAAAGATACGTCCGTAGCCTCAATTAAGGTACTACCCGTAAGCCCCAAAATTTGCCTGGTGAGAAAATTGGAAAACACGGAAAATCATCTTCAGAAATGCCGACAGTGGGATTCAAGCCCATAATTTTCCGAATACAAGCTCACATCTACGTGACCCAAACTGCGCAGCCCACTCGCTCTTCCCCTATTTTTTCAAAGGGTCCGACGTCTTACTCCGGCGTGTGATACGAGTGATTAATAAGAAGGTCTGATAATCTCGGTGTTTACTCATGAAGTAACAATCACTACCACTGCCACTACCTTTACTGAACGTATTTTCCAACTCCTCCCCAGTAAAAGATCGACAAAATCAGTCAGTCTGTCTGTCCATGGCCGGTTGAGTGGTGCAGTTGGTCCAGAGCTTGCTTGGTGAGCGGTGAACTGCAGGATCCAAACTCGGCACACTACATGTGCGAAAGAACCTGCAACTGTCTTCCTGACATCTAAATAAGACCTTTATCAGGGTAACATTTTGGACCTTGACATCTCTCTCCAACAACAGTAACTGAAGAGATATTATTATTATTATTATTATTATTATTATTATTATTATTATTATTATTATTATTATTATTATTGAAGATAATGCGTTTGGCCGATTGCACTCCTCCACATCACTTACTTTGAAAAATTCAAAGCACCGACTTTTAAGATTGTACTATAGATTTCTAACCTCTAATGATATTGAAGATCTCAATACGAACTTCAGATTCTCATGAGGGTTTGAACTCGGGAATGAGGAATCGCGAAAACAATCTCTAGATGAGCAGGCCAATGTCTCTTCCATTGCATTTATCCTATCAAACTTGCCGATGGAATTAGGCTCGCGAGGCATAGAAAATACACATTTGCATGCCCTTCATGGCCTTTCACCAGTCCTGCGGTGTACAGGTAGCACGCCTGCTTCTTACCCGGAGACCCCGGGATCGATTGCCAAGCAATGGAAGTATTTTAATTCTGGACTGAGGGGTCAGCCCCGCGAGCTGTCCGATATGAGAAGCAGTGGATCCGATCGCGAAATCCAAGCAATATGGCTGAGAATGTCAGACGGTGACCACATACCTCTCCAATATCTGCTGACCATCTGACTGAGCAGCAGTTGTCATGGATGGCCAAGGCTCATAATCGGTTGTTGCGCCACGGATTTGCCGTATCATGGGCCTTCTCTTTCTTCTACCGATATCATAAGTCTTGAAAGGGCCAAATTCACCAATGATTAGAACTGTGACAGCTTGTAGTTTTACGTCACTATTGATATCTTGATATCCAAAGGATCATCATTATTACGTGAAATACGAATTACTGGGACGTGATTTTTCGTTTCAAAAATCCCATATATATTAGCCAGGATTCGAACCGCGGGCGCATAGTTGCGAAGTCAGTGGCGATGCCACTCCGCTATCACACCCCCGATTAGAATTGTTGGAGGATTATTATCTGATTGTATTTATCCTTGCAACAATAATTACAACTACCACACATATTCCCATAGAATTTGATCTGACCTGTTAACATAGATTTCGGTACACCGGTGCATAATGCGTCCCAAAAGTACAACTGGAATGATGATCCCGTTGCCTTTCTCCCTAAAAATTGATCACGAAAACACGAAGATAAATTAGCTACGAAAATGGATAGTTGGAGTTCGAACAGCCGTCTACTCACTGTAATTCACGGAGCTATGCTCTGTTGCAATATCCCGGAGCTTTGTTTTGATGCAGATAAAAAGACAGTTCGCTAGTCGAGGAAACAGCTGACCTACATCAGCAACCGATCGCGAGAAACACAACGGGCAATGTGACCTGATTCACACAGACACCGATTAGAGAACAAACCGAGATGACTACATTCATACCTGCATTACAACACTTCAAGGTCGTCCAAAATATTCTCAGCGAATTAACTGAATTCCCAACAGCAATAAGCTAACTTCATGTTACAGGAACAATAAACTAAGCTTTTATGTTCTGGAAACTTTCTACTACTGGGAACGCAAAGCAATAATAGGAAAACATAGCAGCAATGCATTCGTTTTCTTCACTCTTTTCTCGTACTGTAATTGATTCACTGGTCATTACAACAAGTTTACGGTGGAATAGAACACACTCTCCTTTAAAGGACGGTAAGCATGCGTTTTCCGCGATGTATTTATTTATTTATTTATTTATTTATTTATTTATTTATTTATTTATACTCCTGTCGAATAACATTCAAGGGATCTGCTCACGGCTTAACGTGTCTGTCCGAGGGACGAATCCCCTTCAAGAGCGTCTATCTACATTGCGGAGAGGTTTGGGATTAAACCCAGGCTTTTAGCATGCGAACTAGTGATTAGAATATTGTATACCACCACCTCATCTACCCTGCCGACCAACATTCTGAAGGTGATTTTTTTTCCACCTACGGGACTGGAACCGTGTCAAGACCACATAGAATTGACGCCTTAATGATCATGGCCACCAGTGTGTTAATTTCCCCACAAAATATATTAAATAAAGAATGTAGTTTAGAATTATACATCCACACATTATGCATCTCTAAAGCGTTGACAAATTGATAACTTTTCCGATATGAACCAGATTCCCTGCATCTATAACGATTCCGAAAAATGATTCTACAAGAATGATTGATACATGAAGGATTTACTGCTCAATGCTCCGATGCAATAAAACATAACAAAACAAGACCGAGCGAGTTGGCCGTGCGGTTAGGGTCGCGCAACTGTGAGTTTGCACTCAGGACATAGTGAGTTCGAACCCCATCGTCAACAGCCCTGAAGATTTTTTTCCGTGGTTTCCCATTTTTACACTAGGCAAATGCTGGGGCTGTACCTTAATATAAGGCCACGGACGCTTCCTTCCCACTCCCAGCACTTTCCTATCCCATTGTCGCAAGAAATCGCGGCATGAACAACCTATTACGGGTCTTGGCCTGCCAAAATGACTGCTGCCCATGAAGGTGACCAGCGAAACACGTTCAGCTGTGACAGTTAGCTTTAATGACCAAGTCCGCTACCTCTCATACTATTCAGCTTTTCAGTTGGTCCCACGAATTTGAGTGAACCCCGTTCCACCATCCAGGCCAGGACTAAAATACTTAAGATGAGCCGGGAATCGAACGCCAGCCTCCATATAAGAGGGAGACACGCTACTCCTACATCATGAGGATGACTGAGGATAGAACAGGAGACAGAAATTCATCCCCGGAATCATCTGTCTGTCACAAAAGGAGATGAAAAGGAATGATCACGGGGACCGTAGATGAGTCTGACATTTCCCCCACTAGCAACACGCTTTTCATTTTCACCTTTCCTATCCGATCTCCCTTCGTCAACTCTTGTTCTCTTTCTACTGTACGATATTAGGTTTGAGGGCAGTTTCAACGTTTACAACAGCTGGTTTAATATTTAACTTCGAAATCCCGGAAACAGTATTGTTTTTCACATGAACTTTTTTTATACAAGATATTTAAAATATATGTTATGATAGGGATCTCAGATGTTTAAAATGAGAAATTGGGACACTTCGTTGCACGTAGGCAAACTTTACGGCATTATGTGGGCTTAAATTTCAATGTTTTGGGTTTATATTAGGCTTATTTTCATTAGATAGCCAACAATCCTTAGAATGGTGTAGGACATGTTTTTATAAAATAAAATTAATGTAATTAGATAATTTTAACTATTTATTTTTAACTTTAGCTAGGAATTTTGAAAGTTGTATATAGGTATTTAATTTTACAAAAATTATGACACCTTACATTAGTGAAGTAAACTCGGTGATACCTTGTCCTCAACATAAACTCGCTCAATGAGAGAATTTCAGCTAGGCAAACTGAATAAGAATGATAAAAACACTTGAATATTTACGCATAAGATATTTCAGCTCCTTTAGGGAAAAGCAGGACTTTTGCGTCCGAGTTAGACTTTGTTCGTGAGTTGGGACGCGATTTCTAAAAACGGGATTGCCCCGGTTAAAATTGGACATCTGGGATACCTGCGTATAGTGTTTCATTTAAGAAAAAGTTCATCTGCCCTATATACCTACTGTACGAGGGAAATCGGTTTCTAATTCCAATATTTGTATCGCCTATTGCGCAATGTGACTTTGTAATTACGCCACGAAAATGAGAAAGAAGCAGGTGAAACCAGTGAATGAGGAAACCATGAAAAGATAGTTCAAAAATAGCCTTCGTGGAATTCATTCACATCCGAAGTCCTATAGACAGTGACCATCCAAGTGAGCATTTACATGTACTGAGTGGTTAGTGGGACGTAAAGCAAATAACATTACTGATAACTGTATTTTTAGTGACATACTACAATACTGCTCAAGTCTCCTAGCTAAAACTGAATAACTTGACAACAGCATTCCTTAAGGTCGAACATTAGTCGATCTTGTCTCTTTGAAGGAGAACATTTCTGCTTATGGAATGCTAGCATACAGGGAAGGGGTTAGAACCGGTAGTACATGATTCCAGTGTGAACCTGTCATCAAATCAATATGTTCAAATCCATCACCGGCACCTGTGAATATTGACTTACAAGTTAGTAGTTTCCTCGCTTTCACACAACGGAAATGCTGGGATTATACATACATTAAGACCAAAATCGAACAGTCATTGCTGTAAAGCCAATAGAAAATCATGCGCTAAGGTGGTAGGACACACCTACCGTTTCTGTAGCGGCCATGGTAAGCACGTTCTTGATCGTCTTCTTCCAATTCAATCTGTTTTGGGCTGCTTCCTTCAGTTGCCCTATCATATTACCAACCTCAGTCGCTTGGCCTCCGCTTCTACTTGGCTGATCCACGTTATTTGCTTGGCTTTTATTTTAAGCTCAGCATCTTTGAACGATAACCCACGTGTGTTATATATTCACTACCGTTTTATCTTCCACATTCTTTCCCATCATCTAATCTATCACAATGTTAAAGAGCAAGGGACTAAAACACAGCCTTGTCAAACTGCTGTGTGGACAGACAAAATCACTGTAGTGCTTCCGTTAGTTTTGACTCTGCAAACAGTTCAGTCAGCGTAGGCACGGATGATGCTCACGATCTTATTTGATATGCCAATTACAAGAATGGCATTCCATATCGAGTTCCTGTAAACGCTATCGAAAGACCACGGTCACTACATATCCAGTCCTAGCCCATTTTTTTTTGTTCCATTTTACAACCGAGAGGACGAAAGTGATCCCAGAGTACAGATTTGGAAGTCGAGTCTTCTCCAAACCAACAGAACCGCGACTCGCTAATTTTATCTTTGATGACCAGATGATTAGTCTTATTTTCTTTCTAAATGCTATTTGTTCAGGGCGTCGACCTATAGATATCTTTTGCCCTTACTTGCACCATATGATATGAACCTGCGTGTAATTGGAATCACGGAAGTGTAGAGTGTTCAATGTGAGGAAAGGAACGTTAAGGACGACACAGACACCCAGTCCCCAGGCCAGGTATATTAATCATTTACAATTAAAAAACCCTGACCCGGCCGGGAATCGAACCTGGGGCCGCCAGGTGACAGGCGGACGCGTTGCCCCCTACAGCGCGGGGTGGACTGACCAGATGATTAGAACATGTTCTAATCTGTGAGTTCCTCCAACGTTCTAAGAGCGATACTCCAATAACTGTACGCACATACCGCATCTGTGCATCGTACATCAGCAGTCACAGATGACCTAGGCATGACTTAAGAGGTGTACTATGGAAATAAAAAGTGAGATACTTTCCCATTTATAAACCGTCAGTTTGGCCTTCAGGCTGATGATTTTTATTTTCAACAAGTACCATTTTAAGCTGTCTGGGCACTACCAATCCGGGCAGTGATATCATTTAAGGCTGAGACCAGGGAACCCAAAAATATGAAACAGTTTACTAATCGTACAACAGGTCCCGATCTGTGCAGACACGCTTGGTCTTTTCTGGCATTATCATTAGGCCCGGTTGCCGTAATCCGTTCTTAATATCCTTCAGCGGAGTCAGAGCTGCTGCCTCTGAATCTTCCATTACAATTAAATCGTCAGCATAATTAGAATCTTTGAATGATAGCCCAATTACGCTACATGTTACTCCCGTTTTACCTTCCATATTCTCGCCCATAATCTATCAGAATATTACAGAACATGGGATTAAGAACACAGCCTTGTCAAACTGCTGTATGGACAGACAAAGTCAGTGTGGTGCTTCCGCTAACTTTAACTCTGCAAACAGTACAATCAGAGCAGGCACGGAAGATGTTCACGATCTTATTCAGTATACCAATTACAAGCATGGCATTCCATATCAAGTTCCTGTGAACGCTATCAAAAGACCATGGTCTTTCTTGTTCCATCATCGCCGAAAAACTCACACATTCAGCGCGACATTAAAAAAGTAATGTATTAACACAACTGATTCTCAACTCACCAACATAACTCTTTAGCTAATTTTTTAGGTAGTTTCACTTCAGAATGGGCATCGTCTAGGACCCTCACAAAGAGCCAGATTTTACAAGGTTAAGAGTACATAGCAACTTGTGTGGCCCACTAAACTACACCGCTGTGCAGCTGGGAGGTCGGTTATGATCTTGTATGTAACACAATGGGACGGTGTCATACAGAGCAACTGGAAATAATAAAGGAGGCATTGTTGTTCACCCACATTTAACAGGATTACAAGGTCTCGGTATAACGTAATGTGTGTGCCGTATTTGCTCTGGCTAGAGCAGGGATTTAGAAATGGCGACCCGCGAGTGCTTTAAAAAATATGTTTTAAGATATCTCAAGAGAATTTGCAAAAAATATTTCATAGCTCGTTCAAAATGTATTAATTTTATAGCCAACTTAGAACCAATCCATTCGTTATTATTATTTCCTGTTTTTAAGTATTTACTCGGTTTGAATAGATTTTTTTTTTTATTTTAAAAATTAAAATCCAAACTTCGGCGGAAAATGAGTCCCCACAAATGCCAGTGCTGGGCCTTAACCGTTATAAAAATGGCTAGGGGATACACACCAATTCTTGAACTCTATGCCAACTTCACTGTGGACATTGTAGGCAACGTGGCATGCCATGAATACCAAGAAATACTTGAATTGTCGTTTGTGTAAGAAGCGGTTTCAGTTCTTCGTTCTTCTCTCATTGGTAGTACTGACTGGTACACAGTGTCGTACATTCAAAGAAATTTTCAGTGAAGTACTCCTGGACGCTGGGATTTTAGGCTCTTACACAACTCTATACCATTGTTCCCTTCACACTACTCCTACCAAATTGTCCACCTTTAAATTTGATTTTGACTACATTACCACTTTCAGTTTACCTTTAGGTATTTTCCTTTCACTTTTTTGTCATTCGTCAAATAATTCAAACGGATTACATTGTTGGGTGCTCTTCTTCCAAAATCAATTGTCCTGGGTATCATAGTGTTTATGTTTAATTTCATTCTTTTATGCAATTGTAAAATCGTACGTTATGCAACAAGCTTATAATGGCAATACTTAAGAGACAAGTGTGTTTATAAACCAAGCGAAGCGAGTTTTTTTATTTCCATACTCGTGTCTTAATTACCATTACATGCGAGTTGCATACGACTGCTTATGCTCGACGATAATTATAATTCTATTTTTTTAACTATTCATAAATTTGTGTCGAGATGTCGCTTGACAGTTGAGTTTACTGAACAGAGCGCAGAGCACATGCGTTGGGTTATTGCTTTTCCGTGAGTGGATCAGAGACCTTGACAATGTCATATGTTTTCAAAGCTTTGACAGAAGCTTTATTTCGAATACAAATTGTGTATTGTACAGTTGGTAAAGTGAATTTGCGGGAATGTGCCCTGTGGTTGTGGAATACTGGAAGTAGAAGGTACATTGATGTTTCTTTTTATTTATTTACTCAAGAAAGGACACCTGAGCCGAGGCTCTTATGGCGCAATACAAGATTAAATATTGGCAGAGTTACAAAATATTGACAATACAATAATAGCTTATTTCTAAATACGTTACAGTCTCACAAATATAAATACAATATATAATAACACTGTACATTACTTCGTTGTAAGATTTACTGCTCATTTTCTTTTGTCCATTGATTATTTATTTTTTGTTTAAATTTTGAAATTGTTGTTGCCTGTTGTATATGTTTTGGAAGAGCATTGTACACCTTCGCAGAGTAGTGCCATAAGGAGTTACAACCATACTTACTAGATTTTACAAATTCGGTATGGACTCTCTTTGCTCCTCGAGTGTTATATGAGTGTATGTCAGAATTTGTAATACAGATAGTGTTTGTATGAACCAATTTGTGCTTAATTTTATATACTATTATAGCTGAAGCTCTATCACGTAACATGTGGAGTGGTAGAAGTCTGTATTTCTTAAACGAATAATCTGTAGGTGTTAAGGGTGGTATATTAAAAAGTACTTTTAGTGTTCTTTTTTGTAAAATGGCAACTTTCTCAAAGAGTTCCTTATTGCAACATCCCCAAACATGTGTGTCCGACATGTTTGATTTTGGAAACAAGTATGAAGATAGTGCGTTGAGCGCAGGTGCGATGCTATCCTTACCTAATTGGTCAAATAGTTGTATCATAATATCATAGTATCTGAACTCTGATTGGTGGAGAACCTGTATCATAATGAAACGTGAACTATAATGAGCCTCATTAAGACTCAGTTTTCTGGCATATCATATTTATATTTCAGCATTGTCCAGCATAATAGTGTTTTAAGCAATTAAAATTATTAAACTATACATATTATTTCATACAGGTAGCTCTGTTCTATTTGCGGAATTTTATAAATATTAGCCTATTATTAAAGTGCGGCCCGCGATCTTGCCTAAGGTTTCCAATGTGACCCTCGAGCCCTTACAAATTGGAAACCCCTGGGCTAGAGCCTTCAACGTACCAAATATGTACAAGTATTCACGCAGCTCACCCCTTCAAATAAAATTATATAGGTTCTACATTTGTCAATACGAATAAGATACATTACAGCGTGTCCGCTTTGAAACGAGGATTACCAATAAACTAGCGCTAAAAGAGGGCACGCGGAGCATTTAGAAATTAGAAATGCCAACAATCATACGTTCAGCTGTTTTCGTAGACATGAACGTATTTTCGACTTTCATGTGCCTGATCGGAGATGAAACGGTATATGTAATCCTGCAGATTGTCACATGACCAACGTCTCAACTTCTTATCTGTACAGAGTAGCTTCTATGACTGAATTCGCTGCTTCCTATCATACGTATTCGGAGATAGGTGGTTTGGGTAGTGCCGATACCGGTGCGCCTTTGCTGTCCTCTATCGGCTTGTATGTGAGTTTGTGTGTTTACGTACGTACTTTTAAACAGTTTTAGGAAGTTTTAATAGTTTCAGGATGTGTTTGAATAGTGTTGTTTGAGATTAATTGATAGTTACCCTCGATCGTATTGTCCGTTGACCAGACTGGCATAGCGACCAATACGACTCGATACGTGGCAAGCCTGAATGGTCGCCCATTCAGGTACTAACCACGCCCAATGTTGCTTTTGGGATTGCAGCGGGACTGATGTAAGACAGCTCTTCAGTCGACCTCGCCATATAGCAACCCTCAGGCCAGGATTGAAGTTCTCGCATGAACTATCATTTTCTTCTTTTTTTAATGTTTGCTTTACGTCGCACAGAAAGGGATAGGTCTTATGGCGACGGTGGAATAGGAAAGACCTAGGAATGGGAAGGAAATGGCTGTGGCCTTACTGAACTGGCATTTGCTCCCTGGCTTATGTCTGTCCATTCATGCCATTCATGGACCGTATGTACAGTATTACACTGTGTTCGCTTGGAAACGAAGATTGTCAATACACTAGCACTAAAACAGGCCATGAGGAACATTTAGAAACTGCAGTGTTAAACATAATAATAATAATAATAATAATAATAATAATAATAATAATAATAATAAAAAAAACGGCCATTCCAGTTGTTAAAACTTCTTGTCGTATTTAAACCCTCTTAAATATCACTGGCTTCAGCCGGCATCGAACTACTGTAGCAGGGTTTTCTTAAAAGAAAAAGATCAACGACTATACAGATTGAGCTACTGAAGCTACATGTCTGTCTGTTAGGTCATCAGCCCAGAGGCTGGATGGATCCTCAAATAGCACCACCAAAGGCTATGCAGTTATAGGGAAACTGTAAAAACCAATGGCAGAGCCCAAATGAGGCGTTCTAGGCAAGATGAGGAGTGAGGTAGTTTGCCGTTGCTTTCCTCACTGGGCCAGAAGGTGTCACTGCAGCACGGCTGATGCAATGAGCAACACCTTTCATAACACTCAGACACTAGTTGTGCTCCAAATGTCATTACTCAGCACCACCCATACCCCTGCAGCTTCCATACTGTCACAGTCATGGATGAGACTGGGACTTCTGTGGAAGCTACACTTTGCTCTGGCCTGTGCCAAGAGACGAACACAAAAATACTGCATCCATCAAGAAATGGCAACGGGCGGCTGAAGCTACATATATCCATATAATTATAAGCTGCTGATTCTTTTCTTTGACGAATTATACCTGACTGTTCTTTGCACTAATCTACAGGGTGTCCGACTCGTTGGCTGAACGGTCAGCGTCCTGGCCTTCGGTTCAGAGGGTCCCGGGTTTGATTCCAGGCCGGGTCGGGATTTTAACCTTAATTGGTTAAATTCCACTGGCACGGGGGCTGGGTGTATGTGTTGTCTTCATCATCATTTCATCCTCATCACGACGCGCAGGTTGCCTACGGGTGTCAAATAGAAAGACCTTCACCTGGCGAGCCGAACCCGTCCTGGGATATCCCGGCACTAAAAGCCATACGACATTTCATTTCATCTACAGGGTGGGGAGTGATACCCGATTGACATAGTCACCAGCTTCTCGCCAAGGCGGCCGCACTTCGAATGCATGCGAGATTTTTGGGACGCATAGTCACGCCTCTGCTGTTCGGATTCTATTTAAAACTGGAGGTAGAGCGATGGCCTCCTGAGCCTCACTTGTCAGGTTCGAACGTGGCTCAGTCCGGTGGTATTTGAAGACGCTCAAATACGTCAGCCTCGTGTCGGTAAGTTTACTGGACGGTAAAAGAACTTCTGTGGGACTACATTCCGACACTTCCGCGTCTCTGAAAACCGTAAAAGTAGTTAGTGGGACGTAAAAACCATTAACATTATTAAAACGGGAAGGCCCGTGGCTGTGATCACCAAATCAACAGTCAGGTAAAAATACAAGCTTGGTTGCTTTCTTCCTTTCAATGATCTACTGTGAAGATAAAAGAGACGGAAAGAATCGCAGTCTAAATCGAAGAGGCCAAGTTGGTGAGTGGCCCTCAATAGAATAAATCTTATGTCTCATCAGAGCTCTGAAAAGATGCAACAAAGGGAAGTCTCGCGAAAGAATATTGTGTGCTGGTTAACTCGCGTTTTCTTTTGCTTTTTTACAGTCTGCTTTATGTCGCACCAACACAGATAGGTCATATGGCGACGGTGGGATAGGAAAGGGCTAGGAGTGCGAAGGAAGCGGATGTGGCCTTAATTAAGGTAGAGCCCCAGCATTTGCCACGTGTGAAAATGGGAAACCACGGAAAACCATATATCTTAAGCCGATGCAGCGGGTGAGTCGAGAACTATGAACATAATTAACAACAGCTGCCATGAAGAAAGATAAGATCTACATTCATTTTCAACTTCATTCAACATTAACTCTTAACTAATAATTTAGGCCTACCGTAATTAAACAGAACGGCCGCCTGCGGGCAATCTGCCCTCCCACCTCTTCGACGACTTTTCGCTGCCTTTCCCTATAGCTGGCAATTTAGAAGACTGTTCGTTCATTTTGAATTGGATCAACGAAATAAGCAGGGGGTTTGGCTTTTACACTTGAAAATAGAAAGTGATTTTGCTTTACGTCCCACCGACACAGATAGGTCTTATGGCGATGATGAGTTAGGAAAGGGCTGGGAGTGGAAAAGAAGCGACCGTGGCCTTAATTTAGATACAGCCCCATCATTTGCCTGGTGTGAAAATGGGAAACCACGCAAAACCAATTTCAGCTCGCGTGGTGGCCACGATCGTTAAGGAGTTGAAGTCTAAACGGTCTGACAACGAGGTTAGCCGGTTCGAGTCCCGCTGGTCGAAAAAATGTTCACCATCAGAATGTTGGCCGGTAGGGTAGGGGAGGTGGTGGTATACCATTTCTAATCACCAGATTGCGTGCCAAAAGCCTGGATTAAATTCCAAACCTCTCCGCAGTGCTCATATGGAGTGAGGGCATATGACGCTGTTGATGGTGATTCGTCTGTCGGAGGGGATGTTAAGTCTTGAGCAGACCCCTTGGAGCTTTTCGACATGAGTAGGCTACGTGCCGGCACCGGGCTTCACCCTCTCCCTTCCTAGTATCGTACATCACGTCATTCATTTCATCTCATTAACTCGTGTGATGAGGTTGATGTCAGAAAGGGCACCCAGTCATAAGAACCCGCCACGACAGATTCAGCTCACGTCACCTCATACCTGACCCTGTAGAGAAACGGGACAAGGGTTGGACAAACACACGGAAAACCAGTTTCAGGGCTGCCGACAGTGGGGTTCGAGCCCACTCTCTCCCAAATGCAAGCTCACAGCTGCCCGATCCTAACCGCACTGCCAACTCGCTCGGTAGGCTTTGAAATAAACATCCAGAAAACAAAATTCATGCTTATCAGCATACAGAAAATAAATAACGTGATCATCATGGACAGAAATACCATTTCAAGTTCTTAGGTTGCCAGCTAACGAAAGAATAGGTTGCAGATATACAAAACAAAACTAGAATCAGCATCCACTTTCTGAAATATTGTTTGTAAATGTGACTTCAGATCCGAAACATGATGGCTTACTACTGTATTAGTGCTCCTTTGCAATGTCGGGAAATCATACGAAGTCCTAACCGTCACAAAATGCAGGAGTGCGGCCTATACTAGGGAGCGTGGGCTAACGACCACGGGGTCCTCAGCTGAGCCCTGGCAGTGCTTACTCTTACTTGTGCCAGTCTCCTCACTTCCATCTATCCTATCCGACCACTATGGTATCAGGTTCACGAGGCCTAGGGAGTCTTTCATTTTCACGCCTTTCATAGCCCGAGTCTTTCTCTGGCCGATGTCTTCATTTTTCGAGATGTCAATCAATCAATACCGATCTGCATTTAGGGCAGTCGCCCAGGTGGCAGATTCCCTATCTGTTGCTTTCCTAGCCTTTTCCTAAATGATTTCAAAGAAATTGGAAATTTATTGAACATCTCCCTTGGTAAGTTATTCCAATCCCTAACTCCCCTTCCTATAAATGAATATTTGCCCCAGTTTGTCCTCTTGAATTCCAACTTTATCTTCATATTGTGATCTTTCCTACTTTTATAAACGCCATTCAAACTTATTCGTCTACTAATGTCATTCTACGCCATCTCTCCGCTGACAGCTCGGAACATACCACTTAGTCGAGCTGCTCTTCTTCTTTCTCTCAATTCTTCCCAACCCAAACACTGCAACATTTTTGTAACGCTACTCTTTTGTCAGAAATCACCCAGAACAAATCGAGCTGCTTTTCTTTGGATTTTTTCCAGTTCTTGAATCAGGTAATCCTGGTGAGGGTCCCTTACACTGGAACCATACTCTAGTTGGAGTCTTACCAGAGACTTATATGGACTCTCCTTTACATCCTTACTACAACCCCTAAACACCCTCATAACCATGTGCAGAGATCTGTACCCTTTATTTACAATCCCATTTATGTGATTACCCCAATGAAGATCTTTCCTTATATTAACACCTAGATACTTACAATGATCCCCAAAAGGAACTTTCACCCCATCAACGCAGTAATTAAAACTGAGAGGACTTTTCCTATTTGTGAAACTCACAACCTGACTTTTAACCCCGTTTATCAACATACCATTGCCTGCTGTCCATCTCACAACATTTTCGAGGTCACGTTGCAGTTGCTCACAATCTCGTAACTTATTTATCACTCTATAGAGAATAACATCATCCGCAAAAAGCCTTACCTCCGATTCCACTCCTTTACTCATATCATTTATATACACTGACTGACAGAGCAAATGCAACACCAAGAAGAAGTGGTCAGAACTTTATGCCAATTGCAGGGTAGACTGACGTCACTGAGGTATGCTCATGATGTGAAATGCGCCGCTGTGCTGCGCACGTAGCGAACGATAAATGGGACACGGCGTTGGCGAATGGCCCACTTCGTACCGTGATTTCTCAGCCGACAGTCATTGTAGAACGTGTTGCCGTGTGCCACAGTACACGTGCATAGCTAAGAATGCCAGGCCGCCGTCAACGGAGGCATTTCCAGCAGACAGACGACTTTACGAGGGGTATGGTGATCGGGCTGAGAAGGGCAGGTTGGTCGCTTCGTCAAATCGCAGCCGATACCCATAGGGATGTGTCCACGGTGCAGCGCCTGTGGCGAAGATGGTTGGCGCAGGGACATGTGGCAAGTGCGAGGGGTCCAGGCGTAGCCCGAGTGACGTCAGCACGCGAGGATCGGCACATCCGCCGCCAAGCGGTAGCAGCCCCGCACGCCACGTCAACCGCCATTCTTCAGCATGTGCAAGACACCCTGGCTGTTCCAATATCGACCAGAACAATTTCCCGTCGATTGGTTGAAGGAGGCCTGCACTCCCGGCGTCCGCTCAGAAGACTACCATTGACTCCACAGCATAGACGTGCACGCCTGGCATGGTGCCGGGCTAGAGCGACTTGGATGAGGGAATGGCGGAACGTCGTGTTCTCCGATGAGTCACGCTTCTGTTCTGTCAGTGATAGTCACCGCAGACGAGTGTGGCGTCGGCGTGGAGAAAGGTCAAATCCGGCAGTAACTGTGGAGCGCCCTACCGCTAGACAACGCGGCATCATGGTTTGGGGCGCTATTGCGTATGATTCCACGTCAGCTCTAGTGCGTATTCAAGGCACGTTAAATGCCCACCGCTACGTGCAGCATGTGCTGCGGCCGGTGGCACTCCCGTACCTTCAGGGGCTGCCCAATGCTCAGTTTCAGCAGGATAATGCCCGCCCACACACTGCTCGCATCTCCCAACAGGCTCTACGAGGTGTACAGATGCTTCCGTGGCCAGCGTACTCTCCGGATCTCTCACCAATCGAACACGATCTCATTGGACGCCGTTTGCAAGCTCTGCCCCAGCCTCGTACAGACGACCAACTGTGGCAAATGGTTGACAGAGAATGGAGAACCATCCCTCAGGACACCATCCGTACTCTTATTGACTCTGTACCTCGACGTGTTTCTGCGTGCATCGCCGCTCGCGGTGGTCCTACATCCTACTGAGTCGATGCCGTGCGCATTGTGTAACCTGCATATCGGTTTGAAATAAACATCAGTTATTCGTCCGTGCCGTCTCTGTTTTTTCCCCAACTTTCATCCCTTTCGAACCACTCCTTCTTGGTGTTGCATTTGCTCTGTCAGTCAGTGTATATAAGAAAACATAAAGGTCCGATAATACTGCCTTGAGGAATTCCCCTCTTAATTATTACAGGGTCAGATAAAGCTTCACCTACTCTAATTCTCTGAGATCTGTTTCCTAGAAATACAGCAACCCATTCAGTCACTCTTTTGTCTAGTCCAATTGCACTCATTTTTGCCAGTAGTCTCCCATGATCCACCCTATCAAATGCTTTAGACAGGTCAATTGCGATACAGTCCATCTGACCTCCAGAATCCAAGATCCCTTTCATTTTCCCCTGGCTGATTATTAATAGAGGATGATTTCCCAGTTGTACTTCCTATCACCACCACCACTGCTACGTGTAGAACGTCCGGCAATAGTTCAACATCCATAAATAGGAAGAATGAATCCATTACTGTCACCAACATTCTGTGACAAGAATGCACACGAAAAAGAAGAAGAGAAAGGAAAAGAATTGTTTCACGAATAAATGCTCCGGTCAGAAAAATGGCAGTTATAGCAAAAAGGTAGAATCAATCCTCCAAGAACAAAGAGGAGAATAATTTATTGGTTGTAGATCCTGCCATCCGCTCGATGGTCCACCTAGACAGAGGCCAATAAATAAATACAATTATAATGAATGGAAGGACAGTTCAATATCGAAATGAGGGGTCAATACTCAATATCTGGCAGATGATACTCCAGCTATCAGTGATCCCACGGCCAATGAATGCAACGCCAGAACACGCCGTCCAACATCCCGAAGTTTTCACAAAACAGGATTACATAGAAAATTATCTTCCATATTAATAATGATACTTAGAACATGCGAATCATGAGTATTTGACGAAAGAGAATACAATTTTATCTGATAATATTTCAATGGCTTAGTACAATTTTTGCGAATAGTATTCCATATTAATTATCCTGCATATTCTACAGTGGTTCAACATCCATTGTGTGGCAACCTTGATCCTTTCCTATTATTAACCCAGGCAGGTAACTTAATTACGGCCACGGACGGTACTCTCCCGGTTCCTTCAGCTCTATACAGCTTTCACCTTATAATGCATGAATCCATTAGTCCTAGAAATTCATATAATCTAGTCACAGTTACCAGTCATGTAATACCTTCTAGATTCACCAATACGATTACAAAGGACGTGCAATATATCGAAAATTAAGTCCCCAGAAGGGAATCATAATTTTAATTTCACCGACTGCGTATGTTGATGTATTCAAACTCTTGAGGCTTTTCCAATCGCGAATTTACCAGTGTTTCATTTAATTAAACGCTAACAACAGGCATTTATAAAAGTTGAGTTATATACCTCCCTCAGAGCACTGTCGCTGCTTTGCCTTCCTGCAAAAGAGGCCTGCGGTGGTGTTTCAACGGCACATTACCCGCCAGCGTCTCGGAAAGGTGTGACAATCCAACCGACGACAGCTGCCACAATGGGGACAAACGCTGGTAATTTCACGATTGAAAATGCCTCAAGAGCCTGAATATTTTAATGTGGAATACAGTTTCGAAAAAAAAAAAAAACTCTGTACTAGTTTGAGTAAGGCACTGCTCCCTCTTTCTTATGCCAGGCTCCTTTCCTTCAGCTTTTCTATTCGAGCGTCCTCGGTCAATTCTTATCCTCGTTTGATCCCTATGGTATTAGGCTTATGAGGTCAAGCAGATGCCATCATATTTAAAAGGCTAGAACCTCGGTTTTATTCTATGATTACAATTAAAAGGGCAGATAATCTGGTTACTTTGCCTTATAAAACTAATTTTAATACCACCAAGACCACTACATAACCTACAACTTTACAATAGTTGGCAGCAGTGTCATATTACTAAAAGTAAGGGGACTGTGGGTTGGTAGTACCTCAACCATACAACTATCTGGTACTTCTTCTTGAGCTACAGAAATGGTTTCTGGAACACTGTATTTGTCAGAATGTTGAAGTTTAGCATAATTTGTTAAGCATTTGTTTCCCACGTTCAAAATAGCAAGAAGGAAACCTAGCACAGTCAGTTAGCATTTAACGAAACATAACGCGAGACGCGATTTTCTGTCACTTTAAAGAAAGGCTGTCAAGGTCATAATTCTCCCACTCTGGAGTCCCTTGACCAAAAGTAACCGAAGAGATGTTTTTAACATAATATAGCACTATTATTATAATTGGTATGGACATTCATTTTAGGAACTAATAATAATACTATAATAGAAATAGAGAGAGAGAGAGAGAGAGAGAGAGAGAGAGAGAGAGAGTGTGTACAACAAACTTATGATATCTATTATTTATTATATTTTATTTATTATAGACGAAAGTGACAACAAACACAGTAGATGGAGACCGATAAAGGGTTATGTAAGTGCAATTGTGTGAGAAAGTAAGTTATGTCTGCCGAACTGTGTGAAGTATGGAAATAATGCATTATTCGTACAATTAATGAGCTGAACTCCTTCAAGAAGCACCTCATTATCTTCGTCATGGAAAAATGCTCCTTTGTCCACACTTTAGAAGTGAACTGCGTTAAGTTTGCTAATCCTAGGTGACGTAAGCCTTGTGAAGTTGGTACGTGCAACAATGGCTAACTAATGAGTATTCAGTGGCAGTAAGCAGCAGAAAAAAAAGTTAACAGTGAATCATCAGGCCGCTCTTCTTCTGTCCATTGTCATTATACGAAGTAATACTGAATCATTTCCCGAGCCTCTTCTCCTGACCATCTATCGCCAGTTCATTAGTTTCTTTCGACACGCACAGTACAGAGTAATTTAGAATGAAATCCCGGAAACACACCATCGAAATATTCTGGTCATGCAGCATGTAAATCGAACTCGAGAATTTATAAGTGCCGTGGTACTATCTAACCACTGGATGCAATTGGGATGTGTCAGATCATAAAATAAAATAAGAAAAAGTATCGAATCGAGCTGGCCACCCAACAAGTGTATTTAGTTACGTACATTCCTGGGTCCTTAGGTTACAAGGCAGTTTTCAGTTATAGTCTAAACATGGAGCTGATAAACATGTTCCCAATTTCTGAACTACATCAACAAGAACATGTAATTTTGGAGCAACAAATGCTCTAACTTTTCTGTCTATGTTAATCTTTAATCATGACTCCCACTTTCCCTCTGCGTTTGTCTGCACAGAAATTTTATTATTTATCTGGAACGAGCTGGAAAATATCTGGAATTGGCGCAAGAGGATGCTGGATTTAGGGTCCACATACGTGTGGGAAGTCTGCGACTAAATTTGAGGAAACTCAATGTTTAGTTTTCTCTGCACTCAGGAGGTGGTGGTTTCGAATCTCGAACCCCTGCGGATGCTTTTCTGTGGTTATACCTATAATAACAACAACAGGGTAGTGCTTGTGCTGTACGTTTTTTTTTTTTTACGGCCGAGGTCACTAGCATCCCATCTTCACGAAGACGAAAACATTCGAAGTGTTAGTACGACAATAAACCACTTGTAAATAATAATAATAATAATAATAATAATAATAATAATCATAATAATAATAATAATAATAATAATAATAATCGCAACATTTGTAGTCCTCTATATAAATAAAATTATAATGTTGTTTGTAGCAGACATAAATATTTTGCCAAATACTTCGTTTTCATCTCGAGTTAGGCATATAAAATTCGTGAGGTGAGGACCAGAGGGTTCTACCTACATATTTTTTAGATTTTGATTTTTTCATTAGGAAATTGTGCTGGGGGATATATACCAACATTATCCATGACAGCATCATCCGTAACATTTACCGTCTCGAGTCACTGAGCAGGTAAATTTGGTTCTACGTCAAGAAGAATATGATACTAGTGAAACTGAGTGTAACTTTTCACCAGAAAGAAAACTACGAAATGCTGTAAGAATATGGAGATAAGTACAGTAGTATTAAAACAAACTTTATTAATAACTGGCATGCGTCCTTGATGTGCTTACTGTTACTTAGTGTAATGTAATTCTGGTTTATTTAATAACTCAAACAACGTTTCAGTACAGCAATGCACCGTATCTGCAGGTATAGCATATTTTGTGCAGATGACCTGTTCAGAGTGTACTTTAGGACAACCCACGGTATTGAGAAGTGGGAAAAAAAGTCAAGATACCGAAGAGTATAACCAACAGGACTGACAGCAATCAGCGACAGAACTTAGTACCAAGCAAGAGTTTCTATATCAGAGAAGAAAATTTCTAAGGAGAAGACTGCAGGCTCCATTCCATGATGAAATAGATGCCCACAGTTTATGTAGACTTCCAAAATCAATTTTGAAATGAAGGACCTTATGACTAACATCTTATGTACATTTCAGAGCTAAAAGGTTCTCCCTGCATGCAAACTTCGCAAAAGATTTAAAATAACTTTCTCTGTGTAATTGTTAAATGCGTTATTAATTCATTAAAGCAGAAACTTGTAACATCATTTTGAAACACTTCGCAAACAGTTGGCTTCAATACTTAATACTACTGTATATGCAATTCCAAACTTCAAACATATCTTCTGAAAATTTAAAGTTAGATAGAATCCCCCAGTTCTCAACTCACGAAATGTCGAACGTAGGTTCAGATAAATTTTTGTCCATCTGTGTAAATTTTTGTTTGTTTGTTTGCTTATTTATCTGTTACATGTGGGAAAACAGCCGAACAGAATTTTTCAACACTCGGTACTTAAGGTCACGAATAACCGAGTTGTACACTAGACTATTTCTATTATATGATAAGTACACAGTGGGTAGCGATATTACGGGAACGGAAACGGGAAATGACAAATATCTCTGTTAATATTAGCTCTGTCGAAAAAAACTGTATAAAAATAAGTCGTGTAAAATATAATTATCGATCTTTTACGCTCGATATGTTTTTTTGCCCCACGGAGAATAATGACGGAGATATTAAAGTATTTGACTTCGTTAGAGGTTTCCTATCCTCAAACTCGTGCGATCGAATATCACCGCAGTCGGTGGACATTTCAGAGAAACTAAAGACTCGTGTACGCAGATTTACTATCACGTTTTCTGTGCTATATTTTGGCACTCAGTAATTTTGTCAAAATAACAGTAGCTTAAGGAACGTTCAGAACGTCTTCCATTTTCTCCGATTTAAAACGACCATCACCATTACCATGTCCATCTAACAAAGTGAGAGAGAGAGAGAGAGAGAGAGAGAGAGATTTTTTTTTTGTGCGAGGACTGTGCTCTACAAAAAGGCCCTATGTCCCTATCCCAATATTATTCAGCAGATGAAATGGGATGGTGTACTGCTGCGGCATACGCGGAGTGTAAAGAAACCTTAGGAATATAGTCCTCATGTAGAGAGAAGAATACAAGCTTATAACAACATGGGTCCAAAAATGAATCATTACCGAGTTACCACACTAGGCACTCCAACAGAGCTTACTGTTACAGCTGCATTTGTTAACATGAGTCATGAGTAATTTTGCACTGAATAAATCTCTAACGCCTACTGGGACACACTGTTGACTCGGGGTCGATGACCTTAGATGTTAGGCCCCTTTAAACAATAAGCATCATCATCAATCAAGCATCACACTGTTGACATGTCATATGAAATGTTCAAACTGTCCACCTCCTCTGTGAACCCAGACCTCTGCTCGTCTTCGCACTGAGTTCCCAATACGCCTGTTGTAGTGCGCACTGTTTGACAGGAAGCCACAATACTAGCTCGTAGATTTGATGTGTCCACAACATAGACGAATACACTGAAGACCTTAAGTACCCCATTAAAAAAGGTCAAGTAGATTTAAGTCAGAAAAGCGTGGGAGGCAAAGCAATTGGTCCACATCGATGAATCCTGCGCTCAACACAAACATGTATTAAGGGTGCCTGGAGGCGCACAGACTGAAATGTGTTGGAGCACCACTATGCGTTAAACTTAAAACAAATCTATCAGATAAGTCTACTAATTGTCGGAACTGCGGGAATCATCATTTGTGGGTATTCAGGTCAACGCCAATTTATCCGTGACACGATTGTACACGTAACAAATATAGGAAGTATCTTAGAACGAATTCCAGCAAGTCGGAGTCCACTACCTTTGCACCAAGCCTCTCCGGAGGCCACACGCCATTATTATTATTATTATTATTATTATTATTATTATTATTATTATTATTATTATTATTATTATCAGCAAATAACTCAACAATAACTACAGTATGTATTTTAGGACCTGTACTGTAAATAATTATATATAATATTCTCTCTATATGAAGAAGCCATTTGTGAAGTTTCGTTACACCTGTAGGAGACGTAGAGCGGATAATCAAGGAGGCAGTGACTATCATGCTACTTTCGGTACCAGTGGGTCTATGTCACCTTCCGTATTTATTCTGTTTATTCTGTTCAAAACGGCGGTTAATCAGAATGCGTACCCTGACCATATACATGTTCAATCAACATTACGTCTCGTGTCCAAAGTCTTAAAATAAAGCTCAGGACTGCAATCAGCACGATCCAATAACCATTTGGTTGTCCTGACGGGAGGGCTACTAAACCCGCGTGCAGGTATGCAGTAACACAGAACTGCAGAACAATAATTAGTGCTAGTGGATAGGTAAGTAGGTCAAGGCGTGTGAACGCAATGTCGCCACCAAATATGGTCATTGTATGACCGAGTGAGCATACACCAGGCTTGAATACATCTCAGGCAGGCGCTAGTTCAGTGATATATTCTAGTCATGGAATAAAAATCCCGTCATGGTCCATTCATACCAAGATCTTAAAACTTAATTAGTTACCGGTATGAAAAATGGTTAATTTACATTAAAGCCTTCTTTCTATTTTATCTCCAATTTCGAATTTTGTTTGCAGTAAATAATTCGAACGACCTAAACGTACGTATTTTGATAAAATCCGGTTTTCCTTGACTGCATGGTCAGGGTCATGGCCTTTGGCTCATAGGGTCCTAGGTTCGATTCTCGCCTGGGTCAGGGTTTGTAGCCGAGTCTGGTTTACTCCTCTGACTCTGGGACTGGGTGTCTGTGTTTGTCTCAATACACACACTACCAATCAGCATAGAAACAAACAATAGTATATACATTCCTCCACACAGGATCGGCGCTAGGAAGGGTGTCCGACAGTAAAACACCAAATCCACATGAGCTACACAGATCACCCGGGCCCACCAGAGTGTGAGAAACGCAGCTGAAGAAGATTTTTAATATGTAGTCGAATTACTTTAACTGTATAGCGGAAGTCCAGTTCTCATCTTTGTTACTGCTGCTTCATGTACTGTGAATATCTTGCTCGTTTGCTCGTTTCGATCGTCAGCCTCGTGTACATCATGCCTGTGAAATTTTATCACTTGTGGGTATATCTATACTGAACAGCTGGGGGGCGAGGGTTGGCGACCATGCCCTTTATATTATGGTGCAATTCTGACGTTCACCTGGAGTTGCAGCACAGAAACATGGAAAACTACGCCTGGATTGGCTGGAAGGTGATTTTAACCCACTTTTCTGCTTAATTGTGTTGCGTGAGACTGAGCGCATCTGTTCCAACTCCTCAACACATAGCAGAGCCGGGAATCAAACTCATGACAGTTGCATGGAGAAGTTTCATTTTATCTAAGGAGCAATTACGATACTGACCAGCCTCCTTTGGCTCGATCAATCGAAACTCAACCGGCCGGATGTCAGATAGGAAAGATGAAATTGAGGAGACTGGCACAAGAGGAAGAAATCTAGATTCAGTGAAGGGCTCCAATGTCGTGCGCCTCGTTTCTAATATGTAACTAAACTTGTAAATTTCAACCTCAAATTATGTAGGATGATATATCTGACCCAACCGTATTATGCATCTAGAGAAGCTGCTGATCTCACTAAACGCCATGCATACATTGACCCAATTTCAATGACAAGCACAGTCTAGTTATAGCAGACTCAATGGAGTGATGGAGGGAGGTACACAACACAGCACATCACAATGTTGATCATTTCCCGACCGTCCAAACAGCGCAGTTGGTTGCTTTAATGCTCCTAATGCGGTCCCTACTTGCAAATGAGTCTTCCTTATCTGTTGGTTCTGATGCTCGGATAAGGCACGGCATTGCACAGCACACTGCACCCCAATGCTTTAATAAAGCTGGATTTATACTAAAAGAAGTCAGCACTTTCAAGGAGCGCCAGCGAATTACCTGAACATGCAGAAAGAAAAAGAGGAAAAGGGGGGGTTCCAAACAAAAGGAAGCAGTTCTTATTAGTAACAGCAGCCAAGCTGCCTACGAGGCCCAGCTGCAGCAATTGATTTCGTGTATCAATCTACCATGAGGGAAATTTAAACATTGCATTTCCCTCTTATTTTAGATAACGACACGTAAATATAAGTTTTAAAAACTGTGAACACATTAAAGACAAAAATTCTTACTCTATTTACAGTGACGTAGCCTAGCTGCTTACGAAACCCATCTGCAACGACTCAATACATATTTCAACAATCAATATTGTCAGTAGTTTGGTCAGAATTTTTAAAAACTGGATTTTTTGTGTGCCGGTCACGTCAAGAATAAGATGGAAATGCAATGTTTATATTTCTGTTATGTATGGTCCGGCTCCATGGCTAAATGGTTAGCATGCTGGCTTTAGGTCACAGCGGTCCCTGATTCGATTCCCGGCAGGGTCGAGAATTTTAACCATAATCGATTAATTCTGCTGGCAAGGGGGCTGGGTGTGTGTGTGTCGTCTCCATAATCATTTCATCCTCATCATGACGCGTAGGTCATCTACGGGCGTCAAATCAAAAAAGCTGCACCTAGCGAACCAAACTTATCCTCGAACACTCGCGGCACTAAAAGTCATTTTTTCATTTTTTTGTTATGTATGTATGTATACTGTACGTACGTATGTGCCGAGTTGAGTAGCTCACGCGGTAGAGCGCTGACCTTCTGAGCCCAACATGGCAGGTTCCTGCGGGACAACATTCCGGCACCTCGGCGTCTCCGAAAATCATAAAAATGTAGTTTGTGAGACAACAATAACATTATTATTATTATTATTATTATTATTATTATTATTATTATTATTATTATTATTATTATGTGTGCGGATCACGAGAAAACAGCAGAAAAGAATTTAATGTAAATCGGTCTTTAACGTAAGGGGAGAAGGTGACTACTGTATAATCTAGGTTAGCCTAAAAATAATTGTATTCATGGTGGATATAATAGTTTAGGAAAAGGACTAAAAATGAATTCTCGATTATCTCCGTTATCAGTTGCATAGGTGGCAATGGGAAATACGAGGGAGTAAGCCAGCAGTAGACATAAATTCTTAGTTAACTGTCCAGTCCTTCCACATCCTGCTCAGCTTGGTGGCGTCTGCCCTGCCGACGGCTGTTCTCTTCTTAATTTCGTCGGAATATCCTCCACTATCAGAAATCATGGAGCTCAATCAGACAAATTTCTGGATGACCTCGAAAAGCTACACTCTGGGCTCGCTGGCTTTCTGTTTGTCGACAATCATCAACTCTATCTTCCTTCTACTGATTTCCTAGCTAATAAACATCAGCTTCTCGATGATGATATGTACGTAGTTCCTGTGCATTAGCAGCCAGAATCAGTGTCGGCGTACCTCAGGTTGCTGATCAATCTGATCATCTTACCCCTGACAGTCCTCGAGCACTTTTCTCATTATGTAATCGATATATATATATATATATAGAATGGTGAGACATCTAGCACAATTGGAGTAGACTATCTGCTGTACTCGTCGTCGATAAATTGATGATCCAAGATGGAAAAGGGTGCAAGTGCCGAAATCCGACAAAACTTTTTTCTTTCTAATAATGGAATGTTTTAGCCTTGCCGCATATGGTGGTAACCTGTGCATGTGTCCGATGTCATTAGTTTAGTTGGTAGGAAGTTCAATAAGTAGAGCCACAGTCCAATGTGCCCAGCTGAGTTTGGTGGGGAAGGATGAATGTGCCAGCGTCTCGCGCTGCAATTCTTCTGTGCTGTCCATTGTGTCAGTGTGCTATCACTCATGTATTTTCTCATTTCTGAACCATTTAATTAAATAAATTAAATTTATAGAAGATAAATATTGTTATGTACTTATATAAAATGTATTGGATGTAGTGTACTTGCACTTCAAAGCCGTAGATAATCATTAATTCTTGGTTTCCTTTCGTAGAGGAGGGTGAAAGTGCCATTGTGCTCGGGAATTCTATTATTGGCGTTTTCTGAAAAACATATTTCTGTCACTTTCATCCTCTTCCATCTTTGGTCTTCAATTATGTTGATGAGATGAAGGTAATTTGTTTTCATAAATAGCTTCAGTTGGAGACTACCATATCTCAAATTTCAAAGCAACGCCAAACGTTCTCTGCAAAGGATGTTTTATGCTTTTCAGTAAATTATACGGAGATAATAAATAAAGCCAATTCAATGGTTCAAATGTGAATTCTAAAGCACTGCTGATCAGTCAAGTAACAATGAAATAATGGTTAAATCTACATGAGACTCTTTTTCTAAATTTCACGGCTTAATGACGGACGAGAATCGAATCCACACCATTTTGAAGTTAAAAACCTAGTGCACCTTCAGCACCTCAGATACGCAGCCCCTATCAGTATCACAAGGAGATTAAAACTTTTTTTTTGTATTCCTTAAAGCAACAATCGCTACAGTCAGATGCTAAATTACAGTGACCTACCTTCGATGTCCCTACGTTAAAAGTTGACCAGCACACTTCCCTAGTCTTCACGATCTAGCACTGCTTGTAGGTTTACTATTAGCCTTGACTAGTAGTTTATGATAAAACGCGACGGTACTTCATGTTTCTGGAATAATATTTCCTAGCCTACGTGGTCCAACCTGACACAGCTCTCACCCACTCACGCTAATATTAATATGGTTCAAGCTATATACATCTTCGGCAGACAGGACTTTTGTTCCCTTGAGTGACATCATTCTCCACTCTGGCTCTCATGTAGGCTAAAGGCCATCACAGCCGCGGGAAATTAATGCCCACCTTCCTTCTCAACCATGTGGTGTAAGATGAATACATTAAGAAAGCCATGGAAGAAAAGTAAAACGGTTCGGTCTTAGGCTAAGATAACTATCCTTAGTTTACTTCCCCCCGACCATCCTAGTATAAGGTGTCTTCCAACTAGCGGTCAGTTCTCGTGACGGTCAGTTCGTAGACCGGACACGTAGCTACTTGGGGAGAGTCCGATTAATGGGGTAGCTCACCCATCGGTCAACTGGGGAAAGTCAGATTAATTTAACAGTTGGATTTTAAAACCATGTGAAACGGCTTACAGTTAGCGCCAGCCAGGACTGCGTGGCCTTTTACAATAATGTTACATACTTGAAGTATTGAAATGTTGTCATCCTCTCTGGTTTGTGACTTCGCTTTTTTCACATCCAAAGCAGTTTCGTCGGATATGTACTGGTGATCGGTAACTTTGATCACGTCATCTTTCAAGCTTGTAACCATGCTTTCATTGCCTCGCACTGCACCATTAGGCCTACTCTCATACAAACAAAGCCATGGCACTTAAAATTCAATTAATTTCACTTTATTTCTGTGTACAATACCCATGACCCCCACACATACACATATATATGCCCTACACAGTTTTTGAAAAAAAAATCCTGTTTGTTTTACGTCGCGCCGACACAGATCTTATGGCGACGATGGGATAGGAAAGACCTAGGAATAGGAAGAAAGCGGCCGTGGCCTTAATTAAGGTACAGCCCCAGCATTTGCCTGGTGTGAAAGTGGGAAACCACGGAAAACCATCTCCAGGCCTGCTGACCGTGGGGTTCGAACCCACTATCTCCTGGATGCAAGTTCATAGCTGCGCGCTCCTATCCGTACGGCCAACTCGCCCGGTTACACAGTTTCACAAAACTCCATTGCAGACCCCTTGTACCTAACACAGGTGAGTAGTAAATGAGGACAAGTTATATTTCCATGTCCGAAAATGTAACTCCGAGAGGGGAATTGTGTGTCACCGCCTAATATTTGCGTGTACCTTACCTGCAATAATCCATGAGGCATGAACAACACCCTCCTCTCAGAATGTAAAGGTTGATCGACTCATGAACTCTAGGTCAAAGCCAAGAATTGCACATTGTCGATCAGTCAGTGCACCATTCCATTCCATGAACAGACCCATGTATGCACCCTACCAATAAAAGGGTTACGCATTCCAAAATTTACAACGATGTGTTCTACGATCCAATTAACACACAGTATCAGTCAACGAGGGGGTTTAACTTTTTCATCCAAATTTTCCAAACGCGTCTCCTTAGCAAGGGGTGCTTGAAGTGGGTAAAGCAGAAGGGAGCGAGTTCACAGATCTCTGATTTCCCTTGCCAACTAACTACTACAAATTACAGTAAATAGTCCATAATCAATCACACATTTGTCATTGCAGTGCATGTGTGCGTCAGGCTTCTCCAGCCGGCGGTACCTGGAGCTTCATCACCTGGTAGGTTTTAACGTTGTATCCAAAAATCATTTTAAAAAAGAGAAGAATTATATACTTCAAAGGTTGGTAAAAAAACTGTACAAAATTTGGTAACGATGGTTAGACGAGGAAATATTAAAATTAAACGAACAACGGTGAACAATTTACATGAAAGAACTTGTGTATATACCACGTCTGATGCCATGCAATTCACCAGTAATATAAAATAATCCTGAAGTATGTACAATTTAAACGTCATGGGCTGAGCAGCCCTATATCTAAGAATATTAAGTTTCGAAGCTTTGAAATCAGAGAAATTTCGACATAAGTGCTATTAAGACAGAAGAGGGAATATTTTCTACATTTTAAATAAAAACAAAGTAGTCTGCCAAAATTTATCGTATACACTTTCAGAATATTCTAAGCCTACAGATTTTTAATTTCAATATCTAATTAGGAAATATATAGTTTTGTCTAAAGTCAAAAGCATTTTGTTTTAGCGGGAAGAGAGAAATAATGTGTTGATGAAAAAATGAGAAGCTAAAACTGATGGCACTCTCTTCAACAATTAATTACTGATAAGGTAGATTTTTTTTTTGGTACGGCAACGAATAAGTCCGAAATGTGTCCGACAAGTAACTACATACTATCGAGTAAAGCTCTGAGGAAACATTTACTGTGCAGTATCTAAGATAAGTTTAGTTATGTTTCCGCGAACATTTTGAAACAAGGTGTAACAGTTATATGCATTCATGTTCACAAAAAACAGATCACCTTGAAAGACTAGAGATAGAAAGTTCATATTCGCAGGACATGTTCATTAGTATGTTCTGCAGAAACTATTAGCATTTGTCACCTAGTTTCAGCATGTGTCCTGCTGCCTAGGAGGCACTGGGTCCTCCATGGGCACTATGAACTTGTTCCATGAGTGATGGCATCGGCGCGCATAAGGCGCGAATGGCGTCCTGGGGTATAGCCCTCCATGCTGCACTCACCTGCTTCCACGGTTCATCTTTGGTGGTTGGCATTGGATCACAGCGCCGCATCCGTCGTTTCACCATATCCCACACATTTTCGATTGGGGACAAGTCTGGTGATCGGGCGGGCCAGAACACCAGTCTAACATCCTGTGACAACAAAAAGGCACGTGTTCGTGCAGCAACATGTGGTCGCGCATTGTTCTGCTAAAATATGGCGTCTGGGGTGTCGTGCAGAAAGGGTATGGCTACGGGTCGCAGGATGTCATTTACGTAGGTCAAACTGGCCACAGTGCCCTGGACACGCACCAACTGTGATTTGTGGTTGTACCCAATAGCACCTCACACCATAAGGCCTTGAGTTGGTGCTGTATGTCTTTTGCGATTGAGTCAGTATGATGCCTTCCCCTCCTCCCCCCCTGTCTGCGGCGATCCAAAATGCGGCCACAATTTTCAAACAAACAGAACATGGATTCGTCCGAAAACACTATCTGCTGACATTCCTGTCCCTAGTGACGTCGTTCCATACACTATTCCAGCCTAGCACGTTTATGCACATTAGTCAAAAGTAGGCGGAGAAGTGGACGACGCGCGGGTAACCCAGATCGTAATAAACGGCGATGGACTGTCACTCTTCATAGTATACGATGTGTTACACTGTTCCACTGTTGCGCCAGAGCCGAGGACGACGCAGATCTGTCCTGCAATGCTATTCGGACGAGAATCTTCTCGGGGGGTGGTCTGTGCGGTGCGACCCAACCCATCTCGTCGTGTTCTACGGCCTTCTGTGAACCATTCTGTACACACACGTTGCACTGCCGAACCACTTCGTCCCTCACGAGCAGCAAATCCCGGATGGATGTATCACATTCCCTCATGCCAATAATGCGCCCTCTTTCAAACTCCCTCATTTGACGGCACGGTTCTCGCATTCGTCCGCGAGGCATCCTGCACGTCTGCTCAAGTCACACTGATCCATTACCTTCGGTTTATAGCGACAACAAAAGCCGCAGGCAAATTTTACCAGTCGGTGGTGGTGTGCCGAGATATCGATGTGGATCTTGAACCTCAGGGCCGACATTGTTCAAATGCTAATCATTTCTTCAGAACATACTAATGCACACGTCCTGTGCATATTAACTTTCTATCTCTAGTAATTCAAGGTGTTCTGGTCTTTTAGGAACATGAGTGTAATATTCGAAAAAGTGATAACAGTGATGGAATTTAAAAGTCGGGCAGATCATAAATTCTGTCACAGTAGCATGTGAAATAATAATAATAATAATAATAATAATAATAATAATAATTTAAGACACCTGGACGTCGGAATCATGCCAAGCAAGATATTTTTTTGAAGTGTCGGAAATCAATTACACCGAGTTGTCGCATTTATACGTTACATGCATTCTTGTGTTATTTTTGCTGGTTTCAAAAACCCAATTTCAGTATGGATAAGTTTCTGATTAAAAGGAGAAAATCTGAAGATGAGTGAGTGGCAAAATCTAACAGTAACAAAAGTGAGAACCAATTGATATCATGTGCGTAAGTACTGAAAGCAGTAAAGAGGGAAACAAAAGGGACAACATTGTGAGACTGCTGTTCCTTGAACAGGACATGCGTGTTTGTCCGCAATTCCAACATGAATTATTTTTGAAGTTTCTAAATAACCACTGAAATCGCTCATCGAAAGGCGCAAGCCAACAAATTCCCTGCCAAACAAATATATCTAAAACTTATGAAAAGTTTTATTGTTCCTTCCTAAAAATAAATTTTGCGCGAAATTATTTTATTTCAATTATACTGTTATCAGCAATGTCATAACCGAGCGGACTGGCTATGGAGCCAAGCTCTGCATCCGGAAGACCCGTGGGTTCAAGCCCCACCGTCGGCTGTCCTGAGAATGGTTTTCTGTGGTTTACTATTTCTTCACATGCAAATGCCGGGACAATTCCTATTCATGGGCCACAGTCGATTCATCCTACCTACTTACCAAATTCCATTCACCACCATTCATTTCATCTGCATTACCTCCTCAACTAAGGTCGGTGACAGGAAGGGGATGCGGCTGTAAAACATGGGAAGCAATTTCGCCTCACATCATCCCCGACCCCGTATCAGGAAAAGGAAACAAAATTTTCGCCCAAAAATACGAACATCAATAATGCGAATTTCTAAATTATGTTCAGACGCTGGCGACTTTTTAGGGAACGCTAAAGACAATTCAATGTTTGACCTTTCTTCCCTCCAGACTCGCCATCCAAAAATCCATGCTGGGAGTAGCCTAACTGATACGAAATGGTACGGCGATGGCCTAAAGGGAAAATGGTACTTTTTTTTTTGTTTGCTAGGGGCTTTACGTCGCACCGACACAGATAGGTCTTATGGCGACGATGGGATAGGAAAGGCCTAGGAGTTGGAAGGAAGCGGCCGTGATCTTAATTAAGGTACAGCCCCAGCATTTGCCTGGTGTGAAAATGGGAAACCACGGAAAACCATTTTCAGGGCTGCCGATAGTGGGATTCGAACCTACTATCTCCCGGATGCAAGCTGACAGCCGCGCGCTTCTACGCGCATGGCCAACTCGCCCGGTGAAAATGGTACTGTACTAGCTGTAGTTCGGGGTGAAATTTGAATGGAATGAGGAATAGACAAACGAGAGGTTTTGTTACCTTTCTTAATGCGACCCCGGATGAGTTTGGAATTTCTTCAGCTTCCCAGGGTCAAGTTCCTCTCGTTCATCTCTCCTATCCTACTACCCCTGTGAAGACGTAGCATGTCTGCCTCTTGCCCAGAGGCCCCGGGTTCGATTCCCGGCTAGGTCAGGGATTTTTACCTGGATTCGAGGGCTGGTTCAGGGCCGCTCTACCTACGTGATAAGAACTGAGGAGTCATATGACGGTGAGATAGCGGCCCCTGTCTAGAAAGCCAAACAGAACGGCCGAGAGTATTCGTCATTCTCACCATACGGCATCTCGTAATCTGCAGGCCTTCGTGCTGAGCAGCGGTCGCTTAGTAAGCCACGGGCCCTACAGACTCTTGCGCCATGGGGTTCGGTGTTTTGTCCAACTGCCCTTGCTCTACTCCCGTTCTCTTCAGACTAAGATATCATTAGATTTGCGATATATACGGGGTCTTATTCCTGCGTTTCGTAGCCCTGTCCTTTCATATTCCGGTATTTCATGGTCCTAACTTTTCTACCCGACACCTAAATTATTTTAAAGATGCAATCTCTATTTCATCTTGAGATTACGAGTGCTTAATAAACCTGCCGTTTTCCTCTGAAACAACAACCACCAGGATTAGAACGCGCAGAGTATTAAATAGGGCGATGTACCAACAAAGGTTCGAATCAAATCTATGGTCTCGAGTATTAAAAAAAAACTAGTCGCAGAAAACTGACAGTCAATATCAACTACATTCCCAACATGCTATCTACAGTGTTTTGTTGACTTCCTCGAAATATCATATCGTAAAACTCCTCTATTAAGAAGCGCTAGAATGCTGCAATGTTGTCCTGAAGAACGGTTCTTCAACGTCCTCGTATACCTACAGACATAGGTCCCTTAAATATCCAAAACTCGTCGGGATTCGATCTCTACCCATGAGGGTGGAAAGCATGAGGCTATGCAGCGGTCCTTCATATGAAAGACACAATACCTTCTGTGAAGTAATTTATGGCATAATATGGGCAGGAAATAATTATTATACGAAATCAAACATACGAAGGTCATCATGAATACGTAAAGCCAGAAGATCGTTCTCAGCGTGCTCGAGTTACGTAAGTCAACAGAACATCATTCATAATGTCGATCGCGGCCTTGGAAATCACGCACCTGTAGTTGAGTCCAGCTCGGCTATGTACTTCAGAACAAGGCTTTTAACACAATTTATCGCTTTCATAACAGCTTTACATTAAAGTGCAATTTAACTTTCAAACAGCAACAATATTTCAGAACGGTCAATGAAAATACAAATTATACTCGGGTGCTCCTATTAACGTACATACATTCAGACGGAATTTATTGCCCTCGTGATAACCCTTGTCATTTATCACAGAGAAATTGCTTTAATGATATCTCAGTTATATAGCCTAAGAGAGAAGCTACAAAACAACTATATATTAATAATAACGCCAGCAACATTTCTGGCAAAGAGCCATTATCCAAGACTGACTGTTCTACTCCTTCCTTTTGTAGCGAAGAGACAAAACACCCGGCGTGGAAAGGCTACCATTGCTCGAAATCTTGGTCAAGATTTCCGTTATAGTACTTAAGGACACGTTTATAATCGGATTATTTTCATATCTTTCAATTTGATGAAAAATACGCTTTGGATTAAGTGGTGAACTCTTTTTCAATTCGCTTTACGACGCACCATCACACATAGGTCTTACGGCGATGATGGGATAGGAAAGGGTGGAGGGTGGAAAGGAAACAGCCGTGGCCTTAATTAAGGTACAGCCCCAGCATTCGCCTGGCGTAAAGAGGGGAAACCACGGAAAACCATCCTCAGGGCTGCCGACCATGGGGTTCGAACTATTTCCAGAATGCAAGCTCACAGCTGCGCGCAGGGGAGTAACGAATCTGATAAGGGCCCGCCTGCCAATGTAAAAATTTGGGCCCCGTGAAATAAAAAGTAAAACGTATAAATACATTTAATTATAGCAGACAGAAGCAATGTAATATATTATCAGGTTATACAAATGAAGGGATTAATAATTATTTTAAGATTGTTAAAAACAATATTTAATAGATTTTATCTGATTGCCTCCGTGTTCGTATTTAACTTTAATTGGGAAGACTTGGGGGAAAGGAGAGAAGCTGCTCGACTACGTGGTATGTTCCAAGCTGTCAGTGAAGAGATGGCGTGGAATGACATCAGTAGACGAATAAGTTTGAGTGGTGTCTTTAAAAGTAGGAAAGATCATCATATGAAGATAAAGTTGAAATTCAAAAGGACAAATTGGGGCAAATATTCGTTTATAGGGAGTTAAGGATTGGAATAACTTACCAAGGGAGATTTACAATACATTTCCAATTTCTTTGCAATCATTTTAATAAAGGCTAGGAAAACAACAGATAGGGAATCTGCCACCTGCACGACTGTCCTAAATGTAGATTAGTAGTGATTGATTGATTGATTGATTGACTGATTGATTGATTATACTTTGCAGCCCATACAGCAGTCCCAGTTATAATAATTTATTCGATTACAGCGCAGAAATGAAATGACATGAAATGAAATGAAATGACGTATGGCTTGTAGTGCCGGCAGTGTCCGAGGACAAGTTCGGTTCGCCAGATGCAGGTCTTTTGATTTGACTCCAGCAGGCGACCTGCACGTCGTGATGAGGATGAACTGATGATGAAGACGACACATACACCCAGCCCCCGTGCCAGCGAAATTAACCAATTATAGTTAAAATTCCCGACCCTGCCGGGAATCGAACCCGGGACTCCTGTGACCAAAGGCCAGCACGCTATCCATTTAGCCATGGAGCCGGACTACAGCGCAGAAAAATATACTTACAAATTCATATACAACAACTTTCAAACATAGTTCGAAAAATATAAAACCGCACAACTAATACGCCTAATCTGTTATTAACTTCGTGCAAAGAGAGTTCGTTCGAAACTGGGTTGACTGATTGTTATTACACCCACTTTACTGTACATTGGCACTGTTGTCGAATACACGCTTGATAGAAGTTAAATGCTCAACAAATTTTGTGCATAATACGATCTCAGATACACTACACATCAAGAAAATATCTTTTTCTGACTAAAATGTAGTATTATGGTATCAATTTTGTATTGCTATAATTACTGTTTTAAAAAATACTTTGGTACAGGTGTTTCGTGAAGAGCGTGTCACGGTGTTGAGAGAAACGGTAAGAGCAAGCATTGTTTACAGGTGTGTAGTGTACTCTGAACACAATAACTGCTGCTAGATTTTTTTTTTTTTTTTGTTTTTGCTAGTTGTTTTACGTCGCACCGACACAGATAGGTCTTACGGCGACGATGGGACAGGAAATGGCTAGGAGTGGGAAGGAAGAGGCCGTGGCCTTAATTAAGGTACAGCCCCAGCATTTGCCTGGTGTGAAAATGGGAAACCACGGAAAACCATTTACAGGGCTGCCGACAGTGGGGTTCGAACCTACTATCTCCCGAATACTGGATACTGGCCGCACTTAAGCGACTGCAGCTATCGAGCTCGGTGTTGCTAGATTCAATCAAGTGACAATTCCTCTACGAAAAACGGTAAAAACAAATCATTTCGACTGATTTTACAAAACTGCCCTTTTGCGAGGAGTCTGCGCGGCCCCTTAAAGATCCATGTCCGCCTGCATTGCAGGCCCTAACGTTACGTCCCTGGCTGCGCGTCCCTAACCGCGCAGCCACTTGTTCGGGGGCGCAGTTTTGATGGGGTGCTGTATGATAAAATATGGCCATAAAAAGAAAGGGTAAAGTATACAAAGCGGCTGCTCGGACAGCCAGAACTCCGGGCGGTTAAGAAAACACGTGCACAATAAGTTCACAATACTGAGAAGCATATGCTGTGTTGGTCACGAGGAATCTTACTGAAAGACCAAGGAACGAGAATGTGCGGGGAAATATCATGGTCGCACTCATTACTGTTCAGCTGACGGAAACAACGCGCTTATGGTCATACAGTACATCACGCCGACTAGAAGATTTTCTAAGCAATGATCTATTATGTAGCAAAGGAGAACGGAGAACACTTAAAACTACATTGCCCAGAAAGATACGAAGAGGTTGGGACTAGAAGAAGACGACAGAACATTGGACAAAAAACATAGGCGCCTCACGATAAAAAAAAAAAGCTGACCCCGGTTCACCGAGGCAAAGCGTAGAAGAATAAGGTAATTTCTTGAAAAACATGACTGGGAGAAGGTCATCCTTTCGAACTGCCGAATTTATGTCCCCGTATTTAAGAAATCAACGGCAAGAGTTTTTAATCAAACTTGAACTGAATTACAATTAAGCGACATTCATGGTGTGAATAAGATTCGAGAGTTTATTTTATTTACGGAATTTTTAAGGAAAAAGATAGCAAAACCAGTTCGATGTTTATTTCTGAGCAGGGTGTTGGTATGTTGTCTTGTTCAGTAGCTTCCTTTAATTATTTTGAAATTACGCACTGAAAATTTCAATACCATCGAATCATAGTTTCTGACATATACAATGAATTTGTCGAATACTGAAATTTGTGACTATTGTAATTCCGTATGAATATAGTCTCACGATTAAATATAGAATTACCTAGCTGAATAGCTGCAATCTCATAAGTGCGGCCAGTATTCAGTATTCGGGGGATAGTGGGTTCGAACCCCAGTGTCGGCAGCCCTGAAGATGGTTTTCCGTGGTTTCCCATTTTCGCACTAGGCAAATGCTGGGGCTGTACCTTAATTAAGGCCACGGCCACGGCCGCTCCGTTCCCACCCCTACCCCTTTCCTGTCCCATCGTCGGCATAAGACCTATCTGTGTCGATGCAATGTAAAACAACTTGTAAAAAAAAACCTCATAATTACATATCAGTAATGTTTGCTATGACAATACTACCACCTACAGTGATTTTCTCTCTCATAAACTACTGAAATACAGCCTTCTATGCCATTTGACTTCATTTCGAAATCAAACGTCAAACGAGAAATAAATTTAATCTTTTAGTTATACTATATAACTCAGTAAACATATGAAAAGCTACAACAAATTAAACAGAAAAGTTTAACATTTCAAAATAAAAAAATAAAATAGGCCTATAGATATTTAGCGTCCGAACCCCATTTAACCCATGAGCACAATGATATTGGCTACTGGGAATCTACATATTTAAAACAAAAAGCTATAGTCCTATCGTATGACAGCCCACTTGCGGTTTCTACTAAACCAATTTACGTAATATTAAAAAAATTACATACATTCGCTTATAGATGACAATTCTTATAGGCCTGCTTTTAATAACTCTATGGAATACGCAAATTTACTGTCTGCAGACGGTGTGTACAGTGTTCATGATGAATTACATTGCATTAATCGATTATTTCCTGATCATTTAACTAGAGTATACGGAAACGATAACATACGTTTTGGCGACGGTACTACATAGGAATTACATTTTTCAGACAATCTTGATGCAGAGCATTACTAAGTTGCAGAATGTTGTACCACAGCGATTTTTTTTTTTATAAAACTCAGCAAACTTCAAAGCCCAATATTCCGAGGAATAGGAATACTATTCAAGGAAGAGGTAAGAAAAGAAAAATGCCCACCAATCGCAGTGAAGGAACCAACAAACGCAAACACGAGGAAGAAAAGCCTTTTACAATACAAAATATGTGCACTATTTCCGATACATTTTTGAATTTGATGTCATTTAGTTTTTTTTTTTTACAATTTGCTTTACGACGTACCGACACAGATAGATCTTATGGCGACGATGGGATAGAAAAGGCCTAGGAGTGAGAAGGAAGCGGCCAGGGCCTTAATTAAGTTACAGCCCTAAGATTTACCTGGTGTGAAAATGGGAAACGACGGAAAACCATCTTCAGAGCTGCTGACAATGGGGTTCGAACCCACAATCTCCCGGATGCAAGCTCACAGCTGCGCGCCCCTAACCGCACGGCCAACTCGCCCGGTGTCATTTAGTTTAGGTAGTTTAGATAACGAAAGCAATTATTGTTCTGCACGACACTTTCTATGTGAGAGAACATCAGCAGGCTATTTTAACCTGTGTTGTTGCAACAATAAAATAAAACTCCATTCCATATTTCTATTCATAGAAATTGATGTTACCAAGTAGCATGGATAGGCTTTGCCGTTAATAAATTTACCTATTTATAACAGAAACATTCGACAGTCTGTACCACGCGAGATCTACCAGACTGATTTTAATGATCGCTAAACATGGCAGATTAACCATCAGTCCGTTTCTTGCCGATTTTTTACTATTCCAATTATGAACTCCGTGTTTAAATCTCGCCAAGATTCTGTGCACTTGGAACGTCCACTCTGAGTGCAGTTTGGCGGCAAACATAGGAACTAATTTCCTCAGTTGTTACTCAGAATCAACTTCACGCCGCCAGATACCAATCTTCTTTTTTCCCTTTAAACGACGACAGTTTCCCATTCACCTACCATTTTTCATGACTATAAACAAGAAACAAGGACAGATTTTAGATCGTGTAGGTATTTATTTGTCCCGACCTGTATTTAGTCACGGTCAGTTGTGTGTTGCTATGTCCCGAGTGGTATCAACGGGGAACTTTTAAGCGCAAATTCTTCTTCAAAAGTTATGGCACTCGTAATGTTGTGATGACGAGGTCTTTTAAGATGAGGGATCACTGATATTTTTTGCATTCCTCGTTTTGCGGGCATTATAAGCGCCCGTACAAGAGACAATGTTAACGAACATCGAAGTCCCGATTTCTGTTTACTGCACGAACTACTCACCCCATAGTGAAGAGTAATACGCAATAAGGTCCACCAACTTAGGTTTCAGTATTGACACGTACCAGAGAAAAAGTGTTCGTGCAACTCAACAAAAACCCACGATAAGCACACATATTATTTGCACCGGAATGTATGTATGTATGTATGTTTAGTCCTCAGCCCGAAGGCTGGTTGGATCCTCAACAGCTCTGCCGTCAGCTGTCATAGATGGCCTCGGCATCACTGAAGAGGCGTACTAGGGAAATGAGGAGTGAGGTAGTTTCCCGTTGCTTTCATCACCGAGCCAGAGGTTGCTATTACATATCAGTCTGCCAAGTTCACTGAAATGCATACACCAACCAACCCTATGAGCAATATTTTCATGCCATTCATAGCAGGGACTGGCTGCAGAAGGAATGGCATTACTAGCATCACTCATACCTTAGTCCCTTTCATTTTGTCAAAGCCAAGGATAAAGCTGAGACAGATCAATGAAAGTAACAAAATTGCTCTAGTCCATACCAGAAGACATAGTGCACTGTAAACACTAGGTCCGCCAGCAAAGACACTGCACCGCAATATACTGTAGTAATTCTAAATAAAGCTGGAGAGAGAATGTCAGTCCCTACAGTCTATTTAACATCACGCGATAGGAGAGAGAATGCCAGTCCCTACAGTCTATTTAACATCACGCGATAGGAGAGAGAATGCCAGTCCCTACAGTCTATTTAACATCACGCGATAGGAGAGAGAATGCCAGTCCCTACAGTCTATTTAACATCACGCGATAGGAGAAAGAATGCCAGTCCCTACAGTCTATTTAACATCACGCGATAGGAGAGAGAATGCCAGTCCCTACAGTCTATTTAACATCACCCGATAGGAGAGAGAATGCCAGTCCCTACAGTCTATTTAACATCACGCGATAGGAGAGAGAATGCCAGTCCCTACAGTCTATTTAACATCACGCGATAGGAGAGAGAATGCCAGTCCCTACAGTCTATTTAACATCACCCGATAGGAGAGAGAATGCCAGTCCCTACAGTCTATTTAACATCACGCGATAGGAGAGAGAATGCCAGTCCCTACAGTCTATTTAACATCACGCGATAGGAGAGAGAATGCCAGTCCCTACAGTCTATTTAACATCACCCGATAGGAGAGAGAATGCCAGTCCCTACAGTCTATTTAACATCACGCGATAGGAGAGAGAATGCCAGTCCCTACAGTCTATTTAACATCACGCGATAGGAGAGAGAATGCCAGTCCCTACAGTCTATTTAACATCACCCGATAGGAGAGAGAATGCCAGTCCCTACAGTCTATTTAACATCACGCGATAGGAGAAAGAATGCCAGTCCCTACAGTCTATTTAACATCACGCGATAGGAGAGAGAATGCCAGTCCCTACAGTCTATTTAACATCACGCGATAGGAGAGAGAATGCCAGTCCCTACAGTCTATTTAACATCACGCGATAGGAGAGAGAATGCCCGTCCCTACAGTCTATTTAACATCACGCGATAGGAGAGAGAATGCCAGTCCCTACAGTCTATTTAACATCACGCGATAGGAGAGAGAATGCCAGTCCCTACAGTCTATTTAACATCACCCGATATGATATTTTGATTTTCCTCTCAAGATAATCCGTTTTTTGTCCAATTCCTTTGACGCTCTGTATGTTAACCGGTAAAACTCAAGGTGAAACAACGAATGGGTCTATCTGTAATTACCACAACCAGTATGATAATCGGATGCTACTTACCTGTTGCCATGTCGGGAGTGCAACCTTTCAATGCACTTAAAGTTGCAACAGTGCCAAAAAAATAACTATGTACGGCTGCTGTATATAAGGAAGTCTTCCAATAAATACTCCAACTATCACCTACCAGGTTTTGACGCGTTTTACCTAGTGTATAACTGTAATGAAAACATGATACGACCGGTCTCGTTCATTAGCGCCTCAACTTTATTATGGCAGTCGTTCTAAATGACGTTGTAAGGTCCAGTATTTCATCGTATCTTCAACGTTTGAAAGTGTGAGATCAGTTGCCAGGATTTCATGTATATTATATCCAAAATTATGGGTAGGCGAAACTATGAATTTGAAGCTGGGAGCATACTTCACGTATGAAATACATTTTGAACAGTTTAAATTTACTTACGCTTAGGTGGATAGCACGTCTGGAAATCAACTCACCTGAAACAAGAGCAACATAAAAATAAACGACAATGAAATAGTTCCTTCCATTTCTGGGAAGGGGGTTAAACATATTAATCTTAAGGAAAGCATCAGTACATTACCCAACACATCCAGTCCACATATTTCCCAATATTCATTACAATTTTGTAAGCTGCTTTACGTCACACCGATACAGATAGGTCTTATGGCGACGATGGGATAGGAAAGGGCTAGGAGTGGGAATGAAGCGTCCGTGGCCTTAATTAATTGCCTGGTATGAAAATGGGAAACCACGGCAAACCATCTTCAGGGATGCCGACAGTGAGGTTCGAACCCACTATCTCCCGAATACTGGATACTGGCCGCACTTAAACGACTGCAGCTATCGAGCTCGGTGATACTCATTACTTGTCAGACGTCCTGTACCGATCACGGAACCCAATTGTATCTAGCATTTCTTCCACTGTACAGTATTTACTTGTGTTCTGCGTTTCATCTTTCCTATCCGATCTCCCTGGATCAACTGCTGTTCTCTTGCGACCCCGACGGTACTAAGTTTCCCAGACCTCGAAAGTCTTTCATGTTTATGTCTTTCGTAACCCTTTCCCTTCTTTAGCAAATATATTAAACCTTCAATGAGTCGGAATTCTCTTTACACTTTGCTTTACGTAGCACCAACACAGATAGGTCTTATAGTGGCGATGATAGGAAAGGGCCAGGAGTGAGAAAGAAGCGACCGTGGCCTTAATTAAGGTACATCCCCAGCAACTGCCTAGTGTGAAAACGGGAAACCGCAGAAATCCATCCTCAGGGCTGCCGACAGTGGGATTCGAATCCACTATCTCTAGAATGCAAGCTGATAGCTACGTCACCCAAACCGGGCAACCACTTGCTCGATTTGAACTCCTCTTATGTTAAGGAAGACTGATAATCGCTTTGTTTTGTACGATAAAACAATCACCGCTAACATATCACACGTTAAATTAAAGTAGTTTACACTATCTTCTCCATTCACTCTCTTGTGAGATTATGTTTCGCTGATTCAAAAAGAAACATTAACATTTTACGCTACAGTTCATTTCTAACCAGTCTCTTAATTTTAGCACAACAATGGTCACCTGGAAGTGTGTAATTTCGAGTTTTCTCGCAAGGTCATGTGATGATAAATAATAATGTTATGGCCTGTACGTACCACTAACTACATTTACGCTTTTCGGAGACACCGAGGTGCCGGTCTTTAGTCCCGCAGGAGTTCTTTTAAGTGCCAGATAAATAATAATGTTATGGCCTGTACGTACCACTAACTACATTTATGCTTTTCGGAGACACCGAGGTGCCGGTCTTTAGTCCCGCAGGAGTTCTTTTAAGTGCCAGTAAATCTTCCGACACGAGGCTGACGTATCTGAGCATCTTCAAATACCACCGGACTCAGCCAAGATCGAACCTGCCAAGTTGGGGTGAGAAGACCAGCGCCTCAACCGTCTGAGCCACTCAGTCCGGAACTTTATAAATTAACGGCCTGAAAATCAGGAGGACAAAAAACCAGTGGGCTACTTGTACTGCCTTCTTCAGCGGCGTTCCACTTCAGCACACTCATATTGACTGAATTCGTTTCTGTGTTTGCCGTCACTTCAAGTACTTAGGTTTCTGGGTGTCAAAATATGTTGCCTGTGAAGCTGAAGCAAACTATGATATTCAGGTTCGATAGATGGAAGGGAAACGATAGAGAAGAGATACTTGTGATGCGGAAGTTATGTAAATAATAATAATAATAATAATAATAATAATAATAATAATAATAATAATAATAATAATAATAATAATAATAATAATAATAATAATAATAATCATAATACTGGCACTCAACAGGAAACAAGAACTTGAAGAAATTAAAAAAAAAAGAAGAGAGGAAGGTCAGTATGCAAATCTTAGGAGCACGATACACACAAGACGGTTACAGGTTACAATCAAATAAAACAACAGAAAAGTTCTCAAACATCGCAATTGACATTAGGAAAAGACGAATTAAATTCTTCGGTCATCTCACTAGATTACCAAAAAGTCGATTGAGAAAAAGGATAATAGATAATGTAACTTCAATTAAGAATTCAACACCCTGGCTTAAAGAACTTCGAAAGGATCTCAAAAACGTAAACATAAGCTCAAAAGACATTCCAGAAAGAAACATCTTTGATGAGGACGACATGATATGATAATTAAAATTTTAAAATGTATCAATGACTAGAATTTAAAACAAATGATGTTTTGTTTTCTATTTGCTTTACGTCGCACCGACACAGATAGGTCTTATAGCGACGATGGGATGGGAAAGGCGTAGGAATAGGAAGGAAGCGGCCGTGGCCTTAATTAAGGTACGGTCCCAGCATTTGCCTGGTGTGAACATGGGAAACCACGGAAAACCATCTTTAGGGCTGCCGACAGTGGGGTTCGAACCCACTATCTCCCGATTACTGGATACTGGCGAAGATGAATAATGATGGTGAATTTAATCAGTGGATCTAATTCGCAATGCCTTATTTTCGGTAAAATGATAGATGATAGATTATGATAGAATAAGACATTGCCTAAAAATTCAATAATATATCATGCAAATTACTATTTTAAAAACACATTAAAATATACAAACACAAACTAAAACAGAGTCAAATTAATAAAACGCAGTGGATAATAATACGAAGACTAACACGAAACACTGCTTTCATATGCGATAAAACAAACCATTATCCTTCATAAAACGGATGACCAGGTCTGCTGAGTGCTCGTAATCTCGCAGGATAAGGGAGATGGTACTCGAGAGTTTTAGACTACGGCGCAGATCGACCAGGTCCACACACTCCGTAAGGGTGTGTACCACGGTAAGATGATCGCCGCAAGTACACACCGGAGCGGCTTCTCCTTTCAGCAAATAGGAGTGCGATACTATACCGTGGCCGATCGACACTCTCGGCTTATTTGGAAGTGGAGTGGCCTGCCACTCTATCCTCCAATGGGACATAACCAAATGTCTCAGCTGAGTGCGAATATCACTTGCTGGAACCTTGTAAGGCAACGGGGGGGGTAATGTAACAGCCTCCTTGGCAGCCTTATCAGCTAACTCGTTTCCCTCTACACCCATGTTGCTTGGGAGCCACATAAACTTGATTCTGCTGCCGGCATCCGAACATCCGGCCAGCAGGTCCTGAATCCGCTGCATCAGAGGGTGCCGAGGAAAACATGTATCAATAGACTGTAGCGAGCTCAAGGAGTCTGTACACATCAGAAAGTGTCGACGAACATCGGACAGTGCGTACCGCAGAGCTTCAGAGATAGCATAAAGCTCTGCTGTGTACAATAGGAAAATGGTCACTGTCACGGAGATCATCGTGTGTATTCCACCGAAACAGGGGAACCAGTGTTCGGCTGCATAGACTGACGTATATGCGAGAGTATGTGCCGTACCGTACACTGAAATGAGTGGGTTCACCTGTATTCAAAATACATAAATCCATTTCTTTTACTAATGTTTCCAACTCCCTTTTCCTGGGGCAAGGCGTCTCAGAGCCCCAATACGATGATGGGCGTTAAAATCACCCAAAAGGAGAAATGGCGGTGGAAGCTGATCTATAAGATCAGTTACATCATTTATATTAAGCGGCTGACCTGGTGGGAAATAAACATTACACACTGTTGCTATGACAAGCAGCGGAATGCGGACTGCTACAGCCTCCAGAGGGGTTCTTAGTGGAACCTCTTCGCTATAGGTATCAGAACGGACAAAAATGCCAACGCCACCGGAAGCCCGGTTAGCATAATGTCATTCTATCGAAATTTCTCAAGACCATATGATGGCCTGGTCCTGAATGCAGACTATACTAGCCGAATACTCACTAATTAACTGGCGCAGCTCAGCAAGATGCTATCATAACAATTACAATTCCACTGAAACAGTGCCATAGTGTGGACTAAAAAGGAAGCGTGTAAGGTTATAAGCGGTAGATGCTTTAAAACCTAAGCACTACATCAACATTTGAAAGCTCGATGCCCATTCCGTCGTCGACGGACGACGGGACTGACGCCCAGAATTTCGACGCTTTGGGGAAGGGGGATGTCCTCCTCCCGGGGGAGCATGCAGATTTTGGAGTAGACGTACCTGCTGGTGCTGATTCATACCCTCCAGAAGGAGGGCATGATTTCGCTTTCGCAGGGGAAATTCGAAAGCGTATGCTAAGGGCGCTCCTCTTCTCCGCCTTCGTACTTTTTGTTTCTGTTTTTTGTTTGGGAGATAATTTCCCAGACCTGGTCGACGATGCCGCCTCCGCCGGCTTGGGCACTACTTTCGCCGACCTCTTGGTGGGGGAGACTTCGTGTTTCCTCCTGCTGTGCCGGCTTAGCAGTACCAGCCGGCACCGACTTGTTTGTGGTCGAAGGTCGGGTGGTCCCCCACTTCGAGCTTTTACTCTCTGCTTTTGATGACCAGGCCATCAACAGCTGCTTTGGTCGCAGGCGATCGTAACAGGTTGGGAAGATGTAAATGACGAACCTGGAAGACTCTGTGCTATCTTCGTGTAGTCTAGCGTCTTGGCGGGTGCATTCACAGAATTGAACTTACGGCGCGCTTCCTGATAGGAAAGACCATCCAGAGTCTTGATCTCCTGGACCTTCTTCTCACCGATATATCGGACAGTTCCGATCTCGGTGTGAATGAAGACCAGAGCAGTTAGTGCACCTGTAAGGAGTTGTGCACTCTTCCACGCCGTGAGCTCCTCTGCCACATGTACCAGATACCATATGCCGGAACCTCTGGCATTGATAGGAGCGCATGGGAGGCGGGATATACGGCCTCACATCGCAGCGATAGGTTGTTAGCTTGACTTTTTATGGTAACACTGTCAATTTGAAGGAGACACTGAACGCACCCGTGGCAACGGCTTCGCTGTTGACTTTGCGCGTAATGCGCCGGACGTGTGTCATCACGCCACTGTCATCGTCAGTGTTCAAGATGAGATCGCCGTGGAAGATAACTTCACGAACCAGGTTCAAGGTCTTGTGCACCTCCACTTTGACGGGAATATCGCCAAAGTGGTCGCACTTGAGCAACCGATCAGCTTGCACTGCAGTGCGCGTCTTTAGCAAGAAACTACTGTTGCGCTTTTTTTTCTTTTCAGATCGTCCAGCTCGCCGTAGATACCTTCTACGTGCCTACTAAACAAAATAACTTCACCAGCTTGCAGTCACTCCCATTAGTTCTGGTAGCAATCAGAAACCTAGGGAAGCTGGATCCCATTCCTTCACGCTACGCTTGTTTCCAGGGGGTTGGACCCCTCAAGGAATCAAAAATTAAAGACTTCGGTGGGGGACCAGCTTGGGCAGGCTGAAGACGTTTCGAATCCATGCCCGAAATCATACTCCCCGAATGCCACCCACTCCGAGCAGGGGCCACTGTAGCCGAACCAAGCAGCAAAGGCAATACCCACCAGGTCATAGGAGGTATTGCCCGGGGCCCGATGTTGGAGGATGCCTAATACGCGATGACTGAGGCAATGATCACTAAGATTCCCTTCCTCCAATCACCCGCAATAGCATGCACTCTATAGCGTGTAAAGAGTAATAAATAGGCCTATAGAGAAAAAAAATTAATAATAATATGTCCTTCTGGCATTCGGCTGTGCGGGGACCTGTGTTGTCAGGCGGATACTACTGCGCGGATACATGACGCTCCCACCCGATGTGGGTTTTGGGAATACCGGCGGGCTTTCGGGCGTAGGCGCAAACGTAAGAGATCCATCTCCCAACTGCACGCACATCAAGAATTTTGAATCGGTCTACAACTAACCCTCACAAAATAACAAATAAAGGGGGTACCGATGGCCACATGTCCCTTTTACTCGCCTTCTAAGACAGGCAGGGATTACCTGTGAATGTATCCAGCCCTTCCCATCCACATGGAGTCCAACACATAATACCAAACCTCAATCCATGTCCGCGCATAGGTCGCCCCTTTTAGTGACCTTTTACGACAGGCAAGGGATACAGTGGTGTATTCTTCGTCTGCGTCCCCAGCCACAGGGGGTAGATACATCTTTAGACACAAAGTAAACTTGGGAAGCTACATCAGGGCAACCACAACAAAAACAGTACAGACCAAAGTGGTCGGAAGAATGTAAACAAGTCTATTGGAACAAAAAGAACCCACAGAAGAATAGAGTTATTTGCTTAACGTCTTCCAGTATTGGGAGAAATGGCAAGTACTATTACAACAACAACAACTACTACTACTACTACTACTACTACTACCACTACTACTACCCACCTTGTGGCTATTGGAGTCTGTTTCCTGCCCTTTTCAGACAGACCCTCCATAGACGGTGGGCGATATCTCCTGTGTAAGGTACCGTGTGTGGTTGTGTTGTAGGAGGGTATGTGTGTATGTTGCAGTGAAGTATACAGAGCCACTGAAAATAACCATTCACGAAGAACAACCCATCCGCTACACTGATAATGATGGTGTACTGGGTACTTGGTTCGCATAAGATGTATTGGTGCGAGCATGACTAAACACATCCAATAATCTTCTTTGGCAAAACGATGTTGGTATTGAGCAATGAAAGCATGTAAAGGAAATGAGCAGTTCTTCGATAATATTGAAATGAAACTGATGGACAAATCTATACATAGTACAAAATAAAGTCATCGGCCCTGTCTGTTTGTTTGTTCGAGCTAATTTCGAGAATCAGTAGACGGATTTTCATGAAGTTTTCACCATCTATAGAACATTTCTCAAGAAAGGTTTATATGTACAAAAGTAAATCTACTGACCAAAGGAATCCAATCAGTAACGACTTAAGTGAAGCGAGTAGAAGAGAAAACGGCTTTCTGTGCGCCTTTTAAACTTAAGCTGGCTAAACAGTTGAGGATATATCGATACAAATAGAGTAAGAAATTTTCAGCATGAAGGGTTTAACAAAAATTGTCCGTGGCAGCATATATCTAACTTCAATACATACTTATGTCTGTCTGTTACGTCATCAGCCCAGAGGCTGGTTGGGTCCTCAAAATTCACTACCAGAGCTTATGCGGTTATATGGGAACTGAAAAAACCAATGGCAGCGTCAAAATGAGGCGTACTATGCACGGTGAAGGCTGAGATAATTTGCCACTGGGTCAGAAAGTGCTATTGCAGCACGACTGACCCTATGAGTAGCACCTTTCATAACAATCCGACGCACTGGTCTTGCTCCGAATGGTATTACTCGGCACCATCCATACCCAATCAGTTTAAATTTTGTTACAGACATGAATGAGACTGGGACTTCGGTAGAAGATATATTCTACTCTGGCCTGTGTCAAGACACGGATGCAAAAGTACTGAATCCATCAAGAAATAGCAACTGATGGGCTTCAATACATGTTCGTTCCGTCATCAGTCCACAGACTGGTTTGATGCGGCTCTTCATGCTACCCTACCCTCTGTTAAACTTTTCATTTCAATGTGAATACTCCACCCTACATCAACACTAATCTGTTTGTTTTCACATCCATGCCCTGGTCCACCAACACTGTTCTTATCACCCACACTTCCTTCAAAAACTAACTGAAAAAGTGTGGAGTGTCTTGAGATGTGTCCTATCATTCCATCTCTGCTTCTCGTCAAATTTCGCCAAATCATTCTCCTCTCACCAACTCGATTCTTCTGGCATACCACATTTCAAAAGCTTCTACTTCCTGAGCTAGTTACTGTCCATGTTTCACTTCCATACAATGCCACGTTCCAGACGAAAGCCTTAGAAACATCTAATTCTTATATAAATGTTCCTAGTGAACAAATTTCTTTCCTTAAGAAAGGCGTTTCTTGCTTGTGCTAGTCTGCATCTTATGTCCTCCTTACGTCTGCGACCGTTAGTTATTCTACTACCCAAGTAACAATATTCATCTACTTCCTTTAAGATTTCATTTCCTAACCTAATATTTCCTGCATCACGTGACTTCGTTCCACTGCGCTCCAATACCGTCGTTTGTATTTAATTTTCATCTTGTAGCCCTTCTCCAAGATTATGCCCATACCATTCAGCAATTTCTCTAGATCTTCTGCAAACTCAGATAAAATAACAATATCATTAGTTTTGATTCCCTCTCCTTGGATTGTGACTCCCTTTCCAAATACTTTTTTTGATTTTCTTTAGTATCTCTTCTACAGTATATCTGTCTGTTAGGTCATCAGCCCAGAGGCTGGTTGGATCCTTAAATAGCACCACCAAAGGTTATGCGGTTATAAGGAAACCCCAAAAACCAATGGCAGCACCAAAATGAGGCATACTAGGCAAGATGAGGAGTGAGGTAGTTTGACATTGCTTTCCTCACTGGGTCAGAAAGTACTACTGCAGTACGACTGACCCTATGAGCAGCACCTTTCATAACATTCAGATGCACTAGTCGTGCTGAATGTCATTACTCAGCACTAACCATAACCCAACAACTTCCATATTGTCACAGTCATGGATGAGACTGAGCTTCGGTGGAAGCTACACTTTACTCTGGCCTGTGTCAAGAGATGGATGCAAAAGTACTGAATCCATCAAGAAATGACAGCAGGCAGCTACAGTATATACAAATTGAAAAAGAGAAGGGACAAACTGCAGCATTGCCTCACTCCTTTCTGGACTGCTCCTACTTTTTCACAGTCTTCAATTCTTATTACTGCAATCTTGCACAGATTGTAAATACAGTAATCCTTTTGTCTAGGTATCTAATCCCAATTACCTCCGGAAACGATATCGTCGTTTTGAATTTTTCGCGTTATCACTAGTGGTCCGATAAGGAATATTTGCATGCAGGAGATAGGGGGTTCGATCCCCACTGTCGACAGCCCTGAAGATGCTTTTCCGTGGATTCCCCATTTCCAAACCAGGCAAGTGCTGGGCTATAGAAGGCCACAGGCACTTTCTCCTCACTTCTAGTTCTTCCCTAGGTAGGAAGTAAAATTCTTTCAAGGAGGCTGCCCTTAGGCCCTCAAGAATTTTTTTAAAAAGGTAAACTTGGACTTTAACAACAAATTATGGAAATGTAAATGGCCAGTTTCAGGGCGAGTGAGTAACGAATGAGCGAGCAAGCAAGCAAGCAAGCAAGTTTCTGTGAGAGTCGGCCGCGACGCTACGCTGGCTTAGGTCAGCCGTTTAGCAACAGCCAACAGTGCACATCAAAGAGCATATAGGTACACATACTCTGAGTCGAGTTGAGACTTCAGAGGTATATGTTGGGTGTTTCGCTGTTCATTTGATACAACTCGTGTTTTTATTCCATCTATGAACATTTCGTTGCACAGACTACTGCATAATAAGTCATAATTTCCAGTGATTTGGGTTATTATCTATTATAAGCCATCATGTCGAGACGGAGAGCAAATAGAGGCCGTTGTGCACATCGGACTCTAAAAGAGATGGTTTTCCGTGGTTTACCCCATTTTCACACCTTAATTAGGGCCACGCCCACTTTCGTTCCACTCCTAGTTCTTCCCTATCCCATCGTCACCATAAGACATATCTGTGTCGGTGCGACGTGAAAGAAAATTGTTTACAAAAAGAATATTCCGCCACTGATTACGATTCGTTCATAAATTATTAAAAATGATGCTTCATTTTTGTTAAGGTACAATGTCTGTTGTTTGCAGGGAAATGTTCGGGAGGATTTGAGAGAGGATTGTTTTTCTCACAGTTAGATGTTGTGTTGTCTAGATCAGGAAGTGCAGAGAATTAGTGTAATTCCATCTGAAAATGGGACTACAAATTTAGTTAAAAAGTAATAAAATAAATACATACATTCAATTTAGAAATCCTTTTAATTTTAAAGTAACCCATATAATATTTATAACAATAACAGAACATTAATATTAATGCCATATAATCTTTAATACCTTTTTGTTTGAAATATTGTACTGTACTTACACAAATGCGTATATTTTTAAAATGCTTATTTGCTTTAATATTGACACCCGAGCGAAGTCGGAACTGGCTGTTAATAAATTAATATAATAATAATAATAATAATAATAATAATAATAATAATAATAATAATAATAATAATAATAATCCGATGTAGTGATATTACAGAAATCCGTCGACCATACAGTCTATGAAGAGCTTCGGCCCTGCCCAACCAGATGGCCTGCAACTGTACGAATGTCATGTGGTCAGTGTACCCACTTCCTCAGTCGTATTTCTTGCCTTTCTTCTCGCTACGTAACCTCTCATATTAGCAGCTTCTCAGCTGACCCCACAAAGACCTCAGACTACAATTGAAATCCCTAGAAGAATCGAGGATCGAACCTAGGGTGCCTGCTTAAGGACCTTCGCTTCTCCTATACGGCTGGGAGGAAAAATCCGATGTAAATACAACCAATCATTCTACACAATATTCCTTACAATCACAAGAATTTCACGCACTTTGAACATCTCTCAAGCACCCAAAAAGTAACGAAACATCATATTAAACAAAAAGACCTAGGAAGATCGGAGGTTGGTCGTGACTTGACTAAATTCCTGTTGTTCCTTGTGGAACATAGGGCAACAACAAAGCATCTCCATCTGGTCCTGTCGTAGGAGGTTAGTCGTGACAGATGTCAATACTGGCAGGTATGATGATCTCTCTTCCCACGATATGCAGTTAGACGCATGCTAATAGTGCTCACTCGCTCGTTTAGAAAATTGGGCGTTGACAGGCTGGTTGGTAATACAATGTTACTGAAGGCGAGAGTTATTTACGATCCAGCCTCGTAAGACGTAATGCAAGCCGTCAAGCATATTCATATATGGCTAGGTGGATGCACTTTCAAGTTCTTGTCACGCATGCTCATACATGCTACACTCTATCCCATCTCCGATATTTCTTAGTATGTTCACACTAGCAAGCAATGTGGAAAAAGGTGGAGTATAATAATAATAATAATAATAATAATAATAATAATAATAATAATAATAATAATAATAATACCGGGCGAGTTGGCCGTGCGTGTAGAGGCGCGCGGCTGGGAGCTTGCATCCGGGAGATCGTGGGTTCGAGCCCCACTGTCGGCAGCCCTGAAGATGGTTTTCCGTGGTTTCCCATTTTCACACCAGGCAAATGCTGGGGCTGTACCTTAATTAAGGCCACGGCCGCTTCCTTCCAACTCCTAGGCCTTTCCCATCCCATCGTCGCCATAAGACCTATCTGTGTGGGTGCGACGTAAAGCAAATAGCAAAAAAAAAAAAAAAAAATAATAATAATAATAATAATAATAATAATAATAATAAAATGAAATGGCGTATTGGCTTTTAGTGCCGGGAGTGTCCGAGGACAAGTTCAGCTTGCCAGGTGCAGGTCTTTTGAATTGACACCCGTAGGCAACGTGCGCGTCGTGATGAGGATGAAATGATGAAGAGTCGGGAATCGAACCCGGGACCCCTGTGACCAAAGGCCAGCACGCTAACCATTTAGCCATGGAGCCAGACATAATGAAGTAATAATAATAACTACTAAAGAACCCGAGCTGCTCCGCACCATTCGTTATAAATAGGTCAGATAATTCGTCTTGATATGTTTATCATAGTCATATTGTTTACCTTCCCTCTTTAATGGTTTTACGAACATTTAACAAGAAGCGCGTTATGGTATGCCGCAGTTTGTAGTCAGAATTCATCCATTCTAACGTCATCATGTTGTCTGTTTGGTAAAAATATAACTATAAGTTTGTTCGCAGAACGAATCCGTGATAGTTCGATTTATCGTCCATATGCGCATGCGCGGTTTGCAGCTAGTTTGAAACGTGACGAGCTAATTTCCACTACGAACAGAAGTGGTTGGAGACGTCAGCTGTTTTGAACCAAGGTGTTGTGTATTCTCTGAGCTTCAGAAATTAATAATTAAAATTGGAAAGTTTGAAATATATAGGCCTACTTAGACATAAATACACAAGTGGGATTATATTTGGTAAATTTTACTTATTTTTTAGGTTACTTGAACACCTAATCACGGCCGTGAAGTAATTCTCAAGTTCAACTATGAAACGAACACAGATGGCACTGGCCTACTTAGACATAAATACATAAGTGGGATTATATTTGGTAAATTTTACTTATTTTTTAGGTTACTTGAACACCTAATCACGGCCGTGAAGTAATTCTCAAGTTCAACTATGAAACGAACACAGATGGCACTGGCCTACTTAGACATAAATACATAAGTGGGATTATATTTGGTAAATTTTACTTATTTTTTAGGTTACTTGAACACCTAATCACGGCCGTGAAGTAATTCTCAAGTTCAACTATGAAACGAACACAGATGGCACTGGCCTACTTAGACATAAATACGTAAGTGGGATAATATTTGGTAAATTTTACTTATTTTTTAGGTTACTTGAACACCTAATCACGGCCGTGAAGTAATTCTCAAGTTCAACTATGAAACTAACACAGATGGCACTGGGTATACGCGCGCATATTCTGACTCGCTGACAGTGTTTTCGTTCAGAATCAGAAACTGTTCCAACGGTTTGCTCAAGGTTTCCAACAGTTTGAAAACCTTCTACGAACAACACATTAGTAGTCAGCAGCTCTGACGATCGCTACTACGAACGCGAATTTGGATGTGTGCATGCGTCACATAGTTGGCAACAGTTTCTGACTGTACTACGAACAAAGCTAACATATTCGCTTTCTTATCGTGCAGTTTTTGATGTAAAACTTGGTATTGTGTCGTAGAAGGCAATGGTATTTTAAATCGTAGTTCCACACAGACCAATTGTCTTGTGAGCTCATAGATTAGTCTCTAAGGAGCGTTTTCTACCCGGCAGAGAACTTTTTTAAAGATACATGGCCCTCACTCTTCCTAGTATAGCTAGGTTATCCTTCGATAGGTGTTCCTAGATAATGCGTAAGGCGTATACCATCATGGGAACTGTTTGTATGTAGACATTTTTTCTCTTAGCAGCACTTGTTATTAGGAACGCTCTGCCATCTGTTGAATATATTTGGAAGCTGGGAAAGGTTAGAGAATCAAAGAGTATCTAACAGGGAATACTACACTGACTGAGCAAATGTCATGGGATAATGGAGCAGTGATTCGCAGGTGTGTTGTCTGCGCACCACATGCCCGCTGTGCCAGCGGCAGTTGTATAGGAGACCTTGTGAGCAGTGGCTGTGCATGTGACAGGTGTAACATGGAACACCGTTCTGACGGGGTATGGTGGTCGATGCGCGGAAATGCGATTTCGGAAGTGGTGCGGGAATTCGGCTTCACACGATCAACCGTGTCCAGGGTGTATCGTGAATGGTTGAATGTGGGTGTCACCGTCCACAACAGACGAACGACCGGCCGTCCAGCCACCCTCGATGACCGTAACCGGCGACATCTGAGACGGATTGTCAATAGTGACAGACAGGCAACCGTGCAACAAATCACGGCTCAATTCAACACAGGCCGTGCTAGACACCTCTCCCAGTGGACAATCCGTAGGAACATGGGTTCTATGGGGTATGGGAGACGGCGCCGCACACGGGTGCCACTGTTAACCCAACGTCATCGGGCACAAGGACGCGCATTTGTCGCCAGTCACCAAGGATGGACACTGGAACAATGGCGTAACGTGATATGGTCGGACGAATCACGATTTCAACTGCACAATGCCGATGGGAGGCACCGTGTATGGCGCAGACCACATGAAGCGATGGATCCTGCCTGCCTCGAAGGTGTGGTCCAGGGCGCTGGTGTCTCTGTTATGGTCTGGGGTGCTTTTTCCTGGTATGAAATGGGCCCCCTGGTTGTTCTGGAAGAGACTTTGAATGGTACGCGGTATGCTGAGCTGCTCGGAGACCATCTCCACCCATTTTTGGCCTTCCAGCGCACAGACGGTTCTGCGGTGTTTCAAGATGATAACGCGCCGCCACATCGCTCCCACGTCGCTCGGGAATGGTTCCAGGAACATGCAGCGGAGGTCCAACGACTGCCATGGCCACCCAGGAGCCCCGATATGAACCCTATCGAGCATATCTGGGATGTCCTGGAACGCAGGCTCTGTGCCATGGATCCTGCACCCACGAACAGACCAGCATTGGCGGCCGCTCTGCAAACGATTTGGTGTCAGCTGCGTCCAGGACTACCAGGGACTTGTCGACTCACTTCCACGGCGTCTCACTGCAGTTCGCAGGGCCAGAGGAGGCCCCACACGCTATTAGGTGACTATCCCATGACATCTGCTAAGTCAGTGTATTCTTCCGTGATCAGGATAAAAATCACATGTTTGTTTGTCCAACCCTTGTCCCGTTTTCCTACGGGGTCGGGTATGAGGTGAGATGAATCTGTCGTGGTGGGTTTTTAAGACCGGATGCCCTTCCTGACGTCAACCTCATCAGAGGAGTTAATGAGATGAAATGAATGACGTGATATATATATTAGTAGGGAGAGGGTGAAACCCGGTGCCGGCACATAGCCTACTCCTGTCGAATAGCACCAAGGGGTCTTCTCAAGACTTAACGTCCTCATCGGACGAACGAATCACCATCACCAGCGTCATATGCCCTCACTCCATATGAGCACTGCGGAGAGGTTTGGAATTTAATCCAGGCTTTTGGCACCTACCCTGCCGGCCAACATTCTGATGGTGAAGTTTTTTCGACCAACGGGACTCGAACCGGCTAACCTCGGTGTCAGACCGTTTTAGACTTCAGCGCCTTAACGATCATGGCCACCAGGCGGGCAAAGATGAAAATGACAATCATATATCAGAATATTAATGAAAGTGCTAGTCGCGCAGCAACCCGCTAAATGCATAGTGTATTGCGGCTTAGGGTAAGCCTTCGCCAGCAATTAATGGAGTGTGATCATTTAATGATTTAATTTCGTGATTACTCATTTTTGGCTGAACTTAGAGACATATCAACGTCTCATAAATCACCGAATTACAAATAACTTGTAGGTCCATAAATTAGACAGCGACCTCGCTTCCACTTGATGCTTCATGCCACCAGATGATGATGATGATGATGATGCTTGGGGCCTAATATCTAAGGTCATCGGCCCTACGGCCACCAGAAGCCGGACAGGTTTAGAAACTGTTTCATACGTTTTTTTCTTCTCTTTTTCCCTTTACCGCCTTTTCCCCCAAACCTGTGGGGTCGCGGGTTCGAATGGTTGGTTGGTTGGTTGGTTGGTTGGTTGGTTGGTTGGTTGGTTGGTTGGTTGGTTGGTTGGTTGACTATGAAGAGGTACGTGTTGGGACATACACAAAGGCTCAGTCCTCAACCCAGATGAATTAATCAGACACGATTAAAATCGCCAACCCGGCCGGGAATCGAACCCGGGCTTCCTGAACCGAAGGCCTCATTCAGCCAAAGAGTCGGACAATTAAAATTTATCTGTTTTGAAAAAAATATAAGACTTCCCCTTTTTATGTTTCTTAACTCTCTATTTTGAATCCAAATCTAGCCCCATGGCGCAAAAGCCCCGACTGGTTTAACAAGCGACCGCTGCACAACCAAAGGCCTGCAGTTTACGAGGTGTCGTGTGGTCGGCACGACGAATCCTCTCGGCCGTTATTCTAGACCGGGGCCGCCATCTCACCGTCAGATTGCTCCTCAACTGTAGTCATGGAGGCAGGTAATACGTCGACTCAGCGCTCATATCCAGGTGAAAAGAACTTTGCCTAACCGGAAATCGAGCTCGGCACTTCCGGATATGAGACAGGCACGCTACCCTTACACCCCGGAACTATGCCTAAGAATTCTCTTTCCTTTGTGACCAATACATTTAACACCTAAAACATTTCAAACTCAAGGAAAATATTCTCCCGCTATTAATTCCCTTGCCGTCTGGCTACACGGCTAAATACTGGCGTTCGGTTCACAGGACCCTGGGTTCAATTTCTGATAGGGTTGGGGATTTTAATCTTAAATGATTAATTCCCTTGACAAGGGGACTGGATCACTGTGCTGTCCCCAATATCCCTGCAGCTCACTATCACAAAACACTATCCTCCACCACATTACTGACAGTTTCCTATACATGGCAGACGTCATCCACCCCCGTCAAAGGTCTGCCTTACAAGGGCTGCACCAGGCTAGCAGCAACCACAAAAAATTCGGCCCCCGCGGTCTAGGGGTAGCAATTCTGCCTGTTACTCGGAGACCCTGGGTTGGATTCCCTGCCAGGTCAGGGATTTTCACCTGGATCTGAGGGATGGTTCGAGGTTCACTCCGCCTGCGTGAGAACAACTAAGGAGCTATTTGACGGTCAGATAGTGGCCCCGGTCTAGAAAGCCAAGAATGACAGCCGACCACACGTCACTTCATAATCTGCAGGCCTTCGTGCTGAGTAGGACTGTAGTGAAATGGTATGGGTGAGTGGGTTGGTTAGCTGGATGAATTTCCTTAGCAGATTCGTTCAAATTTCTAACAACTGGAATATGGCCTCTTTTACTACCAACATACAAAGGTCAAATACAAAGTTATATTTATATATGAATTTCTAACACGGATGATGAGCTTTAGTATTTTTACAAACCAGTCTTCAATTCCAAAAATAAATAAATAAATAAATAAATAAATAAATAAATAAATAAATATGAATTTATACATTGCATAGGACTAAACAAAGCAAGTTTATTGGCATGCGAAGTTCTGTCATCAGAATCCATAAAATTGCAATTAAAATAAAATAAAGGCTTCCCACTTCGTCAAGAACCTGAACAAGTTACCTTGTCCATACAATGGGTGGGTTGGGGTTATGCAATTGACTTATCACCGTTCCGCATTTGCAAGCGTGGGTAAAGGTATTCGCTACCGTGCCTACCGAACCAGACCTATCCATTGTTGGGCGGGCTGCACGGAACATGACAGCTGTCCTCACGACATCCTGATAGCATTTATTAATGAAGTAAAACCACAACTGGTCTTATTAGAAATACACAAAACGATAAGTGATTGCAAGTCAAAACTTTTCATATTTAACTATGTAAACTGTGATGACGTGAAACACCAGAAATTGATCATATCAACTACAACTAACATAAATAGCAGTCAGCAGGGGATTGCTTACAAAACTAAGGATACTATCTACCTGTTCACAAATTTCGTCAACCGCAGGAAAACGTTCTTGATATAAAGGCTTAAAACTCTTCATAACAAAGCTATCAAGCCGTAAAATTACACTGAGTGCCCAGAAGTCACGGGAAGGAGTGTCCCATTAGAGAACGTGTCATATTCTATATGACCCCTGAGCATTGCGGCCAGTGTTGCCAACTCAGCGGAATTCCTGCTAAATTTGGCGGATATTTAAATGGAACAGCGGATAAATTTTCCATTCAGCGGACAGCGGATTTGTTGACGGATTTTTAAAATTATATTAACGATTTTAAGAGGTTACAATATTACCTTTCATCGCCAGGAGAAAACAATATAGAACTTACTGGGTACGTTATAATAGTCTACTTAATCCTATTGTATTGAAAGGCTGCATACTACACCACTCGTTTTCTAGTCCAGCTCTGGCCTATTGTTCTGCGGGCCTACAGCCTCAGTCAGAATTTGTTGCAATCGTTAACTGTACTCTTGATGAACCGGGCAATGTCGTGTTTGATATCGTGTTTCTTTGGACATCAGGTTATTTTTGGTATATTAATATGTCGAAAGAAAAGGTTAAAAAGTACAGCAGATACTTCGTAAAGAGTGGTCAAAATTAAACTTTAAAAGACTAGCTGATTGAGCTTCCCAGAGATCCCGAACACGGATGGTGCATCTACTATCAGTGCAATATAAATGCGAAACTGTTAAGACATTATTCCTTTACGCACTTATCAAAAACTATGAAAACAGTAATACAAGTGAAAATAACTCTCGAAATAGATTTGAACAGTTCCGTATGTGCTTTGCTACTGTGAACTGCCAATATATTTTGAAAAAGAAGAGTACCATCTGGCTCCAATTGAAACCACAGGACCTCAACCCAGCACATCTGCTTCTGAGCATATAGTGCGGGGAGGAGTATATGATGGTCTCCTCTTCTGAAACTGGTGAGTGCTGAGTTAATCTCCTCTATTAAAACAGCTGGTATATGCCCTTTTGCTTCAGTTCGAAATTTAGCGGAATTTAGCGGAGAAAATATTTATGGATTGGCAACACTGGTTGCGGCTAGCTGCGGCGTAGCTGAGCAGTCTATCACAGGCACCAGTGTCGTGAAGATGGCAACACGTCGCTAGTTAACCGACTTTGAACGTGGGATGATCATCGGTGCACGGCGCATGCGTCATAGCATTGCGGAGACTACGCGCGAATTCGGGTTTCTGAGGTCAGCAGTGTCGAGGGTAGATCTTCAATATCACAGAGAGAATGTTATAACTCGCGTAAACCGCCGCATAGGAAGACCACAGGTGTTTAACGAACGCGCCGCATCCGCAGAACCATACTGGGCGCTTGACGGGCTACTGTGAGTTAGATCACCGCCCAGTTGAATATTGGGAGTCAGAAGCCCATTTCTACCAGGACTGTAAGGAGGCAACTGCACCGCATAGGCTTCACAAGCCGACGACCAACTCGTGTCCCTTTGCTGACGGCTCGACACAGAGTTCGACGTACATGGAGCCGCGAACATCGGCAATGGACCATGGAACAGTGACAGCTTGTGGTATGGTCCGATAAATCACGGTTCCAGTTTTAACGAGCTGATGGGCGAGTGAGAGTGTGGGTTATGCCCCCATGAAGCTATGGATCCTGCAAGTCAACAAGGTTGGGTCCAGGCGGGAGGTGGCTCAGTTCTGGCCTGGGCGGCGTTCTCATAGTCGCAACTAGGCCCCATTGTCCGGCTGCCAGGTGCACGTCATGTAGACATTCTTTCACACCATCTGCATCCCTTTCTGGCCCCTGAGTACCCTGATGGAGATGCCATATTTCAACAGGACAATGCGCCATGTCACCGCTCTGTGGTGGCACGCAGGTGGTTGGACGAGCACTTCAGTGAAGTTACGACCACGGATTGGCCCCTCAGATCACCCTATTTTAATCCAATCGAGCATTTATGGGATGCTGTCGATGCTGGCGTACGCTCCATGAAACCCGCACCAACAAGACCAATTGGGTGGGTAGCAGTGCAAGATACGTGGGTCCAGATCCCTCCAGAACGATCGATTCCAACACCTTGTAGAGTCGGTGCCTCGCCGTACTGCTGCCGTTTTGAGGTCTCGCGGAGGAGCAACTCGTTATTAACATCACAGTGTCTTCCTATGACTTTTGGCCACTCAGTGTATTACATCAGTGCGTTCCGTGTTGATTACACAATAGATTGCGAACAGTTCGAACACTAAATTTAACATGAAAATGAACTTTAAAAAATGACTGAAGTAACTGACCGCCGTCTAATGGATGTCAATATCAAAAGCATATATACACTGACTGACAGAGCAAATGCAACACCAAGAAGGAGTGGTCAGAACTTTATGCCAATTGCAGGGTAGACTGACGTCACTGAGGTATGCTCATGATGTGAAATGCGCCGCTGTGCTGCGCACGTAGCGAACGATAAATGGGACACGGCGTTGGCGAAAGGCCCACTTCGTACCGTGATTTCTCAGCCGACAGTCATTGTAGAACGTGTTGTCGTGTGCCACAGGACACGTGTATAGCTAAGAATGCCAGGCCGCCGTCAACGGAGGCATTTCCAGCAGACAGACGACTTTACGAGGGGTATGGTGATCGGGCTGAGAAGGGCAGGTTGGTCGCTTCGTCAAATCGCAGCCGATACCCATAGGGATGTGTCCACGGTGCAGCGCCTGTGGCGAAGATGGTTGGCGCAGGGACATGTGGCACGTGCGAGGGGTCCAGGCGCAGCCCGAGTGACGTCAGCACGCGAGGATCGGCGCATCCGCCGCCAAGCGGTGGCAGCCCCGCACGCCACGTCAACCGCCATTCTTCAGCATGTGCAAGACACCCTGGCTGTTCCAATATCGACCAGAACAATTTTCCGTCGATTGGTTGAAGGAGGCCTGCACTCCCGGCGTCCACTCAGAAGACTACCATTGACTCCACAGCATAGACGTGCACGCCTGGCATGGTGCCGGGCTAGAGCGACTTGGATGAGGGAATGGCGGAACGTCGTGTTCTCCGATGAGTCACGCTTCTGTTCTGTCAGTGATAGTCACCGCAGACGAGTGTGGCGTCGGCGTGGAGAAAGGTCAAATCCGGCAGTAACTGTGGAGCGCCCTACCGCTAGACAACACGGCATCATGGTTTGGGGCGCTATTGCGTATGATTCCACGTCACCTCTAGTGCGTATTCAAGGCACGTTAAATGCCCACCGCTACGTGCAGCATGTGCTGCGGCCGGTGGCACTCCCGTACCTTCAGGGGCTGCCCAATGCTCTGTTTCAGCAGGATAATGCCCGCCCACACACTGCTCGCATCTCCCAACAGGCTCTACGAGGTGTACAGATGCTTCCGTGGCCAGCGTACTCTCCGGATCTCTCACCAATCGAACACGTGTGGGATCTCATTGGACGCCGTTTGCAAACTCTGCCCCAGCCTCGTACGGACGACCAACTGTGGCAAATGGTTGACAGAGAATGGAGAACCATCCCTCAGGACACCATCCGCACTCTTATTGACTCTGTACCTCGACGTGTTTCTGCGTGCATCGCCGCTCGCGGTGGTCCTACATCCTACTGAGTCGATGCCGTGCGCATTGTGTAACCTGCATATCGGTTTGAAATAAACATCAATTATTCGTCCGTGCCGTCTCTGTTTTTTCCCCAACTTTCATCCCTTTCGAACCACTCCTTCTTGGTGTTGCATTTGCTCTGTCAGTCAGTGTATATACAGCTCGAAATTACTGCGGATTGACGAAGCACAATATACTGTAGGAGCAGAATTGCCCAAGCCAAGGTGACATTCAACAAGATAAAGACTATTGTATATTGTAACCACTACAACCTATGAAATATAATGTGAACATAAACTTCTTTAAAAAGTTATACCTGGAGTGTTGCTCTTTATGGTTCAGAAACGTGGGCCATTGGCAAAAAAGAAAAAAAAAGATTAAAGCACTCGTTCCAGCTGCAGTGTTCGAGACGAATACAAAGAATACCTTCGATGGCAAAATAAAATAATGAGGGTGTGCTTACCAGAGATAGCGAAGAGGAGGTCTTTCGATCAGTTTACTGGACACACACACACACACACACACACACACACACACACACACACACACACACACACACACACACACACACACACACACACACACACACACACACACACACACACACACACACACACACACACACACACACACACACACACACACACACACACACACACACACACACACACACACACACACACAATAACGCCTTTATGGTTCATGTTTTGGAGGGGAAAGTGTAGAATAAAAGGTAGAGGCAAGCCAGGATCACTTCAGTAATCAAATCACTGATTGCGAAATCCTATGTTGGAATGAAACGACTGTCAGAAGAAGAACTGCGCTGATCGTACTCCTCTTATATGTTGGGGCCCATGACCTCGATGTTAGGCCCCTTTAAACACCAAACACCAAACATCAATCAATCAATCAATCAATCAATCAATCAATCAATCAATCAATCAATCAATCAATCAATCTCTTATATGTTAACACCTCCTACTTTTATTTTTGTCCATCTTGTAATAGAGTGATTATCAAACTGCGTGCCGCGACCTTCCTCTAGCGGCGAACCAGTGGAGTGGTGCAATAAATTACAATAATAAAATACGTTTAACTTCCCTTCAACAGGTAACGTATCTATCTGCTGGAATGTTTCATTACGGTGGTTAGACACACCGGAAGACCTACTGACAAGAAGTATCTTGGATTTCAAGACACCAACGGGAAACGTTTTTGAGTTTGATTGATATTGATATATTTTGGTTTCTGTGGGTATCCCGAAGGGGTCCGGTGGGCCACTTAGAAGATGACCCCGTCTCTCTAGCCAGAAGATGTGTGGTGATTTCAGCTGCAGTGAAGGACAGACGATGGTGGGGCACCACCACTTACCTTTCGAATGCAGAGCTGTTAAGCCTTAGCCACTCCGCTAGGTGTTAGAAAACTTTGTTTAATTAAGTATTCATTCTTTGCCCTAGAGGGAAACACCCTCTCTCTGGCCAAGAAATGTGAGTGGATAATGGAGAGGTGAGATATTTTGGGAGGTGGTTAAGGTGTGATGTGTGGAGGTAATGGAGAAGAGGTGGTGGTGGGTGGTTCGGCCTCATCGATAAAAGGGTGGCTTATTTAATTATTTTTAAATTTACAAAATACCGGTTTTGAGCTTAGGTGGAGTTTTACAATGGAATAAATTTAGCTAGTATTAATGTACGTTAAGATATGTTAAGATAATATAGCTTTGCAATGTCGCCTAAATTCACTGAGACCGAGCTCGATAGCTGCAGTCGCTTAAGTGCGGCCAGTATCCAGTATTCGGGAGATAGTAGGTTCGAACCCCACTGTCGGCAGCCCTGAAAATGGTTTTCCGTGGTTTCCCATTTTCATACCAGGCAAATGCTGGGGCTGCACCTTAATTAAGGCCACGGCCGCTTCCTTCCCACTCCTAGCCCTTTCCTGTCCCATCGTCGCCATAAGACATATCTGTGTCGGTGTGACGTAAAGCAACTAGCAAAAAAAAAAAAAAAAAAAAATTCACTGAGACACTAACTACCACAATGATCATTATTGTTAACTATTTAATTAATTAATGTTATTGGTTTTCACATTCCACTTACTACTTTAACGGTTTTCGGAGACACCGAGGTGCCGGAATTTAGTCCCGCATGAGTTCTTTTACGTGCCAGTAAATCTACCGACATGAGGCTGACTTATTTGAGCACCTTAAAATACCAACGGACTGATTCAGGATCGAACCTGCCAAGCTGGAATCAGAAGACCAGCGCCTCAACCGTCTTGAACAACTCAGCGCGGCCATTAACTATACTGCCTGCAAAAAAAGAAAAAAAAGCACCCAGAAGGAATGTCCCAATATTATCCCATTTCGAATGTAAGTTGTTACCAGTCAACAGCTGTTAGTCAGATAGTTAATTAAGACGTGCAGAGAGGACTACATACAGTACGAAGCACCCGCGATGCCTCGCAGACGCGTTAAACAGGCTATCCACCAAATGACAGCATATGACAGAGGCCGCATTGTGGGACTGCGTAAGGCTGGTTGGTCGTATAGTGCAACTGCCAGGCATGTGAGCAGTTCAGATGTCGCAGTGTCCCGATGTTGGTCTCAATGGGTGTAAGAGGGCACCCAATCACGTCGTGCAGGTTCGGGTCGACCAGTAAACACCATCTCGAGGGAGGATCGTCGTATGGTGCGCCAAGTATTGCAGGATTCCCATAACTTTGGCACCCGCCATCCGCGAACATGCAGCCTTACTGGAGACTCTACAACATCCTGTGAGTTCGAGCACAGTCTCTCGACAACTCGCATCCGCCGGATTGGGGTGCTGCCGCCCTATGCGTCGGTTGCCATTGATACCAGAACACCGATACCTGTGTTTGGAGTGGTGCCTTGCCCGGAAGGCATGGACAGAGGACGACTGGCGTCGCATCATGTTCAGTGATGAGTCCCGCTTCTCCATAACTTCCGGTGACCAACGTGTGCGGGTTTGGCGGCGTCGAGGGTAGAGGGCAGATCCTCCCCTTATTGTGGAAAGACACTCGGCGTAATCCCTGGTGTGGGGAGCCATAGAATATGCGTTCAGGTCACTTCTAATAGTACTTCGGCAGACTTTGACGGCACAGCGATTCGTCACTTATATTCTGCGTCCGCACGTTCTACGCCTTATGGAACAGCACCCTGGGACAGTGTCCCCAACATGATAATGCACCTCCACACACAGCACGTGTGTCTATGGACTGGCCAGAGCATGTTGACGTCTCCCGTAGCCAGCAAGATCCCCGGACCTCTCCATCATTGAACACGTGTGGGGTGACATTCGAGGGGGACTCCGTCCCAGGAACAACCTGCGGGATTTGGAGGAACAGCTGCAACTGTGGACGACCTTGTCTCAGGAGAGGATCCAAAGGCTGTTTGACACCATTTCGAACCGCATAAGGGCATGAATTGCGGCCAAAAGTGGGGAGGGGGGCGTGCGACACCCTACTGACCTGGTGCCAACATTTCACACGTAACCGCAAACGGTCTTGTCTCTTTCATCTCATATTGTAATAAGTTCAATAAAGGCACATAGTCTTTCAGCATATGTAATTTTATTTACATTCAACCACTCCTTCTGGATGCTTAACATTTTTGTCAGGCAGTGTATTTATAATTACATTAAAGACACTTGATTTACACCTTAAAAACCTTATTCTAACTACATTTATTAACGAATTCGTCATGGTTGGATGGAAGTTCAATTTTCGGTTGGTCCTGGCTAATTTAAGTTAGCCTGTGACCTTACGTTTGAGTTGTACTGAGAACAGCCTGAAAGTTTTCGGTATCCATTTTCCTATTTAAAAAACACAACTGGCAGCGTTAATCTCGAAGGCTACGATTTATCCTATTCTAATACTAAGAACACACTAATAAAGTAACCCAGTTTCACAGTTTACACACTACAGTGTTGTAGAAGTAAGCACGCAGTGCACTGTTTGTCAAAACCAAATTTGGCGGAATTAAATGACTGTCGGCGGAGAAATATATCATTTAGCGGACAGCGGATCTTTTTGGCGGAATTCTAGATTTATTACAGCGGAATTTAGTGTTTTATCCATTTATGTTTTTTTTAAAAAAAAATTGTACTCCAGTATGTCTCCGAGCTATTCCGTATTTCTTTTCAGGAGCTAGCAGTTACATGAGGAAAACATGTTATTTGGAGTTGATGTTATGAGATCATGGTATTATAAATTTATAATGCGTGGGGAAAGAGTACTTACCTCTTAGTTGATGAACGACGATAAATAATGAAACTGTGAGAGAGTAGCATTTATATTTGTGCTATGAAGGAAGACCGTTCAATGAACTGGCCTGCTTTGAGTGTGGTCCTTGAAGTAGGGGATTCACCTAGTTTCCACCCGGCACTAAAACGCCTACAAGTTTTAGCTCGCCGGCTCAAAGGTAGAGGGGTTAATCCCAGTGAAACTCACAGATCAGGTGAGTGCAGACGTTTACTTTTATTATTATTATTATTATTATTATTATTATTATTATTATTATTATTATTATTATTATTATTATTATTATTATTTTTTGCTAGGGGCTTTACGTCGCACCGACACAGATAGATCTTATGGCGACGATGGGATAGGAAAGGCCTAGGAGTTGGAAGGAAGCGGCCGTGGCCTTAATTAAGGTACAGCCCCAGCATTTGCCTGGTGTGAAAATGGGAAACCACGGAAAACCATTTTCAGGGCTGCCGATAGTGGGATTCGAACCTACTATCTCCCGGATGCAAGCTCACAGCCGCGCGCCTCTACGCGCACGGCCAACTCGCCCGGTATTATTATTATTATTATTATTATTATTATTATTATTATTATTATTATTATTATTGCTCATCATTTGAGATGGAATTTCTTGGCAGAATTTTAGCGGACTTTTAGTAGTATTTAGCGGAACTTGAAAATATAAGTTGGTAACACTGGTCAAAACAAGCCACTAGCACTCGTTCGTCGGTCGTACACTCCTAGCCTAGGCGGCGCGATATCCAACGAGATGGTCGATTCATTCGTCTGGAATACACTCGCTTCAGCCCTCTAAGAGGCTTCTAGGTTGACAAAAAGAGAGCGCCTCGGTTACTGCCTCCCCCTCCCCTCCCTGAACGGGCTACATGTACGGGCGGCGAGCCAATAGTTCGGCTTACGGGTGGGGACAAATTAACTCACCCCTCCCGCTTGACTTGAAATTATGAACATCCCGCGACGATACAGTATTACTTATGAAAATCCACAATTATTCGACCGGGTCAGGAATGGAATGGATGAAGCCCCATCTAGCGGGGAGAATAGGAATTGTGCCGGCTGCCGAAGTCTGTCGTACTGCTCTGGGGCATAATGAATGACAGATGCAATGAAATGATATTGGAGAGTGTTGCTAGAATGAATTATGACTGGCAAAACCGGAGTACCCGCAGAAAAACCTGTCGCGCCACAACTTTGTCCAGCACAAATCTTACATGGATTGACCGGGATTTGAACCACGGAACCCAGCGGTGAGAGGCCGGCGGCCTGTCGCGTGAACCACGCAGGCTCTACAATAGTACTTACTATAGGAGAAAAAGGGCTTCTTTAATGTGTCTATTCTTAAATTTGCTTACGTCGCACCAATACGGATAGATCTTATGGCGACGATGGGATAGGAAAGGGCTAGGACTGGGAAGGACGCGGCCGTGGCCTTAATTAATGAACAGCCCCAGCATTTGCCTGGTGTAAAAATGGAAACCACGGAAAACCATCTTCAGGGCTGCCGACAGTGGGGTTCGCACCCACTATCTCCCGAATGCAAACTCACAGCTGCACATCCCTAACTACACGGCCAAATGGCTCCATATTTTATGTTTTCCTAAGGCTCATATTTGTACACTTTTAGAGTCGAAAGTGTTCAAGAATAGATCAAAAATAGGAAAGATAGGAAAGATGACAGAGAGGCAGCAAGATGTGGAAGCAATATCAGATGAATCTGCGAAATGTTTGAAAAAGCCGTAAAACACAACGTACCGGGCGAGCTGGCCGTGCGGTTAGGGGCGCGCGGCCGTGAGCTTGCATCCGGGAGATAGTGGGTTCGAATTCCACTGTCGGCAGCCATAAAGATGGTTCTCCGTGGTTTCCCATTTTCACACCAGGCAAATGCTAGGGCTGTACCTTAATTTAGGTCACGGCCGCTTCCTTCCAACTCCTAGGCCTTTCCTTTCCCATCGTCGCCATAAGACCTATCTGTGTTGGTGCGACGTAAAGCCACTAGAAAAAAATGTAGTGTACGTTTACATGTAAGTAACTCTGGAAGTTAATTCGTTTATGTTCTCTCGGCATTCTCTGATCAGAGTTCTTGGTATTGCAACTAAATGCGAACCTATGGCCCACGCAACTCATTACGCACCTGCTGCCCAGCCACATAACCTCCAGATATTAGAGTAACGTGGTCAACATGTTGAATCCGGTTGTAGCATTCAATTCAGAATTAAAATCCTTGAACGAGCCAGTGGCAGACTTGTAACCTATACTATGTAGCCAACTACAGTAGTGTTGTATGTTGGCGAAATTGACGCGCAAGTCATCCAGGTGGTGTTATCTTAAGAGGCTTGCATTATTATGGTTATCGTGCTAGCGTGTTCATTAGTTTGTACTGCCGTAACAGGTTTTCTTAATCTACTTCTATTAACACAGACATGTAAGGGAAGCATCAAGGAATATGCTCGACCTCTTTTATCACTGCAAACACTCCTATTAGCCAGCACAGTGCTCCTTATCTTGCCTTAATGATTCACGTTGTATTTATTAAGACAGTCTCAAAAGGCAGTATTAATCATAATTTAAATGCTGAGCGTGGGCTTAGGTAGCCTGGTCTGGAGTTCATTATGCCGAGTTTTGCCATTATTGTCGCGCAACCCAGACAGTCATGAGTAATAAGTAAAAATAATGTTCCCCGCAGTCAAATTAAGTAAGAGACACAAGAACTGTAGGAGTGCACGTCTGCTCTCAGTGTACGAGTGCACATTTTCAACACATAGACAATTAGAACGACTGACGCAAAAATACACTGTGCGCGGAATACTGAAGCTTAATTCAGAATACAAAAACGAATACGCACAGATACGCACAGTTAATTAATTTCTGAGATTCGTGGTGTCACTTCATTAATATAAACCGTGTTAAGATGACCCACTCTCTCTCTCTCTCTCTCTCTCTCTCTCTCTCTCTCTCTCTCTCTCTCTCTCTCTCTCTCTCTCTCTCTCTCTCTCTCTCTCTCTCGGACGATCGGATCACCGATTTTTTGAAACTTCACGTCTCGGTAGAAGTGTGCATCGCTGTTTTAAAGTAATGGTGTACCTCTCAACCATTCGTGAGAAGAAAAAAGATTGAAATTCAAATAATACATACTACGCCTATATCATTTTACGATTTACTCATAGTGCCCACGGTAAGTGCACGCTAGTGTAACGGTTGGCACTTCTGCGTGCCTGTCCTGGGATAGCTGATTCGAATTACGGTCTCACAGAACTTTTTTTTTTTTTTAATTTCAACTTGATTCACTTTTTGTTTCTGTAAATGAACATACATGAAAGTACAAAGAAATGAAGAATTTTAACCAACAATTTCATCCACGTCCGGGATGTGGTTCCTGTGTAGCAAAACTTCAGGTCCGAAGGGAAGAAAACTACAGATAATTTTTTTAAATTTCTACTGGATTAAAAAAGTGCAATGAGTATGATATGAAAATTAGCCTCTTCAAGATTAAAGTGATGTCAGTAGTTAAGAAACGTGAGGCAACTGAATGTCAGGTTGGGAATACAAAGCTGGAATAGGTAGATCACTTCAAGTACTTAGGATGTGTATTTTTGCAGAATGGTAGTATAGTGAGAATGAATCAAGGTGCAGCAAGGCTAATGCAGAGATCTCGCTGTTGCGATCAACTGAATTTTGTAAGAAGGAAGTCAGCTCCAGGACGAAACTATTTTTATACAGGTCTGTTTTCAGACTGACTTTGCTTTACGGGAGTGAAAGCTGGGTAGACTCACGTTCTCTTATTCATAAGTTAGAAGTAACGCACATGAAAGCAGCGAGAATGATTGCTGGTAAAAGCAGGTGGAAACAATGGCAGGAGAGCACTCGGAATGAGGAGATAAAGGCTGTTAGGAATGAACTCAAAGAATGAAGCTGTGTACGCATGAACTGGCTTTGGTGGTGGGGTAATGTGCGGCGAATGGAGGAGGAAAGAGAAGTAGAGGGAGACCAGGACGGCGATGATTAGACTCTGTAATGAATAAAAGATAAGAGGCATAGAACGAAACGAGGACACAGAGCTAGTTACAAACAGAGGATCGTAGAGAAGTTTAGTTAATTCACATAGGTTTGCAAATCGAAAGCATACCAGTCTATAATGAAGGTCCAGGTATGTATGTATGTATGTATGTATGTATGTATGTATGTATGTATGTATGTATGTATGTATGTATGTATGTATGATGTTACTTTTATTTAATTCATCGTCGAGTGATTTCTAAACTGAGATTCAAGTTGAGACCAGTAAATGTTTCATTTAAAATTCATTTTGATGGATGCAAGAGAGGTTGAATTTCAAATGTGTTCAAGTGTAAAACATTTGAATTTATAATTATACTTGTTGTTGCCCACGGCTTCGCTAGCGAGGATTTCATAAGTTGATAAAAATTGCTCCTCGGTATTGCACTAAGACATTAAATGAAAACCCCTAAAGTATAAAAACTCGCCGAAAAATTGCATTTCATTTACCATAGAACCTCTTCGTAAACCACGTTTGTGGCATTGCCTTTTGGGGCTAAGATGACCAAGCTACTGGCAGAGCTAAATCTGGAGCATGTGACATGGAACTCTACATGTGAAAAAAAAAAAAAAAGAAAGTGTTTCTTAATTTCTAAAGGAGGTTCAAAATACCAATTTTCACGTCTGTAACATCTTAGTTTTTGAGATATAAGTATCCTCATAAAGAGAATTCAACCCCTTCTTCACTTATTTTCGATCTCCAGCTTAAGTTGATTTTCCGAAAACAAACGTACGTGTTTCTTTATTTTTAAAGAAGATTACAAATACCAATTTTCACGTCTGCAACATGTTACGTTTATGAGATATACTGTAGATATACCCATTTTAAAAACTGCCCCACTCCTTGGCTGAGTGGTCAGAGTTGAAGCTTTCGGTTCACAGGGTTTCAGGTTCGATTCCGGGCTGGGTCGGGGATTTTAATCGCGTGTGATTAATTCGTCTGACTCGGGGACAGGTTGTTTGTGTTTGTCCCAACACTCTCCTCTTCATATTCACTCAACACACCACATTACCAACCACAACAGGAACATGCATAGTAATTACATCCGTACATACGGGGTTGGCGTCAGTAAGGACATCCAGCCGTAAAACAGGGCCAAATCCACATGTGCGACACAGTTCGCACACACAACCCCACAAGTCTGGGAAAAGCGTTAAAAGATACTCGTTTTAAAAATTTACCCACATTTTTAATTGTTTTCCGCCCTTAAGTGGATTTTCCAAAACAAGTGTATTTTTAAAAGAGATTCCAAAGACCAGTTTTAACGTCTGTAACATATTCAGTTTCTGAGATATATGCATCCTCATATAAAGACTTCAAATCCTTCCTCACTTCTTCTCAACAACAAAAATCTTTGTTCTTTTATTTTTAAAAGAGATTCCACATACCAATTTTCATGTCTGTAACATGTTAGGTTTTTGCGATATATTGTAGATAATCTGCTGCTGTAAGAATACTGGAGCAGATGTTGCCACAGCTACGGCAGTTCGTTTCCTTATCCGATTCCTAGAGCAGGGATAGTGTGGTGCCAGTATCTCCATAAAGGTTGGTTTTAGGGCCTTAAAACGTGGTTTTCGGACACGTAGGGCTTATGGAGTTTTGTTCTTTGCGTCAAGGGGCTTAAATTGAGCTTTAGTATTTTTATAAGTCCCCCGTGTCCCCCCCTCGAATTATTTTGAAAATAAAATACAGCCCATATCCCTCAGGGATAATGATTATTTACATTAGTAAAATCATTTTTAGAATCAGCCCAGTAGTTCCTGAGATTAGTCATTACATACAAACAAACTTTACCTCTTTATATATTAGTATAGATTAAAGTTGTTATAGAACTAAATTTATCCAGTGTTGTAAATTTCCCTCGATTCCGTAGATTTCCCAAATAAGCAACTCTACGGTCCCGGACTTTACATCTTCCATTATTCCTCGTGTTTGTTTGATGTTGTAGAGCATGTTGCGCAACAATTGTTTTGACTGATATTTGACGGCCAAGAATAATCGATCTGATGGTCATTTGGTTTCAACCGTGTGAGACAAACAGCAGAAAAAATTAATGTTTCATGAAATCCTTGCTCCGTTTCCCGAAGTGTACCTCACAAGGACGACAGGTGTTCTCGAAACGCAAGTTTTCCTGCAGTGCGTTCCGTTTTACATGGCATAAATCTGCCTGGTGGCCATGCTCCTTAAAGCATCAAGTATTTCTGGTCTGGTCAGTTGGTTCGAGTCCCGTTAGTGAAAACGTTTTCACCATCAGAACATTGACCGACAGGGCACGAGAAGTGATGGTATACAATGTACACTAGTGTCCAAAAGTTAAGCATAAGTTACGAGTAACAGGAAATAGACCGCAAATAGCACGACATATGCACCTACCAACATTACGTGTCCGCTCTCTACAGGAAAGGAGTGTTCCCTGCTTTGACTAGCGGCGTAACCGCAAGGTAAACACAGCCAGTGCCTGCGCCGTACATTCCCTCAGTCGTGTTTGCCCTGTTATAGCGTGCGGAGTTTAGTCTCGTGGTGAACGTGACAACATAATGGCACAACGACGCCATTTGGACCACGTTTTGCAGGGTAGAATACTCGGCCGCCTAGAAGCAGGCCAGACACAGACCGCAGTCGCCGTATCCTTGAATGTGCCACAAATTGTCATTTCCAGGCTTTGGAGACGATTTCGACACACAGGAGATGTTAGTCGTAGGCCAGTACCAAGTCGACCAAGGGTAATCACTCCACAGCAGGACCGATATCTGGCCTCAACCGCCCGACGAAATCGGAGTGCACCTGCAAGAAAATTGTCGGCGGAGCTTGCAGCCATCTACAAGGGTTGCCGTTTCCCGGCAAACTGTGTACCGGAGACTCAGAACAGCAGGGCTGTTTGCCCGACGTTCAGCGGTGTGCGTCCCGCTCACTCCAGCACAGAGACGGGCCCGATCACTGTGGAGCCGTCAACATCGAAACTGGACCATGAAAGAAGGAGGCATGTGCTCTTCACAGATGAATCCCGCTTCAGTTTGCAGAACGATTCCCGCCACACATTAATTTCGAGAGAAACGGGTAGCCGATACAACCACAGGAACTTCGTGGAACGGGACCAGTATGGTGGTGGTGGCGGCGTCATTGTGTGGGGCGGCATCATGTTGAATGGCCGTACGGACCTGCACATCTTCATGGGTGGTCCGAAGAACACTTAACGCTCAAAGATACAGCGATGAGGTACTGAGACCACATGTTCGACTCTTCAGAGGTGCAGTTGGTCCAGACTTCCTCTTAATGGACGATAATGCCCGACCGCACCTCGCTGCTCTGGTGGATGAATTTCTGGCTGGGGAAGACATTCATCGCATGGACTAGCCAGCGAGGTCTGCGGATCTGAATCCTATATAACATGCCTGGTATGCATTGGGGAGGCGAAATGCATCCCGTCAGCCTTCACTAAGGACCCTCCAAGACCTTCGTATTGCCCTTTCGGAGAAATGGGATCGACTGCCACAAGAGCTCTTGGACCATCTGATTGAGAGCATGCCACGTCGCTGCGAAGCATGTGTGGCCGTTAGGGGTAACCATACACCCTATTAACAGCATATTTTATTGTGAAAGACATTGCCAAGATTTGTTAGTAGTTGTCAAAGGTAGACCTTAGCTAACGGAACCTTTCTGACACTGTTTTTCTTGGACAAGTTGTGTGACATATGGTGTGTGATTCAGCTTCCGTTTGTTCAGGAATCCGTCTGACATTCCCATCAGGTGATATGGCCTTGTTTAGTGATTATGCTTAACTTTTGGACACTAGTGCATATTCACCAGACTGCGTACCAAAAGCCTGGGTTCAATTCCAAACCTTTCCGCAAGGTTCATATAGAGCGATGGCATATATGACGCTGTTGATAGTAATTCGTCCATCGGATGGAGACGTTAAGCGTTGATGGTGATTACCCGTATTTTTTTTGCAAGCTGCTTTACGTCGCATCGATACAGATATGTCTTATGGCGACGATGGGATAGGAAAGAGCTAGGAGTGGGAAGGAAGCAGCCGTGGTCTTAATTAAGATACAGCCCCAGCATTTGCCTGGTGTGAAAATGGGATATCACGGAAAACAATCTTCAGGGCTGCCGACACTGGGGTTCGAACCCACTATCTCCCGAATACTGGATACTGGCCGCACTTAAGCGACTGCACTATCGAGCTCGGTCGGTATTGTTTTAAGGAAAAGTACAACTGGGCAACCATCCTCTATTAACACTATCAGGGGAAATATGGAAGAGGACGTACCTTAGAAGAAAGAAAAGAAAGACCACGAAGGACATGAAAGTGAAAGACTCCCTAGGCCTCACAATACTGTCGGGGTCGGAAGAGAACAAGAGTTAACCAAGGAAGGTCATATAGGAAAGATTAAAATGAGCAGCCTGACAGAAGTGGAACCAATGTCAGCCTCGGAGAACCGCACTCACAATCTGAGAGCCACTGGTCCCCCTTTAGTCGCCTTATACGACAGGCAGAGGATACCACCGTTGTGATTATTCTACTGCTCCAACCCAAAAGTGGGTGGCGGGGCTAAGCCTGGGTGTTATTCGACAAGAGTAGGCTATGTGCCGAGACCGGGTTTCACCCTCTCCCTACCTCATGATTATCACTTCACACATCCAGACGGGCAAGTCACCCATGGGGGTCAACTAGAAGAAGCTGCGCCAGGGCTCCGGAAGCCACACATCATCATGGCATAAACCCAACATTCATTATTCAAGCTGATTCACATTTATAAATACTTAACGGCGTGTGGCCAAGGGCGGGCGGGCCTAGTGCAGGTTTTCAATTGAAGTCCATTGAATTCGATTGAAGTGACTTGAGCGTCTGTGAGGATTGATGCCGTAACTAGGATGAAATAAGACGGCACAAACACCCAGTCTCCGAACCAAATGAAATAACCAATGAAGGTTCTCCGACCCAGCCGGGAATCGAACCGAAGGACCATATGGACCTAAGGCTAGCATACTAATTAGTTAGCACGCAGCCGGACAATAATTTTTTTTTTGCTAGGGGCTTTACGTCGCACCGACACAGATAGGTCTTATGGCGACAATGGGATAGGAAAGGCCTAGGAGTTGGAAGGAAGCGGCCGTGGCCTGGTGTGAAAATGGGAAACCACGGAAAACCATCTTCAGGGCTGCCGATAGTGGGATTCGAACCTACTATCTCCCGGATGCAAGCTCACGGGTGCGCGCCTCTACGCGCACGGCCAACTCGCCCGGTAATAATAAGTTTACCCCGGTACTCTCGTTGTTACAAGGGGGTAAAAAAAAAGGATGACTCTCACATCATGTAACTGTTAGAAATATAGCCTAAAATGCAGCAACCTGTGATCACGGTCTCCTTGAACAATGTTAGAAATCCACGACTGTCCGGACACCAGGTCGACAGAACCATGCCCAAGAGAATACTATTACCTCTACGCCTCCCTCATCACTCCTAACCAACACAAATTCTCAACCAACAAACTCCATTAGGAGTGGCTCCTTCTAGCGTATAATAGCTCTCGGGTTCAACGTTTCGAATGACAGCGACAAGTCCAAGCAGACAACCGATTACAATCAGGAATCCCTCCCTATGAAATTGAAGACGCTAGACGAGTCATATACACAACCTGGAAAGGTGAAAAATTCACGCTACATTTTAGTTAATGTACAGGATAAAAATTGCCCACGCGAGCTTTGTAAATTATGTATTACCAATCGTTTATTTACATATCTTTATCGACCAGTTTGTCACAAACATAATTTCTTTTAGACGATCAAAACTAAAACTAGGAACCTCAATTTTAATCGCCCATCGTTTGCAAATCTACAGTCCCAAAACAATGTCTGTGGAGACAAAAATGCGTTCTGATCCCCTTGACAATGTGATGTTTAGGACATCACTGAATGTTTTCAATTATTGAACTATATATTTAATTGATAAGATGTGTATATTTAATCATTGATAGGTCATGTTTAAATTAATATGTATATATATATATATATATATATAGGGTTTTTATCATCCATTTCAATCATCATTTCATTTCTTTGTATCGCGGCTATAACGTATTCTGAACGAACAAATTATTCGGTAAAGTATTTCAACATCATGCATATTTATAACTTGCAGTAAATTTTCCAATAGCCGTTGTGAGGTGACCAGAGTCAGCAGGCTAATTTCAGCCCAATTCCAGGAAAAGTACGTCATCTAGGTTACGAGAGACCTTACCCTCTCTACCTCATGAAGAGACAGTTGATACATTATTAACACCCACTTTTCAAACTCCGCTTCGGGACGCTTTATTTCAGCGGGAAAGTTCAGCCTATGTGAATGAACGTAATGAAGCAACGTGATGGATTCACAGCTATATATCGGAGAAGGGATGAGACCTCGAATCTTACTGGACCATGTGATATGGCTGATGGAAGGAGACTTTTGAACCAATATATACCACCGACAAGGGCTGGAGAGGACACTAACATTCTCATTCAGATTCAGATTCGGAGATTCGGACATTCTGATTCTGATTCTCACGCTTGGAAGATACTCTTACTACGATTCTACGTCTACACATCGGAGAAGATTTTAACTTAGTTCACTTCGCATCTGAGTATATTCTACTCAAAAGTTACTCTCATTGGGACTTGTTATCTCAATGACGAGAGGTAGTCAACGGGAGACCGGTTCTGACTGGTATAGGGGAGGAGAGCTTTTATTATGAATTTAGCTACGCTACTGTTCCGTAATACGGAAGAATACGAAGGTATTCTCTCCATGAACATAACCCATGGTGGTTTTGCACTTAAAATTAGGAATCATTACGACTTTATGTAAGGAGTACAATAGGAAGTGTTAAAGACAGGAAATGTGGATGTAGGACTGGAATCCAACAACAGATGAGGCAGCCTGTACGAGAGATCCACCCATCTTCAGCCTCAAGACAACAGAGTCTACATTTGGTGAGCTTATGGCATAAGTTACTGCAAGTCTTCGCGCAACAGTTCATTTTTAAAATTAATTTCATTCAATTTTTCTTTTGCTTCCGTAAGTTCAGATGTCGTTAAAACGCCGTTACGTCACGTTTTTCGTCTTAATAAATAGCTGTTTTAATTTGTATTTTATGAAATGATTATTAATGATCCTTAAATTCCAAGTTAGTGTACTTAATGATTTGTGTTCCGTTCACCTCACCCCTGGGAGTTTTTTGAGTCTCATTACGTATTATTATTATTATTATTATTATTATTATTATTATTATTATTAATTATCTACTTTTGTTTTCAAGCCATAAGCTTGAAGACTGGCGCCCTTGGGATACTGTTTCTGGAGAAACAATGACATATCATTTATTTATTTATTTTAATATTAAAGTGACCCGCCACGTTATAAATTTATCATACATCTGTGGGCCAAGTGGGTACGTCACAACAACTACAGTAAAAGTAATACAGTACAGTCCCTGAACTACAAGTGCGCATGCTCCATCTGATGTATTCCTCCAAAGTAAACATTTCATACCAGGCAAATGCAGGGGCGGTACCTTAAATAAGGCCACGGTCGCTTCCTTCCCAACTCCTATCCTTTTCGTATACCATCGTCCCCATATTTTTTTTTACAATCTGCTTACATTTTTGCTATTTACTGTTACTCCTTTAAACGATGAGAGTGAGCGGGTGTGGGGCTAAAAAATGAGATTGCATTAGGCAGGGCCTCTCAAGCGCCCAAAATCTCACGCGTGCAAATCGAAGCACAAGGGCTCCGTGCACTGTGCATCGGTCCCACTCGGCTCGGCTCGGCTCGGACCAACGCTTCGTCTCTGGGCTACTCGGCTAAGCTCGGCTCAACTCGGCTCGCATTTGGAGCGCTACGGAGCAAGTGAGGAAGAGGGAGACAGGGAGAGCGAGCGAGACAGGCGTGGGGAAAGAGAGGGACAGCGCTATTGCTCCAAATCGAGGAGTGGGCGTGTGCACTCTGGTCAACCAAGCGAAGTCGTCTTTTGCACCGTGCACAGTGCATGCACCTTGAGAGGCCCTGCATTAGGAGTTTGTATGGTACGTGCTAGGCCTGGAATCTTAAAAAGAGTGCAACAGACGGTCAATGGTTCGTCGCTGCTAGATTTATTTGGAGGTTAATAGGGTTGATTTTTAGCATTCCCTCTAGCTGCATCCAGGGTGAGCAAAGAAAAGGTCTATCCAATGGGATGTTGTTTTAAACGATGCAGCGTTTCCAACTTTACCGCTACCAACCGAGCAGACGGCACAACGCTGGTGAACTCGCGATTTCTAACAAAACAACGCTTAATTTGTTCTTCTCTGCCACCCCTTAGAATTTTGAAATTTCTTGTATGTCACTAACTTTATTTATAGCAAATAGATAAGCGGAACGAGTAAGATGTAGGTGAAACTATTATTTTGGTTATATTTCTTTTAAATCACAAAGCCTCCGTGGCTCAGGCGGCAGCGCGCCGGCCACTCACCGCTGGGTTCCGTGGTTCAAATCCCGGTCACTCCATGTGAGAACTTTGCTGGACAAAGCGGAGGCGGGACAACAGGTTTTTCTCCGGGTACTCCGGTTTTCCCTGTCATATTTCATTCCAGCAACACTCTCCAATATCATTTCATTTCGTCTGTCATTCATTAATCATTGCCCAAGAGGAGTGCGACAGGCTTCGGCAGCCGGCACAATTCCTCTCCTCGCCGCTAGATGGGGCTTCATTCATTCCATTCCTGTTTCGGTCGAATGACTGGAAACAGGCTGTGGATTTTTTCTTTAAATCGCAGTAAGTGTTTCAATCTATAACTTTCTTCCAAGAGATAATCAGTGTAACCTGATTACTGTCGAGGTATATTATCAGACCTGAAAGAGTAATGGAGAAGAAATTCCATTCGGAGGGCGAAGTAGAAGGCAAGCAATGCCATGAACTACCATGGTTATTACTACTCACGACAGTGTCCTGTTTTAAATTAAACTAATTTAAACGGTTCACTAATTGTATCTCTCTTTCCATCTTCTGAATAATCCACGAGCATCGTGAGAACTCTACCATAAATACAGTGCATTATGTGAAGCCTTTAAAGAGATCCAGTACATTACGCCATTAAATACACAAAGTGAAAATTTTGAGATAGGGCAAATCACACAATAATAAAATAATAAAAATACGTGCACGTAATAACGTCTCAACCAACCAAAATGCAGAATGTTAAAAAGACTAAACAGATCAAGATAATAACCATTTCGTGTGGCTATTCCTAGCCGTGTGCAGCCCTTGCAAGACATACCCTCCGATGAGGGTGGGCGGCATATGCCATGTGTAGGTAACTGCGTGTTGTTGTGGTGGAGGATAGTGTTATGTGTGGTGTGAGAGTTGCAGGGATGTTGGGGACAGCACAAACACCCAGCCCCCGGGGCACTGGAATTAACCAATGAAGGTTAAAATCCCCGACCCGGCCGGGAATCGAACCCGGGACCCTCTGAACCGAAGTCCAGTACACTGACCATTCAGCCAACGACTCGGAAAGTTCAAGATGACGACGCGTCGCAACAAACTATACAAGTATTAAAATGAAATCGTCGCGCCATAAGACCTATCTGTGTCGGTGCGACGTAAAGCAACTAGAAAAAAAATTAAGTGTCAAAACACTGGTTTACACGTCCGACTCGTTGGCTGAATGGTCAGCGTACTTGCCTTCGGTTCAGAGGGTCCCGGGTTCGATTCCTGGCCGGGTCGGGGATTTTAACCTTCATTGGTTAATTCCAGTGGCCCGGGGACTGGGTGTTTGTGCCGTCCCCAACATCCCTGCAACTCACACACCACACATAACACTATCCTCCACCACAATAACACGCAGTTACCTACAAATGGCAGACGCCGCCCACCCTCATCGGAGGGTCTGCCTTAGAAGGGCTGCACTCGGCTAGAAATAGCCACACGAAATTGTTATTATACTGGTTTACATTACGTAAAAATCGAAGACTAAATAGCTTCAGATAAAATCTCAGATATATATATATATTATTATGTTACCAGCTAAGTTCTAAAGTAATATTTTTATAGAGTGACTAGGAACTTTACAGAATGCCTAAAATCAAGTGTGAAACTACAGTACGAACACGAATTACTGTACACATTTCCTAAACATGTTTACAAAATAATAAATAAATGTGAAAGAGAGTCTTGGCAAATAAATTCACTCTTTACCAATGTTGCATAGCACAAAACAATCATTCTGTCTAAATAGCGAAGGTAGTAGTTGAAGGTAGTAAGGAAAGCTAAATCAATCCCCGAACACTAAGTAAAGAAAATGCAGGTAACTTACAACACATTTCCTCCCACCCGTTTAGGAGGAACTATTCCAGTTCTCATTTCTGACGTCATCAACAATGGAAGGAGTGAATCCAGCGAAGTGTAGGCTACTAATGGAGACGAAGGAAGTATCTTTATTCGAGGATGCAGTTCACGGCATGTCTAAAGGACTTAGTGCAACTCGGTAAAGTCCAGAATTACAAAACTGCGCTCTGATCATTCGCTACCCCTTCAATACAGAAACGGGCAAAGGGTTTATCAGATGCATGTGCAAAACTAGGTAACAACACAAGCATCTGTTTTGTGTGGAAACTGAAATACTACACAATTCTAATAAGTGCCATTCAAGCCTCTCTTGGTGTAACAACAAACGTATAAGGAAAATTAATATAACTTCCACTGTTTTAGAAGTACCGGTATTTGACTATTTTCGTTGCAATTTTTAGAAGAGTTTTTTTGGGGGTGGGGGAGAAGCTTAACCTTTCTGAAGATACAAGGCTATGAGGGAATGAAAATGAATATAACTCTGTTTGCGATTATATTGTGATCTGGGCAAATGACGAGTATGATGTACAGGAACAGATGGACATCGTAAGAGGAAATTTTTTTTTTCTGCTTTACGTCGCAGATAGGTCTTATGGCGACGATGAGACAGGAAAGGTCTAGGACTGAGAAGGAAGCGGCCGTGGCCTTTATTAAGGTACAGCCCCGGCATTTGCCTGGTGTGAAAATGGGAAACCACGGAAAACCATCTTCAGGGCTGCCAACAGTGGGGTTCGAACCCACTATCTCCCGAATACTGGACACTGACCGCACTTAAGCGACTGCAGCTATCGAGCTCCTTAAGTGGAAATATTGAACAATTGGGAATGAAGATCACTGTAGAGAAGAATAAAACCACAGTAATGACCAGAGGGTAGGAAGAGGAGGAATACAAACTGGAGGCAATGATCTAGAAGTAACAGAGTACCTATTTTAATCACCCAGAAAGTGAACTAATGGCAAAGGCTAGACTGGATGTGGAAATCAGCAGGAAAATACAAATAGGAAGTGCTTTCTACCAGAGTTTATGAAACCTGCAGTGAAATAAATGTATACCAACGAAGGACAATGAATGAATGTAAAAATCATATTTCGTCCCTGTAACACCGTAAGGGGAAGAGATTTGGTCTATGACAAAAAGAGATGAAAGCCGTATTCAGGCAGCTGAAATGTTTTGAGGAGAAGACAAAAAAGAACAGAGTTAAAATGAGGACATAAGGAAAACAATTAAAGTGGAAAAGTTGAATGTTAAGATAGAGAGGAATAGATGGAGATGGTCTGGACACACTAAACGGATGAGGAATGGATGAAAACCAGAGTTTGGAACTGCAGTTAGAGGGGATCAGAGGTCAAGAATGACCAACAACAAGATACATAGATTTAGTGAAGAACAGACTTAGAAAACACAACATAGACTGGACCACAGTAGAGCATGAGAAGTGTTGGAACGACCAAAAAAAGCGGAGAGGAACCATATTAACCCCAACCGGAAATGAAATGGACAAGGAAAAGTGATGATGGTGAAATCAATTTTTATACAACCGTAACCAGTGCTTTCAGCTACGTTCGGATAGTTTACTAAAACTGTTTTTACAACAAGAAAAATTAAACCGATAGAATGAAGGTTTTATTTCCTCCAAAACCTTAATTTATCATTTCATTATTTACCTTGACCTTTTTCGCCCGAGTATAAGACTCATTTAAAAAATAGAGAATTTTATACTTTGCCAAATATCGTCAAGCATTTTATACCATTCCTGAATCTGTGAAATGTCGAATTTCCATATTTCACTGATAATACAAACGATAACACAGATCAGCATTTCTGGCTAGCTTCTACAGCGTGATAAGGGCAGAAGAATATCCTTCCTGCGGATTGAATTTTAACGAAGTAAGGAAACGCGTAATTACTTCCTCAAGCTCCACTAATTAATCTTCCCTTTCTGAGTCGTGATAAGAGATAAGCTCGGGTCTAACAGTTTTAACTTTATTAGTCTTAACAGGGGATCGCAATTTTAAAAGTCCATTTTCCGCTGCGTTGCTCCCCTAATATATTGAGCAGGGATGGGATGACAGTTCCAACCTTAAAACACCAGGTAGTCCTGCAGACGGCCCGCGGCATGATCGTGAAATAGCGGATCAACTTGTGAACCAACCTACGATTAAGTCCTTCGTAAGCCGATGCACTACTTGAAATGTATTTACCAATTTATTATTATTATTATTATTATTATTATTATTATTATTATTATTATTATTATTATTATTATTATTATTGTTACCGTGTTTTGGTGGATCAGCAGAGGTGAAAGAAGGTGCGAGCTGGAATGGGTCTAACTACAAGTCCGAAAGATGAATTTAAAATTTAAATAAAGGTTATATTTTCAACTGGTAACAAGATTTAACAACTTTCACTAGGTGAAATAACAAAGAAAAATCAGGTACAATGCAACTTTACAAACGAAAGCACAAGTTAAGGGGTTTTTACAATTCTGGGCTACGAGCCCCCAAGTTTAACAATTCCTGAGCTCTCAGCTCACAACCACAAATTACCAAAGGGCAGAAAACCCCTAATTACGTGGAGCATTTGCTCCCACCTCGTAATGTCAAGCCTCCTAGAGGCACCTTTCAAAATACCAGAAAGAGCTGACCGCTCTCAATCTTTCAAGCCTATCAAAAGGCCATAAACGGACTTTACTACAAACTGACCTCAAGGCACACTTACAAAGAAACAGGGGTATCTTGTACCCATTCTGCCGAGCCTTAGTGGACAAATACTAGGTTAATAAAAACGACCGAAAACGCAAAAGGAATGGAGGCGTGAATTAGCACTCCTAAATACACGATACACAGGGGCTATTCCCACACTATATAGGTGACTTGTATAAGAAAATCTTAACACATTAGGAAAGATAGAAAATCAGTTACGAAAACATAGTCACATCAAGTCGAAATGAAGGGGAGCTCGAGAGGATAAAGCACTCTCCATCCCCGATTTACATTTAAAGTAATAAGAAAATGTTTACATAAGCCGGCACTAAGTTACATTTTAAACAGGTAGGGTACTTGAAAAGGTTTCGAACCTTCCCCGGGGTTTAAACTGCTGACCAAGAAAGAAATAAAGATGTTAAGAGGCCATTACCTTTGCTGAAGAGCTGCTGCTCGAAGGAAGAGGCGCAACCCGCCCCCTGCTATACTTCCATACACTAAGCTAGATGTTGTTGAAGTGGCGAAGAGCCGAGAAAATCAGCAGTTTTTAAACCCTCGTGGAAGATTCGAGACCTTTCATGAATAATAAAGACACATCCGCTCAACTTTATTGGGTAGCTAAGAGTTATACATGGAAATTCGAAGAAGAAACCTCTGATAGGTGGAAAATTAATTTCAGAAATTACTGATTGGCTAAGTTCAAAACAGGCGGAGAGAAAGCTTAATATTGCCAACCCACAAATGAAGGAACAAAATTTAGTGAAGACCAAAACTTATAAATACAAAATTTCTTCAACAAAAGTTCCTTCACTTCGCACCAGGGTGCATAATCATAGTTTTTTGGGTAGAGACATCTGTTAGCGAATGTCCACACTTCTTGATCCATAGAAAACAAAACACGTTGAAATCCACACAGTATAGACAACTTTGTAATCCCAAAATTTATAGTATAGACCTCTTCTGAGAAAACTCATGAATTAATACAGTTCTAAAAGTTCAAAGTTTCTCCGGTAGAGGAGGATTTATTGGCGGAAGGTTTAACTTTGCAGCGTAGAGGTGTAATTTAAGGCGGAAAATTCAAGTGTGCGGTGTATAGGTGTACCAATCGGTACAATTATTATTATTATTATTATTATTATTATTATTATTATTATTATTATTATTATTATTATTATTATTATTATTATTATTACCATTACAGTATACTTAAGAGTTTCATTTTTTCTTTTGTACAAGTTGTTTTACGTCGCACCGACACAGATAAGTCTTATGGAGACGATGGGATAGGAAAGAGCTAGGAGTGGGAAGGAACCGGCCGTGGCCTTAATTAAGGTACAGCCCCAGCATTTGTCTGGTGTGAAAATGGGAAACCACGGAAAGCTATCTTCAGGGCTGCCGACCGGTGAATATCAAGAGGCTAAGAAGTACTGGAAAGAGAGAATGGTCATCAATTTGTTTACAACAAGTGAAAATCTACAAAATGTTGATGTAGAAAATCGGAAATCAGACACGCTAAGTGATACACAGAAGTCCCCCAACGATGTTCAACAAAATCCATGACTGGTGGCCAAAGAGTGAACTAAGAGGAATTTTGCACGGCCGACTGGATCCCTCGCTGCGCTCTTCACTAGCTAGAGTGACACATCAAGTCGGCCGTGGATTTTGTTGCACTGTCACAATGCTGCTGTTCACAATAACAACACCACATTGGCAACTTTTAAGAGCAGAGCAGAAGCAATGTAGAAGCATCCATCTTACAGTTCCAACCTGGTACAATGTAACTTCTTCCTTTACCGCAAGACCGCTAGTACTTTTATCGTATACGTAGATTAATTAACCAGTCTCCTTTCTACAGTAATCTGTGCCTCACCTCTGTTGTCAACTATTCTTGGAGCAATGTGTATAATAATCACTACATGTATTTACTCCACACACAAATCATGGTTACATGTATTCAGTAATATATAAACAACCAGCTTTGAGAAGATCCAAGACACCACGAACTCCAGTCTGCCTATATGTTGAGACATAACAGGAAAGTACACGCAACGACTTAAAATAAGATACATACATTCTCATCGTGCCGCACCGCAGCCGAGCTGTGTAACGCACATTACCATATATAACGTCTCAGAACGTCGGTAGGAACACTTACCGGTACCCAGCCTATAACTTACTAACATCTTCCTCTAACTCCTCATACATGGCCTGCTGTATTTGCTCTCCCTAGATGCAAGTGGCGGATACTGAACGGCGTAAGAATTTACCAAAGCACTCAATCACCGAGGATAGTTACACGTCCTACCAAAAGTTTTAGGACACCTGCATAATTCATGGACATGATTCCTGTCTTTAAGGGTTTGGTCTCAGGCATACAATGTTTTACAGGGAACTAGTAAATATTTAGAGGAACATTTGTTGAAATTTTAATTAAAATACTACTTTTGTTTTTAACTTATTAATTGTTTGTTTATAATTATTGGAAAGAAAATGACTATTTTTTAATACTCAAGGAGATCTGGATAGTACAATATGGAGATTACATTAATATTTTCTATTATGGAGGAACACAGATACCTTTAGTATATTTACAATTCCAATAGAACAACAGAATGAGTTTCTATTAAAAAATTCCCCTGTTCTATAGCTCGCAATATAACCATAGAAAGAAGTCATAAATCAAACATAACTTGACCTTCGCTGGACAGGACAGCCCTCAAACTGCCGAGATAGTTTGTGTGATATGTTGTAGTTTGAATATCCCACTATAACGTAACACACAAACGATCTCGGTAGCTTAAAGGATATCATGTCCAGCCAATGTCAAGGAATATTCGTCTTATGACCTCTTTCTGTGGTTTTATTGCGAGTTACAAAACCGGGGATTTTTTAAACGGAAGCACTTTCTGTAGCTCTATTAGAATTATATTCTTATAAATATCTGTGTTTCTTCACAACAAAACTTATTAATGTAATTTCCACATTTTACTGTCCAGATCTCCTCAAGTATTAAAAAAAAAAAAAAAGCTACTTCATTCCCAATGTAAAACAAACGGTGACATTTTAATGAAAATTTCAGCAAATGTTCTTCTAAATGTGGACTAGTTCCCTGTAAAAAAAAATCAAATGCTTGAGACCAAACGTTCAAGGAGAGGAATCATGTTCATGATATCATGAAATATGCAGGTGTCCTTAAACTTGTGGTAGGACCTGTGGTTTCGCCAAGTTCTGACTGCTGGGCAGGAGTTCAAGCGATAAGCGCATAGTTCCTGTTTGCTCTCTCCTAGCTTTCGAAGGCTCCTCATCACGCACTTCGCGAAGCAGTGAGTGGACTTCTGGACTTCAGGTATCTGAATTTTCGTAGGTAGGGTGTATGTACTTACTGTACAGCCGATGTCATAGTCGACAGGCTACGTAGCGAAGTTGGCTGGTCACGGATGAGTACATAAACTGTCTCAGTTACTTAAGTACCAGAAAATAACTATATTCATAACTCATTTCACTTGTTTCATAATACGATGATGATGATGCTTGTTGTTTAAAGGGGCCTAACATCGAAGGTCATCGGCCCCTAGTTTCATAATACCACCAGTTCACAATCACTGACAAGTTTCTGTTACGTAAACAATTTGTACATAATATAATATACAGAGCGACCGAAAAGTCCGTTAACATTTGACGAGGCAATACTTCAGGAATATTGGAGATAGAGAGGTAATAATTGACACACATGGTTGGCATGGCATGAGGATTTATTGACACCAAAATAAAGTACACAAACATTCTTCAACAATTCCTGTAGTCTAGGGACAATGTTTTTGAACACCCCTGTACAGCATATCCGTAGGTATGGTGAGAAATTGACGTCGGATGTTGTCTTTTAGCATCCCTAATGAGGTCGGGCGATCGGGGTAGACTTGCGACTTCAGGTAACCCCATAACCAATAATCACACGGATTGAGGTCGGGGAACTGAGGAGGCCAAGCATGACATGCCGTAATTGCAGGCGCATCTGACGCCCTCCCTAACGACAGCTCCCTTTATACCGTACACGGGTCTCATGCGGCATCACTGACGTGTTGTTGTCCAGCGCCGTCTGTTGGCCTATTTGTGCATTTGTTGGCGTCAATAAAACCCCATGTCATGTCAAGCATGTGTGGCCATTTGTACCTGACGTGTTGCTGTCCAGCGCCATCTGTCGGTCATTTTGTGTACTTTATTTTGGTTTCAAAAAATCCATGCCATGCCAATCATGTGTGTCAATTATTACCTTTCTACCTCCAATATTCCGTGAAGTATTGCTTCGTCAAATGTTAGCAGACTTTTGGGTCACACTGTATATGCATGGTTAAAAGTGATGTGTTAAAATGTGAGAATGCTCTTGTAGAACGAAACATGTCATTCCACATACAATTGCTCATTTTTTGAGGTATTTTATAGTGTTCCAAATGTTATACTAGTGTTCGACAGACTGAAAAGCTTGTAAGTTGTATTAACTGTGTTTATACTGATAAAAAATGGCTTCATTCTTGACAAAGTAATAGCATGCGGACATTTGGAGTTTCAAAATCTAACCGAACTTCTATGAATAGTACAGTAATTGCAATCTGGTGGATGTTCTCCATAGATAGTTGCGAAGTCTTTCATGCCTCGACGAACCACTGTAACTTCTTCCTTTCCCGTTAAGTGGTTTTGTCCTCCACCCCTCATAGAATGACTCCTTCAGGACTGTCTATGCGACGTGAATTAGAGACTGTACACAGAAACAGTCCTTAATATCGCTTAATCGTCCTTAATTCGTTTTCTTTTCTAAATTATTGAACAATAATATTACTTTTGTACGGCTCTTTGGCTGAACGGTCAGAATCGCAGTTCTCGGTTCAGAGGGTTCTGGCTTCGATTCTCAGCCGGGTCTGGAATATTTTCCGCGTCTAGTTCATTTCTGTGATTCGGGCACTGGGTGCTTGTGTTTGTCTCAATATAGGGTTGCGTCAGGAAGGGCATCCGGCCGTAAACCAATTTCATATGGGCTTCACTGTTCATATCCGGACCTAGGAAAAGCACCGGAAGAAGAATGAATGAACGAATTAATTAATGCTATAGGTTTTACGTCCCACTAACTACTATTTACCGTTTTTGGAGACGCCGAGGTGCCGAAAATTTGTCCCGCAGAAATTATTTTACATGCTGGTCAACTTACCGACAAAAGGCTGGTGTATTACAGCATCTTCAAATCCCACAAGCTTTTCCTGGATTCGAATTCCCTTGGTGAGGAGTCAGTGATTAAGCCACTAGGAAATGTCATCTCTTCCTTCCCCCCTCCCCCTCCCATACACCCAAATTTAGAACATGTTCAAGTGTTATTTTTTTCTCCACGACAAAGTTTGCAGTTAGACATCTGAAAAGCATTGAGAACACCTCGGAAACAGAATGTGGAGAAATATCTATGTTCTTTCTCCCTGCCACTTGCTAGCCAACCGTGGAAGCGTATCTATAATAATCGCAAATCCTTTTTGAGGAAGTTTTGTCCCACAGGAATATTTTTACGTGCCTGTAAATCAGCCCGCTCAGATAAAAACTACGGCGTATCGTAATATCATAGGTAAGTTATTCATTTGCTGGTGAGTAACAATAATAATATAATGTCGTTATACGTACCGTACATCTCTCCTACCTATATATAACCCTATACACTCAAACCTTAGCCGCCGGGCTTAGTGGATCAGACGGTTGAGCGCTGGCCTTCTGATTCCAAGTTGGCGGGTTCAATCCCAGCTTCGTCGCCCGGTATTATCTGATTATTATTATTATTATTGTTATTATTATTATTATTATTATTATTATTATTATTATTATTATTATTATTATTAACTGTGTACATTCTTACCAAGCGGAGTAGCCGCATGTGTTAACACGTTACGGCTATGGAGATAAGCAGACCAATTGGTTCGATCACCACCGTCGGCAGTCCTGAGAATGGTTTTCTGAAGTTTCCCATTTTTAATTCGAAGCAAATGTCGGGACAGTTCCTATTCATTGGCCACAGCCGATTCGTACCGCCTCCTTACCCAATTTATTCATCATCATTCATTTAATCTTCACTAGCACCTCAACTGAGTTTGGCGTCAGGAAGGCCATCCTGACGTAAAAATATGCCAGGTAATTTCATCTCATCTTATCAGAAAACGGGACCAAGGGGCAGATATACAAGCAACAGTGTATCTTGTTAAAAGTCATTTATATTTTTGAAAATTACCTCGTCAGTTTATTTAACTTCATTGTTTACGTTATTTAATAATACATTCCAGAAATTTGAAAATATTATAGAAATGTTACTGGCTGAGAAAACAAACTTCGAAGATACCTGTGTTGTTAAAAAAAAATATTTATATTTGTCTGTGATAGGCTATTTTATAACAAACCATCTACGATTCAAACGTTGTTAATATCTAAGTTTTGCATCGAGCTGGCTGGCTAGTATCAAGTAGAGCGGAAGAAAGCGAGGCGCAAATGAACACGTAACAGACGGCCGCACAATAAGAGGTGCAGTCACACGGGAGGGCAAAACCAATGACACACTTCCACGTAATGCATATGGGTCAAACTTCCTCACGGGGCGATACAATAAAACGAACAGGGAAACTGTCTGGGTTGAACCAGAGAGATTTGAATGAAAGTTGAGTAAACTATCAACTAACATTTATGATACATTTAATGGTAATTAACATTTTGCCGTAAAATCAACTGCAATATTATAAGCAATTGCTGCAAAATAGCATTTACCGATGACCTTGCGTGAGCACTATAAAAACCATAGTTCTATTTTTAAGTTACATAAAACACTTTATACAGAAAAAAAATATTGTTTCAATAATTTACGAGGGATCGTATGCTACAAAAGACGGAAATATGTTCCTGTGTTGCTGGAGAATGTGCTACTACAGAAACGACCGCAAATGTGGTACATGCAAGATGGGTCACCAGCCCATTTTCATCGTAGGGTTAGGCGACACGTAACACGGGTCTTCCATGAGGATAGATTGGGGAGGGTGAGGGCCAATACTTTGGCCTGTCCGTTCGCCTGACCTTAACCCTTCATTTTTTGGCTTTGGCTTTGTGAAGACCATGTCTTATGCGATACCCATAAATGATTTGGATACATTACAAGAACGCGTGTTCAATGCCGGTGATGCAATCCGGAAACAGCCTTGGTTGTTCCAACGAATGCGCGATTCCATGCGTCGGTAGGGTGCAAGGCTCCATTGCAATGGATGGCGGTCAAATCGAGTACATGTTGTGAAGAGTAGATTAAACTCACGGTGATCGTCGATGGTAGTGGTAGCGGACCATAACTCCGAAAATATTGTGTTTTCGACCAATGTGCATAGGACCGTTTTTCTTTCGTCTGTTGCGTGTTGTCTCCTCTGTAAATATTGGAACTTTTTTCAAGATAATAATAATAGTCACCGATAATCATTTCGCAGCGATAAAGACACTCTCCTGGGCAGTTTCTAAGCCAGAGTGGTGAATATTGACGGGAGGATACTAAGTGCGCCACATGAAGTCTCGAACAAACCCTCGATGAGATCAAACCTACAACCTTAGAATCAAGAGCATTAACGCACTACCTCTGATGCACGAAAGCAGTTTTATCAACAGAAACCTGGAACTCACCTTCAAGATCACCACCGAAGGGAAATAAAATTCTACTGCACTTTCGTACTACATACCTGACAATAAACATTATTTAGTGGGAATGATTATGTATTACATGTATCACATTGTCTTACCGTGTAAACGTTTTTGGTTGCTTCAAAACCGACACTACTTTTGCAAACGCTGATTTACATCTCATTATCGATGCATTTACATTTACAGGATTTATTTATATTATGGTTTGCTAAGACAACGGCATGGCGGTGTGGGAACGCATGATCCCGTGAGTTAAGCAATACTGGGCGTGGTGGTGGTGGTGATTATTGTTTTAAGAGGAAGTACAACTAGGCAACCATCCTCTATATAACACTAATCAGAGGGAAAATGGAAGGGATCCGACACTTCGAAAAATGAAGATATCGGTCAAAGAAAGACAAGGGCCACGAAGGGCGTGAAAATGAAAGACTCCCTAGCCCTCGCAAACCTAATAGCGTCGGGGTCGGAGAAGAACAAGTGTTGACCAAGAGAGGTCGGATAGGATAGGTGAAAGTGAGGAGCCTGGCACAAGTAAGTGGAAGCAATGCCAGGACTCAGCTAAGGGCCCCGTGTACTGGGCGTGGTCGGGATGAGGCAGTTGGCTGCAAGTACCGTCTTGTTCAGGATATGTGATCAAAGGTCTCCTCACGATTTACCTGGAGGCGATGTCCAAGACTGAAATAGGCACAAGTTTATTTCACTCGCTACCATCTGTAACAAGAGACTAAGATAGAGCAATAAACGGCAACTTTCGCTTTCCGAAATATATTTACTGCCTGCTCAGAACTGTATTACACAGAAACAAGTGATTTATAAATAGGAACAGCCTCTTTGTGTTATTAGAGGTACGACAGATCATGGAAATTGGTTTATGACGAGAGTTACACGACGAGTTTATAAGAACAACAAGATACAGCATTCGTGCAGCTTTATAATACCTGGGAGCTTTCACCTTGCATGCCTCCGTTGTTGCTGAACCCACACAACCAATTAAGGAATTCGAGTATCTATACATCTGCTCAAGAGGTAGACATTACCGATGTGGCCTCCTTTCTTTTTCGTCTTCGAAACAATCAAAGACATTCTTACCATAACTGTACATGAATAAGGAAAAGTAAGACTAGGTAAAATCCGGTATCCACGCATTCGACCATCCAAGAAATTATAACAAGAGAATTACTTACTGAAAAACAGCTGGCTTTGAACAATTATCTGATGAAAACTTATGCACAGTGGAAATAAACCAACAGTATAGTTCTATTTTAACGTTAAAACATACAGATACTACTATATTAAAATTACACGAAATACTTTATACAAAATGAGGTTTTGATAACACGAACAGAATTTCACATTCTACAAACCTATTTTATTAACACGCACAGTATATAATGGAAGCTAAAATATTATGCATACCTGCCAACTTTACAAAAGAAAAATCAGGAGATTTTGATATGAAAGTAAGGAAAAATCAGGAGATACAACTGGTCAAAACTGCTTATTCAACATGTCTTGCGCAATACAGGAGTACTATGGAATACTATAACACGTATTGTCTCAAAACCCGACTGTTGCTATACGAGGCTACAAGGCTAAAAATTACACATCTCTATGCCATCACAGGAATTATGTGAGCGAGATGATCGGTCTATGATAAAGCCTTCCGGAAAAAGTATGAACTCATGCTCCACATGTGTGCATCAGTCACGCACTTAGATGCTATTATTTATTAAATACATAGATTAATATATTGCATCAAGCGCCCGCGCGATTATACGAAGCACAATGCTATTTTTATCGAACAATAAATTAAAATTCGCCAGAAGTGTCTCCAAATGGCACATAAAATCTCTAAGAAAGTAACTAGTGGCTATCTCTGATATTCTGTCACTTAATTACTAAGTTCTGCCCGAAGGCAGGTCCGAACCTCCGCAGAGGTGTTCCTGAGCCGGAGTTTACGTGCGGTAGGGTGGCCAGTTCCTTTCCGCTCCTCCATTCCCTTACCCCTCACCAACAGCGCGTGGCAACCCATCCAACTCCTGACCACACCCAATGTTGCTTAACATCGGAGATCTCACGGGATCCGGTGTTTCAACACGGCTACGGCCGTTGGCTAATTACTAAAATAGACTCCAAATCTAGCGACTAGTCTTTAGGATAGACTGGAATGATGTGAACGAACACGGGCATAGCACGTGAGATCGAGAGATTTACAATCGATATACGCGTCGCGATATACAGGCTTCAGTGAACATCGCACATTCGCGCGCATTTCTCGTATTAATAAAGGTCGATATTTCAGTTGAAAGCGGCCAATGAACGGACTTCCGCCACTGGCGTCCAATGCTGAAATGGCGGGATTTGAAAAAATGTTTGCAGTTCACCAAATAATAAGCTAAAATTGGGAGAAATAATAAAATAATCAGAGGCGGGAAAAGCTGTCGAAAATCGGGAGTCCAACGCCTAAATCGCGAAAGCTGGTAGGTATGATATGTAGTATGAAATCTTGGCCATCTATACATAAACATGCAAGCTATTAATATCTCCACCTGGGAGATATGGTACACTATATCATAAGAAACACAATTTTACAAAAGGGGAGTTTGAAGTTTTGTGGTTTTGTTTTCACCGCTATACCGCTACTGTTTTAAACTATTAACAACACTGTGTTGCCCTATCGTAAGCTGATACCCATAATTAGTCGTAAATGGTAAAACCAAAAGTCCACCACACGTACACAATTTACTTCCGAAGGACTGGGGACATAGTGGATTTTACCTGTCACTCTTCTCCATGTGTAGTAATGAAATAGTGCAGTATACCTTTGAATTGAGCCTTCCCAGTTCTACAACACAGAGCAAAAGTTGCCAGCTGAAAATCAGACAAGTCTCCTTGTTATGCGCAAGTTATACATGTACCGTCTTACTAATAAAAAGTCCTTATACAGTTGTTAAACTCTTGTTTAGTTAAACAGTGAATAAACCCTGTGTAAGCGTTTTACATTTTTCTTACTAATAAACGAGGTATACGCATTGTATTACTATACAGCACGTATACACTCGTTCCAAGGCGTAGGAATCTCTTCTTGCAGTTCACTGACGTATTTCGCACGTTCATCGCCTTTATGATCGCTTCTGCTGGTTATCTACGAACAAGACTTTCCAGAAAGTCGCACAGTAGCACGGCATATCGAAAAGGCAGTGGCAACACTAAGTGAGACAGCTGGAAATTGGCTTATACTGATATCAACATTTCTTCAGCTTGCTTGTGTAATGAACGCCAAAAAAGAAATGGAAAAGCTAAGATCAAAAGATCCTAACTGGGGTAGTACGGAAAACGTAAGCAATTGTAATTGAATCGGCGAGTTGAAAAGGGTACACATTCCAAAATCCTTACTTTTCAGGAGAAAGAAAAACCTGTTTTGTAGCTAAACGAAAGGTTTGATCAAAAACGTTTCTATTAGGCATTTATACATCATATTTCTGCGTATTCAACTACAAAGTATGGAAATCATATTACGTATGGTTTTCAAGTTATGCCATCTTTTATCTCGAGGAATGTGTCCCATTTTATAGGTACTCAAATTTGAGAAAGATCTTTGTAGGGGCAGATAATGTATAATAAACTCGCAATATCAAAAGTCTATTAAGCAGTAACACATTATTACACAAAAATACGCCCAACCATAATTTATTTTATAGTTATTCATTGCCATTCCGTCTCTTTAAAGTGTTTTACTTTACGAAGATGTCTAGCGTCCATAACCTCTGAACGGTGTATGTCTTCTATGTTTAAAATATCGTGAAGATCATCAACGTTATCGTCCATTCTTTCAATGTTAAATGGATAAGTCGGATATTTCACCACGATTATATTACTGTAGACAATAAATACTACGAAAATAAACTGCTCACTCGTTTCTTTTTCCGCTACTCGCTGCTATACAACGCTTATACAAGGGTCCTGGTCTGTATAAGCAATCCAATGAATAATTGGAGGCTTATACACGGTTTATTAGTACCGAATTTCACATAAACAGCGTATAAACCTTGTATAAAAGTTCTACACCGTTTATTAGTAAGACGGTTAGTAGATTGAAGTCAGCAATAAATGTAATATATCTGGAATATACAGCATTAAATAATAATAATAATAATAATAATAATAATAATAATAATAATAATAATAATAATAATAATAATAATAATAGTATCCTCTCAGATACCAGACCGCTGACTTGAAGGAGTGTCATTTAGGCAGCTTCCATATCAATTTCAACGCTGTGGTTTCAATGCCGTTTAGCAGTGAAAGTAGAACTCCACTGGACGGATCCTTTAAAAATCGGCTAGCTAGTCTGTCGTAGAGCCCACGTTCTTATGAGCATGAATAGGACGATATACCATTAATACATCAAGGCAACCAACGAAATGAATTATGAATATATCTTTATCAAATTAACGTTAAAATGCTCGAGTTAATGTTTTCTGTAGTTCCTACCGAAGCAGCGAATTAAATTAAATTAAATAGGACATCAAATAAAAATATATTCTCTACATTCATCGTTGTTTTCTTATTGTATTTTGCCGAGTCATATTTCACGTACCAAATAATTCCTTTCAATACCACTGGTGGGCAGTATATTTTTGAAGAACTGAATTGCCATCTCTCTATCGGGCAAGTTCGGTCTTCATCTTACCGGACGTTTTCAATTCCATTTTTACAGTACAATTCTCCACCGTCTACTCTCGATCTACCTCGACCACAGGCAGCATTACTTTGCTCAAAGTCGGCCAACGTACCTGGTTTCAAGTTAGGTCAATGCTGTATTGAAAATTGAAATAGAAAACATCAACTACTACGACTACCCCAGACATCTTTACCAGCACAAGTAAGTTCGTAATTTGACGTTACTGTTGAGATTGTGATCACAGTCTCGGGGCTTCCAGCTTTACGAGGAAATACGAACCACGGAGATGCAACTTTTCATTTTTTTAAATCTCTAAATCATTACCCGGGAATTCAACAGCAGACGCCTTGGTGAGGATAGCATCGGCCATCACACCCCATCTTAATATGTGTCCTATCAATTTCTCTCTTCTTCTGGTCATTCCTGTTCTTACGAACGTGATCCGGCATCTGTTCATTTGTGATCCAACATATTCCAATATTCGTTAATACCACACTGCAAAAGCTTTTATTCTTTCTTTCTTTCTTTCTTTCCTCCCGTAATCCAAGTTTCACTACCAAGCAACGTATTCACTATCAGCCGTATTCAATCGTTTTGCGATGTGGCCTCCAAGTCCGAAGCAAGGTAATTTTCATGAGGTCTCTCCATCTGGAACCGTCTTGAGCGGTGCTCTGCCAACTGATCCCAGTAATTTTCCGGATGTCTTTATCCCATCTGTCCGGTGGTTTTCCCTTGGGTCTCAGATGATTTTTCGGACGAGTTTTTGCTTAACAAACTCGCTCAATGTCCAGGTTTCACAACGGTAAGTCAGTACAGGGGAGAACACTCTGGTCAAAGACTACTTTAAGTGGGTTGGCATGTTGGATTTGAAGATTGAAGAATTTCTTCCGTAGGCTTGCCATCCTAATTTGATACGTCGGAAGATTTCCGGCCTTGAGTCCCCTTTCATGTTTACAAGCTGGCCAAGATAGGCATACTCATTGACCTGTTCCAGTGTGTTTCTCACGTGTAGCTTTCCTACTGGGGCCCATATGTTGAGCATTACTTTGGTTTTAGAAAGGTTCATGGATAGTCCCACTTTTTGACAGGCAGAGACAAGATCTTGTATTAGAGTTTATAGTTCATCGATGTCGTTGGCCACAAGTGTAATGTCGTCTGCAAACCTTAAGTTGTTCAGCCTTTGCCCATTGATTTTGAAGCCTGTACCTTACCAGTTGATTTTTGACATGGCCATTTCTAATACTGCTGAGAACAGCTTGGGAAATATGGGGTCGCCTTGCTTTACACCTCTTTGAATGGGAAAATCCCTGGTTGGCACACTGACGTTCACGAAGGCTGAAGAGGTTTCGTGCGTATACTGGAGTACTCTTATGTAGGCAGCATCGACGCCGTGTCCGGCTAAGGCTTGCATAACAACAGCATAGCTCACCGAGTCAAAAGCCTTTTCAAAGTCCACAAAGGCTAGATAGAGCGGCATTTGATATTCATTACTTCTACTGATTTCACGAAGGGTGAGTATGTAGTCGATTGTTCATAAACCTCGGCGGAAACCTGCTTGTTCAATTGGCTGAGCAAAATCAAGCGTTAAACTGATTCGATTTGTCAGTAACATGATGAAAACGTTGTATAGGACAGAGGGCAAGCTAATAGAACGATATACCGGGCGAGTTGGCCGTGCGCGTAGAGGCGCGCGGCTGTGAGCTTGCATCCGGGAGATAGTAGGTTCGAATCCCACTATCGGCAGCCCTGAAGATGGTTTTCCGTGGTTTCCCATTTTCACACCAGGCAAATGCTGGGGCTGTACCTTAATTAAGGCCACGGCCGCTTCCTTCCAACTCCTAGGCCTTTCCCATCCCATCGTCGCCATAAGACCTATCTGTGTCGGTGCGACGTAAAGCCCCGAGAAAAAAAAAATAGAACGATAGTTTCTATGTCATGTATGTTCCCTTTTTTGTGCAGGAGAATTATCATTGCTCTATTCCAACATTGCGTAGACAAGACGCGAATATTTTTGCCAAGTGGCTTAAAGTTTCATCACCAGCAAGTTTGAGAACGCTACTGAAAGGTTATCGCTACCTGCGACTGATTCCTTTTTCATACTGTTTATAGCATGTCTGACCTCAGATGGGAGAACTTCTGGGACTTGGGAAATGTAAGATAAGTCAGGTAAAGACAGGTTACCAACAACCTTCTCATACAACTTGATATAAAAGTTTCTGATGAACTCAAGAAGTTCTTCCCTATCAGTAATTCAGCCGTTGTCCCCATCTAATGCAATTAAGCTACATGTAATTGCTTCTTGCCGATCTGTAGCTTCTTTTTAGCAGACTTTAAACTTGTTTTTCCGGATAAGCAAGTTCTTAGAGTATTACAATAATAAAATATAAAGAACTTACGAACAAGGAAGGATAAAATGACGTGATAATATTTTATAGAAATAAAACACCTCAAATACAATCTTCCACGACCATACGAACATTTTTTTTTATTTGCTTTAAGTCGCACCGACACAGATAGGTCTTACGGCGACGATGGAACCGGGAAGGCCTAGGAATGAGAAGGAAGCGGCCGTGGCCTTAATTAAGGTACAGCCCCAACATTTGCCTGGTATAAAAATGGGAAACCACGGAAAACCATCTTCAGGGCTGCCGACAGTGGGATTCGAACCCACTATCTCTCGGATGCGACCTCACAGCTGCGCGCCCCTAGCCACACGGCCAACTCGCCCGGTCGACCACACGAACAAAAGGACGCATAGTGCGAGTCATAACGTAGCCTATAATCAGGCCAGGTCATTTTAGGTGTTGATATCAACAAAATGTAACGACACAGCAGTAACTGAAACATACGCAGTCCTCCACCTATACGCTGTCAAGTCACGCTTGTATACTAACCAATAGTACGTTCACATCACACATGCAACGTATACTTATCTGTAAGTATTTTTCTCTTTTAGATGGAGAAAGAAGTCACAGCTTCGAATACCAAACAGGTCCGGGCGACCGCTCCTATGAGGCATGGTATTCCCAGGAAAGTTCCGTCATGGTTTCATACGAAAACTGATTTCAAGACCAAAAAATGACATCATTGCCTGGGAGAGGAAGAAAAAAAAAACCCTGCCGGCATCGCTAAGTCTAGTCTAGTCACGAAGCACAGGAAGGAACAAGCTACAACCATCTTCAATTCTGTACAATGATCGCATTACTGTATTACAAACACATTCGTTGTTGTTGGTTCTATGTATCGGGATCATCAGCATAATGCCATCATCCGGCCCCGATTTCCGAGGACAACTCCGAATAAAACCTCAAGTTCTGGTCTGCTTTTCGTCTCTTGTTCAGTTTTCAATTTGTTAAAAAGAAGTTAACAAATCAAAGGTATAAGATTTCGGGACAGGTTACCGTATTTTCTCGAAAAGCAAAAGTAAATTAGATGTTAGAACAATATTTCATTTAAAATTATAAACATTTGTATACACTTTACGAACAATTATAAAAACCTGACAATACCTGCAGGCTGAAAAGTACCGGCAGTATCTGCTTTCAGGGAACAATGAAGATACGGGGGGTTTGTAAAAACTGATTGGTACCTTTTAAAATCATCGTCATGTTTTGAAGAACTTTTACCATTATACAGCAAGACCAAGGATCAGACTGAACTACCGTGAATAACTATTTTTGACATTTTGTTTACGTTTTCAATAGCATGATAGTCTTTTCTTTCCTTTTATTTTTACAAGTGGCTTTACGTCGCACCGACAAAAATAGGTCTTATGGCCACGATGGGGGGGGGGGGGGGCGGGCTAGGAGTGGGAAGGAAGCGGCCGTGGCCTTAATTAAGGTATAGTCGCAGCATTTGCCTGGTGTGAAAATTGGAGACCACGGAAAACCATCTACAGGGCTGCCGACAGGGGGCTCCAACTCAGAATCTCCCAAATACTGGATACTGGCCACACTTAAGCGACTGCAGCTATCGGGCTCAGTCATGATGCAGTCGACTCTATCAATGTTCACAGAGGCTTGCAGACTAAATGGTGAACGAAGATACCAGCTTTAAGTAATATCTTTTAATCGCGAACTGTTACTTAAAGGCATTAATTGAGTGTAATAACTGAAAATAATGTGTTAGCATATCTGTTCATGATCCACATGTTCTCCATTTTTTGTGGTGCTTAGTAGAGAGAGATGGACCTCTGAACTGAGCATCCTGCTTTACAGGCGAGAGACAGATTCAACACGTCCTTACAAAATGTCCAAACGAAGACCTCATGAACAGCGGTAGAAAGAATGCGAGTACGGATTACCTTCAGCAGAATTCAGAAACTGATTGTAGCATTCACTGGGTTGTTTATGGGATGCCCTTACCTGCAAAACAAAAAATAACTTAAGTTAATTAATTTTTAACAAAATAAAATAAATCACACTTAATGGTACTCTTAATACTGTACAGGGGCAATACGATATTAGAGAATGTGTAGGGAATATCTTACACTATGAGCCCCCACCCTGCTGGCACTGAAATAACAAAAAGAACAAAAAACATTTCACGCGACAGAGATCCAACCAGAAAGATGACAGGACAAACCTTACAAGTAAATGGAAGTAATGGCAGACTAAAACGTGTGCCTTTCATTGCAACTTACTGTCTCACAAGCTGGACGACCCTGGAGGTTTGTATCGCAAAGTGCAAAGATTACATACTAAATTTTGTTTTGTACTTGACATTTACAAATGTCACAAACTAAAAGAAAATACAGGAACAAATATGTAGCTGGTACTTGATGATAACGATGAAATGATGCCATGTTAACTACCAAATCCTGGTCTCATATTGTACAATAAAGTGGAATTCAATTCAGCAAAACTACCACAGCAGGCAGCCCTGAGAATGGTTTTCCGTGGTTTCCCATTTTCACACCAGGCAAATGCTGGGGCTGTACCTTAATTAAGGCCACGGCCGCTTCCTTCCCACTCCTAGTCCTTCCCAGTCCCATCGTCGCCATAAGACCTATCTGTGTCGGTGCGACGTAAAGCAACTAGCAAAAAAAAAAAAAACTACCACATTTTCGAGGATTTCTCGAAGCCATGATACACTAATACTGGACTATATCAACACTGTAACCATTGGGAAACTCATTAGAAAAAGGAAGAAAGAACTATAATGTGTTGAATTCAGTGTTCAAAATTTTAAACATGTAATGAATTGTCCTGCCTGCTGTCATTTCTTGATGGATACAGTACTTTTGCATCCATCTCTTGGCACAGGCCAGAGTAATGTGTAGCTTCCACCGAAGTCCCAGTCTCATCCATGGCTGTGACAATATGGAAGTTGCTGGGGTATGGGTAGTGCTGAGTAATGACATTCAGAGCACGACTAGTGCATCTGAGTGTTATGAAAGGTGCTGCTCATAGGATCAGTCGTGCTGCAGTAGCACTCTCTGACCCAGTGAGGAAAGCAATGGCAAACTACCTCATTCCTCATCTTGCCTAGTACGCCTCATTTTGGTGCTGCCATTGGTTTTTGGGGTTTCCTTATAACCGCATAACCATTGGTGGTGCTATTTGAGGATCCAACCAGCCACTGGGCTGATGACCTAACAGACAGACGGACAGAATGAATTGTCCTCTAGTTAGAACAAGCAGAAGTAATTCATTAATACCATTAGTTCCCGTCACTGACGCCTTATGTTGGTGATGGAGTGATCATTTGTATTTATAATTTTCTTCACCTTAAAGATGATCAAAAGTACATTCACTTAGAAATTAAGGAAAACTGTTAAAGCCAATATTCCACACTTTCAATAAATAATGCGAGTTAGTAGCCCTACCATTATCAATCCAATAATCCGATTCTAAATCCTAAAGCATTTCTAGTCAGAAATAGAAAATAACGAACAACAACTTCACGACTCCGACGTCATCTGACCACATCTCACATCAACCCTCCTTGCAACCAAGATGACATCTACCCATCTACGCCTGTGCGTTTCCAATATTATTTTCTAAAAAATATGATCATACACCAGAGCCAATATTATTTTCTAAAAACTATGATGATATACTAGAGAATTCCAAGAGACAGCTGAGCTGAAAAATAATTCAAATAGCATATCCGTGTATAAGACATTAAAATTGGAAATCACTTTTCCGATTAATACAATTTTTAAAATAATTTCGAGACAGGTTCAAAATTTAAAAAATCAGTTTTAATTTTTAATTTAAAAAAATAAAATATTTCAAAAAATTCCATGCCGTCCTGACCCAGCACGAACCAAGTTATTTACACGTTATAATCTTAAGCAAGCACGCAAGACTGTAGTTTTTTCAATGTGATGTTAATACCGTGACCATAGCCACAGGTCTCCAGTTTTCCGTGGAATCAGAAACACAGAGGTGTGAATGTTCAATTTAGAAGTCCCACATGCATTGGCTGGGATTCGATCAGCAGCCGCCTTGGTGAGGAACCCGTGACAATGACACTCGGCTATCAGACCTCTACGTGATAATCTCTATTTCTGTATTTTTAAATAGTGATTTTCATTACATTACTTTTAGCCATTAATTTATACGTAGTGTTGGAACAGACAGACAAAAAGCAAACATGCAACAGAACCTACTTCCGACTTTTCATTGTATGATCCGAGATTAAAGCGAACTTGAGAACATAACCAAAAAACACTGAGGATGAAATTAATAAACGATTCGGTTATTATACTATATACTGTTTGTTAATATTTTCTGACATTAGCCAAATGATATTCTCTAACAGTACAGTACTGAAAAAGACTGCAGAAAGCAACATCGCTTGAGCATTAATAAATTCAAACCGGGCACCAAAATAACACACCGCTTAATTCAACTGAACACACCAATATCGAGCAGCTGAATGATACTAATATATGAGGTAATTATCGTTGTCAATGGTAGCAGCTGACACATGGAGGGGCCAACCTTCAATTGTACGACATAATAGCTCCAAATTAAACCCACTAAACCGCACACCTTTCCACAGCAACGCCCACTGTACGTCGTGTAATAATTTTATGAGAATATGCAATTGAACAAAGAGGCTGCAGGTAGGCACACAGGCACACAGACCGTGGGAAGTGCTGCCATAAAAAACAGAGAAAGACGGTAATTGTATTCTTTATAAGTACTGTCTGTCACAAAAATAATGTATATTCACGAGTCCAATACGTACCCATCGTTCTAAGTTGGAAGATATGAATTGTAGACACAGGAAATAAACTAATTTTGCACAAAGTATTAGGCCTGCAAAAACAGAAGTCAATAACGGAAGTGGATGTACCTTTAATTTTGATTCCTAGTAGAGTAAAACCATTATAAGCCGAAATGAAGACATTATAGGTATGCTACTTTGGCTTGGAAATGTTCATGGTCTTTGCAGGGTTGAATTAAATTAATGTCATGAATTGAAAAAAATACTATTACAAATATTTATGAAAAATGAACTTTTATTACACTATTACGCAAGTATGTACAATAAGAAAATTGTATTGTATTGTATTGTATTGTACTAGTTTTACTGTATAATTGAAGCATCTACTGAGTACGACTATAACTATAATTCACCGATGGTTTCCACATTCACCATAATATGGGGCTGTTTCTAAGACCCAAACTGAATTAACAACAACAGCAGAGAACTAGTGCAAGATACAATTTTTTGTCTGGAATACCTACTACATAACAATATTTGCTTTACTGTTTTAGCAAAGGATTTTTCTTTCACGGAACTGGAAATATCGTTCCAGACCGCGTTGGGAATATTCAGCTATAGACTATATTAAATACTGGCATACGTGGTGGCCATGATCGTTAAGGCGTTGAATTCTAAATGGTCTGACACCGTGGTTAGCCGGTTCGAGTCCCATTGGTCGAAAAGATTTTTACTATCAGAATGTTGGCCGGCAGGGTAGGAGAGGTGGTGGTATACAATAGCTAATCAGTAGATTGCGTGCCAAAGGCCTGGATTAAATTCCAAACCTCTCCACAATGCTCATATAGAGTGAAGGCAAATGACGCTGTTGATGGTGATTCGTCCGTCGGATGGGGACGTTGAGCCTTGAGCAGACAGGAGTAGGCTATGTGCCGCACCGGGTTTCACCCTCTCCCTTTCATATATCACGTCATTCATTTCATCTCATTAACTCATCTGATGAGGTTGACGTCAAGAAGGACATCCGGTTATAAAAACGAAAGATTCATGTCCCCTCACACGGAAACGGGACAAGGGTTAGACAAATACTACATAGCTCGATGGATGATAATGATAACAATTATGTTAATCTTTTATCGCCTAAGCTACCGTGCAGGCATTTTGATGCAATTTAGGCTGTCGGCGAGTCAATTTTGACGTTCCGTTTCACTGTACCTAATGATAGGGAAACGGATCTCCGTTTGGAGATCTAGGCTTGATAACATCAAAGTACACATAACACGTCAACCAAGTTTAGGGCACAAATCAGAGAAAATTCGCAATCTTAACAGCTCCCCAATGATTTAAAAAATGGAGAAGAACTAGGTTTACTTGTGAGTCATATTAAACAGTAATGACCACTCAGTCTTAATAAAAGTAAACATCATTTTTTTTAAATTTAAAATACTAAAAGCAATGAACTAGAAAATCCACAGCCTGATCCCAGTCATTCGACCGGGTCAGTAATGGAATGAATGAAACTACCATCTAGTGGCAGATAGGAACTCTGTTGGCTACCGAAGCCTGTCGCACTCCTCCGAGGCAATGATTAATAACTGACAGATGAAATTAAATGATATTGGAGAGTGATACTGGAATGAAAGATGATAGAGAAAACCGGAGTACCCGAAGAAAAAACCTGTCCCGCCTCCGCTTTGTCCAGCACAAATCTCACATGGAGTGACCGAGATTTGAACCACGGAACACAGCAGTCAAGAGGCCGGCGCGCTGCCACCTCAGCCACGGAGGCTTAAAGGAATGATTTTTTTTTTTAAATAAACGTGACAAAGTGCTACTGGTAGATTTAAATCTTTAACTTTTATTCAAATTTTTGGGTTAGGAGTCCGGCCCCGCGGTGCAGGGGGCAACGCGTCCGCCTGTCACCCGGCGGCCCTGGGTTCGATTCCCGGCCGGGTCAGAGTTTTTAAATTGTAAATGATTAATATCCCTGGCCTGGGATTGGGTGTTTGTGTCGTCCTTAACGTTCCTTTCGTCACGCTCAACACTTTACACTTCCGCAATTTCCAAATACACGCAGGTTCATAACATATGGTGCAAAGGATCTTTCTGGGCCGACGCCCCGAATAAGTGACATTTAAAAAATTGGTTCAGAAAAAAAAAGCCAGCCTCCCTGACATCGGAGTAATGCTTCATTGATATGGCATCAGATTTTACGATAAAATATAGTTTTTCACTCAGGACATCACTATCGGAAATTTGGTGTCAGTTAAAAGACGAATTTAAAGTTTTGTTATATAAACCTAAAAAATCATCGTTCTGCACTTGGCAACAGCTTATTTATAGGATTCAGAATTCTATGCTTGTGCAGGTGAAAATGAAAAAACCTACAACCTGTTTTCTAGTCTTTGACTGGGCCAGGGATGTAATGAATGTATTAGATATAGGCTGTTATTTACGATGGGGTCGCCACTTGCAAAGTGATTTATATTAATGAGTGATATATGCTATGAAATGAGTATGGAGAGTGTTGCTGGAATGAAAGATGACAGAGAAAACCGGAGTACCCGAAGGAAAAACCTGTTCCGCCTCCGCTTTGTCCAGCACAAATCTCACATGGAGTGACCGGGATTTGAACCACGGTATCCAGCGGTGAGAGGCCGACGCGCTGCCGTCTGAGCCACGGAGGCTTCACTTGTGCAGGTACTAAAACAAAATTCCGTCTCGATGCAGAGCCAAACATTTGGTTGCAGCTGTTCAAAATTCAACCATACACAGCTTAGTTATGTACAACAACAACAAAAAAAAAACCTTTCCTTTGAAATATTTCTGTTACTTACGTACTGCGAAAAGCGTGCCTCCCAAAAACTTCCATGACCACAGTCTTGAAATATTATTTGGTGACAACGGACTTAACATCGGCAGTCTAGATAAGTACGTAAGTTTTCAATATATTAATACTTGTATATATTTTCATTTTTGTCATTACTGTTTCATGTTATCACTAAACTCTCTATCATTGACAAGTTTACGCTAGGTAAACAATATTGTACATATATAAGATTGTTTTTAAAAGTGATTTGATAGAATCTGAAGATGTTCTTGTAGAACGAAACATGTCATTCTTTGCATGTTAATGTGTTTTTTACAGGTATGTTTATAGTGTTTTAATTTACATTATATTTGCTGTGTGTTTGACAGACTGAAAAACCTTTGTTACATTTAACTAAGTCATCGCCTCTGTGGTGCAGTGGTTAGCGTGATTAGCTGCCACCCCCGGAGGCCCGGGTTCGATTCCCGGCTCTGCCACGAAATTTGAAAAGTGGTACGAGGGCTGGAACGGGGTCCACTCAGCCTCGGGAGGTCAACTGAGTAGAGGTGGGTTCGATTCCCACCTCAGCCATCCTGGAAGTCGTTTTCCGTGGTTTCCCACTTCTCCTCCAGGCGAATGCCGGGATGGTACCTAACTTAAGGCCACGGCCGCTTCCTTCCCTCTTCCTTGCCTATCCCTTCCAATCTTCCCATCCCTCCACAAGGCCCCTGTTCAGCATAGCAGGTGAGGCCGCCTGGGCGAGGTACTGGTCATACTCCCCAGTTGTATCCCCCAACCAAGAGTCTGAAGCTCCAGGACACTGCAGTTGAGGCGGTAGAGGTGGGATCCCTCGCTAAGTCCGAGGGAAAAACCGAACCTGGAGGGTAAACAGATGATGATGATGATGATGATGATGACGTTTAACTAAGTCAACACTGAAAAACATGGCTTCATTCTTAACAAACTTCAAATGCTCATAGATCGAAAACACTTTTTTTGATAATGACCTTTTTTAGACCCAAGCCACAGAATTATGCACGACGTAACATAACAATCACTTCTACTGACGACGTCATAATATCGCATCGAAGGAAAAAAATTAGCGCGGATTGCAGCGCAGTTTTATTTTAGTATCGGCTGTAACTCGAACTGGGAGAACGTATTTCGATTACAGAGGAGTCAATAGATTCGTCTCCATGTCCGCCATTTGATCGTGGTGCCTGTTATTCATTCTGACTTGGTTTTCTCAGCGACAATCTTCGATATTTTGAAATTATATTGCCAAATTTTACTTTACATGTGCACAATTAGCTTGTTTCAGAAGTCACTGTATAGCAGTCTACTATCCCTTCAAGAGATCATTATTCCTTTTCAAATGACACCTCGACCGTAGTAGTACAATTACTAAATCAGAAGTTATACTGAACGAAAGTTTCCAAACACAACGAATCGATAACAAAATGGTGGCGCGCCCCACTCCATCCGCGCGTGTCATTACAATGTCCACTAAGTGAAATAAATTCTTTAATGATCATGTGGTCAAATTTTATTTTCGATGTGAACAATAGTTTCCGAGCAACAACGCGAAACTGTATCCCTTGATTTCGTTATAATCAGATTTTCTGTAATGCCCCCAGTACAGCAGCAAATTCAAAGACTAATCACGTCAAAGTAATTATTTTGGAATGAAATAAAGCATTTTTAACATCTTTAGAATTCTAAAATCTGAATGTTTACCTTTCATTGTAAAATAATGTTACTTATTTTACGTCCCACTAACTACTACCAACGGCCGTAACCGTGTTGAAGCACCGGATGCCGTGAGATCTCCGAAGTTAAGCAACATTGGGCGTGTTCAAGATTTGGATGGGTTGCCACGTGCTGTTGGTGGCGGGTAAGGAAATGGAGGAGCGGAGAGAAACTGGCCACCCTATCGTACGTAAACTCCGGCTCAGGCACACCTCTGCGGAGGTTCGGACCTGCCTTCGGGCAGAACATATCCTTACCTTACCCTTACTAACTCCTTTTACGGTTTTCTGAGACGCCGAGATGCTGGAAGTTTGTCCCGAAAGAATTCTTCTACGTACCAATAAATCTGCTGACATAAGGCTGACATATCTGAATACCTTCAAATATCACCGGACTTAGCCAGGATCAAACCTGCCAACTTGAGATCAGAAAACCAGCGCACTACCGACTGAGCTACTCAGCCCGACTCCAGTGTAAAATAAGGATCATATAAGTGCTAAGTGAAAATTAGTTCTCCTGAAAAGAGCTCAATTACTTCAAAATTTAAGAAAACTCCTGACATAAAGAACAGGACGAGTCATTAATCCCGGTTAAGTCAATTTTTAGAAGTGCAGTAACACCCTGAATGATTTACACCACCTCTATCTATCCATAACTTACTGTTATATAGAACACACTAGAGAACATCTAGCATACTGTATACTAGTATACTGTAATATTCATTTCACTAACTGTTAATTTTAGTAGCAACTCTACAATTCAAATCAACCGACAAAACTCTTTTGCGTTCGACTGAATTACGGAACAGTTGACAATAGATATCGCAAGCTTGATAAAATATTGATGCTTTCCACATACATAACACAGAGAGCAATATGGAAATGACAACAAGTATCGAGTTATTTCTGATTAATTTCAGGCAATAAGCGGTTCTGGTTTGCATACGCACGAGCAGCCCACTTCATTATTCATAATGAGAGGCAATAATTCAGAAAGTATTGTGATATGGCGAAATACTAGCGTCTGAGCAAACAGCAACCCTGTAGTATTATGTGACTGTTAATATTGTACCGGGCGGTACACCTCCACGTACCTAATTCAAACTTTGCGCCAGTTGAAACTCCCCTACTGGAAGAAGTCTGAACTTTATCTAAGGTGTTAATTTTCAAGTTTCTCAGAAGATGTCACTACTTGGAAATTTTGAAGTTTCTGAACTGGGTCGTTTTCGATGTATTTTTGTTTTGCCTGTAGTAAGAAGTGTGAACTTTCTCTTCTAGAGGACACTACTGAAGAACTACTATGGTGCACCCTAGTGCGAAGTGAAAGAACTGTTTTTTTGGAGAAAATTTGAATTCATAAGTTTGTTCTTTGTTAAATTTCTTGCAGTCATGGTTTAAGTTGGCAATATTAACCCTTTCTTTCCCCTTGTTTTGAATTTAGCCAATCCCAAATTTCTTTAATTAATTTATAACCAATCAGGTGTATCTTCCCCAAAGGGGATATGTTGCTTAACCCTAGCCAACAAAATGATTGTGGGCGGGTGTACTCATTCCTGAAACGCCTCGAACTTTCCGCGAGAGTATATAAACTGCTGATTTTCGGGTCTCCGCGCCACTCCAGTAACATCTTTTGGTGTGTAAAGTACATAGCAGGGGGCGGGAAGCGCCTCTTTCTTCGGGCAGCAGTTCAACAACAAGGTAATGGCCGTTTAATAACTTCTTTTCTTGCTAGCTCAGCAGTTTAACTCTCGGGGCAGGTCCGATGCTTTTCCACCATGTAACCTTTCCCTAAAATGTGAAGACTCTTAGTATCTATTCTCTCTTAAGCTGCATATTGGGATAGAGAGTGCTTAACCCTCTCGAGCTCCCACTCATATTGCATTGAAGTGAACTTATTTTTTTTCTCAACCGTTTCTTCCTTAACGTAATGTAAATTGTTTCATTCTAAAGTCACCTCTTTAGTATGGGATTAGCCCTTGCATTAGCGGCCTAGAGCCAGATTAGGTTTTAAACAAAATGTATTAGGAGTGCAGATCGCCTCCTCTCAAATTGGTATTTTAGAGGCCATGTAATTAACCTTTTCTCACTTAACAGGCCTCAGTAGGTTGGGTATTTTACCCCTGTGGTTATGTCCTTAGAGGACAACTTGAAGGTGGAGTTTGGTGTGGCCTTTTATAGGCTTGAACGTTGAGAGCGGTTTGCTCTTTTTGAAATTTGGTTCTGCGTGCCTCGAGGAGGCTTTACTGTGTAATTTGGAGCAAGTGCTCCTGGGCATGAATGGGGTTTTCTGCCCCTCTGTTGAAACTTGTTTTGGGGTAAAGCTGGGCTAATTGCTCAAGAATTGTGAGTTCGGGGCTCGAAGCCCAAATCCTGTAAATACTGTAATTGTACTTTTGTTGCCTTGATACTCTGTACCTGCCATGCTTGTTATTTCTTGATTTTGCAAAGAAAATATAACCTTGTTAAATTTTAAATTAACTTTAATTTCGTAGCCTGAGACCTGTTCACCCCCGCACCTTCTTTCACCTCTGCTGTTCCACAGATACCTCGGAACAAATATATTGACCATAGCTGGCAGACCTTCAGTCTTGTCTACGCTGAGTCTGAAGTACAGGGAAGTGTCACTTCGAATGGTCGATATTCGAACCGCGGCAAAGTTACTCAAATACCGCGTTCACACTAGTGTTTGGGATATGTAACTACAGATTAGAAAGCCTCCGTGGCTCAAGCTGCAGCCTCTCACCGCTGGGTTCCGTGGTTCAAATCCCAGTCACTCCATGTGAGATTTGTGCTGGACAAAGCGGAGGCGGGACAGGTTTTTCTCCGGGTACTCCGGTTTTCCCTGTCATCTTACATTCCAGAAACACTCTCCACTATCATTTCATTTGTCAGTCATTAATCATTGCTCCAGAGGAGTGCGACAGGCCTCGGAAGCCGGCATAATTCCTTTCCTCGCCGCAAGATGGGGACTTCATTCTCTCCATCCCTAACCCGGCCACTGACTGGAAAACAGGTTGTAGGTTTTCATTCAACTACAGATTAGAACAACGAAATCAATGTTTGACGATGTCCCAGCGAGTGGCTACACGGTCTGGGTCACATAGATGTCAGCTTACATTCGTAAGGTAGTAAGTTCGAACTCCACTGTCGGCAGCCCTGGAGTTCTTCCGTGGTCTCCCATTTTCACACCAGGCAAATGGATCTTAATTAACGCTACGGTCACTACCTTCCCTCTCTCAGCCCTTTGCTATATCCCATCGTCGCCATAATGCCTAACTGTGTTAGTGCGGCGTAAAGCAAATTGAAAAAAAAAAAAAAATCTATGATGTTCTAGTCACAGAGAACGAATGAGGCTGTATGTTTCTTTCTTTTCTTAAAAATGCAGGTCATAATGGTCAACAGTCTCGTGTACTTATTCCGAGAGCGTTCGCAAGGAGGCGGTACCAATCACGCAGCCGATAATAATAATAATAATAATAATAATAATAATAATAATAATAATAATAATAATTATAATAATAAACACGCAAACCCTCAGCTACTGGGTGCAGGCGTTTTCATGTGACTCCGTGTCAATTTCGATGCTCGGTATCATTCTATCAGACGGCAGGAAAACTGGATCTCTGTTTGGCGACTAATGGCTGAGTTCTTTTCTTGTAAACACCAAATGTGTCACCAGGGATCTTTTACATGCCGACATCGTACGACATGAAGCACAGAACTGACTTTTTCCGCTCTTCAAAAATCCGATTATCTCTGCCGGGTTTGAACCCCCCCCCCATCCGGACGCCGACATTCCACCACTGATCCACTTTATGTAGCTCACAATGTCATACTATCGCCAGTTAAAATACATCATTCGATACCAGCACCAACCATGGAGTACCATCTGAGTCAGGCACTGCTTCCGCTGCTTGGACTAGCTTTAGGGATATCTATGATCAGCTCTTCCGCAATCCAATGAAATTTAAAGCAGTAAAGTAAGAAAAAACGAACTATTTAGCGAAATCATCAACAGTTTTGTCATCACATTACGTATCGCGATTTATCTGCTTGTTACCACTCGTAACGTCGGACTCGTCGGCTGAATGGTCAGCGTACTGGCCTTCGGTTCAGAGGGTCCCGGGATTCGATTCCCGGTCGGGTCGGGGATTTTAACCTTCCTTGGTTAATTACAATGGCTCTGGGGCTGTGTGTTTGTGCTGTCTCCAACATCCCTGCAACTCACACACCACATATAACACTACCTTCCACCACAATAACACGCAGTTACCTACACATGGCAGATGCCACCCACCCACATCGGAGGGTCTGCATTACAAGGGTTGCTGTCGGCGAGAAATAGCCACACGGAATTATTATTGCCACTCGTAACAGAAATTAATTTATATGCATAATTGCAATTTAAAATAAATCGCTAAAGAATACATTTGGGTCACAGAGGAACTTTCCTACCAAACGTCAATGAATTCATTTTGAGACTTTCAAGTGTGCGTGCGAATTCTCAGACAGACGTCAGTTTAACTTACTTCCTTCCTAAGAATACCCAAATGTAATTTGAGCGTACAAAATCGTAGAGTGAACAAGACCTATAGAGGGATACCTACCTTCATGCCCTAACAAGCCAAACAAAAAACAGGAAACAATAGAATTGCCACATCTCACTTCCGCACCGACGTGTAGAAAAAAGCTACTATATGAGAGCGAAGAATGTCTCTAAGACCGTATAACTCTACAATGAAACATTAATTAGGCCTGTGATTATGATCACTGCAATGCGCTCGAAGCACCAACATACTAATCACTCATTCACTATCAGTTGCAAAATGCAACCAAACCAAGGAACATGAATCTGGGACAAAATCAATGCAACCAGTCTTTCTTCTTAAAAATCTGTCATTTGTTGGATGGGTTTTAAATAATGACCGTCTTTGTGGGAATTCAATGACGCCATTCGGCTTTCAAGCTTCGATGTCGCATTTAAACACACTTCAACGTCAACCGTCTATACCGGGATTCGATCCTTCAATGTTGAGTGCACAAAGCGAGTGCTTAACCAATACGCTAGATTAGGTAACAACGGTGAGGTCACTGCATCTCCTTCTTGCACGTGGCCAATTATATTTATTGTGCCAACCAACTTCATTACTTCCAACAATTGTTCTACTTCAACGTAGTCGTTCGTTCACAAACTCACCGAGCTCAATAGCTGCAGTCGCGTAAGTGCGACCAGTATCCAGTATTGGGAAGATAGTGGGTTCGAACCACAATGTCTGCAGCCTTGAAGATGGTTTTCCGTAATTTCCCATTTTCACACCAAGCAAATACTGGAGCTGTACCTTAATTAAGGCCACGGCCGCTTCCAACCCGCTCCTAGCTCTTTTCTATCCCATCGTCGCCACAAGACCTATCTGTGTCGGTGCGACGTAAAGCAACTTGTACGGGGGGAAAAAAAGTTCGCAAACTCATTTTCTCCATCGATCAACATTTGTGTACAAAAGTTTAGACTTGCAGAGTCTACATGGCGTCTCCTATCGTAACAATATACACAACAAGAACTTAATGGATCACCTACTTATCACAGAGGACAGTGAGCACCGCTGGACTAAACTGAGTTACGACAGGTGGTCACATTATACACTGATTTTTAAAACAAAGTGAGGAAAGACTGTCTTTGAGGTCATACAAAGGATAGGTTTTATTCATACTCCACCAAAAGAACCAAGATCATTTTCTTTTATTAATGCTCTGACCTCCCAAGATATATAGTCGGGTCAAAACGTAAATACATTTGGGAGTCATAAATAGTTTTAAGACCAAAACTCACAGCTGCTTATTTAGGCTCCAGAGTCAAAGATCAACATATAATTTACATTTCGAAACGTAAAAAACAGGCTGTTGAGTTTCTCTTTCATGCTATAATAATAAGTAACGACACAGACACCGTACTAGCTCATCTGTTCATGAACGATCTGATAGAGACAGAACTTATCAAGCCATCTGCCTCCTTCGTTCCGACTTTTAGCTGAGCATGTGCCAAGAACGAGACATGATCACCAGCAAAATATTAAATAACAAATCATACGCAGGTCTTTATACCAATTGCTGTCAACGTGAACAAATGACTGCTCAGCTTCTTAAAATACGTTGTAGCTGGTTATTCATGTTTGGGGTTAGAGACTCCTTTAGTGGTCAGCATAGTGCTACTATGAGTGCAGAAAGCGACTGATGATCTCCGTTATCGTAGCGGTTCAATTTAGAGGTACAAAAGATGCTCGGTACGATAAGTGAGCCAAATTCAAACAACAAACTTGCAGTTTTATGTTGATGTTATGTTCATAGCTACCGGATATTCAGTTTCATGTGAACTCCGAATCACAGGTACGTGACTTAATTTTAAAAAGTCAACATGCATTGGCTGCGATTCGAGCCGCGATCGCTTTGGTGAGAAACCGATGACAATGCCACTCAGCTATTATGAGCTTGATATTTAAATGGCAATAAATCCAACTGAAATGAATTCGAATTCGAACTTGCGAATGACGTAGGTTTTGAGTGGAATATGTAAAGCATATAAGTACACTTCTGACACAAAAATTGAACGGATTCTAGTACGGAAGAATCAGCGTCCAAACTTTGTATAAATGTCCCGTGCAATGGACTTTCATAATACAATATTTCTTGTTTTATTCTTTAATATAAATATGTCTAACGTACACTTTGCAAAGAAAAAAAGTGCCGTAGTTCTATTACGTTAGCAAAGTGACAAGAAGCATTTGGAACTATTTGTAGCAAATGTTATTTAAACTCGTTCGTAAAGCATGGGAGTTTATTGTTAAAGTGTATAGGCTATACTCTGTGTATTAACCAGCCAACACATTTCTATGATAATGTGCTCCTTCCTTTCGGTCTGCTGGTACTCGAGAACATAGCCATTTTCAGACGATCGTTACTCTTATACGACAGACAGGAATTACTTGTTTGACCTGGTGTATATGTTGAATGATCAATAACAGAAACATTTACGGCATTTTGCTAATATTTAGGGCTTCGTTTTCTTCCTTCGGTTCAATAGCCTGATTCCAGTCCTGACCATACCAGTGATGCCACTTTACGTCTGTCTATCCAGAGTCTTTGTATCCCAGACTCCGATTCCTGATTCTGACATCCTTGCCCGCTTCATTCCAGACATTGTTTCGGAGATCGTCCCAGACTTTTGGTGTCACATGGTTCCGTGACAGTGAGCTTTCTGCATGGGTAGCTTTCATCCTACCACAATTACATGAACCAAACATGTGACTCTGCTTTAACTCCCTGATCAATATCAGGTTCATTGTTCATCTAATGCAATTATTGCATCTTCTCCAACATACTGAACACTTTAAGACACAAGATATGATCGGCTCCAAACGCAACGAAACCATGGTAAATGAACTTCGGACCAAATCAATGCAATGCTTTAAAAATCTCACATGTATGGCTAGGTTCAAGGTCGTTAGGTAAATCTGATGAACTCATAGCAGAACATAGGGAATCACTGGACAGATAGAAGGAATATTTGAAAAATCATCTTAACGTAAAGGAAACTATTTTACACGAACAACCACGTTCATGGGGAGAAGAACAATGATGGCATTGAAATGACGCTCGAGAAGTGGAAAGAATGGTAAATAAACTACACTGTCACAAAGGAGCAGGAACAGATGGCATTAGAACTGAAATGGTCAATAAAATACGAAGGCAGGGATTTTCATAGAGTAATAAGATTAGCATGGAATGTTAGTAAGGTACTTTCTGATTGGACGAAAGCGGTACTGCACCTATCTACACGCAAGGGAACAGGAAAGATTGCAACAACTATCGAAGTATTTCATTCATCAGTATACAAGGCAAGGTATTCACTGGCATTTTGGAAGGGAGGGTGTGAAATGTGTTTGAGAGAAAGCTGGATGAAAACCAATGTGGTATCAGACCACAGAGGGGCTGTCAGGACCAGATTGCAGTATGCGCCAAGTAACTGGAAAATGCTACGACAGGAATAAACAGTTATGTTTATGTTTAAAGGATCTAGAGAAGGCATATGACAGAATACCGAGGGAAAAGATGTTATCCGTACTGAGGGATAATGGGGTTAAGGGAAGATGATTACAGTTATCAAAGGCACTTACGCTGTCAAATGGGCTGCACTGAGAACTGACTGTAGAATTACTTCTTGGTTCAAGGGAGTTACAGGAGTTAGATAAAGCTGTAATCTTACTCGTTTGATGTTCATAGTTTATATGGATCATTTACTGAAAGGTAAGTTGTGGCACGGAGGGATTCAGTTGGGTGGAAATGTAATAAGCAGTTTGCCTTATGCCGAAGACCTGGTCTTAATGGCAAACTGTGCAGAAAGCTTGCAGTCGAATATCTTGGAACTTATGTCCAGAGTATGAAAATTAGCACTTCCAAGACTACGGTGATATCAATAGGGAAGAAACCAAACAGGATTGAATGTCAGGGCGTGAATACAAAATTGTAACAGGTAGATCATTTCAAGTATTAAGGACGCGTACTCTTTCAGGATGGTAATATCCCTAACTAGTCCAGAAAAACTTTCTCAGGAATGTCGAACATGGCTCTTTTGTTCCAGATTTCGGACCAATATAACAACAGCGGTCTTTTTAAGGTATTGAATTTGTACATAATCCAACGGTGTAGCTATGTTGAAACATCAGATTCTGAGAGATGATCCCATTCACCTTTCTATCTGAGGGAGAGCCTCTTTGTGTATAAAATGTGATGTTAATAATTAAATTCAGAGCTCTTTAGAGGGAGTTTCCAATTCCTGAACGAAAATTATTTGAAGTAACCTTATCACAATGTTTAGTAGAGGAGAAATAATTATGGATAGCCTATTGGATCTACATTTCTATACTCTTCAGCATAATGAGTGTGAATAGCACCAAAGTATATATTTTGATAGACTTATGCAGGTTTTGGGGATATTAATTCCTTGTATATGTTGGCCAGACAAGAAGGAAGATGTCAAAAAACATTCGGGTACTTCGTCCTTACCAGCCAAAGAAGCCTGTTGTAGCTGAACGTGAAATAAAGAACGACCGTCAAATTTCCTTTTTGATGAAACACATATCACCAGAATTATTCGAGAGGTATTATAAATTGAGAAATATCCAAATAACTTTCAATAACGATAAAAATGAACTCGCAACGGCCTGACCAACCACTTGCAAATCTTCAAAACTGAAAACACATAGGTGACTTGAATGTTAACGATACCATTCCAGTACCTCAAACCAGAAATACATTTCTAAATTTTATAGAAATGACATTCAGGTGAAGCTCTGGTGGTAATGGTATTTCAATCACAGGCTTTAGACATCGAGGCTATGAGCACTGTGTACTTCCCGCTGAGGTAAGATGTCTTTGATAAAAGTGGAAACAAAATGGGGACCACAATACTAGATTCTCGGAAGCAAAGTGACTTGAAGGTCCACGGAGAGTTCACAAATGACCCTGTGACATTTTTAAGTCTGTACAACATAATTTGACAAGATGCGTGCTATTTGATAAGGCAAGGGACTTCAGGTAATTTGGAGCCTTTGAAATCTTTAGACCGGGCGAAGCCGGGTACGACAGCAAGTTTATCATATCAATTATTATTAATATTGTACAGTTTGTACTGATTTCAGTTTCTTCTTGCATCTGACTGCAATAATATTCATGCGCTCTTTTTATTATTTGTTATAAGGGAGTCCAGCTAGTAAAAGTTTTCGAACTTACCGAGCGCGCTGGCCATGCAGTTACGGTCGCGTAGCTTTATGCTTGAATCGGGAGATGGTGGGTTCGAATCCCACCATCAGCAACCGAGAGGATGGCTTTCCGTGGTTTCCCATTTTCAAATCAGGCAAATGCTGGGCGCTGTACCTTAATTAAGGCCAGGAACACTTCCTTCCCAATTCTAGCCATTTCCCAGCCTTGTGTCACCGAAAACCTTCAATCTGTTTGCGCGAAGTTAAACCACTAGAAACAAATCGAACTTAAACCTTCCAGCTTGAAAGTGTTTCAACTTTAACGGGTTTGTTAATAGCTCATACCCCATTGAAGTCAATTACCGGTATCTTTAAGACCGTAAAATACAAACCCTACTACTTACCATGGTAAATTTTCAAAAATCCTGTCTCATCATCAGTGTTTATGCCATCGAACCACAAGAGGCAGGTTTGGGAGATAATTTTTTTCTAAAATATTGAAACCTGTTTGAAAGTTATGAGCCTTACCTCTGCTAATGGGATGGCCTGTTAATGTAATTCTAGTGTGAACGACCCCGCAGGTGTAGACAAGTTCATCAAAGAGACGTAGGCCATTAACTACTTTTACCGATACTAGAACGATAAAAGTCACACGTTCGTCAGTGTCTGAGATAGTTACTGTTCAATATATTACGTTTTCAAGGCGGAATATTGTTATTATCACATGAGAAAACATGAAGAGACTAACTCTACAGCATAAGGATAGGCTGAAAGGAAATATCTTAGTCTTAATACTTTGCATCTTCGTAATAAATGCGCAGTCACAGACAATAATAGACTACACGTTCATCTCAGTTCATCGGAATTAATTCCTTGAACGTTTATTCGTCTTTTTATGACATAGTTTCAACTTCACTTTAGAAGTAACGGAGTTCGTTAAATTCCGGACTAAAAGTTCTGAGATTCGATCCTCGAGCAGCGGTCTAATATTAAGCTGAAGAACTTCATCATTTATCAACATTTTACTACAATTTTCTGTTTAGTCTTGTATGTGTTCAATTACCTTGCACAACGCATAATAATAATAATAATAATAATAATAATAATAATAATAATAATAATAATAATAATAATAATAATACAGATTTTGTACGGCTTCTCGTCTGAATGGTCAGTCGGGCATTTTAGCATCGTCTGGTTAATTCCTCTATACACCTCATCATACAACTACACACAACACACCACAAACTATCGACTAAAGAAACACGCAATACGGAATACATCTATCCACACAGGATTGGAGCCAGGCAGGGCGACCGATCGTAAAACAGGGTTAAGTCCACATATGCGCCACAATGCGCACTCGCGAACCCAGCCAAGGTATGGGAAAAGCAGAAGAAGAAGGTTATTGGTTTTACATCCAACTAACACTAACTACATACACGGTTTCCCCGAGACGCTGGTGGTGATGGTGGTAGTGATGGTGGTGGTGATTGTTGTTTTTACTCGCTCGGTAACGTGGCTCCTATCTCAGCGACTTGTATATTAAAAGGTAACAACGTGTAAAATAATCATCATTCAATTATCACTTCGCTGATTTTAACATTTTTTAAAAGTAATTCATAAGCTCTGGTTGAGTGTATTCGAAATTAAAGGTCTGACACTGGTGGGTTTATCGAAAAAACCCACCAGAAAAGTAGAAACACTCAACCGGGCGAGTTGGCCGTGAGGTTAGGGGCGTACAGCTGTTAGCTTGCATCCGGGAGATAGTGCGTTCGAACCCCACTATCGGCAGCCCTGAAGATGGTTTTCTGTGGTTTCTCATTTTTACACCAGGCAAATGTTGGGGCTGTACCTTAATTAAGGCCACGGCCGCTTCTTTCTCACTCCTAGCCCTTCCACGTCCCATCGTCGCCATAAGACCTATCTGCGCCGGTGCGACGTAATACCAGTTGAACAAAAATCCTCGAACACCTTAACCGTTAAAGATGTCAAGGGGAACCTTTCTTAATCGATTCTCCATCGCAGGCAACTAAAGACATTTACTGTTAAAACGTGAATTCAGTCAAATTTATCGCATATTTGAAATCAGTAGACGAATGAGTTTGGGTGGCGTCTTTAAAAGTAGGAAACACAATATGAAGATAAAGTTGGAATTCAAGAGGACAAATTGAGGCAAATATTCTTTAATAGGAAGGGGAGTTAGGGATTGGAATAACTTGCCAAGGGAGATGATTAATAAATTTCCAATTTCTTTGCAAACATTTAAGAAAAGGCTAGGGAAATAACAGATAGGGAATCTGCCACCTGGGCGACTGCCCTAAATGCAGATCAGTAGTGATTGATTGATTGATTGATTGATTGATTGACTGATTGACTGATAAGTATCTGGAATCGATAATGGACTACTTCGAGAAAGCTACTAAAACAGCTCTCTCTTGTCAGCTGGCAGCAGAACCGATCATCAGGAAGTCTATGCCAAGTAATGTAACATCATGTGACTACTGTGTTGCAACGTCTGTGCTGAGGGAGGTTAAGGGCCGGTTCTACCACCTACTGGTAAAGTAGCGCGTAATTTGCCCTCCGCGTAAAAGGATGTTTCCGTCCGACCACTCCCAGGTAGCGCTATCGGCAGCATAAATCGTCGTTACCCGGCGCGTAATTTCTCGGCCACTTCGAGGGCCCGATAAGACTTTACCTGCCGGGCAAGTTCTGAGAGCTGAACATTATTAGCTGTATTTCTGGTGATATGCAACTCAAATTAGCTTAGTATACTGAAAAAAGCAGTATACTGTAACAGTGATCGATATTGTATTGCAGGATTTTGAACATTAATGCTTCCCTTTAGTTGCAACGGTCACACCAGCCTCTCGCATCGGTAGCGCAGAGATCACATTTTATACGTCAAGCTTTCGTAAAGAAACTCTAAAAGGATGTAAAATCAAAATCTATTTGGAAATCATTTCAAATGGGCTTTAATTTTCTACTTTTTTAGTTTTCGGACACGAGCTATATATTACTGTATGTATCCTACCTAACCCAAGCGTTTTCGTAGCGTAATGGTTAACACGTTCGTTTCGTAATACGAAGTGTGCAGATTCCAGTCTTTATTATGACGAATCTTTTTTATTTCCATTATTAGCGTTGTGTTAATCTGTATGCCTCTTTTCATACGTTCTTATCACAATATTATGTCTACTAGGAAAATTGTTTTATATGTATGCTACCTATAGCAAGTGATGTTATGATTAATAGCACATAGGACTGTCGCCCAGGTAGCAGATTCCCTATTAGTTGTTTACATAGGCTTGTAAATTATTTCGAAGAAATTGGAAACTATTCCATTCCCGAATTCCTCTTCCTATGAATGGATATTTATCCCGATTAGTTCTTTACATTTACAGTACCTTCCAACTTTATCTTCATAAAGTTAAAAATTAAAATGAAATGCTTTATCAATAAATGGAAGCAGGTTGAACTAAACGAGGTCACAGAGCTAGTTGCAAATAGAGCATCGCGGAGATACTTAATCAATTCACAGAAGCCTGCAGATAGAATGCTCAAAGGCAATAAGTCCGTAAAGATGATGTGTGTGTACATACGTATATGGAAGCGCGTAAAAGAGAGTTAAGAACAACGGCAGGGAACGAAAATACACTTTAAAATGTAAATTAGAAATACGATGAAAACCTGCGCACCTTCTGTTACGGAGCGAGCGACTTGACCAGTCTACTACGAAAATACCTTTCAAAAACGCTGCCTTGCATGACAGGTTATAACTGGCGTAAGAAAATGTAATCTCGAGATTTTAATCCCAATTAGGTATTGATATTGAAGATCATAGATTAAAATCACGAAAGCTTGACATGAATCGTTGTCCATAACTCTTAAGACTCCCCTTATTAGGCTTTTTGGTGATAATCAGCAGACGCAAGCACAGGGAAATAAGACAATCGAAATGGGTTTCATGCATCTGACGATAGACAGCACCACACTCGAAAGCGAGAAATCGCTGAAAATCAGTCTAGCCAACTTCGTATATCGGTGTCTAGCTCCGGGTAGCTACCTAGCGCTTGCGCGAAGGTGGTTGGACGCAAGCCAAAGTACCAGCCGATTTACACCTCCAGGTAGTTTACCTCCCTGGCAGCTGCCAGCCACTTTACCAGCAGATGGTAGAACCGGCCCTAAGACGAGCAAAGAATCATCTTCCAAGCTTTACTCACGCATAGTGGCCGAGTCCACTTAAAACTCTCTTCAGCTCATACCACTTACTTCTGGGGTCGCTGGAGCCACCCAGCCTCATTCTGGTATTGGCCGGGTGCCTTCACCGATGTCACGTGATTTGAGATGAAAATCTCAACCCAGGATCGACCGCGAATGGAACCTCAGCCTTTCGGGTGGGAAGCCAGCGGTTAAGCCATTCTGCTAATAACTCCTACCCCCCGCCCTCTCCAAAAGCTATGGTAAAATCATTGTGTGAATTTCTTTAAATAGAAAAAAATACATGCAATAGAGAAAAGCTCGAAATGTAGTTTACACCTTCGACTAAAAAGAAAAACAAGAACCACTTGCGCCTTTTCGAAATTCAGTTAAATAATTTGCCAAGAGGGTCCGTTGTATTTTTTCATGTAGCGGGCTTTATTACTTGTCACAGATAACTGCTGAACTCTTCTATATGAATAAAACTGCGATGAAGTAAATAAACGTCCAGATTTTACAATACCGATCATTTCATGGAGAAACAGGGGTAATTTCAAACGCTTACAGCTCCCTTCGTTTACATCAATACCAACGAAATAAGCGGTGTTCTACACGGAAATAACGCCGTAATTTTATAAGTTCAAATCTCTTCGTCGAAACTGATATCTGTACGCGTGACGTCATCCACAAGTTAGACTACGAAAATCGTTAGGCCAAAACTTGGAACAGCTATAAAATCTACAGTTAAAAATACAGGGAAATGAGTGGGGATAAAATTAAAGGTCTCAGAACATTATTTCATTAGGAAAATATTTCTCTGAAAAACACATTTCCGAAAAAGTTTGAAAACGTTCAAAATTAATTGTTTCAGCGAAAACATGACCCCTTTACAGAAGGGACACAAAACTCAATACCACAAAAAGCAGCAACAAATATAGAACGAATAAGGTATTAATAAAAGACGGCCAAGTGCGACGCAGAGTGCATGCGCGAACTCAGCAACGTCGGAAGGCCGCTGCGCTAGACACGCCATCGGAGCCTCGACAATGGAACGTACGAAGGTTCGTAATATCACTCCGTGTAATCGAAATAATGATTCTAAGGCAGTCAGCGTGATTGTCGTTTTCTTCAGACATCGATCTATCCATCTCAGCTTCAGCATTCTTCTGTAACACCACATAGATCATAATTATATTCTATAGGAATGCAGATACAACATGTTTCCAGAATTTATAATATTATAATTATCGCCCCAAAGTATGTTTTATAGATGTTAATAAGGAAGTAGTATTTTTTCATGTCGTTTCACATTTATTCGCTGACATTAACATGGTATTACCGTATTACCGTTAATAAAGTATTATTATTATTAGGACTAAAGAACTTAAGTCCATACAGTAGTTCCAACGTTCCTCAAGTTTCAATACGACGTTAACATGTGCGTATTCATTGAAACCCTATGATTTCATTTCAAAATTCCACATAAATCGGCGTGGAAATCCCACTGTTTAGCAACGAATTATAACAGTCAATCGCTCAGCTATCGCGTTACCTGTTGGGAAGGTACCTCGTATTTCACTTAGAGATGCAATAATCTGTTTGAGATTCAGAAGGCTAACTATGAGCTGGTTTGGCGTTCGTCTTCAAATTCAAGGTTGAGAATTCGAAACCCAGGCGGTATTTAATAGTACAGTACTTAAATACTCCCCTCTGTGGATCAGCGGTAGAGTGTCAGCATCCGAATCCCAGGATAACGGGTTCGAACCCAGCAGAGGTAGTCGGATTTATGAAGGGCGGAAGAAAAGTCCATTCGACACTCCATGCGGTAGGATATTGCTATTTAAAAGATCTCTGGTGACACAACTGGTGTTTACCCGATAAAATTAATTAAAATATTTGCAACTCAACCACAGATGCCAAAGAGTGATTCAATTTACTCCGTCATCTAGTAGGACACGAGTAAACCGGAACGTCGATATTGACGAACAGACAGCCAGATGACGTCAAATTAAAATGTCTGCAGACGTTAGCTGAGGCCATACAATTATTATTATTATTATTATTATTATTATTATTATTATTATTATTATTATTATTGAAATGGGAGAGATCCCTGATAGTAGATTTACAGGTGCTAAAGCTTTTACTGCGCAACATTCCAGCGCACGGAGTCTCTCATAATCTATAGCAACTGGGGATAGGTCACGAGTTCAAGGAACTTTGAGCATTAAATAAATTCAAGTTGCTCAATCGTAAAAATAGCAGTGTTTCGCACCAGTGCGGCTTGGGCTCTTGAGTTGGAATAGCGCACCCATCTATGAGCCCAATTTTTACGATCGAGCAACCTGAATTTTTTCCAAGTTCTTAGTCGGAGGCAAATTTCGTTTTAAGCAGTTTAATTTTTGATCAACTTAGAGCATTGTTAGTTGTTAATAATAATAATAATAATAATAATAATAATAATAATAATGTCTGTTAGGTCATCAACCCAGAGACTGGTTGGATCCTCAAATAGCAACACCAAGGGCTATGCAGTTAAAGGGAAACCACAAAAGCCAACGGCAGTACCAAAATGAGGCATAGTAGGCAAGATGAGAGGTGCGGTAGTTTAACATTGCTTTCCTCACTGGGCCAGACAGTGCTATTGTAGCACAACTGACCCTATGAGCAACACCTTTCATTACACTCAGACACACTGGTTATACTCTGAATGTCATTACTCAGCACCACCCACACCCCAGCAGCTTCCATATTGTCACAGCCATGGATGAGATTGGGACTTCGGTGGAAGCTACACTTTGCTCTGGCCTGTGCCAAGAGACGGATACAAAAGTACTGTATCCATCAATAAATGACAGCAGGCAGTATAATAATAATAATAATAATAATAATAATAATAATAATAATAATAATAATAATAATACAGAATTCTGAACAAGAACTCCAATGTCAGGATCGCGTAGCTGTGAGCTTGCATTGGGGATGTGGCGGTTCGAATCCCACCGTCGGTAGCCCTGAAGATGGTTTTCGTGGTTTTCCCATTTTCACACCATTAAATGCTGGGGCTGTACCTTAATTAACGCTACCACCGCTACCTTCCCAATCCTAGCCCTTTCCCACTATTACGTCGTCGAAAACCTTCTATGTTCGAGTGCAACGTTAAACAACTAGACAAGAAAAAGAAAATACTCCTACCAGCTACACTGTCGCAAGCCAAGGCTATGGATTAGAAAGATTAACAGATTAACAGAACAAAGACTTTAAATTATCAATATACATCCTAGAGGAGTTCTATATACGCAGCTAATACGAATTTAATGACTTCAGAGAATCACGGAACGGATGATCAGCTTCCCGGGAGTAACTCTCATTACCCAGAGCCAATTAGCGATAATTACTTCGAATAGAAATTACATCTTTTACTGCTCAAACAGAGTTCTGCTCTTTGAGTACTAATGGCAGAATACCGCTATCAAAGAAAGACGACCACTCATGTGCAATACGTCAAAATAGAAAAAATTAGCAATGATTGAATTCATATCTAAAAACCCATTTCTTACGCAGCCATACATCACCCAATACAGAACCGTTCCTCTGCCATCGGTTGGAGGAAAACGGACCTTCAGAACTGACAAAAGGAAACCTAAATAGCGCCAAATCAAAACGTCTGCAGCATGGTGACTGAGTCTACACGCTTCTTATACTATTAGCACAATATAAACTTGCGTGCTCTAAATTCGGAAATTATCGTTGAGGCCTTCGGTTCGGAGGGTTCCGAGTTCAACTCCCGACCAGGTCGGGGATTTTAATCCCATGTGATTAATTCTTCTAATTCAGGGACTGGATGTTTGTGTTTGTCCCAACACTCTCCCCTTCACACACAGACAACACACACCATACTACCAACCCCCACAGAAACACGCAATACTGATTACATGCCTCCACATAGGGTTACCGTCAGGAAAGGCATCCGGCCGTAAAACAGGGCCAAATCCATATGTACCCCGCGACCCCACAAAGTGTGGGAAAAGCGGTAAATTAAGAAGAGGAGGAAGGAGAAGAAGTCCATCATTCAAACTAATTCAATAAACCTTAAGCAGTTCCTTACAAACTTCTAAAATCGGACGTAAAAACACACATACATAATAAGACTGTATTTCTATATCTAAGAGCATACATAAATTCTATACTGTACTGTACATTTCAAAAGGTGATGTAACTGGCACATAATGCTGTGTCTCTGTTTGAATGTATCCAAGGAATTATAAGATGAGTTAAACGTTTTAAAAATACAATTATAACAATACGAAGTGCTTATATCATTAAAAAAATAGCGATTTATTTTAACAGCAACGTAAATAAAGTAAGTATTCATGATCTTTTGTGTATAAAGCAATAATGAGGTATTATACATTTTGGTGATTTTTTTACTCATTACAATTTTACTTCCAGAGCCCAACCCACCTTCTAAAACCAGCATTCTCTTGGTTAACCGTCTACTGCATGAATTATTTTTCATTTTTGTTTGGTGAAGAAAATTTCAAACTTTAATGGTCAACATACGTTCAGTGTATTAGATGTACCGGCAATTCTTAATTGGGGCTAATAGCTTAACACTCATATGTTATGTGGATTGCCATAGTTGAATATATATACGACTTTTCACGATTTTACGCTAAGCTTTTAACATTCAAAGACCGAACATTACTACCTACTGGCCATGGGTACGTACTGCAAGGCGCAAGTACAACTTGCAGAACCGTAGGTCGGTAATATCTTTGAGGTTGAGCCAGAGGTACTCCTGAAGCCTGTGGTAATGTGATGGGGATGGCCCACATAAAATAAACGGTGGTTGGTTCGCGTGGTTGCTGACGGGCTGGGAGGAGTACCTTTGGTTGTAGGGCTGTTTTGTCTTATGTTATGTAAAAAAAAAAACAAGGCATCACTGGGACATGTGTTTAATTGATTGTACAGTTGAATGTGTGCCGTAAAACTACCTTTGTCTACAATATTTATCCATTTATACAGGTGAAAAGTTATTTGCCGCCTCTGTGGTGTAGTGGTTAGCGTGATTAGCTGCCACCCCGGAGGTCCGGGTTCGATTCCCGGCTCTGCCACGAAATTTGAAAAGTGGTACGAGGGCTGGAACGGGGTCCACTCAGCCTCGGGAGGTCAACTGAGTAGAGGTGGGTTCGATTCCCACCTCAGCCATCCTCGAAGTGGTTTTCCGTGGTTTCCCACTTCACCTCCAGGCGAATGCCGGGATGGTACCTAACTTAAGGCCACGGCCGCTTCCTTCCCTCATCCTTGCCTATCCCTTCCAATCTTCCCATCCCCCTACAAGGCCCCTGTTCACCATAGCAGGTGAGGCCGCCTGGGCGAGGTACTGGTCATACTCCCCAGTTGTATCCCACGACCAAGAGTCTGAAGCTCCAGGACACTGCCCTTGAGGCGGTAGAGGTGGGATCCCTCGCTGAGTCCGAGGGAAAAACCGAACCTGGAGGGTAAACAGATGATGATGATGATGATGATGAAAAGTTATTTGTTGCCTAAAGGCAACAGTATGCAGCAGAGGGTTAAATGGGCAGTAAAGACGTGGATTTGATTATCCGTCAGGAAGTCAAATCATTTAAGAAACGAGAAATCAGTAAATCATCAATGATCTGCATTTACAGCTGTCGCCCAGATGGCGGATTCCCTGTCAATTGTTTTCCTAGCCTTTTCTTAAATGTTTTCAAAGCACTTGGAAATTTATCAAACACTTCCCTTGATAAATTACTTCCATCCCTTACTCCTCGTCCTATAAATAATATTTGCCCTAATTTGTCCTCTTGGATTCCAGCTTTATCTCCATATTATCTTTCCTACTTTTAAAAGCTTCGCTCAAACTTAATCGTCTACTAATGTCATTCCACGCCATCTGTCTACTGACAGTTTGGAACATATCACATAGCCGAGAATCTCATCTCCTTACTCCCAAGACTGACCAGCCCAAAGTTTGCAACATTCTCGTAACACGCAGTCCTTTGTCGGAAATCACCCAGAACATATTGCTGATCTTTTTTGGATCCTTTACAGTTCTCGTATCAAGTAGTCCTGGTGTGGGTACCATACAGTGGAACCACTCTAATTGGTGTTTTACCAGAGACTTACACGCCCTCTCTTTTACATCCTGGGCCGATGACCTTCCATGTTAGGCCCCTTAAAACATCACGCAAGCTTTTACATCCTTACTACAATTTTTTTTACAACTGGCTTTACGTCGCACCGACACAGGTAGGTCTTATGGCGACGATGGGATAGGAAAGGGCTAGGAGTGGGAAGGAAGCGGTCTGGCCTTAATTAAGGTACAGCCCCACATATGCCTGATGTGAAAATGGGAAACCACGGAAAACCATCTTCAGGCCTGCCAACAGTGGGTTTCGAACCCACTATCTCTCGAATTTAAGTCATAGCTGTGCGCCCCTAACCACACGGCCAACTCGCTCGGTTACTACAACCCTTAAATACCCTCCCATGTGAAGAGATCTGTGTAACCTTCCCAAGCAACCTCGTTAATATGATTACCCCAATGAAGATCATTCCTTACACAAGCACCTAGGCACTTATAGCGGCCCCATGAGACCCCATCCACACCTTTCCCCTTCGTGAAACTTGCAACCTTACTTTTCATACCGTTTACCATCATACCAGTGTCCATGTCGCAACACTGTCTAGCATCCCCGGAAGTCGCTCACAATCCGGCAACACATGTACTATTCTATACAGTAAAACATCATCCGTAAATAACCTTATCTGTCATTCCACTTCTTTACTCATATCATACAAGAAACATACAGGTTCAATAATACTGTCCCGTGGGAACACCCCACTATAAGTGCAGGATCAGATAACACTTCACCTATTCAAATACTCTGAGTTCTGTTTTCTAGAATTGTAGCCACTCATTCAACCACTCCTTTGTCTACTCCAGTAGCCCTCATTCGTTAGTAATTGTTCCATGGTCTACCCTATCAGAAACCTTGGATAGGTCCATAGCGATACTTCTGGAGAGGCGCATGGCCTTGAGGTTCACCTAGCTTACAACGGTTAATGTTCGGGTTCGATTCCCAGCACTGCCAGAGATTTAAGAATGCCAGGAGGGCTGATATGTAGTTAGAATGGCACATGCTCCATTGGGGTGTGCCTGAACAGAGATGCACCACCTCGGGACGAGGACACGATTTTGCTTTTAGTGCGGCTCCATGGCTAAATGGTTAGCGTGCTGGCCTTTGGTCAAGAGGGTCCCGGATTCAATTCCCGACCGGACCGGGGATTTTAACCTTCTTTGGTTAATTCCAATGGCCCGGGGGCTGTGTGTGTGTGTGTGTGCCGTCTTCAGCATTAGAATTCATCATAGGTAGGGCTCCATTCTCAGAGTCGCGTAGGTCGCCTGTACGGCGTCAGCTCGAAAGACGTGCACCAGGCCTCTTCGGAGGCCTCACGCCATTATTATTATTATTATTATTATTATTATTATTATTATTATTATTATTATTATTATTATTATTATTATACCGTGGTTATGGTTAGTGGAAGCGTTCATGGTCTGTCCGGAGTTGGATTTGAATTGCTTCTTCGGTAGATACGTATCCATTTGAGAATTCACAAGCGAATGTGTCGAGATTCGATCCCGCAACCTTCACCAGCAGTACCCTCAGCCAATCCGACATATATGTGAGGTATGCTATTACAATAATAAAAAATTAATATTAAGTATGCTAAAGTGTAACAGTTCGAGAAAACTGTCATGGTATTTCAAATTGCAACTACAACGCTGTTTTCAGAAATTTGGCAACTCGTGAAAATGGGTCACTTTCGGTTTACTGTTTGTTTCTTTCCCTTTTTTTAGTCCTAGAGTTTTTATAATGCAGATGAGAGAAGCATCCAATAAGGTACGCTTGAAGATTGTGTTTATCTAAAAGGCCAGTGGTAGCGTTCCGCCCACTCACGTCACGTCGACAGTCAATATGGCCGTGGTGCTGCAATGGAAATCAATCGCCGAGTAGGCTGTCAGTCAGTCGCGTGGTAACACATGGTGCGGGTAGACACAGCCTGAGCACAAAACTCTGCGCCCATCATGGCGTGGGCCAGCCAATCCGACAAAAATATTAGCACAAAGCAAGCGTGCCGATTAGATTTATCACGTAAATCAAAATGCAATAAACATTTAAAGTTACATCTTTATAATATTATACAACACATTTATAGCCTAACACTCCACAGCAAACCACCTTGCAGGAAATTCAGCCTGGCTCTTACCCACAAGCTTCAGGTTCGATTCCCGGCCAGGAAAGATATTTCTACCTGCCTCTAAGGGTTGAGTTGAGGTCCCAGTCCGAATCAGTCTACGCGGAAATACCTGAGGACTTATCTGACGGTGAGATAGCGGCCCTGGCCTAGAAAGCCAATAACGACCGAGATGATTCTTCGCGCTGACCACTTGTCACCTTGTAATTTGCAGGTCTCCGCGGGCTGAGCAGCGGTCGCTTGATAAGCTACGGCCCGCCACGGCTGTAGTTTATCCTTGATTGCAATTTAACTATTGGGCTTGCAGTTTAATGCGGAATCTGAACTAAGGGGTCGTGACTTTACATTTTAAGAAATCTCAGACGTGTTGACTGAGGTGACGCTAATTTTAATAGTAGTAACTAGTCGCTAGGTATAGTGTTTCTTTTCAGCCGCATAGCAACAATACGACAGTTTCACTTTTTAGCTAAAGATAATGCTTTTAAAGAATTACCAAACAAGTACAGTAATTTGTAATATGCATTTCTCTGATCGATGTGGAATGACGCTTTGACCAAGATATAATTTTCTCTTCTGCATGGGTCTTCATGAAACGACCATCTGAAGAATATGCAGAGAGATTGTGGCGAGTCCCGCATTGCATTTTTCATCAATTCGCATTCTAACTCGCTAGTAGTACGTAAAAAACATTAAGTGACCAGTAATTTGTGTGCAGGCATACCGCATTCTGCTCGATTAACTGTTATAATTGATACATTAATACAATCGATGACAATTGCGAAAATGTGGCATTATTACTTTAGTATCTCACTTTAGTATTGATTTATGAAAATACAAAAACAAGGAGATCTGCTTCACTCAGGAGTAGATCAGTAGGTCACCGAAAAGTAGATTTACTATAAAACCAGTAGGCCTGGAAATACTGCTCTTGATTAAAAGAAAGCAGCTCGCTAACAACTCGCTCCTCGCTGACAGCTGAAGTGCGGTATAGGCTTATTACGACCTACAGAGTAAACAATAAAACTAGAACTGTCAAACTCTATAAATACATGGGTAGCTTTTAACTATGGATATATATATATATACCGAGCAAGTGACTGCGCGGTTTGCGTCAAGTAGCATCAGCTTGAATTCGGGAGAGAGTGGGTTCGAAACCTACTGTGTTCGACCCTGAAGATGGTTTTCCGTGGTTTCCCATTATCACACCAGGCAAATGCTGGCGCTGTATCTTATTTAAGGCCACGGTCACTTCCTACATACTCCTAGCCCCTTGCATATTTAATCGTCATCATAAGATCTATCTATGTCGGTGCGACGTAAAAAACAAAAACATAAAAATCACTACGGATATCTTAGTAAGAGTTCTCAATACCTTAAAACTTTTGTGAAGTTGAACATCTGTGTAACATAAATTATTTCTCCCACAAATTCAATTATTTCATGTGACATCATACAACATATCGTTATAAATCGAGATCATAAATGGTAAATGGTGAAATAAATAGAAACCGAGTTTCACATCTGAAAGAAAATCTCCAGTGAATTTGGGTGGAACCACGACGACTCTGTCTATCCGCGATATTGCTGTTGGTAGGCTATATTGGTTTACACTTACTAAATCTATTTGAAAATATTAAACCTCAGATACATCGTGTCTTCTTCTTCTTGTTATTATTATTATTATTTTTATTATTATTATTATTATTATTATTATTATTATTATTATTATTATTATTATTATTATTATTCTGAGTTATCAGTTGATTCACTGATTTAATGCAGCCCTCTGTTTCACCGTATCATGTGCTATTTTCTACACAACTAATACATCGTACATGTACTCTAATCTGTTTGGCTAATTCATATCATGCCCCCTCCTTACCGTTCTTACACCATACAATTCTCTCCAACACAAACTTAACAAGTCCTACATGTCTCCATATATTGTATCCTATTAGCGTATCTCTTCTTCTGGTCAAATTTCATACACTGACTGACAGAGCAAATGCAACACCAAGAAGGAGTGGTCAGAACTTTATGCCAATTGCAGGGTAGACTGACGTCACTGAGGTATGCTCATGATGTGAAATGCGCCGCTGTGCTGCGCACGTAGCGAACGATAAATGGGACACGGCGTTGGCGAATGGCCCACTTCGTACCGTGATTTCTCAGCCGACAGTCATTGTAGAACGTGTTGTCGTGTGCCACAGGACACGTGTATAGCTAAGAATGCCAGGCCGCCGTCAACGGAGGCATTTCCAGCAGACAGACGACTTTACGAGGGGTATGGTGATCGGGCTGAGAAGGGCAGGTTGGTCGCTTCGTCAAATCGCAGCCGATACCCATAGGGATGTGTCCACGGTGCAGCGCCTGTGGCGAAGATGGTTGGCGCAGGGACATGTGGCACGTGCGAGGGGTCCAGGCGCAGCCCGAGTGACGTCAGCACGCGAGGATCGGCGCATCCGCCGCCAAGCGGTGGCAGCCCCGCACGCCACGTCAACCGCCATTCTTCAGCATGTGCAAGACACCCTGGCTGTTCCAATATCGACCAGAACAATTTCCCGTCGATTGGTTGAAGGAGGCCTGCACTCCCGGCGTCCGCTCAGAAGACTACCATTGACTCCACAGCATAGACGTGCACGCCTGGCATGGTGCCGAGCTAGAGCGACTTGGATGAGGGAATGGCGGAACGTCGTGTTCTCCGATGAGTCACGCTTCTGTTCTGTCAGTGATAGTCACCGCAGACGAGTGTGGCGTCGGCGTGGAGAAAGGTCAAATCCGGCAGTAACTGTGGAGCGCCCTACCGCTAGACAGCTAGACAACGCGGCATCATGGTTTGGGGCGCTATTGCGTATGATTCCACGTCACCTCTAGTGCGTATTCAAGGCACGTTAAATGCCCACCGCTACGTGCAGCATGTGCTGCGGCCGGTGGCACTCCCGTACCTTCAGGGGCTGCCCAATGCTCTGTTTCAGCAGGATAATGCCCGCCCACACACTGCTCGCATCTCCCAACAGGCTCTACGAGGTGTACAGATACTTCCGTGGCCAGCGTACTCTCCGGATCTCTCACCAATCGAACACGTGTGGGATCTCATTGGACGCCGTTTGCAAACTCTGCCCCAGCCTCGTACGGACGACCAACTGTGGCAAATGGTTGACAGAGAATGGAGAACCATCCCTCAGGACACCATCCGCACTCTTATTGACTCTGTACCTCGACGTGTTTCTGCGTGCATCGCCGCTCGCGGTGGTCCTACATCCTACTGAGTCGATGCCGTGCGCATTGTGTAACCTGCATATCGGTTTGAAATAAACATCAATTATTCGTCCGTATCGTCTCTGTTTTTTCCCCAACTTTCATCCCTTTCGAACCACTCCTCCTTGGTGTTGCATTGTCACTGTCAGTCAGTGTATTAACGTTCGCCTCTTACTAACTTGATTCAGTATTCAGTTCTTCATTTGTGATCCGATCTATCCACGTACGGATGTTTCTTTAACAGCACATTTCAAAAGCTGTACCACACACTGCACGTAAGTCTTAGCACGCACACTATAAAGCAATAGATCTCATTAGTTCACCACATAGCCAGCAAAAACCTCCGACAACCACAACCAACAAACCTGCACATTCCCTCACTCCTGGATCTCAATATAAATCCCTCTCCTGTGCACAACCAAAGTCGCGCATCACAACCCAACCCCACCACACAACCACTCAGAAATCTACTCTTCCTACTAACCAGTACCATATAAACCAAGCACTACTCCCCCCCAAATCAAGACCCCCCACCCAATAACACTGCTTGCCCCAACACTCCACGTTGCCTCTGACATTAACAGTATCTCCCTAAGCACTGACAAATCTCCTTACCGAAGTCTCAAACTAAAACCACCACCACATTTCAATCACTCCACTTTCGCCTCTTCTTACCCTCCGAAATACTGGAATGAATAATTAATTATCAAATTGAACCAAAGCCTACGCTCTTAAGAGCCTCGTGTCAAGTTGAGATAAAGGATCCAATGAGGTCGGAGATCTCAATCAAATCCACAGCTGTCGCTCCGCGAGGCTCAGGCTCAGGCTCATGTGGTGTTCCGCCCAGCTGTGGGGAAGTACTGCTCGAACACAACAGAATTAGGCTTATTACATTGGGAGATAGCCATAGATAGTGTGCCTGCCTATTGACCGAAGGCCTCGTTTCGATTCCCAGCCAGTCAAAGGATTTTAATTCTGGACTGACAGCTGGAACGGCGTTCAATCGGCCTTATGAGATCAACCTAAAAGCTTTTGGTACGAGAGACAGCGGAACCGGTCGCGGAAGGCAAGCAATACAGCTGGGGATGGCATCACACCGACCATGTGACACTCTAATATCTGCAGGTCATGTAGCTCGACAGCATCCGTTTTGGCAGGATAAGGGTCTTAACGGCTTATATATACCAAACTATCGGTTTCTGTTTGTTTATAAAATTGGGATCGTTTTGAACTTACAAATATCATACGACAGAACAAAGTATTTTAATACTATAATTTATTAACACAAGAATAATATTATTAGATTGTAAACAAGCTCGTGTATTTAAAAAAATATATTTTACTGCCGTATCTTCAACAATGTAAAGAAAAAATGAACGGACTGCATCGGAGTCACGGCTGTAAGGTCTATAGCGTAGCGTTTTTTTTTTTTTTTAATGACAAATGGTGTATACGAAATTACACTGCTGTGCAAAACTTATGGACGATAGTAACTTTCGCATGTTGTGTCACTGCTCGATGAAACTTGAACCATACATAGAAAGAACTGCTTCAGTATGGCACGTTAGGCAGCTGAAAGGAATATGCGATGAGACGAACAGACATGACACTTTTATACAAAGACCATAAATTATATGTAAGTCACTGCATCTCATGATGGTCCCTTGACATCACGAAAGAAAGGGACATAGTTCTTGAAAGGGTGTGTGATCGCCACGGACCGCGATGCATGCTCTGCAACGTGTTCCCATGCTGGCCACAAGACTGATAAGAAGTTCTTGTGGTTATGTGGTAGGGCGTTTCATTCCTCCACCAGTGCGTTTGACAACTGCTGGATGGTCATTGGTGCATGTGGACGTGCTGCAATACGTCTGCATAACATGTTTCACACGTGCTCGATGGGATTTAAGTCTGGAGAACGGGCAGGCCAGTCCATTCACCGAATATCCTCTCGTTCCAAGAGCTCTTCCATCTGCGCTGTTCGATGAATTCGTGAACTGTCACCCATAAAAATGAAGTCAGGGCCGAATGCACCCCTGAAAAGACGCACATGGGGAAGGAGTACACTGTCACAATAACGTTGACCAGTAAGTGTACCCCGTCCAAAGATTCGGAGGTCGGTACGTCCATGCAACATTGTGCCTCCCCACAGCATAACACTAGGATCACAAAAATGATCATGTTCAGCAATGTTCCTGGGTACATTATGTGTTCCAACCTCTCGCCAGATGAGGGTACGTCTAGAATCACTACTCCCTTCTGAGAAGAGCACGCGACCCCATTCCTCGTCGGTGCAGACCTGATGCTACTGGCACCATCGCAAACGGTGTCGATGTGCGGGTGTCAACGAAACACAATGTAATGGTCTTCGGCTATACAGATCACCCCTATGCAGTCGCCATGCCACTGTGGGTGCCTTGCAGTGCTGTTAAATGTGGTTGTAATTGCACCCGCTGTTTGACGCGAGTTTCTTCTTGCTTGTTGCACAATGTTGCTGTAGTTCGGGAAGCAGTGTTTGTGGTTCGGAATGCTCTCCATGCAAATGAAACAATTCTGTGAGCAATACCAACCTCCTGGGCTACACTCGTCACACTTCGCCCTTCTTCCAGTTTCCAGATGATTCTTTCCCATGTGAAGTCATTCAAATGTTATCTCCGGACCTGATGTAACGAATAACAACACCACAGTGCACCGTAACAGCTCGCTGATTGACTCACACTGTCTTGTCCCGTTCCTTCAACTGCCTCGTTATGTGGGGCCAGACCTATTTGGCGCTATAGTGGCGCTGACCTCACGCCAGGTTTCTGTGCACGTGTGGAAGACCTCGGGCAACATATTACTACACTTTTATTCATTTTCACTGAGTAGTTGATATGTTGCTTTATCTATCTCGACCTTAAGTTTTGCACAGCAGTGCATATGTAACAATATGTGTCCCCAACACAACAAAAGTGCTCAGTGGCGCCTTGTTATATCCTGTCAAAGTCGGCTACCCAACGCGCCTCATCCACTCGGGCTCGGTCGTCCTCCACGAGGTGCTGGTAGTCACAGATGGTCTGCGCGAGGTCCCCAGCGACTATTTCGTCATCTACTGCAGACTCCCAGTCCACAGGTTCCAGAGGCGCGGCGGACACTGAGCTGTATGCCCTGCTGCGCGAACGCCTCCACTGTCTTACGCTGCCGGTAACCCCTGGCACTTTCTGATGCCGACTTCTTGGGCTTACTCAATTTCTGGGATCGCCACAAACTGTTTTATTCTTCATTTGTCATTTTCTAAAGTTTCGGAGGTATGCGTAGCCCATTTTGTGGCTCATCTCGACTTTTTGAACAACAATTATTTTCGCAAACTCTGATATGGTTCTTATGATATTTCGTGACACCGTTATTCCATGATTTTGATTTGTTAAATCAACGTGGCTCATCGAGCCGAGTTGTTTGACACGAAGAACACCGTTGTAGGGCTACGTGAACCGAAGCTGACTGAATTACTGCGCGCGGCTCTCAAGGCTGGATGATGTCATAGGAGAGTGGGAGTGGTCTCAAATGAAAGAACGTGTCCTAATAAAAGAAAAGATGTGCGCAGTGTGTGCGTGTGATGTATAGCGAAGAAGTTGTTGACATTTAAAATCTTTCATGTAATCGTGTCATACATTTTTCTATATGGACCGCCGGGAGAGACGTATTCTACGCTAAAAGTATCAGCCTTCTATTTGATAGCTGCTCAGTAGAAAGACAAATTTGAAACAAAACAGCTGCAGTTTTTGTTCTACATAAAGAAGTCACTCTAGTTTCTTATTCTGAACGTAGGTAAACGGTAAAATCAATTTTGTTAATGAGATGAAATGAATGGCGTGATACATAATAGTATGAAGGGAGGTGGTGAAACCCAGTGCCTGCAGATAGCCTACTCTTGTCGCATAGCAGCAAGGGGTGTGCTCAAGGCTGAATGGCTCCATACGACGGACGAATCACTATCAACAGCGTCACGTGCCCTCACGCCATGTGCAAATTGCGGAGAGGTTTGGAACTGAATCCAGGTTTTTGGCTCACAATCTAGTGATTAGAAATTACATACCACCACTTCTCCTACTCTGCCAGTCGGCATTTTGAGGGTGAATAATTTTTCGACCGACGAGCGAGCGAAATCCAGCGCTGCCGAGAAATTGGAAGTTATATTAACAATGGCCAAATCTCAAGTTATCTGCCACATTACGCAGCATTAAATCTGTCACAATGTTCCAAATTTTAAAAAACCTACAACAAAAGGTACCGAATACTGTATAGTATGAAGCGAGTAAGAATGAATAAAAAGACATTAAAATGTTAAACAATTAAAAAACATCGTAAGTTAAAGACGTATCTCATAACAGTGAGACGACACCAATATAGTAAATGCAAAGAATGTAACACAGTATTTCATTATCTGACATTACGCACTCCTTTTGGGAGTAACTTCAACTTAATCCCACGCATCAACTACAAAGGCATTAAGCTCGAACCTTATTTTCCTATTAATAATATAATATAATATAATATAATATAATATAATATAATATAATATAATAATATAATGCTTTCATAATATGACGGTGTCCACCATTTTGTTATAGGGGCTTGGGAGAAGCAAGCTAGGGCTCCAACCGCGGGCGACATCACCAAGCTGGGGCCTCGCGTCTCGCTATTGCTGCAATCAGTCAGTACGAACCATGCGCGCGCGCTTGTGTGTGTGTGTGTGTGTGTAAGGTCAGCCTAGTCTGCCACTACTTCGTGACCTTTCAGGCCTCCCTGATTGCACCACAAACGACCTGAAGGTGTGAGCAGAGCATTCGAATCCCGGAGAACTCCAGGGGTTTCCCCTCGTCTGAAGAATCTTGAGGTGCCGTCCTCCCTGTTTAAGGCAGGCTAGACGAGCTCGAGAGTGTTCAGTCTGGATTCAGCTCTACCAGTGATCGAGACGGTTCAGTGAAGCACGGTATCAGTCAGTGTACAGTGCGGCTGAGCGATGAGGGACACTGAATGTGGGCCATCGCAAGTAATCAAACTGTGTGCCAAGTACAGATTTGCAAGGCTGTGTTGCACGAGTACAAACAGTGCGAGTTAACAGTGCGACCGCAATCGTTGTATAGTGGGTTTGCTCGTGAAATGTCCTATGATCCAAGTGACAGTTACAGAAGTGAGCGTAGTTTCTAAGTGTCAGAGTGAATGACTTGCGTGACTGAACAGATATATACAGGATGAAGCGTAATTCGCACACTCGGGCGTCGCAGCGCGACTCCTCACATGCCCGCAATAAAAAAATGTCTCTTACAAAATTTCGTCTTGCGAGTATATTCGGTAGAAAACGGACGTTGAAGAGTAGCAATCTGGCAACATTGTAACCATATGTAGGGTAACTACCGCTGTCAGCACGTTCTCGTCGTGCCATACAGTTGGTGCAGTGGGTAGAGTTTTTGGTTGGCATGCAGGAGGTCGATGGTTCGATCCTGGGTTGAGGAGCATTTTTTATTTGCTAATTTCCATCTGACATTCTTCTCTTTCTTTCTTAATCTGTTTAATGTCCAGGGGTGGCTTTTCCCTCGGACTTAGCGAGGGATCCCACCTCTACCGCCTCAAGGGCAGTGTCCTGGAGCTTCAGACATCGGATCGGGGGATACAACTGGAGAGAATGATCAGTACCTCGCCCAGGCGGCCTCACCTGCTATACTGAACAGGGGCCTTGGTGGTGGATGGGAAGATTGGAAGGGATAGACAAGGAAGGGGGAAGGAAGCGGCCGTGGCCTTAAGTTAGGTACCATCCCGGCATCTGCCTGGAGGAGAAGTGGGAAACCACGGAAAACCACTTCCAGGATGGCTGAGGTGGGAATCGAACCCACCTCTACGCAGTTGACCTCCCGAGGCTGAGTGGACCCCGTTCCAGCCCTCGTACCACTTTTCAAATTTCGTGGCAGAGCCGGGAATCGAACCCGGGCCTCCGGGGGTGGCAGCTAATCACACTAACCACTACACCACTCCATCTGACATTACCTACTGTAATACAGTAAGACACCGTTTCTGAGGTCACATGTATCCTACATTTACAACATTTTGTAACGCTGAAACAACAAATACCTGGTTAGACTAATAAGAAATAGACAGCTGAAACAAACAGGTTACACATCTAGTAGATGAAGTGGTGCGAATAAATTCACGTCCACGACGTGGAAAGGGCGCCTTTCAAAGCTGACCAATGAAAACGATTGTTCGTCCATTTCTAGGATCGTAGTATGTAAGTGCAAATGGTTTCTAGAGGACCCACTGCAATCACTGTTGACGATTAAGATGCCAGATACCATACCACCTGAACTACATTTACGAAATAAAAAACATACGCCTCAACCCAGGATCGACCACTCGACCTCCTGCATGCTAACCCAAAACTCTATCCACTGCACCAACTGTTCAGTACGACTAACTTCTGCTGACAGAGGTAGTTACCCTACATGTGGTTACAGTGTTGCCAGATGGCTACTCTTCAGCGTCGTTTTTCTGCCGGATATACTCGCAAGACGAAATTTTGTAAGAGACTTTTTTTATTGCTGGCATGTGAGGAGTCGCGCTGCGACGCCCGAGTGCACGAATTGCGCTTCACCCTGTATATATATATATATCTAGAGTAACTATGTGCCTGTGTAGTTGTGTTGTGTACAACAATTAGTGTTAGTGAATAAATCTTCGAATAAATTCTGCCAGTGAGTACACGTTACAATAACTATTAGTACTTTGTTCTGATAGACGATTATTATTATTATTTGCCATTTCAATGTTCAAAAGGCACAAATAGAAAAACGAAACATGTAATAGACTGTACTGCATAAATAGGCTCATTGTTTTGCACTCTGAAGTTATACTTAACCATGGTTTATAGTAACTATTACCACGGCAGAACACACGCAACGCTAAACGGCTCTTGATAAGCTATCCCAGTGTCTGTGAGCGGTAGAATACATCTACGGTATCTTCTGCCCGTCATAAAAGGCGACCAGGGGGGAACCCAGGGGTTTTCATCTAGGGAGAGTGGGTTGGCATTACTTCACTTACTTGTTTAAAGCTCATCGCTTTCATCTTCACCGAGCTTGATAGCTGCAGTCACTTAAGTGCGGCCAGTATCCAGTATTCGGGAGATAGTGGTGTGAACCCCACTGTCGGCAGCCCTGAAGATGGTTTTCCGTGGTTTCCTATTTTCACACCAGGCAAATGCCGGGGCTGTACCTTAAGAGCACGGCCGCTTCCTTCCCACTCCTAGCCCTTTCCTGTCCCATCACCCCCATAAGACCTATCTGTGTCGGTGCGACGTAAAGCAACTTGCTTTCATCTTCCCAGCCCGAACTCCTTCCTCCGACGGTGTTAGGTTTAGCGAGGCTTAGGGAGTCTTTCATTTCCACGTCCTTCGTGGCTCTTCCCTTTCCTTCGCTGATACCTTCATTCATCGAAGTGTCGGACCTCTTCTGATTAGGTGAATTGAGGATGTTTGGTTGCCAGTTGTACTTCCTCTTAAAACAATAATTCCCCCCCCCCCCCAGTCACCACACACACAACCACCACTTGCACCCCCGCTGTTCCTGCGTCGTTTAGACCAAGTAGGTCTTCCGAAAAGAGTTTTCTACGTTAACATAGGGGGGCAAATATCAACAAGCAACATTAATAAAGTAGGCTATTTGAAATTGAATATCTGGTCATAATAGGCTACTAGATACTGGACAGAATAGGTGCGACTGTTGGTCCCTGCAAACATTCTCTCTCTGTTTTTTTCCTACTAGTGGTTTAACGTCCCACTAACACATCGAAGGTTTTTGGCAACGCAATGAAGGGAAAGGGATGGGAAACCAAGGAAAACGATCATCAGGGCTGCCGACGCTGGGATTCGAACCCACCATCTTCCGAATGCAAGCTCACAGTTACGCGACTTAATAATCCAACGGCCAACTCGCTCGGTAAACTTTCTTCTTATAGGGGGACACAACAGCCGAGGGTTACAGAAAAAATTCAACAACTGAGATAACCTAACAGCTCCTTCGAATTTTTAGAATATGCCATAGCAACAGTCGTCCTTCTCGGGCGCTAAAAGATATCAAGGTGTATACTCTATTATAATGTGGTGTGAGGTAAAAATGGACTTCCTCTGTCTCCCATCTGGCATGCATGCAAGCCACACCCTGTGCAAGCAAGCCATGCTACTCAGATGGGCGGATAAACTACTGACGTGGTCAACCGGCTGTTCAGCACCGTACTGCAGCGCTTAAACTGCCGAGTATTAATTACAGATGGCAGCAAAAATATAAATACAAGTACAGTGGGCATAGAACAGGGATCTTGGATATTACCACACATAAAACAGCGCATGTGTTACATTAGATCAATCAAGTGAGCTAACTGTCCTCTCACGGAAAACGAACATTATCATACTTTGTTTAGGGATAAAGAAATAGCTCTTTAAAAAAAAGTAAATATTACAAAACAAATTTGAGATTAGCAAAGATAAAGATATAATAGAAATGTATAAAGTCAAATTGGTTTCATGGAGGCCAGACATTTTGCCAAACATATTAGAAAAAAGAAACAATATCAAACTGGGAACGAAATTAATTATAAGAAAATATACAAACCGAGTAAGTTACATACATACAGCATCATTATACACCGTTATGCCTTTCAACGTACAATCTGCACGCCTCTATGAATTTACAAATGTCGCCACAATCCTCTATTTGCAACTTGTGCTGTGGCTTCATTTAAGTATAAACATTCTAATGCTATGTGTTTAACAACCCTTCAGTAGCTGTAGATTTTAAGATTAATCGGAGTGTCGCAATTTTCCCCTCTAAATGTTTTATTAAAGGAATCGCTCAGTTTAGCATTCGTCAATGTCAACAGACTGCGCCAGGTTTCGATTACGCAACGCTAAGCACAGAAGGCGAATATCTCAATCCAATACGCTACGGAGCCGGTAATACAACCTATAGGACCTGTTTCAGACGCCCGAACATGCGCCCAGGACCGCGAGGTCGAATCCAAGTAGGAAGTCATTGTTTAAAGGTGTAAATGTCAAACAGCCGTGCCATATTAAATGCTTATTATTTTTAATATATTTGCGTTTTTGATTATTTCGATCAACAAAAGGTGAATCAAAGTTATTCCTAAATAGGCAGTAGCATTGAAAACATATCTAATTCTACAGCTGTTATCTCGAAATCGTTGTCTATAAAATAATTTGTTGCAGTTATTGCTGCTTTACAATAATGAATCAAATACGCCTTTAGTCCCGGCGGTGTCAACATAGGTGAGGGAATTGTACTGTGGAGCAATAAACCTTGGTCTATTTGACAGGCACCATTCAAGGAAACTTCCTAGGATAACCACGATAAGTTTTTAACTTCTGACCTAGTGCATCCCACTCCAGTATCTCCAGTACCTTTGACTACCAACCGATCTGTCAGGATAACATGCAAACTTTTCACCAATTTTAAATATCTTTATAAACATTTGGTGTATGTACCTACAGTATCTTTTTTTAGTTGAAGGATCATTTTACAAATACGACTGGCTTTACGTCACACCGACACAGATAGATCTGATGGCAACAATGCGACGGGAAAGGGCTAGGAGTGGGAAGCGGCCGTGGCCTTAATTAAGGGAGTGTCCCAGCATTTGCCTGGTGTGGAAATGGGAAACCATGGAAACTATCTTGAGAGCTGCCGACAGTGGTGTTCGAAGCCACTATCTCCCGGATGCAAGCTCACAGCTGCGCGCCCCTAACCGCACGGCCAACTCTCCTGGTCATTTTGCAAATAATTTAACATTTCTGAAGTAATAAACTTCTTTTAAAAATCAGTTTTATACATTTTCAACGTAATAAAGTGTGCAGTTTATATATTTTCATCAGATTCCATCAAATAATATAGTATGGCACTCACAGGTGCGACATCAATAGTAATTCGCAGACTGTTCATTTGTCAATTCCATGACCTTCAAAATATCCCATAAGGTCAAGACAATGTAGTCTGAACGTATTTGTTGGCCATAACGCACTTAAAATATTCTCTGACTGTAGCATGAGAGATGTGTGACCTTCATCAGCTCACCCGGGCGGTAAAACGCCGCCCCTTTCGAAAAAGAAAAAAAAAACCACTCAGTAAGGGAGGCTAGAGCATCGGGAAACAATGGTATGCTATGCTTTAGTTATACATGATTCCGATAGACAGCACCATCTAGTTTTTCATTTTGACATAAATATGACTCATGGCTTGGGGTCATAAGAAAATTTGTGTCAAGAAATTACCGATAGAAAATGTGTGATGTGATGTAGCTTAGCAACCGCGCAGTCAGTGTTGTGAAGTAGTGATGGATGGCCATGACTGAGCGACACATAGAAGACTCTGTTATCAAAGAGACTCCATCTCATAATACTCTAGAGAACTGTATTATTTAATTCGCGGTAGTTCCATAGAACGTGAGTCAATTTCTCCCTTTCTATGCACCGAATCCTACACTTGTCAACTCCAAATTCCATACAGATGTATCTCAAATACCATTCGTTAGATGCAAATAAATTAATAGTTTTAAGGAGTAGCTAGCACCTTTTTAAAAATCTACCTATTTTCATATAGATAAGTCAATATATGTATGTGGCGACATAAAATGAAGCGAAATAAACATAATTTATTGCACCTTTTTGTAAGGTTACTAAATTTTGCCAAATTTCCCCTTCTATTTCATGTCTCAGCACCTTTTCACCCCATATTTATCTCACTTTTTAAAAGATTAGACTTTTTTTCCTTTCCTGAACATATTTTAACATTTTGTTTGATCACAACTCAACACTAAACATCTAATTTATGGAAACCACCAGAAATTTATATCTCAGCAACCAGTGTAATCCAATAGAAAACATTGAATAATTATTATTAGAACCCAGTAAATGTGATAAATGAAGCTCATGTAATCGGTTCAAGCCTTAATAAAATGATTTCATCAACACCTTTTTTTAAATGAATTTTCAGAACTCTTTCTGAGCATATTTTTCGCCTTAAAAATCCTTTTCCTAGACTTACCTGTTTGAGCTTCATTTATGGAAAGACATGTTTATGATCATTCTATTTTCCTGAAGGGAAATTTGACACCTTTTTCTTCTGAAGTACCTTTATATTTATTTTTTTATTTATTTATTTTACAAACTAGCGGATGTGCCTTCTGTGGTTTCCCATTTCCACACCAGGCAAATGCTGGGGCTGTACCTTAATTAAGGCCACGGCCGATTCCTTCCAATTCCTAGGCCTTTCCCATCCCATTGTCGCCATAAGACCTATCTGTGTCGGTGCGACGTAAAGCAAAAAAAAAAAAAAAAGCGGATGTGCCCGTGCTTCGCTACGTAACTCTACATTGCATACAGAATTCTAGGATAGGTAGTGTACACGTCGTGAGTAAGACAATTAAATTGCATAGCTCTTAGTGTTATCCCAGAAACGCGACGGCGAAATCACCATACGCCTTTTCTCATGTGAAGACTGGGTAGAGAAGTTTCATTGTAATGTTAGGCCCTCTTGCCTACCATCGATCACAATCAAGTTGGGGAGTTTTCATTATACTGGCAGACACACACTCTCCGCCCGCCTTTCTACATCCTCAGAAATACTGTCTCAGTGGTTTTCCCAACTGAAATCAAGACAGGTCATTACAATGACGTCAGTAGGAACATCGCGAATAAAAGCAATGCCATCATATGAAATACTCGATTAAATGAAAAACCATACATCTCACTTTTAACGAAAAGTACTACGCTGTCGATGTAACCGTCTAAAGTTCCAGAGCTGGAATGACCAGGCCGCAGACAGCCGTGAACAGTCCTCTAGTACTACTACTACTACTACTACTACTACTACTACTACTACTACTAAATGTTTTCATTCCTCCCTACCATTATTTCATTACGTGTGCACACTGCTCATTCCAATCAGCGCCTCAGAGTAGGAATCCAACAGCTGGAATACTATGATGAACCAGTGTGTTACGTACCAGCAGTATCAGTATATGTATGAACTAGAGGAATGGCATGCTAAATAAGAAAGTTACCTAATTCCCCAGCTATTTCCTGCCAATACTTACGCAGGCTATTAGTCAGTACGCAGAAGTAATCCCATATATCGGAGAATGATGAGTGGCACCATGAGACACAAAGAACGTGACAAAAAAAAAAAAAAAAAAAAAAAAATGGTCAATGTAATGTTATAGATCATTTTTATGAGCTTTCGATATTGTAGGCCTTCACATTTAGTTTTCTTCCGACTCTGAAATACCACTCTTATAGACGGTACGGTAAAACTAAATAAAACATAAACGACCGGAAATTGTATTCTCTTTTTTGTTATGTAGTACTTGTCGATAGAACCATGAACATTGGTCCATTTTATCCAGGTTTAATAACATTATTTATAGCCTAGACTGTAGTTTCTTATTCCCCGATTTTACATACCGATTATCATTAAATTCTGTTTACCCATTTTCTCGTGGCTGGACGTTTATATGGCCTTAGCAACAAAAATACAAATTCCTGAATATCTGTGTTATCATAGCCGGTACGGTAAAAATGTATAAGATATAAATGATCGGACATTTAATTCTATATTACTTTAGTTATGTAGTATTTATCGATGGGATCACTAATAACATAAATATGTGAAAATTTAATTTTAGGCCTTCCCCTAAACTACCATTTCACTCAGCGTGAATAATGATTTATAGCCTAGATTGTAGTGGCTCATTCCCCGACTTCACATACCGATTTTCATTAAATTATCTTCAACCATTTTCTCGTGATGCACACACACACACACACACACACACACACGCGCGCGCGACGGAAAATTACAAAGTGCATTTCATTGTTACTGTGAACACGACTGACATAGTTATACCATTCTTTTTAAATTCTGAACACTGTATAGACAAAACCCTTATTTTATATAGTATATAGATTTACACCGAGTAACACTTACGCATCAGTAAATTTTAATGTGCGCTGTATTTAAACTTCGATTATTGATATAATTTTAGTCACCAATAATTAATTAATAATTATTAATCATATTAATTTAATAATATTAATAATTAATAATAATTAATTTCAAACTCTTCTGTGATTTAAGGAATTACTGTACGTTCATTTCTTCAAAAACATGCATTTAAAGTTATCTGAGAGCGCACCATTCCAACCTACCATCATTTATGGGGCTAAAGCAGAGATGATCTCATAAAAATAAATAAAAAGTGACTGACGTCTGATAGCGCCTTGCGAGCGCTGTGCGATTTGAAATAGCGCGAGCGAATTATTATTGGGAAAATCAAACGTGTGATTAGATAATACTTGGCGTTCTAAGCATAGAAATTGTTGCAGAGCAGGGATTTTTTAAATTTGCTTTACGTCGCACTGACACAGATAGGTCTTATGGCGACGACGGGATAGGAGAAAGCTAGGAGTGTGAAGGAAGCGGCCGCGGCCCTAATTAAAGTACAGCCCCAGCATTTTCCTGGTGTGAAAAAAAGGAAACCACGGAAAACCATCCTCAGGGCTGCCAACAGTGGGGTGCGAACCCACTATCTCCCGAATACTGGATACTGGCCGCACTTAAGCGACTGCAGCTACCGAAACAGAGCAGGGAATAGAATGTGGAAAGTTACTACACTGAACTCTAGACCAGAGGTTCCCAAAGTGTGGTATGCAAACACTTTCAAGAAAACATACAATACCTTGTCACTTTCGAGATAAAACCGACGGAATGATAAAAGAAAAGAACTGAAGATGTAAATTCAGATCTTAGATTATGAAATCTTCGAAAAAATTCCTCCCGGTCTCAGGAAAACATATTCCGTAGATCTTCAACATTATTAGGGCATTGCGTTTGGAGCTAAGAGACTACTTAACCGCTCACGGATGAAAATGAGAGCGGATGCGTAATCCATTTGTTGATGGACTGTCAACTAACTTCTCTCCTACGCAACGCAAGAAGTTTCTTTAGCAGAACATTCAACTGACAGTTGATTAAAATTACAGTTTTCACAAATACAACTAGTTGACTAGTCACGACCATTCCAAATTTTCAAGGAAAGCTTTTATGGCAGAACTACAGAAAAACAGCTTCATTGTTTACAGAGGTGCTATGTTTGATGCCATTCGTATTATAATTTCGCCTTTTGATTTTAATACATCTGAATTAAAATATAAGAGTTTGTAAGACATTAGCTGTTCATTTTACCTCAAAACTCCGTGAAATTATATTTCTTGACGGGGTCCGCGGGTTGGAAAGTCTGTGACCCACTGCTCAAGACCACGGCGTCGAGCTTACGTGTTTATAAATCACCGCATTCAACCAAAGTCTCTTCCTGTCTAGTGTGAACCTAACCTGAATCCGTGATCTTACAATATTCTCCTCATATTCATGGACTTACTATCCACTGTAACTAACATGTACACTTAAAACAAACGTGTTCTTTCCCAATCCATCATTCATCTCTTCGCTGCCGCTTGGTAGCCACGATCGTTAAGGCGTCAAGTCTATAGTCTGATACCGTGATTAACTAGCTCGAGGTCCGTTGGCTGAAAAACAACAATCAGAATGTTGGCCGGCATGGTAGGGGAAGTGGTGGTAGACAATTTCTAATCACTTGATAGCGAACCAAAAGTCTGGATTCTATTCCAAACTTCTCAGCAGTGCTCGTAGGAAGTAAGGGTATATGCCGTTGTTGGTGATTCGTCGTCGGATGGGGACATTAAGTCTTGAGTAGAACCACTGGTGTTATCGACAGGAGTAGGTTATATGCCGACACCGGGTTTCACCTTCCCCTACATCATCATCATTCGAGCCCGGAAGTTCAGGCACTTATTTCTGCTAAAATAGGCAGGCAAATACGCACTTAAAATGTAGGAAATAGTAAAATAATTAAAACATATATTTACAATGACAAAAATGGGCACTAAAATAATAAAGAAGCTTTAATGTAAGTTACGTAACATACATCTGCATCACATTTTAGTACTTAATCTTACATCCCCCTGTGGGTGGGGATGATAGAATAACGTCAACGGTATCCCCTGTCTATCGTAAGAAGAGGTATGAAATGAAATGGCGTACGGCTTTTAGTGCCGGGAGATCCCAGGACAGGTTCGGCTCGCCAGGTGCAGGTCTCTTCATTTGATGGGGATGAAATGATGATGAAGACAACACATACTCCCAGCCCCGTGCCAGGGAAATTAACCAATGATGGTTAACCGATTCAATTACATGATACAGATGAGCTTACGTTCATAAACTAACTACTACCGAATTAATGACCATAATATTCGTAAGATTAGTAAATGTGTATGCCACTTTCGAAATGTGAAAACGGAAGCAGTGTCCACCCAGTCTGTATAAACTTCAATATCTCTATTTTACATGAAATAACTGATCACGGTCACAATATTTATGAATAATGTAATTCAACAGGTACGTCTACGAGAAAACAACTATTACTTACCTTGTTGTAAGTTACTGTTCATTTTGTGTTTTTAAATAAATCCTTCTACCTTCAAGAACTATTTGAAGAACCATACATCATGCCACATTGCAAATTTATTCCTGAGCCTTGTGATGGTTATTTCTACCTGGCACACACCAGCAAACTCACCAATAACATACTCTGTGTTTGTGGCAGTTCCCTCATGGGGGAAGTTGCATTAATCAAAATTAATCAAATAATTCTATGATGTTGTTGTTGTTGTTCACCAGCATTTTGAAATAATTGAAAGTTTAAGAGTTATATGAGGAAAGTATGGGTCATGAGCTCTATAACGGGGAGTCCTTCGAGGGGATTTTGTTTTGTTTTTGCTAGAGGCTTAACGTCGCTCTAACGCATTGAAGGTTTTCGGCGACGTAAGGATAAGGAAGGGCTAGGTTTGGGAAGGTAGCGTTCTTGACCTTAAGTAATGTACAGCCCCAGCATTCACCTAATGTGACAATGGAACATAGCCAACTCGCTCGGTGGGGACGGGAATCCGAATTCGAGCAAGGAATGGAGCAGGGAGCCACTTAGCGGCGCGGGATAGGAGTTGATTTTTCGGAAACGGAGTATTCCAGGGTTTCATAATATCGTTATCGGAGATTGTTGTTCATGTTATGATATTTTAACTGCTCTTCAATGACAACTCTGATACATTAGCTAAAATAGGCAACCCTGAGGATGGTTTTCCATGGTTTCCCGTTTTCACACCATACAAACGCCGGGGCTGTACTTTAAAAATGCAGGCCACGCAGCCGCTACCTTCCCAATCTTAGCTCTTTCGTAGCCGAAAACTTTCGATGCGTTGCGCGACGTTAAACAAGCAGAAAAAAAAGCATCGTAATAATGATGAAATACTGTAGCTAAATAAAAAATAAAGTCTGAATAGCTGCAGGTGATTACTGTTTTAATAGGTAGGGAAAAATTGTCCAATTATTCGAAAAATGAGAGTACGGAAAAAGAGAAACACGGGCACGAAGGACGTGAAAATGAAAGACATCCTAGGCCTTGCAAACCCAACACCGACAGGGTCGGAAGAGAACTAGAGTTGACCAAATGAGGTCTGATAGTAAAGATCAAAGTAAATAAAGTAACTGGAAGCAGTTCCAGACTCAGGGAGAGACCTCAAGCTAATTCTGAGTTACCCCTTTTAGTTGCCTCTTAGGACAGACAGCGGGTACCATGAATGTATTCTACCGCCACAACCACAAGCTGTTTAACAATATAAAGAAATCTCTGCACTGTCGAAAAATGTCAAAACCTGACGACTTCCCACAGCTGTCCGCGAGTGGTTTCAAACTCTCTCTACAGAATCGTTTGCTACTATCATTCGCAACCTTTCAGATAGCAACGGTATTTAGACATAAACTGGACAGGATTATGAATGCACTGTTAGCATCATGATTATCACCCTTCTCATTTCAGTTTCTCAATACTGACTATCCTTTCGTCGAGTCGCGACTGATAACATCTCTATACCACTATATATCACTTCTACCAGTATATATTAACGCCCCAAATGGCTGAATATATCCAATACCACCTGCCGGAGTTATAAAACATCACTTTAACATGTACACTACTTCAGATGCTCACCATACAAGAGACCACGAGTGAGGACACTCCACAACACGTACCTGCAAAGAGAGAAACACAAATATTAAACGATCAGCTATACAAAATATTCTATCACATTCATATTTACCATACAATGCAAAATTATTAGGTTATAACTCTCTTCAATTTCTGTTTAATTTTGCCATATTAGATTACCATAAATAGACAACAAAACAGTATACAAGATTTGAAACTACAATGCACAGCATCAATAATATATTGATGTCAAATTTGATAACTGTCATAAAGGGGATTAAAAAAATAGTGAATGCATCTGCCCAACAATACCAAATTACCAGTTAAATACCAGTTCGCAGCACGATATCAACAAAATGTGCAACAATAACAAAACAATTTTCACCCTTTTTCGTCAAACTTGAGAAACTGAGAAATGGAACAATGAATGCTGACTTAAAAGGAATGTAGGTTTTCCAATGAATCATACGAAAGGATTCCTAAAATATAAACTTTTCTCTACTTATATTGCTAAATTTTTGCAACAATAATTCTAGATTTGCTAGCAAGTCATATTTTAATTGTTGTTTTACATTATGTGGCCTATGTCGTGTATTCAGCCCGAAATATGGTTTGATTCCCAACACCTCCGCCATCGGCTGTCATGGATGGCCTAGGCGTGAGTGAAGAGGCGTAGTAGGGAAATGAAGAGTAACGAAATTTCCCATTGCTTTCCTCACTGAGGCAGAAATTGCTATTACACAGAAGTTTACCAAGCCCACTGAAATGCACGCACCAATCGACTCTATGAGTGACATTTACTCACCATTCATAACAGGGACTGGCTGCATAAGGAATGGCATTGCTAGGATCGCTCATACCTCACTTTCATACTGTCAAAGTCAAGGATGAGACAGAAACAGGCCAATCAAAGTAACAAATTTGATCTAGCCCACACCAGAAGACATAGCGCACTGTAGACACTAGCTCTCGCCAGCATAGGCGTACTTTCTTATTAGTTAACGTTACATTCGAACATTTTATTAATCAGCAATAGCACTGTGATGTTATAACATAGCACTGTATTATTTTACTGAGTGACGTCAGTTGTATTTAATTTTGTTTTTAATCTTGTTTGTGTGTCACTGAAAAGCAATTTAAAGAATATTACTGTTAATGTTTTACATATATGAAAAAATTGGGACTCATGAACATTTATGTTCATAATACATAAATAAATAAATAAAAATAATCTACGACGAAACCCTACGCCGAAGTGATGCCTACACTGAATATGGTGGGCGACAGTTCAAACAGCTTATGAAAACAACATTCAGTGCACAATGTCCGGCTCCATGGCTAAATGGTTAGTGTGCTGGCCTTTGGTCACAGGGGACCTGGGTTCGATTCCCGGCGGGGTCGGGAATTTTAACCATAATGGGTTAATTTTGCTGGCACGGGGACTGGGTGTATGTGTCGTCTTCATCATAATTTCATCCTCATCACGACGCGCAGGTCGCCTACGGGAGTCAAATCAAAAGACCTGCACCTGGCGAGCCGAACATGTCCTCGGACACTCCCGGAACTAAAAGCCATACGCCATTTCATTTCGGTGCACAATGTATTCCTTCACTGTGTACACAAACGACTATCATGACTATCAGAGACGCAAAGTCGTTTCGAAAACCGTTCCTATGAAGTTATTGTCAGCGCTGATCAAACAAAAATTCCATATATTAGGGTGGGATTACATGGTGCATACTTCATCGCAATTAAATTACAGTTAATTAATTGTTTTCCTTGATTAGGAAAAGCTAGTATTGCCAGAATGTTTAACCATAGAAACATCTTAATCAGTTCCCGAAAAAATGGAGATGGGAGTGAACTCGTGCGTGCGCAACGTCGCAAACCACACCTCCTGGAAGACGAACACATGTAACGTTGCCTTGCTTACTTCTCCTTCATCCTCAGGGTTGGCCAAAATCTTCGCCCAAACGTTACCCGTTTCCTTTTCCAACCGGAATTCTTGTAATCGCGATTGTACACTAGCTCAGATATCCGTGAATAAACTCTGAACGGAATTGAATAGTAACATCTCAAAGACGCCCCTTGTGAGAGTATGTAGCGAGCGTCAGATATGCCGACGTGGCAGCTTATTGTCCACGGAGATGCACAACGTTTTGAACGCCGGCGATGAAGGCATGAGTCTAAAAAAAATTATCGTAAGAGAATGGGAGAAAAAAGAAGGTAAATCAGTGAACTGACCTCCAGGTTCTATAACAACAACAACAACAACAACAACAAGCTTTGGTAGAGTTTATATATCAGCATTGCAGCATAGCTTGCAGTTCTAGAACGGGTCTTTTCAGGCATCTCAGAACCCACAACACTGGTGCTCTCGGAAGACAGTTGTTATAGGCCTACTAGCCAGCGAGCGGATGATGATGATGATGATGATAATGATATTACTGTTATTATTATTATTATTATTATTATTATTATTCGACATCAGGGCAAACAAAAACTTGACCCTAAAATATGATTCCAAAACTCGATAAATTTCTTCCCCTCTACATATCAGCAGGTTTACATCCACATATATCACACATTGTTACAGAGGTACTATACACGGGTCGTAATTGGAATAAAAAGCCAGATGGACTGTTCCATTATTCGTTAATCCTGAAATTGCATTTCCATAGTTAATAAAACTGTCAAAATGACAGGCATATAATCAGAAATATTCATCTATATGATACACTGTTCTGGGATTAGTATGACTGGAGTAAAAAGTAGAGTCACACAGACAAACATAGCAGGATATTTCAATTCAAATATGTGAAATGTCACGGCAAGCCATTATTGAGAATTTGATACGATGAGGGATGTGAGAATGTTGGTGAGGTTGAATGTGTAATCGACATAAAGTGCCTACCTAAAACCCAGATTAATCAGTTATTGGTGTCAGTCAATCTACACACCGCCCGAAAAACAACTGTACAGAAATAGAGAGAAATCAGAGAGCTCATAATGAAAGAAAAAACTTGTACTTCGACACTGACTGACATTTCAGCCAGGCAGACGGCAGACAGCAAACACTCGTCATTATCCCACGTCTAAGGGCAGGATAACTCTGATTAATCACCACCAGATTCTAATCAGTGAGTTGTAGTTTTAATCTCGGTATCCATGCGAGGTTTTCATAAAGGTGAGTCACATTCTCGTGGTTCTGATTCCTCGCAAAACTGGAACTGCGCTGGGTTAAAATCATAAAATTAACATTAATGTAAAGTTGCATCTTTGCTTGTTCACTACCTTGCTTTTTTCATCAAAATGTCCAAAAAGCCGACAACAAATAGCGTTCTCGCCTTCATAGCTGGTTCCAGACATGGGCTAGAGCTGTGCTAATACTGTACGATGGAAGTCGTCAACTTCCTGTGTATGATAGATATACTCCTACTCTTTCTATGGAATAATTCGTATAAGCCATTACTGATAACTCTAGCCCTAAATGCCAATATTAAAAAAAAAAAATTACAGTTACATAAACGCCTGCAAGCAGCAGAAGAAGGCATGCTATTAGACGATATCTAGACGCATAAGGTACTTAGGGCCTGTACTACGACTGTCAGATAAACAGCAGTAGGCTGCAGTTTGGCAAACTAGAAGTTAAATATTTTCTTGCGTACTACCAACGGATTTTAACGACGGTGTTGTTACGCGGAAGATGTAGTAACAATTTTATTGCGTTGGCAATAAGGTTACTGAAAATATAGCGAAATTTAGCGCGGTGGTATACGTGTTCCCTGGTGTTTTCGTTTTGCTTAGCGCTATTCCTATTAATATTACTGTTAATGTTTTACATATATGCAACAATTGGGACTCATGAACATTTATATTCATAATAAATAAATAAATAAATAAATAAATAAATAAATAAATAAATAAATAAATAAATAAATAAATAAATAAATAAATAAATAAAAATAATCTACGACGAAACTCGGTCAAAAACAGAATTAGGACTGAAATTTACACATAGGAAGAAATGTTAAAATGAATTAACTATGTAAGGAAACTCAGAAATTGTTGTAGAAAATAAAGACTGAAAATGTAACCTGGACGCAAAAGTTAAGATTCAGGTTATGTATCTTATCAAATAATTCCTACCACACGGTACTGTATTTCTGTCCAATACTATTTACGAGGATGCGCGTTACGGCGAAAGTAAAGTTTATATTAGTAATTAATGCCACTGTATGCGGCGTAGGATCATTAATTTTATTATTATTTCAATTTATTGTTGCTAGTTAGTTTCTTTTTTCCAAGGCGTTTATCTCAATTTAGTGTAAATACTTAGTAGCAAGTTGCTATGAAGTCAAAGAAATATAACCTAATTAACGTTCTCATTCGACGGACGAATCACCATGAACAACGTCGTATACCTTTATTCCATATGTACGTCGCGGATAGATTTCTAATAGAACCCAAGCTTTTGACACGCACTCTAATGATTAGGAATGTGTGCTATCACCTCTAGTACCCTACCAACTAACATTTAGAAGGTAAAAATATGTTCGACTATTGGGCTCGAACCCATAAACAACAGTTTATGATGTTGCCGTAACGACTACGGCTACCTAGGAAACTTGCTACTGAGTTGCTTGCGTGCATCTCATATAGTCAATAGCAGCAACTTGCTAGCTAGGGGAAATCTTTAAAAATTCTGTGATAGCCGGACAAAAAACATTATATATTTTATAAATATATACATAAATTACATTATAACAATTTATTTATCGTATAACATCATGCAGATGTAGATTCATCTTGATGTGTAGCCATCTCGATTCTAATGCCTATTGCTCACGGTAAAATGTTTCGTAAAATTTGTTGTACAATTAACTTTATAAAAATTTGGTGAAAACAAGTTGTGTTGCTCACGGTAAAATTATTTTATAAAATCCGTGGAAGCATCAGGATGGCCATCTATGAACTCACTTCTGAATTAAGATGTATATGTGCTGCCATCTATCGATAAAATTTTAAACCAAGAATCAGCTGTTCAACTTACAGTGTGTTTGAGAGTATGGCTCCAACAAACAAAGCAAAACTTGTTGCTTAACTGCATTTTAAAAATGCCAGGAAATGCTGGACTCGGGATTGGATCAAAAGAAGAGAAGGCAGAGGATTGTTGTCCTTGGTCGAAAATTAGTTGAGGTTAGCAGACCAGCATTCATATAGGAATTCGGCGATTGTTTTTTCTGCCTCTCTTCTTGCATTTCTGTTTTGGTAAAGTGGCGTTTTAACTTCGTGCATACAAGGATATTTCTGGTATTTGTCCAGTAAAACATTAACAGCTTCCTTAGTCCACCCGGATCGTGCCATTTTAGAAAGAAGTATTTGTTTACAATCAAGCTGCACAATCTTCTCACGACGTAGCGCCAGCATCATCGTGATGTCAGCTTCGCTGATTGGTTCGTTTCGTAAAATTAATTTTACGGAATAGAACATGTCCTATTTTATGAGAAGTTTTATCAAAGGTTTTATAAAACTTGAATTTGACCGTGAGCAACAGAAATTTTATAAAATTAACTTATTGTACAATAAATTTGACAGAAAATTTTACCGTGAGCAATAGGCATAAGAGTAGCGGCCCCGATAGGAGCAAAGTCCAGTTACGAGCGTTAACTGCCTCTCCAAATTCGGCATAGCTAAACTCGAGAATATCCTCCCAGAATGCACATAAACGAAAGTCGTAGTACACGTTTTCGACCGAACTTCCAGATAATTGTGCAAACTGCCACATATATTTAAACCGCACTTTTATCTGGCTGTCGTAGAACAGGTCCTCAATCTGCGAACAAACTTCCGCTATCTGTAACATCAGATATCAAATACAACATGGTTTTATTCAAAAGTAATTACCAAAAGCGTTAATACAATTATCCCAATGGGAGACGAGACGATCAGTTCCAATTCCAGTTTTATATAAAGAGCTAGGTCGCTGACGGATCTACAGACACACGCACTCTTGCACATCCTCGTCCGAATGAAACCGACGTCAATGAATGTCTTCCTTCCTCCGTGATTCGTCGGCTTTTCCGGACAAGGCCCTCAATCCGCCCTATCCCATCAGGATATGGCGCGCATCGTCTTGCACTCGTGCACACTCGTCATGGACATGCAGTGTTCGCCATGCACACCAGACATGCATCGATGAGTTTCGCGTACCCCAGCACCCTCAGCCACCAGAAAACGAACCGCACTTCTCTGCTCTTGTTTGCTTACCTCCGTTTCTACAGCTGGACGAACACACTAGACCAGTCCGCACACCAGCAAATGCGTTCACCTGTGAGTTGTCACTATGCAGTTGTCCTACGTAACAACAATGTTGTCACCTTTCGCGCGGAATGTATGTTTTGGAGGGTGTTCGGTTTTCATTTCATTTAACTGTCCCTTATCTAATAACAATAATAATGGTGCATGGCCTCCTCAGAGGCCTGGTGCAGATCTTCTGAGATGACACCTTATAGATGACCTGCGCGTCTGTGAGGATGGGATCCTGCCTACGATGACGATGAATTCTAATTCCGAAGACAGCACACACACCCCCAGCCCGCGAGCCATTGGAATCAACAAATGAAAGTTAAAATCTCCGACCCGGTCGGGAATCGAACCCAGGACCCCTTGGGACGCTAACTATTTTGCCATGGAGCCAGACTATTCCAGATTAAATCCTGTAAATGAATGTAAATGTCGTATTCCTCAAGTGAGTTATCATTTGAAATAATGAAATGAAATGTCGTATGGCTTTTAGTGCCGGGATATCCCACGACGGGTTCGGCTCGCCAAGGTGCAGGTCTTTCTTATTTGACTCCCGTAGGCGACCTGAGCGTAGTGATGAGGATGAAATGACGATGAAGACAAATACAACCAGCCCCCGTGCTATAGGAATTAGTCAATTAAGGTTAAAATCCCCTACACGGCCGGGAATCGAACCCGGGACCCTCTGAACCGAAGGTCAGTACGGTGACCGTTCAGCCAACGAGTCGGACATTTGAAATAATAATATTGGCCGTTTATGGTTCTTCACCATTCAACTTTGCTAGTCCTAAAGCTTGAAATCCAAAAGTATGAATGAAAATTGGCATTTCATTATTGCACTGAATGTGGGTATTCAAGTTCCACGTGCATAAGTTTAACAGTGACCGCAAGTAATAACATGTCACCTATGTGCAATATGACTATACCATTTTAACGACCTTTTACCTTACCTTGACCTTGCGCAATACGGGCCGCCCCATTGCTGACTTATATGAGGGCACCGGGTTGCCAAACCGTCCAAGTTTGAATAAGGTACTTGGTATACTATATGTGTTCGAGTGCTAGATCTAGAACAACACCGTGCAAATACACTAACTGTCTATCGCAAAGAAATTGTCGATAAAGGACGGAGACAGGTCAAAATCAACATGTGAAATGTACTACTTTTCACAACCACCCGAATCTCCTGCCTGATATAACGGTCAGAATGCGGTGTGCGCGACACCTATAACGTATGGACTGAAACATCGAAAGAGAATACAGTACAGTATTTACAACACAGCAGAGGGCTAAATTGTAATACGCACTGGAAGGTGGAGAACGTAAAATGTGAGAACAAATACAATACAAGGAATGCGCTACATGCGATGATTTCTAAATTTATTTAGCAGACATGGTAATGGTCAGTGTGATGCAGTATTGTGAATATTGTACGAGGCAAAACGAAGAGGTTCTCAGAAATTTATCAAAAAAAAATATCGACGATTTAAGGGAAATAGAAGTGTGTATTACGGAAGAAAGATGTTTTCACAACACAAAGTTCTACGTTTAGTAGATGAGCACATATATACAAAAGTACCAAAGGGCTACTTATTAAAATCACACAACACCATAGTTGTTCAACTGATGACATAAGAAGTAATAAAAGGTACTATTACAATATACTTATTCAGAATTACTGTTAAAATTTCCACCAATCCTACGAACTTCAGTCTTAAAGTTAGAAAACATTTTCGACATGGCACCATTATCTTCCTAGTATTTTCGTATTTTTGTGACTATGGTCGTAGCCGTGTGACCTTCAGCCTTACGTGGAATTCGAATCACAGGAACGCGAGTTTTAATTAAAAATCTCGATGCACCGGCCAAGATTCAGAATGGAATGATCTTGGTGTATCGCGAAAAACATGCCAATCGAATCACCTTAGTGTATCGCGAAAAACATATCAACAGAAATCAGCTTTTTAAGTGACAGTAATTTCTCGTATTCAGCATTCGGAAGATAGTGGGTTCGAGCCCCACTGTCGGCAACCCTGAAGATGGTTTTCCGTTGTTTCCCGTGTTCAAACCAGGAAAATGCTGCGACTGTACCTTAAGTAAGGCCACGGCCGCTTCCTGCCCACTTCTAGACCTTTACTGCCCCATCGTCGCCATAAGACCAATCTGTGTCGGTGCGACGTAAAACAACGTAAAAAAAACAACATGTGAAATGTATTACTTTTCACAACCACCCGTAGCACCTGATATAACGGTCAGAATGTGGATCACTCTGTATAGGGAACCACCAGTCAAGAATAACATGGGAACATAAAACAGAAGCGATATTGGAATGTTTCTAAATTACTACAAAATAGTAATTTAATTTTGCTGTTCATTTATTAATTGATTCGTGTACACTGACTGCGAGAAGTCTCGTAAATAGTGTAGCTGTTGCCTCTATACTGATACAGTAATTTATAATACTTTTTTCTATGCTAATAATAAAATATTAAACGAAACAACAAGCTCTGCCCGTTTCTAATTCTCGATGGATGGAGTATTTTCGCATCTGTCTATTAGAACAGACCAGAGAAAAATATAGCTTCCACCGAAGTCTCAGTCACTGTCATCGTTTTAACGTCGCACCGACTCAGACAGGTCCTATGGCGACCGTGAGATAGGACAAAACAGGACCAGTACTGGGTAAGAAGCGTTCGTAGCCTTAATTAACTACCTGGTGTGAAAATGGGGATGGTGATGAGCAATAACATTCAAAGGACGACTGCTGTGCGTATGGATGTTATGACAGATGAGTTGTACTGCATTACCACTTTTTGGCCCAGTAAGAAAATTATAATGTTATTGGCTTTACGTCCCAATAACTACTTGTACGGTTTTCGGAGACGCCGAGTGTCGAAATTTAGAACCCACAGGAGTTCTTTTACGTCCCAGTAAATCTACCAACACGAAAGTGACGTATCTGAGCACCTTCAAATACCACTGGGCTGAGCCAGGATCGAAGCTGCCAAGTTGGGGTCAGAAGGCCAGCACCTCAAGCGTCTGAGCTTACAGCCCGGCTGACAAAATCAATGGCAAACTACATCACTTCTCATCTGGCCTCACATTTTGGCATAACCATCGGTTTATGCGGTTGCCCTTTGACCGAATAACATTTGGTGGTCTTATCTGAGGATCCAACCAGTCTCTGGACTCATGACTTAACAGACAGAAAAATTTGATGCACTAGTCTTCATAAGCTTAATTGTGAGTCAAAAGTCACGATAAGATATTTATATGCTGCTGTCGTAAAAAGGAAAACAAATGGTGAACAATGTAAAAACTGCAGTGAACTGAATAAGATTCATTAAAGACTGAAAGAGGACAAAATTACCTGTACGATTATTGTCCTTTCAGCTCTTAATGGCCCTCACATTCGACGCACAGCTGTATTTATCACTAAATGAGTTTGCTAGCCCTCTCGGGCATTTCGGAAGCGATCATTCTGAGGACACGAGTAATCTCTCTTTTCAAATCTTTAACGGGGCTCATACGAATTCCGTTAATCTTTTCCATTACTAAGAACCAACCAGTGTCACATTTTGTTAAGTTCTGACTTTTGTGAAGCCGACTGAGAGATATGTCTCGTACAATCTATGTTGAAAAGTGCATCCAGACTGACTGTTCTCTATCGGAAATTAGAATAATTTATCCTCTCAAAGTACGACAACCTTTCAGGTCCATGTGACATGCAAAAATTGCGTGATTTCACAATAAATAGTTCCAATCGTAACTTTTAGCCCACCCTGTACACTATTACTAGATTGGCTGGAAGTATTTTCTATAACTATTCCCTTATTTGTCAGGACAGTAGCTAAACAAAAAACTGTATATTTCAAAATAAAAATTAATAATTATCAGTAACTTTTGCTTGTTTCTTTGCTAGCACTCAAATCTTTGGATTTGGTAGTGAAAAGGTCTTCAGACGACTTCAGGATTAACACACCGTATTCCTGAAACAGGAGATTGCGTGGATCGCACTAAGTCATAGTTTTCGACCATATGTCAGTTTGGACACCCCCGACGGGGTGCCTAGTGCGGTGCCAGTACCGGTGCGCTATGCCGCGCTCCTCACCTGGCCTGTTTGTGAAAATAAGTATAAAAAGAATAAGTAGATAAAAGTTGATAATAATAATAATAATAATAATAATAATAATAATAATAATAATAATAATAATAATGAAATGATGGAGTTTTAACTGTATTGTGTGTACTGTAATTGTGGATATGGTTGGAACGCAACATTATTCGGTGCGTGCCATGGCTGTTTAGGTGGATATCTAAATTTTTTCGGACCAGCGGCAGGGGTCGAGCCCGGATGGTCACCCATCCATACTCTGACCAAGCCCGATGTTGCTTAACTGTATCGGGCCCTGTCGCTGGGTTGTGTACTAGAATATATTTATATTCAAGCCTATCAGGTGTTGACTACCTAAGTCATAGTTGACGAAACATTTGGACTATATACTAGAAGCAGCTGCTCAGAATAAGGCAGTATCAAACACACGGCTCTTCGGAAAAAATTCTAGTACGTACGCTTTCGACATTCGACAAATTGCAGAGCATCATCTGTAGCTCGATATTCTACAAATTGTAGGGCATCATATTTAACCAACTATGACCTTGACTAATCATTTAATGAGGTTCAATTTCCATACGATATCAATTAATTTATCTTCTTAGGATTATGCAAAACAAATCAAGCCATTTTTCAGTTATCGGCATAGTGGTTCTAGTATCACTCACTTAGGAGGTTTTCGAGAAGTTGTTCTACGACATCAACTCGCCGCTGAGCCTCTGCTCCGATGAGTTCATATGGATCCATCATTTTACACCAGCACTAAAAGCAGTCAGGGAAGAATAGATTCCTCCTACTGCTGCTGTTCGTTTCCTGTGCGAATAACTCTGCGTGGGTGAGAACAAAATAGGCGTGTTAATTGGTTAAATTAAGATATACAGAAATTATGTGCTCTACTGGTTGAAATGCGTTTCTCAGCGTAAACAAGTCGGGCATATACGTTAATATCGATTACCGTATGGATTTCCGCACATGAAGCAGTCATTCGTGATTCAACCAATAGAGCACAATATACATCTTACAAAGGGCACTAGAAAAGTTTTGGAATACGCAAAAACGGTTGGCAGGACACCCCTGTTATGCTGAGGGATGAAAAGAGATGTGAAATCCGGTCTAGGAGACAGCAAGGCGCGACCTTCACACCAGTTGTTACCAAGCAGTGAGACTGAAAGCAAGTTAAGATGTCAGTGTGGTCTAAAGGTCAATATCGCGCAATTATCCACTACAATTTTGCTCGTGGATTAACTGTTGACCAGTCCCCGGAGGAAATGACTCCTGTGCTGGGGAAAGACTGTCCACATCGGACAACAATTTTCCGCTGGTACAAGATTCCAGAGCGGAAATTTTTGGGGTTGAAGACGATCCTCGTTCTGGGCGACCGTCTGAATCAGTGACTGAGGAAAACATTGAAGCTGTGAGGAAAATGTTGCAGCAAGAGAGGCGGCTGACATATCGGCAGGTAGAAGAGACCCTCCACATCCCTGCACCAGCTATTCATTCAATTCTACACGACCATCTCCATGTTAGAAAGGTTTGTTCCCTTTAAGTGCCCCCTAAAACAGTTTGAAAATTCGACTTCGCGTAACGTCAATAGCATCGCTACAGGTGACGAAACTTCGCTTTATTATTACGATGTGCCAACAAAATCCCAGAACAAGGTGTGGCTGTTTGAGGATGAGGGTACTCCTGTGACTGTGCGAAAGTCAAGGTCAGTGAAGAAAAGGATTATCGCAGTATTCTTCACTAAACGGGGCATCTGACACGGGTTGTGCTAGAAACACAAAGGGCAGTTACTGCGAAGTGGTTCAGTGAGACTTGTCTGTCTCAGGTCATCCAGGCTCTCAAGCAGCTCCGTCCAAGGTCACGGCTCAACACTTGGCTCTTGCACCACGACAATGCTCCAGCACATCGTGTTAATGTAACAATGGATTTTTTTGCCAGATCAGGGTTGACTGTGCTTTATTACCCTCCATACAGTCCTGATCTTGCCCCATGTGACTTCACACTTTTCCCAGAAGTGAAAATGAAGCTGAAAGGGCGGCGTTTTGCATCCGACGAGGAACTTCTGGCAGAATGGGATCAAAAGTGTGAAAATGTAACCGAAGAAAAGTGGCAGAGTTAGTTCAGTGACTGGTTTCGACGTATGGAGAAGTGTTTTGAGTTTGGTGGAAATTATTTTGAAAAAGTCTAAAGCGTTCATTCACATTGCAAAACTTTCCTAGGGCCTTCGACCAATTCGAGCCTATTTTGTTCTTATCCACGAGGAGTTGATTGGCACAGAAAGCGAACAGCAGCAAGGGAAACTGTTCTACCCACACTATTTTTAAAACCTCAGCTGTACGCCAGTCTAACTTTATGGACTATACTTTGCTACGGTACAATAACATGGTGGAGATTCGTAGCAACTGCGGCTTTGGAAAGACTAAGGGTTGACGACAAATCATGGCTGCCGGCAAATGTCTGTTCTTTGAGCACGGTGGGCAGAATCTTATTTTCTATAACTGGAGGTTGTCATGAATGAGGTTTGTCTTCAGTATCTGCATCACTGAATTGCCTCAGACACATGTTCTACTACTAACCACACTTTCACCTCATACATTTCTACGCCCACCGACGTCTCATGAAACCTTTTATACAAAATAATCTAAAAAGCACTCGAACTGCGATGTTGTCCTCACACGCTTTCAACGATATTTTGGAGAACTATGCAGAATGTATGAAATGTATGTATAAATATATTTTATTCACTTTATATTGAAATATCCGTCAAAATTGTACCAACAAAAAACCCTTTAAGTCTAGGAAAGAAAGGATAATAGATAGAATGTTTATAGGAAATTACTTTTGAACCAACGTTGTAAATACATTGCAATGTGTATAAAAAAAGATTTTAGTCAGATGTCTGCACCATAACGCAGAGTAACATTTACCACACTATACCAGTCGCACGGTTAAAAAATGTCTCTGCCAGGTAGCTGTATCATAAGTATACTATGCAAGAGTCTTGTAGTAGTAATTGAGTCGTAATCGTGTTTGGCAAGCACTCCTAAATGTTTGCACAGGACGCCGAGTGGGCTCTTTGAGGCCTGATTTCCAAGTATCGTTCAGTACAACTTCCGTTTCTTGCAGTTTTGTACCATAGGTCACGATTTCCAACGATGGCATGGAAACACACAATATCTCTTAGTTTATGTGCGATACTTGTCTATTTATTAGGAAGTTCCTTGCTATTCAATTGACGAGCCAAATGTAAAGGTAGAAAATATACTATCCACCTGAATAAAAATAAACATTTCCACACATGTATTTTCACGAAATATATAAGCACTAGGGATATAAAAGACCATTGTCTAAGACCTTCTTCACTCTGTTACCTATGTATTCAAGACTTCAGCGCACAAATCCGGGTAGTGAAAGATTACTACATGCCGTAACCTGGCAGTCGCTGCCTGACGTTGTCGGGTCTAATTACTCACGTTGTTTATACCACAATTTATCAATGATAACTAGGGCTCGGATGTTTAGGAAAAGTCATATTTTTTCTTTGTCTCTATTTTCTTGCCTGACTGGATTTTGGCGCAAATCATGTGATAATCGTCACAATTAAGTGTTTTTTTTATTTGCCATATAAATGCATATTTTGGCTATTGTTTTGTCATAAGGTCATATTTTGAGCTGTTTTTGTAGAAACGTTGTATTTCGGTCATATTTCGGCGGTTTGGCGACAGCTGTAGCTGTGCAAAATCATCGTCAACTTTCCGAATAAGAACTAGTATTCACAAAACTGCTTTTCCGTATCACATCTCTAGTTAATACAAGTGAAATACTCTGCCTCTTCTATCAAAATTGCGCAGGAATTGTATTCCAACAGTTTGTCAGAACGTCTGGCATATATTAAGACGAACTTTGGAATTAGATCGAGTGCAATTACTCGTTTAGAAGCTGCCAGCTTACAAATTCATGCAAGTATTGAAATAGTGAGAAGTGTTGAATTTTCAGCACAACCATCACATGGAATAGTTGGCGTCAGTGTAAAACGGAAACTTCAAAACGTGCTTAATCGAAGTGACGGTTTTCGCTGTGTGTGCAAGATAAATGTTGTTCTTAGAGGAGAAGGCACCAGTACATTTCAAGATGAGTGCATACTTCACAGCAGTGATTTGATATTATTTAAATATGCACCAATAAAGTCTTGTGACGTAGAAAGGGGTTTCTCTTCTTACAAAAATGTGTTCATCGGAGGTCTTTCGCGCCTGATGCTTTGAAGATGAATCTTGTCATACACTTCAATACCACCCGCGGAGAAAAATGAAAAGGTTATGTGAATTTGCACTTTTTGCCCTGCCGCCCTACCATAATGTATCGAAATACATCTACTTAATTCGTTTCGTGGTGCTCAATTTAAACTTTAATGCATCTGAGTAATATTAATGTAATCTGGTCTTAAACGTTCCAAAATATTTAAAAATAGATTGATTTCTAGTTTTCTCGTATTTCAAACCACAAATGAAGGGTACAAATATTTTTTGACTTTTAAAATGGAGTGTGATCTGATAATCTTAGCGAACCTAGTAGTTTATAGGTATGTATTCACAAATGTTTGATACGTGAATCGAGGACAACAGACTGTGAATAACTGCTAAACGTACATTCAGAAAATGAACATGAAAATAAGAATAAAGAATTCAATTAAAGGAATTGCCGTTTCGATTTAAAACTTATCGTTTTCGGGTCATATTTTGTAACTTTTACGTCATTTTTCGTAACTTTTGAGGTCATATTTGCTTGCTTATTTGGTCTATTTTTAGGTCTTAAACATCCGAGCCCTAATGATAACTAATCCTAGATACAGTAATTACAGTAAATATGACAGGTTCCTATTTTAGAAACGGTTACATCTGAAGTCCGTAATTTAAAAAAAGAAAACGCACTAGTCAGGTTGGTTATCAAAGAAGCCGCAATGCCTGGGTGTATAAACATATTTTGGCTATTTAAAAATATTCTCTCTGCCTCTTTCAATTTCTGAACAGCTGCACCGATTTTTATGAAATATGATATGATTTAAGCATAGTCACAGCACACATGTCTTTCGTAATTTTGACTGGTTGAGTATAGTCAGTCACCTTTAAACAACATACAATGAAAATTCCCCACAGAATTATACTTTTTTCTCTACTTGATACTATACATGGACAGTTATTTTTCCAATATTTCTTTTAAATAAATGTTGCCAATCATCAGTATAAGACTCAACTTTCACCGAGCAAGTGGTCGTGCCGTAAGGGTCGCACACCTGCGAGCTTGCATAAGCGAGACAGTGGGTTCAAACTTCACTGTCGGCCGTGCTGTTAGGGGCGTGCAGCTTGTGAGCTTGTATTCGGGAGGTAGTGGGTTCGAACTCCACTGTCGGCAGCCCTGAAGATGGTTTTCCGTGGTTACCCATTTTCATATTAGGCAAATGCTGGAGCTGTACCTTAAGGTCACGGCCGATTCCTTCCCACTCCTAGCCTTTTCCTATCCCACGGTCGCCATAAGCCCTATCTGTCGATGTGACGTAACGCAACTTAAAAGAAAGTAATTGAATTAAGGCCACGGCCGATTCCTTCCCACTCCTAGCCTTTTCCTATCCCACGGTCGCCATAAGACCTATCTGTCGATGCGACGTAACGCAGCTTCAAAAAAAAAAGTCATTTAATCGAGGCCACGGTCGCTTCCTTCCCACTCCTAGCCCTTTTCTATCCCATCGTCACCGAAATTTCTATCTGTGTCAATGCGACGTCAAGCAATTAAAAAAAAAATCAAGTTTCACGTTCCAGCAAGAAATAGCTCGACAATGGTTCTCCCGAATTCAATGAAACTGTCTCCGTTCCCGGATGGTCATGCCAGGTAATTTTACAACATGTTGGAGGAAAAGTGTTAACAGAATCGATGTTTTGCACCGGTGACCAGAGAAAAATGCACAGGCCTGTGCGCGAAGTTCCTGACAAAAAGCAACATATGCTCATCAAGATTGTATCAAACAATCAACCACAGCGGAATGCACAGCACCCCTGAATTAGTTAAAGGTAGAGGACTAAAGCATTCATTATCTGTTCATAGCATAAACAAGCCGTTACCATTGACTAGTTTACGCAAAGTAAGCAATATTTTACATAGGCCTATGATTTAAAGTGATTTGATAGAATCTGAGGGTGAGGATGTTCTTACAGAACTAAACACGCCATTCTTTTTTGATAGCGTGTATTTTTTACAGGTATGTTATACTGTTGTATTTTATATTTTGAATTTATGTGTAGGATAGACAGAAAATATTTTAAGTTACAAGAAATAAATTGATAAACATTTCACCTCAGGGCCATTGTAAATATCAGAAGAATGGCAATGGAAGGCATCGTCAACTCATTTCGTTAAGACATGCTCAACATAAGGCACCAAGAAATTTCCTACCCAAGTCTACAGTAGCTTAGATACTGGTATTTTACGAACATGATGCCCAGTTTCTCCTACGTGATCAAATGGTGGCACCAAATTGCCCTTAAGGTGTTTAGGAAAAGCAAACATTCACCTGTTATGATCCGGTGGAGCCTCATTCCCTGTACGGTCCGCATTCAACAGATATAAGATCATAGCCCAATAATGCTTCAGAATTTGATGCGGAGGCGACAATGAGATTCACCGTCAAGCCGAGCCTTCAAGGTCCAAAAGCACGGTATCTCAGACATACTGTAGTCAGCTTTTGGGACGCACGTCGACAGCGAGTTCTGGCACGAGGCGGCGAGTTCCACCGACCAAGGAACTACTCTCGCCGCCCAACACAACCCCCCCCCCCTCCTCTTCTTATACGCCCTATTTGGTACCTTCTTCCCCGTTCCTCCGTTGGTGGATATTCGTTGTCTCGTACCGAACTGTGGGCCGATGTACGTCGCGACTTATTGGTGAATCTCTTCGTGTGGATGGTCGTCACGCTTTGTGGGGGGCGTGGTTGGGGCCCCACAACTACACCAGCTAACCATCACAGATGGAGCTCTGGTGGTTCGGTTTATCGCTATACTATGTGTATGAATGTACAATGTTGTACAAATAAAAGACGATTAAATAACATATTGTTGTTACATTTATTATATGTAAACTTGTAATCGTGTCAGGTCTAGACTTTAGGTAGTTCCTACTGGAAGAAGAATGGATTAAATTCCAATAATTGTTTGGTTTCAAATGTTAACAATACATCGGATGACATAATATGCAAGTGATATATCATTTCATGGTTCTACAACGACTTTTGGGACATGACACGATTCTCATATATTTTACGTTGAACTTCCTCTGGTAATTTTAGGAGGAGGAAGTCTCAGGCACGTGTAATGTGAATGACAGCAATGAAGCCAAAATATCTAAACGGCACACACAACTATGAGGTTGATGGTGGTGATGAATCTGACCATCACAGATGGAGGTCTGATAGTTTAGTTTATCACTATACTGTGTGGTCAAATGTTATAATTGTCATGTATTAAGTGCACATGTCCACACCAGAATGCAGCTTCAGCCAGGCAGCACTTGCTGTTAACAGCATGGCAACCTACCTGGGAGTGAGATACTTCCGGTTAGATTTGAGAGATATGGTGCGACATGCGTTGAGACAAGTTGACGGACACAAATCTACCTTCACATCCATGTAGATTAAAACACGTTGCGCATCAAATGTATATTAAGTGTGGTAATACATTATGCTCAATGTGTGAGCTTATATTCGGGACATGGTTCGAACCCCACTGCCGGCAGCACTGAAAATGGTTTTCCGTAGGTTCCCATTTTCACACCAGGCAAATGCTGGGGCTGTGTGCATTAATTAGGGCCGCGGCCGATTCCTCCCCACTCCTAACCCTTCCATATCCCATCGTCGCCGTAAGACCTATCTGTGTCGATGCGACGTAAAGCAAATTGTAAAAAAAAAAAAAAAAAAAAAAAAAAAGAAGAAGAAGAAGAAATTGTTCAATGTGTACATAGAATGTTATTTACATTATATTTCAAACGTGTGAGTATACTTTGTGTTCCGCAACCAGCCCACCTCGTGCATAGCGGTAATTCACCATATCACTTACGGTGTTCCTACTTGAGCCTAAAGAGGCAAGGCAGAGGCAAGAAATAAAAGGAGAGAACGAAAGTACAAGAGAAATACAGTAAAATGTATAGGAAAGCCTAAAACACCTTACGGTGCGAAATAATGGAATACAGTCAGCAGTCATGTTGAAATATGAATAGCAAAGCAAAGTCACCTCCGTACAGGCCATGAAGGCCCTTGGAAGAGTGGAAGGTAAAGGCTTCCACCATTCTTAACCTCGGCACGTGATGGGGCAGAGTGGTTAGCTCTACGCCCGGCCGCCTCTGCCCCCAGGAATTAACCTGGTACTCATTTTTGGTGTAGGCTGAGTGAACCTCAGGGCCATATGCACCTCCGGAAGTGGAATCTCGTTTCTTAATTTTTAAGACTTCCTGACAGGGATTCGAACCCACGTCCTTCCGGGCGAACCGAGCACGCCTTTACCGCCTCGGCCAGGCAGCCCCTGTTGAAATATGAATCGCCTCCCTCAATGCTATTCGAAGACGATTGAAACCCCAACGGTATTCCGTAAATATCCCGCAGAATCGAAGCTTGACGTCTCTCTCGACTTCTATCCAACGGACAATCACGAGTTTACAGGAATTATGATGAAAATGACATTACGTTACTTCCCTGCTGGCAAGCAGTCAGAGACGTTGCCATGGTAACCGGTAGGTTCGTTGTCGGTCATTCAATGCAGAGCATCAAATCCGCAGAAAATGGTCATCTTCTCCGTCGTTTGAAGAGCAAGCGAAATTACGTACGTAACAAAAGTACTTTAAAATGAAGGTAAGTTTCACGTATGGCCTGCGGATTTTACAGAAAATCAATAGTATAATAGAAAACAGAAAAAACTCTGTTATTCTTTTCGTATTAACCCCGTCTATTCAATGATATTTATATTATATGCATATCTAAACCTGCTCCTGGATGAATATACTCTGAATATGAAGTTTGGTCGAAATCTATCCAGCCGTTCCGTCGTGATGGTGGAACAGACGGACATGAAAGCTAAAAACCACTGATATGGTATTGAGCTGACCTAAAACGGATAGAACGAGTCGGAACATAGTTTCAGTAAATCTTATACCTTTGGAAAAACCGTTTTCCACTAGGTAAAAATTTGCTCACGCTCACGTAATAATGCTGTGTTGCTGCTCATCCCCAATTTCGAACCCCCAGCCCGATCCCTTCGGAGATTTCTGGAAATGTTCCTTCTCTGGAACCAAGCTCGAATTTTCTAGGGTACCGTACCTAAATGTGCCTCATTACTTCCTGTCTATTTTAACTTCTGTCTTCATCTTTAGACCTATATATGGGCACACTCTTACCTCCATTTACCAGCATGGATAGATTACCTCCTTAATATCTCGAAAAATTTCCTCAAGGTTTTCTCCCAGTTTTATGTGAAAAATGAATTTGGAGTTCAAGACCACGAAAACTACAAGTCATCGTATTAAAAAAAAAACTCGCTTCCCACTGAATGATAAAGATGCTTACGCTTGCATACTTACCTGCAACTGCCCGGTCCCCTCGGGAAGTTTTGGAAATTTTTAGATTCTTTTATGAGGTCTTGGAACTATTGGGTTCTCTACTACTAAGTTTTAAGATCCTAGAATGCCTGAAATTGTCTAGTTATTTCTTGCCAATTACGAATGTTAGATCAACCATTATACATATCTACACTTGGACTTTTATTGGTATAGACTTTTTGTATTATTATTTACAAGTTGTTTGACGTCGCACCGACACAGGTAGGTCTTATGGCGACGATGGGACAGGAAAGAGCTAGGAGTGGGAAGGAAGCAGCCGTGGCCTTAATTAAAGCACAGCCCCAGGATTTGCCTGGTGTGAAAATAGGAAACCACGGAAAACCATCTTCAAGGCTGCCGACAGTGGGGTTTGAACCAACTATCTCCCGAATATTGGATACTGGCCGCACTTAAGCGACTGCAGCTATCGAGCTCGGTATTGGTATAGACTACAGGGCGTGGTATGACGAATGTAGACAAAGGTAGCCGCGGTGGAATATCTACAATGAAAACTCACGCCCCTGTGATTCTCGTGGCTATTATCGCTATATTATCTGTTACTAAAAGTTACAAGTTTATTTTTAACATTCCTACACTCCTGACATCTAATTACAGCTTCACGACTACCACTGCGTAATGCCTTTCCTTTTAATTTTAAAAAGCGCAGGTAACAACAACAATTAATTCCAGAGCACTATATTAAATTTATAGACGCAAGACCACACACGACTGTGCTTCGATGTAGACAGAACAAGTGACCTCGAAGGTCTTGGCTAGTCATAACAAACCAGAGAGCAAGATCGGAAGACAGAAAGTTTTCATCAAGATGTGCTCGCATTGACAGAGTTATGGTGTTTGCATTACGTTAAAATTGAAGATCATATATATATATACTTGCCTGGCATGAAAATGGGAAACCAGAGGAAACTATCTTTAATGGTGTCGACGGTAGGGTTTGAACCCACCATCCCTCGAATGCAGTTTACAGCTACGCAGCTCGTACCACGCAGCAAACCCACTCTGTGAATCCACTTATGGCAACTACACTATTCTATAGCGAGCGAGTACAACCCAAGGATTGCGCCGAAGTATTCCAAGGTCAATAGAATCTAACGAAAGTGTTTAGCAGATTGATAAAACGTTCTTTAAATGCTGTATTTAAGCATAAAAATCTTTTGAAGACTTTTGTGTGGAGCGAGGCCTTGTACGGAAGGAAACATGGTCAATAACTAGCGCGGAAAGAAATAGGATAGAAGCTTTTGAATGTGGTGTTACAAACGAATACTGAAGGTGAGATAGGTAGATCGGATCACAAAAGAAGAGAAAGATAATGAAATCTAGTTAGTGAGAAGAGAACGATTTCACGAGATTTCAACGAACACAGAGGCAGACTGACAAATCCAGACTGAGAAATCCAGAAAGTTGTCGAGGAAAGTGTAGCGGGAAAGAACAGTAGGTGTAGACATCGTATGAATATCAGAAATAGATCGGAAGAGATGGAGGATGCAGTATTTCTGTAGCAATAAAAATGTTAGCAGAAGAATAAGGCGGCATAGAGAGCTGCATCAAACAAGTCCATGGATTGATGATCCAAACAACAACAACAACAACAACAACAACAACAACAACAACAACAACAACAACAACAACAACAACAACAACAACAACAACAACAACAACAACAACAACAACAGCAACAACAACAACAACAACATGTTCTAACATAGTTTTCCAAAACTATCTTCTTCTTACTGGCCTTTTCCCTGAATTTTACTGGGATCGGCACTTGATATGGATTCGGACCAGTTTTACTTTCGGATGCCCTTCCTGACGCCAACCCTGTGTGGAAGGTTGTGTTCACCATTGCATGTATCTGTGATGAGTGGCAGTGTGCTGCGTTGTATATAAATGAAGATGTGTATTAAACGAACATAAACACCCAGAGAAATTAACAATACGCAGTTAAATCCTCGACCCGGCCAGGAATCGAACCCGGCGCCCTCTGAAGCGAAGGCTAGTATGTTGCCTATTCAATCAACGATCCGAACAGTTTAAAAAAACTATGGCATAATAATAATAATAATAATAATAATAATAATAATAATAATAATAATAATAATAATAATAATAATAATACCCGTGTGGGGATTTGCCGGTTACCTCCATCGGGCGCGTCCCATTGGAATTGGGGAAGCTCGCTGGCTCTGCCGCCAGCAGAGTCAGAGGGTAGTAGGGAAATAAAATACCACCGTGAAAAAAAAACTGGTCCCTTGCCAGGGTTACGGCGAAGACTGGTAAATGATCAGAAGCCAGAAAACATCTTGAGGCAACCTCTAGGGCTAACAACCCTAGTTGTAAAAGGACGGATACCCGTCCAAAGCAAAGTCAAGTCAAAAAGCATGATGGCACAACATTTCAAGAAACATACCCCAGGGGGTAAATCTTCGGATAAATCCCTCGTCGTGAACGCCACGGCGCACGAGTCTCGTTCGGATTCTGGGGGAGACTCGACATCATGCAAGAGACGAGTCGGAGCGTCTCGGTGTACCCCGAAGAGTCAAAAACTCAGGCCAAAATCTAAAACCTTTCTAGCAACTTTCAACATAAATTCACTTACACAAACTGGCAAGCTGAAAACCCTCACTAAAGCTCTTCACGAAAATCAGATATCCATAATGGCCCTACAGGAAACAAGGTACCCAGATGAAGAGATTTTTGAATCTGAAGGCTACCGATTTTTCAAGGGCAAAGCGCAAAGAGGAATCCTCAATGGAGCTGTGATGCTTGGAACCGCGTTTGCTGTTAGAACCAAGATCCTTAAATCGGTTGCAAATTTCGAAACTGTGAATGACAGATTGTCTATACTCACAATTAAATGCGCGAACAAAACCTACGCCCTAGTTAACGCACATGCTCCTACAAACGATAAGAACAAGTCTGATCCAGACGAAGTTGATAATTTCTGGGACCTACTGGATGAAAAATTGAACAAAATCCCCAAACACCATGTCAAGCTTCTTTTGGGTGACTTCAATGCCCAACTAGGTCGTGAACAGAAGCACAAGAAAGTTATAGGAAATTACCCTGCTCACAAAAGAACCAATCCCAACGGCAAAAGACTGGTGACCATTTGCGAAAATCACAACCTGCAGGTCATATCGACCCACTTTCGCCATCTACCCAGAAAACAAATGACTTGGCGTTCTCCCGTCTAAGCTCTCGGAGAGTTCCAAATTGATCATGTTGCGATCTCCAGGAGAAACAGCCCTGAGATTATGAATGTCAAGGTAAAGAAAGGCATCAATGTGGCCTCACATCATTATATGTCTCTTATCAAATTCAAACCAATTCCCGCAAACACAAGGAAGACAACCAAACAGATCACACGCTTCGACAATGATAAACTTCGGCAAAGGGTCGAGGAGTTCCAGGAGAAGGCTAGACCAAATGACACTGACTTTAACAACGCCAAAAGTCTCCTTGTTGAGGCCGCCAAAGACGTTGCAGAAACCAAGAGAAGCAAAAAGCATGCCTGGTGGAATAGTACCTGCGAATCAGTCCTCCAAGAAAGACTCAATGCGTGGAAACAGTACAATTCTACGAAATCAGAAAACGATTGGGAAACCTACAAAACCCAACGTACCCAAGCAGCTAGGGTGTTCAGAACTGAGAAACGTAAATACGAAAAATCTCTCATTGAAAAGATAGAACAAAACTTTAGGAAGAATGAAAGCAGAGAGTACTACAGAGCCTTCAAACGCAAACTCACTGGCTATAAACCACCATCTATATGCTTTGAGCGAACGGACGACACACTGGCGACGTCAAATGAAGAAAATTGTAGCATTCTGGCAGATTACTTCAAGAATTTACTTAATTGCTCTAAACCGCAAAGCGCCATTGAGACCAAGGAACCCTTACTCAGGTACCCAGATTCCAGACCACCCGACAGAGATGAAATCAAGCGCCACATCGCCTGTCTCAAAAATAACAAAGCGCCGGGGGAAGACTCAGTAGTAGCAGAACTATGGAAATATGCCCCAGAAGAATAACTTGATATCTTGCAAAAGCAAATAGAAGAAATTTGGAACAAGGAGACCCTACCCGAAGATTGGAAAATAGCTTTGATCCATCCATTACACAAAAAAGGCAGCATGAAGAATATCAACAACTACAGAGGAATATCCTTGCTACCCGTGACTTACAAAATTATATCACTTGCCATCCTGGAACGTTTGGAAGCACAAGTCGAACATCAAATAGGTGAATACCAAGGAGGGTTCAGAAAAGGTCGCTCAACAGCCGAGCAGATCCAAAATCTCAAAACGATCATCAGATATTGTACACTAAGGTCCAAGCAGTATGTGTCTGTCTTTGTGGACTTCAAGAAAGCGTACGACTCCACTGACCGGGAAGTCCTGCTAAACATCTTAAATGAATTTGGAGTTGATTTGAAACTGCTGGCATTAATTACAGCCACCCTGACCGATACAAAATCCAAGGTCAAGTTCCACGGATGTCTCTCTCATTCCTTTGACATCAAAACAGGAGTCCGACAAGGTGATGGGCTATCCCCGATACTCTTCAACTGTGTTCTTGAAAAGATCATTAGAACTTGGCGGGTGAGATTACAGGAAACCAACTACAGTCCATTGAGGATAGGAACCAAATCCAAGGGGATCGCAACAGACTGCTTAGCATTTGCCGATGATATTGCTGTTCTCTCAAACGACATAGAAACCGCTAAAACTCAAGTTGAAATTTTAAAGGAAATTGCCGAACAAACTGGTCTGCAGATATCGTTTGAGAAAACAGAAGTAATGACCAACATCAAAGAGGCTCCACCAAAACTCCATACAAAATACGGGGACATCACCCGAGTAGACAAATTCAAATACGTGGGTGAGATCATCATGAAAAATGGACTGGACAAAGAAGCACTTCAGGAGCGAGTACGCAAACTGGAAATAGTACCAAACATCCCGCACAATCTACAACAAAAAATGCCTTTCCCAAAACACCAAGATACGTCACTATGAAACAGTTCTGAAACCAGTAGTTCTACACTGACTGACAGAGCAAATGCAACACCAAGAAGGAGTGGTCAGAACTTTATGCCAATTGCAGGGTAGACTGACGTCACTGAGGTATGCTCATGATGTGAAATGCGCCGCTGTGCTGCGCACGTAGCGAACGATAAATGGGACACGGCGTTGGCGAATGGCCCACTTCGTACCGTGATTTCTCAGCCGACAGTCATTGTAGAACGTGTTGTCGTGTGCCACAGGACACGTGTATAGCTAAGAATGCCAGGCCGCCGTCAACGGAGGCATTTCCAGCAGACAGACGACTTTACGAGGGGTATGGTGATCGGGCTGAGAAGGGCAGGTTGGTCGCTTCGTCAAATCGCAGCCGATACCCATAGGGATGTGTCCACGGTGCAGCGCCTGTGGCGAAGATGGTTGGCGCAGGGACATGTGGCACGTGCGAGGGGTCCAGGCGCAGCCCGAGTGACGTCAGCACGCGAGGATCGGCGCATCCGCCGCCAAGCGGTGGCAGCCCCGCACGCCACGTCAACCGCCATTCTTCAGCATGTGCAAGACACCCTGGCTGTTCCAATATCGACCAGAACAATTTCCCGTCGATTGGATTGGTTGAAGGAGGCCTGCACTCCCGGCGTCCGCTCAGAAGACTACCATTGACTCCACAGCATAGACGTGCACGCCTGGCATGGTGCCGGGCTAGAGCGACTTGGATGAGGGAATGGCGGAACGTCGTGTTCTCCGATGAGTCACGCTTCTGTTTCTGTCAGTGATAGTCACCGCAGACGAGTGTGGCGTCGGCGTGGAGAAAGGTCAAATCCGGCGGTAACTGTGGAGCGCCCTACCGCTAGACAACGCGGCATCATGGTTTGGGGCGCTATTGCGTATGATTCCACGTCACCTCTAGTGCGTATTCAAGACACGTTAAATGCCCACCGCTACGTGCAGCATGTGCTGCGGCCAGTGGCACTCCCGTACCTTCAGGGGCTGCCCAATGCTCTGTTTCAGCAGGATAATGCCCGCCCACACACTGCTCGCATCTCCCAACAGGCTCTACGAGGTGTACAGATGCTTCCGTGGCCAGCGTACTCTCCGGATCTCTCACCAATCGAACACGTGTGGGATCTCATTGGACGCCGTTTGCAAACTCTGCCCCAGCCTTGTATGGACGACCAACTGTGGCAAATGGTTGACAGAGAATGGAGAACCATCCCTCAGGACACCATCCGCACTCTTATTGACTCTGTACCTCGACGTGTTTCTGCGTGCATCGCCGCTCGCGGTGGTCCTACATCCTACTGAGTCGATGCCGTGCGCATTGTTTAACCTGCATATCGGTTTGAAATAAACATCAATTATTCGTCCGTGCCGTCTCTGTTTTTTCCCCAACTTTCATCCCTTTCGAACCACTCCTTCTTGGTGTTGCATTTGCTCTGTCAGTCAGTGTATATGCAGCCGAAACCCTGTCTCTAAATGCCAACAAAGGACTCCTTGAAGAACTGGAGAAAAGAGAACGCAAAACTGTGAGAGGAATCTTGGAATCAAAGTACAGAAATGGAATCCATCAAAAGAGATCCAACAAGGAAGTCTACAGCAAAATAGAGAAAATTACCGACACAATCAGAAAAAGACGGGCACGATTTTACGGTCATCTGAAAAGAATGGACGGAAGAAAGTTAACTAAAGAAATCTTTCACTTTTTTGATTCAAACCCCAAAACCACAATTCCCTGGTTTAGAAATACGAAAGAAGACCTGCAAATGCTACATATCTCAGCTGAAGACGCCCTTAACAGAGATCTCTTCCGCAAGAAAATATTGACGAACGGGCTAAACCGAAACGAGCAGCCGAAGAGAAGACACGGTGCCCCTTGGACAGAGGAGCGTAAGCAGGCCCACTCGCAAAGAATGAGGGAAATTTGGGCTCTAAAGAAGGCCAAGTTCAGTGTCAAATGCAACAAGACTTAACGTGGTCCTTGATGGCCCCAGCGAATTATATAATAATAATAATAATAATAATAATAATAATAATAATAATAATAATAATAATAATAATAATAATAATAATAATAATAATAATAATAATCGGATGGCTTCAGTTACCATGTTGATATTTTAATTTGACGTTATTTGGGCTGTTGTGTGTCAATTTCGACGTTCCGTTCTACTCTTTTTGAGGGCGGAAAAACTAGAATTTAGTTGGGTGATCTATGGCGGAGAGCCGAATGGTCGTTTTTTCCATCCTTCATAAATGTGACTTTATATGCTGGGTTCTAACTTGCGATCTTGGGATCTGGACGCCACACTACCACTGATCAATATAAGGAGCTTATGATGTGATCATTTTCGGAAGACGCTACTGAGGGAATTTGGCTGGACAGTGGAACTCGTGTTAAGCTTACGTTCGTGAAATGCAAATTATTTTCCATGGTTTCTCATTTTTAAACTAGGTGAATGCTGGGGGTGTACCTTGGTATTAAGGTCGCGGACAATTTCTCATCTATCCTCGCCTTGAAAAATACTCGTAAATCAAGAGCGAGCCACTAGGCACATCAGATGAACTGCGGAATCATTTGATAAAATAAACAACTATGTGGGGAATAGCACGGAAAGGAACGTGATAATGGAGGTTTGTCTCATTGGAAAGGTAATGCGAATGACAGGAAGCATGACCAACAAATGGTAAATAAGGTAATCTGGTAAGGACGCTGAATCAGAAAGATACAATCAACTAGAGGGAAGAATATCCCAGACGTGGTGATGGTAAAGCCAGATGAGCTCTATAGAGAAACTGCAGTAATGGCTGGTATAAGTTTGTGTGGTAGTTAAAAATAAATGCAACAGAAAGGAAGGTTGTGAAAGTAGGGCTATCACACAGTACCATGTGGTTGATAAGACAGACATGAGAGAGAGAGATTTTGAAAAGTAATTATGATCCGTGGAGAATGGTAAATAAAAATGTAAACAGACTGTGGGATGGTTTTAAAGCAATTGTTGGAGAATGTGAAAACAAGTATGTACCTTTAAAAGGTGGTAAGGAGTATAACAGGAGTAGAGAGACTAAGAAGGGGGTGCATTCTGCAAAGAACTTGAGATAGAAACGGTTGCGGTAGTAAGGCGAAATTGAAGGAACTTACTAGGAAATCCAGTGAAGGCGTCGGCTAAGGATAACATGATGGGAAGTATAACTGGCAGTCATATGAATTTTAGTGAAAAATGGAAGGGTACTTTAAGGCAGAAACAAGTTCCAAAACGGACATTCCAGAAATCATTAACGAACAAGGAGAGTGTATATGTGAGGATTTACAGAAGTATTCAATCAAGCAGTGTGTAAATATTGTTGGTGACAAGGATAATGTCCAGCTACAACAAGTGACTAATACTAACGAGGTACCAACATTAACCTACGGTAACAAAAGGCATTTACACTAAGGTCTGGGAAAGCATTATTTTTAATTATATTAGACATCTTTCCGAAATTACTAACTGGTTCGATAGAAGGCTCTTCAAGTTTATGAAAAGTTATTTCACTGAAGCTTAACTTACAGGTTTTCAGCAAGATATAGAAAGTTCAGATTCAGGTCAAATGGGCTGTATCACGATTGCCTTATCTAAGGCTTTTGATAGGGTGGATAACAGGAAACTAATGACAGTAAAGAGTGCAATTGAACTAGACAGAAGGTGACTAAATGGGTGATTATATTTCTCAAAAATGTAACTCAGATAATTAGAGTAGACGAAGCATTATCTGATCCTGTAATCAGTTAGAGGGGAATTCCTCAAGACAGTTTCTTTTTTTACCTTTATGTTTTCATATATATAAATGATATGAAACAAGAACTGGAATAAGAATTTAAGGACTTTTTCGGATGATGTTGTACTCGACTGTGAGGAAAAAAAAAAAAAAAGAAAAAAAACCGACGATATTGTGACATGGACAGCAAGCAATGGTATGATAATAAACGGGATGAAAAGTGGGGTTGTGAGATTCACAGAGAGGAAAAGTCCACTCAGTTAATTACAGCGTTGATGGGATGAATGTTCCGAACGGGGATACTGTAAGTACCTAGGTGTTAATATAAAGAAAGATCTTCATTGGGGTAGATTGTGAATAGGGTACCGATCTCTTCAATATGGTTATGAGGTTACTGAGGGGTTGTAGTAAGGATGTTAAGGAGAGAGTAATTGTGATAAGACCACAATTATGATATTATAGTTATTAGTTTTACTGCCCTCTAACTACTTTTACGGTTTTCGGAGACGCCGAGATGCCGGAATTTAGTCCCACAGGAGTTCCTCTACGTGCCAATAAATCTATCGACACGAGGCTGACGTATCTGAGCACCTTCGAATACCACCAGAATGAGCCAGGTTCGAACCAGCCAAGTTGGGGTCAGAAGGCCAGAGGCTCAACCGTCTGAGCCACTCAGACCGGCAAGACCACAATTAGAGTATGGTTCCAGCGTGTGAGACTATCACCGGTATTACTTGATTCGAGAACTGGAAAAATCCAAAGAAAAGCAGCTCGATTTGTTCCGGGTGATTTTCGACAATAACGTAGTGTTATCAAAATGTTGCAAAGTTTGGGCGGGAAGACTTGGGAGTAACGAGACGAGCTGCTCGACTAAGAGATATGTTCAGAGCTGTCAGTGGAGACATGACTTCCGTAGAATAACATTAGTAGACGAATACGTTTGAGTGATGTTTTTGAAGAAGGAAAGGTCACAATATGAAAATAAAGCTGGAATTCAAGAGAACAAATTGGGGCAAATATTAATGTGTGGGAAGAGTAGTTAGAGACTGGAAAAAATTTTTTTTGCTAGGGGCTTTACGTCGCACCGACACAGATAGGTCTTATGGCGACGATGGGATAGGAAAGGCCTAGGAGTTGGAAGGAAGCGGACGTGGCCTTAATTAAGGTACAGCCCCAGCATTTGCCTGGTGTGAAAATGGGAAACCACGGAAAACCATTTTCAGGGCTGCCGATAGTGGGATTCGAACCTACTATCTCCCGGATGCAAGCTCACAGCCGCGCGCCTCTACGCGCACGGCCAACTCGCCCGGTGCAATACTTTACTAAGGGAGGTGTTCGATACATTTACAAATTCTATACTTAAGAAAATTCTAGGTAAACAACTGATAGGGAATCTGACATCTGGGAGACTGCACTACACGCAAATCAGTGGTGACTGATGATGATTTACCCTTCCAGTCAAATTCAATTGCCCACCAAATCGACCGATCAGTAAATCGGATCTTACTATGTCGATTAGGCAAGGTATTGTCATGTTTCCTTGATGAGAAGTCTCACTTCGTCCCCTCCTCGGCACTTGGTCTGAGAGGCTCTTGTTCTTGATACACCAAGCTGCGGCAGGAGGGGCCTGCGAACAAAGCCACGGTGGTGCTACACTTCTCAAACACCAAGCCCAGTTGTTCTACCTCTCACGAGTTTCGCTTCTGTTTCATCAACAGAAATCTCAAGTGGATGGTCTATTTTTAACTGAGCTCCGGTGAGGCGCTAACGACAGAATGAAGCGGATGTTTAGGACTACCACGCACAATCAATATCACTGTTACAGAGGAAGATAAGCAGCAATCGAAATAAACTCGAAAGAATATCCTTTCAACACGTCAGTATTTTTGAAATATGTCTTGGAATGGGAACACAGGTTCGTTATTCGCACCACTGCTGGGGGTTAATGACCTTATCAAAGAAAGGTGGAAATCGTAACGAGACTTCCAGGTTGGGGCGGAAATTTTAGGCATTTTTAGGCCACACGCCAATATTTATTACCAACAGCATTTTACAGTAATGTACATTTCGAAGGTGTCTCCTTGTCTTTCTCTCTACATTTGTTATCGTCTATTTATTTTTTTCTAAACAAACGCATTAGACAGCCTTTCCAATGACTGAAGTGATGTCAGGAGGTTAGAAACCGAAGAGAAAACAATGTCAGGTTGGGAATATAAAGCTGGAAGAGGTATATCATTTGAAGTATTTAGGACGTGGAAATTTGCAATTCCATCCGCAACGACTTGATTCACTAGACCAAGAAGGTTTCCAGGCCTCCCCTAACATGGGGAACAGACGCCTCATCCAGCCGCAACAAACAATATTGTAGCCCGTCGCTGTGGTCTAAGGGTAAGCATAGTAACTTCTCCCCTTTAGAACTAACCAGGTTCAATTCAGACTGAGGTTAGGGGGATCTGAGTGTATCTACATAAATCTCTGCGTCGTTTACTTCCAGCACATTAAAGAACTCCTGCGAGATACAATTCTGACAGTCCGGTGCGAGTAAGTACATGGACATAACTCTGAGAGATCTTCTCGAACCTAAATTAATTACATTTCTATGTTCACTATTATTATGGGTCAGCTGTGTAAAACGGAGAACACTTTCAGCATTTCCGACCCTAGTGCTTTTCAGTGGAAAATTATCTCACCGTTGTTGTTGTTTGAGTCATCAGTCCATAGACTGGTTTGATGCAGCCCTCCATGCCACCCTATCATGTGCTTTTTCATTTCTACGTAACTATTGCATCCTACATCTGCTCTAATCTGCTTGTCATATTCATACCTTGGTCTACCCCTACCGTTCTTACCACCTACACTTCCTTCAAAAACCAACTGAACAAGTCCTGGGTGTCTTAAGATGTGTCCTATCATTCTATCTCTTCTTCTCGTCAAATTTAGCCAATTCGATTCAGTATCTCTTCATTCGTGATTCGATCTATCCATCTCACCTTCAGCATTCTTCTGTAACACCACATTTCAAAAGCTTCTATTCTTTTTCTTTCTGAGCTAGTTATCGTCCATGTTTCACTTCCATACAATGCCACGCTCCACACGAAAGTCTTCAAAAACATCTTAATTCCGATATCAATGTTTGAAGTGAGCAAATTTCTTTTCTTAAGAAAGCTCTTCCTTGCTTGTGCTAGTCTGCATTTTATGTCCTCCTTACATCTGCCATCGTTAGTTATTTTACTACCCAAGTAACAATATTCATCTACTTCCTTTAAGACTTCGTTTCCTAATCTAATATTTCCTACATCACCTGCCTTCGTTCGACTGCACTCCATTACTTTTGTTTTGGACTTATTTATTTTCATCTTGTATTCCTTACCCAAGACTTCACCCATACGATTCAGCAACTTCTCGAGATCTTCTGCAGTCTCAGATAAAATAACAATATCATCGGCAAATCTCAAGGTTTTGATTTCCTCTCCTTGGACTGTGATTCCCTTTCCAAACTTCTCTTTGATTTCCTTTACTGCCTGTTCTATGTAAACATTGAAAAGGAGAGGGGACAAACTGCAGCCTTGCCTCACTCCTTTCTGGATTGCTGCTTCTTTTTCAAAGCCCTCGATTCTTATCACTGTAGACTGATTTTTATACAGATTGTAGATAATTCTTCGTTCTCGGTATCTGATCCCTATCATCTTCAGAATCATAAATAGCTTGGTCCAATCAACATTATCGAATGCCTTTTCTAGATCTACGAATGCCATGTACGTGGGCTTGTCCTTCTTGATTCGATCCTTTAAGATCAGACGTAAAGTCGGGATTGCTTCACGTGTTCCTACATTTCTTCTGAAGCCAAATTGATCTTCTCCCAACTCAGCTTCAACTTGTTTTTCCATTCTTCTGTAAATAATACGTGTTAAAATTTTGCAGGCATGAGATACTAAACTAATGGTGCGGTAGTTTTCACACCTGTCAGCACCGGCTTTCTTGGGAATAGGTATAACAACATTCTGCCGAAAATCGGATGGGACTTCTCCTGTCCCGTACATCTTGCACAATAAATGAAATAACCTTGCCATGCTGGTTTCTCCTAAGGCAGTCAGTAATTCAGAGGGAATATCATCAATTGGATGGTGTTATGCATCAATTGACCAAATACCAAAAACATAGATCTGAGGTATTTACAAGAACGCAAAATCCTTTGTACTAATTCATCTTTCCTGTGAAATGTAAAGTAGTATATACTAAAATGAAGATAAAATTCTTGTTAACTTATCATAATTAGTGATATTTTAAATATGTAATCTGAGATAATGCGTTGGTCATTGGAAATTAATTTTGACCTAGCGCTAACCCGTCAATCATTAAATTCAAATTTTGCATCACTTGACTAAACAAAATTATCATTTAGCGATTTGATTTGACATTTTTAAATCAATGCAGTGTAGAATAGGGTAGTTTTTAACAAATTTGTATTGCTCATTTAAGTACAGGATTATATTCCGACAAATAGCACATCATATGTTGTATTGATCATATTCGCCATTTTCCACAAATGCCTACAGTTTTACTTCTAAATAGAACAGAAGGATTTAGACATTAGAATTACACCATATATTTCACATAAGTAATGTTTTAAAACATTTGTACATTATAACAGCATACAACATGAAATAGGCTCAGAAATGGTGGGCAGTCACTTGATGCAAAACTTTAATTTAATGATTGAGGGGTTGGCGCTTGGTCAAAATTAATTTCCCACGAAACCAGGTTGAGAACAAAAGTACGAACAATAAAACATATAAATTTTACATCTTTAGATACTAGATGGAGCAATAATCTAAAAAAACACTTCATTTTGGCGCTTGGTCAGGTGATGCATAACGCCATCCAATTCCAGGTGCCTTGTTCCTATTTAGGTCACTCACAGCTCTGTCAAACTCTGACCTCAAAATTGAGTCTCCCATTTCATCAGCATCAACAGCCTCTTCATGTTCCAGAACCAAATTATCTTCATCTTTATCTTGATACAACTGTTGGATATGCTCCTGTCATCTTTCTGCTTTGTCTTCTTTCCCTAGAAGTGGCTTTCCATCTGAGCTCTTAATATTCATACACCTAGATTTCCTTTCTCCAAAGGTTTCCTTGATTTTCCTGTATGCAGCATCTACCTTTCCCAGGACCATACATCCTTCGACATCCTTGCACTTCTCCTTCAGCCATTCTTCCTTAGCTACCTTGCACTTTCTATCCACTTGATTCTTTAATCGTATGTATTCTTTTCTGCCCTCTTCATTTCTAGCATTCTTGTATTTTCGTCGTTCATCAATCAGGTCTAGTATCTCCTGAGTTATCCACTGATTCTTAGTTGATCTTTTCTTCCTTCCTAAAATTTCTTCAGCAGCCCTACTGACTTCATTTTTCACGAATCTCCACTCTTCCTCTATAGTGTTTCCTTCAGCCTTTTCATTTAGTCCTTGTGCAACATGTTCCTTGAAACAATCCCTCACACTCTTTTCTTTCAACTTGTCTAGATCCCATCTTTTTGCATTCTTTCCTTTCTTCAATTTCTTCAACTTCAGATGGCATTTCATGACCAACAAGTTGTGGTCAGAGCCCACGTCTGCTCCTGGGAAAGTTTTGCAATCCAACACCTGGTTTCTGAATCTCTGCCTAATCATAATGAAGTCTATTTGATACCTTCCAGTGTCTCCAGGTCTCGTCCACGTATACAGCCGTCGTTTGTGGTGTTTGAACCAAGTATTGGCAAGGATTAAATTATGATCAGTGCAGAATTCAACCAGCCGACTTCCTCTTTTGTTCCTTTGTCCCAATCCAAATTCTCCTACTGTACTACCTTCTCTTCCTTGGCCTACCACTGCATTCCAGTCTCCCATCACAATTAGATTCTCGTCACATTTTACATATTGTATTAAATCTTCTATCTCCTCATATATTCTTTCAATTTCTTCACCATCCGCTGAACTAGTAGGTATATAGACCTGCACTATTGTGGTGGGCGTTGGTTTGGTGTCTATCTTGACGACAATAATTCTTTCACTATGCTGGTTGTAGTAGCTTACCCGCTGCCCTTATTCATTATTAAACCAACTCCTGCATTTCCCCTGTTTGATTTTGTGTTGATAATTCGGTAGTCGCCTGAGCAAAAATCTTGTTCTTCCTGCCAACGTACTTCACTTATACCAACTACATCTAATTTAGCCTATCCATCTCCATTTTCAGATTCTCTAACCTACCACAACGATTCAAACTTCTAACATTCCACGCTCCGACTCGCAGAATGTCAGTATCCATCTTCCTGATGATCGCTCCCTCTCGTGTTGTCCCCACCCGGAGATCCGAATGGGGGACTAGTTTACCTCCGGAATATTTTACCCGGGAGGAAGCCATCGTCAGTACATCATTCATACAGAGAGAGCTGCATGTCCTCGGGAGGTAGTTACGGCTGTAGTTTCCAGTTGCTTTCAGCCGTGTAGCAGTATCAACACAGCTAAGCCATGTTGAGTATTATTACAAGGCCGTATCAGTCATTCATCTAGACTGCCGCCCTTGCAACTACCGAAAGGCTCCTATCGCCCTTTCGATGAACCATTCGTTAGTCTGGTCTCTCAACAGATACCCATCCGATATGGTTGCACCTGCGGCTCGACTATCTGCATCATTGGGACACGCAAGCCTCCCCACCGCGGCAAGGTCACATGGTTCGCAGAGGAGGATCTCACCGTTAAAAGAAAGAATTATGTGGTGACGTATGATGCCATTTCAAAACTCCGAAGTCACAATTTGAACATTATTTTCCAACTAGTGCAGTTCGCAATCCTTTCAACAATGATAATGAAAAAAGTAAACCTTCTTGGAATGAAAGAGAACAGTTATTTGAAATCTCGAATGACACCGGACATAAAATAAAATTCGAAGCAGAAGGTACGGTTAATTTCTGGACGTCTCTCAATGAAAAGAGAGAACAGTGAACTATACAAACATGCTTTAAAAACTGTTCTGCGTATCTATGAAATGAAATCGGAATACTACAATCGACTTGATGTAAGTGTTGATCTCAGATTTATGTTCACTAGCATACATCCAAACATTGAATAACTGTGTAAGAGTCTGCAAGCTTATTCATCTCATTAATGTAAGTACCAACAATGTTCATATCTTTTAAATTAGTAAAACTGTGAAGATGATGAAAATCATAAAATACAAACTGATGGTTTCAATTATTATTAGAAAACTCATACTAATCTTTTAATATCAACCGAAGGGAATTATAATTAATGCATTTTATATTAACTGATTAACGTGTAACTCAAAACATGAAAATGTATAACAAAATTGTTTTCTAACAGAGCAAGGGTAGGGTGGTCCACATAATATTTAAACTTTCAAAAGTATTCCCCCCTTGAAAATGTTTGAGAAAAACGGGCCTAAATGATGTCATCAAAACACAAAATTGTTCACGATGGAGTTGTAGGTATATTTCCTCCAATATGTTCTGGGATTAATTCAGGCTGACAAGAGAGGAGCATTCAATTGAGCGAGTCGCCTCACCGGTTTAACATGTTCTGGTTCTAAAAAAGAGGAGCGAGACACTTGTTCAAAAACGTTACCTGTATTTGGAAAGGACAAGGCATCGCTTTTCTTCTCTCCGCACCTGCTGTCAGAACACTTTCTTCTTCCGCGTCACACCTAACTCCGGAACGACATTCCAAAATGACACGTGTTCGGACATCCTAACATTAGGTAACTAAACCTTCATTGTTCCCGAGATACAATTCGTTTGGGGAGAAAGAAGAGAGGTCACATGAACTTATCGGAACAGGCCAAATGCATGCTTGGTACAAAGCCTAAACTACCATTTCACTCAGCGTGAATACAATTATTTATAGTCTGGATTATAGCGACTTATTCACCGACTTTGCATACCGATTGTCATTAAATTCTCTTCAGCCGTTTTCTAGTGATGCGTGGACAGACAGACAGACAGACAGACAGACAGACAGACAGACAGACAGACAGACAGACAGACAGACAGACAGACATTACGGAAAATTAAAAAGTGCATTTCCTTCTTATTGTGGACATGACTGAAACAGAAATACCAACCTTTTAAAATTCTGAGCAAAGTACAGACAAAACTCTTATTTTATATAAAGGCTATATATATATAGACAGGGAGAGAGAGATTGAGATTATCACTACATCGCAACGTTATCCAGGGGGTTGTATGGGAATAAAATATGGGTTGACTAGGGATACATAATTCATAATTTGGAAGAAATCATGAAGGCAGGCAGAGTGATTACTGGCAGAAGTGGGAAGAATGGCAGGAAGTCACTCGCAATGAGGGAGTAAGGGACTACAGTTAGGAAAGGGTTCGATGGATGAACTTGTGCTATGAACAGGGTTTCAGTGGCGCAGAGGTGGATAGTGGACTAAGTCAAAGAAAGTAAGTAAGAGGAGAAGAGACCACATTGCTAGTTGCAATAATTAGTTCGCACAACCTTGCAGACTGAACACTGACAGGAATAACAGTTTGCAATTAAGATGTATGTATGTATGTATGTATGTATGTATGTATGTATGTAGACAATGTATCAAATATCAACCTTGTTGTTATGTACAAGCGACAAACGTTACCATGGATCTCAGTGTGGTAAAACAACTTTTTGCATTTCCTCAATGTCAAGAACTGTTGTGAATTTTGCGTTATGAACTGTACTTTTAAGGACTCGTTCCATAGCATCCAATTCATTTTTCGTATAAAAGGAAGTAATAGTATTGCTTGAAGGTTCAGCTGAAGTTTAATGTTCTTTTGTATGCACGTGATCAGCTGTGTCCTACTTTCCACCATGAGAGATACTGAATATAGAAGGACTTGTCACACATTCCACTTTGTTCACATAACAATCGTTTTGTCGAAGAAACGGAAACTCTTCTTTCAAAGTTTCGTCGAAAACTTCAGATTTTTCTTCAAGCTTCCGCCCAGCATAACACCATGGAACGAGCACAGACCAACACCAAATGATACCGCCCGGCACAATCTCATCAGTAGTAAATGTGTATACAGAAAACATTGTGCAGAATTGACAATCTTCAGTTCTAGCGATCGTGACGACACAGTCAATTTACGAGAAATCGGACGAATAAAGATTAATATGTTAAAGTGTTCATATATTACCGAACATGTTGTGGCAGATTTAAAAACTATGATTACGAAAAACGAAAAACGAAAAACCAGGACAATTCGCGTCCCAGATGAAGCATTTTTTGCTAGTTGTTTTAACGTCGCACTAACACATCGAAGATTTTTGGTAAAGCATGGATGCGGAAGTGATAGGGTAGCGATGTTAGCGTCCGAGGCCTTAATTAAGGTACAGCCCCGGCATTTGTATGGTGTGAAAATGGGAAACCACGGAAAACCATTTTCAGGGCTGCCGACAGCGAGATTCGACCCCACCATCTCCCGCATGCAAAATCACAGCTACGCGACCCAAACCGCACGGCCAACTCGCTCCAGATCAAGTTTGTTGGGACACCGAGACGCTACTGAAAACCATAACTGTCCCGGGAAAAATCAGGATGAATGGCATCTCTACTTCAAGTTACTTCCGCCAGTATCGTGGTCCAGGGGTATGGGCTACTTCTTACCCAGAGGCCAGTCCAGGGATTGTAATTCTGGGCTGAGAGCTGGAACTGCGTTCACTCAGCCTCAAGAGACCAACTGATGAGCGTCCTGCTATGGGACAAGGCTCCAATATCTGCAAGCCATTTGGCTGGGTAGCAGTCGTCTCAGCAAAGCAAGGCACAAAATGATCTGTATGTACCACGGGCTTATGTTTTCTTCATTTTCAGGAGCTGCTTCTCTAGATCAGAGGAAGTGTGTCCGATTCACGGTATATAGTCAAGACCTTTGCACTCTTCAGCTCCAAGTCCATATTTCAAACGCATAATCATTTCGTTCACCTCCATAGTAATTATTAAGTTAACATCACTCTTTATAAGTGCCACAACCAACAAGCCAACTTAATATCGGGAAGGAGCCATAAAGTAGTAAAGACCACCCATTCGTCGTAAACCTCTGCAATAATTGCTTCACATTATTCACCCTAGTCAAGTCTTATTCCATAACTTAATACATGCTGGAAGATTAACTAGTTCAATAATTCAAAGCAACATTAATATGCAATACAGGGTGTGGCGACTGCAATCATTTAGTACATAAACTGTACAAAATGAAACAGGTGCCCACTATTATCACCTTCAACTGCAAGTAATGTCAACATTTATACTCCACTACAGCATAATTTCGTCTAGTGAGAATAGAGCTCTAACAATATTCAAGAAACAGAATATAACTCACACAGCATGTACATACAACACACATACAAAAGGAAAACTGAGCAGTTCCCTGTGTATAACCACTCGCTGTCAGAACCATATTAGTAATAACTAGGGCTCCACAATTGAAGACCTATAAATAGCCTAAAAAAAGACCTGCAAAAGACTTAAAAATATAAAAAAAGACGTACAAATGCGATCCAAATTCACTCAAAATTTTCGTTTCAATTACATATTTAATGAAGGAAAATGAAAAATGCTGGTGGTATTGGACATACAGTGCAAAAATATATATGTATGAAAGAATTCCTTCAGACATTATATGGCTTTAGATTAACACAATACCGAGCTCGATAGCTGCAGTCGCTAAAGTGCTGCCAGTATCCAGTATTCGGGAAATAGTAGGTTCGAACCCCACTGTCGGCAGCCCTGAAAATGGTTTTCCGTGGTATCTCATTTTCACACCAGGCAAATGCTGGGGCTGTACCTTAATTAAGGACACGGCTGCTTCCTTCCCACTCCTAGCCCTTTCCTGTCCCATCGTCGCCATAAGACGTATCTATGTCGGTGCGACGTAAAGCAACTAGCAAAAAAAAAAGATTAACACAATTAAAAAAGTAATCCCGTATTTGTTAAAAAACTGCTTGCAGAATTTGGAATGAAATGGCCTTTTAAACCTAGAATGAATTCAGGGAACCTGCAATGGACATCCTGAATAAATTGAAATTAGTATAACTGGAATCATGTTTCGCTTAATCACTCTAGGGTTACAGGAATTCGGAATTCTTACTTCAGTTGGCTTTGGAGGAAATCACAATATCAGTGGCGTGCACTGAACCCCATCTACCCAGCGCTGCTGGGGTAAAGAACTTTGTATTAACATTTTCCAATTATTCCTTAGAACGCTTTTTATAATGTTTAAAAAATTGCGGACATCTAAGCCAAGCCAAGTACAGCTGTCTCGACAGTCCGCTCGCACTACCGCAGTTCAGCTTCTCCAGCGAGCTGGGTTTCCTTGCCCCCAGCGAAATTTAAGGTCGCTTGGGTGACGCATGCACTTGAAGCTTCCTCGAGGCGGAGCTGTGCTCCCTCCCCCGACAGCAATTTACGGCGACAGGACAGCTAGCTTAGGTAAGGGGTGTTAGTTTTAATACTTGACACTCGAAGTCTTCAGCGCCACACACTACAGACTAAAAGAAAAAATCTCAACATCGTAACAGTATAGCCACTTGTACATCGTCTTGCTAATAAAAATAGAGCTAGTATATGAAATCAATTGCAATATAGAAGAATATATATTTTAGTCTTTTTCGAACAATTCATTGATGGCACGTGTAGAGTATGTGTTCCGATAGCCGCAGAAAAATATTTAGGTTGCGCAGCATGAACACAGAGTTAAGAGCAAATGGTTGTCTGTAATGGTGGTATATAGTGAATTTCTGAAGTGTTTCTCTTGGATTATAGGCGAAGGTTTTGCGAGTTCTGTGCCATTCTTCATTAATATAACGTGTGTTATGAATATGTTTACCGCACACCACTGACAATAGTCACCTTTAGGTTCTTAGGTGTAAAGGATCGTCGGTTTGCAGACAGCAGGTTGCAAACCATCGAGAAACTTCTCTGCATAACAACGGATGTTAAGGGTTCATAATTGAGCAAGTGAGATCTTCCTCTTCAAAAACATTCACATCAAAATTTTGTCCTTTCAATATTTCACTTACCTTGCACATAATTTGATACCTCTAGCTTTTTCAAGCATTAATTTCCTTTTTCCATTTCATTTCATGTTCTATGGCGCGTACAAAAGAACGGTTTACCTCAAGGCAGTGTGCTAGCCCCTGTGCTCTTTAACATTTATACTAATGATCAACCCATAATGGAACATATCAGGCTTTTCATTTATGCCGACGATACTGCAGTGGCTGCCCAAGGAAAGACATTTGAAGAGGTGGAGGAAAAGTTGACTTCTGCACTAGATACTCTTGGCTCTTACTATGAAGGCAATCATCTAAAGCCAAATCCCAACAAGACTCAGGTGTGCGCATTTCACTTAAGGAATAGAGAAGCTCGGCGGGAACTGGACATTATATGGCAAGGCAAACGACTAGAACATTGTCCAACACCTGTGTATCTAGGTGTTACTCTTGACCGAACACTGTCCTTCAAGAAACATTGCCACAACACCAGGCTGAAAGTTAGTTCACGGAACAGTATTTTGAGAAAGCTCACAGCCACCACCTGGGGAGCAAGCCCTCGCATCCTGAGAACCTCTGCTCTTGCTTTGTGTGTGTCCGCTGCAGAGTACGCTTCACCTGTGTGGAGTGCATCCACTCACACCAAGGAGGTTGACATTGCAATCAACGAGACCGTACGTATCTTGTCGGGATGTCTGAAGCCAACCCCAGTTGACAAACTCTACCCGATTGTTGGAATAGCTCCCCCCGCTATCAGAAGGGCTGTTGCTGCTGATGCAGAGAGGACAAAGCAGACTAATGATTCTCGCCACCCACTGCATGATCACCAGGCTGTAGTCTGTCGACTGAAGTCGAGAAAGAGCTTCATCACCAGGACTCAACCACTGGTAGGAACACCTGAGTATAACCGCATCACCAGGTGGAAGAGCATGCTGCCGCCTGATACTCCTGCAAAGGAAGAGCTAGCTCCAGGAAATGACCTGCCCTACCCTATTTGGAGATCACTTAATCGTCTTAGGGTGGGCGTACCTCTTTGCAAGACCAACATGCAAAAATGGGCCATACTTCCAGCTGATGGAGACGCATCCTGCGAGTGTGGTGTAACACAAGATCCGAACCACCTGCTCATTTGTCCCCTACTAGAACATCCCTGCACTACACAGGACCTAATCGAGGCGAACAACAAGGCCATCGGAGTTGCTACATTTTGGAAATGCTGACCGGACACGGAATGATGATGATGATTTCATGTTCTCCCTTACTACAGAAAAGATGTTTAACAGGTGATGGATGATCTAATGATGATTGGAATTGAGAATGGGCAGTTCAAATGTAGTCGAAAGAAGGTGAAGTTGGAAAAAAAGCCGTTAAGACCCCCAAAAAAGACTAAAAAAGGATCTATAAGAACGCCGAAAAAGACAAAAAGGATAAATACAACCCACCATTTTCTGGCCTATAATGACCCAGAATGAATACATATTATGTTGGGCCTCGTCTTCCAACACTCGAGAAAAAAGGATTTTTCCTCAGCTTCCGAGCCCTAGTAATAACACATGCTTCAATGTTCACTCACTTATCCGAAGCTCTACAAAACCACCTCATTAATTCAAATGTGGTTTTTCTGCTGTAAAATGTAAAAACCCAGTGCACTATGAAGTCATTCCATAGTCTTCGACGGATGGACATTTCTACTTGATGAACTCAAATGTTCCTTTCGGACACAGAGATTACAACTTCTAAGAGTAACCGTCTATCGCTGATTAGAAATCCTCTTCTTCAAAACAATTTTCTTCCCTCCGGTTTCAAGATAAACATTTTTCACTTTAACTACTTTCAATCTTCTTCTTCTTTTACTACATCTTCTTCGTATCGTTCACTTAGTCCTGAAGATCGTGATCGGGTTTCCATCCATCGCTGTCTTTTGCCAAACGGGCTGCATATTTTATGCAATAATTCAATCTTTCTTTTCTCTCTTTTTACAAGCTGCTTCACATCGCACCGACACAGGTTTTATGGCGACGGTGGAACAGGAAAGGGCTAGGAGTGGGAAGGAAGCGGTCGTGGTCTTGATAAGGTATAGCCCAGGCATTTGCCTGGTGTGAAAATAGAAAACCACGGGAAACCATCTTCAGGGCTGCCGACAGTGGGGTTCGAACCCACTATCTCTCGAATACCGAAATCTGGCCCCACTTATGCGACTGTAGCTATAGCGTTCGGTGTAAATCAATCAATCAATCAATCAATCAATCAATCAATCAATCAATCAATCAATCAATCAATCAATCAATCAATCAATCAATCAATCAAATCACGGATCTCCATTTAGGCTGTCGTCCAGGTGGCAGATACCCCATCAAATGTTACTTAGTCTTTTTTTTTTTCTTGAAATTCCAAACAAGTTGGACGTTTATCGAACATCTCCCGTGGTAAAAAAAATCTCCTCTTCCTATAACAAATATTTGCCCCGTTTTCCCCCTTGAATTCTAACTTTAACTTCATATTCTGATATTTACTACACTTAGAAACACCATTCAATTTTAATCGTCTACGAACGTTATTCCACGTCATCTCACCACTGACAACACCGGGTGAGTTGGCCGTGAGGTTAGGGGCGCGCAGCTGTGAGCTTGCACCCGGGAGATTGTGGGTTTGAATCCCACTGTCGACAGCCCTGAAGATGGTTTTCCGCGGTTCCCCATTTTCGCACAAGGCAAATGCTGGGGCTGTACGTAAATTAAGACCACGGCCGTTTCCTTCCCACTCCTAAGCCTTTCGCCATAAGACCTATCTGTGTTGGTGCAACGTAAAGCAAATTGTAAAATAATAATAATAATAATAATAATAATAATAATAATAATAATAATAATAATAATAATAATAATAATAATAATAATAATAATAATAAGCAAGACGTGCAGAGAGAACTGCGTACAGTACGAAGCACCTGCGATGCCTTAGACAGCCTATCCACCAACTGACAGTATTTGACAGACGCCGCATTGTGGGACTGCATGAGGCTGGTTGGTCGTATCGTGCAATGGCCTGGCATGTGGGTCATTTAGATGTCACAATGGTCCGATGATACACTCAATGTGTACAAGAGGGCACCTAATCACGTCGTGCAGGTTCGGGTCGACCAAGGAACACCACCCCGAGGGTGCGCCAAGCATTGCGGGATCCCATAACTTCGGCATCCGCCATCCGCGAACATGTACTGGAGAGTCTACAACATCCTGTGAGTTCCCGCACAGTGTCTCGACAAATCGCATCCGCCAGATTGAGGTCTTACCGCCCCATGAGTCGGTTGCCACTGACACCTATACACCAACGCCTGCACTTGGAGTGGTGCCTTGCCCGGAAGGCATGGACAGAGGACGACTGGCGTCGCATCATACTCAGTGATCAGTCCCGCTTCCCCGTAACGTTTGATAACCACCGTGTGCGGGTATGGCGGAGTCGAGGGCAGAGGGCAGATCCTACTCATATTGTGGAAAGACACACAGGCGTAATGCCTGGTGAGGAGGGCCATGCGATATGCGTGCAGTTCACCTCTAATAGTGCTTCGGCAGACTGACGGCACAGTGATTCGTCACAGACATTCTGCGTCCGTACATTCTACCCCTTACGGCACAGACGCTGGGACAGTGTTCCAACAAGATAATGCACGTCCACACACAGCACGTGTGTCTATGGACTGGCCAGAGCATGTCGAGGTCCTCCTGTGACCAGCAAGATCCCGTCCCAGTGCCAGGGACAGCTGCAACAAATGTGGACGAACTTGCCTCAGGAAAGGATCTAAAGGCTGTTTGACACCATTCCGAACTGCTGTCAAGGTGGGGGGGGGGGGGGGGGGGGGCGACGACAACACCGACACGCTACTGACCTGGAGCCAACATTCCGCCTGTAACTGCCAACGGTGTCTCTTTCATCCAATATTGTAATTAGTTCAATTAAAGCACACGGTCTTTCAGCATATGTAGTTTCATTCACTTCCAACCACTCCTTCCGGGTGCTTAACACTTTTTGTCAAGCAGTGCTTTATGAACTATGAGATAATTGTAGTTTATGAAAGGAGAGCTCTATTAGCATAGCTGCTAATCTTCAGGAAAAATTTGGCCATGTGAAAAGTAAACGTGCATTAAGTAATAAATTATTTCATGTTTATAGGTACTACACATGCTGAAATGAATATTCCCCTTCTATTTATCTAGAATTTAATCCTTTTTCAGGGGACAAAAACTGTTCTCTTTATGGTATTCTAATGAAATAACAACGCTTCAATTAAATTTACGATTTATATCATTAATATACTTTATTCCGCATTTTCCATAGCTGGAGGTTGCCTAGACTGTCAAAGCTTACAACAAAGTTTAAGGCATGAAATTACATTAGAAAAGTGGCAATAAAATAATAGAATTGCTAAAATTCAAAATGACAAGCTTAAAAATAATTCATTTAAGCAGACAAACGTACTATTAAATGCCGAAAGGCATATTAGACAATAATGAAGATAAGTAACTACATACGCATGTATGTCTTTTTTTTCTGATGTAATTTGTAAAAGGGAATAAATATTGCAAGAGTCTAGTTCAGGCGAAGGGACAGTTTTTGCTTTGATTTTTGTTCAGTAGCCACTTTTAATATATTTTAAAGTGTATCTGGAGTTTTTAATATTACCAGTTCGGTGGTTTGTAAGATATAGGCACACTAAGAAAGACGGGGAAAGTTCGTAGTCTTACTTTCTTTCTAATGTACCCAGAACAGCATGTACGTCTTCAGAGCAACACGAGGTATAAGGGGCTGATGACCGGGACATTATAAGCCCTTAAAAGGAAGGAAAAAATACTGTCCTAAGTAAATGAGAGAGATAGATCGTCTTCTGTCCGACTATCACAGGTAGGATTTCAGGGGTAGGCCTGGGAAGGTAGCGGGGGGCTGCCTGAACACGGCGATAAAGGCGTGCTCCGTTCATCTGGAGGGACGTGGTTCGATACCCCGTCAAGAGGTCGAAACTTTTAAGAAACGAGATTTCTACTTCCGGAGGTGCACATGGTCCTTAGGTTCACCCAGCCTATACCCAAAAATGAGTACCAGGTTAATTCCTGTAGGCAAAGACTGCCGGGAGTAGAGCACGAAGTGTCGAGGTTACGTATAGTGGAACCCATTACCTTCCAGCCCTCCCAGGGCCTTCACGGCCTGTAGAAGATGACTTTACTTTGGTTACTGGGAAGATAACAGCCGTTTACTGAAATAAATATAGTCCCAGCATTTTTTCGGGGTGGACATGGGGAACTATCGACTTTCGGCGGTGAGCGTGGAACCCATCATCTTCCGAATCCAAGCTTACAGCTACACGACATGTACCGTAGGCAATTCGCATCTTGACAAATAGTGGAAAAATTGTTAAGAACATTTGAGAAACACTGTTGTATCCGTTACTCCTCGTTCAGTTGAATCCACTGGATACCTTATACTGATTCTAGAAGATCATCTTTGAACACAACGGCCCCAAGCTTTTACTACGTAAACGAAGACGACATGCTCTGGACCGCAAGTACGCAAGCTGTTCAATCAAGAGCAGTACAAGTTACAAATTCTGAAATAATTAGCAAACTTACGTATCTTTGTCTAATCCCCAACCACATGAATTTTCAGCGAACATCCTAAGTGTGTAATTCCTTAGGATTTTCTACGTCCATTCTAACAAATGTTCTCAACTAACTCTGATAGTACGATTACTTTTACTAGACTGTTAAGTTTTGTTGATATTTAGCACTGTGTAAACAATCATTTATGTACATTTGATTGAGACTCTAATACTGAAGACGGCACAAACGCCCAGTCCCCGAACCAGAGGATGTTTTAAACAATTTTCCAGAGGGTCAGCTGCTCGGATGTCGGGCTTCCTACGTACATCCGCCCCTAAAGAGGCTAATGCACGGAGATTGCTGCATCGAAATGGTTAAAACCACACTAATTTCCGGTTTCCACCATAAAGTTGAAAGAGAGTCGCACCGACACACACAGGTCATATGGCGACGACGGGATAGGAAAGGCCTTTGGATGAGAAGGAAGCGATTGTGGCCTTAATTAAGGTATAACTCCAGCATCTGCGTGGTGTGAAAATGGGAAAACATGGAAAACCATATTCAGGGCTGCCGACAGTGTTGTTCGAACCAACTATCTCCCGGATGCAATCGCACAGCTGCGCGCCCCTACCGCACGGCCAACTCGCCCAGTACCAGAGGAATTAACCAATGCGAAATCTTATAATAATTTTGTCTCAAACTCTGTTCTGATGAACGTCCAAGTCACCAGTTCCATGTCCTCCCAACTTTTGACATTAGGTCCAAGGGATAATTTTCCAGAGCGCCAGCTTCTCGGATGTCGGGCTTCTTACATCCGTCCCTAAAGAGGCTAATACACGGTAGATTGCTACATCGAAATGGTTAAAACCACACTAATTTCCTGTTTTCACCATAAGGTTGAAAGAGAGAATCACCGAACCATACCAACTAGCCTGCTCCACTCTGTCAACTACGATCACTCATCCTAAAACTGTGACCCACAAAACGATTGTTCCTGTACCAGGAAACCGCGATTGCCACGACTCCCTCACGTGGATGTCACAGTCTAATCTTAATCATTTGAGAAATCTACTTCAAGTTAGTGAGCGGTAGTAAGTACGCTTCCTCAAGGGATACTGCGTCATGTATATCATTACATAGAGTGGAAATAGGGTGCAAGTCTGCAGCCGACTTGAAAATAATAATTGGTTTTACGGTCCCACAGACTACTTGTACGGTTTTTAGAGACACCGAGCTACCCCGCTGGAATTCTCTTACGTACCAGTAAACTGACCGACAGCAATATGGAGTATCTGAACACCTTCGAGTACGACCGAACTGGGTTGGTATCTAATCCGCCAACTTCAGCTCACATGGCCAACGCTCCACCGCCAGAGCTACTGAGCCCAGCTTATGATGGATAAGGACCTTTCTCGAAGTGCATGATGATCGCCCTCCTTACGTTACAAACGAAAGGAAATCGTCGTGAATAATCTATGAGGAAAAAATGAAAAAGCACTCATTAAGTTATGTAAACTAGCCAATCGAAAACATGCTTGTGTTCTCAGTGGGATAAAACTGCCCAGTACTTCGAATAGTACCCCATCTTGCTAGCATTTAAACACACTACCTTACCTAGATGAAACTCAACGAGAAAGGACGAATATTGAATTAATAAAACTACATGGGGAAAACATAATAATGCCACAGGTACACGATACCGTTTATCATTAAGTACAAACTAATTTCAATCCTAGGTTTATAAAATGCCATAACACCTCCGAACGTTTCGTAGAGGTCTTTAGAGTTGACGTACATGGGGGACTTACGGGTCCGTGAGGACGGGGCCGTACGTAGCCAGAGGAAATAACCAATGAAGTTTAAAATCTCTGATCCGGCCAGCAATCGATTCCGGAGCTCCATGCTTCAAAGGCTCGCATGCTAACTATTTAGCCATGGAGCCGGACAATCATCGCACCGAGTCAGAGATATATTATGTCGACGATCGGATAGGACGGTAGCGGCCGTGGCCTTAAAGTACAGTCCAACATTTCCCTGGTGTGAAAATGAGAAAAATGAAAACCTACAACCTGTTTTCCAGTCTTTGACCGGGTCAGAGATGTAATGAATGAATCATATAGGTTATTATTACAATGTGGTCGCCACTCCCAAGGTGATTGATTAATGACTGATAAATGCCATGAAATGATAATGGAGAGTGTTGCTGGAATTAAAGATGACAGGGAAAACCGGAGTACCCGGAGAAAAAGCTGTCCCGCCTCTGCTTTGTCCGGCATGAATCTCACATGGAGTGACCGGGATATGAACCACGGTATGCAGTGGTGAGAGGCCGACGCGCTGTCGTCTGAGCCCCGGAGGCTCTGTAAAAATGATAAACCACTGAAAATAATATTCAGGGCTACCGGTAGTGGGGTTCAAACCCCATGTCTACCGAATGCAAGCTCACAGCTACGTGATCTAAACCGTGTAACCAAATAGCTCGGTCGTAATCAGATTTAGCCTGCTGCGTAGAAAAAGGAAAGGTTGCGTTCGGGTAATTTACACGTACTGAAGTTTTAGTGCGTCGTCTCATCGTTCTTCAACATCAAAGTCAGAATGATTTTTTGGACTTATTAGCGATTGTGACTACAATGCATTTTACTTATATTATAGACTTAATTGTAACATAATCATGGTAAAGTTTCAAAACCACAGACGGGACTTAAACGTTCCCGCAGGACTCCATGAATGACAGTATATAACAGAGAAATATATCTCCACGTATCCCAATTTCGGCAAAATATACCAGTGCAAAAAAATCGGGTTATGGGTCATGTCTAGGCCAGTATTATGGTGGTGTCCCTCTCTTAGTATTGATACGTTACAAATCAAAGGTTCTAAGAACAATGAAACTGAGATCGCCTGCACGTCAGAGCATCCTCCGAGCAGCTGCGTCCTACAAGTTGCCTATGCTCAACAACCGCAGGGGATTCGGCAGCTACAACCTAGAACCCAACGCTGTATCACCCAGTGATATGAAGAAATTCGATGACAATAATGCTGTGCATTGGGTAAATCGCCAGACTCTACCACCGAGAGGAATGTATGTGGAGTAATCCAGACGGGTCGAGCTCCCATGAAAGGACGAGTGAATTTAGATATTAAAATAAACGTAACTTAGATTTAAATTGTGTGTGTAATGGTTTCTCGTAGTTTATGACCATTAGATGAGTACATACGAAACAACAACAACACCACATCATATGCCCACTGAATGAGTTACAAATAGAAATACTAGCGAGGTGTGGTATCCTAAGATTTTTTTCTCACTCTTTCAGCGTCTTAATTCTTAATCTATCCTGTAATAAACACATGATGGGAATATGACGTCTATACATAACATGCACATAAGAACACAAAATAGCATTTTTAATAGCGGAAATAAGCACCAGAGACGTTACATGATGTGGACTAATATAGTCTGGGACTGAGTTATAACAAGCCGCACAAGAAAGGAAACTACTGGCAAAACTCCACTCAAAAGTGCAACAAGCAATGTTTGGCATCTCACCGAGTGCAACAGCTTAGTGAGATATGCAGGAGAAGAAACAAACTCCAATAACGCATCACAGAAGAGCAATTCAATAGAGTGAACACCATCGTACAACAGATAAAGAGCATGTGTAAAAGCTACCATGGTACGCGACTGATATAGGTTCGAATCCTAGTGCAAAGTTTTCTGAACAGGAACGCAGTGTTTTCAGTCCTAGGTAAACAAATGAGATGACAAGATAAGATACGATAAAAAAGAGAAGAGAGGATATCAGAGCACACAAAGAAATGCAGAGAGGTACTCCAGAGCAAATGCGACAGTCACTTCACGTCATAGTTTCACGGTCATGAATCCAACGTGGTTATCTCTGCTGTAAGGACACAACGACCAGCTGATCCAACTATATTCACACAGAGATAAAACAATGAGGAGATGTCTGATTCTCATAAAATTAAGACATTTTCTATCCCGTTCAGAAATTTTTACACGAAATTTTACAATATGGGTGGCTAAGATTTGTGCGAATGAAAACAGATGGAACGATTTTGCAGCCATCTATCTCAAAATCACGTAGGTAGTATCTTGTATGCATTCATCCAAATTCGGGCTGGCTCACCTGTGCAACACAGCTTTTTGCGAGTTAACTTCTCCATAAATATTAGAACTGATTTAACAAGAAAGCAATATTCCAACGGTGAAGATTTTACTACACATCAATTCGTTTAGTTCCCATTCTAAAAATTAAAGTGATCTAACCATATCGTCTTACTGAGATCTGCCGATAATATTGTTATTTTATCTGAGTCCACGTAAGATCTGGAGAAACTCCTGAAAGGTATGGACACAGTCTTGGAGAAGAAGTTCAAGATGAAAATAATTAAATCCAAAACAACGGTAATTGAGTGCAGTGGAACGAAATCACGTGATGCAGGAAATATTACTTTAGGAAATGAAGTCTTAAGGAAGTAGAGACTACTGTTACTTGATTAGCAGAATAACTAACGGTCGCAGAAGTAAGGACATAAAATGCAGACTAGCACAAGCAAGAAATGCATTTCAAGAAAAGAAATTTGCCAACTTCGAACACAGATACAGGAATTAGGAAAAACAAGTTTTAATACTTTCGTCTGGAGTATGGCATTGTATCACGGCATATAGTTTTAATCTCTCCATCCACGTTCACATTTCCATTCAGTTGTACTTTATGTGAGCAGTTGTATCAAGCTATATTTGTCATTTCGAAAGATGTGACCGGAATAGGCTGCTTTCCTGCGTTCTGCGAGGATTAATACTTCTCATAATTTCCCGGCACGATAGAGTACCTCTTCGATGGTGACGTGGTCTACACCGTAAACTTTCTATGATACACCCACATTTCAAAGGCCAACAATCCGTTAATTGACAAAGCTTTTGGTGTCCAGCCTTCGACAGCGTAAAGCAACACTGGTAATACTTCAGGCCACGCCAGTGAGCTTCGAGTCGGACGACACGGTTGCAAGCAAGGTGTTTTAATTTCAACAAAACACTCCTTGCAGTGCTGATTCTAATTTCGACTTCTACATTAGCCATTATCCTAGGTACTTGTAATGTGATACCCTTTCAAAGCTTTTCTTCCATTCAAGGTGATAACGGCGTTGGGCATTTTCTGCTTAAGGAATAATATAGAAGGTGGTGATGGTGGTGATTACTACTTGAAGACGAAGTACGACTGGGCAATCATCCTCCATAAACACTATTTACAGGGAAAAAATGGAAGAAGTCCGACACTTCGGAAAATGAAGGTTAATTAATGGCGTGTGGCCTCCAGAGATGCCTGTTGCAGGTCTTTCGAGTTGACGCCATACATGCGACCTGCGCGGCTGTGAGGATTAGGGCCCTATTTAACATGATATATAATGCTGAAGAGGTCATAGCCATAGAAAGTTAAAATCCTCGACCGGACCGGGAATCGAACCCAGGATCCCTTGGACCAAAGGCCAGCATGCTAACCATTTAGCCATTTAGCCGGCAAAAGAAAGTGAAAAGCCGCGATGGCGTGAAAATAGAACACTCGCTAGGCCTCGAAAGCCTAATACCGTCGGGGCTGGAAAAGAACAAGAGTTTCCAAGGGCGGTCGGGTAGGAAAGATGGTGAGGAACCTGACAGCAGTGGAAGCAATGTCAGACTCAGCTAGGGGAACCGTGGTCGCCAACCCACGCTCCCACGGTGAGAGCCCCTGGTCCCCTTTCAGTTGCCTCTTACGCCAGGCAGAACAAGCCGAAAATGCTACTTTTAGTTGTTTGTGTTCAAACTCAATAAAGCACGCGTAGTTCTTTTGATTGCAGCTCTACTTGACTTAAAGATAGAGCGTATGTCACTTTTAGATAGGTTATACGATGTTCTAATCAAACGTTTGGATAACCCATGGAACCTCCAAACTTGCTCCTATCAAAAATGGTCAAGACTTCCTGGAATTACCCAATACTGGAAATTACAGAAGAAAAAGGGTTATGGAAGGCATAGATCCTTGTTATCAGTCCTGCATTCCAAAGTATCTGTACATACATATATCTACCGTTTTCCGACGTTTTTCCTTTGTTCAATTCGAGTCTGTCATGAGACACTGGAGTGAGATTACATTTGTTCGAGCACAAAACACATCTTTCTCCTGGTGGTTAATGGTCATTCTAGATGAATGTTATATCCTTTTTTTTTTTTTTTTGCTAGGGGCTTTACGTCGCACCGACACAGATAGGTCTTATGGCGACGATGGGATAGGAAAGGCTTAGGAGTTGGAAGGAAGCGGCCGTGGCCTTAATTAAGGTACAGCCCCAGCATTTGCCTGGTGTGAAAATGGGAAACCACGGAAAACCATTTTCAGGGCTGCCGATAGTGGGATTCGAACCTACTATCTCCCGGATGCAAGCTCACAGCCGCGCGCCTCTACGCGCACGGCCAACTCGCCCGGTAATGTTATATCCTGGCTGGTAGTGTAGGATCATACATTATCTCTTCTCTACTCCGGATAAATGTTGTAACTGACAAAATGAGACATTCGTTGACCATTTAGGTGAATATTTCCGTCACCGCGAGCATTTACAGGTAATATGCTCTGCTAATGTGCCTTCATTAGTAAATCCCTGGCTAAGTGTAACAGAGGACAGCGGTCTGAATAACATTTTAATCCTGTTTCCTTTGCGCATAATATGTGATAGTAAGTGATAGGTAAATGAGTGACTTCTTGAAATCAGCAAACATTGCTGCGTGGATGGGCATTTACAGGGTCACGAACCACAAGTGGTTTTCCACCTTACTGCAAACTACGTACAAGAGATGGCCTGCGTGAGGTTAGTGTTCCTACTTCCGTCAATCTTTCGTATCGTATTGAAACATTTTTCAGTTCCTAAGAACATGGAGGTAAGGTTGTTTGGGTCAGCAGTCCATAGACTGATTTGATGCAGCTCTCGATGCCACCCTATCCTGAGTTCATCTTTTCTTTTCTACGTAACTACCACATCCTACGTCTGCTATAATCTATTCGTCACATTCATGCCTTGGTCTTCCCCTACCGTTCTTACCACTTACACTTTCCTTAAGAAACCAACTGAACATTTTAACATCATGCTAACACATCGAAACGGCTAGGATCGAGAAGGTAGTGGCCGTAGCCTTAATTAAGTACAGCCCAGCATTTTCCTATTGAGAAAATGGGAAACCACGGAAATCGATCTTCAGGGCAGCCGACGATGAGATTCGAACTCACTATCCCCCGAATGCAAGCTGACAGCTACGTGACCCACTTTCTCGGTTTTATGAAATACAAGGCGAGAGAGAGGTACGGTTCTAAGATGGTATGAGGAATATTAACGAAGAAGATGGTTGTGTTGTGTCTGGTAGGGTTTTAAAACCATTCTTACTCTGCAAGGCATAGCCATCAATACAATGAGGATGTGCGTTAGGAACAGAATACGTGCACTAAAGTACTACGCAGCCCACGTTCTACACGGAGTAAAAAAAGAAAAGTTTACAATTCAAGACGTGAGTGGCGATCATGGGGTTGCATCAGAGTCTGGCGAGGTTTTGATATATTTGTGTCAATATTTATCTGTGCCGCCACCTTCCTTCACATTCTCCTCCGAGAACTATGCTGAAATTTCCCTTGCGAAGCATGAAGTTTCTTTAATATTCTCGCCATTCATGATCCCTCCTTTCCAGTAGTATCATTATTGGAAGGTTTTTAAGGAGGGGCTAACCATCCTGTTGTCCTGTCCCTTAACACAACACAATGAGCGTCACACCATAACGGAATAAATTAAGCTCCTAAATGTGTCGTGCCCTCGAAAGAAAGCCTAAGGATAGAGTTTGCCTCTTACCAAGATGTTCCGAGTTCGATCCTTTCGGCTTCGTGAGACCAACCGAGGAGCAGTGTCATACAAGAGGCAGCGGATCTGAGGATGTTGTCACGCTGACCCTTTGACATTCTAAAATTGCAGGTCATCTAGTTGGCCAGTAGTCGTCTTCTGAGGGTTCATTTACATACCGAAATAAACAATGTGACATGGCATGAATCTACTAGTCTTCAAAAATTCACCTTCTTCCGACTAGAACCGAACTCACCAACAAGGGGATAAAAACTAGCAAGCAAGCCACTCGACCAGCAATGACGATAATTTTAGTACTTACACCTGACGGGATTGGATCCTAATTATTTTCTGATTCAACGAACAACTGCTTTGAAATACAGTCAGCTGTACTGGAAGAGTCAACGCATCAAAACACACCAGATAAGCCATATGTAGGAGAACGTGCTGGTAGTCCACTGAGGAACGTCCACAGGGAAAAGATTTGCTAATTAGCTCAAAATAAACATGAAATGGCTAGCCGAATCAGTCAAAATGGAGAGTTTCTGTTTGGGGATGTAGAAACAGATATACTCGGTCCAACTTCTCCGCTACCGTACAGTAAAACATTAGAAATGCACAGTCAGTACTTCGTGAAATTAAAAAAATTATGCTATTAACTCTAGTGAAATGATACATAATTTCTTGGAAAATCTGGAGTTACGTTTTCGTTCTCCGAGTGATTCTGGAGTACTCTTAGGCATATTCACATTGCAGTATTACACTATTTTAACGATTCCAGACCCCCTGTGAGTGGGGTACGAAGACTTCACCCACGGCCTGTCGTAAGAGGCGACGAAGGGATGACTGAATTAGAACCATCTTGTAATTAGTACCATCACGCGAGGAACACCATGGGTCGCCTTAACTTGCGAGTAGTGTCAGTATGTTAGGTACATAATAGGTTTGTGATTAGTAGCAACAAAGAGTGAATTAGTATGGGTTTTAGAGTACCCGTGATTAGGACCATTGTGTGAAACACCACGGGTCTGATGATGATGATGCTTGTTGTTTAAAGGGGCCTAACATCTAGGTCATCAGCCCCTAATGGTACGAAATGAGACGAAATGAAATGACAAATTAAAGTTCAAAAACTTCCACTGACCACAATTCAAAACGCGAGGACGAAGAATGAATTTAAAACGATCAGTGGAACCGACCCACAGTGCCCCACATGCACAGAAGCTGGCACAAAACAATAGTATTACTGACCAAGGGACTGCCTCTATAGCACGATACTGAATCGATGATACTTGTAGTCAAAAGGGGTCCAAAATCCAAGTCATCGGCCCTTCATAATGGTACATTATCGCTAGGAAAGTAGAACAATGGTATTTGCCATGTTGCGGTACTAATCAAGAGTAGCGTAGACTTGCGGTATTCCACACATTATGGTACTACTCACAGGTAATGAAATTCGCACATGTATTACAGACCTAAGCTGTTTCGCACATCGCGGCGCCATTTACAGGCAACGCAAACCTGTGGTGTTCATCACATAAGGATACTAACCACAGGGACTCGTACTATCCCGTGGTGTTCCTCATATAGTGCTACTAATCACAGGTATTGTAAAAGGCGTTGAGCTCTCGTTTGCTACTAATCACAAACCTATTTGGTACCCAACATAGTGGTACTACGCGCAAGTAAAAGCGACCCAGGGTGTTCCCCGCGTGGTGGTACTAATCAACAGTAGTTCCATGGTTCTAATATAATCATCCCTTGGTCGTCCCTTTTAGTCGCCTCTTACGACAGGCAGGGGATACTGTGCGTGAATTCTTCGTCTGCATCCCCCACCCACAAGGGGGTTGTGTGTTTGGTCCACGAGAGGTATTTTATTTCCCTTAAGTCCGCCGACAAGCTGGGCAGGACTCCCCTATCCGACACCCGGGACGCGCCACGTGGGAGTATCACCTCTCTCCCTGCTACGCCAGCGTAGCAGGTTCGTAGACAACGGGTCTGGGCGTTGCATTTGATTAGTACCACTATATGAGCGACACGTAGGTCTGCGTTGCCTGTGATTAGTACCTACCATGTGAGGAACACCACGGGATAGTACGAGTCCCTGTGATTAGTACACGTATGCGAGGAACACCATAGGTCTGCGTTACCTGTGAGTATTACATGACCTGTGAGTAGTACAGCAATGTGAGGAACACCGTAAGTCTACGTAACTTAAGATTAGTACCGCTACATGAGAAATATCATGGTTCTACTTTACTAGCGGTAAGTACCATTATGAGGGCCGTTGACCTGGATTTTGGACCCCTTTAGACAACAAGCATCATCGATGCTTTGGAAGCAGCCCCTTGGTCAGTAATACTATTGTTTTAAGATAGTTTCTGGGAAGGTGGGGCATTACAGGTCGAATCCACTGATTGTTCGAAGTTCATAATCGTTGTTTATCGTCCCTTTTTTGAATTCTAGTTACTGGATTAATTTTGGAATTATTTTTAACTTTCAATATTGTGACCTGGATCCGTTGATTATTTTAAATTCATATTCATCCATTGATTCATCATCACGTTTTGAATTCTGGTCAGTGGACTTTTAAATTGTCATTACAGTTCGTCTCATTTCGTACCATTAGGCCCCTTTAAACAACAAGCATCATCATCATAATGATTCAAGTTCAAAATTCGGGTCTGCTTGACCGAGGCAGTGCAGTTGCGGCTTGAAATACTAGGCTCGATTTCCGTCCGGAAGTGGAGATATTACGAAATGAGGCTTCAACTTCTGAAGTGGCCCATGGCATACGACCTTGAACGAGCTCGGACAAGGTCGATTGATCATAAAACTAATCTACTCAATTTCATGCAGTACCGAGGATACGGATAGTGGAAGCATTTGTGTTCCACTCCTCTAGGGGCTTTTATGGCATAGTTTGCTTTGCAGTGCACAATTAATAATTTTCGGAAAAGAAATGGTAATTAAACAGTTGTGGTTCAAATCTAGAGTTAATTTTGAAGTACATTTAATATATTATGTTACCAGTATTGTTGAAATCTACTCAATTTCAGCCAAAATCGGTGTAGTAAGCCAGTGGCGTTAGACTAGTAATGTAGTGGTCCCATACTTCGTCCCCTTAGCACATTTGGATTTGTAGAAATTCAGGAATATTATGGACAAGGCTAGAAATTGGCATATATATTACTGAATACATTCTCCAATTACGGGCAAGTTACAATGAAACTTTTATGGCGTAAGGTAGTCAATATTTGCCATATACATAAACGCTACAAAAACTAAACTACCACAAGTGTGCTCGTAATTTCGTCCCCCATAACATTTATTAAAAGTACAATTAATGTTTATATGTTTATCCTTTCTAACCTTACCAAACCACTTTCCCTTATAATGAATTACTTGAAGGTAATTTATGCAAAATGTTTTCTTAGTATTCCTTTGAACATACTCTTTCTGCGTTGTTCGTGGGATGCCAAACGCTCTACTTGCACGTTTGTAACCCATTATCCTGTCCCTCACTGCATTTTTCATAGCCTCCTTATCCCACTGCTTGGGATTTCCTATCTAAAAATAATAACAAACTTCATAAATAAATAAATAAATAAATAAATAAATAAATAAATAAATAAATAAATAAATAAATAAATAAATAAAATGAAGGGGGACGAAATTACGAATATTCCCTGATTTATTATAATGGCCGCTATTATAACTCACGCTAACCATCTCTGTAGCGATTACACGCCAGGAATTACACCACACGACCGAAATGCAGTCCTGTATTTCATACACATATCAGTGCTGACTCTAGGGATAACAGGCCTAGGAATGGGAAGGAAGCGGCCTTAATTAAGGTACAGCCCCAGCATTTGCCTGGTGTGAAAATGGGAAACCACGGAAAACCATCTTCAGGGCTGCCGACAGTGGGGTTCGAACCCACTATCTCCGGAATGCGAGCTCACAGCTGCTCTCTCCTAACCGCAAGGCCAAATCACCCGGTAAGAGACTCTTAACACTAATTCAGCTCAGCATGAAAAATGAATCCTCGTTGTACACGGAAACTAAACGAAGTGCAACCAATTCTCACAACAAGACAACAGGATGAAGCTACGCGTGTGCGCGCGGCTAAACATTAGATACCAACCGTGCAAACTGGAAAATCCTAGGTGGACGAAATTAGGTGCGGGGACGGAATTTGCCCCTCTCCCCCTACCTTAGTAAAGACGCCCCTGAATTGAAATATTATATACAAGCATTCCATTTTTCCGAAAAGACAACGTAAGTCGGATGTATTAGCAAGGGTATTCTATAGCTTCATACTTATATCCTTACTTTAAGATTGTTGGTTAACTGTCCTATGGAGTAATATCAACGGATATACCACAATACCGTTAAACAAAAAATGGGATGATAATTATATATATTTTAGATATATATTAGATATATTTTTCGAATATTTATTGACATGGTTTACCATGTAGAACCATCATTAGCGTTGTACCGGGCGCTACACCTCCGCTCCGCTAATTCAAACATTGCGCCAGTTGAAACTCCTCTACTGGAGGAAGCCTGAACTTTAACTACAGTGTTAATTCCCTAGTTTCTCAGAAGATGTCCCTACTTGTAAATTTTGAAGTGTTCTGAACGGTGTCGTTTTCGATGTATTTTTGTTTTGCCTGTAGTAAGAAGTGTGAACATTCTCTTCTAGATGGCACTACTGAAGGACTACAATTATGCACCCTAGTGCGAAGTGAAAGAACTGTGTTTTTGGAGAAATTTTGTGTTCATAAGTTTGTTCTTTGTTAAATTTCTTTCAGTCATTGTTTAGGTTGGCTGTATAACCCTTCACTTTCCGCCAGTTTTGAATTCGACCAATGAGTAATTTTTGTAATTAATTTTCCACCAATCCCGGTTTTCTTCTTCACATCTGACATGTAATCTTTTGGTCGTTCAATAAAAGGCTTGTGGGCGGGTGTTCTCATTCCTGAAAGGTCTCGAATGTTCCGCGAGGGTATATAAACTGCTGATTTTCGGGTCTCTGCGCCACTTCAGTAACATCTATCAGTGTGTAAATTATGTAGCAGGGGGCGGGAAGCGCCTCTTTCTTCGGGCAGCAGTTCAACCACCAGGTAATGGGCGCCTTATAACTTCTTTCTTGCTAGCTCAGCAGTTTAACCCTCGGGGCGGGTTCGAAACTTTTATCATGTAACTGTCCTTTAAAATGTAAAAGACTCTTGGTATAAATTCTATCTCTTTAAACTACAAATTGGGATAGAGAGTGCCTACCCTCTCGAGCTCCCTTTCATATTGTTCTTGAGGTGACTACGTTTTCTCAACCATTTTTCTTCGTTTCGAAATGTAATAAGTTTTCCTATCGTGTCACCTCTTTAGTATGGGATTAGCCCTTGCATATGCGGCCTAGTGCCAAATAGGTTTTAAATGAAATGTATTAGGAGTGCAGTTTCGCCTCCTCTCAAGTTGGTATTTGTGGAGGCCATGTAATTGTCCTGTTTCTTCACTGAATAGGCCTCAGTAGGTTGGGTATTTTTACCCCTGTGTTATTGTAATTGGAGGACAGCTTAAAGGTGGAGTTCGGTGTGGCCTTTGATAGGCTTGAATTTTGAGAGCGGGTTTGCTCTTTCTTAAAAGTTGATTTTGTGTGCCTCGAGGAGGCTTTATTAGGTAATTGGGAGCAAGTGCTCCTGGGCATGATTGGGGTTTTCTGCCCCTTTGTCGAATCTTGTATTTGGGTAAAGTTGGGCTTACTGCTCAAGAATTGTGTGTCTGGCTCTCGGAGCCCAAATCCTGTAACACTGTAATTGAACATTCTCGATTTGTTGTTAGGCTACTGTGTACCTGTTATATTTGTTATTTCTTGATCTTGAAAAGAAAAATATAACCTTGTTAAATTTTAAAATTTAACTTTAATTTCGTAGATTGAGTCCTATTCATCCCAGCACCTTCTTTCACCTCTAACTACCACGGATAACTCCGTAACAAGCGTAAAGCATATATTTTTTTGTTCAATAAACGAAATGTGATATGTTGCTTGCAGGTAAAATGGAAAGTGTGCCCTTGTTACTAAATCGGCAGAAATTCAAACCAATCTGTTCGTGTTTTGAAAATGGAATGGTCCACTGTTTATCGTCAACACAAATAGTTTTCCGATGTTCATGCCTATCGAAGGCCCATTTCAAGCCAGCAGTTTTACTCTGGGCAATTTATTCCTCTGATTATATACTGCTCATTAGAAAGGACAAGCACAAATGCCAATTCCAATAAGTAGTGCCAGGAATGACTGCACATATTAGAATCAAACGAGTATTAAATATCCTCTTGACCGCATACAGCTTTACTATGAAGTTTGCATAGATATTTGAGGTACGATCTCTTATAAACCCTACTGGCTCTAGGGACACCTCTGAACACTGAAAAACTGTATATTTCAATACTTTATTCCTCAGCTCATAGGTCATAAAGAAATTAATCTAATTCACTGAAACACTATCTTCTGTTACATATAGACAGTCTTTCATTCCCCTTACACGTAGTTAAATGAATAGTTTCTTGCCGTGTTCAAAATCGCAACTATTCGCATGTCACAGCTGAGATTTTCCGGCAGTAACTAGACTACATTTTAAGAAATTCAAATTCTGCTTTTTCACGTTGAAGCTTGAAATTAGATGGAAAGAAATGACCATTTTAACATTAATGCCATAGGGCCTTTCTTAAAGATAAACTCAAACTATTTATTCCTGCTGTACTGCCTGATAGTAAACTTATTAGTCGAGCACGCACAAATATGGCATTAAAAGATGATTGAGATATGACACAACAAGAGAGAGTGATCACCGGATCCCTTAGAGTACAAAATTTACATGTATCCAACACGACAAAACTAAATGTACACTTCAGAGCCAGTTCTCAAGTCAAGTACCATAAAAAGGGACATTGGAAATCACGTAAAGCAACGTACAACCTTACAGCCCGGAATCGCTGCACTCCTCCGGCAGCCTGTCTTCTTTCCTCCGTCCATCCTCTGGTCTACTTCACTTCTTCACGGAAGCCCTTGAATTTATTGATCTGTAATATGTATCGTGCTCGATCTAAGATGTCCTTCTGCCCGTGACCAACCATACCGAAGTTCTTTATGGCTTCCTGAAACCACCTAGGCCTACCAAAAACTTTACATCTAGTGTCCAGTATCTTGAAGATCTGCTTTTGATGATGATGATAATGATTCTTGTTGTTTAAAGGGGCCTAACATCTAGGTCATCGGACCCTAATGATATGAAATGAGACGAAATGGTATGACAATTTAAAAATCCATAACCCTCCATTGACCAGATTCGAAAACGTGAGGACAAGGAATGAATGAATGAATGAATGAATGGATATGAAGTTAAAACAATCAGTGGATCCGACCCGCAATGCCGCACATTCCCAGAAATTAGCGGTAAATAATAGGATTACTGACCAAGGGAATGCTACTAAAGCACAATACTAAATCGATGATGCTTGTAGTCGAAACGGGTCCAACATCCAATTCATCGGCCCCTGATAATGGTACTTATCGCTAGGAAAATAGAACCATGCTATTTGTCATACTGCGGTACTAATCAAAAGTAGCGTAGACTCGCGGTATTCCACACATTATGGTACTATTCACAGGCAATAAAATTCGCACATGTAACACAGACTTATGGTGTTTCGCACACTGCGGCGCTATTTACAGGCAACGCAAACCTATGGCGTTCCTCACATAAGTGGACCAACCACAGAGACCCGCACTATCCTGTGGTGTTCCTCACATAGTGGGTACTAACCACAGGCAACGCAAAACCATGGCGTCGCTCATCCCATGGTGTTGCTCATAGAGGGGTACGAATCACAGGTACTGTAAAATGCATCCTGAGCCATACACTATCGCTACTAATCACAAACCTATTTTGTACCTAACATGGAGGTACTAATCACAAGTAGTTTCATGGTTGTAATAAAATCATCCCTTGGTTACCCCTTTTAGTCGCCTCCTACGACAGCCAGGGGATACCGTGGGTGTATTCTTCGTCTTCGTTCCCCACCCACAGGAGGTGATCTGGTTTTTGTCAGCCGCTTTTCATCCATTCTGTACAGTTGTCTATAGAAAGTCAGTCTTCGTTTTCTTATTGACTCCGACAGTCGTTCGTTTACCTGATACAGCTCTGACATCGACGTAAAATCTGGGTCCCGTCGATTTATGTTGAATTATCTAGCGGTCAAATAACATCATCACTTACAAGAGCATTCTTGAAAAATAATTTCATATTGTTGTAGTTCCGTGTAAGGGGGCACGGTCACGGAAAATCCCAGAGTAAAAGTAAGAAAGGGTCTGATAAAAGTGAAAGAAAATTGCAAAGGTTATTATTGTTACCCGTTTCTGGCATTGTTTTCACCTCTTGGAAAAGCTGTGTTCATCTCTGATATGCCACTGCATCTTTAATCTCTTTCCACAGTTGTGCAGCCGACGTCAGTGGCGCAAACAGTCAGTCATTTTCTTTTATCCGATATGATAAGCGGGTTGTATCCCGAATGAGGACGGTGACATTGAACTGTCCCAAAGTCGTAGGCCTCACGTGCATCAGAGAAATGGTGCGAAGCACAATTCTGACATCGCAGTGTCTTAAGATGTACATTAATATCAAGGATGTGAAAAAACAAATTTTTAATTAGGGACAGAGGAAACTACGTAAAGCAACATACAACCTTACAGCCCGGAATCGCTGTATTCTTTCTCCGGCAGTCTGACTTCTTTCCTCCGTCCATCCTCTGTTCTGCTTCACTTCTTCACGGAAGCCCTTGAATTTGTTGATCTGTAATATGTACCGTGCTCAATCTAAGATGCCCTCCTGCCTGAGACCAACCCTACCGAAGTCCTTTCTGCCCTCCTGAAACCACCTAAGCCTGCCAGAAACGTTAGATCTACTGTCCAGTATTTTAAAGATCTGCTTTTTGTCAGCCGCTTTTCATCCATTCTGTATAGTTGTCTATAGAACTTGAGTCTTCGTTTCCTTACCGACTCCGTCAGTCGTTTGTTTACCTGGTACAGCTCCTCGCTTCCTACTGTATACTGTTCAGCTACCATCTTCAAACCCATTATCTTGCGAAGGATCTTTCTCTCAAATTTCTCGGCTTCTTTAAGCCCAGTTTTTCCGCTTATTCGAAAGCATTCACTTTCATACAGACACTCCGTTTTACGTATGGTGTTGTAATGTCTGAACTTAGCTTGTGCTGTGATACCCTTTTGCTTGTATAGGTCGCTTTTTCTACGGAAAGCAGTGGCTATCTTCTCTCGCCTGCTGTCGGTGGCTTTCCTTCGACCAGTTTTCATCTGCACAATCTCGCCGAAATACCTGAAGTTGTAGACTCCTTCAATCCTTCCATACTCTGCTCTTATGTGATGTCTGTTATAAACATAGTTTTGAAAAAGGTAATCTGAAGACCAACTCTTCAGCTAGATCCTGTCTGCATTTCTAGATAAGATGGCCAGGCCAATGGTGAAAGTAAAATATGTGACCTTGACAATATTCTTTGCTCGTGTATGTAATTGCTTCAGTAAAGCTTTCCTGGGAAGTTGCCTTCACCATTCCCGGATACTCTTTTCCAATATTCGTCGCCTGCCATGAGAGAAATAGGAATGAGGCTCGATTTTGGATCTATGTACTCCTTCCTCGTCACGAGCTCATCCCTTACTGGACGCCAAATCAGCATGATCTTCATCCCCTCACTAGACCACTTCATAAAGGATAAAGGAATTGCTGCTACACATGAGTAGCTTTCTTAACAAGTTAGCAGAACCCTGCACAGAGGTAACTGGTGATGAAAACGCTAGACATGTATGTCGCTGTAAACGCAGCTAAGGATAAATTTGCTTGGCGGCTATGTACAAGAATAGAGTCTGAATTTTACTTCAATTGAATCCGACATTGCTTTCTTCCCTGCGGCTGACATTTGACAATACACTTTTATCCTTTCTCTTAGTCAACTCTTGGTCTTGTGATAGTACATATATCACACCCCCGAATTATATGTAGAAGTTAGAGATATTATTGTCAGCATTCGATTTATTATTATTATTATTATTATTATTATTATTATTATTATTATTATTATTATTTCATTTATATATTTTGCCATTTATATTGGTAAGCTGGAAGATATCCACATATGTAGGTATGAGTAATTTGTTTTGCACGAGTGGGAAAAGATTGCTTTAATAACTCTGGTAATTTGAATGAGTCATATGGCTGCCCCAGTGCTTGTTGTGATGTACTTGTGTCGGGAAATTCATGAGTCATGTATATATCCCAGCCTGATGAGATGAGCTTGTTGTTGTACCAGGGAAGTTTGGTGATTCATGTAAAACTCCCCAGAGTTTGTTATTGACTTGGGAGAAAGAAGAGGTTTACTCATGATTGGCTGGCAAGCACCAATCCAGACGTATCATCTGAGAGGAGGGGGATGTTGATGTCTATAAAGGTTGATCATACGGCGGCAACCAAAGACATTGTAAGAGACATTGTAAGGGACATTGTAAAGGTGATTGTAAAGGAACGAGAAGGAAGATAACTACAACTACAACTGAGGCACTGTACTGGAAGGAAGTGGTGCTGATACACGGTACTGGAGTGACACGGCAGCAATGGACTGGACTTCAAACGTTCGTGGAGCGTAGTCTAGTTATGTTCGTGGAAAGTGGCTGATTGTGGAGAGTGCTTGCGCATTAAGTATTGTAGCACTTGTGGCGGCCTAGCATTATATACTGGTGAAAGCTATCTCAGACTTTCCATAAATTTATGTTGAGGATCGACAGACGTGTGTATATATCTTTACAACAAGTGTTAAAATATGTGAACACAGTAGTACAAGGTACAGTATCTGTATGATGTGATAACTGCCGATTATGAGAATCGGTAAGTCGAATTGATATAGAGACAGTGAAGGGTATTTATCTTCATACATGTACATTGTTCATCGGACCATCTACAAATGGTAGCTTAGTTCTCGCTTTCGTTTTCCCACTGTTTTCATTATTATTATTGTTGTTGTTGTAAATATGGAGTCTTCCAGCAATATTTTATGTGTGTATTATATGTATAATGTTGTATGTTGATGAGGTGCTCATGCACGGAATTTGTTCAGAATATAGTTAGCTATTTTAGAATCAGTGTTATTGATGAACCTAGGTGCAGTTCCTACCTAATTAGTCGTTTTCAGGAGGTTAGATAAGGCCTGCAGCAGATGTACCAGTACGCAGCATTATGTACACGCCCTGGGATATAAAGTTTATCATGCTCTTATTTAAATTAGAGGGATCCATTATGGTGAACTCTGGCGCCCATACTACGGACATTTCGGTTAATTATGTTTATTAATTTTATCAAGTTTTTGAGTAAATTTATTTATATATTTTTATTCATGACTTTATTTATTATTATCATCAATAAAGTTACAGTCTCTTAAGACTACAATGTTATTAGTAACGACGTGCACAATATACTCGTAAATAACATTTGGTAAAATTCGTAACAATACTTAATATTTTGTAAAGTCAATATATTATTTGACTGCTGTGAGGGCAAGATACTTTCGTAAATAGCAGGTCTACGGCTGGTCGCTATTTACCTGGAACGCGTGAACCTTTAATGCAGTGGGACGTAACAGCCGAGTGGCATCGTCATGGCTTCTCACCAAGGCGGTCGCGGTTCGAGTCCTCGCCAATGGATGGGGGATTTTTGAAACGAAAATAGCACACCGAAGTGATTCGCATTTCCATATAAAACTAGACGATCGGTGGCTATGATCATGATATCAAGTCACGTGAAACTACAAGCTTGCCTGAATTCATTTAATTAATGGCGAGTGGCCTCAGGAGAGGCCTGGTGCATGTCATTCGCGTTAAAACATGTAGTTTGTCCACTCTCCCCTCTGTTATAAATCTGTTCTCTTCCACCAAAAACTCGTGTGCATTCCTAAGTGATTCCACGGGCGACCTGCGCATCTGTGAGAATAATATTTGTTGTTGACACGGCACGTACACACCCTGTCTATGAGCCAGAGGAATTAACCAATAAAGGTTCCGACTGGAAATCAAACCCGAGACCCCTTGAACCAAAGGCCAGCATGCTACCTGTTTAGTTACTTAGCTATGCAGCTTGAATTCAATCAGTTTAAAGATCGTCCAATAGAAGCTACCGTGGCAAGCAAAGAAAGCAAGAAAGTGGGTGATTTAGCTCACTGCCTTTCCTTTACATCCTAATAGTGTTTATTGGTGAGCAGTCCACTATGTTCATATATGGAAGTGCAGAAATAAAATTAGAGTAAACGCTAGGTTAAACCGAAACCGTGCTCATTTTTTCATCACTTCCAGGACAGCACACACGTGATATAATCCAATATCGATTAAGTACAGAAGATGGCAGAACTTTGACGCACGTTCAATACAATATAACACTAAAGCTGGCGACCAACAGGTCTGCCCGGAGAAGTACATGGAACTCTACTTTCTCTACAGGAAGTCTATATCCACGGCTCTCTTCAGTTCAAACAAACAAAGATCGGCCACATCGTTGAATCAACTGCAGACACCTGCTCCTTGGGCACAAACTAGGTCAGACTAACACCACAAATATTTCTAACGAATGAATTCCTATCCTCCATTATCCTAACTCAACTGCGATAGTTAATTCGCCAATTAGACACGCTCATAGAGCACTCTAAAAGGACTGAAGGTTCGCCTTTTCGAAACACGGACATATCAGTCCGCCTGGTGGTCTTCATGAGTTAAGGCGTCAAGTCTATACGGTCTGAGACCGCGGTTAGCTGGTTCGAGTCCCGTTGGCACAAAAAAATCACAATCAGAATACTGGTCCGGCAGGGTTAGGAAGGATGGTGGTATAGAATTTCTAGTAACTAGATTCCGTGCGTAAAGCCTGGATCCAATGTCAAACTTCTCTGCACTGTTCAATATTGAGTGAAGGCATATGACGTTGTTGATAGGGATTCGTCCGTCGGATCGGGACGTTAAGCATTGTACAGACCCCTTGTGTTATTCGATAGGAGCAGACGTATGTGTCTAAACGGGGTTTCATTCTATCCTTCTATGTCATAATAATAATAATAATAATAATAATAATAATAATAATAATAACCCACTAACTACTTTTACGGTTTTCGGAGACGCCGAGGTGCCGGAATTTAGTCCCTCAGGAGTTCTTTTACGTGCCAGTAAATCTACCGACACGGGGCTGACGTATTTGAACACCTTTAAATACCACCGGACTGAGCCAGGATCGAACCTGCCAAGTTGGGGTCAGAAGGCCAGCGCCTGAACCGTCTGAGCCACTCAGCCCGGGACATCCCATATCCTGACGCGCAGGTCTCCCAAGGGATTCAAATAGAAAGACCTGCACCAGGCGAACCGAACATGTCCTCGGACACTCCTGGTACTAAAGTCATACGATAAATAAATAAATAAATAAATAAATAAATAAATAAATAAATAAATAAACCTACCTTTGAACTCAACATCCTCATGATTTAAGTACCAGGTCCTTCAACAACTACTATATATATTATTTTTTTTGTACAAGTTGCTTTACGTCGCATCGACAAAGATAGATCTAATGGCGATAATGGGACAGAAAAGGGCTAGGAGTGGGAAAGAAGCGGCGGCGGCGGCCTTAATCAAGGTACAGCCCAACATTTAAATGGTGTGAAAATCGGAAACCACGGAAAACCATTTTCAGGGCTGCCGATAGTGAGGTTCGAACCCACTATCTCTCGAACGCAAGCTCACAACTGCGCGCCCCTAACCGCGCAAATTCACCATGTCAGAGGACATATAAAATGGAATTCCACAAAAAGCTATGTATTTCAAACAGACTGCACTCCACCTTACATGAATTTTTTTGTATTTACAGGTCAAGTGGCGACGATTAGTCACTTCTTCAAAACTCTAACAAGTTAACGATTCGGAGAGAGAGTGTGTGTACAGAGGGACGTTTGGGAAATCTAGAGATGGTAATTTGACCGGACGAATATTCTTTTTATAATGTTCTTTGTTTCGGTTATCACTGTCAGCAAGTGGACGCTTAAAACCATAGCTTCAATCCAATAACTTTATCGGTCAGGGGCACGCGGCTGTGAGCTTGCATGCGGGAGATAGTGGGTTCGAATCCCACTGTCGGCAGCCCTGAAGATGGTTTTCCGTGGTTTCCCATTTTCATACCAGGCAAATGCTGAGGATGTAGCTTAAATAAGGCCACGACCGCTTCCTTCCAATTCCTAGGCCTTTCCTATCCCATTGTCGCCATAAGATCTATCTGTGTCGGTGCGACGTAAAGCAAAAAAAAAACTTCTCACAGAATCTCAGAATATTAATAAATAATGGCGTGCGACCTCCGAATGGCCTGGGTGCAGGTCTTTTGAGTTGACACCGTATAGGCGACCTGCGCATCTATGATGTCAGGATGGGGCCCTACCCATGATTCTAATGATGAAGACGTCACACACACACAGCCTCGCGCCATCGAAATTAAGCTATTAAGGTTAAAATCCCTGACCCGACCGGGAATAGAACCCGGGACTCCTTGGACTGAAGGCCAACACGCTAAAAGTTTAGCCATGGAGCCGGTCAGTATAAGATCAAGGAGATCGCATTTAAACGTTTACAGTGGTTGTTTCCACGTTCACCTGCCAAAGACTACGAAAATGGAGGGATTAAGTACTTCAAGATCCTCAAACATGACCCGCAAATAAAATGAATTACACACACTAGAAAATACATTACAATTTTAATTAATTTTATTTGTATCTTTAAGGAGTATTGACAATCAAATCATGCAGGCCACGAGACTCAATTGAGTTATTATGATTCCTACTTTAAGCTACAAAACTAAAGTTCATCTACCTCACGTAATATTGCTGTAGGAAGAGGAGAGGAGGTTCGACCTTTCAAGAAAGGGAAGAGCCATCACAGGCTGGAAATAGAAAGAAATCGTAGTAGCCGCAAACCTCGTGATCAGAATGAAACTCTCGGGTTTTTTTCAGGTTGCTTTACGTCGCACCGACACAGATATGACGAAGGAAAGGGAAGGGCTAGGAGTGGGAAGGGAGCGGCCGTGGCCTGGTGTGAACATTGGAAACCACGGAAAACCGTCTTCAGCACTTCCCGGCAGTGAGGTTCGAATCCACTATCTCCCGAATACTGGATATCTGCTGCACTTAAGCGGCTGCATACTATAACATGGTGTATTTGAATCCTCAATAAAACCAAACTGCGTTTAGGAAAAAAAGTGTTGCTTGTATATTGAACTCCCTTCGTAACTTTAGTAAATATAGTAAAATTGAAATGGCGTATGGCTTTTAGTGCCGGGAGTGTCCGAGGACATGTTCCGTTCGCCAGGTACAGGTCTTTTGATTTTACGCCCGTAGGCGACCTGCGGGTCGTGATGAGGATGAAATGATAATGAAGATGACACACACAACCAACCCTCGTGTCAGCGGAATTAATCAATTATGGTTAAAATTCCCGACCCTGCGGGAATCGAAACCGAGACCCCTGCGACCAAAGGCCAGCACGCTAACCATTTAGCCATGGAGTCGGACAGTAGCCTAAGTATAGTGAGTAATCATGAATTTGGAGATATGTGAGATGCTATACTACCTGTCTAATGTCGTTTTAACTCTTAACACGTTTTCGGCGACGATGGAATAGGAAAGGGCTAGGACTAGGAAGGAAGCGACAGTGGCCGTAATTACGGTACATTCCCAGCATTGGCTATTGTAAAACGGAAAATCATCTTCAGGGCTCAATGGTAAGGTTCGAATCCACCATCTCCCGAATGCAAGCTTAGAGCTATAAGGTCCATACCGACCACCCAAATAGCTCGGATAGAGCAGTAGTAGTTTTCGGTGGCGTCCCCATATGAGAACACAATTCTGTGCTTCCTGACTCTGTCTTAATCTTCCTACTTTCGCAGTTTTGTATGCCGGAGGTCAATTTGTAGTTCAAAAGCAAACTATCAACTAACAATTTCCATACATTTCACTGAGACAGCCTTATGCACAACCGTCAATATTTCATATACACAGTTGAAAAGTTGAAGACTTGCGTTACATTTACAAGAAAATAAAACAACCTACATTAATTTATCAAGTATTCAATAAATAATTAAAAAGTAAACCCGTGTCCTCATGCCGAGGTGGTGCAGCTCTTTTTCAGGCATACCTTCAATGGAGGTGAGCTGCATGTACTATTTTAGCCACATACCAACCCTCCTGTCACTCTTACATCTTTGGCAGTACCGGAAATCGAACCCCAGCCACCAAGGATGGCAGCTAATTGTACTAACCGTTACGGTACGAAGGCGGAAATAAATAGATGATATGTGTTAAAGGATGTCGCATATCTCCAAATTCATGATTACTCACTATATTTACTAAAGTTACGAAGGGAGTTCAATATACCATGCAACACTTTTTCCTAAAAGCAGGTTGGTTTTATTGAGGATTCAAGTACATCATGTTATATCCTAATCCTTTTGCTACAATACCCTATTCTTCAACATAATCTCCGTTCAATGCTACGGCCTTACGCCACCGTAATGTGAGGGCCTGTATGCCTGCATGGTACCATTCGACTGGTCAATGTCGGAGCCAACATCGCGTCGTGCTGCATCGATAACTTCCCATCGTCCACGGAGTGCATCTTTCATTGGGCCAAACAGATGGAAGTCAGAAGGCGCGAGATCCGGGCTGTAGGGTGGATGAGGAAGAATAGTCCAGATCAGAAAGGTTTGTTCAACCTGCATGTGATGATGAAACACGTCTCACCCAACGACTCACCGTGCTTTTGTCCACTGCCACGACTCCGAAGACATTCAGCAAGCGCCTATGAATATCTGTGATGCCCTGGTTTTCCGCCAAAAGAAACTTAACTGCTCTCTGTAGGTACACACCTCCATTACAGACGCCATTCTGAAGGCTAGTTATAGCCTGTCACGTACCGGAAATTAATGAAACTCTACGAGACAAAGCGGCAATATTCAAAGATGTCCCAAACAAAATTCCAATTTTCTAAAAACGAAACTGGCCGAGAAATAAAATGTGTTGCATTACAGCATTATATATTGAACGCCCCTAGTATAACGTGTCGGTTTACGGGGTTCCAAATAGCTCCACATTTTCTTGTGCATAATGAAATAGCGTATGGCTTTTAGTGCCGGGAGTGTCCGAGGACATGTTCGGCTCGCCAGATGCAGGTCTTTTCACTTGACTCCCGTAGGCGACCTGCGCGTCGTGATGAGGATGAAATGATGATGAAGACGACACATACACCCAGTCCCCGTGACAGCGAAATTAACCAATTATGGTTAAAATACGCGACCCTGCCGGGAATCGAACTCGAGATCCCTGTGACTAGGGGCCAGCACGCTAACCATTTAGCCACGGAGCCGGACTTCTTGTGCATAATTATTTCGACTCAGTCCTTGAAGGGTTAAAAGTCAAGAGAGAATTACATATGAACATTAGTAACGATCTGGAAAGCAACAGCACTGTAAATCGTATCCGTGCTGAGAGAGTTTGTTTCGACTTGCATATCGTGTCGCACGCGAATCACTTTCCATGCAGCAGAGACACTTCTTTACCAGAACGCTACTCGCTATCACGAACAGCGTCCTAAAATATAACCCGCTAGCAAAGGTCAAACACAAACTCAAACTTTTCACTTATTCATATGGAACGCGCCAGGCAGAAGTGTCCCATTTACAGCCAATCAATATTACTGTCACCCAAGTTATATAACATATGGATGGCTCTGACAAAGTGAGTCTCTGGCTGATAGTGAGACGTCAGAGCTGGACTGTTGTTAGAGAACTACATGAAACAAAGATAATGGCCAAGAAACTAAATAAAAAACGAGATATCGCATGACACACAGACAAGCAAATACCTTTCGAGCAAATGCCAAAAGGGTAACCCAGCATATCATGTTAAATTTCTTTTTATGCTCTCAGCAGCGGAACCGAGAACTGAGTAAATAGATTCGAACTCCGAAATAAGCATATACAGTGAGTATCGAAATCGAACAGAGATGATGATAAAATGTAATAATAATAATAATAATAATAATAATAATAATAATAATAAAACAAACCCCATGGCACTACAGCCCTTGAAGGGCCTTGGCCTACCAAGTGACCGCTGCTCAGCCCGAAGGCCTGCAGATTACGAGGTGTCGTGTGGTCAGCACGACGAATCCTCTCGGCCGTTATTCATGGATTTCTAGACCGGGGCCGCTATCTCACCGCCAGGTAGGTCCTCAATTCTAATCACGTAGGCTGAGTGGACCTCGAACCAGCCCTCAGGTCCAGGTAAAAATCCCTGACCTGGCCGGGAATCGAACCCGGGGCCTCCGGGTAAGAGGCAGGCACACTACCCCTACACCACGGGGCCGGCAATAATAATAATAATAATAATAATAATAATAATAATAATAATAATAATAATAATAATAATAATAATAATAATAATAATAATAATAATAATATAGCTTGCCTGCTGTCATTTCTTGATGGATGCAGTACTTTTGCATCCATCACTTGGCTCAGGCCAGAGTAAAGTGTACCTTCCACCGAAGTCCCAGTCTCATCCATGGCTGTGACTACATGAAAGCTGCTGGGGTATGGGTGGTGCTGAGTAATGACATTCGGAGCACGACTAGTGCATCTGAGTGTTATGAAAGGTGCTGCTCATAGGGTTAGTCGTGCTGCAATAGCACTTTCTGGCCCAGTGGGGAAAGCAATGGCAAACTACCTCACTCCTCATCTTGCCTAGTACGCCTCATTTTGGTGCCCCCATTGGTTTTTGCGGTTTCCTTATAACCGCATAACTATTGGTGGTGCTATTTGAGGATCCAACCAGTCTCTGGGCTGATGACCTAACAGACAGAATAATATAGCTTCGGCTAACTTATGCAAGCATTTCAATCGGACACCATTTATGCTGCCCGCCCGTCAATTTCGACATACTGCTTTACTCTACCAGATGATAGAGTAAATAATAATAAATTAATTATTATTATTATTATTATGTCAATGGCTTTACGTCCCACTAACTACTTTTACGGTCTACGGAGACGCCGTCTCGCAGGAGTTCTTTTACGTGCCAGTAAATCTACCGATACGAGGCTGCCGTATTTGAACACCTTCAAATACCACCGGACTGAGCCAGGATCGAACCTGCCAAGTTGCGGTCAAATGACCAGCGCCTCAACCGTCCGAGCCACTCAGCCACTAAACCCGGAAGCAGAGTAAATTGTTTCTCCCTTGAGCGACTATGACTGAGTGTCGGGTGAACACGAAATGTGTCATCAAATATCTTTTACATGCCGCCATCATACAGCATAAAGTGTCGAATGAACTTTATTCCACCCTTTAAAAATCCGAGAACGTCTGATGGGTTTGAACCCGCGATCGTGGAATATCCGGAATCCACAGTGAAGGAAGCGTGATAGTGACTTTAATCCTAGATAATGAATACTGAGTAATGTATTGGCTGCTACGTGAACGAGCCACCGGGAATCCAAACCACAGAGACTTACTTCAAAAACAGCACATACTTGGCCGAGATTCGAATGACGGCCGCCTTGGTGAGAAGCTCGCGAATGCCAGTTCGCTTTCACGCTCCTCAACTCAACAACGTGTTGTGCCAACTGAGACTGGGATAACAGTATTAATGAATGAAATATAAACCATTAGCGACTCAGTCACTTGACACAGAAACAGAGACAAGAAAAAAAGAGAAAACACAGTGGCGCTTGTTTTTCAAAAACGAGGTACATCGGTTGGGGAAGGCAGTAAATATATAAATAAATAAATTTTATAAACATTATTATTACTGTTATTGTTGTTGTTGTTGTTGTTTTACGTTGCTACTACTACTACTACTACTACTACTACTACTACTACTTTTTCCTCTTATAGTCCCTATCCGTTCCGGATGTCGGCATCGATCTTGACTGTGCTTCTTCTGTTGTGAGTTGCTTGGAATAACTTGAACGATGTCTTGAAAGTAGTACCTGTATGCTAAATAGAGCTTCCCGTGTGTCAACTGCATTTCGGAATCCAAACTGCGTAGGAAAAATGTTGTTCTATGCAGAGATTATAATATATTCTTCTCTGAATATTACCAGAAGCGTAGGTGCCAGTTCACATTATCCTCTTCGAAAAGTTTTTTTAAAAAATCTTAATTTATGTTATCTGGGCCTGAGGCGTTGTCATCTTTAATTGCCTTAGTTTTTGTCTGAACATCCTATACTAGAATACATGGTACTGGGCGAGTTGGCCGTGCGGTTAGGAGCACGCAGCTGTGAGCTTGCATCCGGGAGATAGTGGGTTCGAACTCCACTGCCGGCAGCCCTGAAGATGGTTTTTCGTGGTTTCCCATTTTCACACCAGGTAAATGCTGGGGATGTGCCTTAATTAAGGCCACGGCCGCTTCCTTCCCATTCCTAGGCCTTTCCTATTCCATCGTCGTCATAAGACCTAAGTCCTATTTCCCAGTTTATCTATGGAGGTTCTGGCCAGTTGTCAAGAAATCCCAGTAACTACTTTTACGGTTTTTTGGAGACGCCAAAGTGGCAGAATTTTGTCTCGCATGCGTTGGCGTATTCGAGCATCTTCAAATACTACTAGAATGAGCCAGGAAAAAACTCTTCGACTAGGGTTCAGAAGACCAGCGCTTATAAGTCTGAGCTACTTAACACGGCTTTTCGCGTGTCATGGTCAGAAGAAATAGAATATTGCTTCGTGAACTAAGCTTCGTTCGGATTTATTAATTAAAGCAGAACTATACAAACCTTACTTCCACAACGAAAAGCAGGAGGAACAATCACCTTTTCGGGTTGAAAGAAGGATCCATTTTGATGACGAAGAGTCGTCAATTGCCCATAAGTGGAGAAAAATAAGTGTTTAAAATGCGACCACAAAAATAAAGCAGCTATTACTTTGGGCATGTGGTTACGTCGTGATGCAACTATTGTTGAGAAATTAGTTGTTCAATCGGTAGACAGGAAGCGGACCGAAGGTAGAAACCAATTAGGTGATTGGACCAGGTTATGTGCTTCCCCAAAATACCTTTACAGACCTGTATCAGAGAAGCAGAAGATCGACTGAAATGGAGAGGGGTAGTCAGAAGATTAAACTAAGCTATAGGATCACGATTCCTCAACTATGAGGATAACGATTCAGAAGAAGAAGAAGAGACCCCGCAATATAATAGGATAACTCTTTGGGAGAGGTGTTTTCTGAAACTTCTAATTAATCCCGACGAGCTATAGCACAGCGAAATTGGGCTGCTGCAGACAAGGCACCTTCATGAAAAGCGAGTATCATAGGACAGGCAAAGTTTTAAAGCTTTTTTATGGACTTGTAGCTTAATTTGGTGAATGTTCACCAATTTCCAGGGTAGTTGTCAACCAAGTCTTTTCTAGAGCTTCGTTATTGCCTATAACACAGATTAAAAATATCCACGTGGGCCGTAAACCTAAATCCATTACACTGAACAGAGTAACGGCGAAGAACATCCGTCTGGTCTTCAGGCGGGAGGTTTATTGCCTCCAGGCTAAGAAGGGGCCATGGTTGACTTTCTCCGGATAAGTTACCTCCTCCTTCGTTTCTTCCTTACAATTTCGTCGTTCCGTTAGCTAATGAAGTAATTTAGAGGTCGCAGTCAGTGACTACATTCGGATCACAGCCGTTTCCGGCAGAAGGGAGTTACATAACAGTGGTGGACAAGTAACCCTCGGTTTCCTCCACAGAGTTTCTCTTGCTAACCGTGGGAAAGAACCGGGTATGTTCTGCCTCGCATGTTCAGCATACAGAACATTTGGCTGAGTGGTCATCCGGTTCGTTACCGCGCGCTTCATTTCCGATCATTTCCGACAAAAGAGTAAGGAGACGAGCTGCTCGAATAAGTGGTATGCTCCGACCTGTCAGTGGAGAGATGTCGTGGAATGACAGTAGACGAATAAGTTTGAGTGGTGTTTTTAAAAGTAGGAAAGATCACAATATGAAGGTAAAGCTGGAATTCAAGAGAACAAATTGGGGCAAATAGTCGTTTTTAGATAGGGGAGTTAGAGAGTGGAATAATTCACCAAGGGAGATGTTCAATAAATTTCCAAATTCTTTGAAATCATTTATAAAAAGGCTAGGAAAGCAACAAATAGGGAATCTGCCACCTGGGCGACTGCCCTAAATGCAGACTGATCATGTTGGAAAAATTCACTCCCAGCGCTACATTTCGGAGCGTGCACTAAATCTTTCTATCACACACACTGACTCGTGTGTCTATTCTGAACATATTTCAGCAGCGGGTGAATCTACCAGCTTGAACTGCCGGGAAATTTAACCAAGGGAGGGGACTACGATTAGCTGATGAACACAAGAAGACAATGGGGATCAGACTGCACGTGAGAATGGGCTGCGCGCTGGCCCCATCTTCAACCAGTGGTCAGTATTTCCTTATTTTTCTCATCCTTCGAAGGATCTCTACATTTTTGACATGATCTGTAGATGACTCTCTTAGCATTCTTCGGTAGAGCCATATCTCAAAGGCCTCTATTTTTTATTGAGCGACTTTGTGCTAACCACCTGCATGGCTTTTTATCACTGAAGATGTACCACACAATAAAAAATCATCATCGGCAGAAGAGAGTCAATTAACACCAGTGGACAAGTAACTCTCGATTTCCTCCACTGCTAACTGTGAGGAAAAAAACTGGTATGTTCTGCCCCATGTGCTCAGTCTACAGAACCTAGTTATTTGCTAATTTGTCGATCCGTGGTTTGACAACTCCGACATTTCTGACGACATGTGGAAGAGAAGTGACATAGAACAAATAATGCCATAAAGGGATGAAATAATATAAACTCTTTGACTGATAAACTTCACCCTCATGTTTACCCCTTGAGCATGTAACTGGGGGAGCTCAATAGAGTGACTATCTGTATGAACGAAGAAATTTGCATCGAGCGAGTTGCCCGTGCGGTTAGTGGCGCGCAGCTGTGAACTTGCATTCAGGAGATAGTGGGGTCGAACCCCACTGTCGGCAGCCCTGAATATGGTTTTCCGTGGTTTCCCATTTTCACACTAGGCAAATGCTGGGGCTGTACTTTAATTAAGGCCACGGCCGCTTCCTTCCATTCGTCACCATAAGACCTATCTGTGTTGGTGCGACGTAAAGCCAATTGAAAAAAGAGTAAACGAAGACGAAGAAATTATGTACCGCTAAACAAAAGAAAACTAAAAGCATTGCAAAGATAGAAAATAAAGTTTAATGCAATTTGTGTAATATTTTTGTTCGCATTTTTACCTTTACGTTCCCTCAAATATTAATTTATTTTCTACAAGAAACATAGCTGCGATGAGATTCGAACTCGCGTCTTCGAGGTTTGTAGACAAGTACGGTGACCAGTCGGCCACCACTCCGGTTGACTGGTGTAACCTCTCCAAGTATATATGCGTTGCTTTGGAATTGGGGATTCATCAATTTTTTCGGAAATTATTAGGATTCGGACCTGACATGGTAAAGTAAAATTCGTTCGCCTTTTAGTGTTCTATCACCTCCACTTGATCATGACATTTGATCTCTTTTCTTTTTTTCGAAAACGAAAGTGTATTGACCTAAACACTTACACACGAGTAATTGTTGCGTGTCGTCCCCCCCACCCCGCCCCCAGTTACATTGAAGCTCGTTGAAATCGGTTGGATACAGGGTCTAGCCTCTCCTTGTGAGCCATAGCCTAGGATCAGACAGACCCACAGTACAATGAGAGTAACAAACTCTATCTAGCCCATACTAGAAAACATGGTGCGGTATAAACACTATGTCGGGAGATAGTAGGTTCGAATCCCACTGTCCGCAGCCCTGAAAATGGTTTTCCGTGGTTTCCCATTTTCACACCAGGTAAATGCTGGGGCTGTACCTTAATTAAGGCCACGGCCGCTTTCTTCCCACTCCTAGCCCTTTCCTGTCCCATCGTCGCCATAAGACCTATCTGTGTCGGTGCGACGTAAAGCCACTAGAAAAAAAACCACTATGTCTCACCTGAAATGGATCTCGGTCTATTCTGTTTTAATTTTATTATTTTACAATTTGCTTTTATTTTTACTTTTATTTTACAATTTGCTTTACATCGCACCAACACAAATAGGTCTTATAGCGACGATGGGATAGGAAAGGGCTAGGAGTGGGAAGAAAGTGACTGGGACCTTAATTAAAGCACAGCGCCAGCTTTTGCCTCATGTGAAAATGGAAAACCACGCAAAAGCATGTTCAGGGCTGCCGACAGTGGGGCATGAATCCACTATCTCGCGAATGCAAGCTGACAATTTCGTGACCTAAACCGCACAGCCACTTGCTCAGTACATACTGGAGTTAAATATTCTTAAATTCTAACTAAAAGCACGCCCACCACACACTCTGTAAATGGTTTCAAACGAATCTTCCCCTCTCATTCTCTCTCTTTTTTTAAGGGAAAGCACTACATGAAGAAATACAACTTTTGCTCATCGACGCTGAAATCAGTAAGCTTTTAACTTTTATGTAGTGGTTTAACGTCGCATTAACAAATTGCAGGTTTTCTATGACACAAGGAAGGGAAAGTGATAGGATTGGGACGATAGCGACTATGGCCTTAATTAAGGTAAAGCCCCAGCATATGTCTGGTGTGAGAATGGGGATCAACGGAAAATCGTCTTCAGGGGTGTCGACAACAACATTCGAACCCACCATCCCCCGAATGCAACCTCAAGCTACGCCACCAACTCGCTCGGTTAAACCACTAAGAGATGCTCCCCACACATTCTGCCGTAAGTCCATGAAGCTACTGACCAGGATGCCCTAAACCCTCTACAGTATATGGAATGTCAAAGAACTTGAAATGAAAGCACTGAAAGGTTGCCAGTCTAGAGGCAAAGTCGATACTGAACATTTTTGTTGATATAAACGTGTCTTATGGCTGGGGTCATCTGAAAATTCGCGTTACGGAAGTTAGCGTGACAAAAGTGTAACCCTAGCAACCATGCAGGCTGTGATGTAACGTATGGATGGATGGCCAGACACTGTTTCCTAGCAACCATGCAGGCTGTGTCTTATGGTTGGTAGTCATCTGAAATTAGCAGCTGTTGATAGATGGCCATGACATAGACATATTTATGAGCATCTGATTTTCGCAAACGGAAACGTTGTTTCTTTTTAAATTAATGTGTGTGCACTTTAAATGCATAAACAAATAAAAAATAAATAAAATAAATAAATAAATAAATAAATAAATAAATAAATAAATAAATAAATAAATAAATAAATAAATAAATATTCAGAACTTTGTCCCGCGGGATTTCTCTAACGCAACGGCAGCCAACGACACGCGGAAATGTACTCCAATACCTTCAAATGTTATCGACCTTAGAGAAGAGTGGCAGCTAAGATCTCAACGTTGACAGACTGAACCTTGATCTGATGGTAGACGGAGGAGCAGAACGAAACCGATCAACTTACTGTAAGTAACATATATCACATTACAGCCATTCCAAAACGACAAGGAGGGGTTCTAATCAACACTCCAAATTTTACAGACTGGATATGATACCGAGTCAGGGATTGCTGGTTGGTGCAGGAGAAATGCAAAAAAGCCCAAAGTACAAATTAACTTCGCCTCTACTCTATTCTGAGGGTCCCGCATCAAGAGTGGAGGGGAGAATAATCAGCTCGCCTGCTTTCACAGCTACGACACTGAACAACGGATGTTCTTAGCCCGAGATGAAATGGTGATGTTGCTTCATGTAAAAAATGAAGACATCATGCTCAACAGCGCCGTGTACTTTGTAAACTGAGTCCAGAAACCTGTGTTGTTATTGTGTCAGTACTGCTTTGTGAATCCGTAATAAATCGGTTTTTAAAATGAGAAGGATGAACATTAGGCCCAGTGATCTCAAAACGGTACAAAACAGTAGCGTTTTTGCGTCTCGAATACTGTTTAACTAGTATGCGTGGTTTCCCATTTTCACACCAGGCAAATGCTGGGGCTGTACCTTAATTAACGCCACGGCCGCTTCCTTCCAACTCCTAGGCCTTTCCTATCCCATCGTCGCCATAAGACCAATCTGTATCGGTGCGACGTAAAGCCCCTAGCAAAAAAAATAATAATAATAACTAGTATGAATGTACTACCCCCCCCCCACACACACACACTGACTCTGCGCTGGATACTGCGTGTTTATTTTATCAGTCGTGATACAATAAAAATTATACGATGAAATATTTGTGTTACATATGGATGTAAATAACTATCAAAACCAATGGTATTCAATTGCACAGGCATGTATAATTTTATCGCTACCGGTATAAAGTTGGTTACTTTGTAATTGAAATTAAATGCGATTATAATATTATTTTATAGATAATATAAAATCAAAAATGCATTAATCTATTAAAACCAATCGTTTTTGCGTGCCCGGAATATATGAGTACATCGACAGATAGAGATCGATCTTGCTATAAAGTCATATGAAATATATTTAAAATGCGTCGGAAAAAATCACCACCAGTCCAATACATCGATTAGGTTATAAATCGAACACACAAACATATTAAGTTCGGTACGGCTCAGCATTGCATTATATCAATATAAAGGTGCTAACATTGTAATGCTGTGCGTAAAGAAAGGTCGCTGTCTGCAACGGATAACCTCTTCATACTGAGATCACTGCTTAGGCCAAATGTTAGGTACTATCCCGTCATTCGCCAACAGCTGAAGTGGGGGAACCATGGAGAAATACTTCTTTTAGTACCGGGAGTGTCCGAGGACATGTTCGGCTCGCCTGGAGCAGGTCTTTTGATTTGAAACCCGTAGGCGACCTGCGCGTCGTGGTGAGAATGAAATGATGATGAAGACGACACACACACCCAGCCCCCGTGCCAGCGAACTTAACCAATTAAGGTTAAAATTCCCCACCCTGCCGGGAATCGAACCCGGAACCCCTGTGACCAAAGGCCAGCACGCTAACCATTTAGCCATGGAGCCGGACACTTCTTAATTGTTAACTGAGGCCAATAAAGCCTCATTTTAAAATTCAAGGCAGAGCAGGAACGCGATTTTAATTGGACGAATAAAGTGCATGTTCACCGGCCGCTTTTAGTGTGCCTTAGAACATGTCCAACTGCGACAAAAGTGAAAATAGGATGGGTGTGAAATGTGAGAGTTACACTTATGAGTTTTAATCCAATTTCATAAGAAATATGAACTAGTTCGGAGTGCACTGAATACTGAAATACTGAGGTATAGTCGTGTTGGCGTGGCGGTCGTCGACCTTGGCCGCAGCTCGGCTGTTACCCTAGCCTTATTTGATGCTGTGAATGAGACTTGCCAGGCTCCGCCTATAGCCACTACAATACCGCCTAGGAACCTGTTTCACAGACATGTTGATGAGCTTCGGTGACAGATGAGGAGCGGACTTGCAAAATACCTTAGTTCCACTTCGAATTTGCAATTTCCTGCCTGTGATTATGAACACTTTATTGACCTCTCTATACTCGGAAATGAAATGTCAGAAAAGACTGTACCAAAAGCTATAAAGTTTCCCCGAATATTTATAGCTGTTTTTCGAGTTCGATCTAACCCGAGGTAGTCAATCTTTGATTCACGGGCAAAAGTCTTGGCACTCTATGTTATAATCGCTTACATGTTTCTTCTGGTGACATACGCTGTTTCCAAATCCCCCAAACTCCATGGCACTACAGCCCTTGAAGGGCCTTGGCCTACCAAGCGACCGCTGCTCAGCCCGAAGGCCTGCAGATTACGAGGTGTCGTGTGGTTAGCACGACGAATCATCTCGGCCGTTATTCTTGGCTTTCTAGACCGAGGTCGCTATCTTACCGTCAGATAGCTCCTCAATTCTAATCACGTAGGCTGAGTGGACCTCGAACCAGCCCTCAGATCCAGGTAAAAATCCCTGACCTGGCCGGGAATCGAACCCGGGGCCTCCGGGTAAGAGGCAGGCAAGCTACCCCTACACCACGGGGCCGGCACGCTGTTTCCACCTGACGAAATTAACTCAGCCTTAAAATTCATCCATTTCTGGTTATCTGTTAGACGACAGTACGATCAAACATTGATACTAGTACGCAGATAACCTAAACAGCACATATTTGGAAGATACGCAACCCAGTAGCTGAGATGATGATATTATTATTATTATTATTATTATTATTATTATTATTATTATTATTATTATTGTTGTTGTTTCGTATAGGCCAGCTAAGGACCACGACATTCAACTATAACATTTTGGAATGGGCTTTGATGTTTGCCAAGTAGTTGCGCATCCTCAGGCTGTGTTGCTCCTTCCTCTCCTTTGTCCAAAGGGCGCCAGTCTTCTTTGTTGGTAGTCTGTCCTGGAACTCCTCATGTTTAAGTATCTTCCTGAGTGTTGTCCGATCCTTTAAGTTTCCTTCTGTTATTCTCAGTTTCTGTAGATCTTTATCCACTTCCATCAACTATGGTGACTTGGTCTTCCTATTTTGCCAGTAGCTGAGAATCCGGTTGGTCAACCTGGTCGGATGCATCCTATAGATGTGCCCATAGAATGCTAGGCGTCTCTTCCTTGCTACATTCGTTATTCTTTCACAGTACTTGTAGAGCTCTTTGTTAGGCCGTCTTCTATAACTGTCACCTTCCTTGACTGGCCCCAGTATCTTCCTCATTATCTTTCTTTCCCGGATTTCAAGTTTTTCCATAAGTCCCTTCCTGTTGAGTGTTAAACATTCTGAAGCATATAAGGCTTCATGGCGGATGACTGTCCGGTATTATTATTATTATTATTATTATTATTATTATTATTATTATTATTATTATTCGAGTGGGGGTAAGTCGGACAAACGCCAATGCAGTTTGACAACAGGGGCCTATCAGGACCAGATTTACAGTATGCGTCAAGTAATTGAACAATGCTATGGGAGGAATAGACAGTTATGTTATGTTTCGTAGAACTAGAAAAATCATATTGCAGAGCACCACGGGAAAAGACGATAGCCGTACTGGAGGATTATGGGATTGAGGGTACGTTACTACAAGCAATGAAAAGCATTTATGTTGATAACTGGGTGGCAGTGAGAACTGATGAGAGAATGAGTTATTGATTCAAAGTAGTTACAGATGTCAGACAAGGCTATAACCTTTCACCTTTGTCATTCATAGTATACACGGATCATTTACTGAAAGGTGTAAAATGCACGAAGAGATCCAGTTAAGTGGAAATTCAGTAAGCAGTTGGCCTATGCCGACTTGAATTTGCGAACAGCGGTACTGAAAGCCCACAATCCAATAAATTGGTGCTTGAAAAGTGGTGCAGCGAATATGACGTTAAGTGGTCATGCGAATATCAGCCTCCGGATGATTAGATGAGTGAGTCAGGCTAGGAGGCTCCCGGCCGTTCTAAGGGCATGTGACGACCCCTGCTTCTATTGTGCTTTTTCGTCTGCTGTCTCCGAGGATTTTCTGGAAGGTGAAACTAAAACGCTTCTATTCTGACCGCACCCCTAAGATACTAGAATTTCATCACCAGGAGTATCTACGAACAGTCCAGTATTTGCTGGTACCGGTGCATTACTATGCTCCTCACCCAGCTGTTTAGTGGAAATTAAAATTTAGAAGAGTGAACTTAATTATTGGGTTTGTATGTTGGGTATTAATGTTGTTATTAGTGGGGTACCTATTTAATGAGTGATAAATAATTGTGGTCATTGGTCACCCATTCAGTGTGTGACCATGCCAGATGTTGCTTAAATTTGTGAGTGCGGTTGTGAATAAGTTAATTATTGATTCAAGTTATTAATGCGGTTGACTGGAGCTCGTATGATTATCCACTAAGTGTGTGGCTGACGCAGTAATTAATGTTTCAGATACGCGGCAGCGTTGGGATGGTCACCCATCCAAACACTAACCACACCCAGAATTTACCTTTTAGGTGGTAACGGGCATTTATCTGGTAATTACGCAGGGACTACACATTCTGCAAACTGTTGTGTTTATATTTAATGTGAGTGTGCAGATGATCTTTGGAAAAACAGCATTATTAATGGGAAACAGCATGTAGCACTCCGCCCCGGTCGTACCCGTGGTTCCAGTGCTTTGAAGGCCGTAATTTTAGGAAGTGAGGACTTGTATTACTGAGTGGGGTGATTTGGTGGGTTGGTAGGTCTAGTTCAGGATTAATTGTCAACTTGGCATGGTAGTGGGGTCTTGACTTTGGTCTGCGAGGAGCTCGAGTAGTAAAAGATTGATCAGGGAGGGGGGGGTCTCTGGTTGAGGGGTCTGGGTTCGAGGGTCGTGGAATAGTGAGATTTAGAAGTGGAGGAGGTTTGTTATGATGGTGTAGGTGTTGGGCACGCTTGTAGTGTGCTTTAATTGCCTGTTTTAAGAAAGGGCAGCCAGGGAACGAGGCGGCATGGCTGCCGTGGCAGTTGGCGCACCTCGCTTGGTCCCTCGGTACATTACAAATAGTGTGGCGATGAGGACCACCACATCTATTACATCTGGTGGACTCGGAGCACGTAGCCGCTGAGTGGTTTAACTTGAGACAGTTAAAGCATTGGGTAATGAGTGTGGGTCGGTGAGGGGTGCGGGTTCGAGTCTTTGTTCTGTTAGTGTTGTATGCTGGTGCTAGGTTTGACCTGTGAGCTGGTTTTTTACGCCAGCTCTTGGTCTGGGTGTATCTGGATCGTATGACCGTGCCCGGTTGTGAGAATGATGAGATCCCAGTTCCGGGCTCGGGAGTAAGTGGGGAGAGGGCAGAAGTGTGTGTGTCTGTGATAGGCTGTGAACACGTGTCCGGTTGTGAGATTAAGGGTGTATCAGTCCCGGGCTCGTTTTCAGGTTGGGGGGAGAGGGGGGAAGTGCTTGAGTTCGTTAATGTGTCTTCTGTCTGTAATGTTTTGTGTTCGTGATTTGGCTGTGTTTGTGAGAATTTGGTGAATGTAAGCGGTGTAGGATTGGTTTGTGTTGTATGTCTGGTTGCGTTTGAGTCTGTGCATCTCCACCTGGGATGTATTCCACAAGAACCCTATAACGGATATTATGCTTTTTAAGGTGTTCTTTGAGTATATCGTAACAGACATCCCTGTCTCGTGAAAAATTAAGAATATATCCGTTATCAAGTTCCTGTAGAAGTTGAATGTAGTGTCTGACATTGTTGAGGGCTGTGTATATGTTTCGGCGGTGATCATGACGCTCTCTGAGGCGTTCTTTTCGATGCATCCAATAGTTTTGATGTAACGGGATAATAGGGGGGGGGGGGGGATAGAAAATCGAGTCAGGAAATTTGGTACGAATTTTCAGTTTTTCATGGAAAGGGGAGTTGGGGTCCGAGAATTCATACATGGCTAGGAGTGTCGGTGTCCAGGCTACTCAATCCACCTGGGGGGCCCCGACAGGGGTGGGTGTAAGGGCGGGGGTGTCTTGGGTGTTTATGGAAACACTGGAACGGTCAAACTCGTATGAGGACCGGCGCGCTGTAAGGTGCTCGCTCAGTGGGCACGGTCGGAACAAGTGTAGTTTTACCGTGTCGCAACGGGACGAGTTCCGAACCAATGACCACACTGAGGGCTCTGACAAATTGCTTTGTGCCTGCGAAGATCTTGAGTAGCAGGCAATGCTAGTTTCTGCCTATTCTTGGCTGGCAGTTATCGATTGTTGATTTGAATAGGCTGTGTGCTGGTGGCCTATTCAAGATGAGCAAGGGGCTCACTGGAAGTTGGCTCTGGACTCTCAAATGCCGGAGCTTGGTGCTGACGGGACTGCTCAGTACGAGCGCTGGCTGCGAATGTGCGTGTTCCGTTTTCGTCTAAAAAAACAGTCTCGCCGCAAACAGGCTGTCGTATTAGTTGTGTTGCATTATTGTGGTGAGTGTTAAGTAGTCTGTTACGAACTGTGAGTTCAGAGAGTAGAAAATCACGTGAGTTGATTGTGCCGGTTATCGGTCTTTTCTGGAGCCGAGCCAAGTGAACAGCAGTCGTGCGCTGAGATAGCCAACAGGAGTGTGTTCGAACCCGACTGCATGGAGCTGCTGTGTTAAGTGGCGGAGATGCATACGATGCGAAGTGGAATACGAGTCCTGTCAAGACTACGAGGATCGTCTCTCCAGGTAAAGACTGCAAGTCAGAGACCCCCGTGAGGACAAGAGATTTCTATAAACAGTCATTAATTAGTGAAGTGTTACCGTTCATTGTCAAGTATAATTGTGTATTTGTCGTGTCGTCTCAGAACTCACGAGTCTTAAAACTCACGAGTATCAAAATTCACGAATTTCAAGAAGAGGATTAGTAAAAGTAGGTTTCTTTACCTGGGCCAGTCTCAAAACTCACGAGCCGGTTAGTTCTTCTTTGAATGGATAAATGCCCATTCCGCCCTCATAACGACTGCAGATATTTGAAAATATAATCGGAATTGTGCGAAATGGTCCATTGTTAGCGCCAACCGGAACTGCGTGCCCTCTTGATTGGCATCTCTCTCATCAAGAGGTGGGCCTGTTGTGTAGCCTCGCACAAAGTACACACGACAGAAGGTTGAGAAACCCACAGACATCAGGTACACACTGCTGAGCTGTTTCACTTAAAACGCTATTGGTACTTTCAATTATAACTTTATCGGCACACACGAATGACTGTCTTTTATGACAAAACCAGACTGTTTCACCCGACTTGTTTTCTCGCTGCTTGTATGTATGTATGTATGTATGTATGTATGTATGTATGTATGTATGTATGTATGTATAGTCCTCAGCCCGAAGGCTGGTTGAATCCTCAACAGCTCCGTCATAAATGGCCTAGGCATCACTGAAGAGGCGTACCGGGGAAATGAGGAGTGAGGTAGTTTCCCGCTGCTTTCCTCGCCGAGCCAGAAGTTGTTATTTCATATCAAAGCCAAGGATAAAGCTGAGACAGATCAATGAAAATAACAAAATTACTCTCGCCCATACCAGAAGACATAGAGCACTGTACACACTAGGTCCCGGCAACAAATGGCGAAGTAATGAATTTCACGCTGTGCACTGCTCGATGGCATAAAGGAGAATAACTGAGTGAAGATCAGTATTATATTTGGAGAATTTGGTCTGTGGTAGGGTGATAATTCCTGTCAACAATACATGGGATATCCCACTGTAAAGTGGGTGGACAAACATGGATTGAAAGGCAGCGTAAGTCACCGCGCACCTCATCCCTCCTGCGGTTATCGCAGACACCTGCTGTCCGGAGTCGTGGATTTCGAGACTCATTAGAATGTTAACTTAGCGACTAGTTTGTAGTCGTGAGTTTGAATTTTCTACTAATTTTAGCCCGCGAGTTTTGAGACGTAACCGTATTTGTACTAATGGGCTCATCCTCGATTAAATTAGTTCAATAAAAGACATACAGCATAACTATCGCATTTATAAAGATTACTACGTTACCAAGAACGCAATTTTCCAACCAGCCCGAGCCGAGAAAAAGTTACCTTACAAAACGGATAGCAGCTCTTTTTCTTGGAAACATGAAATTCAAATTTATAACCAATGTATATCAAATATTCCAATACACTCAGTGTTAAAATTGGGATTCGAGCAGATAACGGAATTTTGAAAAAAAATCTTAATGTTGACGCATGGTTGAAACACGTGTAAAAAGGATATTTATTGCGTGATAAAAAGCTGATACAGGTGTCGGGGCTGCTATAGCTCCTGGTAATCAAGAAGAAAAGGGAATTTGAGCTCTCATATTAAAACGTAAATTAAAAAATTAAAAATTCCAAACCTGTATGACTTAACGTGAAATCAAACTAGGAAAATGTTATTGGAGTTTTTCCGAACTCGAGTGCACGCAATATTTTGGTCAACAGTAATCATCCCACCAACGAAGCCCCTAAGATGTTTTTTCAATTTTCACATCTGTAAGTGCTGGGACTGAACCTCAATTAAGGTCACGCTCACTTCCTTCCTTCCTAGTCTTATCCCATCGTCGCTGAAAATCTCTCTGGGTTAGCACGACGTTAAATAAAACACGCACAGCCAGTTTGTTCTTGGGTCGGATTCCTCCGTTTCACTGAAAGAAATGGGAGTTGTGAATCCGGGCAGAACTATGGTATATGGCTTCTCCTGCAAGTGTATTGGGTTTGAGGCTTCTCCAATGACGTATTCTATTACTGGCAACTGAATTATGAAGAAGCTACACGGGAAATTTGAACCGTTTCAACACGAAGACTTACAAGCATTTCGATTACACGCAGCAAGTCTATGAACAATGACAAGAGATCGTTTAATCTGTACATATCAAAATTCAGCCTGCGTATGTTTGTGATCACAAAACGCTAAAAGTAGTTGGTCGATTGACTTTGAAATTTTGACACAGCGTTGCATTCAAATATGCGCGTGTTTAGGAAGTGGTTTGAATGAAATCAGTTAGGTAGATTTTATAATGAGAAAATTTATGGCATTAATTTCATTACAAAGCCACACCAAGATCGGTTCGACTTTAATGGACAGATTGTCTCTAGGTGACGAGGACTTTCTCTGTATCATTGATGATGATGCTTGTTGTTTTAAGGGGCCTAACATCGAAGGTCATCGGCCCCACTCTGTATCATTATAGTCCGGTAAGAGTTGCTGTATACAGGAGGAGGGAACACACCGCCATGTTTTATAAAGGACTTTTCTTGCTAGGACGTTCATGTAATTAGGAAACTCATTGCTTGTTATTTGGAAATAAGAATCCAACTTGCCGTGATTGAGATGTACTTTCATGTAACTAGGCAACTCATTGCTTGTGAATGTGAATGAACATGAATAAATGTGGCCCGTGCTCGCATAACTCTAGAAGTAGTCGACCATCGTCTGTGTTTTAGCCAGCCATAATACGAGGTTTACGAGTTGAATCGAGGAGAAGAAGAAGAAGAAGAAGAAGAAGAAGAAGAAGGGGAGCAGTACAATCATCTCAACAACGCCAAGAACTATTACATCAACAGCTGAGGCGTATACAGATACGATATCTGAATGACCAAGCTCCATATTCGTAAGTAATAAAAAAAGAGGCTTAGTCATAGTATAGTAGCCTTCAGTCTTAAGTCATGGTACCAATTTCATTAACACTTTTCTCGCGGTTCGGGTCACCATGCGTCCCGAAGCATGTTACTCTTATCCGTCGGTGCGAACTTCCCAAAATTACGAAGTATCTACGTCCTAATAAATAAATAAATAAATAAATAAATAAATAAATAGGGTCTTTAATGTTCCTTCTACTCTTAACTGTATTAAGGAACGCCAAAGAGCCGCAATACTCCCTTGGAAAGGAGTTATTTAACATGCTTGTAAATATATCGAGACGAATCCCTGGTATTTAAGCACTTCTTAATTAAATACCAATTGACTGGATGACATACTCTTGAATCCAGGCTTCGCAGCCAATATACACAGTGTGTAATGATAAAGGCTTTATCTATATACCTATCTATAAATGTTAATTAATCAATTGATTGTTGGCTTCTTTCTTTAAATAATAGTTGACAACATCAATACATACTGTTTCATCAGATATTTGTGATAAACGCTAAATAAAATGTCCTGCATCAAATTCAGATAGGTAGAAGTTAATTTCCACAATGAAAATAACTTCCCCGTGGTTCAATTTCTCTATAAATGACTAGCTTATCATGGGTTTTAAAGTCAGCTCAATAATTTAGGGAACATAGCCGAATATTTTAGTTTTTACTGTCCTGCAAATAGCCACAGGATTGCTCGTCTCTAGCGTTTCGAGAATAACATAGCAATACTATCTATAGGCAAGCCGATACAGCTATCGATCGCACTACGACCACCGACAGTACAGCTATTACTGTGGAAGTTGATTAGCTATGCTCGTTCAGCCAGACAGCCGAACTGGAGCACTTCAAATGTGCATCGCTACCTGGCTACTACTGTATCTTCATCACTGCGCTCCATTTGAAATTCTAGTTGCCATGCATAGAAAGACAGAGTAAGCTATCAGTTTTAAGGGACTACAACTCATTTGCCAAGAGATCTACAGTAACAGCCTTATACGAAATCCAAACCACAGAGATTTCATTATAATGTATAGAAAGACTACCAGGGAGCAAAAGTGGTGTCACTGCGATTATACTATTATCAGTACGGCTAGGATAGTTACGTAATTTTTTTTCTATTTGATTGAGACATATGCATATTGCAATATGTGCAAGAAATAATCTTTCTCCACCCTAAAAGTGTGAATTTTACAGTACATGTTTTTGCATATTATGGATTTTTCATAATTGTACGTATAATATTTAGATAACATCGTTACAACAGGCCTTTGCTGCAAGACGTACTGTTCACAGCGCACTATGTCTTCTTGTGTAGGCTAGAACAAATTTGTTAGTTTTATTGACCTGTCTAAGTCTCACCCTTGGCTTTGACAACATGAAAGTGACCGAGCTATGAGTGATGCTAGTAGTGCCATACCTTATGCAGCCAGTCCCTGTTATGAATGGTGTGGAAATGTTACTCATAGGGTTGGTTGGTGCGGGCATTTCAGTGGGCTTGGCAGACTGAGATGTAGGCTAACAGCAACAAGCTCAGTCAGGAAAGCAACGGAAAACTACCTCACTGCTCGTTTCCCTAGTACGCCTCTTCAGTGATGCCTGGGCCACGTCACGACTGACGGCTGAGCTGTTGAAGTCCAAACCACCCTGCGGGCTGAGCACTCAACATGCATCGTTACAGTTACACATATTTCTAGATTTTCACAAGAAAATTATTTAAAAATATAATTAATTGTCTTTTTAAAACAATAATAAAAATAAATTACAAGCAAATGAAAATAAAAGTCATTCGGAGCCGTATCTTGAAAATACACTTGATTGGGGCCAGGGAATTCCCGACGGGGATTAACAAGACCAGTAACGCCAGAGCAGCATTGCAGTAAAACTTTGATCAAGAATGTGAGTGGTCGGACGTTACTTTTCGGTCAACGTTCTTGTTATAGTTAAACTCCAGCGTCCGCTTATAGAAAAATGCGCCAGTGAAATTACGATTATCTACTCCACTCAAACCACATGTACGTGAAAATTAAGGTGTCCTTATTACCGATGGACTCGTGTTAATTTGTGTTGCGCTAATGATGATTATGTTTGTTGTTTAGAGGCCTAACAGCTAGGTTATCGGCCCCTAATGGTTCAAGGTGCAACGATATGAAAATTAAAACTTTACAATGTATCCACTGAAATGAAAATTAAAACTACAAATTGGTATTCACTGGCTAGAATATAAAACGAATGGTGATGAAAAATTGACCGTGAAACAAAAGCAATCAGTGGATCCAATTCGCAATGTCTTAATACTGGGATGATACGTATTATCTAAAGGGGTCCAAAATCCAGGTTACCGGCCCCTCATAATGGCACTTATCACTTGTAAAGCAGAACCATGGCGTGCCTCCTATAGTGGCACCAAGCACAAGTAAAGCAGACTCACTGTGTTTCTCGCATGGTGGTACTAATCATACGAAACAAGACCCATGGTATGTCACACACAATGGCACCACTCACAAAAACCTAGGGTGTTTCGCACATACGGGTACTACTCACAAGCAACGCATAACCCGTGGTGTTCCTTATATAGTGGTACTAATCACGGGCGCAGGTATTCCCGTGGTGTTCCTCACTTAGTGGAACTAATCACAGGCCACGTATACTCATGGTGTTGCTCACATAGTGGTACTAATAACGGGCGCAGGTATTCCCGTGGTGTTCCTCACTTAGTGGAACTAATCACAGGCCACGTATACTCATGGTGTTGTTCACATGGTGGTACTAATAACGGGCGCCAACCAAACCCGTATTGTTTCTCACTTAATGGCACTAATCACAGACAATCACACACCCATGGTGTTTCTCATAAAGTGGTACTACTCATCGGCAACGCAGACCCATTCTGAACACAGTGAAACCGATTGGTGGAATACGCACGATGACCATTATCACAAACAACACCCAGACCCTAGTGTTTCGCGCATGATGGTACTGCTCCTAGGTAACACAGACCCATGGCTTTTTTTCGCAAGGTGGTACAAGTCGCAGGTAACGTAAACTCCCGGTGGGTGGGGGACGCAGACGAAGAATACACCTACGGTATCCCCTGTCTATCGTAAGAGGCAACTAAAAATGGTGACCAAGGAACGATGACATTAGAACCATGAGAATACTTGTGATTAGCACCATTACGTGCGGAATGTGTTGCGTCTGAAAGACGTATACGTGTGGATACTCCTTCAAGTGACACAGCAGCAAAACATTTTTAAATAATTCACACACACAAAAAAAAAAAAAAAAAAAAGCGAATACCCTAAACAAAGCAACTTGTTCAACTTCGGGATCCCAGTTTTCAACCTTTAATAAGGACTTACGTGCAGCTTTGATTAGTGCTGACATTCCATTATTTAAATTAGAACATCCCAAATTACGTACGTTCTTAGCAAAACATATAAAATAGGCTATATCACAGGAGTCTTCTCTTTGCAAACACTTCACTCCATATGAAAAAAAAAAAAAGAAAGAAAAAAAGAAAAAGAAATTCGTGATTCTGGGTAAATCTGAATGAAATTCCAGATACGTGTAAACGATCTGTATGTAATGCATTGTTGGTGACAATTCAAAGGTTTATCTTCCAACCGTGGAAGACATACCACTGAGGAATCATATAACAATCGCGAAAGTGTTAAATGATGTTGTAGACAGAGGGAATTAGGTATGAAGATGTCATTTAAGCTTATCTGATGCTGCCCACTATATGGTTAAGGCAAGAGGGGAGCTGAAACGTCTTTATAATAGAATGAATCGTAGAACATGCTTCGCGCACGCAGTTCACCGCCTGAGCGAACTTGTGCGCTTATATTTTTCTTCGGTTAATTGTTTCATTTCACGCGAAAAAAAATGATTTTCTTTAAATCTCCTAATAGAATCAATCTGTTAACACAGTTGGCTCCGGAAATACCACCTCCTCTTGAATCAATCATTACATGGTTTATTATCTATTCTATTTATTTATTTATTTATTTACTAGCTGATGTGCCCGTGCTTCGCTACGGAATTCTAGGTTAGACAGTGTACACGTTGTAAGTAAGATTGTATTAAATTGCACAGCTCTTAACGTTACCTCAGAAACGCGATGGGGAAGTCACCGTACGTCTTTTCTCATGTGAAGACTGGGTTAGGGAATTTTCATGGTAATGGTAGGCACTCCTGCCTACCATCAATCACAATCAAGTTGGGGAATTTTCATTATAATAGCAGACACTCATTCTTCGCCTGCCTTTTTTCATCCTCAGAAAGTAAGTCTTAGTGGTTTCCCCAAATGAAATCAATACAGGTCATTACAATGACGTCAGTAAGAATGTTGCGGTTAAAGGCAATTGTATCATATGAAATACTCGATCAAATAAAATAAAAACACACATTTCCTCAGTACTACGCTGCCGGTCTAACAGTCCAAAGTTCCAGAGCTGAAACGACCAGGCCGCAGACAGTCGTGAACACCCCTCTGCTATTATTCCGTTAAGTATGCATAGTGCTCATTCCAATCAGCGCCTAAGAGTAGGGATCGAATCGCTGGAATACTTTGATGAAGCAGTGTGTTATGCACCAGCAGTATCAGGAAAAGTATGAATCAGAGGAATGACATAACTTACTTTTAAGAAAGTTATCTAACTCCCCATCTATTTCCCGCCAATATTCAGGCAGGCTGTTAAACTCGGTACGCAGCAGTAATCCCATCTGTCGGAGATGAATGGCAGCGGAAGAGATAACGAACATCACAAAAAACAATGGTCAATGTAATGTTATTGTTGTTCACTTTTATGAGCTTTAGATATTTTAGGCTTTCTTCCGACTTAACATAGTCGGTACGGTAAAACGATCGAAAATTGTATTCTCTATAAGTTTTGTTATGTAATACTTTTCGATAGGACCAATAATATAGGTATTTAAAAATGACATTTCAGGCGCCTTCCTCTAAACTACCATCAAATCCCGGTCACTCCACGTGAGATTTGTGCTGGACAAAGCGGAGGCAGGACAGGTTTTTCTCCGGGTACTCCAGTTTTCCCTGTCATAATTCATTCCAGCAACACTCTCCAATATCATTTTATTTCATCTGTCAATAATTAATCATCGCTCCAGAGGTGTGCGACAGGCTTCAGCAGCCGGCACAATTCCTATCCTCGCCGCTAGATGGAGGCTTCATTCATTCCATTCCTGAACCGGTCGAATGACTGGAAAGAGGCTGTTGATTTTCATTTTTTCATATACTGTATTACTGTGCGCTGTGAGGAGGTCATTATTGTATCAACTACCACAGAAAATCATGTAAATTTACTGCTGGATTATTTAACAGAGGACCGGGCGAGTTGGCCGTGCGTGTAGAGGCGCGCGGCTGTGAGCTTGCATCCGGGAGATAGTAGGTTCGAATCCCACTATCGGCAGCCCTGAAGATGGTTTTCCGTGGTTTCCCATTTTCACACCAGGCAAATGCTGGGGCTGTACCTTAATTAAGGCTACGGCCGCTTCCTTCCAACTCCTAGGCCTTTCCTATCCCATCGTCGCCATAAGACCTATCTGTGTCGGTGCGACGTAAAGCCCCTAGCAAAAAAAAATATTTAACAGAGGCATAAACTTATGATTTTTGTTATGTTTTAAGTAATTTCATAAACCGGAATACTTTATACAGAGGAAGAAATCCCGATCCCTTGGGTTTCCGCTGAAGACGGGTTTTATTGTATAAGCGCAACAAAGTTCTATGCGTTCATTATTATAATAATTTTGTGTGGCTATTTCTAGCCAAGTGCAGCCCTTGTAAGGCAGACCCTCCGATGAGGGTGGGCGGCATCTGCCATGTGTAGGTAACTGCGTGTTATTGTGGTGGAGGATAGTGTTATGTGTGGTGTGTGAGTTGCAGGGATGTTGGGGACAGCACAAACACCCAGCCCCCGGGCGATTGGAATTAACCAATGAAGGTTAAAATCCCCGACCCTGTCGGGAATCGAACCCCGGACCCTCTGAACCGAAGGCCAGTACGCTGACCATTCAGCCAACGAGCCGGGCATGCGTTCATTCATTAATACCATCTTACTGCAAGTTGTCAGCACGAACATACGTATTTCAAGTTAGGTGCGTACAATAGAACTTATTATCGGATGAAATACGGGAAATGTTTTCACGTTAGATTGTAAACTGTAGGCTGCACAAAGTCGAAGAGAGAGAGGCGCCTGATTCACTCGGTATATCATCGAAGAAAATTACTGCCATGAAAGCCCTCTTGAATTGATACATTATGCCTACTGATAAAACTATTTCCCTATTAGGCTGATCAAGCAGCAACTGCCGGTTAAACAAGCTATAACGAGAACTAAATTAAGAAATTCATGCTTCCACGAATTGTGGGGGAACAAATGATGGAGAGAAGTAGTAACTAGTTCACGGTATTCACCGTAAGCACAAAGCAGAGCACAGCACGAACAGACACGTGATCAGGGCTCGCTCTGAATAAGAATTTCCTTTTTAATGAGATTACATTTCATACAGACATGAATCACATACATCGAGCGGGTTGGTCACGAAGCTGTGAGGTTATATTCGTGAGATGGTGAGTTCGAATCCCACCGTCGGCAGCCCTGAAGATGGTTTTCTGTGGTTTCCCATTTTCACACCAGGCAAATGGTGGGAATGTACTTTAATTAAGGCCATGGCCGCTACTTTCCCAATCGTAGCCCTTTCCTATCCTTGCGTCACCGGAAACTTTAGATGTGTTAGTGCGACGTCAAAACACTAGCAAGAAAAGAGTCACATACAAGATTGTAATAATTATTACATCCTTAAGGGCACCTGCAGACGAAAAGTTATAAGAAATTCATAGTTTGGTCTTCGCTTCTTTGAATAGGTTTCCTGAATTCAAAAATATATAATACGTGCATGTTCCTGTAACAAAAGTGGGATTTCAAGGGCTATGTACATGGAGCCACTGTCATACCCCCTCACCTGTCAGTTAACATGGCATTTCCGAACATGACTGCGTAATATTGCATTTATGTTTTTATTAGCTTGTGTAGGTTGCAGCACTTCCTCGATGTTATGTATGTGTTTATTACCGACGCTTCCAGACGGTCTTCCTAGCCACCCCTAGCAGCTACCGCTAGGGTGAGAGAGTCGAACTTCTGAGATATAATGAACGATGTAGTTATGTTAGCTGAGTTCTGCAGCATAGTCCTGCATCAGTGTTTTTACTTGTATGGATACGTTGATGACATATGTTCTAGAAAGTGATCAAATACAAGAGGAGCAGAAAATACGGTAGGCCTACATGCCGAGTTTTACCACATGCAAAATAAGAAATAACTGCTTCATTGAAGTCCGCAGAGTCTCGAACAAAGTTCCTTTCAATTGACAACATAGCAAGAGCAATAAGTCTATCCTCGGTCATTGTGCTGCGCTAGAAAGTTTTTATTCTCTTCAGGGTAGAGAAACACCTTTCTGCTTCCGATGTCATGGGAATAGTAACAACTATATTTAAAAGTTTTCATTGGTATTACCTTGCCGCTATTCTTTGCCTCAATGATTTTTGAGTTAAGTTTCTCTCCAAAAGGTAATTATTCCAAAGAAGGCAAATTAATAGGTGTTTAGTAAGTAATGATATATTTGGGACAAGATATTAATTGGAATTTGACAGTTTAATGTGACTTTTGGTAGTAACGATGCTTTTCAACACTAGCGCTAGTTACGTGTTCTATTCTCTGTTGCCTAGTCAAATTCCCGTAAGGCCAACAGATGGCAGGCACATACCCCAACCCAGCTCGTTGCCCCAACCCCAACAACACGACTAGCTAGTCTTGAGACAGTGGCCTATTGCGCATGCGTAAAGAACAGAGATCCGTTTCTGCGATATCCTGGTCTTGCCTTAGTGCTGGCTTTCGTCCCCCCGCACCTCGCCACTCCCTTCGCCTATGTACGGACGGAGAGATCGTCTTTGCAAGGGGGTTCATTCCAGACAAGTATCCAGCCACAGACCTTGCGCAGCTCACATGAATTGAAAGCCAGTACGAGTATATTACGGATAGAGGGACTTAGCAAGAGCTTCGAGATTGACAAGGGAGTTATGAAAATTACGTAGTTGAGTACAATTTGATATAAACTGGAGGTTCATTGCTCCATTGCGCTATACCAGAAACCGCCACTGCTCTTTTGGTTCAAATTTTTCAGGAACCAAAAGGATAATAAAAACTCATTACATTTCTTTAATAATGTAAAAGCTACAAGGAGGTCTTGGAAAAAGGATACTTTCCCCTAACTGGTGCTCAGCTCAACAACACCATACGGAAGATTAGCGGAGTCATCAGACTCACTCCCACTTATTGGCTACCTGTCCTCAGCCACACTATGCCACCTCACTTGCGGAGATAAGTCACTCTTGTCAAAGAATATGACAAGATCATGGCTCATCTCTGGACCTTCCCATTCACGACGACATCCTAGACTTTCAGAGCGGCAGGCTGAAGCCCAAACATCCGCCTACTGTTCATGCCCAGGAACTAACTGTAAACCACTTCAATCCATTCAATGAATGGAAAGAGGAGTGGACTACGAACAACGACCATCTGCTTTGGCCTCTGCTCAGCGAAAACGGCTCTTTTCTACGAGTTCATCTCCCAAGGACATTGTCCGCTCTAAATAGGATACCGGAATCTGTACAGAGTCCTTATTCAGATAGGGCAAAGCTCCGTACACCCTGTGTACATTATATACAACACACCCCTTCGAACGCAGACTGCGGGGCTATGAAGGTGATTCACAGGTCATTGTTCAGGCTACACCTGTGACAAGAGGCTGGATAGATTACATTTGAGAATATAAATATGCTGTTGTCATGTGCAATTATGTATGTTGTATACAGTACCTTTTGTCATCTTTCAATCTAGCATGCATACTGTAGTTCTGCATGTAAATTCATACGATAAATAAATAAATAAATCAATCCCATAAAATGTAAGTAGTAGGACACTAACCACCTCCTTCCTTTTTGACAGCCCACTTTAATACGCTAAAATACTTTCTGAATTCACTTATTAAGTCTTTGTTGATGATACTGGTGTTATTAACTTGCACAAAATGAATTATAACTCAGAAAGTAATAAGTTACGTGAAAGTTGTGACAGAAATTTGAAATGTAATTTCTTACCCTTTCCATCCTTGTTGAATTTTTATTTATTTTTTTACAATGTGATTTACGTCGCACCGACACAGATAGGTCTTATGGCGACGATGGGAGAGAATAGGGCTAGCAGTGGGGAGGAAGTGGCCACGGCCTTAATTAAGGTACAGCCCCAGCATCTGCCAGGTGTAAACATGAGAAACCACGTAAACCCATTTTTAGGGCTGCCGACAGTGAGGCTCGAACGTACTATCTTCCGAATGCAAGCTCACAGCTGCGCGACCCTAACCGTACGGCCAACTCGCTTGGTCCCTGTTGATGAACCAATGGAGTTAGATAGTTGGTATTGTGCATATAGTTTGGCCAAGCTTGGTGTTAGTGAAGTGTGATGAGAACAAATCATTTCTTAGGACATGAACGTTCAAAATGGGCGTTAAAACATGCATATTTCACGTCCAGGAGCGCTTAACCTAAGTCCTTCCAGTTCTTGCTACAAATCAGTAACTCAGCGTATTCTTCTCCTCTTGTTTAGTATTTACTGTGTGTCTTAACGTTTCTTACGATGTTGTAAGATTCGAAACAAATAAGTACAATACAAGGCTCAAGGATAAAGTAGTTTGTTCATTGTTCTCCGTGTCATATGCTGTGTGTCAAAAAGGAAGATCGAGGCGCTTCAGATCATTAACCGGTAAAATAAATCTTGGCTAGCAGGAATAAATTTCTTTTCATTTGCTATGAACGTCTTGACAATAAATACGAACATATCCAGCCCCGCGGTCAAAAGGTGTGGAGATTGCCTCTTACCAAGAGGCCCGGATTCTATCCCCGGACACGTCAGCCTAATTATTATTACCAAAATCTGAGGGCTGGTTCAAGGTTCACTCAGCCTATGTGAGAATAATTGAGGAGCTATTTGACGGGGAGATAGCGGCTTTGGTCTAAAAAGTACAAAATAACAACCAAGAGGATTCGTCGCACTAACCACGCATCACCTTGTAATCTACAGGCCTTTGAGCTGAGTAGCGGTTGCCTGGTAGGAGAAGGCTCTAAGGGCTGTAGCACCACGGGGATTTAAGGTTGATACTAATACGAACATTTCCTGAATGTTCTGTTACTTTTCTGTCAACTGCTGCGATTAAAAGTTTCTGTTTATCTTTTAAGGACATTTCCCCTAAACGAAACTGCACGCTCAGTAGCATGAGTAGTGGTGGTTGGTGATCGCTGCTTTAAGAGGACGTACAACTTGTAAACATCCTCACGCGTATCGGCAAGAGTAGTATATGGAGGTAAAAAAAATTAAAATTAGGAGAGACATCTCACGTTATATTGTTCTTACGTTCCACGTCCCTCGAACTACTTTTACGGTTTTTAGAGACTCGGAGGTGCCGGAATTTTGTCCTGTAGGCGTTCTCTCACGCGCCAGTAAATCTACCAGCATGAAACTGATGTACTATATTTAAGCGCCTTCAAAACCACCGAACTGAGCCGGGATCGAAGCCGCCAAGTTGGACTCAGAAGGCCAAGATTTAGACGCTGTTAAAGAAATGTGTAATACGTCGGGCCAAGTTTAAGACATAGCAGCGTCATTCTGCAAAATGAAGCACGTGCTCACATACAGCACACCGCCTGTCACTTTACAGCGAGCTATTCACGTCTGTTTACAACTAGCCGCACACTCTACTACACACCGAACAGAAACTTTAGCTTCGGATACACGGGATTGTGTAAGTTTACGATCCGCACGATGATTTGAATCGTCCAGCATAGGCCATTCCCAGATATTCTTAATAATAATAATAATAATAATAATAATAATAATAATAATAATAATAATAATAATAATAATAATAATAATAATAATCGTATGGCCCAGGCTACCGCGTACAGACATTTTAATTCGACGCCATCTGGTTGTCTGCTCGCCGCGACCTTCACAAATCCTGACCTCTTTAGGGGTTCATGACAATTTGTACTTCTGCAGCATCACACAAATCTGTGATCCGATTTCCCATACACGCAGCATTTGCGCCTACACATCCCAGGTATGCAAACAGCCAAACTTTGTAGTCGCCACTCGCTTGTGATCGTCTGGCGGGAGCACTAGGCTCCATTTACAGTATGTCACTTTCTTATTCATACAGTTTCATATTGTGAAAAGAGAAGTATATTTTGGATATTCAAATGGATGTTATAGTAATTGTCTTTTAGGAAATTTATTTCTGGTAGATTTCTTTACAATGCCGTACAAAAATAATATTTATAACACACAGTACAAATTACTCGAGAATATACCAAAACATGACCTTTTACTGCGTTACATTGTTATTCATATAGATGTCAGTTCTTCAACTAAATATATGAATGAAATGAACCATAGCATCAATCCTAGTACTTTGTGGAGTAACCCTTGTCTTTAATGACAGCCTGACACCTACGCCGCATGGAATTTACTTGCCTCACACACGTTTAATGGCTGACACTGTACAATTCTTGGGTCACCACTAGTTTTAACTCATTTTAGGATGAAACCTATCTACTGTGAACCCTAGACTTCAAAAACGCCCATGAATGTTCAATAGAGCTTAAGTCAGCAGACTGGGGAAGTTTTTAATCGTTTTGGAATGGTTCAAATTAACCACTCCTTGTTCAGAACAGCGGCGTGTTTAGGGTCGTTATCCTGCTGAAACATGTAGGTCGGTAGCAATCCCAATTTTTCAGCACTTTGTCAACATTGTTCTTCAAAATATTCTTGTACACTACTTTCTCCATCGTTCCTTCAATAAACCGAATATTCCCTACACCTTGTGCCGACATACACCCCCACATCATAACCGATCCTCCTTCGTGTTTCACTGTGGGAATTGTATTGGCCACATCGTTGTCCGTATTGGTCTTTTCTACACCCTGCGGGCACCATCGGAACCAAACAGGTCGATTTTGGTTTTATAGGACCAGATGACATTATTCCAGAACCCTTGTTTTTGTGTTATTTCGCTAGGAGCAGTCTCACAGCACGGATCTCCTTCCTTACATAGGACCTCTTCCTTGGTACACGGCCATGGTAACCATGTCGATATAAAACTCACCGGACCGTCTGAGTACACATTTTCTTCCCAGTAGCAGCTTGCAGCTCTGCCCGCAGCTTTGGAGCACTTATGAGGGGGTTGGATTTCACTCGCCTCACAATAAGTCTTTCTGCTTGGGGACTTAGTTTCTTTTGTTTGGGTTTTCTTGGCACATTCTTCACTGACCCTTCGTACTTAAACTTATTCACGACGTATTGAACAGGGGCATGACTTTTCTTCACCATGAGTCCTATTTTTCGCAGGGAATGCCCTCTAAGTGCTAAACTGACAATTGTCTTTCAGCTCATAGCCAAGCTCTTTACCCTTGCCCATTTCTACCAGCACTCTCACAGGTCTAAGATGAACACAACAAGCAACACCTCTCCTTGCACCACACCTACTTACGTAGGCCTATGCCCCTTTCAATGCTGTCGGATGACTAGTGTATGAATAACAAAGTGACTTGAAGTTTTGGAGTGTATCCCGTTTTTATTTGTGTAACCACAAATTATTTGCACTCACAAAAAATCGTGCATTGAGTGGTTACGTCTTGTTATTACATTCAGGACACACAACTATAAATCAATAATTTCCATAACTATACAGGCACATGGAACGCTTTATAACGAAATGGGTTGTGTATGAATAGGAAAGTGACATACTGCAAAATGTTAATGTTTGCACAGCGGAAACGGACGTTGAAAACTAACAGCTGGATCACTCAAACGATTCTTAACTGTTGTTTTTGAAAAACAATGATTGAATGTAATATCGCCGAATTAATGTGGGTGTTCACGCGCTCCTTGATCTGATACATGAGACGCTACTGAGTATACAGTATTTACTTCAGTAATTAAGTACAGTATATGTGACACATGTGTGACAGCAACAGTTCGAGAGGCCACCACGTAGTTTCCTGCTTCCACATCTTGGATTTAGGTGGAAATATGTGAGGTCTGCTAAACTGAAGGAAGCACCAAAGGGTATTAGGTTTGTGCGCACGAGTTGTATGTATGTATACCCGTAATATTGAAAGAAGCATTCTGACAGATAAAGCTGGAGGGAAGGGCATTTGCACGTGCCACTGCACAGTGTTGCCACATTTCTGCATCCCTTCATCCTTCCCCCTCACTTTCGGCTCACTTGTTCGTTTGTTCAGACCGTCGTGTTCTGCTGTAACTAACTCAGAAGTGAGAGATTTGGCAACTCCAAACAACACGAGCTGCCCAGATGGCTTATCTCCATGGCAACTGCAGTGGACCCACCCACGTTTCCATGGCAATTATACCCCCTACTACCTAATTCCCCCCAGGCAGGCAGTAAACGGACCTCCCTCTAAGAACTGTCAGAATGCTTTTTTCAGTATTACTACCTTAAATATAATTTACAGCAGAATGGCAATTATCACAGATCATCCTACGAAGTTTCATTACAATCGGCTTGGTCCAACCTAAACAGTTCCCTTGTCAGAAAATGAGCTCCCTTTCATCCAAGTTCGACAGTTCGAGTTGGTGCAAGCTTAAGGGGAAGATGCCTAGCCGAGAGAGTAAAGGCATGATCTGGCGGCGGTGGTTTTGTCCGAATCCATGTACTCACAGTACCCTGGTGAGCCTTGGAAAGCCCAGTTCCTGCACGACTTCAGATGGAAGGGGCGCATACGTCTAGCAACCATAACCTGGCCGCGATCAAATGCACTGAGGTCTCGTGTCTTACGCATCGTGCAGTCAACTGTTATTCATACAGCCCGTACGAGGTCTGACGTCTTTGCTGTCACACTCCACGCTCTCGTATTGAATTCGCTGGCCGAGCACAGCGCCATTTCCAAACTACAGCGGCTATCTCTAATTCAACTGCTCATCAACAGGGCCCGGATTCTTATGCAATTACATATTCAGGTCCTTTCCTTGTAGACAACTGAAAATTAAATATGTCGACGAATTGGGGTTCTGATATAATTATGCCTGTGTTTCATTTTACATAATTTTTCATATTCTCAGTAAAAGTCCACTCTGTTTTAATTACTGCGTTGATGGGGTGAAAGTACCTTTTGAGGATCATTGTAAGTACTTAGGTGTTAATATAAGGAAAGTGGTCCATTGGGGTAATCACTTAAATGGGATTGTAAATAAAGGCTACATATCTCTGCACATGGTTATGAAGGTGTTTAGGGGTTGTTGTAAGGATGTAAAAGAGAGGGCATATAAGTCTCTGGTAAGACCCCAACTAGAGTATGGTTCCAGTGTATGGGACCCTCACCAGGATTACTTGATTCATGAACTGGAAAAAATCCAAAGAAAAGCAGCTCGATTTGTTCTGAGTGATTTCCGACAAAAGAGTAACGTTACAAAAATGTTGCGAAGTCTGGACTGGGAAAACTTGGGAGAAAGGAGACGAGCTGCTCGACTAAGTGGTTTGTTCCGAGCTGTCCGTTGAGAGATGGCGTTAAATGACATCAGTAGACGAATAAGTTTGAGTGGTGTTTTTTAAAGTAGGAACGATCACAAAATGAAGATAAAGTTGGAATTTAAAAGGACAAATTGGGGCAAATATTCGTTCATAGAAAGGGGAGTTAGGGATTGGAAAAACTTACAACGGAGATGTTCAATAAATTTCCAATTTCTTTGAAACCATTTAAGAAAGGCTAGGAAACAACGGATAGGGAATCTGGCACCTGAGCGACTGCCCTAAATGCGGATCAGTAGTGATTGATTGATTGATATTACATATTTTACATATTATGTGAAGAATGTAACTTTTTTGTACAAAATCTAAGTAATTATTAAAACACAAATGAAAAATTGTGTCAGTTCGTTTAATTTTCAGACTAGTAAAATTATTGGCGAATTTCATCTCACATATAATGTATTTCAATCGCTAAAATTGGCTTTGAAATTCCTTTAATATTGCGATTTCTAACCCTTTGTCTGTGAAATACAGTAGGTCTGAGTGCCTCGACTGCATACAAACAGCACTAATCCTTTCTCAGACTCTGGGATGGCTAGGCGCCTTTCATTGATCGAGTTTGTAACAAGCTCCATGCAGTCTTGAAACGAAATCCAGGATATTCAAGCTCTTTATCTATTTGCAAGATTATTAGTGGCGAACAAGAAGATTCCCCGGAAGATATTTCACCCAGCTAGTTTTATCTTTTAAAATATGCACCGATGACTTCCTGCGATGTTGAACGGTCCTTCTCAGCCTACAAGAGAATGTTATCGGTTAGCGTCAAAATCATCACAACGCAAAATACGGAGAAGAATTTTGTGACACACTGTGCATCACGATAAAATAAAAAAAAGCGTAGTATTTGTGTTACTTAAGGGAGGCTGGGACTGAGTTCTTGGTGGAAATAGTAAAAATCATCGATTTTTCAATTTGTGCATATTATTGTACGCCGGACTCCTGCGGATCATTTGGCGGTGGTATTTTTCGGGTTCCGCCATATTTAAAGTACTAGCGTGACATTTAAATGTCCGGTTGAGTCATCATCCACTAGCTTTTACTTACGGAAATTTTTTTTTTTTTCATATATACATTTTCAGGTATTTAAAATGTTCCAGCTGAACCAATTTGGTTTCAAATTCCATGAGAATGTCATGGGTTGTTAACACCTATATTGTCTTGATATTAACAGAAGGAATTTTTTATAATGTTGATACTTTAAAAGATAGTAGCCTTCAAAGGGGTATTTTTTTAGCATAATTTGAGAAAAACATAAACAACAAAACACATTTTTTTCCTCACATTCATGGACTACATATGCAGACTTTCTTTCTGTTAAAATTCTTACCATACCTTGAAGTGCCTGCACACCAGTTTTCAATGTGATATTTGAAGTAACTGTTCAGCTGGAGCATTTTTTATGCTTACCGATTTTTAAAAATTTTAAATTGTAAGTGTTAATTTCTCAGAAAGTTCTGTTGCTATTTTCCTGAAATTTGGCAAATGGCCTTATTTCACCATTAGGAGACCATAAACCAAATTTCATTGAATTCTATCAATAATTACTATTTTTTATAAATTCAGTCCTAACTTCCCTTAAGAAGGGTTTAAATGCAGATCCTATAATCAGTAGCGGCGACTAAGGGGGACGAGGGGGGGGGGGGCACTGCCCCCTCCCCACTTTGTAGAGAAAACATTGCCTTTTTATTCCACTTTAGCCTGCTGAAACCAGGAGTTATAGGAATTATTAATAAACAATTTGTGCAAATTTTTAATTATTATCGAAAATACGCACAAAATGTCGTTCGTCGCGGCTAACCGATTTGTATAGCGCCACAGCAAGTAGCGAAAACTTCGCAAATGCTATGAGGAAGGGTAACAGGGGTATAATTTTTGCCAAGGTTGTGGACACTGAGGTATGATTTACCTGCTTGCCGCGTGCATTCGTCAGTCTGGCAGTCTCTTTAATATTGTCTGTTATTTTCTTAGAGTGTAGTCAAATACTATTTTTTAACAATTTTATAATCACGCCGTTCTTCTATTTAATTGTAGTACGTGTGTAATATAGTTTCTTTTGTGAAAGTTTTATTGCACAGTATTGAATCAAAATCTCGAAAAACTATTGTTGCCGCACTTAAATTAGCAAACTGTTAACCTTTACCTCTCCCTCAAAAATCGCTCAAAGAGCATAAACATTTTACCATTTTGTAGCCTTTTGTTCAGTTTTGATATCTATACCTGCCCCCACCCACCGCCCGCTACATCCCCCAAACCGGCTACTTTTTATTGTCTGTATATTTTTTGCCCCCCCCCCCCCCTACTTCTAACTCCCAAACGCCGCTACTGCCTATAATAGCTTTATTTAGTAACAGTTGTTTCATTTTCAGGACATGAGGGCGACAGTAAATTAGCTACAACACATTGTGTAATATATTCCGCGATTTACAGTGCATAACATTATTTTTAAATATTTGAAGTATTTCATTATGCCTTTAATCTGATTATTTAACACTGTCAAAATTAGAAAGCAGTAGGCTGTATAAATTTTATATAGCAACAATGATTACTTAGTCATAAAATATGGAGGTTAAACAATTTTCTTGTCTCATATCATAACCATACGCCATAATAAAAGGAATGTACGAACATTTTTGTATATTTAGTGCATTAAAACCATTACATATTTTATGAATATTATATATTTAATTACATATTTATTTGATATTTACTGCATTCTTATGTACATATTTCGCACTCAGGTCCCACAGTGAGTAAACATGCTTTCTGTAGTGGAAACATATCTTATTTCCGAACATTTCATCGTGCATACAATATATTACGGTACCATTATTTTCTCGAAAAATATAGAGGCCTCATATGGAGCCCTTACAATTTCAAAAAAAATGGACCTTTTTTAATGAAATGGTATTTTGTAAGCTTTCAATGAATACAAAATAGAATAAAACGTATTTTTCACTTCGAAATGAAAATGCTTGAACAGTTTTAAATGCAGCGTAGTGTATCGAAGGCATTGACTGCAATGACACTGAGTGGGTTGGTCAAACAAGACACCAGAACATCGCTGCATGCCTGCCGTTTTTACATAGGCTGCCCACAGCACGAAAAAATTCTGAACAGAACTCATGCCCTTTCCTCGTTTATATATTAAAAAAAGCATATTAATAGCAAGCACGTTTATACCGGTATAAAGATGAGCCAAGTTTTCATACTACATATATATATATGCTAGCTGCTTTACGTCGCACCGACACAGATATGTCTTATGGCGACGATGGGACAGGAAAGGCTTAAGAATGGGAAGGAAGCGGCCGTGGCCTTAATTAAGGTGCAGCCCCAGCATTTGCATAATATTTAAGCTTCCGTCATAAAAAACTATCAAAACCCCAAGATTTCGATATGTTGACATACTGTATGTGCTAGGGAAATTGGTTTGTAGAACATGAACTGTTCATGTAAGCAAAATGTAATTCAGCATCAAGTATATTTCGGTATATTTTTACATGACATACATATCATTCTAAATTATCAGCTAACTGTGCCGAGCCACCCAGCGAGCTACTTTTTAGCTATTAATTATAACATTATCGTTATTTTAAAGACAAAATGAGTATTGCCATTAAGTTTAGAATATGCTGATTGAACATTCAATCATGTTTCATTAAAATCTGCCTGGTCCAATCTAAGTTGTTTCTTTGTGAGTAGCACACATCACCCACAGCTACTGAACGTTTGAAATGAATGTAATATTAATAAATATATACTATATGTGCTAAAGGAAGAGTATTCAGAGCGACTAACAAGCCGACGACACCCCGGTGTCATTAGGGAGATGACACGGTCTTCTCCTCGATACAAATGACATTACTCGACGGCAAGATGTGAACGACCCTGCACGCCAACTCCGGGTGACCGTTAAATTGGAGATAGCCTTATATGCAGGATCTATGTAATTAGCTACCAACGCAGGGAGCATTTGACTAGCGAACCCGTGCTAATTGCGCGCAGCTCGGACATTATCGGCCCACATCTTGGCCATACAACACGTTGCACATTTCCCTCAAGTAATCAAATAGATACCGAACCCACATAAAACACAGAAAATGATGGATTGTCTGTGAACACCGTGTATAAGGCAAGTTTGGAAACGAGTGTAATAATAACCACATTACAGTTCCCATTATAATTATGAATGAAATTAGATCTAAGATGATAAAGTATTATATACAATTGTCAATATTTCCTTATTACTTGAGACATACTAGAGACACCGAAAAATTATTAGAGGATTTATTTATTTATTTATTTATTTATTTATTTATTTATTTATTTATTTATTTATTTATTTATTTATTGACTCGTTTTACATGGCGTGGCTCAGGCTATGAAGCCTGCTGTTATGCCAAACCATCTTATATATGCTACATTGTGCAAACTACATAGTATTAAGATTTCTAATTACATATAATTAATTATAAAATTAAACTTAAATAATAGTTATAAACAAAAGGTAAATTTCTGAGAGTCACTATTAAAAAAAAACATCAAATACTAATTTCTTAAGTCTATGTGCCATTTATAACATATTTTTAAAAATACATTTCTACTATGTATGTCTCTAATTACAGCCGGAAGGGAATTCCAAGAGCGTATGGTTGCAGGTATGAATGAGTTGCCGTAACCGGTCGTGCGGTAAATTGGGAAGCTCAGCAGGATCAGGATCAGGTGAGTTGTGTTGTCAGCACCAGCATCAGCTATAATCAGCTTCTCATGCTGCATAAAAATGAAAGTTCCAATACCTTAGACATAACGTAACCTTTGCCTTGGTTAAGAACAGACTAGGTAAATAACTGATAGAGAATCTGCCACCTCCGCGACAGCCTAAATGCAGATCAATGGTGATTGATTGATTGATTGATTGATTGATTGATTGATTGATTGTGATGTCACAGGGTAGTGGGAGAGAGAATGATTGTGTGTGCTGTTGTATTCTAGTCATCTTCAGTTAGGGAAGTCAATGCGAGGTAGCACACGCCAGTGGAATGTCTCAAAGCGTGACACGGACTCGTTTTCACACAAGAGTAAGTGTTCGCAGAAAGCAAAACCATCGTCGTCCGCGAGCAACTACTGTACAGCAAGGCAGGACCGCGATTTCATGGTAACAGCCCGTCAGAGCAGGCAGCAAAATTTAACGCAACTGCAACGTGCCTTGCAAATAGCAACAGGACGTAGTGTCATCTCAGACTGTCTGTAATCGTCTTCGTGCCGGTGGCCTTTATGCACGTAGGCCCATGGTGACACTGTACAGAAACTGGCCGGAGGAACATCGTGATTGGGATAACTGTTTAATAGTGTGTATTTTTATTCCATTTTAATAATGTTTTTTACGGGTGTGTTATAGTGTAATATTTATGTTTAATTTGTGTGTTCAACAGACCGGAAAGCTTTTAAGTTATACTGAAGTTACATTTGATTGGAGGTTCGATCTGTTCTCTGACGAGTCGCGATTCACTGGGGAACCTGATAATCTACGCCTGGAAGAAAGTTCCCAATAAGCTTGCGGAGGACTGATTATGTCTGCAGGAATTCGTATCGGTGGACATACGGACCTCCAAATCATCCGCCATGGCAATTTCACAGCTCTAAGATACAGAGACGAGATCTTCCGACCTTTTGCCATGCCTCATTCTAGTTCCATTGGTGATTGGTTCTATTTCATGAATTATAATGTTCGCCCGTTTTCCGGGCAGACGATCCACCTAGGAATGTTTCCGGATTAAGGGCGAAAAAATAGTCATTTTTGTGTCCTTACGGCACCTAGTGTTCATCAATCTACAGAATCGTTATGAAGAATGTGTGAGACTAAAGGGTGCACGTTCTGAACACATGCAGTACTGACGCATGCTGTCGTCACGATGCATGTTATAATGACGTATCTTGGAGCATGTCTGTAATTTCAGTACCGTTTGTTTTGTCGTATACGGTAGTTGTTCCACCTAAAACCTGTAAGTAACAGAAGGTTTAGAAACTACAATTTACGATCGTTACGTCTCATACAGGCTGTGTGATAAGAGGTATCCACGAATTTCTTTGTTTTTTAGTGCGAAATCTATCTACACCCAACATCGCTGACATGGAAATAAGGCCGGGCTGAGTGGCTCAGACCCCAACTTGGCAGGTTCGATCTTGGCTCAGTCCGGTGGTATTTGAAGGTGCTCAAATACGTCAGCCTCGTGTCGGTAGATTTACTGGCACGTAAAAGAACTGCGGGACTAAATTCCGGCACCTCGGCGTCTCCGAAAACCGTAAAAGAGTAGTTAGTGGGACGTAAAACAAATAACATTAATTAATTATTATTAACATGGAAATATCGTTCAATCGTCACTGTAACGAGTTAAATGGCTTCGATGGTCGTTTTTATTGTGTCTGTTTTACAAGGTAAAATTGCACGTGATTATACGCCCTTACTGAGAAGGAAGATAATTAATATAATCATAGAAATGAGACGGAAAACGTGAACAAAAATATTACGAGAAAAGGGAGCCATGGAGGGAGATGGAAACTAAATATTCCCTTGAGCTTGGATGTTCTAATATCGCCGAGACAGAAGAAAAATAAAAAGCACTGGGCGAGTTGCCCGTGCGGTTAGCGGCGCGCAGCTTTGAGCTTACATCCGGGAGGTAGTGGGTTTGAACCCCACTGTCAGCAACCCTGAAGATCATTTTCCGTGGTTTCCCATTTTCACACAGGGTACCTTAATTACGGCCACGGCCGCTTCCTTCCCACGCCTAGCCCTTTTCTATCCCAACGTCGTTATAAGACCTATCTGTGTCGGTGCGACGTAAAGCAAATTGTAAAAAAGGAAAAAGTGCGGTGGCCTACAATGTCCTAAGCCCATAAAACTGATCAAAATAACATACCGTCGTTGCCGGGACAAAACCTCCTATGTGATAATATTTTTGGATATATACTGACCCGCAGCACAAACATTAAGAAGAGCGAGAATGCCTTGACAATATTCACACAATATTGCACCTTAGCTGACAGAACCTTACCGGCCAAAGTTTTGAGCTAAAATATTTCACATAGGAGGTTTTGCCCCGACAGCGACGATACACTGACTGGTGTTAATTGAGATATGCTCTGTCTCTCTCATCGGCTGCCCATCATCTCCACTAGACGGCAGTACCGCGGCAATTGTATAAGATATGACAGTTTCAACAGTTAGTTCTTAATAAAGATGATAATAATAATAATAATAATAATAATAATAATAATAATAATAATAATAATAATAATAATACACAATTTCAAGAACTCTCCGTAAGGATCGACGTGCAGTATTCAAGGTTTTTTTTTTTTTTTTTGCTAGTTGTTTTTACGTCGCACCGACACAGATAGGTCTTACGGCGACGATGGGACAAGAAAGGGCTAGGAGTGGGAAGGAAGCGGCCGTGGCCTTAATTAAGGTACAGCCCCAGCATTTGCCTGGTGTGAAAATAGGAAACCACGGAAAACATTTTTCAGGGCTGCCGACAGTGGGGTTCGAACCTACTATCTCCCGAATACTGGATACTGGCCGCACTTAAGCGACTGCAGCTATCGAAGTATTCAAGGAAGAAAGTGCTCCAACGATGGAACTTGTAGAGAAGTCGGTGAAATTCAATAGTGTCCCCGCTTTACGCGATCACGTAACAAGAAATCAAAGAAAGTGGGATTAATCTAGCATGGGTGAGATAGAGAAGGAAAAAAGCAAACCTTTGTATCTGAGAACAAAGGAAACTTGAATGACTTGTACACACAAAATGCATAAATTCTAATGAATGAATGGCTGGAGATGAAGATGCATTATGTCGTAAAAAATAAGAGATGAATCTAATATTTGCAATGACAGAGACCGCTTCTCTTTTATACATGAGTTAACTTCTTTGAATTGTGAAGAGTTTCAAGCATTCTATAATCAAGAAGTTCATGGTATAAGCCATAACTGTAATTTTTTTCCCTAACATCCCTAAACAAAATGCTAACTTCCTGATTTTTCTTTTCGCTTTAGCCTAGATAATAATTAACGTTTAATTGGTCGTCTCTATCTGCGTTCTCTTAGTAGTTGATATTCTCTTCGCAATTTTAAAAAACAAAAAACCCATGGCTCTACAGCGCTATCAGGTATTGGTCTCCCAAGCTACCACTGCTCATACCGAAGGCCTGCAGATTACAAGGTGACACACAGTCAGCTAAACGAATGCTCTCTGCCATTAATCTTGGCTTTCTAGATGGAGGCTGCCATTTCACCATCAGATAGTTCCTCAGGTGTCGCATTTTACAACTTTTTAACATTTTCTCTCCTTTGTTTTTAATCGTTCTAAAAATTGAATCTGAAATTCCTGTAGCAGTGCCTATATCGACTGTACGCTCATTATGTCCATACTTCTTTTAAATTTTGTTTTCACCGAGCTCGATAGCTGCAGTCGCTTAAGCGCGGCCAGTATCCAGTATTCGGGAGATAGTAGGTTCGAACCCCACTGTCGGCAGCCCTGAAAATGGTTTTCCGTGGTTTCCCATTTTCACACCAGGCAAATGCTGGGGCTGTACCTTAATTAAGGCCACGGCCGCTTCCTTCCCACTCCTAACCCTTCCCTGTCCCATCGTCGCCATAAGACCTATCTGTGTCGGTGCGACGTAAAAGCAACTAGCAAAAAAAAAAAAAAAAAAAATCTTGTTTTTCCACCAAGGTTACAGCTTACGCCTCTAAAGTATTTTGATCATAATTACATCTATTTCTCAAAATGTCTCCATTGCAGAAGAGTCCAGCAATTGAGCTTACTAGTGTTATACCTACCGGGCGAGTTAGCCGTGCGGTCAGGGGCACGCGGCTATGAGCCTGCATCCGGGAGATAGTGGGTTCGAATCCCACTGTCGGCATCCCTGAAGATGGTTTTCCGTGGTTCCAACTTCTAGGCCTTTCCTATCCCGTCGTCGCCATAAGACTTATCTGTGTCGGTGCGACGTAAAGCAACTGGCAAAAAAAAAGTTATACTTTCTATGAACGACATGCACCACGATGCTGCCTAGCTAAAGCAGTGCGCGCACAAAATGACAAGGCTATGCACAGGATGGTTACAAATGCTTTTTCTTTAAATCGCGAAAACGCGTGAAGAGTAATCGCATATAACGAGGGATGCCAGTCTGTACTATCAAGAATACGTAATAATGTAAAACTCACACATAAAAAGAATATTACAAATTACCTTGAGAGAAGCAAGAACAATTATTCTCATCACGTCACTGTTAGGGGATGTCCTTACCTGCAAACGAAAGAGAAAAACAATTAGAAACAAACGCGAAGACAAAATTTATTAACAGTTCACGACAAAATTTCACAATTCAAGATTCTTCAAAACATATTGCAAGTAGAAATTCAGACTATTTGTAAGCTACCACAACTGAAACATACAAACATTGTTGAAGAAAAGTCACTAAGACAAGCAGAATTTCACGAGCCTTTTACTTTTAAACATGTAGGCACTAAAATAACTTGTAACATGTTCTCCCTCAGACACCATTCATTTGTTTCTTCTCACATCGCTACATACTGAATCATCTGGTGGCCACTTCCCGTACTACGTAGATAGAGTGCTCACACTCCGTTGTCATACTGTTAATTCCATGTCAATCGTTTGAAAACATAGAGCAGTCTCTCAGAATATGAGAGGAATTTGCCGAGCTTGTATGAATGTGCACTCAAAGTCTCGAATCTTAAGACATAAAACACAAGATATATCCTGAATGTAATTAGTTTACTACGACATATAGCGGGTAAAAACAGCAATTTACAAGAAGGTTAAAAACAATCTAATTTCAACAACCTTGGACAACATAATTTGAACGGCAGTAGAATTCGACTGTGACTGGCTGCAGGCAGGGGAGCCTGCCATTATAATGAAAACACATGGACTTTATATGAGAAACGACGTATGGCAACCTCCCCGTGGTGTTTCTCTGCAACATTAATAAATCTTATTCAGAACGTATATAGTATTTTACCTAGAATTCCATAGCGAAGCACAGGGACATGAGCTAGTGTTTTGTTAAGGGACAGTCGAATGAAAACGTGTCATCTCCCTAAAAATATAGTAAAACACTTCGTACCTCAAAAGTAATCACCACAACTGTTTTGACTTTTATCACGCTGGGTGATGAGGCGGTCATTCAAATTCTTGAAGAAGGTGGCGGGCTGTCGACGGAACCACACCTGCACCCCGTTACACAGGTCGTTGTCCAATGCAAAGCGACGTCCAAGAATGGCGTTCTTCAGCTCGTACATGGGGGGGACACACAATTATCATTGCACAGCGCTATGAAGATACGTTGCAGAAGCTGAGGCGCGCCTCGAAGTCAAAACACTCGGGCATGCTACTGAACGGCATTGTCTTTCTTCGTGACAACGCCCACTCGTACACGGTTAACTCTGTGAGGAATGGCGCTTCAGAGATTTTCGTGCGAAACTCTTCAACAACATCCCTAAGCCCAGATCTCTCCCCCATACGACATCTCTGAATAGCAAGAAATAAAACAAATTAGAAATTAGAAGAGACTTTTACAAATGTGGTCGTTAAGGGTAGATGAACTGGGGCGTGATAGCCGAGTGGCAATGTCACTGGCTTCTCAATAAAGTGCCCGTGGTTCGAATCCCAGTCAGTGCGTATGGGAATTTTTAAGCAAAATGTCACATCCCACGTAAAATTGGAGGTCCCGTGACGATGATCGCGGTATCAACAGTCACTACAATGACAAGCTTGCTTGCTTTACTTGGTGGGTTAGAAAATTACGCATGTGTATACCTTAGTTCCGTTTCTTGTTACAGGGTCGGGGATGAGCTGAGATGAATGTATATGGCATGTTTTACGGCCGGATGCCCTTCCTGACGCCATCCTTAGTTGAAGCCCTAATGAAGATGTATTGAATGATGGTGAATGAAATTAGGTAAGAAGGTGAAAATGGGAAAGGTGGATGAGCAACAAAGGATGCAATAAAAATAACTAACAATTTGGCCACGTCTGTACTTACTACTGACCGGCTGCGTAGTGCAGTTAGTTCAGCGCTCATTTCTTAACGGTAGCGCGACTGAAATCCGGTGCAATCGGTTAGCATTTAACCCTTAAATGCACAGCAATGCATACATGCAAAGGAAAATTTACTTGCTTGTTATATCTGCTTTACAATTTTACAAGTGTGTATTTACTTCTACCCTGCAGACGAACTCGCTAGGGGTCGCTAGTGTATTAAAAACGAACAATCTTTTTATTTTATTTTATGAATTTTCTTGCTAATCAGCTGGAGTGAAGTGTAAACAATAAACAGTTAAGGTAAAACAAATAAAATGTTGTTCATCTCGGAAAATTCGTGATCAAGGACATCCTTAAGATTGAAGTGTGGGAGTAATCGTACAGCTTTGGATATACCGGTACGTAACACATTCTAAACCCTAACATTTTGACTAATCTAAATGTCAAAATAAATTTTATTTATTTAAATTATTTTTAAATATTTTTTGTGATAATAATTAATATTGAAAAGAGATAGGTAAATAAATAAATTGCGCATGTAAGGATTCATCATCATATTCTAGAGACAAAGACTTGTCGCCGCAGCCATAGATGTCTATCTTTAGCCAGTCTTTTCAACTCGGCATAGGTCTTGCAGCTCTGAAGCAGGTTCTTCCTATTTTTCCGGCAATTCTTCCTGCAATTATGTTACAAAGGTACTCTCACGCCGCAGAATGAGACCAATATATTTTATTTTCCGTTTTTCAATTTCAATTACCGGACTCCCTTTTTCTCCAATCTCTCCAACGACTTCAGTATTGCTCTTCATTTCAGTCCAACTTATCCTCTGCATTTTCCTCCAGATCTACATTTCAACTGCCTCTAGTTTTTTCTTTTCCTGATCTCCTAACGTCCAGCTTTCACAACCGTACACAGGCACGCTGCATACAAGGACTTTTGCAAGGGCATTCCAAGTTTGAATATCTATATGTTTGTTGGCCAGCAGATGCTTTTTATCTTCGAAGGCTCTCTTTGCCATCGCTACCCTTTTCGTGCCTTCTGATATGCTCCGATTGTCACCCGTTATTAAGGTTCCTAGGGTTAAAAGTACTTCAATGGGGATAAAATAAAGGTTTCTGCGCAAAATACTGAAAATTCAGTATCTGCTAACAACCGACAGCAATTGTGAGGGATATTAAACATATGGCATTATTATTATTATTATTATTATTATTATTATTATTATTATTATTATTATTATTATTATTATTATTATTATTATTATTGAGAACTCAGTCGGCACAAGAATGAAATCGTGGAGGTGCGTACGTTCTTCAAACAGTCGATTCATATTGCTAGTATTTTCGACAATACCCTATTACTTATACACTGCCACTGACGTTCTATTCTTAACAGAGCTGGAGTTCTCATTTGGCGTGAGGAGTAAGGAATGTCCTCTTCTGGACGTGTCTGGCCCATGCTGGAGATGCATACAAAGAGTTTTGTCTGCTAGATCAAGGTTAGCAGGTACACGTTGCGAAGAAGTGCAGTACACCTGCAGTCCCGAGCCGTAACAAGACAGGGCGAGCAACAAGTTGACAATCGTAATATTTTGGTTACAGGCTTATACCGTAACTTTAAACTTAGATGTTGTAGACAACTGCTGTGATAGCGTATGTGGAATAACCACAATTAAAAATACTTAAACTCAAACTAAAAGCTATGTTTTCGACTGTTATTTCTCCAGATAGTCTAGACCAGGGTTTTCAAATGGCGGCCCGCGAAGCCATATTTTGCAGCCCGCGAGAGCTTTTTTAACAATATTTTAAGAAATGTCAAGAAAATTTACAATACAAAAAATATTTCAACAGCTTGTTCAAAAATGTACTAATTTTTATACGTTTCATAGACCCAACTCAGAACTAATTCATTCTTTAACATTATTTCCTATTTTTAAGTATTCATTTGGTCTGAATAGATTATTTTTCATTTAAAAATTTTAAATCCAAACTTCGGCGGAAAATGAGCTCTCACAAATGTCAGTCTTAACCATTATAAAATTGGCTATGAGATCCATACCAAATCTTGAACTCCGTGTTAACCTCACTATGGATATTTTACGCAACGTAGCATGCCATGAATACCAAGAAATACTTTAATCGACATTGACGTAAGAAGCAGTTACAATTCTTCTTTCCTCTCTCATTGGTAGTACTGACTGGTACACAGTGCTGCATACTCGAAGGAATTATCAGGAAAGTCTCCTGGAAGTACGTTGCTGGGATTTTTTTCTATTGGTTTTACGTCGCACCGACACAGATAGGTCTTACGGCGACGACGGGATAGGAGAGGGCTAGGAGTGGGAAGGAAGCGGCCGTGGCCTTAATTAAGGTACAGCCCCAGCATTTGCCTGGTGTGAAAATGGGAAACCACGGAAAACCATCTTCAGGGCTGCCGACAGTGGGGTTCGAACCCACTATCTCCCGGATGCAAGCTCACAGCTGCGCGCTCCTAACCGCACGGCTAACTTGCCTGATGCTGGGATTTTAGACTCTTACAAGTTATATCATTGTGCTCCCTTCACACTACACCCAATAAACTGTCCTCTTTTGTGTTTTGACTTCAGTGTAAAATTCAGTTTGTCTTTAGGTATGTTTCCCTTTTCGTCATTTGTCAAATATTAATTCAAATGAACTAACATTGCTGGGTGCTCTTCTTCCAAATTCAATTGTCTTGGGTATAATTGTATTTATTTTTAATTTCACTCTAAAAATAGTGTTTTAAGCAATCTTATTTCATTCTGGTACCTCTGTTCTATTTGCGGAATTTTAGGAAAATCGTCCTATTATTAAAGTGCGGCCCGCGATCATGCTTAAGGTGGCCCTCGAGCCCTTACGAATTGAAAACCCCTTGTCTAGAACCTACAACTATGGATTTGGAGAGTTACAATAATATCCACTAATAAACTACGCTACAGTTTAACAGGATCAGCGATGAAGTATTAGAAAGGGTGCGTGATTAGCGTAGTGCGTTAGCTGCTGGCTTTCCAGCTGGACGACCAAGGTTCGATTCCTAGTTAATCCTGGGCTGGAATTGTCACCTGAAAACTCACATGGTATCAGAAAGGGGATCCGACCTTAACACCCCCAGTGACCCCAGAAATACCTGGGATAAAATGAAGAAAGTTATAGTGGTGATGTATTAGAAGTTCGCAGGCCAAACTAAAGGTGCAATGGTTATCAGACTGAAGGTAGGAAAGCTGTTCAATGGAAAACTTGAAGCCTCAAGATTACATTCCCAATCTAAGATGATACATTTTTCCAACGAACTCGAAACAAATTCTAAGACGATATCACACTTCAAATCTCAATGCACCTTTATGAACTTCATTTTTAATAATTGAACGCTAATACAGGTACCATAACAGAGAGGACATTACTCCAAGCAAGCATACTTTGCACCATTTCTCATAGCGTTTCAGAGCCATCTGGAGGCGAGAATTGTAATTAATGTATCTTAATAGTTTTCAGATACTGGCCCAACCTGAAACTCATGTGCAGAGTTTATTTGGTTAATCGCCCTTTTAAGCACCATGCATGTTCTTCAAAACTTTATATTTGAATATTCGAGTTATACAGGCCAAAGAAAATGTTCTACAGAGATACGTGCAACCTACCAGAGATATGTTTGTTCATTTTTAAACATGGTTTTTATCGCCTTTAGAGGTGTAAAGAGCCTGAGTGTCATAGTACGACCTTATCTGAGTCAAATAGGACAACAGTGAACAAATTCAAGGACAATTTGCCTGGCAAGGAGTGCGTTACAGCGTCACAAAACAGTCGCAGTGCTATTTGCATCTAACCATAAACGTCGTTTTTTTCTTCTTTTTTTTTTGCTAGTTGCTTTACGTCGCACCGACACAGATACTTCTTATGACGACGATTGGACAGGGGAGGGCTAGGAGTGGGAAGGAAGCGGCCGTGGCCTTAATTAAGGTACAGCCCCAGCATTTGCCTGGTGTGAAAATGGGAAACCACGGAAAACCATTTTCAGGGCTGCCGATAGTGGGGTTCGAACCTACTATTTCCCAAATACTAGATACTGGCCGCACTTCAGCGACTGCAGCTATCGAGCTCGGTCATAAACGCAGTAGAGTTGCAATAAATAGCCTAGGGAGATTCTGTTGGAATGTATTACAAATCTGGGAGAAATTTCAAATTGTTCAAAGTGAAAATATATGGAATTTCGATTAATCACATCTCACCAATAATCTTGGACTAACGAAAGTGATAATCCCTCTATCAAGATACGTTTTACTTCTTTAGTTTCTGATCAAGAAAATATCCTCCACTGCGAACCATGTGACCTTGCCGCAGTGGGGAGGCTTGCGTGTCCCAATGATGCAGATAGCCAAGCCGCAGGTGCAACCATATCGGATGGGTATCTGTTGAGAGACCAGACTAACGAATGGATCATCGAAAGCCTTTCGGTAGTTGCAAGGGCGGCAGTCTAGATGATTGACTGATACGGCCTTGTAATAATACTCAACATGGCTTAGCTGTGTAGATACTGCTACACGGCTGAAAGCAACGGGAAACTACAGCCGTAACTACCTCCCGAGGACATGCAGCTCTCTCTGTATGAATGATGTACTGATGATGGCTTCCTCCCGGGTAAAATATTCCGCAGGTAAACTAGTCCCCCATTCGGATCTCCGGGTGGGGACTACACGAGAGGGGGCGATCATCAGGAAGATGGATACTGACATTCTGCGAGTCGGAGCGTGGAATGTTAGAACTTTGAATCGTTGTAGTAGGTTAGAGAATCTGAAAAGGGAGATGGATAGGCTAAAGTTAGATGTAGTTGGTATAAGTGAAGTACGTGGCAGGAATAACAAGATTTTTGGTCAGGCGACTACCGAATTATCAACACAAAATCAAACAGGGGAAATGCAGGAGTTGGTTTAATAATGAATAAGGGCAGCGGGTAAGCTACTACAACCAGCATAGTGAAAGAATTATTGTCATCAAGATAGACACCAAACCAACGCCCACCACAATAGTGCAGGTCTATATGCCTACTAGTTCAGCGGATTGTGAAGAAATTGAAAGAATATATGAGGAGATAGAAGATTTAATACAATATGTAAAATGTGACGAGAATCTAAATGTGATGGGAGACTGGAATGCAGTGGTAGGCCAAGGAAGAGAAGGTAGTACAGTAGGAGAATTTGGATTGGGACAAAGGAACGAAAGAGGAAGTCGGCTGGTTGAATTCTGCACTGATCATAATTTAGTCCTTGCCAATACTTGGTTCAAACACCACAAACGACGGCTGTATACGTGGACGAGACCTGGAGACACTGGAAGGTATCAAACAGACTTCATTATGATTAGGCAGAGATTCAGAAACCAGGTGTTGGATTGCAAAACTTTCCCAGGAGCAGACGTGGGCTCTGACCACAACTTGTTGGTCATGAAATGCCATCTGAAGTTGAAGAAATTGAAGAAAGGAAAGAATGCAAAAAGATGGGATCTAGACAAGTTGAAAGAAAAGAGTGTGAGGGATTGTTTCAAGGAACATGCTGCACAAGGACTAAATGAAAAGGCTGAAGGAAACACTATAGAGGAAGAGTGGAGATTCGTGAAAAATGAAGTCAGTAGGGCTGCTGAAGAAATTTTAGGAAGGAAGAAAAGATCAACTAAGAATCAGTGGATAACTCAGGAGATACTAGACCTGATTGATGAACGACGAAAATACAAGAATGCTAGAAATGAAGAGTGCAGAAAAGAATACATACGATTAAAGAATCAAGTGGATAGAAAGTGCAAGGTAGCTAAGGAAGAATGGCTGAAGGAGAAGTGCAAGGATGTCGAAGGATGTATGGTCCTGGGAAAGGTAGATGCTGCATACAGGAAAATCAAGGAAACCTTTCGAGAAAGGAAATCTAGGTGTATGAATATTAAGAGCTCAGATGGAAAGCCACTTCTAGGGAAAGAAGGCAAAGCAGAAAGATGGCAGGAGCATATCCAACAGTTGTATCAAGGTAAGGATGTAGATAATGTGGTTCTGGAACATGAAGAGGCTGTTGATGCTGATGAAATGGGAGACCCAATTTTGAGATCAGAGTTTGACAGAGCTGTGAGTGACCTAAATAGGAACAAGGCACCTGGAATTGATGACATTCCCTCTGAATTACTGACTGCCTTAGGAGAAACCAGCATGGCAAGGTTATTTCATTTATTATGCAAGATGTATGAGACAGGAGAAGTCCCATCCGATTTTCGGCAGACTGTTGTTATACCTATTCCCAAGAAAGCCGGTGCTGACAGGTGTGAAAACTACCGCACCATTAGTTTAGTACCTCATGCCTGCAAAATTTTAACACGTATTATTTACAGAAGAATGGAAAAACAAGTTGAAGCTGAGTTGGGAGAAGATCAATTTGGCTTCAGAAGAAATGTAGGAACATGTGAAGCAATCCTGACTTTACGTCTGGTCTTAGAGGATCGAATCTCGTCGCCATAAGACCTATCTGTGTCGGTGCGACGTAAAGCCCACAGCAAAAAAAGAGGATCGAATCAAGAACGACAAGCCCACGTACATGGCATTCGTAGATCTAGAAAAGGCATTCGATAATGTTGATTGGACCAAGCTATTTATGATAGGGATCAGATACCGAGAACGAAGAATTATCTACAATCTGTATAAAAATCAGTCTGCAGTGATAAGAATCGAGGGCTTTAAAAAAGAAGCAGCAATCCAGAAAGGAGTGAGGCAAGGCTGCAGTTTGTCCCCTCTCCTTTTCAATGTTTACATAGAACAGGCAGTAAAGGAAATCAAAGAGAAATTTGGAAAGGGAATCACAGTCCAAGGAGAGGAAATCAAAACCTTGAGATTTGCCGATGATATTGTTATTTTATCTGAGACTGCAGAAGATCTCGAGAAGTTGCTGAATGGTATGGATGAAGTCTTGGGTAAGGAGTACAAGATGAAAATAAATAGGTCCAAAACAAAAGTAATGGAGTGCAGTCGAACGAAGGCAGGTGATGTAGGAAATATTAGGGGAAATGAAGTCTTAAAAGAAGTAGATGAATATTGTTACTTGGGTAGTAAAATAACTAACGATGGCAGAAGTAAGGAGCACATAAAATGCAGACTAGCACAAGCCAGGAAGAGCTTTCTTAAGAAGAGAAATTTGCTCACTTCAAACATTGATATCGGAATTAGAAAGGTGTTTTTGAAGACTTTCGTGTGGAGCGTGGCATTGTATGGAAGTGAAACATGGACGATAACTAGCTCAGAAAGAAAGAGAATAGAAGCTTTTGAAATGCGATGTTACAGAAGAATGCTGAAGGTGGGATGGATAGATCGAATCACGAATGAAGAGATACTGAATCGAATTGGTGAGAGGAGATCGATTTGGCTAAATTTGACGAGAAGAAGAGATAGAATGATAGGACACATCTTAAAGATACCCAGGACTTGTTCAGTTGGTTTTTGAAGGAAGTGAAGGTGGTAAGAACGGTAGGGGTAGACCAAGGTATGAATATGACAAGCAGATTAGAGCAGATGTAGGATGCAATAGTTACGTAGAAATGAAAAGGTTAGCACAGAATAGGGTGGCATGGAGGGCTGCGTCAAACCACTCTATGGACTGATGACTCAAACAACAACAACAACAACAACAAAGAAAATATCCGTATGCAATGTTATATACTAGAGATCCCTTCGTTCATGCTTTTATTAGACATGTACGGAAGAAGATCATTTCCTTGACAATGTACTGTAGCTCCCATTTCAGGAAGAATACGAGAAATATAGCGAAGTCACCCCAGTTTACACAATGAAAGTGATCCCCAGGTACCGCACAGACATTTTACTAGCCAAAACTTGTGGACATGATGTCACTACTCATTCGGAAGCCAAGATCACAACAGCAACTAATTAAAATTATTATTTAGTGCCAAAATTCCAGCACTGGGATCTCTGACAGCGAGAACAAGAAGAAGGAATTTTAAAACATTTCTACCTCTTTATTATTATTATTATTATTATTATTATTATTATTATTATTATTATTATTGACACGGGGTTTCCGTGATACACAGAGTGATAAGAAGCATCAGGGTTGAATGGCTAGAGCAAAACCTAACACAACAAATTTGGAAATTGTATTTCTTTCCTTTTGTTAACATTTAAAGATAGAAAATCTGAATGAAAAACAAACAAATAGAACAGATTATTAATGAGCTCGTAAGCTCTAACAATAACAGGGGCACAGAAGTCCGAAAATCAGGTACACAACTTTAATTGTTGATTTGTTGATTTACATAGAAAAGGGCATTATTGCTCTTGACAGGCACAAATATTTTATAAGAGCAGGATTTTCTGCAAGAAGGTACATTCATCAGGAGTCTGAACTCTGAAAAACCATAGTCTAGCCTCGCGGAGGCAATTAGTTTCCTTTGATATACTGAAATTACACTAGGCCACATCGGGTGTCCTCACTTTAAACTTTTCATCAATTGATCCACACTATCATTCATCAATGTTCCAAAAGGGAATCAAAATCGAAGAAACAATTACCCTAAGAATAATACAAGAGAGAGGCGTCATTGCCCATACTACATGGCCTTAATGGAAAAAGAAAATGGTTGCACATAACCGGCCATAAACAAAATGCAAGGAGGCGAAACACCTGCACTCCTTATAGAAATAAATAAAACCGTAAGTGGAATTACGGCCCGAAGATACAGAGCTTTAATCATCCAATGCAATGCAAGGTTGAATGGAAAACGACCGAGGGTCATCTCTCTCTTTTTTTTTTTTTTTGCTTGACAAAGATAGGTCTTATGGCGAGGATGGGACAGGAAAGGCCTAGGAATGGTAAGGAAGCGGCCGTGGCCTTAATTAAGGTACAGCCCCAACATTTGCCTGGTATGAAAATGGGAAACCACGAAAATCCATCTTCAGGGCTGCCGACAGTGGGGTTCGAACCCACTATCTCCTGGATGCGAGCTCACAGCTGTGCGCTCCTAACCGCACAGTCAACTCGCCCGGTAGGGTCACATCTCTTTGTTCGCTTACAGTACGTATTTCCCAGTAGGGAATAAAACCAAAGTCCTCAGACTTGCCGAAAATTCTAGATTGAAACCACCAGTTTAAAATTTACATTAAAGGAAAAGAGGTTGAAACCTTCCCCTCAAACTATCTGCAGTAAATTCTGCCATTACCCCGTGCCGCAGGATCTTCCTCACGCAGGTCTCGCCCTTGCCTCTCTATTATAGGTCACGTCGCACTCCCAAACACTGGAGCAATTCAGACAATGCGGCCCTGAGTGCCGTGCTTTCATAGTGCCCTATCGGGAAGCTTCTAGAACTCTTTACTGATAGGCTGGATTCCTGAATACACCCTCGGTTTTAACTGGCTAGAGAACATATTTCCAAGTATCTGATAGGTTGATTACAATCGAGGAGGAACCAGCTGAAGTGTTGACAACTTCCGTGCATTAAAAAAAAGGTTTCTTCCGAACCAGGTTCACAAACTTATAAATATTACTCTATCAAGTTATTACAAATCGACGGTCTAGCCATCTGACGACAGACGACAAAATCTTTGGAAGTTTACAAGTTCAAGTCCGTTGGCACAGATGGCCTTTGAGAAGCCGCGCATGTAGTAGTAGTATAATTGTTATTTTTATTTGCATGCTTTTGTACTTTTTCTCCTTTCTTTTTGTATTCTATATAGTTAATTACTTCATACACGGTATTTGTTCATCCAAAACTCCGATTGCTCAGTGCACAATATGTACAATGAGCATTATATCGTCGTTGTGCCTGCAAAAACCGCTATGTGAATTATTTTAGCATAGAACTTTGGCCGGTAATATTCTGTCATCTAAGGTTCACTGTTGTGCGAATGTGAGAGAATTCTCGCTCTTCATTAAAAATTGCCAAGGGTCAGTAATTCTCCAAAAAACTATTACAAAGCGGTTTTTGCAGAAGCAACGAATATATACTGTACTTCGCGGCCACGTTCATCAAGGCCTCAAAGAGTGCTCGGTTCTCCCGAAGAGATGTGGAATCGATTACCCGTCAGTATGTCGAATGCAAGCTTATTGCTACATGACCCGTACAATATGGTCAATCTCTGGATAATTATATTTGCAATAATAATAATAATAATAATAATAATAATAATAATAATAATAATAATAATAATAATAATAAAGTGTTTACCCGACAAAATTCATTGAAAATTCAGTCAGATATTCATTTCTCTGTCACCTGATAGACTAAAACGGAACGTCGTAAATGACACGCAACAAGCCTTAATGGCATCACATCAAAATTCCTGAACACGTAGCTGAGGCCACACGATTATATTATTATTATTATTATTATTATTTATTATTATTATTATTATTATTATTATTACTCCTGACGAAAATGTAGACAAAGACCAAAGTCTTCAAAAGGTCAGTTTCCAGAAGACTAAAACCGCGTGGAACGAATATGAATATTGTAATAAATGTTCACACCTGCATTCAAACTTGATCACTTTAAACAGCATACATTAGATTCTTATGCATTGTATATATCTCCCGGCTGCGTCACGGTTCAATAACCTTCAGCTAAGCCGACGTCAATTAACATGTATTATGGCATGACTGTTGCCTTGGTAATCTTCAGAGAGTCGCCCACGTGTGAATGCGACAGACTCGACATTGGCTAACCTCATCAACATAGCCATAACCTTTGTCATAAAAGATCTAGAGCTGACATTAATACACAACTTACCGATCAATGGCCCTTGTTCCCTCAAAAGTAGTCCCCAACACAATCGATACATTGCTGTTAATGTTTCGGATACATGCTCCAAAGCAGCAGGGTAACAAAATGAACTTTAATAAATGGAGAATGTAGAGGGAAAAGAACTGAAAGGAAAGCAGTATTAGAATTAGTATATGCTGCTACACAGGGTGAAGCGAAATTCGTGCACTCGGGCGTCGCAGCGCGACTCCTCACATGCCAACAATAAAAAAATGTCTCTCACAAAAGTTCGTCCTGCGAGTATATCCGGGAGAAAAAGGACGTTGAAGGGTGGCAATCTGGCAACACTGTAACCACATGTACGGTAACTACCTCTGTCAGCACATGTTACTCGTGCTGTACAGTTGGTGCAGTGGATAGAGTTTTCGGTTAGAATGCAGGAGGTCGAGGGGTCGATCCTTGTTTGAGGCGTATGTTTTTTATTTCGTAAATGTAGTCCAGGTGGTATTGTATCTGGCATCTTAATCGTCAACAGCGATTGCAGCGCGTCCTCTAGAAACCATTTGCACTTACATACTACGATCCTAGAAATGCACGAACATTCGTTTTCATTGGACAGCTTTGAAAGACGCCCTTTCCACGTCGTGGGCGTGAATTTATTCGCACCACTTCATCTACTAGATGCGTTATAACGTGTTCAGCGTTACTAAATTTTGTAAATGTAGGATACATGTGACCTAAAAAACGGTGTCTTATTGTATTACAGTATGTAATGTCCGATGGAAATTAGCAAATAAAAACTTGCACCTCAACCCAGGATCGAACCCTCGACCTCCTGCAGGCTATCCTAAAACTCTACCCACTGCACCAACTTTACAGCACGACTAGTACGTGCTGACAGAGGTAGTTACCGTACATGTGGTTACAGTGTTGCCAGATTGCCACTCTTCAACGTTCTTTTTCTGCCGGATATACTCGCAGGGTCCGCCTCTGTGGTGTAGTGGTTAGTGTGATTAGCTGCCACCCCCGGAGGCCCGGGTTCGATTCCCGGCTCTGCCACGAAATTTGAAAAGTGGTACGAGGGCTGGAACGGGGTCCACTCAGCCTCGGGAGGTCAAATGAGTAGAGGTGGGTTCGATTCCCACCTCAGCCATCCTGGAAGTGGTTTTCCGTGGTTTCCCACTTCTCCTCCAGGCGAATGCCGGGATGGTACCTAACTTCCCTCTTCCTTGCCTATCCCTTCCAATCTTCCCATCCCTCCACAAGACCCCTGTTCAGCATAGCAGGTGAGGCCGCCTGGGCGAGGTACTGGTCATACTCCCCAGTTGTATCCCCCGACCAAGAGTCTGAAGCTCCAGGACACTGCCCTTGAGGCGGTAGAGGTGGGATCCCTCGCTAAGTCCGAGGGAAAAACCGAACCTGGAGGGTAAACAGATGATGATGATGATGATGATGATATACTCGCAGGACGAGCTTTTGTGAGAGACATTTTTTTATTGTTGGCATGTGAGGAGTCGCGCTGCGACGCCCGAGTGCGCGAATTTCGCTTCGCCCTGTATAAAAGGCTATCGAGTTGAAAATCATACAATAGGCAGCTTTCTCAGATTGCTTCCTAACGCTGGCAGTAATGTATGTGGTAGTGATGGTTATTTTACAATTAGAACACCATCCACTCTCAACATTCATCAAATGAGATACCGGAAGAGGCTCGACTCTTCAAACAATGAGGGTATCGATAAAGAAAGGGAAGTGCAATAGAAGAAAAAATGAAGAATCCGTGGGGATCGAACGAAAGCAAGCATTCACAAAGGGAGGTCAGGCAGGAAAGATGAAACCGAGAACGTTGACACAAACGGAAACAAAAACACCAGACTCATCCAGAGGCCTTGTGGTAGTGAAATCACGCTCCTCATACGAGAACCCTTAAGGGTATCAGTCACTTCCTACGACAGGAGGTATCGGGCGAGTTGGCCGTGCGCTTAGGGGCACGCAGCTGCGAGCTTACATCCGGGAGATGGTGGGTTCGAACCCCACTGTCGGCAGGCCTTAAGATGGTTTTCCGTGGTTTCCCCATTTTCACACCAGGCAAATGCTGGGGCTGTACTTTAATTAAGGCCACGGCCGCTTCCTCCCCACTCGTAGGCCTTTCCTATTCCATCGTCGCCGTACGACCTATCTGTGTCGGTGAGACGTAAAACAAATAATAAAAGACAGGAGGGAATATAGTGGGAAATATGGACGGGACAAAAAGGAACGAAAGCTGGAAAGATAGCGTATTAGAATATTGCAGCTATTTAAAAGGCTACTGAATAGAAAATCATACAAAAATTAGCGTTTTCAGACTGCAATGCAAAAAATGGCACTGGAGTATCGAATGTGGAGGGAACTACAGTCCTTTCAAAGAAGCAAGGACTATTATTCGATACGGTGAATATTTTATATCTTACAGTGCCAGTTCAGAAACTATTATAAAAACAGTTTATACGTGCTGTAGATGAGCGGATCTTATCAGAATAATCAGTATACAGTAAAACCTGTCCCAAACGGAATCGAAAAGGATCAAGAAATTTTCCCAATAAAGCCCGATTTCCATTTATTGAAGGTGTATTAGAAAAAAGGAATCAGAGTAGATGTAGGATGTAGCAGTTACGTAGAAATGAAACAGTTAGCATAGGATAGGATGGCATGGAAAGCTGCATCAAACCAGTTTATGGACTGATGACCCAAACTACAAGAAAATTCCCCATTCATTCGCACCGGACAGTTGAAAACACGTCAAACATTATCAGAATATATTAAACTGATCAGTAATCTGACCACAATTCTTACTGGTAGAGTACACTCCAATACACGTCAAACATTATCGGAGTACATAAAATTGATAAGTTTTCTTATCGGCGCAGTACAAAACATCCTCCAGCAGTCAAATACAGCTTTCTCGATTGCGATGGTCTAGTTCATGATCGCCTGACTTTCCATTAAAACTTTAGCCTCAGAAATTACAACGAACATCTCCGAATATCTCCGCCAAAGGGCGAATTTCTGTAGCTCTTTCAAACTTCTGACGACATCCTGATAAGTCTTCAATCCGCACTCAGCCGTTCCTCCTCTCCTTTTTCCGCTAGTGAGAATTACTGAAGGAGCGTTCTTATGTTATAATTTGCAGTTAAAAGTCCGGCTCTATGACTAATGTTTAGAGTGCTGGCCTTTGGTCGCAGATGTGCCGGGTCCAATTCCCGGCAGGGTCGAGAATTTTACCCATAATTGGTTAATTCCACTGGTATGGGGGCTGGGTGTATGTGTCGTCTTTATCATCAATTCATCCTCATCACGATGCGCAGGTCGCCTACGGCTGTTAATTCAAAAAATCTGCACCTGACAAGCCGAACTTGTCCTCGGACACTCCCGGCACTAAAAGCCATTTTCTTTTCTTCCCCATGGCACTACAGCCCTGAAGGGCCTTGGCCCACCAAGCGACTGCTCCTCAGCCCCGAAGGCCTGCAGATTACGAGGGGTCATGTGGTCAGCACGACGAATCCTCTCGGCCGTTATTTTTGGACTAAAAGCCACAGGCCATTATTATTATTATTATTATTATTATTATTATTATTATTATTATTATTATTATTATTATTATTATTATTATTATTATTATTTGCAGTCAAAAACATCTACCTTAAAATTAGAAATCATAGTTTGAAATTAATCCCGGTTTAGAAAGCCAATGATAACGGTCGAGAGGGTTCGTTGTGCTGACTACACGACACCTTGTAATCTGCGGACCTTCGGGCTGAGCAGCGGTCGCTTGGTAGGCCAAGGCCATTCAGAGCTCTAGTGCCATGGGAGGGGGCTGAGATTAATCATGTAATCCTTATCAAAATGAATTGTTAATTAATCTCAAAAATCTTGTTAGGATACAAATATTCTTCACCTCATACACAGTGTAATAACAATCTACGGCCAAGCTTTCAGAATACAAGAAGAAAATATGTTACACGGACATGGTACCAGAAAGACTTATTTCCATATTAGAACTCATTTTATGCTCGACGATGCCGAAATGTAAATAGTATATGCCAGAAAACTGAATCTTAATGAGGATCATCATAGTTCAAGTTTCATTATGATACAGGTTCTCCACCAATCAGAGTTCAGATTTTCATTATGATACAACTGTTTGACCAATTAGGTAAGGATAGCATCGCACCTGCGCTCAACACACTAGCTTAGCACTTGTTACCAAAGTCAAACATGTCGGATACACATATTAACATCAATTCACTTTCTACTTCCAATATTCCACAACAACACGGCACATTCCCGCAAATTCACTTCACCAACTGTACAACATACAATTGGTACTTGAGATAAAGCTAGGTTATGATAACTTTCTATCAAAGCTTTGAAAACATATGACATTGTCAAAGTCTCTGAACCACTCACGGAAAATCGATAACCCAGTGCATGCGCTCTGCGTTCTGTTCAGTTAACTCAACTGTCAAGCAACATATAGACAGACATTTATGAATATTTAAAAAAAATAGAGTTATAATTACCGTCAGCATAAACAGTCGTATGCAACTCGCCTATAATAGTAATTAAGACACTCGTATGGAAATTATAAAACTCATTTCGCTCGTTTTATAAACATACTCGTGTCTGTTTGCCTGCTGCCATTTCTTGATGGATACAGTACTTTTGTATCCATCTCTTGGCACAGGCCAGAGTAAAGTGTAGCTTCCACCGAAGTCCCAGTCTCATCCATGGCTGTGACAATATGGAAGCTGCTGGGGTATGGGTGGTGCTGAATAATGACATTCAGAGCACGACTAGTGCATCTGAGTGTTATGAAAGGTGTTGTTCATAGGGTAAGTCGTGCTGCAATAGCACTTTCTGACCCAGTGAGGAAAGCAATGGCAAACTACATCACTCCTCGTCTTGCCTAGGACGCCTCATTTTGGTGCTGCCATTGGTTTTTGCGGTTTCCTTATAAACGCATAAACTTTGGTGGTGCTATTTGAGGATCCAACCAGCCTCCGGACTGATGACCTAACAGACAGACTCGTGTCTGAATTATTGCCATTATAGGCTTGTTGCATAATGTACTATTGTACAACTCTACATAGTACATTACTAATGGGAAACACATATGAACATGAAATTTTCAAAATGCCCTCCGTTAGCATTGATGTACGCATGCGCAATACTCCAGGGATACATCAGCGCATCCGAGATTCAATGCGACGGCGGGCTGATGCATGTAGGTCCGACTCCTTGGCTAAAGGTTCCGAGGGTCCCGGGTTCGATTCCCGGCCGGATTGGCGATTTTAATCGCGTCTGATTAATTCTTCTGGCTGTTTGTGTGTTTCGGGAGGAGAAATGCGCGCAGTCAGGCTTAAATTGTTGCAAGCCTCCAAAATCTATTAAAATTAAAAGTCTAACAACACCAATTTCACAACATATCTGACCGTCACGTACTGCTAATCGTGATACAACAATGTTGCTCTTAATAGTAAATTTAGCAAGGTTTCATCTCAGCCAAAATTGCTCGACGGAAATGTTATTCAAGTAATTCATACAGCACAAATATGATATATTTAATTACCACAGGTTTAAAAAAACGATTCAAGATATAATTTTAAATTGCATTATATGAATTCTGTATCACGCGACTGAATGCTCATTATTAGTCTTCAACCAACTAGCTACGCACGCCTTTAAGATAACGATACCTATTTTACGTTAAACAAAATACTGCTGCGAGGGAGAAATCATCATTGCTAAATTAGAATGGGACCTCTCCCTTCTCCAAGTAGAAAAGCCCAGCCCAGGCAACACCCTACGCAGACGAAAGTATTCAACTAGCATATCGGAATTCCTTATTGATAATTAGAACCGCCGTAATAGATTAAAGGTACAGTATCTAAATCATTATCCCAAGCTCAAGGGTTCCAGCCCCATCGACCGATTTGGCCATGGGGTTAGGAGGGCGCAGCTCTGAACTTGCAAAGGGGAGATAGTGGGTTCGAACCCACTGTTGGCAGCCCTGAAGATGGTTTTCCCTGGTTTCGTATTTTCACACCACGCAAATGCTGGGGTTGTACTTTCCCTCCCACTCGTAACCCTTTCCTGTCCCATCGTCGCCAAAAGACCTGTCTGTGTCGGTGCGAAGTAAAGCCAATTGTATAAAGATTCCATCCCCGCCAAAATAACCGATTTCTGATAACCGGGGGAACATTTTGGCAACCCATTTTGTAATTTTGTTTAAATATGTTTAGGTTAGATCGCTTCTGTTTTTATACCGTTATTCTATATTAAATTGTAAAATTTTGAAATTGCGAAATTGTAAAATTTATATTGTAAATTAGGTGCTCATTTATATACCTGATGTGTTTAAGTGGTTTTTTTTTTTTTTTTTTTTTTTTTTGCTAGTTGCTTTACGTCGCACCGACACAGATAGGTCTTATGGCGACGATGGGACAGGGAAAGGCTGGGAGTGGGAAGAAACCGGCCGTGGCCTTAATTAAGGTACAGCCCCAGCATTTGCCTGGTGTGAAAATGGGAAACCACGGAAAACCATCTTCAGGGCTGCCGACAGTGGGGTTCGAACCTACTATCTCCCGAATACTGGATACTGGCCGCACTTAAGCGACTGCAGCTATCGAGCTCTGTGTGTTTAAGTGTAAGAGAGGGCCAGGAGCCCTAACTTCGCCACAATAAAGTCGCTTCGATAATAATAATAATAATAATAATAATAATAATAATAATAATAATAATAATAACAGCATACCTCTGATGGTGTAATTTCCATACATCCGGAGGAAAATAATCTAATTTTGGGAACCGTTCAGTAAGAATTTACTTCGGTGGTTACATGGCAGAACGATCGGAATTGGTACGGCAGCATTATTTAAGGTATGTGACTTGACAACAGGTATTATTATTATTATTATTATTATTATTATTATTATTATTATTATTATTATTATTATTATTAAGATAATGAGCATGACAGATGGCAAACACAGGTGAGAGCAGCGGTAGGATGAATGAACTTGATGTACGAAGCTGTAAGCATAAGCAGGCTTGAGTGGTGAGGTCATGAAGGACGAAGGGAGGATAGCTTACATAGGTGAACAATGGATTCGATCCATGGGGGGTGAGAGAAATGTAGGAGAGACCAAGACAACGACAGTTAGGTGTAGAACTTAACTAGTCAAAGTGCTAGCTGCAAATATAAGATTGTGGAGACGCTCAGTTAATTCACGGAGGCTTGCAAACTGAACGTTGAAAGGGATAACAGTCTATAATGAAGATGTATATATGTAGGCATACTATTATTATTATTATTATTATTATTATTATTATTATTATTATTATTATTATTATTATTATTATTATTATTATTACGGGGCTACCCGTGGAATGCAGAGGTGAAAGAAGGTGCGGGCTGGAATGGGTCTAACTACAAAGCTAAGAAATGAATCACAAGTTTCATTAAAGGTTATATTTTCAAAAAAAAACTTTAACAAATAAGAAGTCAACAACAAGCCAATAATTAGGTACAAGGTATAATTTTACCAACGAAACACAAGTTTCGGGGTCTTTAAAAGGTCTGGGCTTCGAGCCCCAATTTTACAATCCTTGAGCTACTAGCCCAACTTTACCAAGGCACACATTTGATCAAAGGGCAGAAAACCTCTTCAATCAAGGAGCATTAGCTCCAACAACCATATAGAGCCTCCTGGAGGCACTTTTACCACATCAGAAAGAGCTGACCCTCTCTCAATTTTCTGAGCCTATCAAAGGCCACAACAAACTTTACTATCAACTGCCCTCAAGGCACACTTACAAAGAAACAGGGGTATCTTGTACCCAACCTACTGGGCCTTCGTTGAAAAAGAATGGGTTAAGAAAATGGCCCAAAATGCAAAACAGAATAGAGGCGTGAATTTGCACTCTTACATGAAACTTCTTAAAACCTAAGAGGCGAAAGGCCAATGAAACAGGGGCTATTCCCAGACTATGGAGGTCTCGTACAGAGAATAAATTTAACACATTAAGGAAGAGTAGAAAAACGGTTACGAAAACGTAGTCACCTCAAATCAAAAGGAAGGGGAGCTCGAGAGGGTAAAGTACTCTCTATCCCCGATTTACAGTTAAAGATATGTGAAATTTTACAAAATTTTACATGTTTAAGAGATAGGTTACATAATAAAAAGGTTTCGGACCTTCCCCGAGGGTTAAACTGCTGAGCTAGCAAGAAATAAAGATGTTAAACGGCCATTACCTTGTTGAAGAGCTGCTGCTCGAAGGAAGAGGCGCTACCCGCGCCCTGCTACACGTCCATACACTAAGCTAACTGTTGATGATGTGGCCGAGAGACAAGAAAATCAGCAGTTTTTATACCCTCGGGGAAGATTCGAGACCTTTCATGAATAATCAAGCCACACCCTCTTTGTTTATTGGTCCGTCTTGAAAATACACTCAAAGTCGGAGAAGAAATACATGATTGGTCAAAAATTAATTACAGAAATTCTGGATTGGCTCAATTCAAAACTGGCGGAAAGAAATTAATATTGCCAACCCACAAATGAAAGAACGAAATTTAGTAAGGAACAAACTTATGAATCAAATAAAGTTCTTCCACTTCGCACCAGGGTGCATGGTCATAGGTTTTTAGTAGAGACATGTATAAGAGAATGTCCACACTTCTTGATCAATAGAAACAAAACAAGTTGAACTCCACACAGTACTGACAATTTCGTAGTCACAAAATTTACGGTAGTGACATCTTCTGAGAAAACTTATGAGTTGATACAGTTGTTAAAGTTCGGAGTTTCTCCTGCAGAGGAGTACTTTAAGGCGGAAATTCAAATGTGCGGCGTAGAGGTGTACAAGCCGGTACAATTATTATTATTATCATTATTATTATTATTATTATTATTATTATTATTATTATTACTATTATTATTACTACTACTACTACTAAGCAGTAGGTGGGAACAACGGCAGGGGGGGTGTACTCAGAATACGAAGATAAAGGGTAAGTTAGGAATGAACTCTATGGATGAATTGGTACGCATAAACCGGCTTCGGTGGTGGAGTCATGTGAGGCGAATGTAGGATGATACGTCACCTAAGAGAATAACTGACTCGGTCATGGAGGGTAAAAAAATGTAGAGGGAGACCAAGAAGACGATGGTTAGGCTCAATTCCTCATGATTTAAAGATAAGAGGTATGGAACTATACGAGGCCACAGAGCTAATTACAAATAGAGGATTGCGGACACGCTTAGACAATTCACAGAGAATTGCAGACTGAATGCTGAAAGGTCTATAATGGAAATGTATGTTATTATTATTATTATTATTATTATTATTATTATTATTATTATTACAAGTTGCTTTACGTCGGACCGACACGATAGGTCTTATGGCGACGATGGGACAGGAAAGGGCTAGGAGTGGGGAGGGAGCGGCCGTGGTCTTCTTTAAGGTACAGCCCTAGCATTTGCCTGGTGTGAAAAAGGGAAACCACGGAAAACCATCTTCAGGGCTGCCGACAGTGGGGTTAGAACCATTATCACCTGAATACTGGATACAGGCTGCACTTAAGCGACTGCAGCTATCGAGCTCGGCATTATTATTATTATTATTATTATTATTATTATTATTATTATTATTATTATTATTATTATTATTATTATTAAGTGAAAGGTATCTGATGTCAAATGCTGAATAATGCTGAATCCACCTTCGTATGTCAATTCGACTGGCAATAATTGAAGAATTAAAGGAAAATCAAAAATCCAAAATAATTCAGTATTCAATTCAATTCTTCTGAAACTCGTTTCGAATACAAAAAAAAAAATATGCTGAATCTTACTCAACACAGTACAGTATTTCATTTTTTTTAAGAGGACAAATATGGAATCTTAAGTTCTCTTTTTGTCCCGTAAAACTTGTTCCCAACTACAGTATTAGCAATGAGTCCATCATATTCGGCACGTTGCAACCCATTCACACGCAAAGCGAGCATTAACACATTTCTAGCGACGATCACGAACATGAGTGCATTGCACGAGATCTCAAAATGCTGACGCTGGAGTTTTGCCAAGCCAACTCTATTCAAGAAAGCTAATGTCTACTCTCTCCCTTGCGACCTGGCCTTGCCGACAATCATAAATCTCCACAAAGAGAGAATGAGAATTCCTTCCAACCAACATCGAGAGATCAAGACGTGAAATTAAACTGAAATTTTTTACCTCGGCAGCGAATGCATCTCAAGATTGTTATCGCGTCTGACTTGCTTACATCCCCAGACTTCAATAGAGCTGAATTGTCACAAGGAAAGAAAAAAAAGGAGAGAGAATTTGAGATCGAAACCGACTTTCAACCTATTAGGTCGTGTTACGTACATTTAGTATATGTTGAAGAGATATTAAGTACAAAACAAAAATGGCCAACCGGACACCAGTGGGATCCGAACCCAAAACCTCCCTATTTCGCGTCGGTTGCTCTACCAATTGAGCTATAGTGGCCTAGGCCATCTTTGCTCTGTTGGAAAGGATCTAAGCTACAGGTCTGGCATTACTGCCATCACACTGTAGAGTGCGTAACACGACGTAATAGGCTGAAAGTCGATTTCGATTACAATGCGGTCTTGAAAATTCAATATTCAGAGAGAATTTGGTCCACAAGTATTCTATCATGAGATATGTTATTATTGTAGAGAATTATATGCATGAAGAGTGTATACACTGTAGGAAGACGAAAAGCCCACAAACATTCGAACTACACAATTACCAACTTCTAGAAGTGAAAAAGTAGGTCTATAGACTACAGTTAAACACAAGATTCAGTGTAAAATCTCATAAGAAGTACGTTGCACCGACACAGGTAAGCCTCATGGCGACGATGGGACAGGAAAGGGCTAGGAGTGCGATGAAAGCGGCCGTAGCCTTAATTAAGCTACAGCCCCAGCATTTGCCTGGTGTGAAAATGGGAAACCACGGAAAAGCATCTTCAGGGCTGCCGACAGTGGGGTGCGAACCTACTAACTCCCGGATGCAAGCTCACAACCGCGCGCCTCTAACCGCACGGCCAATTCGCCCGGTAAGAAGTAACTTAATAGCACAGCTGCTTCTAGTAAAATATTATCTCAAATCAGAACGCTGTTCTTCTGAGAATACTCAACTAAAATATTCACCATCAACTGCCTTGAAGGCAGTTTTCCCAATTTTCACACCATGCAAATGTAGGGTTGTGTCTTAATAAAGACCACCACTGCTACTTTGCCAGTCCAAATCCTTTCCCATCCTATCATCGCCGAAAACTTGTCCTAGTGGTGTGACGTTAAATTGCTAGCAAAAATAAAAGAGGGGTTTATATTAAAGAAACAATGAAGTACAAATGAAATGAAATGAAATGAAATGTAATGGCGTATGGCTTTTAGTCGCTCCGACACAGATAGGTCTTATGGCGACGATGGGATAGGAAAGGCCTAGGAGTGGGAAGGAAGCGGCCGTGGCTTTAATTAAGGAACAGCCCCAGCATTTGCCTGGTGTGAAAATGGGAAACCACGGAAACACACATATTTTTTGTTTTAGGAAAAATCAGTTAAGAGGGAGGGGTAAAAAGGAATGAAAAGGGGGGCTGATTTTTTTTTGAGGATACATATCTAAAAAAAACTGAAGATGTTACAGACATAAAAACTGGTATTTGGATTCCCCTTTAAAAATAAAGATCCAATTAAGGGGGGGGGGGGTAAAGTAATTGAAAAATGAGTTGAATTATTTATGTGAGGATATTATTCTCAGAAACTAAGGATGCTACGGACGTGAAATTGGTATTTGGAATCTCCTTTAAAAATAAACACGCATTTGGGGGGGATCAACTTGGGGGTGTAAAACAACTGAATTCTTTTTATGAGGGAACAAATAAGAAGTGGAGTTAAAACAATACACCCCTAGGGGGTTTTGACGGGGGTGGGGTGAGGAATGATGACAAAAATATGCATTTACATGAAACCGATTGAATTAGGAAGTTAAAATTTCAAATGACATCCTAGGTGTTAAATAACAGAAGGTTTGAAACAAATTTAACCTCTCACAGTTAAATGGGGGTTAATTTACGAAAACACATATAGCCTATTCATTCCTAAATTGTTAAATGAGGTTAGCTCCGTGTCCGTAAACGAAATTATTTATCCCTCCAAAACTTTTTGACGCATAAAGTTGTATTTTTAAGTAACCAGTACTTTGATGATAAACTTCAGGTATTTCCATACATCGTCCAGGAACCAGCAAAACGCAGTAGCAAAAATAGGCCTAGGTGGACACTGGTTACGAAAGCTATCCAGTCCGTTACACTGGACGAATAAAGAAAGATGCTCATCGACATAACTTACACCAGGATAATGCAAAACCGCACATTGATCCATCTGATCCTGAGTTTAAAGCTGCCGCTTCTAATACGGGTCTAACCATACAACTGTACTGTCAACCTCCAAATAGCCTTGATGTCAATGTCCTAGATCTCGGCTTCTTCCATGCCATACAGTCTCTCCAATATCAAGAGGCAACATCCACAGTAGATGAACTTGTTACTGCTGTTGAAAAAGCCTTCAACGACCTTTCTGCTGAGACACTGAATAATGTTTTCCTGATCCTGCAACAAGTTATGGTTGAATGCATGAAGGTTCATGGAAAGAACTGTTACAACCTGCCTCGCATGGGGAAACAGAAGCTTCAACGACAGGGGTGTATACGTACCTCTTGTTTTACAGTGTGATTCTGATATTGTCATATCAGCTCGTGCTGCCTTAGAACGTCCTGAGTGATCAGGTGCAGTTATGAATACTGTCAATAGCATCGGCTTGGTGTGGTGTATTAGTGTTATAAGTATATTCCTTTCTGTATTGTTTATTGTCAATAAATTACTTGCGAAAGAAATGCGACTATTATTTTGGGGCAGATGAAGTATTTATTAACTTCTAGGATATAAAAGATCACCCTTCATAGAAAAAAATTAAGTTCGTGTCTGAAACTGTTTCGAAATTGCTGGATCCAACACTGACAAACAAAATTGTAAACACTTCTGTTCTCCTGTGAAGTTCAGTGTTGGTTTTAGTCTTGATGAATGTCGTCGAACAGCTTTTTCTTGGATTCTGCGATGCACTGTTGATGTTGTCATACCTGTTACGGAGTTTTTCCGTGGTAGGTAGAGGTGAAAGAAGGTGCGGGTGTGAATAGGTCTCCAGCTACGAAAGCAAAATTAATTTAAAATTTAACAAGGTTATATTTTCTTTTCAAAAACAAGAAATAACAAGCATGGCAGGTACAAGGTAGCAAGTCAAAAAGGGTAGTTACAATATTTACAGGAATTGGGCTTCGCGCCCTGATTTTACACAGCTTGGGCAATCAGCTCAGTTTTACCCCAAACACGAGTTTTAACAGAGGGGCAGAAAACCCCATTCATACCTAGGAGCCCTTGCTCCAAATTACACATAAAAGCCTCCACGAGGCATACAACACTTAATTTTCAAACGAGCCACTCGCTTTCAAAATTTAAGCCTCTCCCAGGCCACACCAAACTCCACCTTCAAGTTGTCCTCACTGGACATAGACACAGGGGTACAATACCCAACCTACTGAGGTCTATTAAATGAAAAGGGGCAATTACATGACCTCTAAAATAACAATTTGAGAGGAGGCAATCTGCACTCCTAATACACTTGTTTTTAAAAAAACCTAATCTGGCTCTAGGCCACTAATGCAAGGGCTAATCCCATACTACCGAGGTGACGTTAGAAAAGAGCAATTTGTTTTACATTAACGAAGAATAGGTTGAGAAAATAAGTTCACCTCAAAACAATAAGAGTGGGAGCTCGAGAGGGTTAGCACTCTCTATCCCAGAAGGTAGCTTAAAAGAGAATAGAAGAAAGATCGTTACATTTTAGGAAAAGGTTACATGGTGGAACGCTTCGCACCCGCCCCGAGAGTTAAACTGCTGAGCTAGCAAAGAAAGAATTTATTAATCGGCCATTACCTTATTGTTGACCGCAGCCGAAGAAAGAGGCGCTTCCCGCCTCCTGCTATGTACTTAATACACTGAAAGATGGAACAGAAGTGGCCCGGAGACCCTAAAATCAGCAGTTTAAATCCTCTCGCGGAAGTTTCTAGGCGTTAGGGGAATGAAAACACCCGCCCACAATTACTTTATTGGCTAGGGTACAGAAACATATCCAAGATGGGGGAAGATACATCGGATTGGTCGGAAATTACTAAAAGAAATTCAGGATTGGATAAATCTAAAACAAGGGGGAAAAGAGGGGTATACAGCCAACTTAAACAATAACAGAAAGAAATTTAGCAAGAAACAAACATTTGAAAAAAAAATTTCTCCAACAAAATAGTTCTTTGACTCCGCACTAGGGTGCACTATTGTTGATCTTCAGTAGTGTCCTCTAGAAGAGAAAGTTCACACTTCTTACTTCAAGCGAAACAAAAACACATCAAAAATGACACAGTTCAAAAACTCAAAATTTTCCACGTGGTGACATCTTCTGAGAAGGTAAAGAATTAATAGCGTAGATAAAGTTCAGACTTCCTCCAGCAGAGGAGTTTCAACTGGTGCACATTTTAAATTAGCGGAGTGGAGGTGTACCTCCCGGTACAATACCCAAAGCGACAGCTATAGATCTGATAGTCCTCTTTTTTTTTTTTTTGACGCAATGGAATGTTTTTAGGTCTATCCTGATCTATGCATTTCTTCTTTCTACCGACTCTCCCTTTCATTCTAGCAGAGACATCAGCAACAATGTTGTCTTTCATTATGGAGTTCTCACCTTGTTTCTATATCCGCTCTATGGACCGTCTATGAATGGCAAATTTCACAGCACTTTCTTTTATTACACCTCTTTGCAAGATGCCATTATTACTTACACGAAGTAAATGCTCATAAATGGCCCTTCTCTGATCATCATCAATATTTTTCACTCTTCGCATTTCTTCAACGGCACTTTATCACTGCAAGTACAATATGTAAACGGTACGTACTTCGTATTGACATCTATTGTACACACAAAGCGTCTGACTCACGTCACAACCAAGGACAAAGGGGGAAGTTTTCATTCCCCTTCCCGAAGGTAACGCCTTCTCTCTGGCCAGGAGATTTGGCGGGGTTTGAGATTTTAAGGAGTTGGATGAGGGGGGAACGGTGTTGTGTTTAATTGGAGATTTTGGGAAGTTGGCCTCTTGGCTACGGGGTGTAGTTCTGTTCTCGTGCTTTTTATTGGGTTTTTTACATATATACATTGGTTATACATTGGTTACATATTGTTCTTACATTAGGTTGGATCCCTGCATTCACCGATAGCTTGCGTTGATCTGAACACGTCGGCTCATGCAACAGCTTGCCAAGGTCATGCGCATATGTCCCAGACTACTGACCAGTTTATATGCTCTGCGACAGAGCCAACATCACTGTTCTGTGCTTAAATTGCTATTACGTTGCCGTTGTTAACAATAAAAGCTCGTTGACGGAATGCGACTATTATTTTGGGACACAGCAAGTATTAAAAACATTCACCCCTTAAAAATATTCATTCCTCCTTTACTGTTTGACGTACAAAATCAAAATTTCACAGATTGGTCGCTAAATAAGATAGGGTTTAAAACATTAAAATTCTTCCGTATGGGATTCAAATAAGCGTTAGATCAGAAAATAATCATTTCCCCAAAATCATTTGACGTACGAACTGAGGGCGTATTTCATAGGCTCAGCTGGCAGTGGACTCTTCAAAATGTAAAACTATGGATAATAACTTTTATTTTAAAACCGTAGCGAAGCAAGGGTATGTTGCTAGTTATTATAATATGATATGTACGTATCCCATAGTGAGGTATAGAACTCGAAGAAGAATAACTTAATATTTTGGACTCAGATAGTCGGACAAGAGTGAGAAGGTAGTGAATCCAAGATACCTGACTGGTGCTATTTTGCTGAGTAGCGAACACAAATGTTTGGATATAAAGTGCCATACGAGTAAGACGCGAACTGTTTATTATATTATTTTGTTGGAAACATTTTAAGTTGGCCCCGCAGTGTAGGGGTAGCTTGCCTGCCTCTTACCCGGAGGCTCCAGGTTCGATTCCCGGCCAGGTCAGGGAATTTTACCTGGACTTGAGGGCTGGTTCGAGGTCCACTCAGCCTACGTGATTACAATTGAGGGGCTATCTGACTGTGAGATGGCGGCCCCGATCTAGAGAGCCAAGAATAACGGCCGTGAATAGGACACAACGTAAATCTGTATCTTTCACATGCTGTGAATTTCATTCCCGTCATTCTATGTCACGTGAGGAAATCATTCTTCTACAGTGAGGTTCATTCTGTTTAAATTCGATATTTACAAGTATAAAAATCCTTTATAGAACTTCAACGAGTTCGTACATCGAATTCTTGTACATCATCACGAAATGTACGAGTTAATATGTAGGAAGCTTTTGGCAGTACAATGAAACGTTGCTTCAATCACTGTCTCAGCATTCTTGATAAATAAACAGACTAGTGGCAGTCACCAAAAGTACTGTATTCAACTTCAGATATCTGGAATGTGCACGCCTCAGAAATGAAGCTCGTATAATACCATAGAGGTGGGCCAAACAGGGGATACATTTCCTTTACATCTATGATTCATGTACTACCAGACCAACAAGAACAACAAGAATACGAGTGTTCACCTAATTTATAAATCCAAACATCTGAAATGGATAAGCCGTGTATCGTCCTTGGCCTGAGTAGAACACCACAAGCAGGAGTATTGGGCCAAACGGGTCGCCCACACGCCACAGGGTCGAAACCACACCGTCTGATAGAAGCCACTTCAGCGAACCTCTCCCGGATGTTATGCAAGCTCACGTACCTTGCCGCCGCAAATACTAATACAAGAGCATGCTGCGCATTTAAAACTAGCATGAAACTCAACAACAAGCGAAATGAAATAAAATACTATGTTTGCCATAATATTGCTGACTAATGACGCAGGAAAATCTTCTCACTCCATAGAAAAAGAAGAAAAAACCTATTCGCCTTTATCACGCGACTTAGCAACTGTAGCAATACTTAACCACCACCCTAGAAATAAAATAATATCAATCTCTCTTCTTTTTTTCTTTTCTTTTTTCCCTACTCCTGCGGTGTTCGATTGGCGACGTCTAGGGAGTCGTCTTTTCCCGCTCTCCATACACTTCACTTTCTTTGGAGGGTATGAAACTATTGCTTTTCCTACTTGAATCATGTTACAAGGGAATGATTATATCGCTATCAGAGGCTCGCAAATGCTGAGATGAACTATATATAGCAGGGGTGGCCATTAACCTTAACTCTGGGAGCCGCAAATTTAGGAGCAAATTTAGGACACAAAATTGGGAGCATGTTTAGAAAATGATTTATACAATGAAGACACGTTTTTCGTTTTATAAAAAATGAAGGAACCTTTATTTTCTACACCAGACAGAACATTATTGCTCAGGTACACATCAAGGAACGGGATTTTACTTTTGTGAAGTTCTTTTTTAAGTATTCATTTTTGCTGTTAGCTTTCTTTTTTAATCTGACTGATAACTGGTAAGTTCAGTTCGCACAACTTCACTTAAATGTTCATCAGTTAGTTCAGATCGATATTTAGATTTAATGAATGTAAGCGTTGAGTACAGCGATTCACACCCTTATGTAGTCCCAAAGATTGAGATAAGTCTCTTAGCACACTCTCTTGTTAGTGGGTATTTTTCTTCTGGAGCATTCTTCCAAAATTCTATGGTAGAAACGCCACTTCGTTTGAGTCCTTTTAGTCCTTCGTCCTCTCGCAGTTCTAGTAGCTCCAACTCTACAGCTGCTGTATCCTTTGTTATTGGTGATGAAACAAGACAGCCATCGCCCGCAACAACAACAGCAAAAGGATTTTCCAGGAATGAAAATGAAGGTTTAAGTGATCTCAGATCATTAAATAACGTTAAGGCGCGCATCGCTGATACCGACTCAAGAACCGCATGCGGCTCACGAGCCTCGTTGTGGCCAACCCTGGTATATAGGAACAACGAGGTTGCAGATGGGGGCTTTGCTTCCACTTACGTGTGGAGGGCATTTCGATTTCACATTTCCTGTCCACCCTCTTTTTACCAAATAATAATTAGAGATGGGTCGATACCAGCTTTTGTCGATACCGATTTGACTTTTGTCTCGATACTCAATACTTTCATTCTTGAAAGAGTAAAATACCTAAATATTTCTAAATAAAATATCATTCATTAAATAGGTATTTTTATGTTAACACTTCACTATCTGTATAGTTGTAAATTAAACTAAATAAAAACACACAGTGGTAGGTAATAAGTAGTTGAAAAATGAAAATCCACAGCCTGTTTCCTGTCATTTGACCGGGTCAGGAATGTCCCAGATAAAGAAGTAGGCTCGACCCCGGCTTGTATTTTTGAACAAAAAAATTGTTACTGTTTTATCATTAATTGATTTGTTTAATATTGTCGAATACTTTTTAGCATCAGTCCGCCTCTGTGGTTGTAGTGGTTAGCGTGATTAGCTGCCACCCCAAAAGGCTTCCCGGCTCTGTCACTAAATTTGAAAAGTAGCACGAGGGCTGAAACGGGGGTCCACTCAGCCACGGCAGGTCAGCTGAGTTGGGGGGGGGGGGGGGCGAGGATAGTAATTGTGCCGGCTGCCGAAGCCTGTCGCACTCCTCTGAGGCAATGATTAATGACTGATAGATGAAATGAAATGATATTGGAGAGTGTTGCTGGAATGAAAGATGACAGGGAAAACCGGAGTACCCGGAGAAAAACCTGTCCCGCCACCGATTTGTCTAGCACAAATCTAACATGGAGAGACCAGGGATTGAACCACGGAACTCAGCGGTGAGGGGCCGGCGCACTTGCCGCCTGGGCTACGGAGGCTTCATGTATAAGTAGTTATAGTCAGTAATTAATTACGCACCTTTCCGCAAACAAAAAGTTTTTAAAAAGTATTTTTTCTTTTCTACCGAGCTCGATAGCTGCAGTCGCTTAAGTGCGGCCAGTATCCAGTATTCGGGAGATAGTAGGTTCGAACCCCACTGTCGGCAGCCCTGAAAATGGTTTTCCGTGGTTTCCCATTTTCACACTAGGCAAATGCTGGGGCTGTACCTTAATTAAGGCCACGGTCGCTTCCTTCCCACTCCTAGCCCTTTCCTGTCCCATCGTCGCCATAAGACCTATCTGTGTCGGTGCGACGTAAAGCCACTAACAAAAAAAAAATCTTTTCTTTCTTAATCAGCTTACCCTCCAGGGTTGGTTTTTCCCTCGGACTCAGCGAGGCATCCCATCTCTACCGCCTAAAACGCAGTGTCATGGAGCTTGGAACTTTGGGTCGGGGGACACAACTGTAGTGGAGGACTAATATCTCGCCCAAGCGGACTCACCTGCTATGCTGAACTGGGGCCTTGTGGGGGGATAGAAATCCCAGAAGGGATAGGCAAGGAAGAGGGAAGGAAGCGGCCGTGGCCTTAAGTTAGGTACCATCCCGGCATTTGCCTGGAGGAGAAGAGGGAAACCACGGAAAACCGCTTCGAGGATAGCTGAGGGGGGAATCGATCACCCCCCTCCCCTTACTCAGCTGACCTGCCGTTGGCTGAGTGGACCCCCGTTTCAGCCCTCGTACCACTTTTCAAATTTAGTGACAGAGCCGGGAAGCCTCTTGGGGTGGCAGCTAATCACGCTAACCACTACAACCACAGAGGCGGACTGATGCTAAAAAGTATTCGACATTATTAAACAAACCAATTAATGATAAAACAGTAACAATTTTTTTGTTCAAAAATACAAGCCGGGGTCGAGCCTACTTCTTTATCTGGCACATATCAGTCCTGCTGTTCTAAGCAGTCTGTCAGGAAATACTGCTAATAATAATTTCGTGTGGCTATTTCTAGCCGAGTGCAGCCCTTGTAAGGCAGACCCTCCGATGCGGGTGGGCTGCATCTGCCATGTGTAGGTACCTGCGTGTTAATGTCATGGAGGATAGTGTTATGTGAGGTGTGTGAGTTGCAGGGATGTTGGGGACAGCACAAACACCCAGCCCCAGGACCACTGGAATTAACCAATGTAGGTTAAAATCCCCGACCCGGCCCGGAATCGAACCCGGGACCCTCTGAACCAGTACGCTGACTGTTGTATGTCCGGCGCTCCCTTCTCGCCTCCGCCAGCCAGCTGCACGCGCGCCTGTGTATCATTCTGCTAGCTTCGACGCGCAGCCCTCAGTGCGCGTGCCTGACCATCGAGTGTACTATAAATAGGAGCTCCCTGCCTGCTCAATTGCCCACTTGCCCGGTGTCCAGCTCCAGAATACACCCTACGTCGAGCACGGAGGCTACTCCTCTTGAAAATGTGCTTCGACCAGGTGGACTGAATTTCTGGCAGTACGAGGTTTCACCTCTGGTCACCGCTCCCTTACCTGTTTCCGCTGCCTATGTTCCGTAATTCTTTTACAAGCCATTTTCATTCCCTAATTTATGCAAGCTCCCTTAGTTTCGCTAGGTGGAATTTCTTCAATCAATTGAACTTGCTTTTTAGGAATTCAGGCACTTCAACAAACAAGGACTCTCAAAGATATTTATGTTAGTGTGCCAGATAGTTTTCGACTATCAAAGTGTCAATTCACAAAGACTATCTTTTCAAGATAGGAGTGTATATAAAGACTGTAAACCTGTACATATTGTATAAAGACAGACTTTTCTCAAGATTCAATATTACTTTTTGCTTCAAAATAAATTTCAGTTATTTGTGTAAATATCATAAAGTGAAGCAATAAAAGTTGTGTTTGTAAATTTCAACCTTGGTTACAACACAACTCTATGGCGACGAGGTAAAACGCAACAACCTACAATTCTTCGACCCCAGTTGCCAACTCTATAGCGACGAGGTAAAAAAAGCAACAAACTACACGTCATCAGCCCCATTCGCCAACTCTATAGCAACGAGGTAAACACGACACTACAATTCAACAGGCCCAGTTGTCAACTCTACGGCGACGTGCTATACAACAACGACACTCCAACCAGTTCTGACACACAGCTTACCTTACTCTTTCTTGCACGCATCTCGCAATGGCTACTGCGGAACAACTCGCTACGGTCTTCCAAGCCTTACAGCAGCAACAACAACAGTTTATGCAACAACAACAGGCAGCATTACTTCAGGCTATTCAAGCTATTTCTGTCTCTACACAGCCATCAGCTATTCCTCCGTTCTCTGCTTTTGATCCGGCTAAGGAAGAATGGTCAGTTTATTTAGCCCGTTTACAACAGCATTTCATCTGCCATTCTGTCACAGATGATCTACGCCGCCGCGCACTATTTCTTAGTTCGGTTGGCAATGCTACGTGTGAATTACTACGTAAATTAAGTCCGGAAGAACACTTATCTGAGGTACCCTTCACGCAGCTCTTGGCCCGTCTCACGGAACACTATGCCAAAGCTCCTCACATAGTGGCTGCTCGCTATAAATTTTTTCAGAGCAGAAAGCAACCCCATCAGACACATACTGAATGGATAACTGAATTGCGTGGTCTAGCTAAACCCTGCCAGTTCATCTGCTCCAAGGACGGTTGTGGTTCATCCTACACTGATTCTCTCATTCGGGACATGATAATTTTACATACTCCTGAAGACAAAATACGTTTTGACGCTGTCAAGCAGAGTAACCCTTCTTTAGAAGACGTCCAGCGTATTGCTACGGTTTATGAGCTTACTACCAAGACTGCCGCAGCCATAGCTTCTCCACACGAAGTTGCACAAGTCTCGCCTCAGGCCCGCAAGTCCTCTGCTACAGTGAACCGTACGGATAAGGCGCTCTCCACCAAGCATTCTCGCCAGGTTCCCTCTCGTAATGCTACACGGAAGCCAAATTCTAAAAGCACCTCGAAACTCCTGCCTTCCTGCCGAGGTTGTTTCAAGCATCATGAACGTCGTGACTGTCGTTCTTTCAAAGCTACTTGTGAACGATGTAATAAACTTGGACACATTAAGACTGTCTGTCAAAGTTCGCTCCGCCCTGCTAAGACTACTGCAGCACGCCGGAAGCATCTACAGCCCCGCCAAGACATGGAAGTTGATCAGATCAACCTTATTCTTCCCACAAAGGATTCTCACAAAATCATCATTCCTCTCTCATTCTCTGATCGATCTGTCGATTTTCAATTAGATACTGGATCACCTGTCTCTATTATTAACCTGACTACCTACCACGACTTAGGTTCACCTTCATGCTCTCCAGCTGACATCCAGCTCGTGACATTTAACAAGAAGAAAATTGACATCAAAGGTCAAATCAAGCTTCAGGCTAGTTATAAAGGAATTCAGAAGGCCATTCCTCTTCTCGTAGTTAACAACTACACTGCATCAAACATTATGGGCATGGATCTATTTAACTTATTTGGTTTCCAGATACATGATAACATTAACGTCGTATCTACATTGCATCCAACTTCTGACGTTACCGCTCTCCTAGCGCAGTTTCCTGAAGTCTTCGACTCTCAGCTCGGAACAGCCAAAGACTATACAGCTCACATACAGCTGACATCCGGAGCTAAGCCTCGCTTCCTCAAAGCTCGTCCAGTACCCCTAGCACTTCAAGACCAGGTCACGAAAGAATTAGAAAGATGGATACAAACTGGAATTGTTGTACCAGTTACTTCTAGTCAATGGGCTACTCCACTCGTGGTAATCAAGAAACCTGATGGTAATGTTCGACTTTGTGGCGATTTTCGATCTACAGTCAACGCACAACTCGACACAGATATCTTTCCTATTCCACGTCCAGAAGACTTATTCCGTCGTCTCTCTGGTGGACAATTCTTCTCTCGAGTTGATCTTAAAGAAGCATATCTCCAGCTACTTTTAGACGAAGAATCTAAGAAATTTCTCACACTCAACACTCCTCTCGGACTGCTCCAGCTCCAGCGACTCCCATTCGGTGTTTCATCCTCAGCGGCTATTTTTCAGCGCTATTTGGCTCAACTCACCGCCTCCATTCCCGGTTGTGCTAACTACCTGGATGATATTATTGTTACTGGAAAAGATCATCAGGAACATCTAACCAATCTACGCCTCCTTCTCCAGAAATTGCAAGACAATGGCCTACGAGCAAATCTCGCTAAATGTACCTTCTTTCAACCTCAAGTTCACTACCTCGGACATATACTTGATAAGAATGGAATTCGTCCTAGTACACAGAATGTCTCAGCGATAGTAAACATGCCAGCACCTCAGAACCTCAAGCAGCTTCAGTCCTTCATAGGCAAAGCGAACTATTATAATAAGTTCATTCCCCGCTTCGCTACAGTGGCAGCTCCATTAAACGCTCTACGTAAAAAAGGTGTTAAGTTTCAGTGGACTCCGCAATGCCAACAGGCATGGAAAACAATCAACAACGCCTTAATTCAAGCTATACAACTCACTCATTTTCAGCCCGACAAGATCATCACGCTAGCTACTGACGCTTCAGACTACGGTGTCGGTGCCGTTCTCTCCCAGAAGGATCGTCATGGACAAGAACGCCCCATTGCCTTCGCTTCGAAAACACTTAATGACCATCAACGTCGATACTCACAGATAGAGAAAGAAGCTTTAGCCATCATCTTTGGTATTCGCCGTTTCAATGAATATCTCTATGGCAACCATTTCCTGATCATTACCGATCATAAGCCTCTCGTACACTTATTCCATCCTGGTAATAAGATCCCAGAGAATTCCCTCAGAAAGCTTCAAAGATGGTCCATGTTCCTTTCTGATTATTCCTATCAGATTGTATATCGAGCCACATCCCAGCATTGTAATGCTGATGCCCTCTCCCGCTTACCCGTTGGTCCTGATACTGCCTTCGATTCTCAAGAATCTGAATGTCTTCAATTGGACATAGAACTTGAAGATACTGTATCCAGTTTTCCTATTGATGCTACCTGCATAGCTAAAGCTACGGATAAGGACAGTACACTTGCTACTGTACGTACTTACATCCGCAACGGTTGGCCTCTTCAGAGCACACTTCCTGCCCACCTGGCACCTTATCATCGTATGCAGCATCGTCTCACGACTCGTGCCGGAGTTGTATTACTAGAAGCAGGCACCATCTTCCGAGTGGTTATCCCACTTAGCCTACGGAAACAAGTTCTCGAATTATTACACCAAAGCCATTGGGGTATCTCCAGAACAAAGCAACTCGCCAGTCAACACTGCTACTGGCCCGGTATTGATGCCGCCATCGAAAAGCTAATACGTCATTGTGAGCAATGTCAAACGAATCAGAACGCCCCGTCTTCTGATCTTGCTTCATGGCCTCCTGCTACTACTCCATGGGAACGAGTTCACATCGATTTCGCAGGTCCTTTCCTCAATTCCATGTGGTTAATAGTCATTGATTCACTGTCAAACTTTCCATATGTCGTGGATATGCATTCGACTACTACAACCGAAGCTACCATTCGTGCTCTTCAGAAAATCTTTACTACAGAAGGTTTACCGCAAGTACTCATTTCGGACAACGGACCTCAATTTACAGCTACTGCTTTTCAGAACTTTTGTACACATAATGGCATTCGTCATATCCTAGCACCACCTTTTCACCCTCAATCTAATGGTGAAGCTGAACGCTTCGTACAAACATTTAAACGAAGTATGAAGAAAGCTGTCTCTTCAGGCTTAACTAAAGACCAAGCCTTGCTCCAACTCTTAAACAACTACAGAACTCTACCCGGCGCTGATAATATCACTCCTGCACAGAAGCTCCATGGACGACCTCACAGAACTTTACTTTCTCTGTTACAGCCTCTCCCGGCCCAGCATAAGACCTCACCAACGAAGTTCTCCCTCAACGACAAGGTCTACACCAGGACATTCAAATCCAACCCACTCTGGATACCTGGAGTCATCTGCAGATCTTTGGGTCATCGTCTATACGAGATCCAGACTACGGAGAAACGTATCTGCCGCCATCAAGATCAGATACGTCTGCGCTACCGCCCCTGTCCAGCTATTGATGCTATTGCTAAACCAGATAAATCTATTGCTGAACGCGCTTTAGATCATTTAATAACAATGGGTTCCTTTCAGGACGAGACAGCGCCACTCCGCCCAGTTCCAGCTCCGGACAATACAACAGAAACATCAGCAGCTCCGCCCCAGCATCGCAGTCGCCGCCAGCGCCGCCGCCGTTTCACGCCGTACCGGCGTATTTAGGAGGGGAGGGTGTTGTATGTCCGGCGCTCCCTTCTCGCCTCCGCCAGCCAGCTGCACGCGCGCCTGTGTATCATTCTGCTAGCTTCGACGCGCAGCCCTCAGTGCGCGTGCCTGACCATCGAGTGTACTATAAATAGGAGCTCCCTGCCTGCTCAATTGCCCACTTGCCCGGTGTCCAGCTCCAGAATACACCCTACGTCGAGCACGGAGGCTACTCCTCTTGAAAATGTGCTTCGACCAGGTGGACTGAATTTCTGGCAGTACGAGGTTTCACCTCTGGTCACCGCTCCCTTACCTGTTTCCGCTGCCTATGTTCCGTAATTCTTTTACAAGCCATTTTCATTCCCTAATTTATGCAAGCTCCCTTAGTTTCGCTAGGTGGAATTTCTTCAATCAATTGAACTTGCTTTTTAGGAATTCAGGCACTTCAACAAACAAGGACTCTCAAAGACATTTATGTTAGTGTGCCAGATAGTTTTCGACTATCAAAGTGTCAATTCACAAAGACTATCTTTTCAAGATAGGAGTGTATATAAAGACTGTAAACCTGTACATATTGTATAAAGACAGACTTTTCTCAAGATTCAATATTACTTTTTGCTTCAAAATAAATTTCAGTTATTTGTGTAAATATCATAAAGTGAAGCAATAAAAGTTGTGTTTGTAAATTTCAACCTTGGTTACAACACTGACCATTCAGCCAACGAGTCGGACAGGAAATACTGCTGCTCGTGGTATACATACCTATTGCACAGCTTGTTTTCGCGACTTTGGAATCTTTGTATTTGGTTTCCAATAATCGTAAACACTTAACTGGGTGATTTCATATTCACAAGCATCCGCCTGCATGGCTAAATGACTAGTATACTGGCCTTTGATCCAAGGGGTACACGGGTTCGATTCCCAGCAGGGTCGGCAATTTTAACTTTCATTAGTTAATATTCTTCTGGCTCGAATACTGGGCGTTTGTGCCGTCTTCCCATCCCATCCTCACAGACACGCAGGTCACCTACACGGTGTCAACTCAAAAGACCTGCACCAGGCCTCTCCCGAGGCCACACGACATTTTATATTATCTTCACAAGCGTCAACACTGTCATTTTCGTATATAACGCTGCCGAATAAGCACCACATACCAGGTAATTTTGTTGGCTCCAAAGAATGGGTCATCTGGAATAATTCTTTTTTTAAATTACGTTACTATTTTTAGCCCGCACGGCGGTGTACAGGTAGCTTGCTTGTCTCTTACCCGGATACCCGGGTTCGATTCCCGGCCAGGTTAGGGATTTTTACCTGGATATGAGGGCTGATTCGAGTTTCACAGTCTACGTGATTACGATTGAGGAGCTATCTGAAGGCGAGATAGCGGCCCCGGTCTAGAAAGCCAAGAATAACGGCCGAGAGGATTCGTCGAGCCGCCCCGCGCAACCTCGTAATCTGCAGGCCTCCGGGCTGAGGAGCGATAGTGGCAAAAAACTTGTAATTATTTTTCCAAATATTTTTCAACGTTTGTAACTACTGTTGGCAATATATATACACGAATAAGGTTTTAAATCAACAAATCATTAAGTTCTAGAATTGTAATGCAGATTTTTATATTTTAATTGATGACATAAGTATAATCTCTATTCCGTCTTCCACTGCGATACTGAGGTAACAAACATTTCAGTAGCTAAAACTGGCACCAAACAATGAACCTCTCATGATTACAATTGTTGTACTTTTGAAAGGAGTTCCTTTCAGAGAAGTGAGTGTGCCATATTCGTCACGTTGACGCGCACAGCTCCATCTATTGGCATGGGTACGTTCAATCCTGAGTTCTGTCTCCTTCCATAGAAAACGAGAACGCTTAGAAGGCTGAAGTTGGCATCAGATACATGTAAAAAAAATATTGCAATGACAATCATCACGTTTGAAGTGTTTATTTGGAAGGAGAACTTCTTTCAGTGACGAGAATGGTTCATCTTCACCATTCTGACGTATGCAACGACATTACCTCAATTTATAACCACGAGATACACATCTTAGCGTGGAATTTGGAGAGTGGCATCAAACGAATTTTTCGTTGTAGGTATTTCCATGATAGAACTATGAGTCGGGGTGAAATTTCGCTTGCTTAGTTCTTTGTCGTCAAAATGCCTCTCATTCAGTGTGGTGAGATTGTCATTTAGCTGTGCGTAGCAACATTAACATAATATACTCTCATAAGACACAAAAATTCAGTCTTATTGACTGCTTTGAAGATTTTGCATATAGAGTAGCTTGTTGCATAGTAGACGACGTGTCTATTTATCTATCTATTTATTCGTATAATAATGACAGATTTAACGCGTGAATTGGAATCCGATGATCATTTATCGGGAGGAGATGTTCATTTCAAATTTCCAATAATTTTTTCGTAGTAATTTTGACTGTAGTGGACAGGCTTGCTGCTAATCGGTAATAATTATTAGTGAGATTAGAATAATTTGAAATACTGATAGCAAATATACCCAAACCCCATAACCCATCTCGTAAGGTACATGGCAAAGGCAGACGGCTATCTTAACCCAATCGATTCTACAGCGGGCAGTATAATACGTCCCACTCAGTCAGTAGTAAGGCAATGGATCAACTGGCTCGGGTCTCCCTCTCTAGTCCGTAATAACGACGATTCCCAAGCACTCTTGACTTCTCAAAGATGAAGGTCTGAATCGATGGTATCGCTGTCTGGAGAGAGGATCTCTCTTCATAAGAAATTCTGTTCTTAACAGTTTATTGTTTGCTTATATCAACTGACAGACTTGTACGGACTTTGTTGCAAAGCACATAATGAATTTCAGTGACATATTCGGGAGAGGGTGGGTTCGAACCCCACAGTCGGCAGCCATAAAGACGGTCTTCCGTGGTTCCCCCAATTTCTCACCAAGCAACTGTTGGGATTGTACCTTAATTCACGGCACGGGCGCTTTCTTGCCAATCCTAGCCCTTTCCCATTCTTGCGACGCCGAAAAACCTATCGCAGAAATAATAAACAAAACCGTAATCTGCTTATCATGTTTATAACATTCCCCTATCATTCTTACGTAACAAATTAATGTCTCCATAGGATTATGAATATTTCGAAATCTGTCCCATCAAGCTCTCTCATCACCAGGTCAAATTTACTCAAACTACCCTCTTGTAAAATCAACTTGATTCAGTATCATTTAATTTGTGATCCGATGTACTGGTCTCTTTAGCATTCTGCAACACCGTATTTGCAAGGTTTCCATTCCTATTATTACGTCCAAATTTTACTTCCATACAATGCCGTTGCATCGTATTTTTCGGAACAATTTAAAAAACATATGGTTGCAGATTTTATATAAGTACAAAGGGGGCTTCAAAAAATAAGGTAGCATGAGCTCGCATGGAAAAACGTTAAATTACTCCTGGATGGGAGGCAACCTGCCCTACTATTTTAATCTGCATTCTGAATGAGCGCAATACTCGCTCAGTGAGTCGATTAATGAAAAACACTTCTTTATTTTTATATCCTGAACGGGGTACGATATAGAAGTTTACTATCTGCTTCGGTAGATACGAGACAGAGGGTCTGATTCATGACCTCAAATTTGAGGGTGCAAGGTAATCCATATTTGAAGGGCGATTAAAAACTTCAGCGTTCAATGTGATATTGTTGGCATGTTAAATATATCTGGTGGCACGCTCAAAGCCCATCCGATGAAATTAACTCAGCCTAAGAAAGCATCCAATAAAGTTTCACTTCACTGCCCGGTGGCAGCAAAATCGGACCCTCGAAATTGCTACGCAGACTGTACTGCTTCAGAAAGTATCGTCATCTAAGGCATTCTGCCTCAATTAGCCGAGTGGCCTCAGAAACTTCAAACATTACAGGAATAAGGTACTTACAGTTTAGCAAGAATAATAATGTTATTGGTTTTAAGTCCCATTAAATACAGGGAGTCTCAATGAAACTCATACATCAGCAAAATATTTCTTTGAGTATTTACCAACAAATATACTGTATAATTATTCTTTCAAGCTGGTTTTAACTCTGTTATAACCAATACATAATGTTCTACTATATTATTCGAAATTAACATAAATATATTTTATCTACAAATGAAATTAAAAAGCTTTCCTCCAACATACACAACAGATCACAGTGAAACTCATACGTCCTGTGGTGTAGGTCCTTGAAGCTCGGAATAATACATAATCACTTACAAACTCAGTATTTTGTTGGATATCCTTTTGGCTCGTCTAACATCCTTCAAACGGGCAGGCATGAATCGTACAAATTTTTCGCAGTGTGATGGACTTATTTTCTCCCATTCTTAGCGTTAAGCAGCTTTCAAGTCATCTTTGTTGGAAATCTTATGTTTCCTTATTGCTACTTTTAAGTGCTGCCACAAGTTCTCTCTAACATTTAAACCTGGTGACTGAAGAAGTGTTTCCAGTACATTTGGACAGTTAACAGGAGCCACATTCTCACTATGAGAGCTTTGTGCTTGGGGTCATTATCTTGATAATACTTGTATTGGTCAAACATTCCTAGTTTTTGAGCACTAGCAGGTAAATTATTTTTCAGTATGTTAAATATACATTTTTATCCATTATCCCGTCAATGAAAGTAAACTTCTCTACACCACTAGCTGCCATGCACCCCCAGACATTAACACCTCCTGCAGCGTACTTTTGGCAGGTTTTAGCTCTTCATTCGGTTTTCTCCAGACAATAACTTTCCCACCTAATCCGCAGAGGTTGAATTTACTTTCATCTGCACATATTACCGTTTTCCAGAAGCCAAAATATTTTCCTATGTCCTCTCTAACAAACTGTAACCTCTTATTCCTCTTCAGTTTGTTCACCAATGTGCTTTTCAACTAACTCTCCCATGCCTATTACTTTTCCTGATAATGCGCCAAACACTTTCTGGATGGGCATTCTTCCCTGTATATTCCTCAACCATCACAGCTAGTTTTGGAGCACTAACCATTGGATTCTTCTTAACCTCTCGTAGTATCCAACGTTCAACTGTAGAACTGAAGATTCTTTTCTGACTTACTCTGACCTTATTTTCAATCCGGGTGGTACTTGTGTACCTATCTATAACACACTGCACAGTCGAATGACTTCTGTTCACAATTTTGCCAATTTCTCTTTTATTTTCCTGTTTTATAACGAAAAATCATCAACTCTCTCTTTTCTTTCGAAGACTGGCCTCCCTGACGCCTCAATATTAAACTACGTGTTTCTACTTCGCAACGCTTGACGATAGACTGAAATTGTCTCCTGCGTTTCGTATTCCCCTTGACAGTCAAACGTACGGTGATTACACCTGTCCATCGAGGTCTGTATGAGTAGTTTCCTTGTGACAATAAGCAGCAGCATAATACCAAAGAATTGGACATACTTTTGTTAATACCGGGCGAGTTGGCCGTGCGCGTAGAGGCGCGCGGCTGTGAGCTTGCATCCGGGAGATAGTAGGTTCGAATCCTACTATCGGCAGCCCTGAAAATGGTTTTCCGTGGTTTCCCATTTTCACACCAGGCAAATGCTGGGGCTGTACCTTAATTAAGGCCACGGCCGCTTCCTTCCAACTCCTAGGCCTTTCCTATCCCATCGTCGCCATAAGACCTATCTGTGTCGGTGCGACGTAAAGCCCCTAGCAAAAAAAAAAAAAACTTTTGTTAATTTATGGACAAGATAACACTGAACGAGTTGGCCGTGAGCGTTGAGGCGCGTGGCTGTGAGCTGACATCCGGGAGACCGTGGGTTCGAGCCCCACTGTCGGCAGCCCTGAAGATGGTTTTCCGTGGTTTCCCATTTTCACACCAGGCAAATGCTGGGGATGTACCTTAATTAAGGCCACGGCCGCTTCCTTCCAACTCCTAGGCCTTTCCTATCCCATCGTCGCCATAAGACCTATCTGTGTCGGTGCGACGTAAAGCAACTAGCAAAGAAAAAAAAATGGACAACATAACTAACAAACAGTGGCATAATAATAAAAGATATACGCGTTACGTTGCACATATAAATATTACTAATATAATCGCCAAACTTTCTGCTCATACTGAAACAAATAGATTACGATCGTGTACGAGTTTCAGAGACACCGAGGTGTTGGAATTTTGTCCCGCAGGATACCGACACGAGGTTGGTATATTTCGGCACCTTCAAATGCCAACGGTTAGAGCCGGACTCGAACCGGACAACTTGAGCTCACAAGGCCAGCGCTGTACCGACTGAGTCACTCATCCCGGCCTAAACATTATTACACGTATTTTTAGAACAACTTTATTGCCTTCTTTGACACTCATTCTAGAAGGATATTCTTAAAAGCACACTTGATCTAGTTTTCGTAGTAGCAAGGAACGGAAAGTTTCCAGACACGAACATTTAATCAAACTCTTCAACAAATTCTAAGAATAAGTTGCTGACTTGCGATGCTGTAGCTCATGTCGTCTTCCATAGTTGAATAATCGAATACCGATTCAGTCGGTTGACATTTTAAGGTGCTTATTTATGTAACACCCTTATCAGAAAATATACCATGATGGTAAACTGAAAATAACTTTCAAGGCAAAATTCCTGTTTTCCGGTGCCTTCTAAGATCACCGTGTTAAACTACTACTACTAACCAGTGTGCAACTAGACTAGCGACAAGAGAAAGTGACATGGGGATGCAATATCCCATATTAAAGCCGGTCCCAGTTGAGTTCAAACGCTGACGAGCGATAACAAGGTTAACTCTTCTAAACGTGTGCAAGTCTTCTCGCTGATGTTCGTCCCAACAGCTTTCGCTCTCACACATCACTGCAACAGGCTGCCCCTCCTAGTGCTGTCACCCTGGTGTCCACCAAGTAACATGTACTGAAATACCGCAAGAAGCCTCCTTTTCTGAATGCAAAGAAGGCATAGGAAGAGGTCAACTGACATCGCCACTAGCTTCTCACCAAGGTGGTCGTGATTCGAATCTCGGCCAATGCACGTGGGATGTTTTAAATGTAAAGTCATATCCATATGGTTCGGATTTCCTGTAGAACAAGAGGTCGCATGTATATATAGTACGCGAACCTTCTCTAGAGCCCTGAACTCCATAGTGCTGAATGGGAACTAGGGCTCAAGAAAAAGTTCGCGTACTATACACGATTTCAACAGTCAAGTTTACCAGCTTCCTGGATGCAGGAGGAGGCGGAGGAGGATGAATAATAGGTATTATTTTGTAATTTTCAAACTAAAGAATCCGTTTACATATACCTCTCACGGAACGACATGCAGTTTTCTTTTACGGTCGTTGACTTATTGTTTATAACAGAAAATACTTCAGGCCGGATTCACAATCTTGATATATCACCTTGCTGGACAATACTACATTACACTCCCACATCTCGTTAATCTCACAAAAAAAAAAAAAAAAAAAAAAAAAAAAAAGGAAACCTAGACTAGGACCTATACAATCCGTTGAGGATTTAGGCCTGCCAAGATATCTGGTGTCCAGACACACGGTCGGCAGAGACTGGAGTGCATGCGAGTCAGCGTGGTGATATCTCAAGCATACTGCTTGGGTTTTCACGACCGGGTTCGTTTCGCACAGATCAAAGATCTTTAGTTAACCTAAAATGGCTGTGCCAACCTCGGGCCAGAGTTAAAATCTATCACAGAATGCAAAAGGGAGCATACAGTCAACTGAAATCGCGACTAGTTTCTCACCAAGGTAACCGTAATTGGAAACCCGGTCAATGCAAAGTCAAGTCCCCGTGACTACAATTTCACGTAAAACTAGAGGCCCCATGGTTTTGATCACGATATCGACATTCATGTAAAACTGCAGGGTTGCTTGCTCTTTCAAAACCCATGCTGCGGAAGAAGAACCGGAAGAGTTACTCAATACACCACGAGGATAGCAGCTCACACTGTAATTCCACATGTATAAAAGTTGTTAATTATCATTACAGACCGTTATGCTTTTCAGCGTTCAGTCTGCAAGCCTCTGTGAATTTACTAAAGGTCGCCACAAACCTCTATTTACAACTAGTGCTGTGGCCTTATTTATTTCAATACCTCTTATCTTTAAATCGTTAGAAACTGAGTCTAACCATCGTCGTCTTGGTCTCCCTCGCAAAAACAATCAGTGGATCCAATTCATTCATAATGCCTTAATTACTGGGATGATGCTTATTATCTAAAGGGGTCCAAAATCCAGATCATCGGCCCCTCATAATGCTACTAATCACTGGTAAAGCAGAACCATGGTGTTCCTCCTATAGTGGTACTATAATAATAATTTCGTGTGGCTATTTCTAGCCGAGTGCAGCCCTTGTAAGGCAGACCCTCCGATGAGGGTGGGCGGCATCTGCCATGTGTAGGTAACTGCGTGTAATTGTGGTGGAGGATAGTGTTATGTGTGGTGTGTGACTTGCAGGGATGTTGGGGACTGCACAAACACCCAGCCCCCGGGCCATTGGAATTAACTAATGAAGGTTAAAATCCCCGACCCGGCCGGGAATTGAACCCGGGACCCACTGAGCCGAAGGCCAGTACGCTGACCGTTCAGCCAACGAGTCGGACATAGTGGTACTAATCGCAGGTAACGTAGACCCAGGGTCTTTCTCATGTAGTTACCGCAGACCCATTCTGAACACACAGTGGAACCGACCAGTCGAATACACATGATGATACTTTTCACAAGCAAAGACCAGACCTGAAGTGTTCCTCAAATAATGATACTGCTCCTATGTAACGTAGATACCCGGTTTTCCTCGCAAGGTGGTACTAGTCGCAAGTAACGTCGACCCATGGTGTTCCGCACGTAATGGTACTGATTACAAGTAGTCTTATGGTTCTAATGTCATCATCCCTTCGTCGCCCCTTCTAGTCGCCTCTTACGACAGGCAGGGGATACCGTGGGTGTAATCGTCTGCGTCCCCAACTCACAGGGGGTCTGTTATGTTATTTTGTATTATTCTGAAGAGAGTAATAAATAAGTTAAATGATTATGAGCAACTGCAAAATGACGTCGATAATGTTGCGAGATGGTCAGTAGGCAATGGTATGATGATATATGGGGTTAAAAGTCAGGTTGTGACTTTCACAAATAGGAAAAGCCCTCTCAGTTTTAATTACTGCATTGATGGGGTGGAAGTTCCTTTTGGCGATCATTGTAAGTAGCTAGGTGTCGATATAAGGAATGATCTTCATTGGGGTAATCACATAAATATCACTGTACATAAAGGGTACAGATCTCTGCACATGGTTATGAGGGTATTTAGGGGTTGTAGTAAGGATGCAAGGAGAGGGCATATAAGTCTCAGGAAAGACGCCAAATAGGGTATAGTTTCAGTACATGGGACCCTCACCACGATTACTTGATTCACGAACTGGAAAAAATCCAAAGGAAAGCAGCTCGTTACAAAAATGTCGCAAAGTTTGGGCTGGAAAGACTTGGGAGAAAAGACACGAGCTGCTCGACAAAGTGGTATGTCCCGAGCTGTCAGTGGAGAGATGGCGTGGAATGAATGACATCAGTAGACAAATAAGTTTGAGTGGTGTCTTTAAAAGTAGGAAAGATCACAAAATGAAAAATCACCGAGCTCGATAGCTGCAGTCGCTTAAGTGCGGCCAGTATCCAGTAATGGGGAGATAGTGGGTTCGAGCCCCACTGTCGGCAGCCCTGAAGATGTCTTTCCGTGGTTTCCCATTTTCACACCAGGTAAATGCCGGGGCTGTACCTTAATTAAGGCCACGGCCAATTCCTTCCAATTCCTAGGCCTTTCCTATCCCATCGTCGCCATAAGACATATCTGTGTCGGTGCGACGTAAAGCAAAAAAAAAAAAAAAAAATCAAGCTGGAATTCAAGAGGACAAATTGAGGCAAATATTCGTTTATAGGAAGATGAGTTACGGATTGGAATAATTTATCAAGGGAGATGTTCAATATTTTCCAATTTCTTTGCAATCGTTTAAGAAAAGGCTAGGAAAACAACAGATAGAGAATCTGCCACCTGTACGACTGCCCTAAATGCAGATGAGTAGTGATAGATTGACTGATAGATTGATTGATTGATTGATTGATTCATAAATTAATTGATTGATTGATTGATTGATTGATTGATTGATTGATTGATTGATTGATTGATTGGATAGTCTAACAGTAAGACGTCGGTTCTTCAATACTATGTTCAGTTTAACACTCCATTCATAAGTCAGAGCATAAGATGAAAATACTGCTCGCTAATATGGATATAGGCCAGATTTCCAGTGTCCGCTGCGATTATATACTATTACAGTTCCGTGAACTTGACTTTGTAAATGTTTTTCAATATAAATAAATATAAACTAATGTGGAATGTAACTAAAGGTAAGTTGATAATACAGAAAAGAAACAAAAAATCTATATTTCCTTACTCCACTTATACCTATTTTCGGGAGATTACTAAAAAATGAAAGTCCTGAAGAATATATAATACTATGAATACTCTTTCTCGAGTTCTCAATCAAAATATCAAGATGGATTCGTGTGCACGAGCCCCGGACACTTTTTTTGTATTTCTGGCTCAAGATTACGACGCAGCCTATCCATAAAGGGAAGGGATTATTTCGATTTTCCGGTTAAAGCAAGTAAGCAAGCACACTAGCTGGCAGTGTTTACGTGATTGCTGATACCGTGAACATAGCCAAGGGACTCGAGTTTTATGTGGAATCTGAACCAAGGCCGCCGTGGTAAAAGTCAGTTACAATATAACTGTTCCCCATTAAAGCTAGTCAGGATTGGTAAAAATCTTGGTCAAAAAAGTAAAATAATTTCTAAAACGCAGTTCTATTCTTAGTTAACACGCATACATGAGTCAAAGCCAAGCCGCTGAAGAGGTAAAAGAGCGAGTAAATTTACCGGTGAAGTAGGACACAGCGGTAATAGTTTATTTCATTTTTTTTCTGGTACTTTTCTTCGGCACGAAGCTAATAATGATGTGATTTTGACTGTTTGAACTTGCTATATTAATAGCTGAACTATTATCACTAGGGCTCGGATGTTTAGGAAAAGTCATATTTTTTTCTTTTTCTCTATTTTCTTGCCTGATTGGATTTTGGTGCAAATCAGGTGAATATGGTCACAACTAAGTGATCTTTATTTGTCATATAAATGCATGTTTTGGCTATTTTGCGTCATAAGGTCATATTTTGAGCCATTTTCGTAGAAACGTCATATTTCGGTCATATTTAGGCGGTTTGATGACAGTTGTAGTTGAGCAAAATCATCTTCAACTTACCGAATGCGCAAAAGTGTTCACGAAACATGAATCTTGTCGTACAGTTCAATTCCACTCGCGGAGAAGAATGAAAAACGTTGCACCATAGGCTCTGCCGCCCTACCATAATGTCCTGAAGGACATCTACTTAATTCGTTTCGTGGTACTCAAATTAAACTTTGCATTTGAATAATATTAATTAACTCTGGGCTTAAACGTTCCAAAATATGTTTTAAAGTAGATTAATTTCTAATTTCTAACTGCTGAAGATGTATATTCAGAAAATCAATATGAAAGTGAAATAAATACAAATATTATTTAATTTAATTTCCGGGTTGAACCGTGTTGTACTTGTACGCATATCACGTACAGTTTGCCGACGTTTCGAATACATTGCAGTATTCTTTGTCAAGGCGACTGAAATACCCCTACTCGATCCGAGGTAATCAGTCTCCTACGCAGAAATTACACTACTAGAGTGGCCTTGATCTTGGCCTACGTGATATGCGTACAAGTACAACACGGTTCAACCCGGAAATTAAATTAAATAATTCTTCACACCGTGGAAGCTTCACTCATAAATACAAATATGTATCAAAGGAATTGCCGTTTCGATTTATAATTTATTTTCAAATGGCCACATTTAGAGTTATCATTTTAGGGCCATATTTTGTAATTTTTAGGTCATATTTCGTCACTTTTGAGGTCATATTTGCTTGCTTATCCGAGCCGTAATTATCACAATCTTAAATTCAGAAAATGATTGAATACCATAAATGAAAACGTATCGGTACGTATTATTAAAGCTTCTGAAATGCTGAAATGTTTCAAGATAAACGTTGCAACCTACAGATCACCAAAAGTATTGTCCGGCTCGATGACTACATGGTTAGCGTGCTGGCCTTTGGTTACAGGGGTCCCGGGTTCGATTCCCGGCAGAGTCGGAAATTTCAACCATCACTGGTTAATTTCCCTGGCACGGGGGCTGGGTGTATGTGTTGTCTTCATCATCATTTCATCCTCATCACGACGCGCAGGTCGCCTACAGGTGTCAAATCAAAAGACCTGCACCTGGGATCTCCCGGCACTAAAAGCCATACGCCATTTCATTTTATTTACCAAAAGTATTCGTATCCATAAGCCTTATATTACAAAATTTCGACAAAAAAGCAAAGAAATCTGACTGTAATTAGACCTAAAATCGGCTTCCGAAACAGTACGTCTTATGAGTAATTAGCAAAGGCTACTGTGAAAGCGAACGTGCACAGGTAACAATAAAGCAGGCGAGAATGGCTAGGAATTCGATACTGTGCCAGGCAGCTGAATAACATGGACGAGAGGTGGATAGAATTCTGGGAACAATGTATCAAGGCACTGCCCTGTATGCAATGCAACACTGGACTTTCTCTATGCAACGAGTTCTACTCCAGGACGTCCCACACAACTTGGCTAGCTGCAATGTCCGTATGAAGGTTATTGCCATATCTCCTTCTTTATCAGCTTGTCTAAGCGTAAGACCTCACTTACGGTCTAGAAATTCCATAGTGCATCGCACCCCTCTATCTAAAGCATAGGTCTAATGTCCATCTAATAGGAAACTGTCAAAGGAAAATTAAAATCACGGAAATATTTCACCATTATAAGATTGTTAACGTACAAAAACATTCTCAAAGAAAATAATAAATAGGTTGCTAATGACTTATGTGTACAAACTCACAAATTGGTCATGATGATTATAGCTTTAAGAGAAAGTATTACTGGGTAACTATCTTCTCTTTAAAAAAAATTGGAAGAGGTTCATCACTTTGATGAATGATCGTATCGGCTAAAAAAGGGAAGGACGTGAAATTTAAAGACTCCCTAGGCCTTGCAAACTCAGTAATGTCAGATCAGAAGAGAACCAGAGTTGACCAAGAGAGGCCTGATTGAAAGATAAATGTGAAGAGCTCAGTAAAAGAAAGTGGAAGAAATACAAGACTACCTATGGGACCTGCAGTATAGTGGCCAACCTACACTCCCAGAGAGCCCCTTGGAGTTGCCCTTTTTTGGTCGCCTTTTAAGATAAGCGGGAGATACCGTGAATGTATTCTATCACCCCTATCCACACCGGCTTAACTCACGGAATCGATCAAGGTAGAGATGAGAAATTTGTAACTTGGTCTGTCACTCAAACCAGCATGTAAACATTTCACCGACTCGTTCTGTTAAAACAAAACAAACAAAAACAAAAAAGAAGCCTCAAATTCGCGACCCGTCAAACATTTTTGAGGGTCTCGGACCTGAAAATACAGCTGTTGCAATATCAGGTGGCCAGCAAGTATCGAAGTGTAACACGGTCAGCGTAACGACTCCTTCGCTGTAATACTTATATTTTAATAACGCTTAGAGACGATTCGGCTGAATGAAGCTCAGCATCACAGGCAGGTAAAGCTCCAGTCAAACGAAAAACAAAACAAAACCAAAATAGCTGCTTACTTACATATAAACTAGTAGAACCCGAGACTTGATTAACGACTGTGAAGCTAACGATGTAAATTTATTCATTTTCAATTTTCTCTCTCTCGAGGGAGTCACTCGTCAAAAGCGCACAGAGAATAGCTCATTATTATACTCCCTCAGAAGCTTAGAGTTGATGAGTACAAACAAAAAACACCACCGATATCGTGTGCAGGCCAAATCTCCCTTCATATCTCATTTGAAACACTCAAATTAAATATCTATTTCTGCTATTGATATTTTTACAGCCAACGACTAACACGGTGAAATATAATGGGAAAGGAGGGATGAAATGGCTTCATAGAGTAAAAGGATTACCATATAATGTTAGTAAGGTATCTTCTCATTGGAATTGCACCTAACTATAAGCGACGGAACAGGAAGGATTGCAACAAATATCGAGGTACTACACTGAGTACAACATCCAAAACTTGTAGAACTCCTAAAGGATATAGGAGTTGACAGCAAAGATATCCGCATTATTGAAAACCTTTACTGGAGACAAAAGGCCGTTGTCCGAATCGGAAATCAAACTACAAACGAGATAGCCATCCAAAGAGGAGTTAGACAAGGTTGTGTTTTGTCTCCATTGTTATTCAACCTTTACTCGGATAAAATTTTCAAAACAGCTTTAGAAAATCAACAATATGGAATAAAAGTAAATGGCGGCATAATTAACAACATAAGATATGCGGATGATACAGTCATCCTGTGTGACAATTTTGAAGGTCTCCAGCTCCTGCTCAATAATATCAGTGCAGTAAGTGAGGACATGGGACTGAAAATAAATGTAAACAAGACCAAGTTCATGATCTTCAGCAGACGTGCCAATGCTGAGGCAATCTTACAACTAAACAACCGACAGATTGAGAGAGTAACCACTTTTAAATATCTGGGTGCCATTGTCACTGAACAACTTGATCCCGAGAAAGAAGTGAAACAGAGGATAGCAATAGCACGAAAAATATTTACAAAAATGAAATCTTTGTTTTGCAATGACTACTTAAATTTAAAACTTAGACAGAGGATGGTCAAGTGCTATATATGGTCAGCCTTGCTATATGGTGTGGAAACATGGACTCTCAAGAACATATCAGTGAAACGCTTGGAAGCCTTTAAAATGTGGATCCACCGTAGGATGCTCAGGATTTCGTGGGTTGCACGACTAACGAACCAAGAAGTACTCAGAAGGGCAAGAGCAAGTCGGGAACTCGTTCAAACAATAAAACTCCGGAAGATCTCTTACCTTGGCCACATCCTTAGAAATGACCGTTACCTCATCTTACAGCGGATTGTACAAGGCAAAATACAGCGTCGAAGAGGTGTCGGGAGGAGGCGAACATCATGGCTTGGAAACATCAAAGAATGGACTGGAATTCACAGTGTTGAAAGACTTTTCCACCTAGCTAGAGATCGTTCTGCATTCGCCACAGTGATCGCCAACGTCAGGGGGACCTGATACGGTACTATGAAGAAGAAGACACTGATCACGCAAGGTGCTCACGGACATTTTGGAAAGGAAGGCGTGATCAATGGACGAGAGTAACGTAAGTTGGAAGAAAACCAGTGTAGTTTCAGACAACATACGGGCTGTCAGAACCAGATTTTCAGTACACGTCAAGTAACTGAACAATGCTTATGTTTAAAAGATCTAGAGGATGCATGGCCGCGTACTGAGGAAAACGGTGTTAGTCGTATATAGGGATTATGGGGAGTAGGGGTAGGTTATTACAGGCAATCGAAGGCATTAACGTCGACCACTGTGCCACAGAAAGAATTGATGGTAAAATGAATTCTTGGTTCAAGGTAGTTTACAGGGGTTATAGAAGGCCGCAGTCGTCATCTCTGTTGTTATAGTTTACATGGATCATGTAAACTCCGCCTTAACAAGAAAGGTCAGTATCTGGGGACTGCTGACACTCTAGTAAAGCTTCAGATCAAAGGGCAGAATTTAAGTAAGGTGGACACTTATCTTGGTTCCATTCTGTAAGGCGATGGATGCATTAGCAGCGATGTGAGGAAGGGTAAATGCAGCCGGAATCCGTTGGCGGGAAGATATTGGTGTGCTCTCCAACAGAAAAATGCTGGTCCGTCTCAACAGAACACCTAGTGTAGGGCGGCAACAACAGACACCGAAAGACGTCTCCATTGGGTCACTAGTGTTTCTTTGTTTGACCACATCACAAATTACAACATCCGACATCAATTTCGTGTGTCATCTGTCAATGAAAAATCGAGAGAATGTCGGATGCGCTGGTATAGGCATGTTCTCAGAACGGAACCTACTTACGTCGCCCAAATAACCTAGCACCTGGACATCAACGATAAGTGACCATGTGGACGGCCGAAGCAGAGATACCTGGACGTAGTTAATGAAGACGTGTGAGGACGCGGTCGATCGGACAAAGTGGCACCAGCGGGAAATCGCTAAGATGAAGATATACTGAAAGGTGTAAAATGGCAGAGAGGGATTAGTTGGGTGGAAATGTTAGCAGTTTGGCCGACGTTGAGGACTTGGTCTTGATGGCAGACTGTGCTGAAAGTCTGCAGTCTATTATCATGGAACATGAAAATAAGTGCAATGAGTATGATATGAATATTAGCATTTCCAAGACTAACGTGATGTCAGTAGGGAAGAAATAAAAGGATTCAATGTCAGGTGGGGATTCAGTACTTAGGATGCGTACTCTCCCAGGCTGGTAGTGTACTAAATGAAACTGTATCAAAGAGCAGCGAAGTTAATGCAGTAAGCTCACAGTTTCTATAACGGTATTCTGTAAAAAAAGTAGTCCACTAACTAAACTAAACTATCCTTACATCGGTCCGGGAGGAAAAGCAGGGTGGACACTGTGTATCTTTTGACCCTGTGTATCTTTTGCATCAGTTACAAGTAACAGACATGAAAGTAGCGCGAACGATTGCTGGTACAAGCAGGTGATAACAATGGCAGGAAGGCACTCGCAGTGAGGAGATACAGGATATGATAAGAATAATACATAATAATAATAATAATAATAATCGTATGGCCTCAGCTACCGTGTGCAGACATGTCAATTTGACGCCATCTGGCTGCCTGCTCATCAATTTCGACGTCCCGTTTTACTCTAGGTCCGTTAGATGGCAGACAGAGTAAACCGGATCTCTCTTGGGCGCCTATGGCTGAGATTTTATTAATTTTGTCGGGTAAATACCAAATGTTTCCCGGCTCTGCCACGAAATTTGAAAAGTTGTATGAGGGCTGGAACGGGGTCCACTCAGCCTCGGGAGGTCAACTGAGTAGAGGTGGGTTCGATTCCCACCTCAGCCATCCTCGAAGTGGTTTTCCGTGGTTTCCCACTTCTCCTCCAGGCGAATGCCGGGATGGTACCTAACATAAGGCCACGGCCGCTTCCTTCCCTCTTCCTTGCCTATCCCTTCCAATCTTCCCATCCCTCCACAAGGCCCCTGTTCAGCATAGCAGGTGAGGCCGCCTGGGCGAGGTACTGGTCATTCTCCCCAGTTGTATCCCCGACCAAGAGTCTGAAGCTCCAGGACACTGCCCTTGAGGCGGTAGAGGTGGGATCCCTCGCTGTGTCCGAGGGAAAAGCCGACCCTGGAGGGTAAACAGATAATGATGATGATGAAATACCAAATGTATCACCAGAGATCTTTTACATGCCGACATCGTACGACATGGAGTGTCGAATGGACTTTTTTCCGCCCTTCAAAAATCCGACTACCTCTGCCGGGTTTGAACCCGCTATCTTGGGATCCGAAGGCCGACACTCTACCACGGATCCCCAGAGGCAAGAGATAAGAAAAAACTCGATGAAGTTGTACACATAAACTGGCTTCAGTGGTGGGTTCAGTGAAGCGAATGAAGGAAGACAGGTTACCTAGGAGAATAATGAACTCCGCCAAGGAGGGTAAGAAGAGTAGGAGGAGATCAAGGCGGCTATCTTTAGACTAGGTTTTTAAATTATTTACACGAGGTGTAGAACTAAACGAAGCTACGGAGCAAGTTATAAATAGAGGATTGCGGATGCTTTTAGTTAATTCACAGAGGCTTGCAGACTAAATGATGAAAGGTATTAAGTCTGTAATGAATATGTAGGTACAGTTTTTTTTTATTATTATTATTATTATTATTATTATTATTATTATTATTATTATTATTATTCTTATTATTATTATTATTATTATTAATCTGTGTTTGCTGGTATAATCAGCTTTCTCAATTCACAGTACATTTAGACTATTTCTAAAGAAGGGGAAATGATGCCATGCGTGATGACAAGTCCTGTTCGTGGACGTTGACGATTTCGCCAGAACCTCCGATAGCAAAGTTAAGGGAGCAATGGCCAAACATCCGAGTCAATATGGCGGCCAATATCCCTGTAATTCTATCGGTGGACTTCAGTGACATCTGTGTAAAATAAATAAATGGCGTGTGGTCTTCGGACAGGCCTGGTGCAAGTCTTTTGATTTGACTCCCGTAGGCGACCTGCGTGTCGTGATGAGGATGAAATGACGATGAAGACGACACATACACTCAGTTCCCGTGCCAGGGGAATTAAAAAATTATGGTTTAAATTACCGACCCTACCGGGAATCGAACCAGGGACCGCTGTGACCAAAGGCCAGCACACTAACCATTTAGCCATGGAGCCGGACCGATATCTGTGTGAACTCATTCCCTTGAAAAAATAATGATAATAATTCTTACCACAAGGGTAGGAGACCGGGCGAGTTGGCCGTGCGGTTAGGGGCGCGCGGCTGTGAGCTTTCATCCGAGAGATAGTGGGTTCGAATCCCACTGTCGGCAAACCTGAGGATGGTTTTCCATGGTTTCCTATTTTCACGCCAGGCCAATGCTGGGGCTGTACCTTAATTTTTTTTGCTAGGGGCTTTACGTCGCACCGACACAGATAGGTTTTATGGCGACGATGGGATAGGGAAGGCCTAGGAGTTGGAAGGAAGCGGCCGTGGCCTTAATTAAGGTACAGCCCCAGCATTTGCCTGGTGTGAAAATGGGAAACCACGGAAAACAATCTTCAGGGCTGCCGATAGTGGGATTCGAACCTACTATCTCCCGGATGCAAGCTTACAGCCGCGTGCCTCTACGCGCACGGCCAACTCGCCCGGTGTACCTTAATTAAGACCACGGCCGCTTCCTACCAACTCCTAGGCCTTTCCTATCCCATCGCCGCCATAAGACCTATCTATGTCGGTGCGACGTAAAGCCACTAGCAAAAAAAGGGGTATGAGATGCAGAAAAGCGGCAGAGCCGAAAGGCTGGACAAATAATGGCCACAAGAATAATTTTAAATCTTGACTGTATTTCCTAATGTTTTCTTTCTTTCTCTGTTTGTTTCTTTTTTCTTAATTCAATAACAACAAATAACAAGAATAAATATTTGGAAAACACTAACAGCAGCTCACTGTCTTCAAAGTTGCATGGGGAGAGTAAGCTCCCAAAGTCTTCACAATAAGAAACTCTCTATTATACACAGACCTTTGAGTCTTTAACCGAATTAGACTCCGTTTAATTAATGTTTCACCAGGAGATCGAGCTCCCAACCTTCAAGACCTTAAGAGCCTAATAGTTAAGGCACCTTCTTAATTTATTCCCAAGGGGAAAGAGAAAAATTCAAGGCTTACCTTCAAGGCCTTTACCTGAACTATACACACTTGATGCTCGCTGCCTTTATTCCACAGGGAACCAACTAGGATCAGAAGGATCCAGAGCAAACAGGAACAAGAACTCCTACTACTAGGCCACGAGAAAATCAATTTAAGTTGTCAGTAGAAAAATAGAAAAACAAACACAAAGAGAAGGGAATGCTGAACCCACTTAAGCAATTCCATGACACGATTACAATAAAACCTAATGAGACACAAGGCCCGGTGATTCAGTGGATAATCCATTCTACCTTGTGACTAGGAAGGGGAAAATGAACAACCGAAAATGCAAGAAAGGAAGTTTTAAATTTAGAAAAACTTACGTCACAAGAAATCAAAAAGGAACAAAGGTAACGTGCTTCCTTATAACATTACACCAACTGGGGTGGTAACATTCGTGGCTTGAAAACCTACATTTTACAAAACTAAATAAAGTTACAAAACCCTACATTAAGTAGACGCGGCACAACCCTAACCGTTACATGCTAAGAGGAACTTTGGTATCTTCCTGTTACCACACGCAAGTCACATGATAAGGATGAAGAAATCCGCCTACCTTAGATGCTGCCCGAGTACGTCAAATGCCTTAAATGAGCGAGATCCTCGCACGTCGATGCACTAGTCCAGATAGTCTCTAGAAGGCTATCTATTAAATGTTTTCATTCCCCACCCTGAAGGAGTGGGGCGGGCCACCTAAAGGGTAAAGCCCTCTCTCTGGCCAAGAGATGCGGGCGGGTTGGGGAGATGTGGCGGAAGAAGGAGGTGGGTAAAGGATGCGAATATATACGAGATGGGAGACGAATGGTGCCTATGCTTAAGTATTGAAGTTCGTTGAGTGAGTTTATTAACATAGATGGTTACAAAGTAGTACAAAAGATATTACACAGATTTAGAAGTATGTAGGAGGATGATATAACGGCTGTGGGGCGAAGGTGGTTAGTGCTAGAGGTAAGGAAAGGGCTAATATGTGAAAGATAAGGAGAAGTTATGCAGGGAAGTGAGTAAGGTGTGAAGGGGGTTGGTTGGGGGTTGTATTGGAGGAGAAAAACCGGGTGGAGGGGGTAAAAACGGATTTGTGGACTCGGTGGAAGGGAAGGAGGAGCCGGTCGGGGACGGCGACGGGGTGTATGAGATCGGTTAGCAGGTTGGGGAGGAGAGCGAGATGGTTCAATGTGATTATGGCGGCCCTGGAGATGGATTCCGTTGTTGATGAAATGTTGGGCAATGTCCGGAGTCGGTAGATGAAGGCGAACGAGGTGGGTAGGTCCTCTAGCGTTGAAAATCCGAGTTGCTCTGGGAAATGGTGTTCCTGTCTGGCGGAGGTCTTGAAGTATGGCGTCGTTGGATAAGAGCGGGTCCACTCCTCGGATGACGCAGGTGCAATCGGTCGATGGTGGCGGCATTAAGTCGGTGGTAGTGTCAGTTGCAGGCGCTGGTTGTTGACTTGATGAGGTAGGGGTAGGAGGCGTGGTGATAGTAGTGGTCATGATAGGATGGGTTGTTACCGTAGTCGTGAGCGAATTTGTAAGGGAGATGTGAACTGGGGAGGTTGTAAGGGTGGTAGTAGTGGTGGTGGTGGTAGTAGTGGTGTGAGGAAAGGACAAGGGTTGTGGCGGGGGTGTGTAAGGAGGTGGATCAGGGGAATAGTCCGGGAGTTGCTCTAAAATATTGCTGGGAGTGTCTTCCATGTGATGGAGGCGTTGGCAGACTTGTGCACCAGTGGCGAGAAGATGGTCACGTTCGGTGGATGTGTTGAAATAAAGAAGGACGTCGTTTGATGGTACGGAACCTTCATAAAGCCTTGTGGCGCAGTATACTCCAGACTTGCGGAGTTCAGATAGGATGGTGTCTTCAGTGATGGATTGTTGGACGTCCAGGACAACACGGGTGTACATGTTGGGAGGCCGACTTCGACTTGGTGTCTGGCCTGTATGCTTTGTTGGGTCGGTTGGGTGCGATGGTAGAGTTGCGGCGTCACCCGGCCGAATCAAAAATAATGAGATAAGGGTGTACACAGTCTACTGTTGAGACAGACGGCGAAAAGCGTGTGTTCTCTAGAAAGCCGAAAACTGTCCTATTTATTATTGCAAGTTGGGCTATGATTGGTTGATTTAAATTTAAAAGTTAAGTAAGGGCAACCTTAGAACTACCAGTGAGTATATAGGAATGCCAATTCCTAACCATTACATTTCCTCACTAAAGAGAGTTCAATCCAATTTCCTAGGTGGCACCCCAAAACAAACCAGAGATATCTATCAGCAGGCGTCAGAAATGCTTCTTGATGTAAAATTCCGTGTTTATTCTCAAGATGTTACTCAGTCTAGGTGATCGAAGTGATGCCTAGGGAGAGGTCTTGCTGATGCCACAATAATAATAATAATAATAATAATAATAATAATAATAATAATAATACTTCCAAGTGTTACAGACTTTAAGAGACGAAGAATGACAGCGAACACATTTACATTTCGTGTGTACAGCAACGAAGTTGATTGTTGTTCGTAGAGAAGAGTAATTCGGTATTAGGTAACAGATTTAAATTCCATGAATCTAACATAACCCGCTCGCTCACATGCACGTGAATGAACACATATAGGAAAGAATAACATAGTTTTAAGTTATCATTTTTCAACCCACCTATAATTCATTCTCTGAAACTCGAGTTGGTTTAAATCTAAAACTTGAATGAACGCAGATATTTCTGCACTCGGTAGGTTGCTCGTAGGTTCCAAGAGAAATTACAGTGCTCGTCCTCCGGATAAAACAGCATATCTTGCAGATCATATACTTTTTCGTTCGTTATAGGCAGAACATGTGGATACACAGGAACCAAGTCAAAAATTGAAGACTGTTCACCACTATCATATTTCTTGGTGACACAAGTGGAAAAATGTGGAGAGAAATTAGTGTGTTTGATTTCCTGACGTATACATCATTTCTTCATTTCCTTACACATGTTTTCCGTCAATCCGTGTTTTCATCACGGAGCGACAATTTTACACTACGATCACCACCTTAGTCTGTTTGCTTGTACATTCCGAGAAATTAAATAAACTTAAAATCCACACCTACTCCCTCGCTACAACAATGATAATGATAATGATAATGAACAACTGTTTTCAGCTTCAGCTTGCAACATCGCTGCCCTGGCTCACGTGGGAAGCAATTGTAACGCTGACTTGTGCTCCCAGTATTTTTGAGTACATTTCACTTCAGAATTTCAGAATAATGAGGCCATCTGTTGCAATATACTCACAAAATACCGATCAATAAAGGACATACAAATCGACTATTTTTACACGGGCGTAATTCATTATTTGATTTCTGTTTTTGAACATTTCAAAAACTTTAGAAATACGCCAACCGATTACTTTTAAATGGGTATATTTTATGCCTCGGGCTGAGATAGGACTGATGGTCAAAAACGGCAGTTCGTTTTAAACGGACGTATCTCACTGACTTCGTCTCTGAAGAGACAAAACAAACAACAGAAACGAAAGAGTTAACCTCTCAATCATGTACCCTTCGCCATTTATTTATCCCACAAAAGAAAAGGTTACATTGATGATCTCCGCTCACACCAAATGGAAAAGTTCCCATTAAAAAAGCAAAGATACTAGACCTGATGGAAGTCCAGACCTATATTCCTTACGAGCACAAGGAATTTTACATAAGAACCTTTTCTTGACCAACCGAAGATAAAAATTACACAGAATAAGAGCACTGAAAAAAAGAGCAATCTGGATAAAAATATTGATGTTAATGTAATTATTTCGCTTGTCTAATTTATTCTAAACTGTAAGAACCAACAGTGATATCAAAGTATTAGTTTTTGTTTGCTGAACTTAAATCTTAATCAACTTTTCTCGAAGATTGTGGCTGAAGAAAAGTATGTTTCTAAGTACAAAAATGTGAGGCTGAATAATAAGTTATGTATTACTTAGAATAACTATAACCTGGCGAGTGGTTGTGTGGTTAGGGGTACACGGCTATGAGCTTGCATCGGGGAGATAGTGGGTTCGAACCCCACTGTCGGCAGCCCTGAAAATGGTTTTCCGTGGTTTCCCATTTTGACGCCAGGCAAATGCTGGGGCTGTTCCATAATTAAGGCCACGGCCGCTTCCTTCCCACTCCTAGGCCTTTCCTATCCCTTCGTCGCCATAAGACCTATCTGTGTCGGTGCGACGTAAAACAAATAGCAAAAAAAAAACAATAATTATAATATGTTCTTTAGCATAAATTAAATTCATTTATTTGTAGTTAATTCTAGTCCGATTTCTCAAGTTAGAGGTTGTATTTTGTTTGAAGGGTGTAAGTCAGTAAAGTCATATACAAAATAGGATGTTTACTTGAAAGTGAAAATTTATTTGTCATAACATCACTTTATAGCATACCAATCAGACAAAAATGCATACATGTACTTAGTTTAGTCTTCACGCAGGTTCTTGTATTTTTCCAAAAAATTAGTTGATATGACATACAGCCCTTTAAAACGATTCATATCATAAACCTTTGTTCCGTAAATAAAACCATTTTCACAAAAATACAACACAGACATTTGTTTGCGCATACACTTACGTCGAGTTGTAGAATTTAGCTGTGAAGAGAGGCTGTTCAACATAGCAGTATTTCGTTGCATGTTTTAACGTGAACAACACAGTGTGCCCGAGCGTCGGAATGCACCAGTAAACTTGCATCACGACAAAGTCAAGCACTGACGTTCCATAATAAGACCTGAAAAAGATCCGGGCGATATATAATGAGTCGGCCCCGCGGTGTAGGGGTAGCGTGGCTGCCTCTTACCCGGAGGCCCCGGGTTCGATTCCCGGCCAGGACAGGGATTTTTACCTGCATCTGAGAGCTGGTTCGAGGTCCACTCAGCTTACGTGATTACAACTGAGGACCTATCTGACGGTGAGATAGCGGCCCCGGTCTAGAAAGCCAAGAATAACGGCCGAGAGGATCCGTCGTGCTGACCACACGACACCTCGTAATCTTCAGGCCTTCGGGCTGAGCAGCGGTCACTTGGTAGGCCGTGGCCCTTCGGGGCTGTTGCGCCGTGGGGTTTGGTTGAATAGGTAATGAAATGTGTGTGTGTTGTTGATATCAGAACAAATAACGAAATACAAACACGTATACCGCACGTCACGTGACGGTAATTTCACATCACGGTTTCAAGGTTGTGAATCCAACCTATGCATCTCCGATCTAGTGGAACAAGTGCCTCGCATTAAACCACGTTTAAATGACAACCAAGAGCGCCAGGATTCGACCCCGCAACTTTGAATATAGGAAGTAAGCGCCTACGAAACTACGACATGAAACCAGTCCATTTCCTGAATGACTTCTCATCTCCTCGGAAAACCCCGTCGGAACAGGATAATAAGTAATAACATACCAGGAATGATGCTTCACTAACAAGCAGTCTACTTGAACGATCAACTTGGGAACCATGAAGTAATTTGTGGTCGGGTATGATCTCACACACTAGTTCCGAGTAGAAAGCCAGGAGTGGCTGGCCTCGTGATCACTACCCTATGGGTGGGTCTACAGCTGTCTAACAACTCTCTTATCCCGAGCATAAAACTGTCAGATAACAATGGTAGCAATAATAAATTATGCACGCAATGGTCAGACTTACGTAAATACACGCTCCGGCTTGGTGCATTTAATTTCACGGTAGGCAGTCTATAATTTGACGACATAAGCTTAAAATATCTGAAACTTTGAAATATATCGTCTTCAATGATGAGCTCGGTTTAAACGCCTGTGACCTTAAGAAAAAGTTTAAACATTTCTCTTGAGAATAACCGGAAATATAACTAATGGTAAGAATGCACTGCTGACCTTTACTATGAAGCAAAGCAGTTGTACAAAATAACGATGGAAGAAAGTGAACATGATAGTAGCGTTAAGATCAGATTCTAGCATGTAGATGGCGATAAAACTGTACTCCAAGAATGGTAGAGTGTCTTTCCCACTTCCTTGTTCTTGTTATTTAACGTTTTTGCTACCTGGTTTTATGTCGCACTCACTCTTATAGGTTCAATCAATCAATCAATCAATCAATCAATCAATCAATCAATCTGCATTTAGGGCTGTCGCCCGGGTGGCAGATACTCTATCATTTGTTCCCCTAGTTTATTCTTAAATGATACCAAACAACTTGGAATTTATTTGAGCACTAGCAAGATACCCGTGCTTCGCTACGGTATTATACCGAAATTTATAATTGAATGCTTATTGTTTTATATATATAATCCGCCGAAATTCGCGATCTGACTCGTTTTCTGCGAGAATCCACCAAAATTCCCGATCTGACTGGTTTTCTATTATTTTACGGCACGTTTCCTCACATTTTTCAATCTTCCTTTCCAGCAATCGATTTCGTACATCCCGGGCTAGGCTCAGATATTCCTCCCGGTCAGTTGGGTCCGTAAATCTTTGCCATCCTTTCCTATAATCATTTTTAATATGGATAAAATCCTTCAGGAGATCCGGCGTGGTGTCATATTGGGTGCCTTGGCGGCATTGAACCCGCGGCCGGACTGCATTCTTAGTCATTACCCGTCCAGGAGCCGTTGCCAGCGCGGTCCGCACATTTGACGACGGTCCGGAACATTATTATTATTATTATTATTATTATTATTATTATTATTATTATTATTATGTGTTGCTGGAATGGCTGATGACAGGGAAAACCGGAGTATCCGGAGAAAAACCTGTCCCGCCTCCGTTTTGTCCAGCACGAATGTCACATGGAGTGACCGGGATTTGAACCACGGAACCCAGCTTTGAGAGGCCGGCGCGGTGCCGCCTGAGCAACGGAGGATCCTTATAAGTACATTAATAACAGTAAAATCAATTGGTCTCACCTCCTTCTACACTCCACCGCCGTTAAGTTTATTTACCGCCACCCCTACCAACCCGCAAAAAAATTAAAAGAAGGCTTGTTTCTTTATGTTTAAGGGAGATTCCAAACACCAATGTTCACGTCTATTACCTTCAGTTTTGAGATATAACTATCCCCATAAAAGTAATTTACTTTTTTCACTTCATTTCACACTACTCCCCCCCCCCCCAAGTGAATTTTCCCGAAAAAAATACTTGTTTCTTTAATAGTAAAGGATCTTCTAAATACCAATTATCATGTGTCCTCATGAAAGGAATTCAACTCCTTAACACTCCCGCCCTCCAAGATGGTTTCCCGCCCAAAACGCGTTTTTCTTTGTTTTTAAAGGAGATCCAAATACGAATTTTTACATCTGTAATAACTTTAGTTTTTATTAGATGTATGTATTCTCATACAATTAAGCCAATTCATTTTTCAATTCTCCCCCCCCCCCCCGCTTCATTGGATTTTAAGAGAATACGTGTACTTTTACTTTTAAAGCAGATTGAAAATATCAAATTTCACGTCTGTAAAATATTCATTTTTGATATATCAGTAGCCTAATTAAAATAATTCAACACCATTTTCAGTCACTTTTACCCCCCCCCCCTCCACCCAGGTGATATTTCCGAAAACTAAAAATACATGTTTCTTTATGTTTAATAGAGATAAAAAATACCATTTTTCACTTCTGTAACATGTTATGTTTTCTGGATATACTGTAAAAATCCTCATTTCAAAATTTCACCCCTTTTGAGTTCTCCTTAAGTGGAGTTTCCAAAAACAAATCACCTATGTTTCTTTACATTTACAGGAGATTCCAAACACCCACTTTTTACGTCTGTAACATTTTACGTTTCCAAGATATTCTGTAGATATAGTCTTTCAAAAATTCACCCCAATTTGTCACTCCTGTTTAACCGCCATTAATTGGATTTTCCGAAAACAAAATATACGTGTTTCTTTATTTTTAAAGGAGATTCTAAATACCAATTTTCACATCTACAACCTTTAAAAGTTTTGAGATATAGATACACTCATTTTAAAATATTACCCCCCTTTCACCCCCACCCTTAATTGGATTTTCCAGGGAAAAAAATACTTGTTTCATTATTTTTAAAGGAGATCCCAAACACCGATTTTCAGGTCTGTAATATCTTCAGTTTCTGAGATATAAGTAGCCTCATTAAAGGCATTCAACCCTTTTTCCACCCCTTTTCATTCCTCCTATTGCGATTTTCCGAAAACAAAAAAATACGTGTTTCTTTATTTTTAATGAAGATTCTAAATACCAGTTTTTACATCTGCAAACTTTAAAAGTTTGGAGATAGAGATTCACTCATTTTAAAAATTCACCCCCTATTCACCCTCCCATTAATTGGATTTTCCGAAAACAAAAAAATACGTGTTTCTTTATTTTTAAAAGAGATCAAAAGTACCAATTTTCAGGTCTGTAATATCTTCAGTTTCTGAGATATAAGTACCGGTATCCTGATTGAAGGCATTCAACCCATTTTTCCCCATTTTCACCCCTTTTTCACCCCTCCTATTGGGATTTTCAGAAAACAAAAAAATACGTGTATCCTTATTTTAAAAGAAGATTTTAAATACCAATTTTTACATCTGTAAACTTTTAAAGTTTTGAGATATAGATACACTCTTTTTAAAATTTCACCCCCCTTTTCACCCCCTTAGCGACGGAATATCAAAAAATCCTCTCTTAGCGAGCACCTACATCTTAATATGAATATATCCCCAAAATTTCATTTCTTTATGTCCAGTAGTTTTGGCTCGGCGATGATGAATCAGTCAGTCAGTCAGTCAGTCAGTCAGGACAAGTTACTTTATATATATAGATTTAACTTCTTCTTCTTCTTCTTCTTCTTCTTCTTCTTCTTCTTTTATTTGTTTACCCTCCAGGGTCGGCTTTTCCGTCGGACTCAGCTTCAGACTCTGGGTCGGGGGATACAACTGGGGAGGATGACCAGGACCTCGCCTAGGCGGCCTCACCTACTATGCTGAACAGGGGCCTTGCGGGGGGATGGGAAGATTGGAAGAGATAGACAAGGAAGAGGAAAGGAAGCGGCAGTGGCCTTAACTTAGGTACCATCCCGGCATTTGCCTGGAGGAGAAGTGGGAAACCACGGAAAACCACTTCCAGGATGGCTGAGGTGAGAATCGAACCCACCTCTACTCATTTGATCTTCTGAGGCTGAGTGGACCCCGTTCCAGCCATCGTATTACTTTTCAAATTTCGTGGCAGAGACGGGAATCGAACCCGGACCTCCAAGGGTGGCAGCTAATCACACTAACCACTATACCACAGAGGCGGACGAGCATTTAACTTGAAATTATTCATTCTCCAATTCGTCCTCTTACATTCCAACTTTATTCATATTATGATCTTTCCTACCTTTAACAGCTCCACGGTCAGGCTTATTCGTCCACGAATATCACTCCACGGCATTTCTCCACTGACAGCTCGGAACATACCCCTTAGGAGAGCAGCTCGTCTCCTTACTCCCAATTCTTACCAGTCCAAATTTGCAACATTTTCGTAACAGTACTCTTTTGTCGGAAATCACCCGGAACAATTCGTACTACTTTCCTTTGGATCTCTTACAGTTCTCTAAGCAAGTAATCCTTGTGTGTGTCCCACACACTGGAGCTATACTCTAATAACTGGGGTCTTACCAGAGACATACGCCCTCCCTTTACATCCTAAATACCCTCTTAACCTTTTGAAGAGATCTGTAACTTTTATTTACAAGCTCGTTAATGTGATTATCTCAACGAAGATCATTTCTTATAGGTTTACAGCGACGATGAAATAGGAAAGGGTTAGAGTTGGAAAGGCATCCGCGGTGAACTTAATTTCTGTAAATACATCTTTCTGTTACTTGAGAGGGCTCGAGATATCCAGTATGAGCGAAGTCTGTGTATGAATCGAAAGCCATTGGCGTGTCGTGAAGTCAGGGCGAATTAAGTATTAAGTGGTGGAACTGAGGCGGTGCTAGTCTCAATTGGTCTTAACGCGACTTCATAGCAGATGATCCTCTGAAGAGCACAGATTTCGAAACACTTAAAGCTCCACACAGTCTGAAAATATATCATCCACAACGGTTGTTCTCCTTTTTAGCTTTCCTAGCGTCTACACGTTTTAGCACGTCATAGAAGGCTAACGAAGGATATCTGAGACATTGGATTTAGAATCACTACCGCCGAAAACCGTAATTTGGAAGGAACACTTACATCACTAAGGACACACAATTAGTTTCAGAATAATATTCTCACGATTTTACACACAATCATCGCTCGGTGCAATTTTATTTGCTGTTCTGTGAATCAACAAGCCACATAAATAATACACTTGATTATCGCTTGAACTGGTATCAATAACTGACAGGTCTGTGGGTGTCCCTTATTTGTTCATGAATATTTCCCTTTACCTCCCTACTTCAGCATCTTTCATCCCGTGCCATTAATCTAATGATTTGCGCGAAGGCAGCCCATATAGGATAACGCAAAAGGAGACTTTAAAAATAGAGTGATTAAGCCCTGTATTAAGATCCATGGAAGTCAACCAAATCTAGTGTGCGCTCTTGATGGTGACACACAGAGTTATGGTAGATGCAACTGTTATAACTGTTAAAACTACATTCAGCGTGTTTTGATGCGGGTCAGTCTGTAGTTTCAAATCGACAGCATCGAAAATATTGCCTATATCACGTGTAAATATTTCAGGTAATTTTCTGTTTTCGAAGCCATGCACACCAAGTCTCTAGCAAACGCCAGACCTATCGCAACTGACCTGCTAAAAAGCTGCATAGCCAACTTGACATTCAACTTTAGAAAAACCTTAGGATTGATGTGCCTGAAGATGTACATCCTGACACAAAACAGCCTGGCATGATGCTGACTGCATTTAATAACAACACTCAATTCACACGTAAACAACATTATTCAGTGCGTTGTACCTACACAATGTTGCTTTCAACTGCTACTCATTCAGACCAAACGATCTGTGCGGCGAGTGGTGTTGAGATATGGTACTAACTTCTCTTGATTACGGAGCCTTAATGGAAGTTCCAACACTTGTTAATCTACTTGCCCTGGTGAAGTATTGTGTGTTAGAAGTTCTCTCAATTTCCTCGTTAACGACCGGCGACTCAAACGTTAAACAGTACCTACCCCACCCCCCGCCCAATAGTAACCAGATTTATGACTGTCCAAAGTCTCCTCTGTTGTGACCAATAGCAAATGGCTCTTGACCAATAGCATGCTTATTTTGTCAGTGACAGTGCACGTGGAGTACTACAAAAGCGTGCCGGTCCTGAAGCCGACTCGCTCGTCAAGTCTCCGGTATAGCACAGCAGCACGCAGCTCTGTCCAGTCTCGCTGTTCACTCTGAGTGACTATACAGTTATACTGTAGGTATCGCAATTTCTTCGTTAACGACCGGCGACTCAAACGTTAAGCACGACCACCCGCCGGTTCGACTGCTGACCAACAGACGATGACTCGACTGTTGACCAAAAGCGGATAGCTCTTGACCAATAGCATGGCTTGCCTCGTAAGTGACGAACTCCACGTGGACAGCAGCGTCAACTTCAAAAGCGTTCCGAGCGCTAATAAAGAAATTACGACAACAATGAAACGCTAGGCTTTGTGATTACCTCCACCAGTTCAGTTTAGTGTGAGCTGTGTTGGTCTGTGTCATTATTAGCGATGTGGATACCTTGGGAAGGCTATAGGGTCAGTGGGATACCTCCACCCGATCATAATAATGAGGCATGTGTAGTGTTATGTTTCGAGTTGGGAAAATTCTGGCACTCCGCGGACAAGGAATGTAAACACAGCCACCCAGTTAGGCTTCAAAAGCGTGCCGGTCGTTAACGAGGAAACTGCAAGAACTATACCGGTGCTGCTTTACGGTGTCGAAGGATGGACGCGAAAGGCTTCGTCAATGAACCGACTGCAGGGCACTCAAATGTGGATGTATCGCAGAATATTCAAGAGCACATGGATAGGACGTACTCCATCGTGTAGGGAAATCATGTGAAGTCTTACTTTGCAAAATTCGGAAAAGCAGCTTATTCCGGTCACAGAAGTAACAAATATAGCCTGATACACCTGATCATCGGAGGAAAACGTGGACGTAGGCTGAGTAGATTATCCTGCAGCGGAACCTCCAACTGTGCAAACAAAGAATAGGAAAAACCTGATGGTCACCAACCTTCACTGTCCGATTCGTTGGCTGAACGGTCAGCGTACTGGCCTTCGGTTCAGAGGGTCCCGGGTTCGATTCCCGGCCGGGTCGGGGATTTTAACCTTAATTGGTTAATTCCAATGGCACGGGGGCTGGGTGTATGTGTTGTCTTCATCATCATTTCATCCTCATCACGACGCGCAGGTCACCTACGGGTGTCGAATAGAAAGACCTGCACCTGGCGAGCCGAACCCGTCCTGGGATATCCCGGCACTAAAAGCCATACGACATTTCATTACCAACCTTCACTAAGGAGGTGGCACCAGAAGATAATGATGATTTGGCCGGAAATCCTATAAAATTGTATTTCCTGTATAAGAGAATTAAAACACAACGCATCCCTGCGACGGAGTATTTATCTTATTTTCCCTCTGAAATCTCCACATAATGAAAGTGCTACGTGAATGTTAATTATGAACAGTCTAGTTGGTTTTCAAAGTTATTTGAGCAAGATTTTGTGCATCAGATATCCGTTCATAACTATATTTCTTTTTTTATAATTTGTTTATTAAGTTATAACAAATTGAAATTAATTACTAGCCATAAAAATGGAATCCAATGTAAAGGAATTATAGTTCTAGTACACCCACTTTTCAGTCACTTATAATGTATTGTGAAACAATCGTTTCTCTGTTCAAAACGGTGTACAATTTATCTGTTCCTGATAGTTATAATTTTTTTTATAAAACGCTAAATTGTCAGTACTTCTTCCTGGCTATTCATTGGTACATCTACGTTAAAATCGCTAAGAGATGGGGGAATGGCGATCCGCCAGCCACTCCTCCGCGCTCACACAACACTCCAATTTATTACAAAGTTATATCACCGGTTTGACCAGAAAAGGCAAAGTCAATTATTATTTTCTCCGTAGATTAAGTACTTCTGGATGTCAAATCACTGATGTAGGTTCACATTTTAAAACGTAGAACATTAATATAGCGATTTTCCCCTTGTATATATTTAAATCGTTCCAAGATAAAATGAACAAATTCAGACGGTAAGGATAAAATAAACACTCACCTAAGCCAAAAATGTGGAAGTGGATGGTGGTGTTGCCGACTGTTCGTAGCGAAAATCCATCCTTCTCTCCTTCTGTGTTGAAAAAATCCACAGTCCTAGCCCTTTCAGGCAAGTAACTAAATGTCGAAAACACCCTAGGGATATGAGCTACGAATTTTAGGTAAATACAATATAATGAAGTATGAAAATATATTATTTATTTATTCCTAAAAATCACAATCCTTTAATCATAGTTAACCGGTCGATAAGATTAGCAGTTTGCTTTTTATACCACTACGAGCGCTAATGTGAGTCAAAGCAGATTTTCACTTATGCCTTGTTAACTACATTCGACATGGACATTTTTCAAAAAATCAAAAAGCCCGAGGGTATTGAACCAAGGAACACATGCCAAAGAATTATGTACGGTAAATAATTTAATTTGGCTGGGCTGTGAATCAAAAAGAAAACGAGTAAAAAAACAAGCGATTTTTGGCTGTTTTTTATCGGAACAGCATTTAGGTCGCAAATTATTTTCGAATATCCAAGACACAATCTGAAACCTTTCCAGACCCTTTAGCCCTTCAACTTTCGGCACAATTCAGGAAATTGCTTAATTTTACGTTTTTCGTAGTATGGGGCCCCTTACTTTGGTGCTAAGAAATGTTTTCAGCATTAAAATATCAATCACCCCATCGTACAGTAGAAATCCACCCATTGAGTAAAAGATTTTTTAATGGAGACTTGATTTCAAGTTGTTTTCTTTTTCCCTAATGTTCCTAGGAGAAAACTAACACTTTATTCAGCCATTATATTTTTTTACAAGTTGTTTTACGTCGCACCGACACAGATAGGTCTTATGGCGACGATGGGATAGGAAAGGGCTAGGAGTGGGAAGGAAGCGGCCGTGGCCTTAATCAAGGTACAGCTCCGGCATTTGCCTGGTGTGAAAATGGGAAACCACTGAAAACCCTCTTCAGGGCTACGGACAGTGGGGTTCGAACCCACTATCTCCCGATTACCGGATACTGGCCACACTTAAGCGACCACAGCTATCGAGCTCGGTATTCAGCCATTATAAAACACGCGTTTTAGACTATTACTGTTACAGACATACGTAAAACACATTCACACTAATACTGATAACACGAGTAAACAGAAATTTGCGCCACCGGAAAGCAACCTTTTAACGCCGAGTAAGAGCAAATTTCTCAGAAATCCAGAAACTCCTCCCCTGTCCCTTTTATGTGTTAGCAAAATAGAGACGAACCCTGCTCTGGTTCCAGCGTGAGACAGAACGATAGTCTGAGTGACAAAGAAGGGTGGTGTGACAGAGATGGGAGGTATCGGAGCAACAACCTTAACTGGCGATTTTAGCATTTTTTAAAAAACGTTTACCCCATACCTCTTAACAGCCCACCCAGGGCTATTTTAAACGCTCTTGTAAGTTCACTCAGCAGAATGAACCAGCCAGCTCGGCTACCTATTGCTCTCTTATACACTAAGCGAAGAAAACCGAATAATCCAGCAATGTCCTCCTGAATTTTCCTCGAAGAAAATAATAATCAGTGAACCTTTTAACCTAATGGGAAGCCGTGCCTGGCCTGATGTGCCTAACAAGGGCGGCAGATTAGCAAAGAATTAACAAGGAGTCTTAAAAAGCTACGGAGTGCTTCGATTTATAAAGCATATTTTCTACCAAATCGATTGTACGAATATTTGGAACTACTGACGGCAGAATGAAATGGACTATTCCTTGACCACAGTAGAAGTATTATTCTATTCCAGGACTCTAGGCAGTTTTTAATTATACATATACAGTTTATGTACTAACTTTCAAATATGGCATTTTGCATATTGTGGTTAGATGCAAGAGAGGGCGGAAAGCCCTAAATTCGACATTTGAAAAATAATAAATAAATACATAAATAATAAATAAATTTTAAAAAGTTGAGGGAGACGAAAACAAGCCCGATCGCTTCCCGAAGTTCTTGTTCTGGGCGAAATCAATAAATTATATTTTCATTTCGATCAAAATTACAAGATTAATTTCTACGGCGAGGAACAAGGAACTGCAACATTTCCCAGAACAGACACTCTCGAGTCTTGGCCAACCCCATTTTGTGCCTTAAAATTGCCCAGCTAGCCATTCGAGATATTTTTAAAATATTTGATAGGCGTTTTGGTATTTGGAAGAAAACGAATAATTGTTTAATACGGTATATACACTAGAAAGGGGTCCAGTATCGTGTAGGCCCTCCTCTAGCTCGGGCAAGTGCAGCAGGTCGTCGTAGCATGGATTCCATAAGTGGAAGAAACACCCGTAGACATATTCTGACCCATGCTGTTTAGACAGCTACCTACAACTTTCTGTTATTTGTATAGTTGGGCCCACGAGAGTTGGAGCCTGACATTTGAGCGCCGAAAGCAGTAGTTACGAAGTACGCTGCGTTGCCAGAGTTACCTTCATCTGCGGCATAACACCATTGCTTACAGGCTGAGTGTTCAATAAAACATGTAGGCCTGATGCAAGTTCCCATACTCGTGCTATTAATTCCAAAATTTTCCTAAGACAGAACATGCCATTGCAGATGAATACGAGATTTCATAATCACTAACAAAATCATCCGATTCTGACAATAACCTCAACAAATGCACATGTTAAATACAGAATAGTAATGTACAACTACGCACTGATTAACTTATAAAAAACTAATAACGAAAATAATATTCAGAAAACAAGCACGTAAATACATAAAGCAGCAACAACTAACACAGCTAACACAGTACCACCACAAATAATATCACAAAAGCGACTGAGAGCAAGCCGACTAACGTAGCGATAGCATCCTTAAATATGGCATCGCTGTTATCGTTGCCATAGCAACAGACCATTTTCCAGTAGCGTTAATCAATTTTTTCTCGCCGGTGGCGCTAAACGTTACACTCCAACTCTCGTGGGCCTTAGCATAGGTGCAGAGTCTTGGGTGTCAATGGATTTCACTATCACGTTTCATAAATGCTCCACACCACAGGGTGCATATCAATCGAGTGGCTACAGCAGTCGTTGGAACTCTCCAAAACGCTTCTCGAACCAATTCTGGACAACTTGGGCCCGATGACAAGTTGCATTATCTTGCTGGAATATCACATCGGTCACCAAGCAGTTCAACGTAGCAGTCACTGGTTAACGACCTGTTCAGGTGGATCAGCGAATCCAGCCCATGCAACGTGAACACGCCCCACACCATTATCAATTTACCACCAGCCCCTAAGAAGCGTTGTAGACACTTTTTCTTTTTGCTATTAGCTTTACGTCGCACCGACACAGATATGTCTTATGGCGACGACGGGGCAGGAAAGGGCTAGGACTGGGAAGGAAGCGGCCGTGGCCTTAATTAAGGTACAATCCCAGCATTTGCCTGGCGTGAAAAAGGGAAACCACGGAAAACCATCTTCAGGGCTGCCGACAGTGGGGTTCGAACCTACTATCTACAGAATACTGGATACTGGCCGCACTTAAGCGACTGCAGCTATCGAGCAGTCCATGGCTTCATAGGCCTGCACCATATCCGAATCCTGCCATCAGCTCGAAACATTTGGAACAGTCTCATCGGACAAAACTAAACGTCACCAGTCCTCAAGGGTCCAATCAGTAACGTCACGCGCCCAGGTGAGACGCTGTGCCCGGTGTCGTAGTGTTAACAAGGGCATTCTGGTAGGTCTTCTGCTCCCATATACCACTGGCGTTGCAGAACGCTGCACTGACCCGCTGGATATGCATCTGGTACCTCCTGCATTGAATGTGGATGTAATTTGAGCCACAGTGGCCTGTCGGCATGGGTCAGAAAAGAAACGAAAGAGAAAAAAAAGAAAAAGGGATGGTTGTTTTAGCCAGACGCTGTTAATCACGATCATTAAGAGTCCGTGTTCGGCCACTGAAATCTTGACTGTCGGTGGAAATGCCTTCCATGAGGTATTCCCGATACACACACATGACACCGTTGGTCGAGGAATGTTAAAGGTCCGCACACTTCGACCATGAAATGTTCCATCCATTTGGCCCCCACTAATACGCTCCGTTCGAAAGACGATAATTCCCGTCGCCTTGCCGCGACCAGCAGATCACATGTGATAAAGTGATAAAGGTCTGGGCACTTCCAAACCGACACGGTACGGTGGTTCCACATACTATTTCCTTTAATACTAATAATAATAATATTGTTTTTTACGTCCCACTAATTTTGGCGGTTTTCGGAGACACAGTGGTGCCGGAAGTTTGTCCCTCAGGAGCTCTTTTACGTGCCAGTAAATCTACCGACACCCCGGACTGAACCAGGATCGAACCTGCCAAGTTGGGGTCAGAAGGCCAGCGCCTCAACCGTCTGAGCCATTCAGCCCGGCATTACTACTTTTAAATACTGCTATCCCATGACATTTGGCATGTCTGTGTATAACACCGTGCAATTCAGCGTGCATTTCATTAGAAAAAGGTCACTGAAGAGATCGTGAACTGATAGATCTCCAGTATTCCTTAGTATTGGATACACAGGAAGCAAGTAAGGAATTGACGATTTTTCACCATTATTATATATCTTGGCGACAAAACTGGAAACATTTGGAGTAGAATTACTGTGTTGGATTTCCAGATGCATACACCATTTACGTAATGTTTTCCTTTCTGGCATATGTTTTCCGTCAATCTGCGTTCATCAGGTTCCAAATAATGCGGAGTATTTCACTCGAATATTTGTCTATGTTCGACACGATCTAACTGTGAGAGAAAGTTATCTCACTTCTGAAAAACAAGACACGATTAAATGATTCACATCTGCCAGACTGTTCTACGTGTAAGCTACAAAAGACTTCTCCCTGGACATCACAGAAATTCTTAGTAACAATCAAGTAACTCATTAATTAACCCGATGAGCGTTTAATTTTTTTTTGTTAAATTTAAGCTATTCGATTTCACGTGCTCGCATATTCATCATTACAAGTGGACGGTGTCCACAATCTTAAAACAGTTGACGAGTAGATAACTCCTACTTTACACATTAAATTCACACACCAAGTACGTTACATGAGGAAATTATTATTATTATTATTATTATTATTATTATTATTATTATTATAACTTCAATGTGGCATATAAACTCATTGGGACGAAAGAAGCGGCATTGTTTTCCCCATTCGCGCACGACTCTGCCATCTCTCAGCAAGTGGCAGAACTACGTGCGACAGCTTGATCTGAGAGGATGCTGCATCCACTTAACTACTATTTTTTCAGCCACCTGGTGATGACGGCGGGGGGGAGTAGGAAACCCTAAAACGCATAGCATGTATAATATGTATTTATCCACAACTTGATACGATTTGCAACCTCAAGAGACTTTCACAATAATTGCGAGAAAGGAATAGAGTACGCTCACCTCCCTTATCCAAGCTGGGATTCACGATTTGTGCCAGACTCCACTCCTCCGTTTATTCTCTCAGGATTCAGACGATATTAGGTGATAACCCTTCTCTATTTAAATGATACGATCATTCTGCGAATGGGTGGAACACTTCAGTTTTTCTACCACCATTGGTCCATCACCCATTGCCCACCCTTAATGTACAGTACTACATCAGGACAAAAAGAAAGCGAAAAGAAAAATGGATAACTATTTGTAAAATTAATATAAACATTATTAGCCTGAAGTAAAATATTTAAGGTATTAATAGTCATATAACTGTCTTTCTTTCTAAATCTGCTTACCCTCCAGGGTTGCTCTTTTCCCTCGGGCTCCGCGAGGGATCCCACCTCTACTGCCTCAAGGCAAAGTCCTGGAGCGTGAGACTTTGGGTCGGGGGGATACAGCTGAGGAGGAGGACCAGTACCTCGCACAGGCGGCCTCATCTGCTATGCTGAAGAGGGGCATTGTGGGAGGGGGATGGCAAGAATGGAAGGGACATGCAAGGAAGAGGGAAGGAAGTGACCGTGGCCTTAAGTTATGTACCATTCCGCATTTGCCTGGAGGAACCACGGAAAACCACTTCTAGCATGGCTGAGGTCGGAATCGAACCCACCTCTACTCAACTGACTTCCCGAGGCTCGTACCACTTTTAAAATTTCGTGGCGGAGCCGAAAATCGAACCTGGGCCTCTGGTGGTGGCAGCTAATCACGCTAACCAATACACCACAGAGGTGTATATGGAATGAAGATTAATTGAATGCATGTAACAAAAAAATGAATTGCGATTCATAACTAGGGGAAGGAACTATTCTACCCATCCTTGAGATTTCTTCGAATACGAACCGTATAACTGACTTAAGATTAACCAACAATATTTCAAGCAGAAAATGAGAGCCAGTTGAATTTGTAAATGTATTTTCAAATGTTAATCATCAAATATTTTATCAGACATACATACATACAGTAGGTTGGATTTTTGGAATGTGCTTTCAACGCTTGATAAGAAGCTGTCGTGAGGATGCTCAAGATTTATAATTCAGATTCACTCCATATACACCCGCATACTGAAGAATTCCATCTTTGTCATAATCACTTGACTGGAGTACAGTCCTGTAACCTTCTTCGTCTAATCTGGAAAACCCAAAGTAAGTGGATGAAATTCAATCCCTTGCCGGGGAACAAACAGTTCGGTTCTCACTTGATTTACATGGAAATATTTATAATATTAACAAGGGCACAAGTTCGCCCAGCTTTACGTGCATAATAATTAAATGTATTGAACGTATCATTTAACGTCCTCGAACAACCAGATGGTCAAGTTCCAGTTCTACTGGAACTCATAATAATTGGAAATATTTTATGTTATGATTGAGCCACAAGTTATCCTAGGAGTTCAGAAGGCACTGATTTTTATTTTTTTTAATTTACAGTTTGCCTTAAGACGCACCGACACAGACAGGTCTTCTGGCGAAGGTTGGGATAGCAAAGGGCCAGGAGTCGGAAAGAAGCAGCCGCGGCCTTAATTACGGTACAGCCCCAGTATATTGTCTAATGTGGAAATAGAAAACCACGGAAAGCCATCTTCACGACTGCCGACAGAGGGGTTAGAATCCTCTATCTCTCCAAAACAACAGTTTAAATGTGATCGCTAGAGATCGACACGCTAGAGAAGACTTTCCAGCTCTTGATGTGTAAGTGGCTGCCTGTGGGGCATCGGCTTGCTGCATTATCAAGTAGATCCAAAGTAATCCAATTCATGCCCAGCAGATATTCTCACAGACAGGCAGTCAACACGGAAGAACTAAAAACGGATGATCTAATGAATAGGTTAACGCATATGTTCAAGTCCGAGATCCAACAAGGATCAACATTTGAGTTCGTTCACCTTCGATAACGATAGCCTTAAGAAACTGTGACCTTTGAAGTCATTGCCAATAATAATAATAATAATAATAATAATAATAATAATAATAATAATAATAATAATAATAATAATAATAATAATAATAATAATAATAATACCGTCCACAAGTGCAGTATATCCTTTCAATTCCCCTTCACTAAGGATTTTAACTGTATTTAAAGATCCCCGACCTCCTGATAATGTAACTTGTTTCTTTGCACTCTTCTAAGTAACGGTACATGAACCAGGGAATGTATTTTCATTTTGACGCCATCCAATTCATCATCGGAATGAACGTCACTTTTCCCTAGCTAGTAAAGTAAACCATTCTGCCCTCTCTCCGCAGGAAGCTGTACTACATGAAACACTTGACGTTGTAGGCAACTTCGCCAACAGCCGGGCGCTGCTGACAGTATGCGGCCAGTCCGCAGGCGTCCCCTGCGTCCGCACATGGAGTAGACGCACGCGAACGTGGTCGTAAATACACAAAACATTTTTAAAGGGTTCCATTAGATGAATGAGGGGCTTGACATCGTAGTTAAAGGAATACATTCCATTAAGCATGATGAATTGCTCTGGCTGGATATCACACGCAGTAATGCAGGAGAAAATTTTCCAGTTAAATTAACCTCGTAACACGCAAGCACGTCATTGTGTGTACTTACTAGCAGGTGCATTTTATTACACGAGCGAGTGAAACATTACATATAACACACATGGAAATGATGGATAATAAAACAGGGAAAATATGACTAAAGCCATGTAATTTTATTGCCAACTGACCATTATCATTACAGATTCTTCTCGGTAGAACACACATTGTAGTCTATCAATAAGCGAGGTTAAAAATCGAAACAAGAAAGTAAGTAGCAGAGCAATTCAATAAAATTCTATATATAGTTGTTAACGTACTGCTATATGTTAACCATTCAACTAATCCAAGACAATTGGATAATCAAATGGTAGTGTTATTGTTTTTATGTCCCACCAATTATTTTTGCGGTTTTCAGAGAGAGTGAGATGCCGAATTTTTGTCCCGCAGGATAGCTTTCACGAGCCAGTAAATCTACCGATACGAGGTTGAAAAACTTACCTTGCTGAATCGGGATCGAATTCGGCTCAGAAAGACAGCGCTCTATAGCCTAAGCCACTCAGCCGGCATTAGAATATTCCAATTTATACCAGGCCTATATTTAAAGCCAGGATTTAACGGAAGAAATGTTTTGATCTGAAATCGTCGCATCAATCTCTCGGTAGCCAATAATCTATTCTTTTAGGAAGATATAAAATGTAACATGCTTTCCAGCAATTTGGCATTATCAAGATCGTATTATTATTATTATTATTATTATTATTATTATTATTATTATTAAACATTAGGAAATACTATAGGGGGCTCACATTTGTCTCCCCGTCGGGGGAAACTATATACAAAACGTCAAATTCCTGGAATTAATCCTGTGAAAGCATGGAGGGGAAAGTACGCTGAGAATGGCTGCTATCAATTTCAGGAATCGACATTGAACCTCGGCGGAGCAACGAAAGCACCAATACCATCTAACGTATGTCATCAAGTTAACTTACATAAATAACTTTGCACGTTCTCGATCTAAAAAAAAAAAAAAGAAATGCAACTTTGAGCATGACAACTCCCTGGAACTGCGACCATAATCGAGTGCTTTCATACATAATGTATACATAGCCCACAAGCTTCACCCGCAGCTCATCAATAGTCATCGCACACTTGATGGGGAGAGCTACCACTAAGGTCTGGGACGACGTTACCAAGGTGACTTCAATCTACTGTGTGTCGTTTCCCTATTCATTTATTCTGATAGCGTCGTCAACAGCCATTTACAGCCTGCATTGATATATGATGATGATGATGATGATGATTGTCGTTTAAAGGGGCCTAATATCGAGGTCATCGGCCCTGCATTGATATAATGGAAATGAATAACCTATTCAGTTAGGGTCTTTTGCTCTGATATTATGTGTACTTTACTGAAGCATCACGTCAGTATCTAGTTGATTCTTACTTCAATCCAAACCTATTCTCGGCCGGGAATTAGAAGTAAACTTCTCGTAACAAAAATCTGCCTAGAGTTTATTAATTAAATAATAGTGTGAGGGATTGTTCCAAGGAACATGTTGCACAAGGACTAAGTGAAAAGGCTGAAGGAAACACTATAGAGGAAGAGTGGAGAGTCATGAAAAATGAAGACAGTAGGGCTGCTGAAGAAATGTTAGGAAGGAAGAAAAGATCAACTAAGAATCAGTGGATAACTCAGGAGATACTAGACCTGATTGATGAACGACGAAAATACAAGAATGCTAGAAATGAAGAGGACAGAAAAGAATACAGGCGATTAAAGAATCAAGTGGATAGAAAGTGCAAGGCAGCTAAGGAAGAATGGCTGAAGGAGAAGTGCAAGGATGTCGAAGGCTGTATGGTCTTGGGAAAGGTAGATGCTGCATACAGGAAAATCAAGGAAACATTTGGAGAAAGGAAATCTAGGTGCATGAATATTAAGAGCTCAGATGGAAAGCCACTTCTAGGGAAAGAAGACAAAGCAGAAAGATGGCAGGAGCATATCCAACAGTTGTATCAAGGTAAAGATGTAGATAATTTGGTTCTGGAACTTGAAGAGGCTGTTGATGCTGATGAAATGGGAGACCCAATTTTGAGGTCAGAGTTTGACAGAGGTGTGAGTGACCTAAATAGGAATAAGGCACCTGGAATTGATGACATTCCCTCTGAATTACTGACTGCCTTAGGAGAAACAAGCATGGCAAGGTTATTTCATTTAGTGTGTAAGATGTATGAGACAGGAGAAGTCCCATCAGATTTTCGGCAGAATGTTGTTATACCTATTCCCAAGAAAGCCGGTGCTGACAGGTGTGAAAACTACCGCACCATTAGTTTAGTATCTCATGCCTGCAAAATTTTAACACGTATTATTTACAGAAGAATGGAAAAACAAGTTGAAGCTGAGTTGGGAGAAGATCAATTTGGCTTCAGAAGAAATGTAGGAACACGTGAAGCAATCCTGACTTTACGTCTGATCTTAGAGGATCGAATCAAGAAGGACAAGCCCACGTACATGGCATTCGTAGATCTAGAAAAGGCATTCGATAATGTTGATTGGACCAAGCTTTTTATGATTCTGAAGATGATAGGGATCAGATACCGAGAACGAAGAATTATCTACAATCTGTATAAAAATCAGTCAGCAGTGATAAGAATCGAGGGCTTTGAAAAAGAAGCAGCAATCCAGAAAGGAGTGAGGCAAGGCTGCAGTTTGTCCCCTCTACTTTTCAATGTTTACATAGAACAGGCAGTAAGGGAAATCAAAGAGAAATTTGGAAAGGGAATCACAGTCCAAGGAGAGGAAATCAAAACCTTGAGATTTGCCGATGATAAGGTTATTTTATCTGAGACTGCAGAAGATCTCGAGAAGTTGCTGAATGGTAGGGACGAAGTCTTGGGTAAGGAGTACAAGATGAAAATAAATAAGTCCAAAACAAAAGTAATGGAGTGCAGTCGAACGAAGGCAGGTGATGTAGGAAATATTAGATTAGGAAACGAAGTCTTAAAGGAAGTAGATAAATATTGTTACTTGGGTAGTAAAATAACTAACGATGGCAGAAGTAAGGAGGACATAAAATGCAGACTAGCACAAGCAAGGAAGAGCTTTCTTAAGAAAAGAAATTTGCTCACTTCAAACATTGATATCGGAATTAGAAAGATGTTTTTGAAGACTTTCGTGTGGAGCGTGGCATTGTATGGAAGTGAAACATGGACGATAACTAGCTCAGAAAGAAAGAAAATAGAAGCTTTTGAAATGTGGTGTTACAGAAGAATGCTGAAGGTGAGATGGATAGATCGAATCACGAATGAAGAGATAATGAATCGAATTGGTGAGAGGAGATCGATTTGGCTAAATTTGACGAGAAGAAGAGATAGAATGATAGGACACATCTTAAGACACCCAGGACTTGTTCAGTTAGTTTTTGAAGGAAGTGTAGGTGGTAAGAACGGTAGGGGTAGACCAAGGTATGAATATGACAAGCAGATTAGAGCAGATGTAGGATGCAATAGTTACGCAGAAATGAAAAGGTTAGCACAGGATAGGGTGGCATGGAGAGCTGCATCAAACCCGTCTATGGACTGATGACTCAAACAATAATAATAATAATAATAATAATAATAATGGATTTACATTCCACAAACTATTTTTACGGTCTTTGGAACTGCAGAGATAACGGAATTTTGTCTCATATGAGTTCGTTTGCGTGCCGATAAATCTACCGACATGAGGCTACAAAATTCGAGCACCTTCAAATAATACTGGACACAGCCGGGATCGAACCCACCAAGTTAGGGTCAGAAAACTACTGCCCTACCGCCTGAGCAACTCAACCCAGCGCCTACATTTCGTTTACCCACGCAAGATCTGAAGTTACTCAGTAATGTCGATTATTTATTTATTTATTTAGCGTATGATGAATACAATATTATTTACAATATATACAACTACCATCTCAAGCTCGTAACTAAAGTTCCATGTCAAAATTTAATAGCCAGAGAAGAGCTTCGTTTGAGACACAGTTTAAGTCCTCAATAGAGCCTCTGTAACTACGCAAAGGACACTCAAATGCAAGGTGTTCCACTGTCTGTTCCCCTTGTCCGCAGTCACATTGCGGTGATGTCTTCCATCCCCATTTGAAGAGAGTGGCTCCACATCTACCTTGGCCGGTCCTAATTCGATTTAGCATCCTCCACTGCCGTCTGGGAAGAGAAAAACCATCTGGGCACTTGCATGGGTTCTCAATGATGTGGTGATGTGGTAATGCGGATTGCTGTTGCCATTGTTCTTTCCAGGCGTCCGATACATTAAAGGAGGTGTCCTGTAAATTCATTGCAGTACGCCAAGAAGGGTGTCTGGATTTCAGTCGTTTAGCTGGGGAAGCTGCTATGTCAGAATGAATAGGAAGGTGAGGATTGTTTTCAATTTTCTTCCACAAGTTAAGCAGTGACTGTGATCTTCTTAGGGATGGAGGTGGTATGTGGCTTAGGGTGGGAAGCCAGTGTGTGTTAGTTGGTCGGATGCATCCTGTAATGATACGCATTGCTTGGTTCAGCTGGGTGTCTACTAATCCAGTGTGAGCACTGTTAAGCCAGGTAGAGCAGCAATATTCAGCGACGGAATAAGAGAGTGCAAGAGCAGTGGATCTCAGGACTTGGGCATTAGCACCCCAGGATGTACCTGCCAGCTTTTGGAGGATGTTATTTCTGGTCTTGATCTTGGCTGACACATTATAGAGGTGATTCTTGTAGGTCAAGGACCTGTCCAGGGTGACTCCCAGGTATTTTGGGTTACTACAATACTGTAGATTCCTTTGAATGGTATGGTTGGTTTGTACCCAGCACTTCTATTCCGCAAATGGAAGGTAGACACAACAGTTTTCTTGGGGTTTGGTCTAAGGTTGTTGTGATAAAAGTAACTGTCTAGAATCTTTAAGTCTGATGTAAGCGTCGACTCAGACTCATCGAAGCGTTGATGTTGGGCAACCAATGCGATGTCATCTGCGTAGATGAATTTTCTGGATTTAGTTACAGGAAGGTCATGTGTGTACAGGTTGAATAGAAGAGGGGCCAATACAGATAATTAAGTGCCTAAGAACACGAATGAATACAATGGCACGCTCATAGTCTCTCAGCAAGCGAATTCAACAATTATACTGAAGAAGACCAAGAGTTGAGAGAAAGGTACAGTTGTATTTATCTTGCGTAAACAGAAGGCATATGACAAAGTACCAAAAGAAAAAAAAATGTTAGTTGTGCTGGGGGATTATGAAATTAGAGGTAAGTTATCACAGGCAATCAAAGGAATTTATGTTGATAATCGACTCAAAGTGAGAATTGATGGTAGAATGAGTTCTTGGTTTAAAGTAATTACAGGAATAAGGCATAGTATACACGAATCATTTACTAATAATGTCGCTGGTTTTACGTCCATTTAACTAGTTTAGAGGTTTTTCGGAGAGGCCGAGGGGCCAAACTTTAGTCCAGCGGGAGTTCATTTACGTGCCATTAAATATACGGACAAGGCTGGCGTATTTGAGCACCTGCAATACCATCGGACTGAGCCAGGATCGAACCTGCGAAGCTGAGATCAGAAGGCCAGCTTTTCAACAGTCTGAGCCACTCAGCCCGGCGGATCACTAATTGAAAGGTGTAAAATGACTCGGAGAGATTCAGTTGGATGGAAATGTAGTAACCAATTAAGCCTATGCCGACGACTTGATCTTAATGGCAGACTCTACTGTTGCTATTTTGTTTTACGTCGCACCTACACAGATAGGTCTTATGGAGCAAACTCTACTGAAAGTCTGCAATCTAATATTGAGAAGCCTGAAAAAAGATGCAGCGATTATGCCATGAATGAGCATCTCCAAGACTACAGTAAAGTCAATAGGGAAGAAACTTAAGAGGGTTGAATTGCAAGTAGGGAATACAAAAGTGGAACAGGGAGATCATGCACTTGGAATGTGCATTCTCCCAGGATAAGATGTACAATATTATAGGTTAGGATCCACCTTTCAATACTCCGTAATAAGATGGTAAAAAGTAGTTATAACCTGTTTAATGGGACCGGTTTCAACACATTTTAAGTGTCATCATCAGCAGAAGCAAAGTAAGTCCCTCAGTGACTCTCAGGGGTCGGCCTTCGGGCCACAGTTAATATCATGTTAATTATTGGCATACCAAAAGCTCTCAAATTATGCAAATTGCAACTGCATGCAGATTATGAACAGATTTACTACCATTCAAAACCGAGTGATACAGATACTGCAATTATTAGAATATATTCTGACCTGCAACATCTTACAAGTTAGTGACTATGCAAATAAAAACCCGAATAAAAATCAAGTTATTATTATCGGTTATTTCACTATTTGCAACATCTCTTCATTACATATGAAAGCATCTTCAGTTGCAAATGCTGCTTCGTTCATACTTCGTGATGTAATGATATCTCGCACTTTTAGTTTCTTCTTTTTTGAGTAGCAATCCTTACAGCAAGCTCTCTCAGAGTGAATGCACCGGTGCAATGCGCGGCGCAAGGTACAAAAGACGACTTCACTGGACTGACCAGAGTGCAGACCGCCACTCCTTGATTTTGAACATTGGCGCTGTCTCCCTCTTTCCTACGCCTGTCTCCCCGTTCCTCACTTCCTCTGCAGCGCTCCAACATCCAAGCGGAGTTGAGCCAACCTTAGCCGAGTTTAGCCGAGTCGCCCCGAGACAAAATGCAGGTCCGGACCGAGCCGAGTCAGACCGATGCGCAGTGCACAGAATCCCTGCGCCTCGGTTCGCACGCGTGAGATTTTGGGAGTTTGAAGGTATCTGCCTTACAGTCAGTAATAGGGTAGATATTTTTTGTCGGGATAGACAGAACGTTAGGATCAAGTATTCACGTGCTGGATCACTGTGATGTTGAGTCATGGATAAAATAACAAAAATCTCTTCATTTAACCGATCAATGTACTACTAAACACGGTCCTCTCCTCTTCCAGCCCTCTGCCACTTTTCATTGTTTTTCAGGGATATTAATTTTATATGGTTTATAATTTGGGTTCTTGTGCCTCAATAAGACATAAAGGTGGAATTTTCACTTGTACTCAAAAAAGACCTTGGCTTTGAGATCTTTTCCGGATGTTCCCTCATGTATTGACAAACTCCACTCTTAACCCGGATGTGTAAGATGGGGTGCAACCACACCCTAGTGCATTTTTCTTCTTAGGTGTTTTGAAAGGGGTAGCCTTGACCTTTTTTATCTTCCCCCAAATGTGTTCGTCTTGCTAATAAGTTATCAATGCCACTGTGACCATTGGTTTACGTGCTTATCAGCTGTCACTGCATTAAGTTTGGGGCAACTTCTCACCTTTATCAAAGTTAAACGGAGAAGCATAGAATCATGGATATGTTTTTGAACTTAGAAGACGAAAGACCGAGTACATATTCTTCGGTTGTTCCCCTCTTAGTAGACTCTTACAGATAATGTATCCTTTCACTCCATCCATAAGGGAGATAAAGTTCCAATAAATCGAAAGAAATATATAGCACCAAGATCTACGTCCAACAAAATGACCGCTGACTTAGCACACAAAATTTTTTGGTCATAAGATAGCCTACGTATTATAAGTAGGGCCCGGATTCATATGCACTATGGGCCGATGACCTTCGATGTTAGGCCCCTTAAAACACCAAGCATCATCATCATCATCATCATCATATGCACTAAAAATCCGAAAATATGCATGCTCATAGGCACTAAAAATGTTTTAAATATGCACTAAAAATAAAATACTATTACCATACGCATTATTTAATTTTAACTCAGTGTTAAATTGATAAACCTGTTTAATTCCTTGCAAGGTGATGCATGACAGTAAGTTCCAACAGTTTTTCAATGTTTTCTGGAGTCAATGACTTTATGTTGTCGGACAGAATTAATTTATACGCTGAAAATGATCGTTCTATGTCGATGGACGTAAATGGGTAGTACTTGAACACTGGCACTGACTGCTCGGAACATTCTTCTGGCAAAAATTTAGGCATTTTTACAATTTAATCAGGTGAAACACTGCAGCAGACGAAGAGCAAGTTAACAGATGAACGCACTTGTTTAAGCAAATCTCGGAAGGCTACAGTAAAGAGAAGGAAAGAATAATGTCAGAAAGAAGGAAATAGCTATTGTGAAAAGCGTCATTATCCGTCTACCTGCTTGTATTGCGACACTGAAAGCTTTTTCCTTGATCAGGGAAGGCTTGATCACTGCAGCTTTAAATAGCCAAACAACTAATAGTTTATTTTTCTTCAACACACAATTATTCCTTTGAGAGCAAATCAGTATTCTTCTTCTTGTACCATATCGTCACTGGATGTCGGCTGTCATCAAGGTGTTGCCAAAGGATGTACAATATACAAAGTTTATAAAATTTTTCATTTCGTTCAGAAATCTTAGATAATCGACCAAACATAAAAGAAAAATATGTCCGTATATGCACTAACGCTCAAAATATGTAGTAACGATCAAAATATACATCTGCATATGCATTTTTTTTAAATCCGGGCCCTAATTATAAGAAAATTTCTGCTGACTTCGGTAACGTTACCGCGTGTGAGGGGCTTTGTTGTGACCTAGACGAAACGCCAGTCGAAGACAGTGGAGACTCGTTTAAAACACGGCGTCATTCGTACTTGCTGTATATAGAAGGCAGATTTCTGGCCCGCGGTAATAACGTGAGGAAGATGACGAAGACTTCGTATAGACAGATGACGAACATTGTTGCCTGGTTACCACGGTGTTGGTTTTCTGTCCACACAAAATCGATGGCGCTAATTCCTGATAGACCCCCCAGCCTAAAAACATATCCATGTTAACAACGTTAGAACATGCCTTTGGTAGAGAGGTTTTGTGTAGACTGCTTGACTGATGAGTAGGCCCCGGACTTTTATGTAATACTAGCTGTTACCCACGGCTTCGCTCACGAGGATTTCGTGTTGATAAAAGTCATTGTTCCTCGGTACTGCACTAAGACTTTATCTGAAAAATCCCTAAAGTATAAAAACTCATCGAGAAATTGCATTTCATTTACCCCAGAACCTCTTTGTAAACCACGTTTGTGGCATAGCTTTTGGGGCTAAGATGACCAGGCTACTGGAAGAGCTAAATCTGGAACATGCAACATGGAACTCTACATGTGAAAAATAGTCCTCCTTTACGTCGTAAAAAAACAAAAAAGAGAAGAGTTTCTTTATTTCTAAAGGCGATTCCAAATACCAATTTTCACGTCTGTAACATGTTAAGTTTATGATATACAGGGTGAAGCGTAATTCGCGCACTCGGGCGTCGCAGCGCGACTCCTCACATGCCAGCAATAAAAAAATGTCTCTTACAAAATTTCATCTTGCGAGTATATCCGGCAGAAAAACGACGTTGAAGATTAGCAATCTGGCAACAATGTAACCACTTGTAGGGTAACTACCTCTGTCAGCAGACATTACTCGTATTGTACAGTTGGTGCAATGGATAGAGTTTGGGTTAGCATGCAGGAGGTCGAGTGGTCCTGGGTTGAGGCGTATGTTTTTTATTTCGTAAATGTAGTCCAGGTGGTATGGTATCTGGCATCTTAATCGTCAACAGCGATTGCAGTGGGTCCTCTAGAAACCATTTGCACTTACATACTACGGTCCTAGAAATGGACGAACAATCGTTTTCATTGGTGAGCTTTGAAAGGCGCCCTTTCCACGTCGTGGGCGTGAATTTATTTGCACCACTTCATCTACTAGATGTGAAACCTGTTTTCTTTGTACCCTCCTCCAATGGTCCCATAGATTAGTACCAACTATTATTCTTGCCTCGTTCAGGTCCATTACATTTCGTTAGGGTCTTACTTTACCAGTAGGCCAAGCAACGTGCTCTGCGAATAATGTCCAAACTCGGTTACAATTTGTATGTGTTATCACCATGGTCCCAATAATTCTGCCGCATGCTGTTTAGAACGTATCTCAATGTATTATTATTATTATTATTATTATTATTATTATTATTATTATTATTATTATCATCATCATCATCATCTGTTTACCCTCCAGGTTCGGTTTTTCCCTCGGACTTAGCGAGGGATCCCACCTCTACCGCCTCAAGGGCAGTGTCCTGGAGCTTCAGACTCTTGGTCGGGGATACAACTGAGGAGTATGACCAGTACCTCGCCCAGGCGGCCTCACCTGCTATGCCTTGTGGAGGGATGGGAAGATTGGAAGGGGTAGGCAAGGAAGAGGGAAGGAAGCGGCCGTGGCCTTAAGTTAGGTACCATCCCGGCATTCGCCTGGAAGAGAAGTGGGAAACCACGGAAAACCACTTCCAGGATGGCTGAGGTGGAAATCGAACCCACCTCTACTCAGCTGACCTCCCGAGGCTGAGTGGACCCCGTTCCAGCCCTCGTACTACTTTTCAAATTTCGTGGCAGAGCCGGGAATCGAACCCGGGCCTCCGGGGGTGGCAGCTAATCACGCTAACCACTACACCACAGAGGCGGACATTATTATTATTATTATTATTATTATTATTATTATTATTATTATTATGTTGTAAATGTAGGATACATGTGACCTCAGAAACGGTGTCTTACTGTATCACAGTAGGTAATGTCAGATGGAAATTAGCAAATAAAAAATGCGCCTTAACCCAGGATCGAACCATCGACTTCCTGCATGCCAACCAAAAACTCTACCCACTGCACCAACTGTACAGCACGACGTAGATGTGCTGACAGCGGTAGTTACCTTACATATGGTTACAGTGTTGCCAGATTGCTACTCTTTAACGTCCGTTTTCTACCGGATATACTCGCAAGACGAAATTTTGTAAGAGACATTTTTTTTATTTCTGGCATGTGAGGAGTCGCGCTGCGACGCCCGAGTGCGCGAATTACGCTTCACCCTGTTTACTGTAGATATACTCATTTTAAAAACTGCTCCACTCCTTGGCTGAGTGGTCAGCGTTGAGGCCTTCGGTTCACAGGGTTCCGAATTCGATTGCAGGCTGGGTCGGGGATTTTAATCACGCGTGATTAATTCTTCTGGTTTGGGGACAGGTTGTTTGTGTTCGTCCCAACACTCTCATCTTCATATTCACTCAACACACCACATTACCAACCACAACACGAACACGCAATAGTAATTGCATCCCTACACATAGGGTTGGGGACAGGAAGGGCATCCAGCCGTAAAACTGGGTCATATACACAAGTGGCCGTAAAACTGGGTCATATACACAAGTGGAATAGAGTTCGCACCCACGACCTCACGGGTGTGGGAAAAGCGGTAGAAGAAGTAAATACTCTTTTTAAAAATTCACCCGCTTTTTTATTATTTCACCCCCTTATGTAGATATTTAAAAAAGTGTGTTTATTTAAGGAGATTCCAAATACCAATATTCATGTCTGTAACATGTTAGTTATATTTGTGATGTATTGTAGATAATCTCGCTGCTGTAGAATCCTGGAGCTGACGCTGCCATGGTTACGGCAGTTCATTTCTTTATCCGATTTCTAGAGCAGGGGTAGTGTGGTGCCAATATCTCATAACGGTTGGTTTTAGGGCCTTAAAAGATGGTGTTCGGGCCCGTAGGGCTTACTGAGTTTTGTACTTTGTGTTAAGGGGCTTAAAATGAGCTTTGTCTCGTCCTTGTACGACAAATTCGATTTAGGGTATATTAGCCTATATCTACCCCCGTGCCCCCCCCCCCTCTCGAATTTATTTTGAACATAAAATACAGCCCATGTTACTCATTGGCAATGCAGCTTTCTATAGGTGAAGTAATTTTTAAAATCGGTTCAGTAGTTTTTGAGTCTATCCGTTAAAACAAACATACACATTTTTCCTCTTTATAATATTATTAGTACAGATCAAAGTGCGAAATATCAACGTACATAAAACTGTAGTAAATATTAGTGAAATATATAATATTCATAAAATATGTAATAGTATCGCACTAAATTTTAAAAAATGTTCATATATTCCTTTTGTTATGACTTACGGTTAAGATATGAGACAGTAAAATTGAATTAAATAAATAAAATAAAATAAATAAATAAAAGTAGTTACCGGGACGTAAAACCAGCAACATTATTATATTTTTATTTCGACCAACGGCACTCAACCTGCTAACCACGGTGTCCGACCTTTATTTTAGAAAATACCGAGTTAGCTACTGATAAGCAATCTCCCACTTGGTGGCAGCCCTTAATGCAGATCAATTGGAAGATATTGATGGGTCGCATGTGGCACGATGCTTAACCACTCGGTCGCTACTGGCACGATAATGGCCTGGTCGCATCCGGCACGGTCGCATCTGGCACGTAACCTCTAAAATAAAGGTCTGACGCCGTGGTTAGCCGGTTCGAGTGACGTTGGTCGGGAAAAAATAATTATAATAATGTTGCTGGCTTTACGTCCCAGTAACTACTTTTATGGTTCAAGGCGACGCCGAGGTGCCGGAATTTAGTCCCGCAGGACTTATTTTACGTGTCAGTAAATCCAACGACACCTTCAAATACCGCCGGACTGAGCCAGGATCGAACCTGCCAAGTTGGAGTCGGAAGACCAGCACCTCAACCATCTGAGCCACATAGCCTGGATGAAAAAACATTCACCACCAGAATGTAGACCGGCAGGGTAGGAAAGTTGGTGGTAGAATGCGTGTCAGAAGACTGGATTCAAATCCAAACCTCTTTGCAGTGTTCAAATAGAGTGAGAGCGTATGACGTTGGTGGTGATTCGACCGTCGGATGGCGACGTAAAGCTTTGAACAGACCCCTTGGTATTAATCGAGAGGAGTACGCTACGTGCCGACACCGGGTTTCATCTCTCCCTACCTCATTATCATTATCACACATCCAGACGCGCAGGCCGCCCGTGGGTGTCAGGTAGAAAGACCTGCACCATTCGAGCCGAACACGTCCTCGGACACTCCCGTCACACGGTAAGTAGGCCTAAGTCGTAAATAATTTCAGAGAATTAGAAAATTTATTGAACATCACACTTGGTAAATTATTCCAATCAGTAACACCTCGTCCTATAAACGAATATTTGCCCCAATTTGTCGTCTTGAATTCTAACTTTATCTTCACATTGTGATCGTTCCTACTTTTAAAAACACCACTCAAACTTATTCGTCTACTAATGTCAGTCTACGCCATCTTTCCACTGACAGCTCGGAACATTCCGCTTAGTCGAGCAGCTCGTCTTCTTACTTCTAAGTCTTCCCAGCCCAAGATTTGCAACATTTTCGTAACGCTACTCGCGTGTTTTATTACCAAACATTACCGATTGTTTTCTTAAGGGGTTTCAAACTTAACTTCGGAGTCCCCGGTACAGAGTAATTAGATTCTGATACAAATTTAGATATGACTAGCTGATGTACCCGTGCTTCGCTACGCAATTCTACACTGTATTCAGAATTCTAGGTTAAGCGGTTAGTTCCTCTCGAATGGTTTTTCGATGATTCTGAAGCCAATTACTGTCTATATGTCACGACATATTTTGAAAGAAATAACTTTTTCCGCTCTATTTCACACTACAATGTTAACTATTTAATTTTTCCCCCACCATGTATTTGTAGAACACACTAAAATGAATCAAACGACGCCTCACAAGACGTGCTACCACGACGGAGTTTAGACCTACACTAATCAACAGCTACCCGGCACGGCGATTTTAGTACCTTAAAATGGCGGCCTTACCGACATACCTAGCTAAGACTCTTGTTTCAAGATACATTGATCCTTCCTCTTCAAAATTAGATATTCAACACTGTTATCGCACGTGGTGTCTAGAAATTATTTACATTATAAAACTTTAATACACTGACTGACAGAGCAAATGCAACACCAAGAAGGAGTGGTCAGAACTTTATGCCAATTGCAGGGTAGACTGACGTCACTGAGGTATGCTCATGATGTGAAATGCGCCGCTGTGCTGCGCACGTAGCGAACGATAAATGGGACACGGCGTTGGCGAATGGCCCACTTCGTACCGTGATTTCTCAGCCGACAGTCATTGTAGAACGTGTTGTCGTGTGCCACAGGAAACGTGTATAGCTAAGAATGCCAGGCCGCCGTCAACGGAGGCATTTCCAGCAGACAGACGACTTTACGAGGGGTATGGTGATCGGGCTGAGAAGGGCAGGTTGGTCGCTTCATCAAATCGCAGCCGATACCCATAGGGATGTGTCCACGGTGCAGCGCCTGTGGCGAAGATGGTTGGCGCAGGGACATGTGGCACGTGCGAGGGGTCCAGGCGCAGCCCGAGTGACGTCAGCACGCGAGGATCGGCGCATCCGCCGCCAAGCGGTGGCAGCCCCGCACGCCACGTCAACCGCCATTCTTCAGCATGTGCAAGACACCCTGGCTGTTCCAATATCGACCAGAACAATTTCCCGTCGATTGGTTGAAGGAGGCCTGCACTCCCGGCGTCCGCTCAGAAGACTACCATTGACTCCACAGCATAGACGTGCACGCCTGGCATGGTGCCGGGCTAGAGCGACTTGGATGAGGGAATGGCGGAACGTCGTGTTCTCCGATGAGTCACGCTTCTGTTCTGTCAGTGATAGTCACCGCAGACGAGTGTGGCGTCGGCGTGGAGAAAGGTCAAATCCGGCAGTAACTGTGGAGCGCCCTACCGCTAGACAACGCGGCATCATGGTTTGGGGCGCTATTGCGTATGATTCCACGTCACCTCTAGTGCGTATTCAAGGCACGTTAAATGCCCACCGCTACGTGCAGCATGTGCTGCGGCCGGTGGCACTCCCGTACCTTCAGGGGCTGCCCAATGCTCTGTTTCAGCAGAATAATGCCCGCCCACACACTGCTCGCATCTCCCAACAGGCTCTACGAGGTGTACAGATGCTTCCGTGGTCAGCGTACTCTCCGGATCTCTCACCAATCGAACACGTGTGGGATCTCATTGGACGCCGTTTGCAAACTCTGCCCCAGCCTCGTACGGACGACCAACTGTGGCAAATGGTTGACAGAGAATGGAGAACCATCCCTCAGGGCACCATCCGCACTCTTATTGACTCTGTACCTCGACGTGTTTCTGCGTGCATCGCCGCTCGCGGTGGTCCTACATCCTACTGAGTCGATGCCGTGCGCATTGTGTAACCTGCATATCGGTTTGAAATAAACATCAATTATTCGTCCGTGCCGTCTCTGTTTTTTCCCCAACTTTCATCCCTTTCGAGCCACTCCTCCTTGGTGTTGCATTGTCACTGTCAGTCAGTGTATTTTTGACACACTCACCGACCCAAGTGCGGTTTTACAGACTTATTCTACATCAAAAAATCAGCGACGGTTTTCAGTGCTTTCCTTTCTTTCTAACCTTTACCAAAAGAAACGGCAGGTTTCTTCTCAATTCTACCCCCAATTAATTTTAAATATAATACACACGAGAAAAATGGTTCGAAATCGACGTTCATGTAGCTATGTATCAATTTAGCAAGTGAACCGTCAAGTCTTCCCGGGCAATTTTCAGCCCGGTGCATAATTTATGGATTTACACCCGACAACAGCCACGAATATACATTATTACATTCCAGTGCGCCGGCAGGTGTGATGCTTGGAATAATGTTTGATTCGAATTCTACCAACAGCCGACGTCAATGGTTTCCTAACAGTCACCAGTTTCACTTTCATCATGGTTGTAGATATTCCTTACGAAATCGAACAGAACATTGTAAAGAAATATTCATAACAGCCTATCAGGCAATTCACACACGCATTAAGTACAAAACAAGTTGATTACGATGTCCCAAGCCCCTAAATGAAGTAAAAACAGAGTAAGCAGAAATACTTCGCTGAAAAGAAATTCTTTATAGTCCTCTGAATAACATTACCGAAGCATGCAAGTTTGATTCTCAATGACAAAATGAAAGCAAGTTTTCATAACTGCATTTTCTCTTGATATTCACAGTTCAAATTAAAACCCGAGGCTTTTCAGATCACTTTCAGATCTGATGTACCACGTAAGAATTTGCTTGAAGCTGGTTCTAGAAATTTCCAGAGAAAATAACACTATGACTGCGCAAGCAAAACAGCAAGCATGTAGTTTTAAGTGACTATCCATATCGTGATCACAACCAGGATATCTTCAGTTTTAAATGGATTCTGAACGAAAGGGAGAGTACGTTTCATTTCGAAAATCCCATTGCATTAGCCCGCATTCGAACCATAGCCGCCTTGATGAGAAGTTAGTAGCAACGACACTTGGTTACCATGCCCCCCAACAATTGCGGCTTTGATAAGAACTAGTCATCTTTGTCTTCTGAGATCTCTCACATTATATGGGATAAGCCGTTGTGCTATGGATGACGATACAGTATTTTCAATAAGATAGTACTCAAAATGAGGGCCTACAAGGCCGGTCACGGAACTCCAAGGTAGATCCAACATTGTTTATACTAATGCACGCTCGTCTTATTCACCCTTCAAGTCCACATTATCCAGCCAGCTGTTAATTTAATCCAAACCGACAACGTCAGGACATCTAAGATTCAGAATGTATTTAATTTTCCTGTTTATCGTGGTTTAACTCAGACTATTCGAAGTATCAGGATTATTATTACTATTATTATTATTATTATTATTATTATTATTATTATTATTATTATTATTATTATTTTATACCGCCTGTTGGCCATGATCGTTAAGGCGAAAAGTCTATATGGTCTGACACCGTCGTTAGCCGGTTCGAGTTCCATTGTTCGAAAACGTGCTTCACCATCATAAGACCCCTTGGTGCTATTCGGTCGAGGTTTCGAATTAAGAAAGCCTTTATTTTCCGCTCCTCAGAACCTTCACAGTCTGTACGGAGATGGTTTTGCTTTGCTTTTAGTATAAATGTGTCATTAGGGATTTGATTAAAACTCTGTTAGGCCCAATAAAGCAACCACCATCATCCTCGTTAAACAATTTAGGGACAAGGACACCAGAGCAGAGTAATTTGGGCTCATAAACTTGCTGTATAACCTTCTTAAAATAACATTACCAGCATCACGGAGTCACAAACTTCAAATGGAAAAGCAGTCAAAACGTCGTCTTCTGTAGTTTTTATCTGGCTCGTAGAAATGATAGAATGAAAGGTCGACGTAAATGAGATAGGTATGTCACTAACCCTCTTTCTAACACTACTGAGTAACACCACCACCATGTGAAATAGTCTAGTAATGTAATTCGATGATAAGTCGTATTGCACACTCTCATATCTACCAACAATGGGCATGTTATTTCAGATATATGTATTTCGACACGAATCCTTTCCACGACTCGTCTTTCAAGACCTAGGATATGGATTCAATCTCCGGTTCCTTTCCCAGTCCATCCCTCGAGACTGCCACACATGTAACTCCAGCTCGTCTTTTTACGTGGCAATCTGTCACCCCACTCGCACTATGCTGGTTTCGTTGTATGTATTTTTAGCGTATAATACACGTCAAAACACTATTATCTACAGTCTACTACTACTACCACTACTACTACTACTACTACTACCGGGCGAGTTGGCCGTGCGCGTAGAGGCACGCGGCTGTGAGCTTGTATCCGGGAGATAGTAGGTTCGAATCCCACTATCGGCAGCCCTGAAGATGGTTTTCCGTGCTTTCCCATTTTCACACCAGGCAAATGCTGGGGCTGTACCTTAATTAAGGCCACGGCCGCTTCCTTCCAACTCCCAGGCCCTTACTATCTCATCGTCGCCATAAGACCTATCTGTACCGGGCGAGTTGGCCGTGCGCGTAGAGGCGCGCGGCTGTGAGCTTGCATCCGGGAGATAGTAGGTTCGAATCCCACTATCGGCAGCCCTGAAAATGGTTTTCCGTGGTTTCCCATTTTCACACCAGGCAAATGCTGGGGCTGTACCTTAATTAAGGCCACGGCCGCTTCCTTCCAACTCCTAGGCCTTTCCCATCCCATCGTCGCCAGAAGACCTATCTGTGTCGGTGCGACGTAAAGCCCCTAGCAAAAAAAAAAAAAAAAAAAAAGACCTATCTGTGTCGGTGCGACGTAAAACCCCTAGGAAAAAAAAAAAACCTACCACCGAGCGATTCGGCTACGAGGTTTGGATCACGTAGCTGTTAGCTTTCATTCGGGAGATAGTGGGTCCAAACTCTCTGTCGACAGCCCTGAATGCTTCCCAGGGTTTGTGCCACTGGCCCTTATTTAACGAGAAAATGGTCTTTAAATATAACAGCCTGCACATCTGTTAGCAACTAGCGCGGGAGTACCGCAGTATCGCTGGTCTAGTGGCTTTCGGCAGTTATTCTTAGTTTTCTACACCGGTGCCGCCATCTTACTGTCAGATATAGTAGCTCCTCAATTTATTGGAATCAGGTAGGCTGAGTGGACCTCGAGCCAGACCTGAGATCCAGGTAAAAATCCCTGACTGACCCGGGGTCTCCGGTTAAGAGGCAGGCACGCTACCCCCTACACATTTTCTCTGTTTTTGTCTTTGTAAACGCGGACTAAGAAATGCGCGTAAGTATAAGCTGTACCATCAACTCTTATACTATCGTCCCGTTTTGCCACTGACGGCTCTTTCTGTAATTTTTATAACCATAGTTGCAGTTATGATACGATATGGAGAGAGAATGAAATTGTTTACGTTTTAAAACAACAATATTAGTACGAAAGGAAAGCACTCATGCTATGAATTGTATTGAGAAAGTTTTATTTACAACTACCTGTTGTGCATGTTGCCGGCCCCGTGGTGTAGGGGTAGGGTCCCTGCCTCTCGCCCGGAGGCCCCGGTACGATTCCCGGCCAGGTCAGGGATTTTTCTCTGGTTCGAGGTCTACTCAGCCTACGTGATTAGAATTGAGGAGCTATCTGACGGTGAGATGGCGGCCCCGGTCTCGAAAGCCCAGAATAACGGCCGAGAGGATGCGTCGTGCTGACCACACGGCCCCTCGTAATCTGCAGGCCTTCGGGCTAAGCAGCGGTCACTGGGCAGGCCAAAGCCCGTTCCAGGGCGTTAAGTGCCGTAGGGTGGTGGTGGTGGTGGTGGGGGGGGGGGGTGCATATTGACGGAACTACCATTTAACATGTGCATGATTACATTTCTGTTGTTGCTGAGATTCTGAGGCACGTAGAGAATCTCTCCCTGCTAGCGGCTTGTAATGTACTCGTTTCCTGGCTCTCTCTGGCCCTATGCGGTTTAATCTTTTTTACATTTGATCTCTTCCTTCCGATAGAAAAACCAAGTATTCTGTTAAGATTGAATCGTACGGAAGAGAGAGATGTACTAATCATTTAAACAGGTTCCCAGTTTTATCTCCACAGCAATTCTTCATAATGTTAGTTATCAGTCTTGGACTTCAACTTTCAGTCGACCACCACTGATAATTTCCTATTTCTGAATGCATCGAAAAAAAGAATATTATAAATTGGTCAGGAGCGATTTATCTCTAAAAGCAACTGTAAATGTTTTGAGTTTTAGGCCGCCTCTAAAGCTCCCCTCCGGCTGACATAAACAAAAATATAAAAATATAAACAACCCGCTCGTCCGTATCCTAAAAGAAAATACCAGGTTTTATGGTAACCACTCAATTCGTTTTGCCGTGATGCTGAAACAGACAAGAATTAAACTCAATCCAACAAAGGCTATTATTTGTCCTATCCAGTATAAAAACGAAGTATAAGGTGGATATTCAAAAAGTACGCACAGAAAGGCGAATATATATGGATGTTAATTGTACAAGTTTGCCATATCTTTGCTTGGTGAAAATGAAAATCCACAGCCTGTTTCCAGTCATTCGACCGAGTCAGGAATGGAATGAACGAAGCCCCCATCTAGCGGCGAGGATAGGAAATGTGCCGGCTGCCGAAGCCTGTCGTACTCCTCTGTGGCAATGATTAATGAATGTCAGATGAGATGAAAGGATATTGGAGAGTGTTGCTGGAATGAAATATGACAGGGAAAACCGGAGTACCCGGAGAAAAACCTGTCCCGCCTCCGCTTTGTCCAGCACAAATCTCACATGGAGTGACCGAGATTTGAACCACGGAACTCAGCGGTGAGAGGCCGGCGCGATGACGCTTGAGCCACGGAGGCTCTATCTTTGCTTGGTAATTTCATAAAATAACTTTCAGTATCGTAGAATAAATCGGTGCGGATTACCACTGTAAAATATAGCGCATCTATGTGTGACCTTCATGTAATTTCTGAACTAGACATTAATCAGAAGGTGGATGTGGAAGAAATTAAAATGAATGGAGGAGACGTATCCGCATCAGCGACCCCGCGTGTCAGCGGGACTAATCATGCTGGAGAAAGAGGAGGAGGAGGATAAGGAGGAGGAGGATTAGGAGGAGGAGGAGAAGAACAAGGGCACATTTTTTAAATAGTGGAAAATTATATGGCATATTTTATAACAAAAATAGAACTCCTCAGTATTTTTTCAAGTCAATTAAAGAAAGAGAAAACTAAAATGGAGAAGAAAATAAATAAAAATGAACTGGCATTCTTCGAAACAGTTGCGACCGCATAGAAGGCAGGGAAGTTGACCACAAGAACAGCAGTGCGACAGATACTCGCTCGCCAACTGTCAATAGCTATAAATGCTATTATAAGTAAAGGGTCATTTTCTCGTTAAAAGTAATGGGCAATGGCACAAACTCCCGGACACGTATCTGTTTATGTATAACGTAGATCTAGTTTTCAAAGTTTGAATGAAATCGATGATCATGCAGCTGTAGCCTTCCTTGATGAGATTTAGTTCCTAAAATAGTTTCTTGTCGTTCATTCTTATGATCCGTATGTACAGGTTCAATGTCAGGGAGAAGATCTAATTTAATACAAATTTCGAATACTAAGATTCACCTAACATTCCTACTTCCTCGCCCTCTTATCTTTTAAATCCTCTTTCTCCTGTCTACTTTATTCTTCCCCTGCACCTTTCTTAACTTGGGTGGAAACTCACAGGAAAAGTTATATTTTGTTTTGTAAATGACTCTTTTTTTCTTGTTTTCACAACTTTATTGTAAACTCCTTTTCTGTGTTATTACGTTCTTACCCTTTGATTTTTGTAATTTAACTGTACAAATAGTTACCGTTAGCTATAGTTCAATACTTCTTCTTAGTTTAAGTTTATGACAGGTTACCTTTTAATAATATGTAATTAGTTTGCAACCTAATTTTGATACTGGTTAAGTGTAAGACAGGGACAGCTGTCCCTAACTTTGCCAGGATAAATAAATTACCTATCTATCATCAATTCTCCAGGGTATGTTGCAGCAAGCGAATGACGTTCTCTCTGCTCTTCGAGAAGCATCGGTGAAAAGCACCACAATCAGAGACTTTTTTTTTTTTTTACAAGTTGCTTTACGTCGCGCCAACACAGACAGGTCTTAAGGCGATGATGGTATAGGGAAGGAAGCAGCCGTGCCCTTAAGGTACAGCCCAAGCATTTGCCTGGTGTGAAAATGGGAAACCACAGAAAACCATCTTCAGGGCTGCCGATAAGCAGGGGCAGCAGGAAGTGTATACCAGACTTCCATCAATAATTTCAAAACTATAAGAGTTATCAAAAATACTATAACTGACTTGAAAAGAGGAAGGCCCAAAGAGTCTTTCCGAATAGTTCAAGGTTAAATGACAATGAGTGGCGCGATCATTCGCTTTTCTGTGTTGAATGAGAGCTCTGAACGTCTGGTATAGCAGTCACCATTTCGGAAGGCTCTTGGCCTGGTGTGCCCTTCGGTAAATCACGTGATCTTCATCTACTAGCGTGCAAACAAAAACGCATCTTGGTCGGCTGTGGCGAGGGATGGAGGGCCGGCAACATCGCAGTCAAGAAATGAATAAGACAGACACTGTCGTCTCTTCTCTCCCTGCACGGCCAAAGGTCTTCTCAAATGGTGACTGGTATGGTAGGCTCTCATTTTACGAGGAAACTTCGCATAACTTTCCCGCCGGCCGACTTTCCGCTGCCCCCGATCGCACCGTGGAAAGCCAAGTGTACAAAACATCCCTGCAGTTAGTTGCTTCTGAAAATTGTACCGGAACGAGTGTGCGACTGTTCCTTGTAGGTTGCTTGTGTATTAAGTAATCGATTGGAAAATGAAGTATTCGGTTGAAAGTAAATTTATATGGTATAATGTTAGGTATGGTACTTGAAAAGAGATCATCATCATCATCATCTGTTTACCCTCCAGGTTCGGTTTTTCCCTCAGACTTAGCGAGGGATCCCACCTCTACCGCCTCAAGGGCAGTGTCCTGGAGCTTCAGACTCTTGGTCGGGGGATACAACTGGGGAGGATGACCAGTACCTCGCCCAGGCGGCCTCACCTGCTATGTTGAACAGGGGCCTTGTGGAGGGATGGGAAGATTGGAAGGGATAGGCAAGGAAGAGGGAAGGAAGCGGCCGTGGGCTTAAGTTAGGTACCATCCCGGCATTCGCCTGGAGGAGAAGTGGGAAACCACGGAAAACCACTTCCAGGATGGCTGAGGTGGGAATCGAACCCACCTCTACTCAGTTGACCTCCCGAGGCTGAGTGGACCCCGTTCCAGCCCTCGTACCACTTTTCAAATTTCGTGGCAGAGCCGGGAATCGAACCCGGACCTCCGGGGGTGGCAGCTAATCACGCTAACCACTACACCACAGAGGCGGCCTTGAAAAGAGATAACTATAGAATATGCGTTCGGAGGTTTGCTCGTAAATATCCTTACTCTAGTCCTACAAAATCTTACGTTTCGAAATTGATAAAAAAGGTGGCGTATAACGAGTTTAGTTTATGACGTGGAGAGGAAGCGGAAAAGACACGTTTTAACTAATGATAAACTTGGTGATATTTGGGTATGGTTAGAAGTAAATTCCAGAAAATCACTTAATCGCCTAGCACAGGAAAAAAACAAATCCATGGGAACGGCCCACAAAGCGATTAGACTGCTGAAATTTCGACCATATAAAATAAGGTTTGTGCAGCATTTTCACCAGACAGATTTCGTCGCTAGAATTTCTGTCACTGGTTTCGTGGAAAGTGTTTACAATGAAAGTTTGGATCCACAGCTAATGTTTATGTCTGACGAGGCAAGCACAACATACGGAGAGTGTGAACCGGGGTCCCGTTCTACTTTTCCAATTTTGTACACACATGCACAGAAATGGTGTCCCTATGTAAACAAAAAGCATGTAAAATGTATACGCTAACTGGTTAATGTTGAAATGAAATGGCGTATGCTTTTAGTGCCCCGGGAGTGTCCGAGGACATGTTCGGCTCGCCAGGTGCAGGTCTTTCGACGTGACTCCCTTAGACGACCTGCGCGTCATAATGAAGATGAAATGATGATGAAGACGACATATACACCCAGCCTCCATGCCAGAGAAATTAACCAATGATGGTTAAAATTCCCGACCCTGTCGGGAATCGAACCCGTGACCCCTGTGACCAAAGGCCAGCACGCTAACCATTTAGCCATGGAGCCGGATACTGGTTCATGTTAATAATCATCGTGTTAATTTCCACTGTGCAGTGTTTGACAATGGGAGTATCTTCAACCATACAGATTTTCCAGGTTGTTTTAAAATGTCGTTAATTTTCGACGCCATCTTTATCTCTGACAATTTCAATGTAACAGAGATATCGGTGAAGCTAGTAACGCCATTCCTTTTACAGCTAGTCCATGTGATAAACTGTTGTAAAAGGACGGCTTTTAGGGTTGAATGGTGCACATGTTATAGAGGAGTAGTTGTCAAATGGTGGTACGTGTACCCCTACTGGCATGCCTGAGACTTTTAGTCGGGAACGAGAGCAGCCTTCAAGGAGAAATTTGAAAAAAAAATATATATATATATGGAAAGAAATGCGAAGTTGAACATATTTAGGTACTTTAAAACAAATCCTCATATCGCTGACCGTGACATCAAGTTTATGATCCATTTTTATAACGTATCTATGCAAAGAGAGCTGCTTCATGCAGAGCGAACCAAAAAAAACATAAGTAAGGTAGCAGAGTAAGTTATATCTGGAACCATACATCGCTTGAAAGTTTCGCCTGGACTACCACACATCAGAAAGCTGTGTCCCGCCATGCACTTCTTCTTCTTCTTCTTCTACTTCGTCTTTTCTTCTTTTCTTCATGGGGCCTCTAAATATTAGTTCCTAATTGGCGTCGGCCTCTAAGATCTTTTGTTACCCTGTTTTTCCTTCATTCCCACTTAGATATACCTGCTCCCTTCACAAAGCTGCAGGTTGTTCTTATTGGATCTTCTTGGATTACCATGCACGCATACCCACAGTATTGAAATTTTTCGTAATCTCTGAATTACAGAATTCTTAGTTATTATTTTGATACCAAGGCATCTAGCGTTTTGTGAAACTTTCATACAAAGAGGGAATGTTGTGTTAATTTATTGTTATTACATAGCACTTGATATACAAAACTCTTAACATTTCTTGTGGTGCGTTATAAAAATGGTATTTCAAGATCTTATGTTATTTATGATGTGTATTTAAAAGAATGGTATTTAATCAATGGAAAGTGTTTTAATAATTAGCCAGGTACTGTACCCTTATTTTTAAACCTTTTTTTTTCTTCTGTTTTGCTGTTTGCTTTACGTCGCACCGACACAGATGGGTCTTATGGCGGCGATGGGATAGAGAAGGCCTAGAAGTGCGAAGGAAGCGGCCGTGGCCTTAATTAAGATACAGCCCCAGCATTTGCCTGGTATAAAATGGGAAACCACGGAAAACCATCTTCAGGGCTGGCGACAGGGGGATTCGAACCCACTATCTCCCGGATGCAAGCTCACAGCTGTGCGACTCTAACCGCACGGCCAACTCGCCCGGTTTTTTTAAACCTATCATTTAAGGATTTTTAAAAACTTTTAGTCATGAGTGAGGGATACAATCGTATAAGAGTATGAGAACCTCTGTTATAGAGGACTGATACGTAACAGAACCTTCTGGTTCCTAATATGCCCCTTGAGTAATGCTTGGGCTTTATATGACTGGTGACAATGGAACCAACCAACAAACACAATTATATGCATAGCCCACAGAAAAACGAACGCACTTGCCAGCCTACCTTGCAACCTTCTTCTTCTTCTTCTTATCCGATCTTTCGGACGTTGGCGGTCAATATGGACCGTGCTTTTCTATCACCAGCAACACGGTAGAGTTGTTCGACGGTTCTTATTCCAGTCCAGGCTTGAATGTTTTTGAGACAAAACGTTCTTTGTCTGCCTACTCCTCATTGTTCTTCAATTTTGGCTTTTAAAATGAGGTGCAATCTTTCACAATGTAACATATGCCCCAGGTATGCAATTTTTCTAACTAGAAGGCATGATTTAAAATCCTTACAAACAAACAGCTCATAAATGAATGTAAATACGAATTACCTTCAGCAGATAAACTCAAAAGTTGATTGGACTATTCACGGGATATTTATGGGATGCTCTTACCTGCAAACAAAAGAGAACGTCAATTAATACCCTTGTCACAAAGTGGAACAGTTCACACTAAAATACTCTTTTTATAATAATTAGCGATAGCAGTCTGGCATGGCATGCGAAGGAGAAATTGTACAGAAAGTATTTTATGCAATGAATAATAATACTGTAATAATAATAATAGATAATACAGTGTCACTTGATCAACGTCCGACTCGTTGGATGAATGGTCAGCGTACTGGTATTCGGTTCAGAGGGTCGGGGATTTTAACCTTCATTGATTAATTCCAATGGCTCGGGGGTGGGTGTTTGTGCTGTCCCCAACATCCCTGCAACTTACACACCATACTCAACCACAAGAACACGCAGTTACCTACACATGGCAGATGCCGTCCACCCTCATCGGAGGGTCTGCCTTACAAGGGCTGCACCCGGTTAGGAATAGCCACACGAAATTAATTATCACTTGATCAATATGACAACATCCTCAGTTGGATTGTTTAGTCCACTGTCACTCGCATCACACAGCCCCTCATTTGGACTGAAGAACTCCGCTCACTGATCTCTATACATGGATCGCTGATGGCAGGTCTCCGCTGCAGGAGAAAGTACGCCAAGTTGAACGCGCGGTTCGCCATGTTGGCGTACCCAACCTCGAGCTCTCCTTATGGGGAAGCAATGATAGTATAGTCAATTTTAAGTCGCAATTAATGGCGCATTGGAATAATTAAAAATATAGAGACATGTTCACTCAAAGCATAAGGACATTGGGATCACTGACACGTCATTCCGAGGTCAGTAAATCTCCGGGATAGCAATAAAAATGAGTGTATAATAACGGCCGGCAAATATTAACTTAGGTGCTGAATACATGCAATTAGCGATCGGTAACACAATACGAGTGAAAACCAGTTTCTGGAAACATTGCTGTAAATTGTATACATTTTTGCCACGAAATTAGGCATTCTTAAAATGATGTACCTATAAACGTAGCTCAATATACAGGCCTAGATTCGACATATCGTAATCGGTGCTTGATAATGAATTTCTGTTTCCTGTTTCCAAGAAATAACGCGCATATTATCAAATTAAAATATCATTGAAGCAAATGTACACATTTATAAAACCAGCAAATATTCAAAACTAGTCAATATATCACATTACCTGCAGCTTAATGTACTATTACAGACCTCTTTAATTAAATTCAGCTAGCAAAGCGATATTGATAGTCATCATCAGAAATATGTAACACCAGTTAAAAGAGTCCCAAATACCACGAATAGTATAATGGAATAGCCCCAAACACCCACCACACTTTCCCTTCTCCCACCACTCCAGTGTCTGAAACCCATAATTATTACTGATGTAAATAAGGTCTAGAATTCCTCCAAACTTCATTTCCTAAGATTGTTATAAGGTCACGTCAATTATTTCATCGAAACAGTCAGTTTAATTATGAGAAATTAAAAAAATATATATAAGTAAATCTTTACTTGCAGTTAATGTTCAGCAAAATTGAAAACAGTTGGCTGTACATCACTTCTAAGGTGTACAGTTTGTCCATTTCTATCAAAACAGTCTTCCTCTAAGTGATCCGAGCAGAGAACAGCTGTTTTAGAAGGCTCCCAATTCTCCCGCCTGATACTCCTAATCGATGATCTTAGATGTTCGGGTCTCGAGAAAGGAAACCTACAAAAATTAATTGCCATTTTGCTCCCGGAATATGCGAAATAAGATACAATAAACCTAAAACTCAAAACACTACCCTAGGAAGATTCTTATGTACAGTATAAAACTCCCCGAGCCGGGCTGAGTGGCTCAGACGGTTAAGGCGCTGGCCTTCTAACCCCAACTTGGCAGGTTCGATCCTGGCTCAGTCCGGTGGTATTTGAAGGTGCTCAAATACGACAGCCCCGTGTCGGTAGATTTACCGGCACGTAAAATAACTCCTGCGGGACTAAATTCCGGCACCTCGGCGTCTCCGAAGACCTTAAAAAAGTAGTTAGTGGGACGTAAAGCAAATAACATTATTATTAAAACTCCCCGATGAAATGATTTCTCCTTCTGCTGATCGGTTCTGTTTGTACATCCATAAGCTGAATACTGCGGTATGTTAATACCCCGTAGAATGTTTCTTCATTTATATTTCAGATAAACACATACATATTTAAATTTAATCTCGTAATTCACAAGCATACTACAAGGCAACGAACCTAAATTCGTAAAATACACTACTATTTACTTTGCAATAACACAGCACAGAACACTCGTGAAACTACAATCAAGAGGCCTGGCGTCACTGAACTAAGCATAAACAAAGCAAGCGCGCTCCTCGTGGTCTATTGCACCATGCGCTCGCTGCCATCTTACGACGCCAGTCATCTTCTATTCGGCTTACTGCTACCCAAGCTACCAGCCATCCAGGTATAGAGATCAGTGACTCCGCTCCACCCCTCAGTAGAGAATTAAAATCCTTGGACTGACCGGGAATCGAATCCGGGGCTTCTAGGTAAAGATCTCCACATTCGGGTTGCTGACAATAATTAGTAGTAGTAGTAGTAATAATAATAGCAGCAGTAGTAGTAGTAGTAGTAGTAGTAGTAGTAGTAATACGGTATTCTGAATCTCAGTTACCTCAGAAAACGTATCTCTACCGATTACCACACAGAATAATAGCTATGCATATGTGTGTTGTAGTGTGGCCTCCGGAACCTGATGCTGGGCGGCCTGTGTGTCTGGGAGTGCGATGATGATGATGTAGGAGCAGGTTGAAACCCGGTGTCGACACATAGCCTACTCTTGTTGAATAACACCAAGGAGTCTACTCGAGGCTTAACGTCTCCCTCCATCCGAAGGACTAATTACCATCAACAGCGTGAACTTCATATCAACACTGCGAGAGATTTTCACACAATTTAATGATCAGAAATAGTATACCACCACCTCTCCTATCCTGCCGCCCAACCTTTTGATGGAGATTCTTTTTTTTTTTTTTTTTTCATGAACGGCACTCGAACTAACTAACCATTATATCATACGATAAAGACCTGACGCCTAAACGATTATTGCTACCAGGCGGGCTATAGCTATGCAATATTTATCTTCCACCACTCCTAAATGTTGTCCGAACGCCTGTGTTATCTATGGCTCTGAATTTCAACTTGCAAAGTTATCTTTGGAGGATGGTTATTATTTACCTTCATAGCATGACGAGGGCATTCTATTCTTCCAAGTTCAGATGGTCAATTGTCTCGTAAAACGAAACGGCGTATGTCAAAATCCTACTGTTGAATGAAACGTGTATTATCTTCGTGTTCCAGGATCTGAAGATTTAAACAGGCCCAACTCGTAAAACTCAAAGAATCGCTTCTCGTACTCAACAGCCGTCAGTCAGCTCCTGAGAATTACGCCCCTTAGCTTTACATGGGGTCTGCAGCAGACAACTCGTCACTTGCTATTTCATCACAGTAATTGCTGTTCTAATCGAAGGTACAAACCTCGGGGATCCTAAAAATGAGAGCGTCTGAGATGTGTAACTGGTAAGGTACCTGTCTTCTGCGCTCGAAGTTGTGAGATCGAATAACGGCATCTACGAGCATTTAGAAACAAAAAACTGTATTTCAGTAAATTCATTAGAACGTAAAATGAAAATCTTTTAATAAAAATTTTTAGTATACTGGTTGGTGTCTCCGAAAAGCGAAAACTGTTGACGGGATGTTAAACACATAGCATTGTAACTTTCATTATGAGCAATTAGCGGCCCCTCTTCCCAGACAATGAGAAGGTTGGAAAAGGTACCCACAAATCTCAAATCAGTGTTGTTTCTGCTGTTGTATTACATCATGCTGAGCAGACCCTACCTGTAGAAACTGCGCCTATACCTATCGTATCAATGAAGTTCACCTCAGAACATATCCAGCTCCAGGGCTAAATGGTTAGTATGCTGGCCTTTGGTCCAATGAGTCCCAGGTTCGGTTCCCGGCCAGGTCAAGGAATTTAATTTTCATTGGTTAATTCCGCTGGCTCGAGGGCAGCAATAGAATTCATTTTAGTACTGTCCCATCTTCACTAATGCGCAGGTCGCCCTTACGGCGTTAACTGGAAAGATCTGCACCAGGCCACACATACACACACCATTATTTTTATTTAAGAAGATCTGAAAACTATACAGAAATACGTTGAAAACTATAAACAGAGACAGCATTAGAAATATAACTGAAAACTAAGCAAAACAGTAGGTACAATGAAGCCAAAATATTTGCTAACACAGCACGAATAATGCTATCGTTTCATTTTCGCTTATTCTGAAAATTATAAACTCTCTATTTAATACCTGTATACACTATTTAATTTCTGTTATATTTAACAAGCCACCGGACGACTATTTTTAAAAAGAAACCACTTTTCCCTTTGCAAAAATGAAATGAGTCCGTCCGTCCATTCATGTTTGCAATTCGCACCTTTCGAATATGGTGAACAGATCACACTCACACGACTTCCAATGAAATCAAATCAATGTATTGTGGTGTGTCAGTAGTGCAACAATAAGTCTCAAATAAGTTACACTACGATTAGGTTACAAGCAAAATGCATGGAGTATTGGGTATTAGTTAGTCCTACCGGACGATTTGGTATTTCAGAACCAACATTATTATTATTATTATTATTATTATTATTATTATTATTATTATTTTATAAATGTGTTACAATTGAGAGGTTCATTGGCAATTGTCTTTTAATCGTAATAAAGAATAATTTTAAAATACGTCGTTCAGTTGCATGTTAATTTATTGTCGATGTCAAAACACAATGATCTACATCATTTTCCTCCTCCTCATCATCATCATCATCATCTTCATCTACCTCTTCTTGGCCTTTCGCAATTACCTGGAGTCAGCACTTTGAATGGATCTGGCATAGTTTTACGGCCAAATATCCTTCCTGACGTCAACAATATGTGGAGGAATGTATTCACTATTGCATGTTTCTGCGGTGGTTTGTCGTGCGAATTGTATGCATGTATGTATGCATGTAAAGCCTATGTATTTATTTGAAGATGTCTATTAAGACGAACACAAACAACCAGCCCCCGACCTAGTGGAAATAACCAGACGCGATTAAAATTCCTGACCCAGCCGCGAACCAAAACGGAGTCCTCTGAACTGAAGGCCACAACGCTCGCACTTCAGGCAAAGCGCTGGACACACGATTATCTTAATATGGAACAATTACTACTAGTATTTCGCCAAGTATTATTATTAATATTATTCTCTTCTTTCTTCGTTATGCCTGTTTACAGAGCGCGTTGGAACTTGTTAGCCTGATGATGGTTTTCCTTTCTTCTTCTCCTCCCAAAATCTCTTCATGAACTCGCTATGCTGTTTCTTGCGTTCTTCCGTCCATTGCTTCCCTGTGGTTCTTTTAGCCTTTTCCGTGAACGTGTGTTTTGCAATCAGATTCCCAAAAGCCTTGCGAACCCTGATGCTATCTTCTGTTATATTCATTTCTTTTAAGTCCTGCTTTATTTCCTCTAACCAGCTTATTTTGACCTTCTTTGATTTAATTATACCAACCAGGTTTTTTTTTTTTTTTTTTTTTTTTTTTTTTGCATATCTAGTGTCGCCCATTCTACAGATGTGGCCATAGAATTTCAATCGTCTCCTGCGTACGGTATTGGTGAACTTGTCGATTGCTTTGTACAAATCTACAGTTTTCCTTTTGATCCATATACCATTTACATGAACGGGGCCATATATTTTCCCAAGAATTTTTCGTTCTTGTTTTTCAATTTCATCAATTTTAGAGTGGCCTCCTAGGGATGTGGTTTCTGAGGCATACAAGGCTTCCGGAAGAACAACAGTCTTGTAATGCCCTAGTTTTGCATTTCGTGACATCACTCTTTTATTGTAGTAGTTCCATGTTATTCGGTATGCTTTCAGGAGTTTGGTGGCTCTTTCTAAATTAGATTTCCTGTCCAATCTGGATGGTACAATGATTTCTCCTAGATATTTGAAGGAAGGGACCTGTGTGATTATTCCATAATTTGTCTGTAGTGGGGATCTTTGGATATTCTGGTGTCCATTAACCATGATATGAGTCTTCTCATACGATATTTGGAGGCCTGTCTTTGATGCTATCGCATGTAACTTCTCTATGGCATACCTGGTTTCTTCACTAGTCTTGGTAAAGATAGCTAGATCATCAGCAAAAGCTAGGCACTTCACGTTAATTCTTTGTCCCCGAGTACCAATGTTTATACGTTCGATTTCTTTTCCCCATTCCCTGATGACTTTGTCTATCACTAACTTAAAAAGGATTGGGGAGAGGCCGTCTCCTTGTCGAACTCCTGTACGCACTTCAAAAGGCTCTGATAGTTCACCAAGAAACTTCACTTGAGATGTTGTGTCTGTGAGAGTCTGGCGGATTAATTCTGTGATCTTCTTGTCCACAATGAGCTCTGCTAGGGTGTCCACAACAGTTTGTCTGTAGATAGAGTCATACGCCTTCTTAAAGTCCACAAAAGTGACAAATGTGGTGGTACTGCGGCGTATCCTTAATATCGTCTTCAGACTCCAAATTTGCTCAGAACACGATCTACCTTTTCTGAAGCCTGCCTGGTATTCACCAACCAAATAATCTGTTTGTTGTTCTACTGTGTTTAATAGCGCTTTAGATAGAACCTTGTATATAACTGGTAAAATTACTATTATTATTATTATTATTAATAATATAGTATTGAGAAACTCGAGGACGACTTGCATGGGTGTTCATAATCTGCATCTGGACACCACTATATTAGAAAATTTCAATATGTACATGTGTGACGCGTACCCGTAACAATAAAAAATTACTAAATAAAACTTCTACCTAACAAAAATAATAATAATAATGATAATTTTCTCAGAGATAATGAAATGAAAATATAAATCTGCTTATATCATATTACCACAGTCAGTTGCTAACTGCTCGCAGGGAGACTAGAGATGGAAATCGTAAAACATCTCAACTGCTGTTTGTTTTAAGGGAAACGCTGCAACATTTCAACATTATTTTTCGTAAAACCAAATGTAAACACACTTAAATATGTCACTTTAAAATGAAATGAAATGTAGGAAAAGAATTGTAATACTTGGTAGCATACCCTTCTTGTTTAATGACAACTTCCCATCGTTTTTGGCATGAAAGAAACTTATCAGTGTCTCCTTTCCAGTTCATCTGTAGACAATTTCTTATTCTTAGTATAATTCAGTATTACTAATTGATACTCGGCGTGCGTTGCTACGCCTCAATAAATAAAAGATGTTTTCTGATTAATTCTACTTGTATTAACTTTATCTTTCTTTATTTTTGGTTGTTTTGTTATTTATATTTTTCTTATTACATTCACTTGTAATTTCACTTACAAAGCAAAGAAATATTTACTGTAAATATTTGATCAAACTATTTCTATTTGCTTACATAAATGGCGATTTATTGTTATGATGCATGATGTTCACTGCAACGCGAGTGGATACACGACACACTTTGTTTTTCCATCTGGTGCGAAAATGAACAGATTCCTCGGCAATGAGTTGCCTAGTTACATGAAAGTACATGTCGAACACGGCATGTTGGATTGCTATTTCCAAATAACAGCCAATGAGTTGCCTAGTTACATGAACCTCCTAGCAAGAAGGGTAGTTGATAAAACATGGCGGCGTGTTCCCATCCTCCTATATATAGGATTTCTTACTGGACTATCATAATACTGAGTAAGTTGCTGTCGCCTAGCGGCAATCTATCCATCAAGGTCGATCCAAATCTTGGTGCAGATACGTAATTAAATGAATGATATAAAATAAATATATTTCCGTTGACTTGTCAAGAAATGCAAGATTTTTCTGTACTATTGAGACGATTTGGAAGATTTTGGTACAAACCGCACCGTTTGCTTGATGATTAATGCTTGTTGTTTAAAGGGGCCTAACATCTCGGTCATCGGCCCCTAATGGCACGAAATGAGACGAAATGAAATGACAAATTAAAAACCCAAAAACATCCACTGGCCACAATTCAAAACGTGAGGACGAAGAATGAATGGCTGGATTGATATGAATTTAAAACGATCAGTGGAACCAACCCACAGTGTCTCACATGCACAGAAGCTGACGTAAAACAATAGTATTACTGACCAAGGGATTGATTCTATAGCACGATACTGAATTGATGATGCTTGTAGTCGAAAGGAGTCCAAAATCCAAGTTAACAGCCCCTCATAATTGTACTTACCGCTAGGGAAGTAGAACCATGCTATTTGTCATGTTACGGTACTAATCAAGATTAGCGTAGACTCGCGGTATTCCACACATTATGGTACTACTCACAGGTAATGAAATTCGTACATATATTAGAGACCTTCTGTGTGTCGCACATTGCGGCGCCATTGACAGGCAACGCAAACCTAAGGTGTTCATCACCTAAGTGTATTAACCACAGGGAACCGTACTATCCCGTGATGTTCCTCATATAGTGGGTACTAATCATAAGCACGCCAGAACCATGGGTTGCGTCATTCCATGGTGTCGCTCATATAGTGCTACTAATCACAGGTACTGTAAAAGACGTCGCGCTCTCATTTGCTACTAATCACAAACCTATTTGGAACCTAACATAGTGGTACTACGCGCAAGGAAAAGCGACCCATGGTGTTCCCCGCGTGGTGGTACTAATCACAAGGAGTTTCATGGTTCTAATATAATCATCCCTTGGTCACCCCTTTTAGTCGCTTCTTACGACAGGCAGGGGATACGGTGGGTGTATTCTTCGTCTGCGTCCCCTACCCACAGGGGGGTAACCGCACCTTTTAACTCCCTCTGGTTTAAGAGCTTGACATTTACAAATGTTCGATGTGTGCCCCTTTAGTGATTCTGCAGACATCAGGCCTATAATCAAGTTCGTCCCACACTCGGCGCAGCATGTCCCTATCAATGGATTCGAAAGCACGGTTGATGCGAGCTCACAGTTCTGGCAGGTTTGTTGGGAGAGGAGGTGCAAGCACTGAGTCTTTCACGTAATCCCACACAAAGTAATCGCATGGGGTTAGATCAGGAGAGCATGGAGGCCATGACACGAATTGCTGATCATCAGCTTCACCACGACCGATACATCGGTTTGGCAATCTCCTGTTTAAGAATTGACGAACATCACCATGGAAGTGAGGTGGAGCACCATCCTATTGGAAGATGAAGTCCGCGCTGGCCTCGAGTTGCGGCATAAGCCAATTTTCCAGCATGTCCAGATACACATGTCCTGTAACGGATTTTTCGCAGAAGAAAAAGGGGGCGTACACTTTACACCGTGAGACTGTACAAAACCCATTAACTTTCGGTGAATTTCGAATGTGCTGCACGATGGCGTGAGAATTCACTCCCCCCGATTCGCACATTGTGTCTGCTCACTGGACCATTAACAAAAAATGTTGCGTCATTTCTGAAGACAAGTTTCGTACTAAACTCATCCTCTTCCATACACTGTTGCAACCGCGCCGAAAATTCAAGGCGTTTGACTTTGTCATCGGGAGCTTTAGCTTGAGTCGCTTCCGTAAGATTTTCCAAACGGTCGTCTGTAGTACGTTTAGCTGTCTGCTTACCGAGCTCGATAGCTGCAGTCGCTTAAGTGCGGCCAGTATCCAGTAATCGGGAGATAGTGGGTTCGAGCCCCACTGTCGGCAGCCCTGAAGATGGCTTTCCGTGGTTTCCCATTTTCACACCAGGCAAATGCCACGGCCGCTTCCTTCCAATTCCTAGGCCTTTCCTATCCCAACGTCGTCATAAGACATATCTGTGTCGGTGCGACGTAAAGCAAATAGCAAGCTGGCTGCTTACTCTCTCCGTCGACTTCTGTGGGTTATGCGTGAAACTTGCCCGCACGCGATCTACTGTTTCTTCAGTCACTGTAGGCCTATCCGTTGATTTTCCCTTACGGTGGCATCCTGCAGCTTTAAACTGCACATAACCATCGCCAAATTGAATTAGCAGTTGGTGGATCTCCGTGGTACTTCATCCTGAAGTGTCGTTGCACTATTATGACAGACTGATGTGAGTGCATTTCATGCATAACAAACGCTTTCTCAGCTCCTGTCGCCATCTTGTCTCACTGCGCACTTCTCACTGCTGCTGCGCTCTCGTGGCAGAAATCTGAAGTGCAACTTCAGCAGAGTTTCGTAACCATGTCAATTCATGGAGCTACAGTGAATTTATGAAATCGCTTCAATCATTTGTAACAACCCTATACATTCAGCCTGGCACTGCTGCTATTTATGTCAGACTCCTTTTCCATTTTTACTAGGCCTACCCGACTTCAACTGGACAACTCTGTTTTCTTCCGTCCCGGACGGTATTAGGCTTGTGAAAGTAATTCCCTGTTGGCTGGCGGGAAAAACACATTCAGGATGGCCACTGCATAACCACGATACACAATCAGGTTACACATTGCAGAATCAGAATATAAACCTAGGACCTCCGAACGGCGCAGTTTCGCAGTTCTGTTATGATACAAACTTTACCACTTGACTAAGAATGGGAGTCTCAGAAATGAACCGAGGCGATATAACTCCAGAGGTTATAAATATGACATGCTATGCCGTCTGAAAATGTTACGTAACCAAGACAGATTTTTCTTCTGAACAGAACACGTTCGCTGTGGAATGTCACGCCTGAGCAAGTAACAAACTGTGACCTTTAACAGAGAGACTGGTACAGATTAACAACACTATAGCCATTTTAATCCCCAGTTAACACAGAATACAAACACGATAGAGTCTGATATTTAATCTCCCTAGCCTATTCAGAAGTCTGATTACTTTTTATTTACAACGGCCGCATTATAACAGTTATATGCTACTTCGTAAAACAACACATTCGGTATGTGTTTTTAAAATAATTTGTCCTATGAAGAAAATGTGAAACCAAACTTTGTTCTTGTATTTGCTTATTGATCTTTTGTCTAATTGTTATCATAATATTCTCTTGGGATACCTCTTAAGTTATTAATCTTCTTTCTTGAAAATAGGTGCCCCGGGCGAGTTGGCCGTGTGGTTAGAGTCGCACTATCCGGGAGATAGTGGGTTCGAATCCCACTGTCGGCAGCCCTGAAGATGGTTTTCCGTGGTTTCCCATTTTCACACTAGGCAAATGCTGGGGCCGTACCTTAATTAAGGCCACGGCCGCTTCCTTCCCACTCCTAGGCCTTCCCTATCCCATCGTCGCCATAAGACCCATCTGTGTCGGTACGACGTAAAGCAAAAAAAAACACCACACACTGCACTGGTGATTATTGTTTTAAGGGGCTAAAAATCGAGGCCATAGGCTCCAGCTACACTTACTTGCGCACCACAAATGAGGCACCGCAGGGGTTCGTCAGTGGGTAGTAAGCATGGTAATATAAAAGTGATGATGGATGATGATGATGATGCTTGTTTAAAGGGGCCTAACATCTAGGTCATCGGCCCCTAATGGTACGAAATGTAATGACAATTTAAAAGTCCAAAATTCATCCACTGACCAGAATTCAAAACGTAATGATGAAGAATGAATGAATGGATGAATATGAATTTAAAATAATAAGCGGATCCAGCTCACAATAATGGTAGTTAAAAATAATTCGAAAATCGATCCACTGACTAGGAATTCAAAAAGACGACGAAGAACAACTATTATGAACTTAAAACAATCAGTGGATCCGACCTGCAATGCCCCACCTTCTCAGAAACTATCTTAAGACAATAGTTTTACTGACCAAGGGACTGCTTCCAAAGCACAATCCTAAATCGATGATGCTTGTTGTCTAAATCCAGGTCAATAGCCCCTCATAATGGTACATATCGCTAGTAAAGTACAACTATGGTATTTCTCATATTGCGGTACTAATCAAAGTAGCGTAGACTCACGGTGTTCCACACATTGTGGTACTACTCACAGATATTGTACGTCGCACAGATAACGCGAACCTATGGTGTTTCTCACATAATGGCGCCACTCAGGGGCAACGCAAACTCGTGGTGATCCTCACATAGGTGTACTAATCACGGGCGCGGAATTCCTGTGGTGTTCCTTACATAGTGGGTACTAACCACAGGCAACGCCCAGACCCGTGGTGTTCCGCATATAGTGGTACTAAACACAGGTAATGTAAACCCACAGTGAACCACTCTCTGCTGCTACTAATCACCAACCTACTGTGGTACTACTCGCAAGTAAAGGTGACCCATGATGTTTCCCGCGTGATGGTACTAATCACAAGTAGTTTCATGCTTCTAATTCAATCATCCCATGGTCGTCCCTTTCAGTCGCCTCTTACGACAAATAGGGGATACCGTGGGTGTTTCTTCATCTGCGTCCCACACCCATACGGGGTATATAGCAGACTATAAAGAAAACGTCAAAGTACTGTACCACACCTACAATTCATTGCAGAATAACAAACACTTGCAGGATACCCTCAGTAAGGTGTTGGAGCACCAACAGAGACAAGCGGCAATACGGTCAAGCATCGACGTATGCACACGTCGGATGTTCTCCTGAGGAAGATCCTGCCACCGCTGATACAACAGATCCTCCAAATCCGTCGTAATTGCCGTCCAATCAGGTCCCATATGTTCTCGATGGGCGAGAGGTCTGGAGACTTTGCTGGCCAAGGATCCATGCTGACATAACGAATGCAGGCCTGTTGTACTCGTGATGTTTATGTACAGGCATTAGCCTACTGAAAAGGGGGTGGTAGAGCTGTGCCAGGAAGGGAAGCACATACCGTCGCTGAACTTCCCGGACGTAGCAACAGCGCCATCAGCGTTCCATGAATCACCGCCGGTGGAGAGGGGAAGCGTAGGAAATGGCACCCCCAAATATCAAACCTCTCGTTGGGGGCATGTGCCACTCTACAGTGAAGCGTTTATCGCTGCGCTCGCCAGGACGTTTCCAGACTCTAACAGTCGTCCGTTTCCAAACAGAACCGTGATCGTTCACTGAACACCACTCATCGCCAATCCGCAAGCTGCCATGTCGCCCATTCCTAGAAGAAATTCAAACGTGTTCGGCGACGAAAAGCAAGCCGCGGCGACAGATCCTGCTCTGCTAACCGAGTACAGTAGATACTGCACTCAATCAATCAATCAATCAATCAATCAATCAATCAATCAATCAATCAATCAATCAATCAATCAATACTGATCTGCATTTAGGGCAATCGCCCAGGTGGCAGATTCCCTATCTGTTGCTTTCCTAGCCTTTTCCGAAATGATTTCAAAGAAATTGGAAATTTATTGAACATCTCCCTTGGTAAGTTATACCAATCCCTAACTCCCCTTCCTATAAATGAATATTTGCCCCAGTTTGTCCTCTTGAATTCCAACTTTATCTTCATATTGTGATCTTTCCTACTTTTATAGACGCCGTTCAAACCTATTCGTCTACTAATGTTATTCCACGCCATCTCTCCGCTGACAGCTCGGAACATACCACTTAGTCGAGCAGCTCTTCTTCTTTCTCTCAATTCTTCCCAACCCAAACATTGCAACATTTTTGTAACGCTACTCTTTTGTCGGAAATCACCCAGAACAAATCGAGCTGCTTTTCTTTGGATTTTTTCCAGTTCTTGAATCAGGTAATCCTGGTGAGGGTCCCATACACTGGAACCATACTCTAGTTGGGGTCTTACCAGAGACTTATATGCACTCTCCTTTACGTCCTTACTACAACCCCTAAACACCCTCATAACCATGTGCAGAGATCGGTACCCTTTATTTACAATCCCATTTATGCACTGGCTGACACAGTCATATCCCCAGCTGCTGTCACACATCTCTGGATGGTGCACAGCGACGCCGTGGACTGCTTACGGCCAGTCGCACGATCAAACTATCGTCTTGCTTGTGGTCCGCCGGTGTCGACCCGAGTCTTCTCCTCGCGTGTTTGTACTCTCACATTCCCACTGCGTCAAACTTGACGCACAGTGTAGTCAGAGCCGTTTAAGTGGCGAGCAACCTGCAGAAACGGCAAACCTGTCTCTAGTCCCGCGAGTTGGCTCCTCCCAAACTCATCTAGCAGGTTAAATAAAGGCTTGTTGAATATGTCGTCGGGACATGCTGCGTGTTCACTCAACTTAGCACTGTGGCTCACACTGGTACTGCCGCATCTTTGAATGAGACAGAAACGTGTACGCCCCTTAGTGGTACTTCCGTGCAAGCAATCAGAATTAAAAGCACATGGGACACGTGTCAGTCTATGACGATACTGTGTGGCAACCTTAATTGTTGCTAATGACTGAGTTTCAAGAACAGAGCTTGTAGTTTTACGTGACTGTTGATATAAGGATTACAACCACAGGATCTCCAGTTTTACGTGGAAAGCGAACCACAACAATGTGAGCTTTCATTTCAAACATCGCAAATGTACTGTGCGGATCCAGAGCTACTGCCGCGTTGGTGAGAAACCACACATATAGACAGCTAGCTATAACGCCCTCCACCCTACCTCCGCTCAGTTATCTCGACACCAGCGATGTGATAAAATATGCTGCGGGAGACAGAACTTGTCAAATAAATGAGATCGCGAAATGTCAGCTGCCTTCGCTTGCACACAATTTTCAAATTAAACACACAAGTAGTCGAGACAGAAGATTGAAGAGTCAGAGCAGCAACAAAATGGTAAGTATTGCTCTCATGTTATGCATGAATCATAGTTTCTGCACGTAATGAACTGAGCAGCTAGGTCGTCGTGCCGCATATAATGACGAGTAAAGGTTAAGTGGCATCGATCGTGCAAGGAATCTTGGATATACAGTCATGGAAAAAAATAAAATGGCGTATGGCTTTTAGTGCTGGGAGATCCCAGGACAGCTTCGGCTCGCCAGGTGCAGGTCTTTTGATTTGATGCCCGTAGGCGACCAGCGCGTCGTGATGAGGATGAAATGATGATGAAGACAACACATACACCCAGCCCCCGTGCCGGGGAAATTAACCAATGATGGTTCAAATTCCCGACCCTGCCGGGAATCGAACCCGGGACCCCTGTGACCAAAGGCCATCACGCTAAATATTTAGCCATGGAGACGGACAGTCATGGAAATAAGTATTCATACACTGCACAGTGGTAAACTTTATTTTTACCACTACCTAGGTATGGAAACAAAATACGTTCAGTGCATTTGCAATATACAACGTCCATCCACAACTACAGCTATGCAGGTAGAAAAGAACAAGCATTTACATAACCAAACACTAAAACATACTGTTAAGTGCTCCTTTACACTGCGAGTAAGTATTCATACAATGACTGAAAATTCAACTTATAACAAAGCCACAACTGGTTTAATACTTCCTATGCATACCCTTCCTATGTGTAACTTATATCAACCTCTTTGGAAAGGAATGGACCAATCTTATTGTAATGTGACGTAATACTTTGTCACTTCAATAATAGACATTCTTTCAAAGCTTTCTTACTAAGAATTTCCTGTTTCCTCACTCTTGCTTCAAGTTCACTCCACAGGTGCTCGATTGGATGTGAAATTGATTCAATTTACTTTTATCCGTAAATAACACCGTATCCCAACAAGCTGTTGCCTTCGATACATACTCTTTTGTGAATCCCTATCTCCATATCTAGTTCTTTTTACTAATGTAGAGTCTTCGTCTAGGTACCCTGGCTCTGTAGTCCGAATGGTTGATAATGGTACGAATTGGCCTTGCAGTGATGTCCTTTCCGAAATGGTCACTAAGATGTCCAGATCATTCACACGCTACCAATTTAAGGGATTTCTTTATCATTCTTTGAAGAATTCTAGTCTCTCTTGTCGTAAGCTTCCGTGGACGACTCTTCTTTCACCCTTGACTGTTTTTCTGTCCTTATATCGCTTAATGATGGATCGCACAATCGCTCGGCTTCTTCCGATTATACTTGCAATTTCAGAATATGACCTGCATTGAAAACATTGGAAGACAAGAATGTTTCTTTCCTCCACGATCGTTTCCTTCCCTTTGCAGCCCATTTTTATGACGATGATGCTTGTTTTTTAAAGGAGTCTAACATCTAGGTCATCGGCCCCTAATGGTACGAAATGTTACGACAATTTAAACATCTATAATCCTCCACTGACCAGAATAGTATTACTGACCAAGGGACTGCTTCCAAAGCACAATACTTGTACTCGAAACGGGTCCAAAATCCAGGTCATCGGCCCCTCATAATGTTACTTATCGCTAGGAAAATAGAACCATGCTATTTGTCATGTTGCGGTACTAATCAAAAGTAGCGTAGACTCGCGGTATTCCACACATTATGGTACTTCTCAAAACACAGACCTATGGTGTTACGCACACTGCGGCGCTATTTAGAGGCAACGCAAACCTATGCCGTTCCTCACGTAAGTGGACTATCCACACAGGCTCGCACTATACTGCGGTGTTCCTCACACAGTGGGTACTAAGCATAGGCAAGGCAGAACCAAGGTATCGCTCATATAGGGGTACGAATCACAGGTACTGTAAAATGCATCCTGAGCCACACACTGTCGCTACTGATCACAAACCTATTCTGTACCTAACATAGTGGTACTACGCGCAAGTAAAAGCACACAATGGTGTTTCCTGAGTGATGGTACTAATTGCAAGTAGTCTCATGGTTCTAATTTGATCATCCCTTGGTCGCCCCTTTCAGTCACCTCTTACGACAGGCAGGGGATACCGTAGGTGTATTCTTCGTCTGCGTCCCCCACCAACAGGGGGTTGTGTGTTTGGTCCGCGAGAGGTATTTTATTTCCCTCAAGTTCGCCGGCAAGCCGGTTAGGACGCCCCTATCCGCCACCTGGGACGCGCCACGGGGGAATATCACCTCTCCCCAAGCAACGCCAGCGTAGTAGGTTCGTGGCAGCCCATTTTTCTGTCCCACAGTACGCACCTCTTGCCAGCTGATACTTTACGGTACACCACATGACTACACAAGTGTTCCTTGCACTAAGGGGTTGGATCAAGCTGCTGTTTCGGCTACAACTAGTCTGGTATATGAATAAGTCCGACTCGTTGGCTGAACGGTCAGCGTACTGGCCTTCGGTTCAGAGGGTCCCGGGTTCGATTCCCGGCCGAGTCGGGGATTTAACCTTAATTGGTTAATTCCAATGGCACGGAGGCTGGGTGTATGTGTTGTCTTCATCATCATTTCATCCTCATCACGACGCGCAGGTCGCCTACGGCTGTCAAATAGAAAGACCTGCACCTGGCGAGCCGAACCCGTCCTGGGATATCCCGGCACTAAAAGCCATACGACATTTCATTTCACTTTGTCCCTGATCGTATGTCGTACGAATTGCATCTTTTTATTTTCATAGAGCATTTCCGTTGCATATGGAAAGCTGTATAACCTATGACGTAGTTATATTACCCTACAACATGGTACCTGTCAGCCTGGATGTAATTTATAGTTTACTAATAGAAACACGCACTTTTTTTTTTTTTTTTGCAGCGCATAGTGTAAGAATACTTATTTCCATGACAGTAAGTATCCTTCCTTCTTGGTCTAGCCGTTGAAGATTTCAATTAGCACTTTCAAAATGCTGCCCTCTTCAACGAGGTAGCTTAGAAGCGCCCGATCAAATACCTGCACACGGCAGCTGAGGCCATACATTTAGGAAGTGAGAAAAATCGTCGCTACGATCTTTGATCAGTGGTCCATTTTAGACATTTTAAAACCTTGATGAAAATGTGTATTATCCATTCTTTAGTTTGAGAGATAAAGGAACGTACTATACTATATTAAAATATCAAATGAAATTAAAAACCGGTAACCTCATTCTCGGCAGCCATATTTGCATGGCATAAATTATAAAACTGTTTCTACAAATTAGTGAATACCAAAGCATTCTCAAATAATTGATTCTGGAAATGCAGAAGTTCAAAATGAACATGTGAAAAATAGAGTAAACTGTATCTTAGCAAACTAGTTTATTAATAAAATATGAAACATGAATTTCATCAGAAACTTACAAATACCTTTGTGGGATGAAAACCTGTGTCAAAACCTTCGATTTTTAGGGTTCCAGCGTCCCTTAAAATGGGTAGTAGCCTACATGGTCCTGAAGAGTTTTGGGCCCATCAGGAAGTATAGCTTGGCTTCCATGTGCTATTACATGGCCTCTCATCTCACAATTTTTCAGCTGACGTCACAAAACTGAGAAAACTCGGAGAATCAAACCGAGATCCTCTGAGTGAAAAGCATACATGCATACATACACAATGAGATTAGCACAGCTATAACAATAAAAACTCATTCAATGTAATAAAATCAATGACAATAATGCACGTTTTGAGAGGCCATAAACGGAAAAATAATAACCAGTTTATTGAAAAGAATGGCATGTTATTCACAGAAGCATGAATCCTAAACGTTTGCGTATTTTGATTGCCCATCACGAAATAATAATAATAATAATAATAATAATAATAATAATAATAATAATAATAATAAAACAAAATAATTACAAAATATTCACAGAAACTGTAAACTGAGAGACACATTCACACAGCATAAAACTACTAGTAACGCCATCGTCTAGAAAGGGAGAGGCGAAATAGAATGTGAGAACTGTCATTATAGATCAGTTGCGCCCGACCGAAGATTAACATGAAGCAACAACATCGTCTTTGTGGTCGAAGTCTGTCTGACAAGACTCTCAAAGACGGCACGAAACACGCGTTAGGTATGTCTGAGACATACAATGTTATCTGACCAGTAGCCTCACATCAGTCTGAACAGGCTGTACGGTAATCACACCTCTCCCACCAGCTGTATTAGCGCGCGACACGCAAGGATCAATGACTGAAAATTGCCCAGGCAACACAGCTACTAAAAGCGCTTCACTTTAGGCGTGTTCCCAAGGTCCACCCTGGAACACACCAAATAAGGTGTGATTGACGTTCTTAGTCACGCTCAAGAAACAGGCACCTGTTGCCAACAACTGGCATTTCAAAGAGTGCTTAAGTACGAAATAAATCTGGCTACATAATTAAATGGTAAGCTATTGAACCTCTATTTCAGAGCAGATCCTCTTCAACCGATATAAAACATACAACCGACCTCGACAGCTGCATTTGCTTAAGTGCGGCCAGTATCCAGTAATCGGGAGGTAGTGGGTTCGAGCCGCACTGTCGGCAGCCCTGAAGATGGTTTTCCGTGGTTTCCCATTTTCACACCAGGCAAATGCCGGAGCTGTACCTTAATTAAGGCCACGACCGCTTCATTCCACTTCCTAGGCCTTTCCTATCCCATGGTCGCCATAAGACCTATCTGTGTCGGTGCGACGTAAAGCAAAAAACATACATAATAACAGACTGTTATGCCCTGTAGCGTTCAGTTTGCAAGCCTCTGTGAATTAAATAAGCGCCTCCACAATCCTCTATTTGCAACCAGCTCCATCGTTCTCGTTTAGTTCTCTAACCTTTAAATCATTAAGTACTGGGTTCAACAATCGCCTTGGTCTCTGTTTCTCTTACCATCTCCTATCCGTTTCACATGTACCCTCCACCGAAGCCGGTTCACACGCATAGTTTCTTCCATTGGGTTCATTACTAACTTAGCCTGCATCTCCTCGTTACAAGTGTCCTATGGCCACTGTTCTCACCTGATTATACAAGCAGTAACACTCCCGTACTACTACTATTATTATTATTATTATTATTATTATTATTATTATTATTATTATTATTATTATTATTATTATTATTATTATTACTGAATAAATGAACGAAAATGTGAATATATGGTAACAAATATTACAGTATTTAAATAGGCCTAATAATGAATGCCAATTACTGTTGCATGGGGAACTGACTGAGGAGTATCGTTGTAATACGTTCGAAGTCTGCAACACTTAGAGAGAAAACACGCTATCCCTCGCCACAAGCACGCGGTTTGCCATACACGGCAAATGCCAGCGCCCACACTCTTCGGAGGGTCAGCCTAACAAAGGCTGCACCAGACTAGCAATAGCCACACAAAATCGTTTATTATTATGTCAAAAGCAAAGTCTACACTGACATTTTAGCTAAGGTTGCGTCGTACAGTGTCTGATTATGCTTGTGAGAGAAGTTGTTTCACGACGGGAGCGACTTCAACTTGTGCCTCAATCACTGAGTGATGATTACATCGTCCAGTGAACACCAACAAGTACGTCCAACTCCTCCCTGTGAGGAGTGTACACCAATGTAACAGAGAGGGATCCCGTTCCGCCAAGTAAAGCCAATTGTTAGAACAGAATGCTTCAAAGACCCTGACAAAACTCCGTACAACTCACAAGTTGCCACTTCACATCTTCCAACGTGTAACATCGATGTATAACAAAGTCGACGGATTCAAAAGTCTAATTCTCTCTAGAAAACAGATCTAAGATACTTAGCGTAGGCGAAGCTTTATCTGACCCTGTAATAATTAAGAAGGGAATTCCTCCAGGCAGTATCACTGGACCTTTATGTTTTCATATTTATAAATGATATGAGTAAACAAGAGGAATCATAGGTAAGGCTTTTTGCGGATGATGTTATTCTGTATAGAGTAACAAATAAGTTACAAAATTGTGAGCAACTGCAACGTGACCTCGATAATGTTGTGAGATGGACAGCAGGCAATGGTATGTTGATAAACGGGGTTAAAAGTCAGGTTGTGAGTTTCACAAATAGGAAAAGTCCTCTCAGTTTTAATTACTGCGTTGGTGTGGTGAAAGTTCGTTTTGGGGATCATTGTAAGTATCTAGGTGTTAATATAAGGAAAGATCTTCATTGGGGTAATCACATAAATGGGATTGTAAATAAAGGGAACAGATCTCTGCACATGGTTATGAGGGCGTTTAGGGGTTGTAGTAAGGATGTAAAGGAGAGGGCATATAAATCTCTGGTAAGAACCCAACTAGAGTATGGTTCCAGTGATGGGAACCTCACCAGGATTACCTGATTCAAGAACTGGAAAAAATCCACAGAAAAGCAGCTCGATGTGTTCTAGGTGCTTTCCGACAAAAGTCCCGATCCATGGCTAAATGGTTAGCGTGCTGGCCTTTGGTCACAGGGGTCCCGGTTCCATGGCTAAATGGTTAGCGTGCTGGCCTTTGGTCACAAGGGTCCCGGTTTCGATTCCCGACAGGGTCGGGAATTTTAACCAACATTGGTTAATTTTCCTGGTGCGGGGGCTGGGTGTATGTGTTGTCTTCATCATAATTCCATCCTCATCACGACGCGCAGGTCGCTTACGGGAGTTAAATCAAAAGACCTGCACCTGGCGAGCCGAACCCTTCCTGGAATCTCCCGGCACTAAAAGCCATACGCCATTTCCATTATTTTTTTTCCCGACAAAAGAGTAGCGTTACAAAAATGTTGCAAAGTTTGGGCTGGGAAGAATTGGGAGCTGCTCAACTAAGTGGTATGTTCCGAGCTGTCAGCGGAGAGTTGACGTGGAATGACATTAGTAGACGAATACGTTTGTGTGGTGTCTTTAAAAGTAGGCAAGATCACAATATGAAGATAAAGTTGGAATTCAAGAGGACAAATTGGGGCATATATTCATTTATAGGAAGCGGAGTTAGGGATTGGAATAACTTACCAAGGGAGATGTTCAATAAATTTCCAATTTCTTTGAAATCCTTTAAGAAAAGGCTAGGAAAACAACAGACAGCGAATCTGTCTCCTAGGCGAGTGCCCTAAATGCAGATCAGGACTGATTGATTGACTGATTGATTGATTGATTCCATAGTCTGCTAGTTAACCTCTTAGATAACTGTGCATGTCGGTGACCAACACGGTGGTTGTGAACTGGCCAGGACCGGTATACGCTCCTAAAACGCAGCTGCCGGCTGTCATTCTCGGCATCGCGCACTTTCTTGCTAGAATAGCGACATGCAGCGGAGTTTGGTATATCACAGAAGTGCATGAGATGATGAAAAGAACCATTTATGCGATAAAAAACTGAAAGCCGATATAAGCCTAAAATATGAAATACTAAATACTAAACGTCTGATTACAGTAAAACGTTCAGCAAACATCAATTCAGTAACAAATTTTACTTCACAAAATAAACAATGAATTCTGATTTGATGGAATTTAACACGTTAAATTACATGATTCGATAACTGAGTAAATGCAAAAAATTATTTCCGCGAAGTCTACAGAATCATTTCCTGTGGACGCAGGAGTACACCAAGGTTCCGTCCTCAGTCCATTAATATTTGTACTTGTCATGGACGTGTTGACAGAGGTAGTCAGTAACGAGGCTTCGTGGTCCACGATGTTCGTTGACGATATATGGTCTTGTGTGCAGAGATGGAGGAACTTACAGAGAAATGGTTAGAGGAATGGAGAGAAACACTAGAAAGCCGAGGAATTAAGATAAGCAGACGTAAGACACAGTTCCTGAGACAAAGGGGAGGTGACACAGGTTTTAATTTAGCTGGAGTAGAGATCCCAATAGCAAATTCGTTCAGATATCTTTGTACAAAGAAAAACAGCACGATACGGTCGGGATGGTTCAACTGGAGAAAGACATCGAATGTACTGTCCGACAAGAAAACACCAGAAAAATCAAAATGGAAGGCACTAAAGGCTATAGTGAGGCCAGTAATGATATATAGGGCAGAAACGTGGCATTTAACAAGAAGATGGGCAGAAAACTGGACGTGGAAGAAATGCGACGGACGGACGGACCGACGGACGATCGGAATTCAAGAAAGCATGAAAGAGCAGGGGCTCGTAAAGGAAATGGTTCAGGACAGAGCAACGTGGTCGACGAATATCCATATCAGCGACCCCGCATAGAGTAAGTGGGACTAATCATACTGAAGAAGAAGTTTATTTCCGCAAAGTAATACTAATCATTACAGCAACATAAAATATGTTTTCACTTCGACAGTTTCCAAAATGCCTAAAATGGCGAATCATTGCTCTCGTTTAACGTTACTGATAACGCGAGTGAGCTGCTTTGGTGTATTACATGGAGTACATTCGTTCACCAATGAAATTATTCACGTTACTGGCTCTACAGGTCACGGACGCCCCAGAGGTAAGCGAGAGCTTTGTACAGATTTATACCTATCACGGAAGGGTGGAAATTAGACAGCCAAGGTAAAGCCAACCGGCCACTTTGAAGTAAAAATCCACTGACCGGTGCAAAATGATACAACAGAAAACTGACATTACAGCTGACGTCGGAAGCATTCTTCTCACGTTCAATGGAATATTAGATAAGCAGTGTTCACAATCAATTAGACTCTAGGAAACAAGAGGTATTCACAAACAGAGAGCAATGTTTCCTGTGAATAACTGCCTGTCTCCGTCCCGATTCACGATTAAATCAATTAGATTACCACTTCATAAGCGAGGGAAGCAAATAATACACTTTTAATTGTTAAGAGGCAACAGAGAGCTACAATTCTAACTTCATTCAATCTCGCCAATATGCACAGATGAGAGACTTCGTACGGACATACAGATAGCACGGGGAATTCACAATAAAAATTATACATGATGTATTAAATATATATTTCATTCATTTAATATCCGACTCGTTGGCTGAATGGTCAGCGTACTGGCCTTCGGTTCAGAGGGTCCCGGATTCGATTCCCGACCGGGTCGGGGATTTTAACCTCCATTGGTTATTTCCAATGGCCCGGGCGCTGGGTGTTTGTGCTGTCCCCAACATCCCTGCAACTCACACACCACGCATAACACTATCCTCCACCGCAATAACACGCAGTTACCTACAAATGGCAGATGCCGCCCACCCTCATCGGAGGGTCTGCCTTACAAGGGCTGCACTCGGCTAGAAATAGCCACACGAAATTATTATTCATTTAATGCGAAACGGGCAATATACAATAAGAAAACACATTTTATCTAATTAAAAGTATCCGGACAACTACTTCAACCTGTAATCATACTCTCCTCGGGATACAATCCTCAAACCATTACTTTGTGACAACTCTTAACTCTGTTCAGGAAGCTTTCTTCCAGATGTCTCCGTGAATCCAGAGAAATAGTAGTCCTGTCTTCCTCAAGAGCTGTAGCTAAAGCAGTTTATGATGTAGGTTATTGAGGTCTGAAGCGAAGACCTGTGTTCCGGGTCATTCAAAGCTGTTCTACGGGATTCAGACTAGCAAGTCCAGCCGTAGCCTATTTCCGAAACTTTACTGTCCTCGAACTATTCCTGCATAGACACTAGTTTGCAGTAGAGAGCACTGTTTCGTTGATACAGACAACAGACAGCACCGACCTGAAAGAAATGTAGGGAAATATGGAAGGATATGTATAGGTACTTTAAGGCAGAAACCGGTCCCAAGAAGTATATCCAGGGATCATGAATGGACAATGAGGGTGTATACTGTACATACTCGTATGTGAGGATTTACAGAAGGCAGAAGTACTCAGTCAGCAGTATGTCAAGATAGATAGATATAGGATAATGTCCAGGTTGAGTACTGACGAAGTACTGACATTTACCTATGATAATAAAGTTATTAAAAATAGGATTGAAAGCTAGAAAACAGTTGGGATTGATAAGATTTCTGGAGATATACTAAACGCAATGAGTTGGAATACAGCGTCATATCAGAAATATGTATTACTATTTGCATGAAAGAGCTATACCAAATGAATGAAGAGTCACTACAGATATGGCCCAGAGTACAAAGGAAAGGGTGATAAGCATAAATCGGATAGTTACAGGCCAATCAACTTGACATGTGTTGAATGTAAGCTCTGGGAAAGCAATTTTTCTGATTACATTAGACACGTTTGCGAAATTACTAATTTGTTTGATAGAAGACAGTTAGAGTCTTTCTATCTAAGGATTTTGATAGGGTAGATCATGGGAGACTAGTGATGAAAATGAGGGCTATTCGCCTAGACAAAAGAGTGGTTAAGTGAATGCTAAATTTCTAGGGGGGGGGGGGAAATAGAACTCAGATAATTAGAGTACGTGAAGCAGTATCTGATTCTGTAATGATCAACAGGCGTCTCCCACAAGGCACTATTATTGGACCTTTATGTTTTCTTATACTATATTTATACAGTATGATCGTAAATGAGACGAACAGCCAGGTTGTAAGTTTTACCAAGAGGGAAAGTCCTTTCAGTTTGAACTACTGTGCTTTTGGGGTGATAGTACCTCATGGGGATCACCGTAAGTACTTAGGTGTTCATGTAAGGAAACATCCTTCACTGGGGTAACCACATTAAGGGTATCGTAAATAAAGATTACATATCTCTTCATATTGTTATGAGGGTATATAAGGGTCGTAGTAAGGATGTAAAGGAGAAAATAAGGCTATATTCATATTTTTTATTTTACGTCCCACTAACTAATTTTACGGTTTTCTGAGACGCCAAGATGCCGTGATTTTGTTCCGGAGGAGTTCTTTTACATGCCAGTAAATCTACCAATACGAGGCTGACGTATTTGAGCACCTTTAAATGCCATGTAAAGGAGACAGCGTATAAGCCTCTGGTAAGACCCCAATTAGAGTATGGTCCCAGGGTTGGACGCACTCCAGGATTAATTGATACGTGAACTGGAAAATATCCAAAGGAAAGCAGCACGATTTGTTCTAGGTGATTTCCGACAAACTTTGAGCTGGGAAGACTTGGGAGTAAGAAGTCGTGGAATGGCATTAGACACGAATAAGGGCTGGTTTACACGGGTAGAGTAGCGAGGCGAGTAGAGTAGTTAGTAGAGTAGCCACGTTACTCTACTCTACCGCTGTCTGGTAGAGTTGACACTCGCATCGTTCATACGGGAGTAGAGTCATACAGTAGAGTAGAGTACGGTAGTAGCACCATGACAAGACGTAAGCACATCGTAAGGAAGTGTTTAAAGGCATTTACAAACATATCACTGCAAGAGGTTGGTGAAGCGTTAGAAGAAGAAGTAAATGAGGAAAAAAGGGAATGGGTAAGAGGCTGGCTTAGCAGGAGAGATACACTCGGGGCATCGGCATTAAATCTGAGAGAACTTGGTAATTTGGAGAAATATGGGGGGACAAACTCGACACAGTTGGCCAAGAACATGAGGGATCGTCTCAGGAATCATTTTGTTAATGAAGGAGCAGTTCCCTGGCAGTACAAGCATGCATTTTAACCCAGGAACACAAACGATTGAATTTTTATGACTTTATTCATTATTGTACAGAAAGTAACGACAGTGTAATCATCCCCTCAGGATTTTACTAGTCTTCGTCTGTGAATACTGTAGTGGTGATTTTTAAGATAAAACTATATGAACGAGCTCCAGTCTAATTATAGATCATAATTCTGGCGAAGGTTTTTGTTCCACGGTGAAGGGGTGAGGTACTCCTTTCCCCAGTTAGACTGTAGTGATGTATCTATTTCCATTTTTTTGTATTTCAGCCAACCTAAATCTTATCCGAATAAAATTTTACAGAATTCATTTCAAAAGTTATAGAAAGAATATCCATTGGCCATCAGTGTGTCGTCTCAGAACCCACGAGTCTCAAAACTCACCAGTATCAAAATTCACGAATTCTAACAAGAGGGTTAGCAAGAATAGGTTTCTCTTTTTGGGCCAGTCTCAAACCTCACGAGCAGGACCAGTTCTTTGAATGGATATATGCCCACCCTACTAGTGATGATATAATCGGATATTTTTTTAAAATCAAATAGCTTCCATCCGGTTATTTAAATAATGGAATAAATAATCAAATGAATTTCAAATATCATTCAGTTATATCGCGTAGAATAATCGGTTGCGTCATGAATAAATTTTTCGGTGTAAGTGTGTCGGATGGATAATCGATTGAATTATGTGAATAGATGACAAATAGAAATACGCCTTTTTTTTTGCAATCCATGAAGTCCAATGCTGAAGACGGCACAAACACTCAGTTCCCGAGCCATAGGAATTAACAAATGAAAGTGAAAATCCCGGCCAGGAGTCGAACCTGGGACTCCCTGGACCCATTGGACCACAGGCCAGCATGCTAACCATGTATCCATGCAGCTGGACGACATAAAATTAAAGTAGGTATATTGCCTGCTGCTAGTTAGAATTAATTTTCAGTTGGTAGTAATTACCGGGGCTTAGTTCTATTATGAGGCCAGAAGACGGCATTTACTTATATAAGAAACTTTATTTTACCGATATTAAATATTACGACTGTTAATTCACTCATTTAGTTTCATTAGAGATTAATTTGGTCATGAATCTCATCGCAGGGAAATTAAATTACTTATCTCCATTCCCTTCAGAAAGTAGGCGAGTATGATGAACGGTCTCTGATACGCTTTCCGAAAATAATATGAACTCATGCTCCACACGTATGACTGAGTCATGTACTCCCAGATGCCTTACTTAGCATAGATTAATATATTACATCACGCCCCCACGCGATTACATGAAACACAATGTTATATACTCGTAGTATTGACTACTTGGGTCACCAAATTTATAAAATCATAAATTAAAATGTGTCAGAATTTTATCTAAAATATAGCGGAGTAGCCAATCGCTATCTTTGACGTTCTGTTGCTATATGACTTAAAAAAGACTCCACAGCGCTGATGTTGATGATATTTTATGATGGTGGTTCTTTCCCCAGCCAAGAAAATGTGGAAAGGTTCATTAAAAATCAATAAGTGTTGAAAACAATGAAGGAAAAGGTGGTGGTGGTGATTACTGTTTTAAGAGGGAGTGCAACTGGGCAGCCATCCTCTATTAATACTAATCAGAGGGAAAAAATGGAAGGTGGCCCATACTTCGAGAAAATGAAGGTTTCGGGCAAAGAAAAACAAAGGCCTTTTCTAAAAAATGTAAGTACCCCTGGGGCCCCTTTTAGTCACTTTTTATGATAGGCAGAGGATACTGTGGATGTTACTCTGCCACCCCAACACACAGGGGAAAATAATGGTCTGTGAATGACACAGAGGTGTATTATTATTATTCGCTAGGGGTTTTACGTCGCACCGACACAGATAGGTTTTATGGCGACGATGGAATAGGAAAGGCCTAGGAGTTGAAAGGAAGCGGCCGTGGCCTTAATTAAGGTACAGCCCCAGCATTTGCCTGGTGTGAAAATGGGAAACCACGGAAAACCATCTTCAGGGCTGCCGATAGTGGGATTCGAACCTACTATCTCCCGGATGCAATATTATTATTATTATTATTATTATTATTATTATTATTATTATTATTATTATTATTATTATCAAAACATTTTTCTGTGGCCTTAAAGGTAATATAACGTATTTTTCCTTTTGATATAAATTTAATGTTAATGGTATTGTGGCCTCAGGAGAGGCCTGGTGAGTGAGTCACCGCGCACCTCACCCCTCCTGCCGTAGTCGCAGGCACCTGCTATCCGGAGTTGTGAATTTTGAGACTCATTGGAATATTAATTTAACTATTAGTTTGCAGTCGTGAGTTTTGATACCTTTTGCTACTAATTTACGCACATGAGTTTTGAGACGTAACCGGCCATAAGTACACTGTAAATTACGCTGGCGTAGGCCTAATTTGCAGTAGCTTCTTCGCCATAAATATCCCAATTATTGATCTTTTTTTTTTTCGTTGCTTGTACGGCCCAGGTGTAGAGCTTAAGCTTCTAGATCTGACACTGTACTGTAAACAATAATTATTTTGGATATTCCAAATAACATATGGAAACTATTCAATTTGTTGAGGAAATTACTGTTATTGCTGAAAATTAACGGCAGTGGCAAGTGATATGTAGAAGATCCCTATGTATGTTATTAATATGATTAATGTACACAGTCCTGCACCATTGTATTGCCTAACTTAAACATGTCGAGACACATGATGAACACGCTGTGTAACACTGAAACTTGAGAAATCTTCATATTAAGTTAAAATCCAGCTGACACTTGTTTATATTTTATGTTGCATCTTCGAGTGTAGATGTCTGCGGCACCACCTCCAGACTTCTTGGATCTTCGTATTTTCATGAGTTCTTGATTGTATGTACATCGTAAATCTTTTATTTTCTGTTTCAGTTCCGTTAACCCAAAACCCTCTTTACCCATTTTCGCAATCAAGTCCTCTTCCGCCGCCCGTCTCATATTCTTTCTATAAGTAACGCTGTTTATGTTCCATAAACATTCTTTTTCGCTGTAGAGCTCCACAAATTTGCAAGTTTTTTCTTCCGTCCACTTCATTTTGCCGCCAAATAAACGCTCAACGTAATACCACCGTCTGTACACATGCAAATACAGCAGTCGAATGACGCGCCAGCTGAAAAATTGAGCGTCCTCGGACTTCTCCGCCAGCTCTCGGAGCTCGGTTCCGGTGGAGGGGGAAGGATAGTGGTAGAGTTACTTTACCGCAGCGGAAACCCACTCTACTCTACTGCCTACTAACTACTCTACTCTACTTGCTACTATCCCGGTCGTTTAAACGATGCTAGTAGCTCTACTATCCACTCTACTCGCCTCGCTACTCTACCCGTGTAAACCAGCCCTAAGCGTGAGTGGAGCATTTAAAGGTACGGAAGATAATTATATGAAGCTAAAACTGGAATTCAAGAGGACACTTTGGGGCAAATATCCATTTATAGGAAGAGTATTATCAAGGGAAATTTTTGATAAATTTCCCCAAGTTCTTCGAAATAAATTAAATACCTTTTTTTTTTCAATTTGCTTTATGTCGCCCTGACACGGGTAGATCTTATGGCGACGATGGGGTAAGAAGGGTATAGGAGTGGGAAGGAAGCGACCGTGGCCTCAATTAAGGAACAGCCCTAGCAATTGCCTCGTGTGAAAATGAACAACCCAGGAAAACCGACAGTGACGTTCGAACCCACGAGAAATGTTCGGTTTATTGGACAACCCCCGACCCAAAATCATACAGCTGGATGGACTAGAAGTTAACACAGCGCGACTAATGAGGCAATTTCGTTCGGTGAACCTCATTCTTCAACGCTCGACGGTCCGAATACATCCCGACCATGGTTTTGTTGTGAGTGATCCTCAATCAATCAATCAATCAATCAATCAATCAATCAATCAATCAATCAATCAATCAATCAATCGTACCTTTACAAACAAGTCCGCAACAGTCTACTTCGGCAACTTGATGTTGTGCCCAAATTGGCGGGTTTAATCCTGGTTCCGTCCGTTGGTATTTGAAGGTGCTCCAATACACCAGCCTCGTGTTAGTAGATTTACCGGCAGGTAAAAGAACACCCGCGCGACAAAAATTCCGGGAACTCGGCGTCTCCGAAAACCGTACAAGAACTTAATGGGGCGTAAAACCATTTCTTTTTGCTAGTTGCTTTACGTCGCACCGACACAGATAGGTCTTATGCGACGATGGGACAGGGAAGGGCTAGGAGTGGAAAGGAAGCGGCCGTGGCCTTAATTAAGGTACAGCCCCAGCATTTGCCTGGTGTCAAAATGGGGAAACCACGGAAAACCATTTTCAGGGCTGCCGACAGTGGGGTTCGAACCTACTATCTCCCGAATACTGGATACTGGCCGCACTTAAGCGATTGCAGACTATTATTATTATTATTATTATTATTATTATTATTATTATTATTATTATTATTATTATTATTATACTTGAGAAAGGTTGAAAAAGTCCATTATGCTGTGCACTCTTATTGTAATGAATCGAACGTAAGTTACAAAGTCAAAAGCATATGTTTCAGAGATATAACAACATATTTTATAGTTTCTAGCTGTTCAGAAATTATACCTATTATAAATGAAATAATAATTTGATTGATGTTCAGTACATTTATTTACAGAATACAAAATCCACAAGTATTTATTTTATTACGTATTTTAAACAAATCTATTGAAAACCTCGGAAGGGTCTAAATCAAAATATTTCGCAAAGCTATCTCAAACTCGACAACATTTTTCTATCTGCCTTAGCTGTACTGTAACGCCTGAAGTTTAATGGACACACTCCCCCTGAAGTATTTACAAAAGAGGCGGCAGTGACAGGATACGACCCACCCGCGGTCCCCGCCCTCAATGCATACTAATGAGATGCATAGTGCAGTAGCAATATTATTACTCAATGCTAGCGATGACGTCCCCCAAAGGAAGCATGGAGGAGTAACCCAGTCAATTGGCGGGTAATGCAGTCGAGATCGTAATGCTGTTGTTAGATCAAAACTGAGGTGAGCTAAAAGAGCACGAGAGGACGATTTCGCAGTAGTATGTCCAACCCTTGTCCCGTTTCTCTACGGGGTCGGGTATGAAGTGACATACATCTTCGTACGAGTTTTTACGATCGGATGCCCTTCCTGACGTCAATGTCATCAGAGGAGTTACTGAGATGAAATTAATGACGTGATATATGATAGTAGGAAGGGGGAGGGTGAAGCCCGGTTCCGACACATGGCCTACTCCTGTCGAATAGCACCCAGGGGTCTGCTGAAGAGGCTTTACGTCTACATGCGATGGACGAATCACCATCAACAGCGCCATATGGCCTCACTCCAGATAAACACTGCGGGGAGGTGTGGAACTGAATCCAGGCTTTCGACACGCAATGTAGTGATTAAAAATTGTATATCACAACCACTATCCTACCGGACAACATTCGGATGGTGAAACATTTTACGACAAACGGAATTCGAACCGGTTAATCAACTTCTCGAGACTACGTAACCTGTTTAGTGTATGTATGTATGTATGTATGTATGTATGTATGTATGTATGTATGTATGTATGTATTGTACCGGTTACGACCCGTACATGCTGTATTTTTTGACGATTAATTGTATTCCATCATCACGCAAGACATTCAGAGCGAACTTTGTTTGTTTACGTTCGGAGGAGCGAGCAGGCGAGCCAGCGACAGCTGTGAGTGTGCGACGTAGCTGCAGGGACAATATAGACTTCCCGCCTGACGCCACGTGTAACTTCCATGGCTTGGTATGTTCTGGATATGAACGTCACGCTTTCGCGAACATTCGATGTAGAAACATTTTAAAACGCCTATAATATTAATCGCAGCGACTTGAGCGATACGTCATTTTGAAGAGGATAACATAAACGTCTCAAATTTTGAATCTCAAGAAAATCCATCTAGGATTCGCGAGATAATCAACTTTAAAGAGATCACGTTATCTGATGAAGTAGGAGCCCCAAACTGATTATAAGCTGAGCTGACTTGACCTGATCGGACAGTCATAGTTGGGTGTCCAGCCTGACTCCACGCTGTAGTGTTCGTCGAAGTGCTGACAGAGCCTATCTTCGAATGGTTCAAAGTCTTCATGTGGGACTTGAACTCTGGCAGGCGTGTTGAACTTATAAATTGTGCACGTGTGAACTCTAATGTATAACAAAGTCTTTACAATGGACGCTGAGTCTATCAATCAAGTTGAACTTATAATCTGTGCGCGTACTGGAACTCTGATTATGACAAGTCGTGTAGAACTTAGGTGACAACAGTCAAGTCGAACTTATATTCTGTGCGCATGTAGAAACTTCTCGATATAACTTACTTTCGTTCTTGTGGAACTGAGTTTATTACCACGTTACCTGTGTGAAACTTAAGTCTCTGAACCAATTTTATTAATTTAAATGTGACACTACTGCGATATACTAGGAATTATGATATTTCTTTTAAATCTCAGTCAGCAGAACTTAATCTCTGAACACATAGCATTACTTTCAGTGTGACACTACTACGTTATACTATTAACTGTGACATTTTTGTTAAATCTCAGTCAGCATAATTTCATTAATAAACAAGGGTGTTTATGAAAGTGTTCGAACTTTCACATGAATGTTAATGCAAGTGATTACCATAATCGTGTGCTACGACACCAGTATTTCACTCCGAATTCAAATTCAAACTGTGTTCCTTATCCAATTCAAACAAAATTGTGTATTATTTCTTTTGAACAGTGTGTAAATTATTTGTGTGTGACTGATAGCAGTGTCTTTGATAAACTCTTGAACAGTCGCCTATTTTATTTAATTTCAAGTGCACCTAACAAGGAACTGTGCTTTTAATTTCAACCTTATTTCTTCGTCATAGTGTTTAGTATCATTGCATGACTGACAGCAGTGTCTTTGATAAACTCTAGAGCAGTCATACATTTCTTTCAATGTCAAGTACTACTTTATTTAGTGGAAAATCACCACGAACTGTGCCAAGTGCGTGAACAATTTTCAGTTTCATTATTTCCATCTTCATCTTTAGTGAACTTATAAATTCTGTCTACGAGATTAACAGTGAATTCGACTGCATATCACAACCATATTAAATGAAACAGTGCTGTTAAACCAAAGTGTCGGGGGACGGTGTAATTCTGGACACTCGTATAAGTTATGTGACGAGTGATTACCCCGCAACATCGTCGGAGATCGTCCGATATCGTCGGAGATCATCCAGAACGTCGAAAGTTCGAGACTCAAACCCATATCAAACCGACCTGGGTGTTCCGGCCTTATCTCAACGTAATATTGGCAACTAGCAGAACGTGTTCCAGTCCCGTTCAGCCTGGTGAACTGGGAGCACGGGTCATCAAAAGATGATGTTGGAGACAGCAACTATCAACAGTAAAGTGATGTGCACTTTAAAATGCATTTTCTGAATAAAAAACTATTATTCAAACTATCTTAAAATTTTCTTGTAGATAGGAGCATGCCTCCTGTACCAAGCCTAGCTAGAAATCACCCAGTATTGCCCTGAGATCTACTTTATGCTAACTTTAAAATTAATTCATAAAGTCGGGCTATTTTACTGCTACAGTATGTATGCATGTATGTACGCATTCGAGTTCCGCGCTAAAGCAGTATATATTTTACAACCAGGGGCTGCCTGGCCGAGGCGGTAAAGGCGTGCTCGGTTCGTCCAGAAGGACGTGGGCTCGAATCCCCGTCAGGAAGTCGTAAAATTTAAGGAGCAAGATTTTCACTTCCACAGGTTTATATAGTCCTGAGGTTCTTTGAGCCTACACCCAAAATGAGTACAATGTTAATTCCTGGGGGCAAAGGCGGCCGGGCGTAGAGCTAACCATTCCACCCCATCACGTGCCGAGGTTACGGATAGTGGAAGTTTTTACCTTCCACCCCTCCAAGGGCCTTCACGGCCTGTACGGAGATGACTTTGCTATATTTTACAACTGTATTTACTTAAGATTCTGAGCTAGTTGGTATTACGATATTCAAAGGAAGAAGGCGAAGTAAGAGGGCAGTGGCTGAAGTGATTTCTTGCTACATGTTCGCTATTTGGCTCTGTCTAGGACATCTTGAGGGATGAGGTCCACAGCACGCATATCTTCTATGATGTCCATCCACTGCTTCGGCGATCTCCTTCGTGGTGGGCGCCTACATGGGTCAAGCTGGGGGAGCCTTTCATTTACTGAATTATACAGGGTGTATCCGTGATGATGTTACAAACTTTTAGGGATGATGGAGGACGACAAATGGATCAATTTGAGATAAAGAATCAAGTTAAGCAAAATTCTACTCATTGTATGTCCGTTTACCTGCACAAGTTTCACAACCTACTCCATTTACAGCAAATGTTCGAAATGGCGTCCCCCTGCGTCAATGCAGGCATGGCATCGTCGCACAAAGTTCTGTCGTACCCGTTTGCCCAGGTGTCGTTTGAACAGCGTTGCAGGCAGCGAGAATTCTTGCCAAGAGATCCTCTGACTGCGGTCGGTGGCTTTTAAGGGTGTTCAAAGGTTACAACCCCGTGTCGTTCGCTTCCTGCACGTTAAAGAACTACTGCGGCGTCTGTTAAGAACGCTCGGACGTTAAACAACTTTGATTATTAATAACTTTTAACTTGAAAGTTTCCGGACTACGGTTCCTTATCTCAAATTGATCCATTTGCCGTACTCCGTCAACCTTGCACATTTGCAACATCATCACTGCTTCGCATGACATGGCCATGCCACCGGAATTAAGCTCCTCTCACTTTATCTACGACTGGGGCCCACACCAAGACTACGTCGCACAGCTTCATTTCTGATATGGTCCAAGACAGTCAGTCACAGTTCTTGCTAATATTTTGAAAACGGTTATATTTTATTTAGAAATGTTTCAAACAAAAGTTACTTCATTCATATAATTACAGCCTTTCTTTGGTAGAGCCAAGCCTGGCTGACATACTACTGCGAATAACCAAGGAAATGTTACCGCTATCACTTTTGAACCTGGTGTGATTTTGGGATCCGAAGACCGATAATCTATCACTAATCCTCAGAGGGACTAATCAATAATAAGATTATAGCCTACTGACCGATTATTGTTAATACTGACGTGGGATCTACCTCTTCTGCTGTCATTCACCTCTACAAGACAGCATTTCTACTACTACCACTACTACTACTGTACAAAAACTAACTCATCAACGACGGGCACGACAGCCAGAACACAATATTGTGTCGAGGTTTTAAGCTAAAATGACGACTAACTGCGGTAGGGTGCTTTTATTACAGACCAAATTTATCAAACTACTATTTAGAGATATTAACAAGTTTGAGCTTTCCACTTCACACAGTTTGTAGTCACAAGCCGAACACACAGCCCTCCGGTGCGTCGAACTCTTGCTCTCCAACACCGTCCCTCACAGCGCAGTATCGTCACCACAGTAGTTCACAACTCAGCCCCCGCGCTGAACTCCGCACAACAGTCTCACACTACCTGTTCACGCAATCCCGAATGGCTCGTGACTAAACTCGCGCTCACTCGCGACTGACTAATGACAGACTGACTCACAATCAATCAATCAATCAATCAATCAATCAATCAATCAATCAATCAATCAATCAATCAATCAATCAATCAATCAATCAATCACTACTGATCTGCATTAAGGGCAGTCGCCCATCCAACCCTCTTTCATCGACACTGTAGGGTTAACCACAGGGCCGTGAACTTATGGCTTGTCGACCGCTGACAGGTCTTGAATGCCTTCCCGGCTTCGCTCTTTATATTCTCGTAGTTTCCACTTCTAGGTCATTCTGAGCGCCTTCTTCACTGTTAGCCACCTCCGAGTTGCTTCTAAGGAGCTTCCGTATCGGAGCCCTCAACAATGCGCCGGCGGTATTGTTTTGCTCGCTGCTGACCACGCACACATTATCGCCTCTCGCCGTTAATGTAGTCCTCCGCCGGCCCCTGCCTGATCTCTCAGTCATCACTGTGACAATATAAACAAACAAGCAATTAAATAAATCAAAACAAAGGAGCATAACGTTGAAGTAGAAATACTTAGGGATAATCATAAACGACATTCATATGCAGACGAAGAAGTAGAATAAGAAGATCAATTACAACTAGGGCAGGGTACGGGTGTATTCTGCCCGAAGGCAGTTCCGAACCTCCGCAGAGGTGTGCCTGAGCCGGAGTTAACGTGCGGTAGGGTGGCCAGTTCCTTTCCGCTCCTCCATTCCCTTAACCCCCACCAATAGCGCGAGGCAACCCATCCAAATTTTGACCACGCCCAATGTTGCATAACTTCGGAGATCTCACGGGATCCGGTGTTTCAACACGGCTACGGCCGTTTACAACTAGGAAGTAGTAGCAAATAATACTGTATTTCATGTACTCAATGCTTCCTTTCTTCTTGTATGTATGTATGTTCAGTCTTCAGCCCTAAGGGTGGTTGGATCCTCAACAGCTCTGCCATCAGCTGTCATAGAAGGCCTAGACATCACTGAACAGGCGTACTAGGGAAATGAGGAGTGAGGTAGTTTCCCGTTGCTTTCCTCACCGAGCCAGAAGTTGCTATTACAATCAGTATGCCAAGCCAACTGAAATGCATGCAACCAACCGACCCTATGAGCAACATTTTCACAACATTCATAGCAGGGACTGGCTGCATAAGGAATGGCATTACTCGCATCGCTCATACCTCAGCCACTTTCACATTGTCAAAGTCAAGGATAAGACAGAGACAGATCAATGAAAACAAAATTGCTCTAGCCCATACCAGAAGACATAGTGCACTGTAAACACTAGGTCCTGCCAGCAAAGGCATCGTTTCTTCTTAACTTCAGTATTTGGGTGGGAGAAAGCAGATAGACAACGTATAGCTGATATTAATGAAAGAGTCTGGGACAAGCTATGCAGGGAGCAGACTGCTACATTCATCTGGACGGCATGTCACAGCTCATCAGCCTGCCATTGTCAGAGTTATGTCATTGTTTTCGAGCCACAGTCATGTCCCCGTGACTGACAACCGGACGATTTATGACCCAAGCATGATCGTGTTATCAACAGAAAGAAGCCAACTACAGAAAACCCAGGGGAGAGATTCGTCTTCCGCTATTATACAAGCACCACCAGGCGCCATTGTGTCACACGAGACAAAATCATTTACATGAATATAACAGTTAAGATAAATTATATTACGTCATTCTTGTATCAGTGAAGGTGTTATTAGGTGGCTAAGTTACAGAATGGAGAAGAAAATTTAAATTAAAATCACGTATGAAAATCACCAGTCTCATAGTCTAAGCATAGTGTTTCTGCTCCTCATGAGGTGGCCCCAAATTAGATTCCTTGCTCATTCAAGAAATGTAATAATAGTATACTAATTTCGTGCGGACCGGGCGAGTTGGCCGTGCGCGTAGAGGCGCGCGGCTGTGAGCTTGCATCCGGGAGATCGTGGGTTCGAGCCCCACTGTCGGCAGCCCTGAAGATGGTTTTCCGTGGTTTCCCATTTTCACGCCAGGCAAATGCTGGGGCTGTACCTTAATTAAGGCCACGGCCGATTCCTTCCAATTCCTAGGCCTTTCCCATCCCATCGTCGCCATAAGACCTATCTGTGTCGGTGCGACGTAAAGCAACTAGCAAAAAATTTCGTGCGGCTATTTCTAGTCTTCCGGTCCCGCGGTGTACGGGTAGCGTGACTGCCTCTTACCCGGAGGTCCCTGGTTCGATTTTCAGCCAGGGCCAAGAATAACGGCCGAGAGAATTCGTCGTGCCGACCACACGACACCTCGTAATCTGCAGGCCTGCGGGGTGAGCAGCGGTCGCTTGGTAGGCCATGGCCCCTTCAGGGCTGTTGCGCCCGGTAAGTAATATTAAAGCCTTTGGTTGCGCCACGAGTTTTTTAATCGCCAGTTTGGTGCAGCGTAGGCAGCATCTGCCATGTATGGGAAGCTGCGTTTTATTGTAGTGGAGGTGAATGGTGTGCGAGTTGCAGGAATGTTGGGGACAGCAACACCACCCAGTCCCCAAGCCAAGAGAATTAACAATTTAGGATTAAAATACTTCGACCCAAACAGAAATCGAACCCAAGACCACGAGGACCACTCAGCCAAAGTGACGGACTTGTATAGTATGAGGTTTGGAACGGAGAAGTGTCATCACGCTCATTGCCTGATACTCCTCCATTCCAGGCAGGCCAGCATTATTTTGTAAGTTAGCTGGGCTGACTGATTCACTCATGGATGAAAGTACAATTATTCACCTAGTCTACTGGTTGCTGAGTAGCTCTGACGGTAGAGCACTGACCTTCGCGGGTTCAATACCGCCACAATCTGATGGTATTAGAAGGTGCTCAAAATATGCCAGCCTCGTGTCCGTCGATTTACTGGCACGTAAAAGAACGATTCCGGCATCCCGGCATTGCCTTATTTATTTATTTTATGTTGTATTTATTATTGATTTACTCATTTATTTTTATTTGTTATTTATTTAACTTATTCGTTCGTCATTTTGCTATTGGTTTTACGTCACACTGACACATACTATTCTTATGATGACGATGGAATAAAAGAGGGCTAAGACTGGAAAGGAAGCGACCGTGGCCTTAAATAAGTTACAGTCCCAGCACTTGCCGGATGTGCAAAGGCACTTTCAAGAGTCATGCAGACTTTGTGAGCTCAAAATACGAAACAAATGTATATTCAGTTATATCTGCTCTCTTGCCAAACAAAAGGAAGGAAGACGGAGTCTGGGTAACATGACTCTAGATGACAGACTGAAAAGAACGGCCAAAAAGTATGAAGAATATGGCGATAATGGCATTTCTATGAAAACAATTTCTCATCTCCAAAAAATGTGAAGAGTTAATATAAAGCTTAAACGAAACGTAATAAGGTAAATATTAGCGACGGGGATTAAATTTGAGCTCAAATTAAGTGACGAAGCTAATAGCTAATTTTAAACACACCTATGTGCAATACATAATGCATTTAGTCAGTCCAAAGCCTATGAAAAGTGCGCTGGGATTCAGTAAAATTCATCTGACCGTTTAAGACAGACCAGGCCACCTGCGAAGCCCAAGCTTTAAAGATTACACTCTTTGCTGGGAACAGCCCCTACTGGTGGCGATTTGCAGGACACCGAAGATAATCACTAAGTCTAATAGTAGGAGGAAAGTAAAGAGATCCTCTCCCTCAAAGAACGAAGTCATCGGCAAAAGAAAGTGAGAAACCAAAAGGTCTTCCCCAGTTAGCCTGTTTTTCCTCACAATATCTTGTAGCTGTGACACAAAACATGTTTCCAAATCTACAAACTGTTTTCTTCTTTATATGTACAGCATATTCAACTGAAAAATTTATTTCCATTAAACTGCGAAAACTGAAGCCATAGTATTTCAATTTTTAAAATGACTCTGTCAAAAAATTTAAATTATGTACAGTTAACCAGTTTTTCCTTTGGACACTTCATGTGAGTGTAGCCTCATGTCTAACTGCTTTAGGAATCAGTTAATGAGCTATCCAGTGAAAAATAAACGTTGATGAGTGCAATTGGATTTATTATTAATATTTCATCGCACCTTGACCATATATCCGTGCGCCATGATGTTGCTGCAGCTTCGAATGAGAATTTCGCGTACCAGTAGTAACGAGTCCAGTCCTCACCACACTGGCCTGAATAATGATCAGCGAGTCCGCGGGGCAGACACAATGCTGCCTGCGAACTGCTGCTATGTACATAGGGCACTAATTATGAGACACGACAGCTAAAACTAAATTGGAACTAATTGGATCACCGTTTCAGTTTGTTGGGAACGAAACGCATAAAAGAGCCCGAAAATATATATAAAAACTAACTGCAAAATAGGGGCTATACAAGCACGTTGGTAACGAACAGTGTTTACTCATCCGTAACTACACAATACATGCATATAATTAATGATCTGGAACAGAGGAAGTTAAAACTAGTTAAATGTAGAGCATCCATACAACGTGCAGCAGTGTACATCTAGAAAGTTAAAATATTGTATTAAACAGAACACGGAAAATTTTCTTCAATTTTCCATTATTAATAACCTAACCAAGTACATCGCCGAATGTACCCCAATTTCGTCCATTTATTTGCCTGTTAGCAACTACGCGATGCCTTCGTTTTCCTGAGTAATTCTAGTTCATATTTTGTTCTATGAATAACACTTGCTAAACACCATAATCTACTGGGCGAGTTGGCCGTGCGGTTAGGGAGATAATGGGTTCCAATCCCACTACCTGAAGCCCTGAAGATGATTTTTCGTCGTTTCCCATGTTTCACACCAGGCGAATGCTGGGGCTGTACTTTAATTAAGGCCACGGCCGCTTCCTCCCTACTCCTAGGCCATCTTATCCCACCGTCGGTGCGACGTAAAGCAAATTGCAAAAGAAAAAAAAAGCATAATACTGTATCGAATACTGTCTTCTTTTCTTTCTTAATATGAAGATACCATCACAAGCAGGGAAATCCTCCACACCCAGGACACATTCCAGAAGAATTTGAAATATACACACCGACTACATCTCCCAGCAGCAACGTTATCAACGATGAGAGAAATTCAAATTACATGCGCAAAACAACCACATCATACAGAACTGCCCTTGTTTTTTTTTCCTAGTTGCTTTACGTCGTGCCGACACATATAGATCTTTTGGCGACGATGGGATAGGAAAGGGCTAGGAGTGGAAAGGAAGCGGCCGTGGCCTTAATTAAGGTACCCAGCATTTGCCTGGCGTGAAAATGGGAAACCACGGAAAACCATCTTTAGGGCTGCCGACAGTGGGATTCGAACCCACTATCTCCCGGATGCAAGCTCACAGCTGCGCGCCCCTAACCGCACGGCCAACTCGCCCGGTAAACTGCCCTTCCAACAGCAATGTTCGTCACGGACACAAAACATAAAATGCCAATCCGAGTGTCTTGCTCAGATGGTACAGCGTTAGCTCTCAGAGCTCAAGTTGGTGTGTTCGATCCCCGCTCAGTCCGGTGATATTATTTTGAAGGTGCTCAAACATGCCAGCCTCGTGTCGACAGATGTATAGACACGTACAATAATTCATGCAGGACAAAATTCCGGCACCTCAGCGTCTCTGAAAACCGTAAAAGTAGTTAGTGGTACGTAACACCAATAACAATATTATTAAATCATCAAGTGTTCCTGTCCCAGAAGTTAGTTGCTAAAGACGGCCAAGCACATGGTGGTTGAAAGCGCTCCAGCGTGGTAATTCATTTACAATTTGAACACTAATGAAGCCTGTATAATTCCGTAAAATATCATTAGCATGCCTAGAATAATTTCCGGTAAAACAATGTTTACAGTGCACTATACTGTATCTTCTGGAACAAGTTTGTTACTTTCATCGATCTGTTTCATTCGCATCTTCGGGTTTGTCAATGTAAAAGTGACATTTCCATGTAGCCAATCGCTGTGATGAATGGTGCAAAAGTATGACTTGCAGGTTTAGCAGATTCATAATAATATACACAACATTCTGGCTCAGTAAGTAAAGGAACGAGAATTTCATCCACCTCATTTTCCTACTGTCGGATTCAAAAGTACGAAGAAAGTATGAGTTCGAGCGGACCAATCTAAAACAAAAACACCGCCAAATTATAGCTTCATTCTGTCTGCTTTTAAGTGCTGTATATATTGTTTTACATGTTCAGTGCTATAGCTATTTTAATCGGAACGAAAAATGAACCTCTTTCCCGGCCCTCTGCGAACAAACCTGGAATTTAAAACTCCATATAAAACATCCTATCATAATGAACTCTTAATGCGCCGTAGTTCAAATTGATTTTAACGAGTTTCCAAAATTACAGACTTATATCGTCACCGTTTAATTGGCCATAAATTTAAAGTGGAATGGGTTTCTCGGTACTGCGAAGTTAGATGAAGCTGTGCTTAACATCCTTATGAATGCCATAATTACTGTTTTCACAATCAATATTTAAAGAACACGTTTACCTATTCGTTTAATTTATATTGGTTTTAGCACTGTTGCCACTTACACCTGGTAGTCCCGCGAGGGCCTATTTTTTGCTAGTTGCTTTACGTCACACCGACACAGATAGGTCTTATGGCGACGATGAGACAGGAAATATCTAGGAATGGGAAGGGAGCGGCCGTGGCCTTAATTAAGGTAGAGCCCCAGCATTTGCCAGGTTTGAAAATGGGAAACCACGGAAAACTATCTTCAGGGCTGCCGACAGTGGGGTTCGAACCCACTATCTCCCGGATGCGAGCTCACAGCTGTGCGCTCCTAACCGCACGGCCAACTCGCCCGGTGAGGGCCTATTTCAATGCAGATTTTTTGTAAGCGGGTGAAACAGTGACAGCCCCACAGTGATTTCTGCTGTTCGATCTGAGTGTCAAGATGTCACTGAGATAGCGGGTTTCGAAAGGAGAAATCGTTAAAATGTTCAGTGTCGCTCTTTTTTTTTTTTTTTCATTTTTCTTTAGGCGTATGTGCAAAGGCGAATGACAAATGGTATCACACAGTGTCTCGGAAATAATGGAAGATACATGCAGTGAAGCTTTGCTATCTACAGCCCGTTAGACTCAGGTCACGGAAGAGGTTTTTAATAACAACAATACCAGTTGTTGATAAGCCAGAAAAACGAAGACGTGAACTGTGGCAACAGCAAGTACGTAATTCATCCCTGGGTTTAAAGGAAGAATTTTCTGCAGGTTTTTGCCTTCCGTACCCCGTCTGGAAGACCCTCAATCGACTGCGGGCAGGTGTTTCGAAGTGCAAGTCTAACCTAGTTAAGTGGGGCTAGTACAAGGAGACATGAGCTGTGATTGTGGACTACTACAAGATGAAGAACGCCTTTTTGGTTTGACAGCATTTTACCATCACCGTGCACAAGGGAAGATGTTTTGCAGGCCAATGATGAAGCTGTCCTTGTAGCCGAATACTGGAAAAACATTATTTAGCAGTGCATCTGGAGACGGAAAACAAATAAATAATTATGGAAAAACATATTCAGTACGCCCAGTATACTGAAAATCATAAAAGTCATAACTGGGATAAAGATGAACTCTCTGATAATATTATTCTGACAGAACCTGTTCCAAATTAGCAAGGATTCGGGCTCTGACTCATCAACAGAAAGCAACTTCTCTGATGAGGAAATGTGTGAACAGAATAGGGATGTACTGAAGCACTGCCGATAGATGTCTCACGAGTGGTACACGGCATGCGCTTGTCGATGATCGGCATTTGTTCCTCTGTTTTTAATGGAAGTTGCCTAGTTAATTGATGAAGTTAAAGTTTTAGTATATCGCAATGGCAGAAAAGAAAACAAGAAAACTTTTGTTGGACTAATGGACTATTCCAATGTTCCAAACTCAAGGTCAATCGTAATCATACCATCAATTTCCTAAATAGGAACCCTTTAGTAAAAAGCGGTTGCATGCGCTTCGTAGACAGGAACTAAGAAATAAAACTGTGATTAAATATCAAACTCTGCTCCTACCGAGCTCAATAGCTGAAGTCCGCCAGTGTCCTGAAGATGGTTTTCCGTGGTTTCCCATTTTCACACCAGGCAAATGTTGGGGCTGTATCTTAATTAAGGCCACAGCCACTTCCTTCCCATTCCTAGGCCTTTCCTATCCCATCGTCGCCATAAGACCTATCCGTGTCGGTGCGACATAAGGCAACTTGCAAAATATATATATATATATATATATATATATATATATATATATATATATATATATATAAAAATCTCCGCTGAAAGCATTTTGCAGTTGAAGATTTTGTCATTAAGAAATAATTTTATGATAAGTTAATGACGTTCTGATCAGTTAATATGACCTATTTCAATCATTGTCCGCTGAATGGTCAGCGTACTGGCCTTCGGTTCAGAGGGTCCTGGGTTCGATTCCCGGTCGGGTCTTGGAATTTAACCTTCATTGGTTAATTCCCTTGACTCAGGGAATGGGTGTTTGTACTGTCCCCAACATCCCTGCAACTCATACACCACACACAACACTATCCTCCATCACAATAACACGCAGCTACCTACACATGGCAGATGCCGCCCACCCTCATCGGAAGGTCTGCCTTACAAGTGCTGTGCTCGGCTAGAAATAGCCACACGATATTATAAATCATTATTATTTCATCATTTTAGCCGAGCTGAGTAGCTCGGACCGTAGAGCGCTGGCCTTCTAAGACCAAACTGGCAGGTTCAATCCTGGCTCAGTCCGGTGGTATTTGAAGGTGCTCAAACACTTAAGCCTCGTGTCGGTAGATTATCTGTCACATAAAAGAACTCCTGCGGGACAAACTTCCGGCATCTCAGCGTCTCCGAAAACACTAAACGTATTAAGTGGGACGTAAAAACCATAACATTCTTCATTATTATTCAATGAGCCTCCGTGGCTTATGCGGCAGCGCGCCGGCCTCTCATCGCTGGATTTCGTGGTTCAAAACCCGGTCACTCCATGTGAGATTTGTGCTGGACAAAGCGAGGGCCGGGCAGGTTTTTCTCTGGTTTTCCCTGTCATATTTCATTCCAGCAACACTCTCCAATTTCATTTCTTTTCATCTGTCATCCACTAATCATTGTCCCAGAGGAGTGCGACAGGCTTGAGCAGCCAGCACAATGCCTATTCTCGCCGCTAGATGGGGCTTCACTTATTTCATTCCTGTCCCGGTCGAATGAGGATTTTCAGTTTCATTATTATCCAATAATTTTATGTGAGAGATGAAGACTTAAGGAGAACGCCTGCACCTTCGATATTTTCACGGAGTGGCACCTGCAATGATTAATGACTGACAGATGAAATGAAATTATATTGGAGAGTGTTGCTGGAATGAAAGATGACAGGGAAAACCGGAGTACCCAGAGAAATCCTGTCCCGCCTCCGCTTTGTCCAGAATAAATCTCACATGCAGTGACCGGGATTTGAACCACGGATCCCAGCGGTGATAGGCCGACGCGCTGCCGTCTGAGCCACGGAGGCTTTTTTATTATGACACTGGAACATCATCAATTTCAGACTTCCTGAACACGAAATAATTCATCAATTCCAATTTTAAAATATTGATATCTCACATATGACCCGAAACAAGGCCATGAAACTTGTGCGTTGAAGGGAAATTAAATTCAGTAGTACTGGATGTAGCCTCTGGTACAGTACTACGATCAACTAGAGTCGTACCAATATCGTGCTTTATGTATAGTACGCGGACTTTTTCTTGAGCCCTAGTTCCCATTATGCACTATGGAGTTCACGGCTCAAAAAAGGTTCGCGTACTATACAGTACACCTCTAACCTAAAGTATATATATTACACATGTTTTCCAAAGGCTATTTGCACTTAAAGAACTCAATCTTAACAAAGACACTGAGAGAAATGCTTGCTACTTTTAGTCCTTCCCTTTCAGTCACCTTTCTTCTTTCCGGATAATTTTCTGTCCTTTTCCTTCAATTCCGCTTTCAAATCCGCCGTCATCATTGCACCTATATTATTTCCCATTTCTTTCAAAATATAGCCGGCCCCGTCGTGTAGGGGTAGCGTGCCTGCCTCTTACCTGGAGGCCCCGGGTTCGATTCCCGGACAGGTCAGGGATTTTTACCTGGACCTGAGGGCTGGTTCGAGGTCCACTCAGCCTACGTGATTAGAATTGAGGAGCTATCTGACGGTGAGATAGCGGCCCCGGTCTAGAAAGCCAAAAATAGCGGCCGAGAGGATTCGTCGTGTGACCACACGACACCTCGTAATCTGCAGGCCTTCGGGCTGAGCAGCGGTCGCTTGGTAGGCCAAGGCCCTTCAAGGGCTGTAGTGCCATGGGGTTTGGTTTGGGTCTTTCAAAACATCAGCATAATCTGGTAATTTCATTTTCATGCATTTAAAGTAACAATTTCGTTTCGATTTGCCTTTGCTGGCAGGATGTAGTGTTTACAGTGCACTATGTCTTCTGGTATGGGCTAGAATAAATTTGTTACTTTCACTGACCTGTCTCAGTCTCATCCTTGGCTTTGACAATATGAAAGTGACCGAGGTATGAGTGATACTGGTAACACCGTTCCTTATGCAGCCAGTCCCTGTTATGAATGGTGTGAAAATATCGCTCATAGGGTCAGTTGGTTCATGCATTTCAGTGGGCATGGCAGACTGACATGTAATAGCAACTTCTGACTCGGTGAGGAAAGCAACGGGAAACTACCTCACTCCTCATTTCCCTAGTATGCCTCTACAGTGACACCTAGGCTATCTATGACAGCTGTTGGTGGAGCTGTAGAGGATCAAACCAGCCTTTGGGCTGAATACCCAACATCCAACACATATCATAAATTTAGAAATACTCCATGTTAGTCCCATGTAAAACAATCGAGAAGCGGAAAGCGCATACCGTGTATTACCGTTACGCTGCCTAGCGGACAAGTTTTGAGTGATGCATCCCTACTACCTGATTTCCTGCAAATATGTAAATAAGAATAATGTTGACCAAACTTTATATATAAATATTGTGTACATAACAAGGATAGTTAATAACAATGTCTTAAATCATAACGTACTTCACTATTCTAAGACCTGCCATAGAAGTCCAATGCCTGCATGCAAATGGGTGATGAAAATGGTCGAAGCCTTTAATGGCCCATACGGAGATGCCTTTACAAGTTTGCAAAATATTGTTTTTCTTTTTAAAGAGAGTTTAAAAAAGTATTTCGATAATAATACAGTGTTAAGCGCGAGGAAATCGGTGAACGCGGCAACAGCGCTTCCGATACCGCCCTGACTATCGCTGTTTTCTCATCATGGCACTCATTCATTTTTTTTTTTGGTCAGATAATCGATGCATAACTATTAAGTGTACGTTTTCTGTACATATTGATTATGAAAATAATAATTACGATGTTCATAACGATGTTAAACACAACTTCGTCTGACTTCGCAGTAATGAGAAATTAAATTGACAGGATTTTAAATAGTGATGATAGAAGTCTGTAATTTTGAAAACTTGCTAAGAACACATACGGCTTTGGCATATTACGAGTTGAATATGATAGGATGATGCATTTTTATTTTACGGAGTTTTAAAGTCGAGGTTTCTCCGCAGAGGGCCGGAAAACAGGTTCTTTTCTTCGTTCCGATAATAAGGAGTGGATATGTAAAAATAAAAATAAAATTGTGAACCACCCTTAAACGCAAAACGAATGCAGTTATGATTTAGTAGGAGTAGGTCTGAGACTGGTCTACTCGTTCGCTTTTCTATTGACGCTTAAATCTCGAGTATCCATACTTTTGAATCTTTACTGACGCCTGGGCTTTTTCTGCCAGCTGGTGATAAACAGTTGGGAAACCTGCCACCATTCGGGCTAACAAACAAACAAACAAACAAACAAACAAACAGAAATAATTGTCAACACAGAAAAATTAAACACCAGCGGAGTGCCCAAAATACACAAGTGTCCCATATTATATAAACCGGTATATTTTCTGAAACAAATAACAAGAGAAACTAGTTACGATGGAAAACAAAATAAGAAATAATCATGGAGGAGGACGAAGATTGAGATATATGTCCTACAGAAATCAATACAACACACAGAAGGAAAAAGTTGTGATCATTAGCGGAAGCACTACATTTACTACTCAGAGGGAGCTGCAGTACTCAGCAGTTTTTGTGTTCATCTTTGTGCCTACATCTCGTGTCCTAATTGTTGAGTGTGAACAAATGCTATACAAATCGTTATTGTCGTACGCAACCAACAGTCCCTTTCGTTCAGTTTATGTGGCTTGGTATTATGCGAGCTTTCTCACTATCTACGAAAATTGAATTTTTCAACTAAAAGTACAGCTGTACAATATTTGAGGTTAGGCATCCACTGGTGACATTATTTCATGCAAAATAATATTAAATCCTTGTGAACAACGAAAGGAATGCAATTTTTCCCTGAACTAAATCCAGGGCTAAAATAAGCTTTCTTTCCGAAAAGCACTATATCCATAGGATAATTTTACAATCAAAGTAACTTTATTCTCGTTCGGCCCCGCGGTGAAGGGAGCAACGCGTCCGCCTTCACCCGGCGGCCCCGGATTCGATTCCCGGCCGGGTCAGGGGATTTTAATTGTAATGATTAATATCCATATCCCAGTCCTGGGAACTGGGTGTTTGTGACGTCCTTAATCCTCCTTTCCTCGCACACAACATTCCACACTACCGCCATTCCAATTACACGCAGGTTCATACAACACGGTGCCAGTAGGGGCAAAAGATCCACATGGGTCGATGCCTCGAGCAAATAGCATTAAAAAATCTTTATTTAACGTATGGTTTATTTAGTACCGCGAGTGTCCGAGGGCATGTTCGGCTAGCCAGGTGCAGCCTTTGCAAGGCAGACCCTCCAATGAGGGTGAGCGGCATCTGCCGTGTATGGGAGCTGCGTGTTTTTGTTATATATCCTCCATTAATTCAAATTCATCTTAAGCAAAATGCACATTTCCAAGCAGTTCCCATGATGACTTGTCAACAGCTGATGACTTGGAACATGGTAATCTAACATCCAACTTGCATTCCGTTTATTTGTAACAGTAAAATGTTCCAAATGTAATCAATATTTAAAATTTGTAGTAAGTAGTATAAAAGTTTTAGATGAAGTGATCTATAATTATATTATATTAATTTTTGGTGCTGAAATGAAATCCTACAACCTGTTTGCCAGTCTTTGACCGGGTCAGGGATGGAATGAATGAAGCAGATATAGGCTATTAGTACGATGGGGTCGCCACTCCCAAAGTGATTTATTAATGAATGATAGACGCTACGAAATGAGAATGGAGAGTGTTGCTGGAATGAAAGATGACAGGGAAAACCGGAGTACCCGGAGAAAAACCTGTCCCGCCTCCGCTTTGTCCAGCACAAATCTCACATGGAACGACCGGGATTTGAACCACGGTATCCAGCGGTGAGAGGCCGACGCGCTGCCGAATTTTTGGTGCTATCCTACATAAAATTACTAAAAACAGCGATGTTAAATATCAAAAGATAGTGTGTCCAAATCCCACTGACAGCATCCCTAAAGATGGTTTTCCGTGGTTCTCCATTTTCACACCAGACAAATGCTGGGGTGGTATACCTTAATTAAGGTCACGACCGCTTCCTTCCCACTTCTAGCCCTTTACTATCCAATCGTCGCCATAAGACCTATCTGTGTGGGTGGGAAGTAAAGTATCTTGCAAACAAAAAAATTTAAAAAATACACTGTATTCAACCTATCGGTATTGGGAAGTTTTTACGCTCTCACAATCACTATCGATTCTAATTAATAATTAATGTTATTTGCTTTGCATCCCACTAACTACTTTTACGGTTTTCGGAATTTAGTCCCGCAGGAGCTCTTTTATGTTCCAGTAAATCTAGCGACACGAGGGTACAGACGAGCACCTTCAAATACCACTGGATCCGAACCTGCCAAGTTGGGGTTAAAAGGCCAGCGCCTCAACTTTCTGAGCCACTCAGCCCGGCACTATCCATTCTGACCTGGTACATAATTTCAAACATAGGCCTAAATGAACGTGTGAAACTGTTCTGTAATTCAAGGCGAAAATCTGAGTCATCAACATTAAAAAACCCATGTGCTACCTTCACGCTCCTGGCGAGAAGTACGAGAATTAGAGCAATACTGCCATACTGTGCTGCCATCTGGGTACACCCGACGGAACTCCGTAGAGTTAACCCGCTAAAGCATCGTCCCTGGATGGCAGAACTCTCCTCCCACAGAAAACCTGTCACGAGACTGCTCCTGCGCTGCTACTGACAACGTGCGGAACAGGTGGAGGCGCGCGTGGTGAGTCCAATACGGCTCTCGCCTTGGGACGGGAGAAGACACAAAGCTACGCGCCGTCAAGACGGAGAGCAACACGATATTCTGGAATAAAAATGGAAGTGGTTCCATGTGGAAGGCAAAATGACAAATGATGGACGTAATTAACATTCAATTTCTATACTGATTTAATTAGAATCTCTGGCAGTGCCGGGAATCGAACTCAGACCTCCGACGTTCTTAGCAGACTAATCCTGTGTAATGGAGGGAAAACCAAGAAGTCGTCGTGAGGTATTCAGTTTTGCGACTGGTTTGCCTTGCCATTTGTCTACTCCCTTTAGCTAGGCAAGGGATTACCTCGGTTATCTAACTTCGATACTACTGTGTCTCTGTAAGATTTACCGTGCATTTCAGTTTTTTTTTCTTGTTTTGTTTTAACGTCGCAATAACACATTGAACATTTTCGGCAACGCAAGGGTGGGAAAGAGCTACGACTGGGAAGGCAGCTGCCGTGGCCTTAATTAAGACAGGCACAAATCCCCCCCTACCACTATTTGCCTGGTATAAAATGATAAACCACCGTAAACCATCTTCAGGGCTGCTAACGGTGGGATTCGAACCCACCATCTTTCTTTATCATGTATCTACAGGTCATAAGTCCTACTCCGCTTCTCGAACATTCGAATACAAAAAACATCCAATTGTACATTTGAATTGAACAGTTGCTTCTCTTCTCCTCTTTCACACACATCCGTCGTTATTGCTTTTAAAACATTTCTTTAGTTTCTATATAATGAAATAAGAATCAGTGATTGGGAAACGGAACAAAACAAAAAGCTATAAGACCGAACGGAAAGTGATAATTTACCAAGGCCTTCCACATGTTAAGTAATGATAGTTTGGAGCGAAAGCTTGAAGAATGGTTTGCGGACTACAACTAGGGGCTGATCCTGCCACCTAAGGTCAAACTAGATGGAAGCCACATTGGAAATAAACCACCCGAATGTGTAAATGCGCTGCTACTATGCCTTGCGTACCACCACCAACGTGTGAGCGTTAGGTACCTACCAGGAGCTACTCTTGATAACGATATACAGCGACTGGCAAAACTGATTTTTAGCAAATTTTCGCTTTCGATTGATGCACCTTCTATCGTCAGAAGTATGAAGCACATTTCGATCTTCTGATTATTCTTTACTTGCATCAGCTGAGCAATTCAGGAAGGAAATTTGTTGGCGGATGTTATGGTAAATAACAAGGACATAATCGAAGATACAAGAAAATGGATTATGTAGTATGGTGACTGGAAAGGATTTGTCAGAAATTCAAAGGAAGGCCGTATGAAGTTTCTAAAGATGCCTTTGGTTTCTAAATCTTAAATATAGTTAGCGGTTCTGAATAAAATAACTTTTCTCGGTACAAAGCCATACTGATCCTTATTGTACGAAACAAATTTACGTTTGCAGATTGAGACTTCTAGGCGCAAGGCCATAATGAAAACTGTTCAATAATAATAATAATAATAATAATAATAATAATAATAATAATAATAAAATTCGAACGAAATACATGGACATCAGCCGAGTAGAAAAATGTAAATACCTGGATGATACAATCATGAAAAATGGACTAGACAAGGAAGTATTTAGGGAACGAATACGCAAATATGAAATAGCCTATCAAACGTCACGCACAAACTACAAACAAAAAATGCCTTTTCCATAACACTGAGATACGTCACTATGAAACGGCACTGAAGCCAGTAGTTATGTATGCAGCCGAAACCTCATCCCTAGATACCAATAAAGGGTTCCTCGAAGAACTGGAGAAAAAAAGAACGCAGAATTATTAGAGGAATCATGAGATCCAATTAAAATGGCATCCACCAAAAACAAATTCAAACAAGGAAGTCTATAACAAAATAGAGAAAATTACAGACACAATCCACAAAAGACGGAATCGACTCCGCAATACAGCGCTACGTTCTCGAAGACCATTCACGATCATTATGGCAGAGCTGTTTGCGATGGACAGGGTCAATCGACCGAAACATTATATACAGATGGTGTACGCAATGCATTGCACCAAGAACACAATAGTATTCATATCTGAAAGCCAAATGATTATAATCAGCGTCTGAATGAAGCTTTCGTCGCTGAATGCAACCAGCAAGAAGGTTAGTTCCACATTGCTAACCGTCTGCAACCATCAGACACATTACAGGCTGCCCTACCTGCTGCCCGGAATTCTCGAGTTGGTTCCGAAGCCGAACTTTTGGAGCTTGAGTTGATTTCCGTAAATTTTGGGTCTGAATTTAACATTACTCCAGTTGATTCCGTAAGTTTTAGGCCTTGAATTATACTGTAGTTACACATACAGATGTCATCAAGGAAATTCAACACTCATATCAAATTAAGAAGCAAATATATAACCAGGTTTAAAAGAACAATTGCAAAAGAAGATATTCATTCTTGTAACACCTCTGTTTTAAACTTTAACTAGTCAAAAATGTATTTTAGATTTTAGTTATCTTATTGAAAAATTTATTTTACCTCGAAACTGGGGAATCAATTCTGATAATGTATAACATTTTAAAACCGTACATACTGAGGTACACAGTCCTCAGTCTGTTAAAAAATGGGATTACTTGATTACTTGATTCGAAAAATTGGAAAAGATCCAATGGAAAGCAGCACGATCTATTTTGCATGATTTCCGCCAAAAGATTAAATTAAGATTAAGAAAATGTTGCAAACTTTGGGCTGAGAAGACTTGGGAGTAAAGAGACGAGCTGCTCGACTAAGCGGTATGTTCCGAAATGTAAGTGGAGAGATGGCATGGAATAACATCAGTAAACGAATAAGCCTAAATTAAGTTTTTAAAAGTAGGAAAGATCGTAAAAAGTAGGAATTCAGGACAAGTTGGAAGAGAAATTCGGGATTGGAATAATTTATCAACGGAGCTGTTTATTTAATTTTCATATTCTTTGAAATTATTGAACAGAAGACTGCGCAAACAAATGATACGTAATCTGCCACCTAGGCGACAGCTCTAAATTCAAATCGATGATGATGATGACGATGAATATTATTTTATTTATTTATTTATTTATTTATTTATTTATTTAGTCAGTTTACCGTCTAGGTTTGATTTCTCCCGCGGACTCAGCGAGGGATCCCTTATTTATTTATTTATTTAGTCAGTTTACCGTCTAGGTTTGATTTCTCCCGCGGACTCAGCGAGGGATCCCACCTTTATCGCCTCCAGGGCAGCGACCTGGAGCGTGAAATATTTAATCGCGGATACAACTGGGGAGTAGGACAAGTACCTTTCCCAGGCGGCTTCACCTACTGTGCTGAACAGGGGCCTTGTGAGGGATGGGAAGATTAAAAGGAATAGGCAAGGAAGAGGGGAGGAAGCGCACGTGGCCTTAAGTTAGGCATCCCGGCATTTGCCTGGAGAAGAAAGGGGAAACCACAGAAAACCAGTTCGAGGATGGCTGAGGGGACGCCGTTCCACTCCTCGTACCACTTTTCAAATTTCGCGGCAAAGCAGGAATCGAACCCGGGCTTCAGGGGGTGACAGCTATCACACTAACCAATACACAACAGAGACGGACATTATCATTATTATTATTATTATTATTATTATTATGTACTTCTGAGAGGGATTAATTTCTTTTATACTCGTAATACACATTCAAGGCTATTCAATGTTCAAAGAAAGCCAAGTTTTCATTTCTGTTCAAGGTAGTTTTATGAACTGTAAGATAGAATTATGACCGTCCGTTTATAGCCAATAAGGAACACAATGGGCCCTAGTGTCGGCCTCGTTCTCGGAGCTGATGCAGTTGTGCACTCATGATACAATCCTGTCTGCTAAGGCCGTGCATACAGCATGAACGTGACATCATTCTTGAAGTCAGTAACCTCCGCTCGGTACTTATAAGGGGGAGAAAATTTGTAATATCTGGACGTGTTCTGTCTCTACTGAACTGTTGAATGCATAGTGGTCACGATCGTTAAGGCGTCCAGGTTCCATGGCCTGACACCGTGGAAAATAGTTTCACAATCAGAATGTTGGGCGACAGGATAGGGAAGGTGGTGGTATACAATTTCTAATCTCCGCATTGCGTGCCAAAAGCCCCGCATTCATTTCCAAACCTCTTTATATGCAGTGCAGGCATACGACGTATCTTCATGGTGATTCTGCTCAAACCGAGCGAGTTGGCCGTGCGGTTAGGGATGTAAAGGAGAGGGCATATAAGTCTCTAGTAAGACACCAACTATATATGGTTCCAATGTATGAGACCATCACCAGGATTACTTGATTCAATAACTGGAACAAATCCAAAGAAAAACAGCTCGATTTGTTCTGGGCGATTTCCGACAAAGAGTAGCGTTACAAAAAAGTTGCAAAGTTTGGGCTGGGAAGACTTGGGAGAAAGGAGACAAGCTGCTCGACTAAGTGGTATGTTCCGAGCTGTCAGTGGAGGGATGGCGTGGAATGACATCAGTAGACGAATAAGTTTAACTGGTGCCTTTAAAAGTAGGAAAAATCACAATATGAAGATAAAGTTGGAATCCAAGAGGAAATTGGGGAAAATATTTGTTTATAGGAAGGGGCGTTAGGGATTGGAATAACTTACCAAGGGAGATGTTCAATAAAATTCCAATTTGTTTGTAATCATTTAAGAAAAGGCTAGGAAAACAACAGATAGGGAATCTGCCACCTGGGCGACTGCCCTAACTGCAGATCAGTGGTGATTGATTGATTGATTGATTGATTGATTGATTGATTGATTGATTGATTGATTGATTGATAGGGACGCGCAGCTGTGACCTTGCATCCGCGAGATGGTGGGTTCGAACCCCATTATCGGCAGCCCTGAAGATGGTTTTCCGTGGTTTCCCATTTCACACCAGGCAAATGCTGTACTTTAATTAAGGCCACGACCGCTTCCTTTCAACTCCTAGGCCTTTCCTATCCCACTGTCGCCATAAGACCTATCTGTGTCGGTGCGACGTAAAGCAAATTATATATTTTTTAAATTCTACTCAACAGACCACTTGTTGGATTTCATACTTTCCCTCATTATCTACCCATATTATTATTATTATTATTATTACACTGACTGACAGAGCAAATGCAACACCAAGAAGGAGTGGTCAGAACTTTATGCCAATTGCAGGGTAGACTGACGTCACTGAGGTATGCTCATGATGTGAAATGCGCCGCTGTGCTGCGCACGTAGCGAACGATAAATGGAACACGGCGTTGGCGAATGGCCCACTTCGTACCGTGATTTCTCAGCCGACAGTCATTGTAGAACGTGTTGTCGTGTGCCACAGGACACGTGTATAGCTAAGAATGCCAGGCCGCCGTCAACGGAGGCATTTCCAGCAGACAGACGACTTTACGAGGGGGTATGGTGATCGGGCTGAGAAGGGCAGGTTGGTCGCTTCGTCAAATCGCAGCCGATACCCATAGGGATGTGTCCACGGTGCAGCGCCTGTGGCGAAGATGGTTGGCGCCATGTCCATGTGGCACGTGCGAGGGGTCCAGGCGCAGCCCGAGTGACGTCAGCACGCGAGGATCGGCGCATCCGCCGTCAAGCGATGGCAGCCCCGCACGCCACGTCAACCGCCATTCTTCAGCATGTGCAAGACACCCTGGCTGTTCCAATATCGACCAGAACAATTTCCCGTCGATTGGTTGAAGGAGGCCTGCACTCCCGGCGTCCGCTCAGAAGACTACCATTGACTCCACAGCATAGACGTGCACGCCTGGCATGGTGCCGGGCTAGAGCGACTTGGATGAGGGAATGGCGGAACGTCGTGTTCTCCGATGAGTCACGCTTCTGTTCTGTCAGTGATAGTCACCGCAGACGAGTGTGGCGTCGACGTGGAGAAAGGTCAAATCCGGCAGTAACTGTGGAGCGCCCTACCGCTAGACAACGCGGCATCATGGTTTGGGGCGCTATTGCGTATGATTCCACGTCACCTCTAGTGCGTATTCAAGGCACGTTAAATGCCCACCTCTACGTGCAGCATGTGCTGCGGCCGGTGGCACTCCCGTACCTTCAGGGGCTGCCCAATGCTCTGTTTCAGCAGGATAATGCCCGCCCACACACTGCTCGCATCTCCCAACAGGCTCTACGAGGTGTACAGATGCTTCCGTGGCCAGCGTACTCTCCGGATCTCTCACCAATCGAACACGTGTGGGATCTCATTGGACGCCATTTGCAAACTCTGCCCCAGCCTCGTACGGACGATCAACTGTGGCAAATGGTTGACAGAGAATGGAGAACCATCCCTCAGGACACCATCCGCACTCTTATTGACTCTGTACCTCGACGTGTTTCTGCGTGCATCGCCGCTCGCGGTGGTCCTACATCCTACTGAGTCGATGCCGTGCGCATTGTGTAACCTGCATATCGGTTTGAAATAAACATCAATTATTCGTCCGTGCCGTCTCTGTTTTTTCCCCAACTTTCATCCCTTTCGAACCACTCCTTCTTGGTGTTGCATTTGCTCTGTCAGTCAGTGTATTATTATTATTATTATTATTATTATTATTATTATTATTATTATTATTATTATTTCACAAATGGAGCATAAATTAAAACTAGAAAGGGACTCTTCGAGCCAAAAAAAGTATGACACTACGATTGCAAAATTACGATTCTATAAATAAATAAAAAAATTTGTGGCTATTGCTAGCCTGGTTGCAGCCCTTGCAAGGCAGATCCTCCGTCGATGGTACGCGGCATCTGCCATGTGTAGGAAGCTGCATGTCGCATGTGACTGTAGTGGAGAATAGTGTTGTGTGTGAGTTGTAGGGATGTTGAGGACAGCACAAAACCCAGTCGCCGAGCCAAATACAGTAGAGACAATACGCGACACTCTGCGAGATATCGAGAGACAGCTATTAGAGCTCTCTCTAGCGGATTGACCTGAGAACTACTGATTCTGTCATAACAGCACGTGTATTTGTGTGTGAAGTTTTTGGTGTTATTTATGCGTTTTCAGTGAGCTGACAATTAAATAGTAGCGTGTGTCATTCCTTGATATCTCCTCTCAACATGAGGGGAAAGGTATGTGCTGTGTTTAGCTGCAGTAACTATGAAGTAGAGAAGAATGCGCGGTCTTTCTTTCGTTTCCCTCCTGACAAGAAAATGTAATATTGTGTTTGCATATATATTCTTCCAGTGACAAAGATATTTTTATAGAACTTCATAATCCTCTGACCTGCTCGACCCATATTTTAACTGGCTTAAAATATAATACGCATATTTTATTGTATAGTGCAGCAGTTAACCTTCAATACCGATGTGTTGTTGTAGGTGTGACCTGTGGGTTTGATTTAATTCAGGAAAATACATATGCATATGAGTGTGGCTGGTTGTGTTCCAAGTTACCCCATTTGAAATGCCGTAATGCGTTGTCAAGCACTGAATAAAATATGGGCGATTTAAGAAATGTAAATATTTTGTTGAAACAATATGATAATGCAAATTTGATTTACCCTAATGTAATGGCATTATGGCAAATATTGCTTATAGGGAAAGTTTGAATGTTTTGAGGCTAAATTTATAAATTTTCTTTCTGTTACTAGGCTTCAAGTTAAAAGGAAAAATGTCCAGCTCTTAAATGTAAATTCATTGAATCATGTGTGCAAGGAATGTGCCGATATTTTTGTTGACAAGTGTTTTAATATGATGTTACAATGCTTTTAAATGAGGAAAAAGAAAAATCTAGCCGTGAACGTTCAGGCAGGAATTCTAAAGCTAAAACAGTAATGCATAAATGAAAGATCAAGCCCTATCACAGCAGTCCATTTCACGTCTTGATTATATGTCTAATTTCAGTCTTTAAATAATAACCTGTTAAATAATTCTTCATTCATTTATCCAGAATTGCTTTAGCAACTTTGAAGTTAATATCTTAGTAACACTTTCTTTCTAGACGTAATTTATTTATCAATTTCCGTATATACATTTCCATTGATATTTGAATTTAGCGCGAATTTTCAGGTCAAGCCACTAGGAGCGCCACTTGCGACTTGTCTCCCCATTTGAACAAGGCTAAATCCGGAAGTATCGCGTATTGTCCCTACTGTGTTTGGCCGAGCCAAAAGAAGTGAGTTTTTAAGATTGAAATCCCAAACCCGGCTTGGAATCGAACTGGGGGTATGTGTCTCTGAACCGAAAACCACTACGCTGACCATTCTAGCAAGGAGCCTGCAGTGAAAAGCCACGTCCTCTAGTGGTGGTGAAGGTGATTATTGTTTAAGATGAAAAACAAAAGGGCCCCATGATCGTCAACCCACGCTCCCAAGGTAAGAGCCCCTGAGACCTCTTAGTCGCCTCTTACGACAGGCAGGGGTACCGTGAATGTTATTCCGCCACCCTGCATCTACAGGGGCCACGTCTTGTGGTTCGGCACCCACGTCAAACTGAAGGTCTCGAGACTACTATTGCGATATAATGTCATGTAAAATCTGGTTTTCCCTATAATTATTGGTTAGTATCATTAATAAAATAAAATGCATTAAGCAAACTACTTAAAATTACTGAAAATTTAAATAATTCATAGCGGTTTCAATTATGTTACAGATCGTTTTCGAACTTTTGTTTCCCAACAGGGCAATTCATCCGTTAGTAAGTTTTGCGGATTAAGCAGTGTTTACTGTGTGTTTAAAACCTATGGACAGTACATACACGTATTATCGGCAAGGTGTGCTGTCTACAAACCTGCCTGCCACCTACAACGTACGCAAGTAAAACCGTCCATCAGTCATTGCTGGGTTACATCACTGCTCTTTTACCGGCTGGTGTCTTGTCCCGCGCTATCCAAGGTCAGAATACTCTACCTACAACCTTAAAAACTTGTACAGCACCACTTTCGTGACGAGTTAAGTAGCGCAGTTGGTTACGCTAGAGGCTCGCAAACTTTTTATGCAGTTTACTCTCTCTTTCATCTCCCACGAAATATATTCCGTACAAAAACGGACTCACATGATCTCTGTATCTGAGTGAGATTTACAATACTCCTAATAGAAAGGATATATGTCCGACACAAGCTTACTTTTCGATAGCAAATGAACGGGGAGACTATAGATTCCCTCCAGTGATTAATTTTTTATTCCCGATTCTCTCCAGAACAAAAATTGTAAATAACCCAATTCTCTCTTCATCAGAAAGGAATAACAGGATTTAAACACGCCCAACTCCCTCCCATGAAACGTCTTCCTTTCCATAATTCTATAGCACACCGTTGACTTACAGGAACTAAGGCATATTCATTCGTCATAGAATAGTACTCTAGGGAGTAGACTGTGCAGTGAGCACACTATGGTGAGTGTGAAAAAACAATGAGGGGGCAAGATTTGCATTTTTAAACTATTTTAGATGTTTTATATTAAATACTGGCAGACACTAAAATAAACAATTCCACCCTTATCAACTCCGTCCTGACTACAAAGACCTCTAAAGAAAAAGTTACCGTTTGTTAAAATTAAAATACATTTTCACAGTATTGCAATGCTACGTCTTCCAAGGCTTTTTCCAATATCTTTATGTAGAAGAAAAATGTTTTCAAGAACGTTTAAACATTTTAAAGATTTTAATTGCGATTTCAGTTTTAATTAATTGACATGAACGGAAGGTAAAAAGACAACCTTGGCCAACAAATACATAGTGTTCAAACACATACGAAGTGTATTAATTACTTTTACCCTTCACAGTCCTAAATCTGAGATACCTTAGGTGTGACGGAAAATCAGACTACACTAAAGATGAATAATGGTAAATTGGAAGGGAAAGGAACTGTATCCTTTCTGCGGAAGAAATCAGAACCGTCTATTTTTTGGGAGAGAATAAGTATTACCCGAATGAGCGTACAGAAATACACGCAATTGAGGCAACTAAAGAACAAACAATGAAACTGCAGCGAGCTTTGAACTGTTACCTTGGATTCATGTTTACCTTGAGCTATGATTACTCCTTACTATCAAGCATTTCGCTGGCTAAAACCTGATAAAAGACGTATACTATACTAAATTTAACTTTCTGTCCTTTCATAACTGTAACACTCGAACTGGCTCCACCCTTGCTATTCCTCTTTACCATTCATGTATGTACAGTCGCTCAAAAAAGTTTTTTGCGCACTCTTGAGTGCTGTTTTGGCCAACTCCTGACAGCGGGTTCACATGAGGAATTGTACAGCAGTGTTACGGATTATAAGTACCTATATATTACGACGTTACTCTCTCTACTCATTCCTTTGAGATTTGGCTCTGGAATCGAGAATTAAACAAGAAAGAATGTAAAAATGTGCCCCGGGACTTAAATCAATGTGTCTACGAAGAAATAAATTGGAACGGGAATACTTTAGAAAGAAATTGAGTCACGACGCCACGTGTTAGCTGTGCGGGTAGAGGCATTAGGTTGAGAAGACAGTGTAGTAGGACGTAGATTAAAATCCTTCAATTTCATTATATTGATTCCTTGTTGCTAGGAGAGATGCGGATGTTACCATGCACGGGGAGTAAGTTACTGCATCGTATTTATTACGAGTATCCGTTGATTCCCTTGCCCTCAAGGACTAAACAAAAATAAAATAAAAATATGCCGCGAGATTTAACGCCAGTCCCTACAAAAAAACAAAAACAAAACACAAACCAGTATAGGATCTGACGACCCCTATGCTCTATGACTGCTCGAAATCGAGTGGGCACAGAAGCTACGAGGGTGTGGGAGAAACTCTCCTTAAAAGGCTAGTTCTTCCCAAAGGTTGAACACCATTGTCCATAGCTCTTCCTTTTGAGCTCCAGTGTTGACGACGTTCCCGCAGAGTCCTCTTCATTACACACCAGACATTCTCAATGGGGTTCAGATCAGGACTATTCGGAGGCCAAAGTATCGCCTCGATCCCTGCCTGCAAAACAAACTATCACTGAATTGCCTTTGTGTTATGAACTGGGCGATTAACCTGCTGGAAGTTCACAAGCTACCCTTCGGGATACACTATGTCCAATGGTGGAATCACACATAGACTCAAAAGATGTTAGTAAATCTCGGCGTTAGAGTGCAGCCGGAATTCTCAACATCTTGGCACCATGTAAGGTAAACTAACCCCATTAATGGACGCTAAAATGACCACTTCTGTGAGAGGTGACAACGTATTTAGCATCATACCTGGCGTTAGGTTCACGATATACGCGGATCTGCCCTGCATCTCCACAGTATAACTTGACTTCATCGCTGAAGACTATAATTATCTTAAACGCGAAGTTCAGCAGTCCCGTGGCATATGCGAGGCAATCAATTATTTGATCCTCGGTCAAATGGACCTTCCTAGTGGCGACGTAATTTAGCAGTCCCGCATCCCTAATTTATTCGGTTACGTGCAGTCTGCACCGCACCAGGAAAGGAAGATTAAGTCCTCACTAAAACTACTTTTTAATTAAGGTACAGCCCCAGCATTTTCCTGGTGTGAAAATGGGAAACCACGGAAAACCATCTCCAGGGCTGCCGACAGTGTGGTTCGAACCCACTATATCTCTAAAACAGCTGAGAGGAAGGGTTCCCTCTCAAGCGCTGCCAGAAGGGCCTCAACTTGCTCCCTAGTAGAGATGCGTAGGTGGCTTATAAAATGTCTCTTTGCTTCGTGAGCGTGTTCGCGATAAAAGCTCATCGGCTAGCAGAAGCGGGGAACGCCTTCCCTACAACCTGCTTCTGTTGCTGAAAAACCAGCCTTCACCAGCGCCAACACGACTGACCTACGTTCTAGAAGCTCCGCCATTATAGGAATGACGGCTGCGAACAGAGTTTGCGCCACGTACCGCCATGCAAGGATATCAGACTGTAGGTAGCAAAATGTATCTTCGCAAGAATGGACAAGAAATCGATTCATGTTTCATAACAAACACAAAAGAGTGTAATGATTAAGATTAATGAACTATAAGCAATTTAACTAGCAACGACATCTATGACGTGAATAACGAAACGTATCTTTAAAATACACAAACGTTCTCGCGATGTTTGGGTCTATGTCCCGTGCCCCAACCATCTTTTTTTTTCTTAATGCTATTTGTTCGGGGCGTCGACCTAGAAAGATCTTTTGCCCCTACTTGCACCATATGTTAGGAATCTGCGTGTATTAGGAAATTGCGGAGGTGTAAAGTGTTGAATGTGAGGAAAGGAACGTCCCCAGGCCAGGATTATTAATCATTTACAATTAAAAACCCCTGACCCGGCCGGGAATCGAACCCGGGGCCGCCGGGTGACAGGCGGACGCGTTGCCCCCTACACCGCTGGGCCGGACGCCCCAACCATCTACGCCACCTGGCACAGGTATGAAGCGGCCTGCATTGCATTATACTACTGAACTTGGACGAATAAACCTAATTACAATCTACATGTGTACAGAAGAACCTCCGTTATTTGGAACACTTTTAACCGAAATAGCGTTTAACCAAAACGATCCTGAAAAAAATTGGTTCAATTACAAACATAATTTGTTATGGTATTCTGACTTTCTGCTAAAGAAACCGTGGCGTGACACAGCGTGTAGCAAACGATGAGGAAAGGAAAAAATAGAAGACTCAGAAAAAAAAAAGTACGACCTACTGTATATTTGCAGTATAAGCACTATCGAGCATCGTTTTGTTTTGTAAATCCAGTTGAGTCTGAGTTTCCAGTATTAAAATACTTTGTCAACAGTGTACTATTATATAACCTATTGCCTTCATTTACTTTCATCCAAATCTTCAAAAAACGATTCTTAACTTCTAAATATGACATTCAATTATTATCTGAAATTTTGATTATCCGAAACCCCCTTCTCCCCTTTCCTTCGATGAACAGAGGTTCTACTGTACTTCTTAATTTATTGGATTAATAAGAGCTAAAACTTGAATTCCCCACAGTCATTCTTTCCATTGCTTAGAATAATCGAATAACTGTTTTCAGGAGCATATGAACTGTGCATGATGGATTCCGCATACGCAGATGTGCCCGCCAGGAACTTAAACAATACCCTGCGCTCATTCGCTTTTTGAACGACTGTACAACACCTTTATCGTGAACGGTTCTAGACTTACGAATTCCTTGCCAGGAAGTGTCAGGGAAAACCCCTTTCAGTAAAACCCTTGGCACTGCAGCTTTGATAGGGTTTGGCCTATCAAGCGACCACCGCTCAGCTCGAACGCATGCAGATTATTATTATTATTATTATTATTATTATTATTATTAGTCTATTATTATTATTATTATTATTATTATTATTATTATTATTATTATTATTATTTACAAGTTGCTTTACGTCGCACCGGCACAGATAGGTCTTATGGCGATAATAATAATAATAATAATAATAATAATAATAATAATAATAATAATAATAATAATAATAATAATAATAATAATCGTATGGCCTCAGCTACCGTGTGCAGACATTTCGATTTGACGCCATCTGGCTGTCTGCTCGTCAATTTCGACGTTCCGTTTTACTCTATGCCCACTAGATGGCAGACCGAGTAAACCGGATCTCTCTTGGGCGATGATGGGGTAGGAACTGGCTAGAAGTGGGAACGAAGCGGCCGTGGCCTTAATTATGGTACAGCCTCAGCATCCGTCTGGTGTGAAAATGGGAAACCACGGAAAACCATCTTTAGGGCTGCCGACACTGGGGGTTCGAACCCACTATCTTTCGAATGGAAGCTCACAGCTGAGTGTCCATAAACGCACGGCGAACTCGGTCGGTCCTGCAGATTATAAGGTGACGAATCCTCTCAGCCGTTATTCTTGGCTTTCTAGACCGGGCCGCTATCTTACCGTCAGATAGCTCAATTTTTCTCACGTAGGCAGTGTAAGCCTCGAACCAGCCCTCAGATCCAGATAAAAATACCTTATCTGGCCGGAAATCGAAACCGTAGCCGTTAGGTAGAGGCAGACTCGCTACCCCTACACGGCGGGATCGGCATGTCAGGAACAGTGACTCATTAGTTGAATTCAAAAGATCTTGAAAAGACCCTACGGCTCGATGCAACGAACATGAGGATGGCATGGCAAAACTACCTGTTGAAAGCTAACGACTGACGTGTGTGCGCTGTACAGCTGAGCGTGCGAATGACAATGAACTGTGAGAATGCTCTTTACGTATATGCAGAAGTAGTTGCTAGTTATGTAATAATTATTGTGTGTGAGAGAGAGAGGGAGAATGCAGGATAACATACAGTCACTATGGATAACGGTCGTTTCCACTGAATAAAAAAAGGACAAAGTCACCATGAAGGCCTTTGGAGGAGTGGAAGGTAAAGGATTCCACCAGTGTTAACCGCGGCACATGATGGGGGTAGAGTGGTTAGCTCTACGCCCGGCCGCCTTTGCACCCAGGAATTGACCTGGTACTCATTTTTGGTGTAGGCTGAGTGAACCTCAGGGTCATATGCACCTCCGGAATTGGAAATCTCCTTTCTTACATTTTACGACTACCTGACGGGGATTCGAACCCACGTCCTTCCGAGCGAACCGAGCACGCCTTTACCGCCTCGGCCAGGCAGCCCCCTACTGAATAAATGATATCGAAACAAAATCTCGTTTCTAAATTTTGGACTTCCTAACGAACTCAGGTCCTTTCGGGTGAACACACCAGCTTGGCTAGTCCCCCTGTCTATCAACCAAGTTCGTGGGCATTAACCATCCATGCTAATGACTTTAAAAAGAGATACACAAGCATTGATGAACTATAAAAATTCCTCCCAACTTCCTTTATAAAGATCAAACTGTTATATTTTGCAAGGAATAAAACATAATGTTAGAAATACCATATCTTTTGATATAATTTTGTTCAAAACAGTTACATTTGATAGAAATTTGGAGGGTATCCAGAAGATCTGAAGAAATTGCGAAATGGTATAGACACAGTCTTGGAGAAGGAGTAACAGCAAAGCAAAGCAAAGCAAGGTCATCTCCGTACAGGCCATGAAGACCCCTGGAGGGGTGGAAGGTAAAGGCTTCCACTATCCGTAACCTCGGCACTTGATGAGGTAGAGTGGTTAACTCTACGCCCGGCCGCCTTTGCCCCCAGGAATTAACCTGGTACTCATTTTTGGTGTAGGCTGAGTGAACCTTCAGGGCCATGTGCACCTCCGGAAGTGGAAATCTCCTTTCTTACATTTTACGACTTCCTGACGGGGATTCGAACCCACGTCCTTCCGGGCGAACCGAGCACGCCTTTACCGCCTCGGCCAGGCAGCCCCTAGGAGAAGGAGTACAAAACGAAAATAAATGAATCCAAAACAAAAGTAATGGAGTGCAGTCGAACGAAGTCAGGTGATGCAGGGAATATTCGATTAGGAAAAAGTCTTAAGGGATGTAGATAAATATTGTTACTTGGGCAGTAGAATAACTAATGACAGACGTGAGAGAAGAACGTTGAGAAATTTAACCAGAAGAAGAGATAATGATAGGACAACATGTTAAGACACCCAGGACTTGTTCAGTAGGTTTTTGAGGGAAGTGTACGCGGTAAAAACGATAGGGGTAGACCAAGGAATGAACATGACAAAAAGATTCGAGTATATGTTACACAGACATGAAAAGGTTAGCACAGGATAAGGTGGGACGGAGAGCTATCTCAAGCCAGTCTATGGACTGATGACCCAAATAACAAGATCCTCTTTTTTTTGCTAGGGGCTTTACGTCGCACCGACACAGATAGGTCTTATGGCGACGATGGAATAGGAAAGGTCTAGGAGTTGGAAGGAAGCGGCCGTGGCCTTAATTAACAAGATCCTCTCCAACGAACTGTTCTGAAAGCAATACTCGGGGTCTCTGAAATCCGTTGAAGTAGTTAGAGAGACGTCAAATCAATAAATCAATAAGAAATCGTTCATGAAACTAAAAACTCAATGTGAGATCTTATACGGTATTCGATGACTCTAAATGCTTGGTATTTTTCCTTGTAGGAGACCCAAAACTAATAAGAGGAATTTCCGTTGGGAAGAGATAACGCATATGCATGAGACTGGCTCCAAAGTATGTTACTATATAGAGCAGTGAACGTCATCCAAATCAATGCAGCTTTCATCCAAAGAAACTACATGACGCGAAATGAGCGCTGGAAGTTCATTTCAGTGACAACTGGGGTCACAACACCGAACCAGATGTCTTTTTAAGCAGCTAGTGGATAGCAATTTAGAAACCAATGATGAGGCAGATGAAAAAGAATGTGAGCATATGTTGATGGAAAAATGTCCAGAACAGTATAAAATAAAGTCTGCTGCAATTCGTAAGTTCGATTTTATTTCTGATTTACATTGCTTTTAGATTAACTTTTACTTCAAATGAAAATGATTTGGATAATTACTCGAAAGTATTGATTAAAGTAAAGTCCAATTATTTATATATTGTGAAGATTTACTACATAGGTATTGATTAAACATATATTTTATTCAATGTGACTTTATGCATATACAAGTCTGCTGAACACAGTCGCTCCGTCAAAATTCTCCCTGACCTTTGATGCAAACGCAACAAAATTCATGTTTCAGAAGCAAAATTAGCAAACTCCGAACTAAAAGTGTTATATATATATCGTATTTAGTAAATTTCATTCTTGGCATCAAACTATACATTCAGTAAGATTTTAAAACAATTTTCGTTCCCTAACCAGCACAAAAAGTTCATTACTTCTCCTTTAAAATGGAGAATGCTGACTTTGTTAGCAGTAAAGGGCCTGAACTTGAACGTAAAGCAAAACAGTTTTGTGGGCTAGGCATGCTTATAGATTTGCTAAATTTCTTTTAATCGAACTTCTTTAAAGTTTTGCAATATCTAGCTCTGCAAGTGACTTGGCAGAATCTTTCGTCTCTAGCTACAATGACAACATCATCAGCAGTTTTATGCAAGTTCTAATCTTATGATGGGTTAAACTTATTCCTCCTACCTTATTCACTTCATGTTATGAGTAATGAGTGTTGTCTTTCCACATCAATAAATGACGATGTTCTTTAACGGTGGAAACGCCCGCTTGATTAATCTCATGGCATTTGAAACAGCCCGGACCCTGATCGCTAATCGTTCGGATGGGAGCAGATGTGGGTGGTATGCTGTATCGGTAAGGTGTATAAGCTAATCTTCCTAAAGTATTAAGTCCTTCAATCCTGAGGATCAGGCATCGCACTTTCTTCCTCACTTTTCTTTTAGACTGACAATATAATTTACGTGGTCCTCAAGCTTGAGAGACATACTGTAGGCGGTACAATGACGGATATCAAATGTTTGTTGTGCGGACTGTGAGGAAGTAACTAACACAGGTGAGGTATGGTATAAGAAGGTATGGACTTCAAATAAAGACCTATTTCAGTATCTATTTCAGGTTTCTTAGAATGTGAGGGAAAATCTGAAGGCAAACACACATAATATAGCCGCTGTCACTGCGAGGATTTGAAACTCGGATCTTTGAACGGTAGAACTTCCGGTAAGTTGGTAAGTAATCAGATGGGAGGAGACCCATTGCTATAACAATGAGCATTTCTTAAAAACAAGTTACTGTTGAAGTGGAAGCCAATCTAAAAAGTGAAGGGCAGGTAGTTCCAAGTTCAGAAAATCTCGAACTATACGTGCAAGCCACAGTCTGGGAGATCGAAGAAGGCACCCCCCGTAACATAACAGAATGGTAATTGAGGAATCAAAGCAACTGCAATATCAAGCCTGTCAAATCTTGACAGATGCTAAATACCTAGCATGATCTTCAGGTGAGAGCAACAGTTTCATGATTCCTAACACATGCGGTCACACAATCTTATCATACTATCACTTTAATGATGGTCATCAATGCAAACGACACTGATGGGTGTTCTCACTGGAGAAACAGGTGAAAAATATAACATAAAAATTTTCCAGTCTGTCAAACACACAGCAATTTCAATATAAATTATAGCACTATAAACATAGTTGTAAAAATACACACTATTATACAAAGAATGGCATGTTTCGTTCTACAAGAACATCTTCAGATTCTATCAAATCACTTAAAACATGCGTATATATGTACAGTATTGTTTCCGCAACGTAAACAATCTTGACACATGATTACGCAAGCGTATGGTTTGAATGGCTGAACAAGGAATTAACTAGAGCAGACCTTAACACAACACATTTTTGAAATTTTATTTATTTCCTTTTTTCTAATTGATAAAGAATCTGAAAGAATAACACATCAATAGAATAGATTATTAAAATTCGCTTGTCAGCTCTAACAGTATGGGAGTTAGAATTCCGCACATCAGGTACAAAACTCGTAATAATTAGCAGGCAGTTACATAGAAAAGAGCCTTATTGCTCTTGACAGATACAGAATTTACAAGTGCACAATTTGCTCCGATCATTTACAACTACATGGGAGTCCGCATTCCAAAAATACCATAGTCCAGTCTTGCAGAGGTATCAATTACTTATGGCGCACTTAAGTTCCACCTGAAAACCTATCGATTGTCCTCACATTAAAATATTTGTACAAAATTGCCCAACGTGGGCTTATCTACTCCTCAAGCAGTTATATAATTCAATGTTCCCAAAGGGAACTAACACCAGAAACAATTACCGAATAAACAGGGGCATAATTGCCCATACTAAATGGCCTTAAGGACAAAAGAGAAAGGTTGGTTGTAACCGGCCATAAAAAAATGCAAGGAGGCGAAACACTTGCACTCCTAGAAATGGTTAAAACCATAAGTGGGATTATGGCCCAAAGATAAAGAGGCTGATCCTATACTACACTGGGGTGACTAAATGAGAAACGTTAATGCCAAATAATAAGTTTTAAGAAATTTAGAGATTTTGAAAACTTTAGTCACCCCAGCCAAGATGAATGGGAACCGACAGAGGGTAGTCATTCTTTGTTCCCTTACATTATATATTTCCCAGTAGGAAATAGAACACAGTCCTCAGACTTGCCGAAAATTCTACATTTAAACAACCAAATTTAGAAAGTTGCATTAAATAAAAGAGGTTGAAACCTTCCTCTCATACTACCCATAGGTAAGGTAAGGGTTATTCTGCCCGAAGGCAGGTCCGAACCTCCGCAGAGGTGTTCCTGAGCCGGAGTTTACGTGAGGTAGGGTGGCCAGTTCCTTTCCGCCCCTCCATTCCCTTACTCCCCACCAACAGCGCGTGGCAACCCATCCAACTCCTGACCACGCCCAATGTTGCTTAACTTCGGAGATCTCACGGGATCCGGTGTTTCAACACGGCTACGGCCGTTGGCATACTACCCATAGGAGCTATCATATATCTATGAAAATTCTGTCATTACCTTGAGTCGCTGGGCCTTCCTCGCGCAGGCCGCGCCCCTGCCTCAATTAGGACACGCCGCACTCACAAACACTGGAGCAGTTACGACAATACGGCCCGAAAGCCCCCTACTTTATAGTACCTTCAGGTGAAGCTTCCAGAACTCTTTACTGATAGGCTGGATCCCTATACACACCCCCGTTTTTTAACTGGCTAAAGAAGATATATCCAAGAATATGATAGGTTGATTACAATCGAGGAGGAACCGGCTGAAGTATTGACAATTTCGCTACATAAAAAACAATCCTAAGAACCAGGTTGACAAACATAAAAAATACACATTTCTTTATGAAATAATTAGCGTTTAGTTCACTAGAGGGAGCAATTAAACCGATGGTAGAGACATCTAACAGTTGAAGGCCAAAGTTTCTTGCAGTTCACAAGTTCAAATTTGTCGACATAGATGGCCTTATAGAAGACAAGCAGTTTAACAAACCGGTGAAGGTGTATCCCTGGTACAACTTTAAGTGGAAGTATATCTGGGCAACATTCTCTTAATACTGATCAGAGAAAAAAAAGAAGAGGTACGATATTTCGAAGAGTCGGTGAAAGAAGGAAGGGCCACGCATGGCGTGTAAAGTAAGGACTCCTTCGGCTTCGCAAACCTAATCCCTTCGAGGTCGGAAAATAACAAGAGTGAACATAGTGAGATCGAATAGGAAATATAATACTGAGGATGCTGGCACAAGTACATCGAAGGAGGATAGATATCAACCCCTAACAAAAATGGCTACCATCAGTAAATAATATGAAATCCGTAGTTTTTCAAACTATGACACGGGAACACCAACGAATTCTATATTGATAAAGACTATACCAAAGAGGATGTTCTTTTAAGAGTCTTTTCCCAATTATATACGATCGGCACTAATGTGGATTACGCCCAGCTTCATAGCCGGATGCCTTTCAAGACGCCAACCCTCCGTGGAGGGATGTATTCACTATTATGCGTGTCTGTGGGAGTGTGATAAGGTGTCTGTAGATGTGTGTTTAGACAAAGACAGACATACAGTTCCCGAACCGGAGGAATTTAACTATGCGCAGATAAAACCCTCGGCTCGGCCGGGAATCGAACCCGGGACCAATACGCTAAATATTCAGCCAAGAAGACGGATTGCGAATAGGATGAATGAATTCTAAAAATCTAAAATGGTATATTTCCTTACGCAACCTGGTAGTTTAAAATAAATGTACCCTGGGGCTTCATATTTCTTAAAAATAAATACGCTGTCTAAATGAAATTGTACATTCTTCCCGCAATAGCTGCCGGTTGCCCAAGGAGTACTTAAAAAATATACGGGTGAACGGATTAGCCCTACACGAAACAGTATGAGTTACATAAAAATAGGCGAAAGCGTAGGTAATTATAGTGAGGCACGTCAAAACTTTTACTTGAGGTGCGTAAGCATGATACTTGAAGATCATAATGGAATTCTTTAGTCTAGTAATTGCGATGTTACAAATGAAATCTCTATTCAGTCCAATCATATAAAATGTACTATGGTGATAAGAAAAAGGGTTCACCTAAACACATCCGGAAACGGAAAGATGGTTTCAATCAAAACGACAAATGAATTGTGACAACATGTAGTTTTGACAAAACTAAGAGCATTTACAATTTTTCTTTTTCAAACAATTACAAATAACTAATTAAGGAAGCCTAAATACAATTCCTCCATAATCGGGAAAGATACCAAGTAAAATAACTCAGTTTAAACGTAAATTTACGCCTTAATGATTGTTTTCACTGCTTGTGTAAAGAACTGGATGCAATACTGCTATGCACGAGGTCTTATTTTGACACACTGCTCAATTTTTTTTTGTTTCTTTTTCAGGTGTAAGACTGTTACTATGTTTTCTCTTTCAGGTAGTTTATAAATTTATAAATTTTTATAAACTTCAAGGGAGATCGGTAGAGCGATGAACGATACAACGTCGACGCTATTTTGTCGGGCATTTCTTATCAGACCATTCTCCTTCCGAGAACATGCCCTACCTTCATTGTCGGGCCTCAATAACAATATGAAGGAACAATTTCGAACGTATAACGCAACACAATTACAGGACCCTGTCCAATTACTTCTCTTCTCTTCTCTTCTCTCTGATGACAGCGATTGGACGATCTCCTCAATGAAATTGTGTAAATCCCAGTACTTAACAGGGTGGAGTAAAATCCAACGATCGGGAACTTACGGAAGGCAAAGTACGTGCGACCTACTTACAGCGCCTTCTACGTAAATTAATTCACGAGCGGCTATGCCTAAGAAAGAGCCCTAGTGTATAGTACCGGACATTCCGAAGCTAAAGGTCGCAAATTCCGAGAGCTCAGCTGCATTATGTTCTCTCTCTCTCTCTCTCTCTCTCTCTCTCTCTCTCTCTCTCTCTCTCTCTCTCTCTCTCACACACACACACACACACACACACACACACACACACACACACACACACACACACACACACACACACACACACACACACACACACACACACACACACACACACACACACACACACACACACACACACACACACACACACACACACACACACACACACACACACACACACACACACACACACACACACACACACACACACACACACACACACACACACACACACTGAGAGTGAGAGTGTTTTGTATTTCCTACTGACGTCTGTAGATAACTCGATGTCTTAAAGTAATTATTGTACACACAATTATTTCTGATTTTGTGACGAGGTGGTGGGGGTGATTACTGTTTTAAGATTTGACAATCATTCTCTATTATTTATTTATTTGGCGTATGATGAATAATGACAACCCATAAACACTACTGCAATTTGAAAGAAAATGGAAGAGGTCCGACATTTTGAAGAATGAAGGAGTCGGCAAAAGAAAGAGAAGGACCACGAAGGGCATGAAAGGCCTCACATACCTAATAACATCGCAGTCAGAAAAGAACAAGAGTTGACCGAGGGAATGAATGTTATTTGCTTTACGTCCCACTAACTACTGTTACGGTTTTCGGAGACGCCAAGGTGCCGGAATTTAGTCCCACATGAGTTCCTTTACGTGCCAGTAAATTTACCGACACGATGCTGACGTATTTGAGCACTTTCAAATACCACCGGACTGAGCCAGGATCGAGCCTGCCAAGTTGGGGTCAGAAGGCCAGCGCCTCAACCGTCTGAGCCACTCAGCCCGATTTGACCGAGGGAGGTCGAATAGATAAGGCAAGGAACCTAACAAGTACGTGGAAGCAACGTCAGAGTCGGCTAGGAGATCCCTGATCACCAACTCACTGTTCCAAGATAAAAGCTCCAGGGTCTTCTTTTACGACAGGCAAGGAACAGCGTGTATTTATCATCCCTCCCCACGGTAGCAGAATATTATATTTTAGTAACTTGCAATAATACAATGATATAACCACATTTACATCCGCCAGTGGATCAGTGGTAGAGTGTCGGCCTCCGGATTCCAAGATAGCGGGTTCAAATCCGGCAGAGGTACTCGGATTTTTGAAGGGCGGAAAAAAAGTCCATTCGACACTCCATGTCGTACGACTCACGATCGAGTTTTCCACCCGACACAGTTTTTCTCTACTCACACATCTGCACTCACTCGATCGATCACAATGCACCCCTGTTCTCCACACGGCTTCACACAGCGCACTGCCGTTCCAGAGTTCACAACAGCAATCCTCGTTGACCTCCGCGTAGGCTCCTTGGCTGAATGGTCAGCGTAGTGGCCTTCGATTCAGGGGGTCCCGGTTTAGATTCCCGGCTGGGTCGGGGATTTTAACTTCGCCTGGTTAATTTCTCCCGCTCGGGGGCTGGCTGTTTGTCTTAAATGTAAGTTCAATTCATCAAGTCAATGCACAGTTAAAAAACACAAAACTGTACCTGACTTCATGGTCGATAAGACCGAAAGACAAATTAAAACTCCGCGTAGCCGTCTGGCGGACACAATTCCGATGAATGACTCATCATAGACTTGTGACTTCTCGTACAGCTTAGTTTCATTCGCGATTAACGCACTCAAAATTGATTCACTTGAGACAGACAGACAGACAGACCGAGAGACTTCATAGATGCTAGTTGCAGTCTTTATAAAGAAGAGCGGGAGATTCTAGTAGCTTCTACCTCCAGATCATTCTGGACATATGGTTCACTACTAGAACCCTGAAGATGGAGCAAAGTCTCCGAAAAGCGCTGAATAATGAATTATTTAATAACAATTCATAGTGACTGGTAACACAAACAAAATTTCGCATTTGAAGTTCTCTTCAAATTTATTATTATTATTATTATTATTATTATTATTATTATTATTATTATTATTATTATTATTATTATTATTATTATTATTATTATTATTATTATTATTATTATTACCGTTGCGAACATAAATGTACATACCTCATCTGACGTTTGGCCATCAAAGCATTCCAACATGATGAAGTAATTTTCACTCAACACTTCTCCATTAGATGGCTCATTAACACGGCACAGTCTGAACGAGGTTCGAAAATTATGAATCAATTTTTCCTCGCAAGTTGACGAAATATGATGATGGGAGAAGAGAACAGAGGGGAGGATCAATAAGCATCCGCTTGAATGAAGTTAACTCTGTCTTCGTATTAAGATGCATGGCATCGTGCTATCTTACTCAAAACATGGTCCGTCAGGCACACAATGTTTTACAAGACGTAGGGCCAGCCCACTTGGTAGATGAACAATGTAGGGCAATGTGCCAGCATATTAATATCAACCATCAGTTCGATTTTCTGCAGTTTAGCCAACATCCATACTGTTTCAAGACAAAGTACAGAGGGATAAATGAATGCAATAAAGCATCTACTAATTCGTTTTTGCAAGTTTCTTAGAACGCATTGAATGAAAATGCTGTGAAATCCTGGAGAACTCTAGCGTCCAGTTGATGCCAGTCATAACTGCGACAACTAAAGTTAACAGTTCTCCGATCATGCTTAAAATAGTATAAGCAATTGCAAGGTTTATTCGCATAAATTCCGTAGCAAGAACTACGACGACATATTGACACAATAGTGTGACTTCAGTAGACTAGAAGTATGAAGGATGACATTGTTAGCTTCAGAGAACGGAAACAACGCTTTCGTTACCGTTGAGTATTTAATGTGTATGTGTTCTACTATGTGTTCTACTACATACCAACTCAAAAAAATAAGAAATAGCGCTCCGCGCATGTGTACTGACTGGATTACTCATCCTTAAATGAAGTTATATTTACGAACAGGAATTTGTACGTTTCTTCAAATCCTCGTCTGAGAATATATTTGATCCTTTTACTATCTGAAGATGGTTTAGTATCAGGTTTAAATAACGATCAAAGATTTAACAGTTGCTAAGTTCTTTTTTTTTTTTTTTTTGCTAGGGCTTTACGTCACACCGACACAGATAGGTCTTATGGCGACGATGGGATAGGAAAGGCCTAGGAGTTGGAAGGAAGCGGCCGTGGCCTTAATTAAGGTACAGCCCCAGCATTTGCCTGGTGTGAAAATGTGAAACCACGGAAAACCATCTTCAGGGCTGCCGATAGTGGGATTCGAACCTACTATCTCCCGGATGCAAGCTCACAGCTGCGAGCTCCTAACCGCACGGCCAACTCGCCCGGTGTTGCTAAGTTCTATCACACCTCTCTTTAAGCACTCTTTACTCCCGAAAGGAATTACTATAGCTCTCTAAACAATACAGTATTTATGATATTATTTATCATACTTCCAGCTCTTTAGCTGAATGGCCAGCGACGAGGCCTTCAGGCTCAGAGGAATCCGGGTTCGATTCCTGACCTGGTCGAGGAACTGGGTGTTTGTGCTCGTCCCAACACTCTCCTCTTCACACATACAACACACCACACTACCAACCACCGCAGAAACAAGCAATATTGAATACATCCCTGTACAAAGGGTTGGCCTCAGGAAGTGCATCCCGCCGTAAAATTTGCTTCAATTTACACAAAATACTGATCCCGAAAATGAAAGAAAGAAAGAAAGAAGGAAAGAAAGAAAGAAAGAAAGAAAGAAAGAAAGAAAGAAAGAAAGAAAGAAGTGTTCATCGTATTTTTTAAATTCTTTAACTCTAATATCTCGTAACTGATACGAGCACTGCAACCACACATCCTATACTGATTGTCAGCTGTTTTAGAAGAGGTTTGGTAGTATTCCTAGAAAAAGTAAATGTTTATACGGGAAATTAAACTGTGCTACAAAACGCGTAGTATTCTTACTAAAACAGTGAATTAATTCAGAGCGCATATGACATCAGATATCCTACTCTTATTTTAATCTCCCCGTCAAAAAGGTCAATATTAAGTCTAATACTCACCCCGTCGTTTTCACGGAAGAAAGAAAAAGCTGGTCATATCAGCTATCCTTATACTGAACAGAAATAGAAAAGTACGAGATGCATTCAAATTCTGAGGTTTCCTATCTTTTTCTTGAAAATGGTAGCAGGTAGGTAGACGCATTTTACAACACGTGGCCATCCTTTGTGAATAAGTGACACAGACTGCATCGTCATCCGGCTCACAGAATCTGGGTAGCAGCGGCTGGGAATATACGGCGCTTCATACTTAAAATGGCAACTTTCACGTTCCTGGAATAGCGTATAATCATCCGTTTTCTCCACTTGCGTGGTGTCACACCAATTGAAATTCATTGTGAGTTGAGTGAGACAAGCGGTGATGGTCTCATGGATGTGAAAAACGTGCATTTGTGGGTGCGACAATTCAACGAAGACAGAACGTCATGTCATGAATGATGGTTCCATTAGAAATTTTCTTACGACGGATGAGACATGGATGGCTTTCCACAATCCTAAAACCAAACTGCAGTCGAAGCAATGGAAATACTCAGACTCCAAACCAAACCAAACCAAACCCCATGGCACTACAGTCCTTGAAGGACCTTGGCCTACCAAGCGACCGCTGCTCAGCCCGAAAGCCTGCAGATTACGAAGTGCCGTGTGGTCAGCACGACAAATCCTCTCGGCCGTTATTTTTGGCTTTCGAGACCGAGGCAGCTATATCACCGTCAGATAACTCCTCAATTCTAATCACGTAGGCTGAGTGGACCTCGAACCAGCCCTCAGTACCATGTAAAAATCCCTGACCTGGCCGGGAATCCAACCCGGGGCCTCCGGGTAAGAGGCAGGCACGCTACCCCTACACCACGGGGCCGGCTACTCAGACTCACAGCCACTAAATAAATGTCGACTTATCGCCAGTGCTACCAAAACGACAACGGTCATGTTTTAGGGTAGCAAAGAAGTGATCCTCACATATTACGTTCCCAAGAGCAAGACAGCGACTTCCAGGTAAAAATTCTGAGGAAAAAGTTTCTGCCAATGTAATAACAGAAACAGAGAGAGGTGCAGCTGTGCTTTTTCATCAAGACAATGCTCCTGCTCAATGGGCAGCCCTTCTTCAAAGGTTCCTTCACACCGACAACTTCGAAGTGATTTCTCACGCTCCTTACTCACCTGACTTTGAGCCTAGGTAATTTTGGCTCTTTCAATGCTGACGGACACTCCCTGGGGTCACAAAGTTTCCATTCTCACTGCTCTAGCATCAAAACATTTCTAGTAAGAACAAAAAGAAGAAGAAGGCCCCTAAGGAAGCCTTTGCGCAGCCATGCAATCACGGTGTCGACGATACGAAAAATGTATGCATGTAGAGACTGTGGAGAATTGACAGAAGTTTCCGAGTTTTGATGAAAGTACTTTCTGAGCGAGAAGAACATACGACCTCAGAACATGAATGCACCTCATACAAAATACTGTATATCAAAAATATTACATAGTAATTATACTTGTCAAAAGTACGGTGAGCGTACGTCCCGATTAATCTTAAACTTGTCCTGATTATAGTGGGTACTATTAAAAAACGCCAATTTGTGCTTATACATTATTTTAAGAAAGATGTTTTTATGTGAAATTTTCCTTCGTCCTGTATTCGTGTGTATTATTGATAGTCTATTATTCGTGTCCTAGGTTAGTATGACCCTGATCGTTTTAACGAAGTGGCTATACTTTTAACGCCTCTCTGTCCACAAGTATTGGTATAGATGTTGGGTGCCCAAATGTTGACACACAAGGGAAAAACATGGCTAAAAAGGGAGGAAAAGGCTGGGGAAAAGGGGGCACGATTAAAATATGAAATGTAACTTCGAAGGCCTCCTTATCTTACTGAATAACATTAAAGAGTCGCCATTCATATAACTGCATTTAAAAAATAAAACATTAACCGTAACTTGATACTGAGATAAGGTATACAACACAAATTTTGCACTAGGCTTCACTCATTCCTGTCTTGAAAACTGATTATCTTTTTCGCAAGAACATCAGTAAATTTACATAAATAAGTGGCAATTACTCATTTAAAATTACTTTTTAAAAGTACGTGACTGGCATACTTAAGAAACAGAGGTAACTTACGATTACATCAATGGCACACTATTTATGCATCATATTTAGAATGTGGTAATGGAATAAGAAATAGGTATGGAACATGACAAAACTTAGAAAATGACATTTCTCCCTTTTGGTTTATCGGCTCCATTGACGACAATGCAGTCATAGATTGCCTTGTAATTCTTTTAAAAAAGAAGATGTTAAACAGATTATTTCAGATTAAGGAAAAAAGAAGCTAACAATTTGCGATTTTTAAGAAATCCATTCTGAGCACGGACCAACAGCTGAAAAAGAAGAAATAGTCGGCTAAGAGAAGACGTGTGGTAATTTTACGCCGGAGTTGTTAAAGCTGCGTACGGATTTTATATTCAAAATGCTGTTGTGTAGTTTAACTATAGCTGAATTAATTATAAGTACTGTTTTGAAACCATCTGCCAAGCCGAGTCAGTAAAGGTGTACTTGGTTCACCCAGAAGGATATGGGCTCTATTCCCTGTCAGGAAGGAGAAGACTTCCACTTCTGGAAAAGCATTTGCCCGTGGGACTAATCGGCCTACACCGGAAATGGGTATTAGTGGGGCAAATGCGGCAGAGCATAGAGCTAACCACTACAGCCACGGTTACAAGTAGTGAATGTTCAATCTTACACTCTTCCATGGCCTTCGTGGACTGTACACAGATTGCTTTGCCTTTGTATACCGTTTTTAGACCGCATAAGTCCCGAAGTTCAGCAAGTAGACCACGGATAATGTTCTAGAAAACAATCATTATATTGTGGAGTGAAACAAGTACGACAGCTAGATTATTTGGCAGATTTTCTTTACCTTCAAGATAATTTGGACATGAAATCTATTTCAAGTTTAACTCATACACTGTATACACTTTTGTACAAATAATTAACAACACATAAGTAAGGGGCAGTTTAATAAATTTCAGCAAGTTGAACAGGGAATTTATTGCGCAGTGGTTCTCGTGTTACAGGAGATATTTAAGCTGTATTCTAAGAGATTAGCGACCAATCTAGCATAATTTCAACCGCACCTTTGCAGGTATTGGTATTAGTAGTCTATTAATTTACTACAATTCTGAACGGAAATATGGAAGTGTTGCGAAGACATCCAGATCCGTGGACACTCCCATAATGCACGAATACTTGTCGGAACAATATCCAGGGCACGCACATCCCTCCCCACAGCATCCAACATGTGCTCAATACGATTGAGGTCGGATGACCTTGAGGGCTAGGCAAGCATCCTCATGCCCTTGCAGTGTTAACTGAAGCAATCAGCCACAATTCGGGTGCAATAAGTGAGTGATAGTTTTGCTGTAAGTGTAGGTCTCCTCCAGGATGCTGAAGGCAAAAAAAAAAAACGGGTAGATATGATCTAACAACAGGTTCCTGTATCGTTAGCCGGTGAGGGCCGTAGACAGACGTATCAGGGGCCACATTTCATCACACGTGAGCAGTCTGCACACGAGAACACCATCACCACCCTGCTGTCCGACTCCTTAGCTGAATGGTCAGCGCAGTGCTCTTCGGTTCAGAGGATCCCGGGTTCGATTCCTGGCCGGGTCGGAGATTTTAACCTTAAATGGTTAATTTGCCTTGGGTCGGGAACTGTGTGTTTGTGCTGTCCCCAACATCCCACAACTCACACATAACACTATCCTCCACCACAATAACACGCAATTACCTACACATGGCAGATGCCACCCACCCTCATCGGAGGGTCTGCATTACAAGGGCTGCACTCGGCTAGAAATAGCCACACGAAATTATTATTACCACCCTGCTGGCAAGGGGGAACCATCGCCTCATGCGCTTTGCTACTCACTCGTACTACGCCATCGGCTTATACTGACTGGTACCTCGACTTATCTGTACAGATCTTTTACCATGCATTGAGAGTTCAATGGCGATGTTCGTTTGCCCATCTCAGTCTTTGTTCCTTATGACGTGAGGTAAGAAGTCCTCTAGTGGGGGAGTGGCTTCGGGGTACCCCCAGTGGAGGAATAGTTCTGGATGGTACGGCTGCTCACACCTCGCTGTTATTGAATACTGAATTCGCGGGAGATCTGCTGCACTGTGACCCGTGTATCCGCTCATACCATCCGAGATAGCCGACGGCGACCACAGAAATGTTTTTTCTACTTTGCTAGTTGCTTTACGTCGGACCGACACAGATAGGTCTTATGGCGACGATGGGACAGGAAAGGGCTAGGAGTGGGAAGGAAGCGGCTGTGGCCTTAATTAAGGTACAACCCAGCATTTGCCTGGTGTGAAAAGGAAACCACGGAAAACCATTTTCAGGGCTGTCGACAGTGGGGTTTGAACCTACTATCTCCCAAATACCACAGAAATCAACACCTTGTACGCCATGGGAGCTCACCCTGGTGGCGGTTGTTTTTCCCGAATTCACGTACTCATGCTGCCCTCTTGACACGGTGGCCAGTGGAAAGCCCAGATGAAATGATCCATACGTCTGCAGCCGAAAAAAATGGACGCCATTAAATGCACTAAGATCTCATGTCTTTCCCATCCTGTGCTTAACTGTTACTTGCAGGGTCAGTATGAGGTCTGACGACATCACAGTCATGTTTGACGCTGTACTATTATATTCATCGGGCCAAATAACCCCTAAAACCGAAGCTATCTCAAATTCAACTACTCATCAGTGTATATTTAACCATTTTTCCTTCCTCGTAATGTGTCGCAATTTCCTTTACGTTGCACCGACACAGATAGGTCTTATGGCGACGATGGGATAGGAACGTGCTGGGAGTGGGAAGGAAGCGGCCGCGGCCTTAATTAAGATGCAGCCCCAGGATTTGCCTGGTGTAAAAATGAGAAACCACGGACAACCATATTCAGCGCTGCCGACAGTGGGGTTAGAACCCACTATCTCCCGAATGCAAGCTCTCAGCTGCGCGACCCTAATCGCACGGCCACTTGGTCGGTCGTCTTAATGTGCTACAGTGATGTATTTTATTTGTAATGCCATGTTACACATGTTAAATAATCTAGTTCATTTTCATTTGTTTAAATGTTTTTAAGATAGTCTTCCTGGTACTCATTTTATTTGCCGTACATCGCACCGATACAGATAGGTCTTACGGCGACGATGGGATAGGAAAGGGCTAGGAGCGGGAAGGAAGCTAGCTAGTTGCTTTACGTCGCACCGACTCAGATAGGTCTTATGGCGACGATGGGACAGGATAGGGCTAGGAGTAGGAAGGAATCGGCCGTGGCCTTAATTAAGGTACAACCCCAGCATTTGCCTGGTGTGAAAATGGGAAACCATGGAAAACCATTTTCAGGGCTGCCGATAGTGGGGTTCGAGACTACTATCTCCCGAATACTGGATACTGGCCGCAATTAAGCGACTGCAGCTATCGAGCTCGGTGGGGGAAGGAAGGAAGCGATCGTGGCTTTAATTAAGGTCCACCCCAGCATTTGACTGGGTGTGGAAATGGGAAATCACGGAAAACCATCTCAAGGACTGCCAACAGTGGGGTTCGAACCCATTATCTCCCGAATGCAAGTTGACAGCTACGTGCCCCAAACCACGCAGCCTCCCGTTCGGTCCTGGTATTCAATGTGTATTTCAATCTTTCACTGCAGTCATAATTTCAATGATGAGCCTTATATCAGCAATAACCCAAACTGGGGCTGATGATTTAATAAAATAAATCTCTGCCTGAAATTCATATTTTTACAATAATAATAATAATAATAATAATAATAATAATAATAATAATAATAATAAATTAGGAGACTTCAGATGAAGACAGACAAAGCGGCCGTCAAAAGAGTATAAAAATCTTTGGCATGCCCTTTTTTTAATGTTTATTTTAATGCTTACCAAACTGTCAGTCGGGGCTGGCTTAGAGGGGCGTCATTGAATATTCAAAATGTCCACCGAAGATGAGACTGCAATGTTTACCAAAGCGTCCAACGTGCCTGGCTAGAGAGGCGTCATGGAATATTCAAAAAGTCTACCGAATATTGAGACTTTGGTTTAGAGTCTGATCAAAAATATGCTGAAGCGATCATATGAAGCGGCGTTTCATGGGTACTGTGCAAAATGACTAATTACCGATCCAGTTATCTTTGAGATTTCGCTTCAATCTTAATATTAGTTGGGACTCAACATATCAGAAATTTGAGAGACAGTGATCGGTTTGCTAAATCTAATTCACTGAAAATGTCTCGACACTTGGTGTTCGAATACAGGACGTAACAAAATACGGAGCATTTTTTTAAGAATGCTGGTAAAAGTTGTCTTAAGGAACGAGCGATAATTATCATCCCGCGCTGACATCAACGAGAAAGACGAAGTGATCTGACCCTTCGAAAAATGAAAGTATCGGCTAAGGAAAGGTCACGAAAGGAGAAGAATGTCTCATTACGCTAGTCCTCTAATACGGTTGTGGTCGGAAGTCGGGTAGGAACCTGACATACGTGCAAACACTCCCAGAGAGCTCGGTTCCGATCGTCAAAGTGTTTCCCAGGGGCTCGCAAGTGATGGTAAGGAATACATTGAAATACTCTGTTTTCTTGCTCAGTGATCTGTTAACTTGAATTCAAAAGCTAGAACTTCGGAATGGATCAGTTCCGTTTTAAACTACTTGTTAACGAAGTGTCTCGTTTTACGGGGCCATGAAAAAATGATGCAGAGAGACAGGAAATAATACCTAACTTGCTAAATAAGATGACATTAGAAGGTGCGTTAGTGTCAGCGGATATCCAACATACTTTTCAGTATGAAGCCTTATCAAACTAAGTACATACACATAACACTTATCTAATTTGGTGGAATTCCGTCTTGATTATGTCCTACCCCACACGCACTTACGAGATAGGTTGTAACATGAAAGGGAGGCTGAAAGTGAGCGAGCGCGCGCGTTACCGGAAAAAATAAACCTTCATTGCGGAGGAAGTTCGCGTGACAATACAAAGAGGGAGGAAATGGTATTTTCACTTAATCCGACGTGGCAGCTATAACAGTCAGCTTAACTCCCCTGTAATAAGAACAAGAAAAGTTCTCCACTTTATAAAATAGCAACTCAAATAAAGGAAAAGAAAGATCGTGGACGTATTTCCGGTTGAGGTGCGCTTCTGGTTGGGGACGGAATTTACTCAGTTTTATTTAGTTAAAAATAAAGTATAGGAGACACAATTCAAAGAAAATTATGATTCTTTTAAAAGGTCAAAGCCTGTCGGTCATTTCGTTTCGGTTTATTTTTTTCTAAATTTACAGTACTTTTATCATCATCATCATCTGTTTACCCTCCAGGTTCGGTTTTTCCCGCGTACTCAGCGAGGGATCCCACCTCTACCGCCTCAAGGGCAGTGTCCTGGAGCTTCAGACTCTTGGTCGTGGGATACAACTGGGGAGTATGACCAGTACCTCGCCCAGGCGGCCTCACCTGCTATGCTGAACAGGGGCCTTGTGGAGGGATGGGAAGATTGGAAGGGATAGGCAAGGAAGAGGGAAGGAAGCGGCCGTGGCCTTAAGTTAGGTACCATCCCGGCATTCGCCTGGAGGAGAAGTGGGAAACCACGGAAAACCACTTCGAGGATGGCTGAGGTGGGAATCGAACCCACCTCTACTCAGTTGACCTCCCGAGGCTGAGTGGACCCCGTTCCAGCCCTCGTACCACTTTTCAAATTTCGTGGCAGAGCCGGGAATCGAACCCGGACCTCCGGGGGTGGCAGCTAATCACGCTAACCACTACACCACAGAGGCGGACCAGTACTTTTATACTAATAATTATTATTATTTCCTGTGGCTACTGTTAGACTTGTGTAGCCCTGGTAAGAATGACCTTCCAACGAGGGTGGGCGGCGTTTCCCGTGTAAACTGCGTGTTTGTGAAGTTCTTAGTGTATGACTTTTAGTTTCCGAAGACATGCTCGGTTCGCCTGATGTAGATCTTTCCATTTGACACCCAAGGTGGACTGCGCGTCTGGATGTGAAATATAAGGATGATAACAATAACATACCTGCCAACTTTACAAACACAAAAATCAGGAAATTTTGATACGCAAACCAGGAAAAATCAGAAGAAACAATTAGTCAAAAGTGCTTATTCTACATCTCTTGCACAATACAGGAGTACTATGGTATAAAACACTATCTCAAAACCCGAATGTTGATATACGAGGCTACAAGGCTAAAAAATTACACATTTCTATTCCCTCACAGGAAGTATGTGACTGAGATGATCGGTCTCTGGTAAGTCTTCCGAAAATAGTATGAACTCATACTCCACACGTGTGAATCAATCATGCACTCAGATGCCATTACTTAGAAAATGCATAGATTAATATATTGCATCACGCGCCCGCGCGATTATGCGAAGCGCAATGCTATTTTCATCAAGTAATAAATTAAAATTCGCCAGAATTGTTGTGACTTCCCCTCTCGGTGAACAATCATCAAATGAGAAATGCAACCATACAAGCTAAGGGCGCCAATCTTTAAGTTGAAGACTTAAAGATAAAATTTATAATCAAGCTTGGACGGACTCTTATCACAGGGGTGGGGTGATAGTGCACTAATCATTAAGCAGGAGAATTAAAAAACAAAAGGCTAATTAAGGCAGATTGATGAAAGTGAACTAGAAAAATACTATTTATTATATTTAATATGATTGACGACGGTTTAACGAGAACTGAATTTAAATTAAAAAATGAATTTAACAGAAAATTGAATGACTCTACTTCGAAAAAATTTGCAATATCTTTAACTCGCTTGCTCACCATTTAGTCTTGTTCTGCTGGTCCTTGGGAAGCTTCCATCCTTGTAGCGGGAACATCATCGGTCGTCTTTGAGATCTCTTCATCTGCAGCTAAGTACCATTCCTGCCTTGCAAATTGCACCCACCACTAATTGGAAGATGACTTCAAAACTAACACTCCCTATTATGCTTTATCCCGTATATTGGAGATAAGCCCTAAGTCATAGTTAGCAGAACCACCTTGGGTTATTTGGAGAGGATACTCAATTAAGAATCCTTCCAACTTTACTGAAAATGTTCTCTGAAGTTTCATTTCTATCTAGATTAATACTACCTATTGACTTAGACTGGTTCAAACCGGTCTTGTAGCCGAGCTGTACGTACTTCCTGATGAAAGTGGCTATACATCCCTCATTCAGAATTTCTAAGTACCACGTCGTGGTAAATGAAGTAATTAATGTAGAATACTACTGCAGAATCAAACGAAGAAGATTAAGTAGCCGGTCACGTAGAAGATCCAAGATCTAAGATATAAGAAGAGATGAAGCCAAGAGCTCCAGCATGCCCTTTTATAACCTTCACTGGCGCTAATTACAGGTCGCTACACGTGGTCCAATCAGATGACATGTCTCTCCCCACTCCAGATATTAGAGTTGACGGGTCTTAACTCTGATATTAACTGTTCTTCTATTGGTCCATTCACTCATTATCCATGGCAACATGACGCTCCTTTGAAAATATAGGCGTTGAGTCAGTTTGAATAATTCTGGTCGAAATACGGTAGCTTTCGTTAGGACGCGTGAACACGTGCTCGCTTTCCCAGAACTTGGGGTCTAAATTTGTCCTTCCTCCCTCCTCGGTGATGTGGCAAGATAGAGGAAATCTACTGCAAGTTAATTTTAAACAAATGTCGCAAGAATCTAAGTGAATATTAGAATATTCAGCCCTCGTTTACAAGTCGTAGTTACAAAGTAATGAAATGATAGTGAGCAAATGATTAAACATGAATTATAATACAATTACATACCAAAATAAATATCATGACGTTAAATTCCTGAATTAATTACACATAATAAAATTAATATAATTACACTGTAACGTCTGGAACGTTACATACGCCCCCATGAGTTCTTAACAAATATCACATGAGTTGAGAACTCACACACTTACTCCCACATTGACTTGAAATACCTCTATTACCTGCCCATAACGAGCGACATTATTTTCATACAATTAATTATATCTCACTCTTTCCATCATATCTCTCTTAGACTGCTTACCATTGCGACTGTCTGTTATTTCAGTTCATCTTGAGGTTTAGATGCTAAATTATGCCCAACATGAGCAACTTTTCACTTTTGTAAAAAAAACAAGATTATCCTAGAAAATATAACATAATATATATACAATTCAGATTACAGACTCTGCCGAGTGTCTATCTGTCCTTTTACTCCCCACATCTCTCCGACATTCTTTGCTAGATAGCAGTAACACGTTCTCTTCCAATCTTTTACATTAGAAACATGCAAAACAAATGATACAAACAATTTACACTTTTATCACCCTTTCGAATGTTTCAACCTTATCTTGAAGCAGGATGCAATACACTTCACTCGAATACACACGTGATTTAAGCTCACGGTAAAATTATTGCAAGTTAGAAATGCACATACGGGAAAATTAATTATTTGCCGTCGTCAGCTTTAATTAGCCTTCTGTAACATCTCAGAAAACAAATATACAAAATTTCATGGCCTCACATACGGAAAACAGATGATCTATCGTCAATGAACAAGCGTAAATCTACCGTCACACAACACCTCCCTTGTTTACAAACACAACTAGGAAATACCACCACAATAGAGACGTAAACTCATCCACTCGTAGTCTGACATAACAAGTAGCAACTTCCCCGAGTTACTGACCTATATCTTACAATCCGGTTCAGCCACCTCACACGACAGGTATCTCCGTAAACTACTAATGTTATATGAACCATTCATTACGCTCTCGCCATCCGCTAACTTGTACGCACAGGGTCCTAGTTTACGATGTACTTTATAAGGGCCTTGATATAACAGAAAAAATTTCTTAGTTACCTTATCCTCACTATTTGACAACATGGGAACTCTCACCAAAACCATATCACCTACCTCAAAGTTATCAAGTACCTTACGTTTCTGTTGCCTTTTCCGTTTATCTCCAGATTTAATCAGGTTCTCCCGTGCCAGTCGAACGTAAAATTCAGCATTACGAGGCGGTTCCTCAGGCAAACCTAACACTCTCACTACGCTCTCGTATTCAATACACAGACGTATTGATCCATCAGACTTAGGCACGACAATTAAGGGATTAACATATTGACTGTTTGATAATTCAATCACATCGTCTGCTAACATAGCTTGAATTTGATCCTCTACGGCTTTTGCATATTTGTGTGGTATCGGATACCGCGGTCCGCTGAATGGAGTCTTATCCAGCACAGAAAAAGAATGTTCATACAGATGGGTAACACCAGGTTTCTCGGAGAAAATCTCCACGTGTTCACATAACACTTCAAATAACTTGTCCTTCTGGATTTCATTTAACTCATTTCTACTTACGGCTTCTTTCAAGCCACATATTTTATCCTCATTAATCCACAACTGACACAACTTCAGGCCCTCACTAGCCTCTTCATTTACTTTAGAAACCTCTCTCATTCTCCACACTGTACTAACTTCCGTTTTCCTCTGAATTTCCTCCTCAAACTTGACCTTGATATCCTCATTATTCCACCTCAAATTTAGCACTAGATCATTGTAATTTAACTGAGCCAATTTTAACATTAACCAGTCAGATCCCAAGATAAGATCAAATATCAAATGCGGAATTACCAAACATATCTGAACGCTAATAGAATTATTAATACAGATCGGGACAACTACTTGTTTACAAATTTGCTTAGACTTCTTTCCAACAGCCGTAATGATAAACGTAGACTTAACAGGCATTTCCTCCAACTGAATACCCTGTTTCACTAATGACTCATACCACTGAGAACTAATACATGATATTTGGCTACCAGAATCAATCAAAACTTTAACCCACGCCCCCCAGACTTTCAATTTAACAACGGGATTGACTACTTTATTACTTGAATCTCCATTATTCTGCTCGGGTTCATACAACAAATCGTCTCTAATATCGAGGTCATATGGTAACACTTTCATGGCAAGACACATCGCTACCTTCGTACTAGGCTGGAATTCTGACCTAACATTACAGCCTCTAGTTAGTTTAAAGGTTCCCTTTGTGTATTGACGTTAGACTCATTAGTACATTGCTCTGGCCTCCGTTGGGAATTTCCTGTCCTATATTCCTGTGCTCCGCTCCTGCTGTTCTGCTGAGGTCTGAACTGATTGCGAGCTTCGTGATTCTGTGTTCTACCGTTATGTCTCATTCCGTTGTGATGACTAAAGTTCTGAATATTCTCCGTTCTACTCCTAAGGTTACCTAACGCATCAAAACTGCCTAATAGGTTCTCCATCTCCTGAATAGTACCAACTTTTTGCATACAGGCCGCTTCTCTCACCCTGTCCGGAAAATGTCTTAAAAGTAGTTTACTACATCAGACCCCTCGGTTATACCATCTAAGTTCTGACAAATCATGACATGTGCCAGGAAGTACTCGGTCATAGTAACTCCTTCATGCTGTTTGTACCTCCCAAATACCACCCTTTCTCTCTCCCGAGCTTGTATCGCTTCATTCCAGAATTTCTCTCTAAACTTATTTCTGAATTCTTTCAGGTTCGTCATCGTCTGCCTATATACCATGAACCAAGACCGAGTTTCTCCTACAAAAGCATGGTCAATATTTTCCATAACGTCTTCCCAGTCCATAGACCCTTCCTCTAGACGCTTTTCAAATCGTTTTTCTATCATCTTAAGGAAATCTAGCGGGTTCGTTTGTTTCCCATTAAATTTAGGTAGTTCTATTTCCCTAATGTAGCTATTTCCTAGACATTGCCTTCCCGTGAAAACCTGTTTATCCTTTTCCACCTGTTTTAACTGATTTTCTGCTTTCTCTATCCGGCATTCTACATCTCTGTCTCTCCTATCAATGTCTCTCTCCAAATTAACCTGCTTCTCTTTCAATGTCCTAATTTCAATCTTATTCTCTTCAGCTATCGCAAACCTTTCTTCACTTGCCCGGGTCTCATCTTCTATTCTAAGCTTTACCGTGTCAATCTCTTGTTGGACGTGGTCTTTAAATATCCGTATTTCCCCTCTTTGAGTCTCAACTCTCTTATCAATACTAGTGACCTGCCTCATTACTTCCTCCCTAGTAGAGTTGTTTTCCTTCCCCATTAATTCCAGGAATTCACTTCTCTGCCCCGCAAACTTTTCTTCTACCTCTTTCCCTCGCCGTTCATATTCACTTTTCTGGTCCTCTAATCGCTTATTAAAATGTTCATTTTTTACCACCAGATCTCGTAACTGCCTACTGTGTTCGTCCATTCTCCGATTCGCTTCCTCCTTATTTTCCCTCATCTCCCTGCTTAATTCAGCTTTAGTTTGCTCTAACTGTTCTTTAAGTTCATATTTAATATTCTCAATTTTAGTGTTAGTTTGTTCTAATTCACCTTTAAGCTCAGATTTTATTTGTTCTAATTCACTTTTTATTTCAGTTTTACTGTCCTCTATCTTACTTAACATTAACTGCATCATTCTCATTAACTGATCATTATTATTACTTTCATTGTTAGTGTTTACTTCCGCTTCGCCCCCCATCCTACTATCATCTGACTCCATACTGACTTCTTTCTGCTTGCCTTCACTCTCCATACTACTTACACTTCTATCTTCAATTTCCTCTACTAGACTACACAACTCTTCCTCTGAACTCAATACGTTATTGCCTTTTATCGCCCGTCCACTGCGCAACATACTCTCCTCTTTCGTCTGATCAGCCATGACCCTTCCCACAATCAAACACTCCTAATGAAACGTGGATATCCAAATTTTGCCCATAATACGAATTCTGATATCGTTACTGTCATTAACTGCTCCGTACTTAATGATTTTCTCGCCACACGTTGGAGCGGCATTTATGTGACTTCCCCTCTCGGAGAACAATCATCAAATGAGAAATGCAACCATACAAGCTAAGGGCGCCAATCTTTAAGTTGAAGACTTAAAGATAAAATTTATAATCAAGCTTGGACGGACTCTTATCACAGGGGTGGGGTGATAGTGCACTAATCATTAAGCAGGAGAATTAAAAATCAAAAGGCTAATTAAGGCAGATTGATGAAAGTGAACTAGAAAAATACTATTTATTATATTTAATATGATTGACGACGGTTTAACGAGAACTGAATTTAAATTAAAAAATGAATTTAACAGAAAATTGAATGACTCTACTTCGAAAAAATTTGCAATATCTTTAACTCGCTTGCTCACCATTTAGTCTTGTTCTGCTGGTCCTTGGGAAGCTTCCATCCTTGTAGCGGGAACATCATCGGTCGTCTTTGAGATCTCTTCATCTGCAGGTAAGTACCATTCCTGCCTTGCAAATTGCACCCACCACTAATTGGAAGATGACTTCAAAACTAACACTCCCTATTATGCTTTATCCCGTATATTGGAGATAAGCCCTAAGTCATAGTTAGCAGAACCACCTTGGGTTATTTGGAGAGGATACTCAATTAAGAATCCTTCCAACTTTACTGAAAATGTTCTCTGAAGTTTCATTTCTATCTAGATTAATACTACCTATTGACTTAGACTGGTTCAAACCGGTCTTGTAGCCGAGCTGTACGTACTTCCTGATGAAAGTGGCTATACATCCCTCATTCAGAATTTCTAAGTACCACGTCGTGGTAAATGAAGTAATTAATGTAGAATACTACCGCAGAATCAAACGAAGAAGATTAAGTAGCCGGTCACGTAGAAGATCCAAGATCTAAGATATAAGAAGAGATGAAGCCAAGAGCTCCAGCATGCCCTTTTATAACCTTCACTGGCGCTAATTACAGGTCGCTACACGTGGTCCAATCAGATGACATGTCTCTCCCCACTCCAGATATTAGAGTTGACGGGTCTTAACTCTGATATTAACTGTTCTTCTATTGGTCCATTCACTCATTATCCATGGCAACATGACGCTCCTTTGAAAATATAGGCGTTGAGTCAGTTTGAATAATTCTGGTCGAAATACGGTAGCTTTCGTTAGGACGCGTGAACACGTGCTCGCTTTCCCAGAACTTGGGGTCTAAATTTGTCCTTCCTCCCTCCTCGGTGATGTGGCAAGATAGAGGAAATCTACTGCAAGTTAATTTTAAACAAATGTCGCAAGAATCTAAGTGAATATTAGAATATTCAGCCCTCGTTTACAAGTCGTAGTTACAAAGTAATGAAATGATAGTGAGCAAATGATTAAACATGAATTATAATACAATTACATACCAAAATAAATATCATGACGTTAAATTCCTGAATTAATTACACATAATAAAATTAATATAATTACACTGTAACGTCTGGAACGTTACATTGTCTCCAAATGGCACCAAAAATCTCTAAGAAAGTCACTAGTCGCTATCTCTGAAATTCTGTCAATTACTAAAATAGACTCCAAATCTACGACTAGTCTTTAGAATCGACTAGACTGATGTGAATGAACAGTAACATTGCACGCGAGAACGAGAGATCGACAACTAATATACGCGTCGCGATATATAGGTTTCAATAAACATCGCACATTCGCGCGCATTTCTCGTATTAATAAACGTCGATATTTCGTTCGAAAGCCGCCAATGAGCGAAGGACTTCCGGCGACTGGCGTACAAAGCTGAAATGGTGGGATTTGAAAACAAATGTTTGAAGTTCAACAAAAATAAGCAAAAATCGGAAGAAAGAATAATTGGGAAAGTTGGCAGATATTTAATTGTACATTATTTTGCCACGTCATCGCGCAAATCACCCATGTTAGACTTATTCGGTGACTTTGTTTTGTTGTATGTTGCTAAGGAAGGTGTGGTTTGAACGTAATCTGATGGATAGTTCAGCATAGAGGGTGAGAAGGGTGTAAAAAAGAAAACAGGAGAAGGTAAGTAAACCGCATGAACAGTCTGATCAGCGGGTTGCCTAACCAACAGTACGTAAAGATTATAACGTGTTTCTTAAAAGTTTTCTTCTTCTTCTTCTATGAACCTTATATAAAAATGAAATTCGAAGTTAAGTCCCCATGGCATAGGGGGTGCGGACTGAAGAAAGATAATGTCTAAAATGACAGAGATTACGGGTGAATGTGTGTGTATGTTTCAGCATAGCTCTCAAGCAAACTAGATACACATATAACTTAATATCTGGAAAAATTACTGTACTGGCAAGAAACCCCTAGCACCCCTAAAAGAAGAAAGGGGTGAAATGTCAAAATCTGAAACATGACTGATATTAGTGGCGATTTAATAGTTTTGGGGGTAGCTGACATGAACCGTGGCACTCTGGATACCGTTTGAGCCAAAGTTTACCAATCAGGATGGAGGTTAGAAGGGGTGAAAGGAATGTCTCAAATGACCGAGATCATGGATGTAGGTGTAGCTCTCAACCAAACATGATACTCATATGACTTACTGTTTGGGAAAGAAAACAATAGAGTAAGACACCCCTAAAGGCGGGGGTTGAAAGGGGGTGAAATATTAAAATAATAGTGTAATAATAAAACATCAAAATGAATGTGATCTGAAGCAGTGAAGTGTCCACTAAGCTACCAAAGTCGTTAACATGGTCATCCGATCCTGGATTAATGAAGGTAATACGAAATGTATGATATAAACCAAACCAAACCCCATGGCACTACAGCCCTTGAAGGGCCTTGGCCTACCAAGCGACCGCTGCTCAGCCCGAAGGCCTGCAGATTACGAGGTGCCGTGTGGTCAGCACGACGAATCCTCTCGGTCGTTATTCTTGGCTTTCTAGATCAGGGCCGCTATCTCACCGTCAGATAGCTCCTCAATTCTAAGCAGGTAGGCTGAGTGGACCTCGAACCAGCCCTCAGGTCCAGGTAAAAATCCCCGACCTGGCCGGGTATCGAACCTGGGGCCTCCGGGTGAGAGAGGCAGGCACGCTACCCCTACACCACGGGACCGGCAATGTATGATTAACTGTAATAATTATATGCAATATTTACCTATACTAATATATAGAGGGGTAAAGTTTATTTGTTTGTTTGTTTGTTTGTTTGTTTGTTTGTATGTAATGGCTAATCTCAGGAACTACCGGACCGATTCTAATAATGATTTTACTAATGTGAATATACATTAGCCCTGAGGGACATGGGCTGTATTTTATTTTCAAAACAATTCGAGGGGGGGGAGGCACGGGGGAATATATAAAAATAATAGGCTAATATAGGCAAAATATCGAATCTGCCGTACAAGGACGAGGCAAAGGTCAATTTAAGCCCCTTGACGCAAAGAACAAAACTCGGTAAGCCCTACGGGCCCGAAAACCACGTTTTAAGGTCCTAAAACTAACCGTTATGGCAACACACTACCCCTGCTCTAGGAATCGGATAAAGAAATGAACTGCCGTACCCATGGCAACGTCAGCCCCAGGATTCTAAAGCAGCGAGATTTTCTACAATATATCACAAAAACCTAACATATTACAGACATACAATTTGGTATTTGGAATCTGCTTTAAAATAAAACAACACACATTTTTGTTTTCAGAAAATCCACTTAAGGGGTGAGGGGGGGGGGGAAGAAGTGAGGAAGGAGTTAGATTTTTTATATGAGGATACATATATCTCAGAAATTGAACATGTTACAGACGTTAAACTTGGTACTTTGAATCTCCTTTTAAAATAAATGAACACACTTTTTTTGGAAAATTCACTTAAGGGGGCGAAAAGGATAAAAAAATCGGGTGAATTTTTAAAATTAGTATATTCTTCTTCTACCGCTTTTATCACGCCTGTGAGGTTGATGGTGCGCACTGTGTCACACATATATATGTGGATTTGGCCCTGTTTTACGGCTGGATGCCCTTCCTGACGGCAACCCAATGTGTAGGGATGTCATTACTATTGCGTGTTCCTGTTGTGGTTGGTAATGTGGTGTGTTGAGTGAATATGAAGAGGAGAGTGCTGGAACAAATACAAACAACCTGTCCCCGAGCCAGAAGAATCACATGCGATTAAAAACCCCGACCCAGCCCGGAATCGAAGCCAGAACCCTGTGAACCTAAGACCTCAACGCTCACCACTCAGCCAAGGATTGGGGCAGTTTTTAAAATGAGTATATCTACAGTATATCTCATAAACTTAACATGTTACAGACGTGAAAATTGCTATTTGTAGTCTCCTTTAAAAATAAAGAAACACATACTTTTTGTTTTCGGAAAATCAACTTAAGCAGGAGATCGAAAATAAGTGAAGAAGGAGTTGAATTATCTTTATGAAGATTCTTATATCTCAAAAACCAAGATGTTACAGACGTGAAAATTGGTATTTGGAATCTCCTTTAGAAATAAAGAACACTTTCTTTTTCTCGACATAAAAAGACTACTGTTTCCATGTCGCATGTTCCAGATTTAGGTCTGCCAGTAGCTTGTTCATCTTAACCCCAAAAGGCAATATCAAAAACGTGGTTTACAAAGAGTTTCTGGGGTAAATGAAATGCAATTTTTCGGTGAGATTTTATACTTTACTGATTTACAGATAATGTCTTAGTGCAATACTGAGGAACAAGTCATTTTTATCAAAATACGAAATCCTCCCGAGCGAAGCCGTGGGCAACAGTTAGTCTGTCATAAATGGATTACCCAATACATTAGTCAAAAAGGTCATAGCGACAGATTACTTGAGCAGGGAATGCAGACACGCCATTTTTGCTGTAGATGGGTACATATACAGAACCACAGTGCTGCAATCAGGTGGAGGAACAAGTCAACAGGATTCTGATTAATAATCTCTCTGACTATCCGTGTTTACATTACTGTGAAGCGGAGGTCAACAAATCAGAGATGATTTTAATAAAACAGTGCGGGAAGTAACTACAGTAGTACGGTAAAGTGTAATTTTCCATACGGAAAGAAATCAATTGCGTCATAGTGTGGAATAAATATAATTTCCGATCTTTTATGCTTCACGTCCTTTTACAGTACGAAGCGTACTTGCGGATATATGTGCGATTCTTTAATTTTTATTGAACTTTCAATGATATTCGGGAAAATAATTTCTATCCGTATACATCAATTATACAAAAAATCCATCTTTTATGTCTCATACAGTTTTACCGCACGAGCTATAATAATGGCTACCTTTTTTTATTTTATTTTGTTGCTAGAGGCTTAACGTCGCATAGACACAGATAGGTCTCATGGCGACGATGGGATAGAAAAGGCCTAGGAGTTGGAAGGAAGCGGCCGTGGCCTTAATTAAGGTACACCCCCAGCATTTGCCTGGTGTGAACATGGGAAACCACGGAAAACCATCTTCAGGGCTGCCGACAGTGGGTTTCGAACCCACTATCTCCCGGATGCAAGCTCACAGCCGCACACCCCTGACCACACGCCAACTCGCCCGGTAATATAATAATGGAGATGATCAGGAATTTAGGCTTTTGTTACGAAATCCACCAACGGCAAGCATTGCTGACGTGGAATTATTATTAATTCCCTATGGTAACGAACCTGCTGGCGATGGTGGCGGGTGGTTGTTATGATATTAGCAGAAAAATCACGTGATCATTAGTACCTGTTTATCAGTAAGATAATAAAGATGACTATCGAAATGAGCAGAAGAGCATGAGGAACGATAACTCGAAAAATGGGGATAAACGGAATTATAAAAGAGAAGGTTGGACGCCTAGGCCTTGAACGGTTTAATACGTGATGGCCTACAATGTCCCTAAAATGTATCAACAATGACATTGTTAGATGAAGTGCGCTCTGTCTCTTCTGATGCCAGTCAGCTCCGCAAGACAGTGTAACTGTTGTCATCTGAAACTAACTCTTCCACGACGGGTACGACAGCTAGTGCTAGCTACAGAACTATTAAAGGTTGTAATTTATTCTGCATTGTTTTCAGCGAATTGTACGTGTCGTGTCTTTAATGATAATCTCGAAAATGTAAGTTAAACTTTTAAATAACCTGACCGCCACTCCACTTGAACCATCGATAGAAGACATCGACCTACCATCGTTGACGATGCCTGTACTTACAAGTCACTTCACCCCGTGTTTCGTGCCGTTATAAAATGTAGCAGTTTCAAGCTTCATTTTACCCTCTGTACTCAAGTGCTACTTGAGAGGGCAAAGCGCTAAGAACAAGGATATTACACAACCAAGGTGCAATGTGCTTCGTCAGTCTGTCGCAAAATGGTGGTGGAATGTTGTTCACCTCCAGACTTTCATTCCTCAATGGAGATTTCACAGCGGACGTTTTCATCCAATTACCATCTTTCTAAGCTTTCTGGTCTAATCAATACAGATTACAGCTGCAAAAGGTCCAACTGCAGCTAAATGACCGAATCCTGTTTTACATATGACCTGTAGAGTTTTAATAAATAATAATAATAATGTTATTGTTTTTATGTTCCACTAACAAACTCGTATTTTGCGGCATCGCTTTAATTATGACCATTATTAAAGTAACTTTTTAGAAGACAAAATACAGTACATACAGTAGCGAAACAAGAAACATGCGTCCGTTAACACCTTTGGAAAAAATACGTTCGTCTCCTCTGTTTTCACTGTTTACCTTCTTTTCTTCTACATACTTTTAAACAGCATTTATTTTTATTTTATTTTTTTATTTTTTATTTTTTTTTTGCTAGTTGCTTTACGTCGCACCGACACAGATATGTCTTATGGCGACGATGGGACAGGAAGGGGTTAGGAATAGGAAGGAAGCGGCCGTGGCCTTAATAAAGGTACAGCCCCAGCATTTGCCTGGTGTGAAAATGGGAAACCATTTTCAGGGCTGCCGACAGTGGGATTCGAACCTACTATCTCCCGAATACTGGATACTGGCCGCACTTAAGCGACTGCAGCTATCGAGCTCGGTACAGCATTTATTGCTTTAAGAAACACTGACATTTGAAGGATCAGAGGGAAAGACGCTTTCAGTCCACAACTTATTGCTTTTGAGTTTTTGACGCTGGTACATGGCTCAGTACCGTCCCTTTGAACCAAAAGACTCGCCGTTAGCAAAAACGCTCTCGGTCCGCTGTAATAGAGGGAGAAAAATATGGCATGAGCGGGAAGAATTTTATATTCGTTTCACTATGTATGTAGTTTCGAAACCACGCAGTCAAGATTCGTAAATGGAACTTGTCATCCACGACTTCCGGGGTTCCTTTCTTACGTGACCGGTAATGAATTCATACCCGAAAAACAACGAGGCTTCGCCGATTTTCTGATCACTAGAAGTTTGTTTTCCGGTTCACGTTCTGACGGAAATTGAACAATTTAAGGGCATTTAAAATAAGCCACATTATCTTTCTGCAAAGTGCTAGTAGTACTGGTGCCTCCCGCAGGCAGTAGCCTCCAGTGAACTTCAAGACATGTATTGTGCTGCCCTCTTGTAGCATGTACCCAACTTAACTTGTACTGTATTGTTCCTGTACACAATAACAATATTTTCGGTCGTCATCTGTTTTTTTTTTTCCTCAATGGAGGATAGAAGAAGAAAAATCTTGCTCTTGCTGTTGGATCTTTAAATTACATATTAACAGAGGAAAAAAGGAGGAAAATGTACCCTTTTGATCCGGGGTAATTCTATCGCCGTGTGGTGATAGTCACCAGTCGGTTTTGATGTATTTTATTTGTCAACTTGGGAAACTGTAAGTAACTACAATCTTCGTTTGATCCTGGAAGTATATGGATGTGATAACAGTAATTATCAGCGAACTGTTCCGTGTCGTCGGGTATATCTACACCTAAATTGTACTAAGTAAAATTCAATTATCACTGTTAGTGAAAAATTCGATTAACCAAACAGACTGAATTGCTGGTTATCTTTATTGTGAATAGGTTATAAACTTTCGTGGGGCTTTTATATAATTATTCATAAAATGATTTTGGGTTGTTAACCACTCTAAAGATGTTCTTTTAATTCGAAAATTAATGTATTCAAAGATTTTGTGACAAGTTCGTCTCCATACTTCTACTATACCTTCGAGAGTACGTCTTAATTTTAAAAGGGGGTATTATGCATTAGTCCTGTCTGGAAAATCTTTAATATCTTACTATACGAAGCATTGTGTGAAAATGGGAGAATGTACGAGTAGAAAAAATGTTTTCAAATGACTGGTTCTAGCTTTGGTTGATTATCTTGTAAGGGTAGCCATTTTCTTGGTCATGTGACCGGTTACCTTGGTTACATTCACAACCCTTGGTTGGTGAATGTAATTATTATATTTTGACATTTGACGTCTGATACGACTGTTGCTGGTGGACATATGACGTGAGTTGAGTGTTTTTTGTTCTGGTTGGGTATGTGAATCGGAGTTCGTGCTTCGTATTTCTGCGGTTCTTGGTGTTCTAAAGTATTAACATTTTAAACTAAATAATTAGTTTACTCGGTGAGTTTTATTTCTAATTTCTCCTCTATGTTTTATTTTAATTACGCTCGTCTGATCTGCTCTTGGTGCTTTTTGGGGATCAGTAACTTGGCTTTTCTGATTTATGCTGATGAACTTCTGAAGTAGTCATAGAAAAACATTTTCTACTCTACTACCATAGTGTAATCAAACCAAGATTTTAGGATTGGAACTTTCTTTAAGTACTACGTTTCCTAATTTACCCTGAAATATATTCCAGATTTATCCTACGATATGAATAGTGAAAGCAGTTTCTTTTGATTTTAATTTGAATCTAACTTGATGTCCAAGGCTTCCTAATTTAATTTAATCTTCCCTGTGTCTTATATGCAGGACTTATTATTTGATTTGTGTCAACCTTTTCTTTCCTATTATTAAAGTTCCTGTTTAACTTAAGTCAGTTGTTTTATTTTAGTCAGTATTAACTTCTTTTACTTAGTAGTAAATTATTTATTCTTTATCCACCTGACCTTGGTGGGCCCTTGTATCTTCCACGTGTTGCTGCGACCTTCTATTGGGTATTTCCGTGTTTATACTACCCATGGTCGTGCAAATACTATCGTAATATACCTCCTTGAAAGTACGCGATAACGTCATATTAGCTCTCAGCATCACTGTTACTTGTTAACTGTTCCTCACAAACTACAAATGCTGTATTGCACAGTCAATGTTGTACAAAATTCGAGTTACAGAGTATTTTTGCTTTAAGGGAGGAAAAGTTTGCTTCAAGAAATCGAAAAATTCGTGTAACCGAATTTCGAGTGATAGAGAGATAAATACACGCGAATAATAGGACAAACGGCCGGAAAATTGAAGTTACTTCGAGATACTGAAAAGTCGAGGAATGGAGGTTCGAGATATCGAAGTTCGACTGTATTATAAGATACTTTGTTCATTATTTTTAATTTCATTTGTTTTATAAGATTTTAGTGATTCCATTATGGCTAAATGAAATGAAATGTCGTATGGCTTTTAGTGCCGGGATATCCCAGGACGGGTTCGACTCGCCAGGTGCAGGTCTTTCTATTCGACGCCCATAGGCGACCTGCGCGTCGTGATGAGGATGAAAATGATGATGAAGACAACACATGCACCCAGGCCCCGTGTCATTGGAATTAACCAATTAAGGTTAAAATCCCCGACCCGGTCGGGAATCGAACCCGGGACCCTCTGAACCGAAGGCCAGTACGCTAACCGTTCAGCCAACGAGTCGGACATGGCTAAATTACCAGCTTCGACGCAATAATAATAGTATAAATGATACAAAGATATATATTAATGTCAGTATTTAGAAATTTTCATGAATTTCAAAAAAAAAGTTGTTTTTTAAAAACATGGACGTGATGAAACGAAAGTACACATGGGCTTCGTAACTACCCATGGGGGGGAAGAGAGACTGAAAAATATGAACAGTTTATCTGTAACAAAATGGTTGCACATCAGTGTAGTAGGAGAACCGTATCGAAATTCCTGCACTGATGATAACATTTGAACTTTTATCGATAATGGCAATGCAATTCGTATGAGATCTGCTCGCTGACAAAGGTTGAGTTTAACAGAATAGCAAACGCACTATTTAAACTTACTGTATTCATGCTGCACATGTTTATACACTGAACTGATTTCCATAGTGAATTTCGTTCATTGTCTGTTTTGTATTTTAACTTTAGGGTGTGTTCTAATCCAGATGTTTCCCGGAAATTGTATAATTAAGAGTGGCCTTCTGAACTCTGCGTTGGTGTGCTATCGTAGCCAGGTGTTATGAGAGACGCGGCCAGCGAAGTAGAGTTTGCCTGCAGAGAGCGCGAAGCCGCACTCTTTTGTTAACGCAGCATCTCATTAAGCCGGGGAGTGGTGATATTGAACAGTTCCCTCTCTCGCTCTCTCTCTTCTACCCTTACTGCCATGTAATTGAAAGGTAAATGCCGGTCTCTCACTCTGACTTGTGATATATTCATGAAATGTCAACGTTTCTCTAGACTTTCAAACTGCAATACTAGCATAGCCTACTGCTTTTGCACTGTTATTATCTTACCAAGCGTATTCAAATTTCAGTAAAATGAAGATAGAATCTTGAGGTGTTTGTTCCGAGGGTACGAAATGAACTTTTCATCTCGCTGTACACACTTAACGACCGTCAAAAGCTAAAGAACTGACTTAGGTTTATTGATGACGTTCCGTAGCAGAGATAACAGAATTCGTACATACTATTTCATCGCCTTTCAAGACTTGCGATATCACACTTGGCAGTATCTTGAGCAGGACAATTATTCTGCACTAATAGGAAGATTGAAGTATTGCAATTCGCTCTAGGACGGCTACGCAAGGACACGTGTGTCGTGGAGCGCTGTTGTCTCTTTCATCAGGAGCTATCTGAGGTATGTATCTAAATATTATATACACTTTAGCCCGCTGACTGGTGAAGTAAGCAGATTCGGTATTTCTAACGTTTGCTCGAAAGTCGATTTCTGCCATTTTCTCAAACAAAGCTTAAAAAGATACTGTAACAACACGAAACAGAAGGAATTTCGCCATTTCCTTTACGTCGCACCGACACAGTTAGGTCTTATGGCGACGATGGGACAGGGAGGGGCTAGGAGTTGGAAGGAAGTGGCCGTGGCCTTAGTTAAGGTAGAACCCCAGCATTTGCCTGGTGTGAAAATGGGAAACCACGGAAAACCATTTTCAGGACTGCCGATAGTGGGGCTCGAACCCACTATCTCCCGAATACTGGATTCTGGCCGCACTTAAGCGACTGCAGCTATCCAGCTCGGTGAAGGAATTTCGAAAAGGCTGTTCCTTATAATAGCAGAAGCACAATAATGATGAGAAAATACTCTATAGAGAAATTTAAGTCAATGATAATTAGAAGAAGAAGAAACCATAGATGAATAAACAGTTTGAAATTAATATCATCACAAATTGACTATGCTTTTTGTTTTGTTTTTGCTAGAGATTTAACGTCGCACTAACGAAGGTTTCCGGCGACGCAAGGATGGAAAAGGGCTAGGATTGGGAAGATAGTGGTCGTGACCTTAATTAAACTACTCTGTGTAAACAACAAATTCATAATCGAAAAAAAAAAAAAAAAAACAGTGGTCATAACCTTCCATGCTGACTTCGAATTTCTTGGCGAGGATGTGTATCTCCGTTCTATAAAAAAAAAAAAACCAAACCACATAGCGCAACAACCCCGAAGGGCCACGGCCTACCAAGCGACCACTGCTCGGCCCGAAGGCCTCCAGATTACGAGGTGTCGTGTGGTCAGCACGACGAATCTTCTCGATCGTTATTCTTGGCTTTCTAGACGCGGGCCACCATTTCACTGTCATATGGCTGAGGCTGAGTGGACCTCGAACCAACCCTCAGATCCACGGAAAAATTCCTGACCTGGATGGGAATCGAACGCGGGGCCCCCTACACCGCGGGGCCAGCGTCCGTTCCATACACACCCTCTTTTTCTTGTCTGAAATGCACACATGTCTCACCGCGGCTTAGAAATGCATTGCCTTTTACAGTGTAACGCTGAAGGTAATCCAGAGAACCATAAACCTTGTTGTTTTGTGTTCGGGTGTCAATGATGGCGGAACCCACCGTGAGCACAATTTGCAATCATCTAGCCGGTGTCCGGCGATGGCATGCGTGCCGATTCGGATACCCATCTACTGTGCTATATCTGCGATGCGCACCCCACTATTGCTGCGAGCCGATGTCGCGATTTGCAGGATACTGTCTTCTGTAGTCGACGTTGATGGCCTTCCTGTCCGGTCAGCATCACCCAGGTGTGTGCGGTCTTGTTCGAATTGTTGACACCATTTCATAATCATGGCTCGACGTGACATTGCATTTGGCCCATACACCGCCACAATTATACGGTTAATTTCAGTGCAGTAGGGACGGTTTACCCATAAAATGCTACCATTCAGCGTATGGACAATTTACCAGTACTACAGCACAAGTGTCGCTGCAGGAAGCCGTGGACAAATTCACTATTCGGACAATGCGCCACGCTTGTTGCGCAATGCTCTCTAGTTCGAGCGACATGTGTAACATTTTGAATGCCCCTCATATTGAACTAGCCCATACTAGGACACATGGTCCACACTGCATACTATATCTCGCCAGAAAAGCATCTGGGCAACAAAAATAAATATCTAACACTTGACTAATTTGGTAATCGATCAAACAGTTCTATAGAAATTATAAATTTCATGAAGAAATTGCAAGTACAGTACCCGCTTCGCCAGAGTGACTCTCCGAGTCAATGGGACACGCTATCCTTCAACAAAATAACAACGTCACTAAGCAATGGGCAGGTAAACTAACAGTCTACTTTAGCGTACAAGCGTTAAAAGCTGAGCAAACTTGTTGATATAATAAAACGACGTGATTACACCATCATCTCAGTTTGCAACCTACTCCCTACAGCTACGAATCTCACGGGTCGACGTGTACACGAATTAGGAAGTAATTCACCTTCTGTAACAACTACCACCGTCGTCACGACAAATAAGCGCCGTAATATTACTTGCTTTTCAATTGAAACAAGTGAGACAATCTCTCAGATCCTAGCCCTAAACCAGAGCACTATACCGATATTATATACAGAATGTTACGAAATTTCAGGGATGATGGAGGACGGAAATGGATCAATTTGAGATAAGGAACCATATTCCGTAAACGTTCGAGTCAAAGTTAAGCAAAATTCTACTCATTTAAGTCCGTTTACCTGCACAAGCGTGGGTTGGCGACCACGGAGCCCTTAGCTGAGTTCTGGCATTGCTTCCACTTACTTTTGCCAGGCTCCTCACTTTCATCTATTCTATCCGACCACTCTTGGTCAACTCTTGTTCTTTTTCGACCCCGACGATATTAGAGCATTCGAGGCCTAGGGAGTCGTTTATTTTCACGCCCTTTGTGGCCCATGTCTTTCTTTGGCCGATAACATTTTTCGAAGTGTCGGACCCGTTCCATGTTTTCCCTCTGATTAGTGTTAATAGAAGATGGTTGCCTATTTGTACTTCCTCTTAAAATAATCACCACCACCACTGTGTTCCATCTAGTTTACTCTACAAAGCGTCGATAACAGTGGAGTTATAGGAGGATAGAGTGGCTAGTCCTATGCTCAGCCATCTTCCCCACCCCCAGGAATTAACGTAGTAGTCTTTTTTGGTGTAGGCTGAGTGAACCTCAGTCATATGCCTCTCTAGTACTGCAAATCTCTTTTTTTAAAGTTTAGCCTTCCTGGTCGGGAATCGAACTCACGACCTTACGGGTGAATCGAGCATGCCTTTATCGTCCCGACTAGGCCTACTCCGATAGTCACGTACGATGCCGACGCCAATATGTCAGCTGAGAATTTACAAACTGACCTAAAACGCTGTTAGACAGCAAGTCTAGGAATACATATGAACAAACAACGTTACTATTTTTTATTCAATTATAATTTTCACGGTATGATCACGAAAGCCTCACAATACGACTGAAGGTGTCATCAAGATGACCACATGATACTCCAATATCTGTAGGCCATCTGACTGGACACCAGTTATCTATATAAGCCAACACCCTAAATCTATGCGCCACAGATTTCTCTGATGGTTTTCTTGTACACCTTGCATTAATGTCCATAACACTGACTCTGATATAAGCTATTTCAGAGAGAGAGAGAGAGAGAGAGAGAGAGAAAGAGAGAGAGGGGGGGGGGTTCTCACGGTACAGCATAGAGTGTAATGCAAGGGGACGCGGAAAAACTTCACCTACCAGATTTTGATCTTTATGAATACACAGTTGTGTTTTTGCTTAGTTGAGAGAATGATATATATTTTAATAATCTCATTCTTAACTGACATTCACACGTTGTTAATGAACACGCTTTCATATTCTTTATTATTTCGTGTTTTGGCAGTAGTACTGCCTTTAAGTCATGCTTTCGAGTGTTAAAAGCAATCTAAATGAACTAAGAAACATGGATGTGAACTGGTTAGAACTAAAATTAGTGACAAACTTTCTGAAGTGAAGTGCAATTTGAAATCTTCGATACCTTTGAGTAGTACAAAGACAAGATTATATAAAACTGTTGGATGTACTTTAGGGATATTATTTAGTTTTCGTGTAAGTGAAATTTCTGAATTTGTGCTTTTCTTCGAAGAGGGCTTCATTTTGTTTTATGATACGCGAATAAACATGTACTTGTTAAATTCGTCTTCTTCTTTTCGTTATTATTATTATTATTATTATTATTATTATTATTATTATTATTATTATTATTATTAGCGTGTGGTGCCTCCGGAGAGGCCTGGTGCAGGTTTCTGGAGTTGACACCCTATAGGCGACCTGCGCGTCTGCGAAGATGGAGCCCTACCTATGATGAATTATAATGCTGAAGACGGCACACACACAAACACACAACCCCCAAGCCATCGGAATTAACCAATGAAGGTTAAAATTCCTAATCCGGCCGATAATCGAGCCCGGGATCCCTTCAACCAAAGGCCGGCACGCTAACCATTTAGCCATGGAGCCGGACATTATATTATTATTATTATTATTATTATTATCATTATTATTATTATTATTAGTTAGTTAGTTAGTTAGTTAGTTAGTTAGTTAGTTAGTTAGTTAGTTAGTTAGATAGATAAGCCCAAACAGAAGACCTCGTGAGCCAATATTTTGGGTAAAGAATAGTAGTTCGAAGTAAGGAACAATAAACAAGCACCAGAAATTTTATATTCCACAAGGGGAGAGTGACAAAAGAAGTTTGCGGACCACTGTGCTATTTAAACAATACTTGAAGACTATTCGAAAAAATAATGATGATGATGATGATGCTTGTTGTTTTAAGGGGCCTAACATCGAGGTCATCGGCCCCTAATGGTACGAAATGAGACCAAATGCAATGACAAAATAAAAATACGCACAAAATCCTCCACTGACCAGAATTCAAAACGTGAAGACGAAAAAATGAACGGATGGATATGAAGCTAAAAACAATCAGTGGGGACGACCCGCAATGCCTCAGTCTCAGAAACTGACGGAAAACAATAGCAATACTGACCAAGGGGCTGGTCCCATAGCTCAATACTAAATCGATGATGCTTGCAAGCTAAAGGGGTCCAAAATATAGGTCATCGCACTCTCATAATGGTACTTAACGCTTGGAAAGTACAACCATGGTATTTGACATGGTGCGGTACTAATCAACAGTATCGTAGACTCACGGTATTCCACACATTATGGTACTACTCACAGGTAATGAAATTCGCACAGGTAATACAGACCTATGGTGTTTCACACATAGCGGCGCCATTTACAAGCAACGCAAACCTATGGTTTTCATCACATACGTGTACTAACCACAGGGACTCGTACTATCCCGTGGTGTTCCTTATATAGTGGGTACTAATCATAGGCAAGCCAGAACCCTGGTGTCACTCATATAGTGCTACTAATCACAGGTACCGTAAAAGCCTGACCGCACGGTGCTCCTGATTGCTACTAATCACAAACCTATTTGGTACCTAACACAGTGGTACTACGCGCAAGTAATAACGACCCATGGTGTTCCCCGCGTGGTGGTACTAATCACAAGTAGTTTCATGGTTCTAATCCAATCATCCCTTGGTCGCCCCTTTTAGTCGCCTCTCACGACAGGCAGGGGATACCGTGGGTGTAATATTCGTCTGCCTCCCCCACCCACAGGGGGTAGTGTATTCGAAAAAAAAAGTATAGTCGTTGCGTTTATCACGTAAGCTTCCATTAGATTCTGTACTTGGTATTCTGAAAGCGAAATAAAATAATAAAGAGGAAGCAAGTCCGCCTGTCACCCGGCGGGCCCGGTTTCGATTCCCGGCCGGGTCGGGGGTTTTAATTGCACATGATTAATATCCCTGGCCTGGGGAATGGGCGTTTGTGTCGGCCTTAATGTTCATTTCCTCACATTCAACACTTTACACTTCCGCAATTTCCAAATACACGCAGGTTCATAACATATGGTGCAAAGTAAGGGCAAAAGATCTCCTTAGGTCGACGCCCCGAATAAATATCATTAAAAAAAGAAGCAGCAAGGTGTTTAAAGTTTTTCATTTTCCACTCTCAAAACAAATAGCGAACCACAGACTTGTTGAGGACAGTATCATGATCATAGGCACGGGACCTACAATTTTTCGTTGATTGTGAATGACAAGCACGCGACTTTTCATTTCAAAAATCCCACGTGCAGAATATAAAAATATACAAGTGACTGCTGTCTTATCACTGCTGGTACAGTACAACTTCAAAGATGTTTTGAAGCTTCAGGCAAGTCAAGAAGTTATCAAAAGGAATGCCACCTTTAATCTGAGTTACGTGGAAAGGGACGAAATGAAATAATGTTCTTCTTCCGCCACTTTTCCCACGCCACGATGGGGTCGCGGGTGCGAACTCCATCGAACATGTGAACATGGTTAGATGCCCTTCCTGACGCAACCCCATGCTCGCCACTTCCCACTCCCCGGGCGAGTTGGCCGTGCGGTTAGCGGCGCGCGGCTGTAAGCCTGCATCCGGGAGATAGTGGACTCGAATCCCACTGTCGGCAGCCCTGAAGATGGTTTTCTTCGGTTTCACATTTTCACACCAGGCAAATGCTGGGGCTGTACCTTAATTAACACCACGGCCACGTCCTTCCAACTCCTAGGTCTTTCCTATCCCATCGTCGCCATAAGACCTATCTGTGTCGGTGCAACGAAAAGCCACTAGCAAAAAAAAAACAACAACAACAACTATACGCCATTTCACGTACCGATATATAATAACTGATTCATTCGTTCTGTAGTTTATAACATTTCTTTCCATACAGTATTCATTGTGCTTCTACCTTTCGGGCTTATCTGGATCTTATCATTTTCAAACGATCTTGCCCAAGATACTGCTACATACAACTGGTCGTGACTGAATACAGGTCCAGGTAAGTAGACACCCACTTTTTCAAGAGATTGCCCCTGCGCTTTTTTACTGGTAATGGTCATGCAGAAGGCTAGTAGACTTAGTACCTTCCCGTTAGTGCGTACGTCGATGTTTTCTATTACCAGCATGTACGTTATTAGCAAAGTTCTTCCCCCTGGGGAAGGTCAGAGAGTCAACTAGTATTTAGCACAGAATAATATTCTTCCATGATCAGAGGAAGTGTATAATCTCTGGCTTGACAGATATAATCAAACATGGCTGCGTGCAATGACATTACTAAGAATGAAAATCATACAATCAGAATATTAATTAAGGTGTTAGTCGCTTAGCAACCTGCTAAGTACAGAATGTATTGCGGGTTAAGCCATCACCTGCAATTATTGGAGTGATCATTTAAAGATTTGTATTTTTTTTTTATTTTTTTTTGCTAGGGGCTTTACGTCGCTCCGACACAGATAGGTCTTGTGGCGACGAGGGATTTGATTTTATGATTACTCAAAGCTGGCTGAACTTAGAGACCTACCAATGTCTCATGATTCATCGGTAGGTAATTCCGGAGAAAATAAAAGAAAAATGAAGCAAGTTGGTCCAGTAGAACAGACGGATGGACTTGCCAAAGCTGTTTGGTAAACTCTTTTAATATATAGATAATAACAATAATAATAACACCAACTTGTGACCATGCGGTTAGGGACGCGCAGCTGTGAACTTGCATCCGGAAGATAGTGAGTTCAAACCCCAATGTTGGCAGCCCTGAAGTTGATTTTTCGTGGTTTACCATTTTCACACAAGGGAAATGCTGGGGCTGTATCTTAGTTAAAGCCACGGCCACTTTCTACCCATTCCTAGTCCTTTCCTATCCCACCGTCGCCATAAGACCTATTTGCGTCGTTGCGACGTAAAGCAAATTGAAAAAAAAAATCTTGCTCCGAGAATGAAATTTACGCAAAGTGTTTTCTGATTTGACAGCAAAATCGCCCATAATCGTTTACTAAATAGAAATTTAAACCAACGGTGAACAGATAACAGGGTTCAATGATTAAGTTACCACAAGTACTGTATTCGCTAAAGCAAATGTGGATAAACACTCGCTTTACATACCAGCCGTATGTGGCAAACGTTCGACAGAACTAATTCAAAACGTTAAAACAGAGATTACCTACTTAAATATAGCCATTAAATAATAGCCATGTCCAATATACCTCTATACTCTCCAACAGCATGTTGTTAATATAATGGGTGGTCAAATTTCTTCATGTCAGCATTAATGGCATGTCTGGTACACAAATGATGATAAATTTTAAATCAATAGATTTAGCACTCGGAGAGAAGTTAAAAAAAAATATAGGGTCTATGCTATGCTATGTGATGATATATGATATGACCTTAGTGAGGAATTATTATACATCACATTGTAGCATACCTTGCTTTACTTTGCCAGGTTAAAACGGTCTCCATCCCATAAACTGAGCATCAATAAACATCGCCGATCAGTTTGATAACGACCGAGAAAATGGCTGCGCGGTTTGTGTGACGTAGCTATCAGCTTGCATTCGGGAGGTAGTGGGTTCGAACCTCACTGTCAGCAGCTATTAAGATGGTTTCCGTGGTTTTCCATTTTCACACCAGGTAAATGCTGGGGCTGATCCTTAATTACGACCAACGCCACTTCTCTCCCACTCCTAGCCCTTTCCCATCCCATCGTAGCCGTAAGACCTATCTGTGTCGGTGGGACGTTCGGCAAATTGAAAAAAAACAATTATTCAAGAAACATCTTTTAGAGTTTTATCAGAAATGACCAAATGATCCAGCATGGTGGAATATTGTTAGAAAAATGTCTGGCTTCGAAGTTCGAAGGATGAAGCCTCGACTACTGCGACAGATGCCAGGCATGATATATACTGAACATGGATATTCCCGATTAGTTAAACCACTGGCCTGCACGGAGCAGCGAGATTTTAACCTCGAAGCAGGACACATTAAAACGCGGAAATGATCAAATGTATTTGGGATGAGCTATAGAAGTAACAGCAACAAACAAAATAGACAAGAGTATGTATTTCTTATTAATGAACAGTATTGCAGATGATTATATCTTACTTTTCAATACTTGATGAAACATGTGACAGCCATAATCGCCATTTTGCATTGCTGATTTCGAGGCTTGAGGATTGTTCCACGTACGATATTAGTAGATATCGGGCATGGTTGGAAATCGATACTTGGAAAAACAACAGTACTGTAATGTATGTCATTAGGATACAGTTACGTCACGTGTAATTAGTTTATTATAGTACGATCGAACAGAAAAGTATTATTGATGTAGTACGGTTGACAGTTCATTATTTTGTTCCCCACGTAAGAATAAGCGAATGGGTCTACGAGAGAGCCGGCAACCTAGCACTGCAAGTCGCATATGATTGCTGTGACTGAAACAGCTTTCCACTTGGAAACTTCTGTAGCAAAATATTCTCCTGTCCCTCGCCATCAGCCAATGCAGACCAAACATCTTAACGTTTGAGGCGTGCGCTCCGTTAGCCAGTTGCAGCTGTGTGACTGCCTTTAAGTGCAGTGCTACGTGCCGATTGTAAAACAAAAAGTAGGGGGAAGGGGGAGAAGCTTTATTATTATTATTATTATTATTATTATTATTATTATTATTATTATTATTATTATTATTATTATTATTATCAGGTTATTAATCCACAAGCAATCGAAACCATTCTCGTAGACGTTGAGGACCTGTCGCGAGTGGCAAGATTCAAGTATCTTGGCTCCACGATCACTGATGATAGCCGACTTGTCGAAGAGGTCAATATGAGGATATCCACAGCCTGGGTGAAATGGAGAACAAGCGGCGTCACTTGCGACCGGAGGATGAAAGATAATCTCCAATCAAAAATCCATCGTACTGTCATCCGACCTGTTGCCAATGTATGGTTGCGAATGTTGGCCAACTACGACTGAGACAGAGCGTTGACTGGGTGTCATGCAGACCAAGATGCTGAGGTGGACAGCTGGCGTCACTAAACTGGATCGCATCTCCAATGAATCCATCAGGGAGAGATTTGGTATTGCACAGATTCAGGAAAACATGCGCGAGACTCGTCTACGATGGTCTGAACATGTACTAAGGGGAGACGCCGACACTATCGCGAAGACGGGTTACATGGTACAAGACGCCGGTAGGAGGCCAAATGGACGGCCAAAACAGCGATGGCCCGATACCCTTCACAAAGATCTGAAGAGTATCAATCTCCACCTTGGCATGGGCCAGGAGAACACTAAATGGAGACAACGAATCCATGTAGCGGACCCCGCCAGCGGGAAGGACAAACGCTGAAGAAGAAGAAGAAGATTAATGTGTGTTTAAAATACGTACAATCACTAACTACGCTGCATTGTATTCATTGTACTCACTATTTCGAAAGGACAAGAGAAAAATTACAGAACATGCATTCTCGTCACAGTTTTTGAAGTATGTTGGGTTACTTTGAATGTGTCCATTTCATGTTTTCCTTCCTTTCATTTCTCACACACTTATACTGCTTTACTAGGTTCACGTATCTATTTCTCATAAATGTCCGAACTCTTCTTGCGGGGTTCTTTTGTTTCTTTTCTGTGTGTTATTTTGTTTTCTTTCACAGTTCCGTGGTAGACTGTATAATTCTTTCAGAACAGGCTGATAGTAGTGATCGAAAAAATGGAAGAGATTCCCAAGAGAAACAGAGGCACAATTTTTTCTACTTCAGAAAAAAACGAGGACACACGGGAAAAATAATACAGGCGGAATTTACTAGCACTCAATGAGTACGTGACAGTGCGAACTAACAAGCAATTTAAACAGTTGTGCAGACACTTTTAGAGACCATTTAGCTAAGCGTAGCTTTTGATACTCCAACGCTGTCTCCGACTATTATATGAAATGACCCTGTAGCTTAAAATATTAATGCAATTAATACTTGCACTATTGAAAAGAGAGAGAGACACACACTTGTTTCTGTCTGTTGTGTATTCAAACTGTCGCGAATTTCATTGATAATCTATAACGACGGTTTTTGACAATCATATTTTTTCTGGTAAAATACACGGGCCAGGATAGCTCAGTGCAGTTAACACATGTCAATTCAGCCACATCAATGGATTATAGCAGGGTGTCTTCGAATTGATCTCTAAAATGCTAATTCTAACTTTCTCACCTCAAACAATCAATCTATTGAAACCAATTCGTAGCACATACATTAAAAGCCTTGGCCTGCCAAGATGGTTGCTGTCAAGCAACACAGCCTGCAGATATTGCAGTGTACGTGATCAGCACGGCAACATCCTCAGCTGTATTACTCTATTTTTTTTTTCAATTTTTGCTTTACGTTCCACCGTCACAGATACGTCTTATGGCGACGATGAAACAGGAAAGATCTAGGAATGGGAAGGAATGGCCATGGCCTTAACTAAGGTACAGCCTCAGCATTTGCCTGGTGAAAAATGGCAAACCATGGAAAACCATCTTCAGGGCTGCCGACAGTGGTGTCCGACCCACTATCTCCCGAGTGCAAGCTCACTGCTGCGCTCCCCTAACCGCAGGGTCAAGTCGCCCGGTGCTCGGATTTCTTGACCGAGTTTTCTGCCTCTTATATGAGACAACGCTTCAGTTGAATTCACACGGAAATTGAATCTGGGATTACCGTGTAACAGACAGACACGCTACCCATACAATTCATTTCAAGCAAATGGTACGACAGTATCTTCCTCATAGGCTGCGGCTATATCCTTCCTAATCCAGAGTTAATTAATCTATACTAATATAATACAAGCCGGAAGGACGTGGGTTCGATTCCCTGTCAGGAAGTCGTAAAATTTAAGAAACGAGATTTCCACTTCTGGAGGTATACATGGCCCTGAGGTTCACCCACCCTACATTAAAAATGAGTACCAGGTTAATTCCTGCGGGCAAAGGCGGCCTGGTGTAGGTAGAGCTAACCACTCTATCTCACTAAGTGCCGAGGTTACGGATAGTTGAAGCCTTTACCTTCTACCTCTCCAAAGACATTCATGGCCTGTATGGAGATGACGTTTTTACTTTAATATAATACAAGAACGAAAGTGTGTAAATTTGTTTATATATAGAACAGTATTGCCAAATCAAGAAACAATACTTCGGACAATAGGACTCAAAAAAATTCGGAAGATGTTTATAAATATGTCAGTGTTGGTAAAGTTAATTAAAATTACATTACATCGAGAACCCTTTTAGAATAACTTGACTGTCCTTGTATTTATATCTTCGTGCAGGCAGCAGTCATTTAATACTGTCTACCACCGAGCTGCTGCTTTTCAGTATGAAAATCCACAGCCTGTTTCCAGTCATTCGACCGGGTCAGGAATGGAATGAATGAAGCCCCCATCTAGCGACGAGGATGGGAATTGCACCGCCTGCCGAAGCCTGTCGCACTCCTCTGGGACAATGATTAATGAATGACAGATGAAATGAAATGATATTGGAGAGTGTTGCTAGAATGAAAGATGACAGGAAAAATCGGAGTAACCGGAGAAAAACCTGTTCTGCCTCCGCTTCGTCCAGTACAAATCTCACATGGAGTGACCGGGATTTGAAGCACGGAACCCAGCGGTGAGAGGCCGGTGCGCTGCCACCTGAGCCAAGGAGGCTCGACACTTTTCAGTATCGCCTTAGTTAATAAAGCCGTTTTAAGCTTTTTTCTGTCTGTCGAACATAAAATACAAATTTATAAAACACTAATACATACTGACTTTCTGTTTTAGTGGTTTATAACTGTTTATTGTTTTATTTGTTTTTTTACTTTATGCTTTTTCCTCTTCGTCCCCGCCTTTATAGACGTCGAACGACGATGAAAGTCTGTTGCAGCTTTCAAAACCTAGATAATCGATAACCCTTGGAATAACATGATTTGTCTTGTATTTATATCTTCGTGCAAGCAGCAGTCATTTAAGACTGTCTACAACCGAGCTCGATAGCTATAGTCGCTTAAGTGCGGCCAGTATCCAGTATTCGGGAGATAGTGGGTTCCAACCCCACTGTCGGCAGCCCTGAAGGTGGTTTTCCGTGGTTTCCCATTTTCACACCAGGCAAATGCTGGGGCTGTACCTTAAGTAAGGCCACGCCCGCTTCCTTCCCACTCCTAGCCCCTTTCTGTTCCATCGTTGCCATAAGACCTACCTGTGTCGGTGCGAAGTAAAGCAACTTGTAAAAAAAAAAAGATACTGCCTACATGCGGGGAACTCGTTCCACTGCTGGCACGTTAAAGACCCGTTCTGAAGCAGCTGAAGGAAAATTAAACTTATTATAGCATTAAAGCGCAAAGGATTATATTTCTACTAGTTTTTTCGCCAGTTGCTTTACGTCGCACCGACTCAGATAGGTCTTATGGCGACGATGGGACAGGAAAGGGCTAGGAGTGGGAAGGAAGCGGCCGTGGCCTTAATAATGATATTTCTATGAATATTGAATTTTCACGAACGCATAGTACTCAAATAGACTTTCAACGTATTAGGTAATGTTCAGTACATTCAATGCATATAGAAGACATGTTAATTACATAACAAAAATGACCGGGCGAGTTGGCCGTGCGGTGAGGAGCGTGCAGCTGTGAGCACGCATCCGGGAGATAGTGGGTTCGAACCCCACTGTCGGCAGCTCTGAAGATGGTTTTCCATGGTTTGCCATTTTTCACCAGGCAAATGCTGGGGCTGTTTCTTAATTAAGGCCACGGTCGCTTCCTTTCGATTCCTAGGCCTTTCATGTCCCATCGTCGCCATAAGGCCTATCTGTGTCGGTGCGACGTAAAGCAAATAGAAAAAAATGGACAATCGCACGACAATGGAATCCGAGCCCACAATCTTCCGATTTCGCGTCGGATTATGACGTTCTGCTATGACGTTCTAGGTCTTATTTGTTCTGCTGAAAACTATATACGTTACAGGTCCGGTAATACCTTCTTACCCCTTCAACAACAACAAAGGAACTACTGCATGCGTTTTTATATTACCATTCTACGAATTCTACGAATGTGCACAAATTCCACGGGTACGAATTTGCGAGTAAAAGTTGGATGCCATCAGGCAGCCAACAATTACAGAAGGAGTGAGTTAGCAGATGGAGCTAATATGGTCCTAGACCCTAAAATACCACATATGCTGTTCAGAAACATACATGGAGTGACAGAAGCCTAACAAGAAATCCCCCAATGAGGATGGACGAATAAAAAACTACTGTTCAACTCTGGTTGTCGGCAGTGCATATAGGAAGACTACGACGTTATTATACGACCGAAATAAAGCAGAACGAGAGCTGTTATGCTAGGAATTTTTAATAAATGTACGCTCTCCAATGTCGAGATAGAGAATTCACAATGAAGACAGCACCCACTGATCGAGCTGTGGTATATTCACTATGAGGGAGTTCACTAAACACATCAATTTCGAAAGTAAAATGCTTTTCCTGGCAGTAGTTTCTTCAGAATTGCTGAAACAGGTGTAGGTATAGCAATCATTCTTTAATATTATGTGAACCACGCCTGGACTCCGACTTCAATCGGAGACGAATTATTCAAGTCGTTGGGCTATAAACATTCCATTTAACTTAAATAATATCATGGATTAGCATGGTGTATAAAACAAAAGTGTGACGTTGGTTTACAAATGGGGAGGCCACCACATGATCTTGCACTGCAACCAATTAGATCTATTGTGCTTCCCTCAGAAGAGGAGGTGAAACCCGGTGCCGGCACATAGCCTACTACTCGAGTAACATCAAGGGGTCTCCATCGGACGGACGAATCACCATCAACAGTGATATAAGCTCTCACACTACATGAGCACTGCAGGGATGTTTAGAATTGAAACCAGGCTATTGGCACGCTATCTAGGATTAGGAATTGTATACCACCACTTCTCCTTCCCTGCCGGCCACCATTCTGATGGTGACTTTTTCTTTTGCTAATGGGACTCCAAATGGCTAACCACCGTGTCAAACCATAACTACAAACATGGCCACCAGGCAGGCTGTTGTTACATTCTACTCCAGTGCACTTTACTTGTATTGCATCGTAACATTTAAACGCTTACATGCGTGTATTTTTTAAAAATGCTATTTGTTCGGGGCGTTGACCTAGAAATATCTTTTGCCCCTACTGAAACCATATGTTATGAACCTGCGTGTATTCGGATATTGCGGAAATGTAAAGTGCTGAATGTGAGGAAAAGAACGTTAAGGACGACACAAACACCCAGTCCCTAGGCCAGGGATATTAATCATTTACAACTAGAAACCCCTGACCCGGCCGGGAATCGAACCCGGGGCCGCCGGGTGACAGGTGGGAGCGTTGCCCCCTACACCGCGGGGCCGGACTGCATGCGTCTATAATATATGGAGGTGATTATTGTTTTCAAGGAAGAACCCAAATAAACTGTGATAAATGGTGGGAAAGTGTTGCTCAATGGGTCGGGTGATGAATAAATTTATGTGAGCTTGGCAAGCTGAGCCTTCTGGCTCAGTGACGAAAGCAACGGGGCAACTCCTACCTAACTACCCCACTCCTCATTTTTCTAGACCGAGCTCGATAGCTGCAGTCGCTTAAGTGCGGCCAGTATCCAGTAATCGGGAGATAGTGGGTTCGAGCCCCACTGTCGGCAGCCCTGAAGATGGTTTTCCGTGGTTTCCCATTTTCACACCAGGCAAATGCCGGGGCTGTACCTTAATTAAGGCCACGGCCGCTTCCTTCCAATTCCTAGGCCTTTCCTATCCCATCGTCGCCATAAGACCTATCTGTGTCGATGCGACGTAAAGCAATTAGCCAAAAAAAAAAAGCATTTTTCTAGTTCGCCACTTCACTGAAGCTAAGGCCAGCGTTGTCAGAAACAGCCACTGGTGGCTTTCCTTCTCGTTTTGCCACAAGCCTGTGCCCGCATCTCGATGGACAGCCCTCCCGCTTCCCGCTACGCCAAGAGTACGACGGCAGTGAGTTGAGGTTGTAACAGTGTGACTACAAATTTTTCGGTTTCACGCACTAAACAGAATATAAAAATTATTATTATTATTATTATTATTATTATTATTATTATTATTATTCGCCGGTCTCTCACCACTGGGCTCCGTGGTTCAAATCCCGGTCACTCCATGTGAGATTTGCGCTGGACAAAGCGGAGGCGGGACAGGTTTTTCTCCGGGTACTCCGGTTTTCCCTGTCATCTTTCATTCCAGCAACACTCTCCAACATCATTTCATTCCATCTGTCTTTCATTAATCATTGCCCCGCAGGGGAGCGCGACAGGCTTCTGCAGCCGGCACAAATCCTATCCTCGCCGCTAGATGGTGGGTTTCATTCATCCCATTTCTGACCCGGTCAAATGACTGGAAACAGCCTGTGGATTTTCATTTATTATTATTATTATTATTATTATTATTATTATTATTATTATTATTATTATTATGTAACGGTTATCACTATTTGCTGCCGTCCTCTTCGGCCCGGGTTCGATTCATAGTAGTGTCGAAGATTTTAAAATGGCAAGAGGACTGGTATACGGTTAAAATGGTACATAGAGCTCACTTCCGTTGGGAATGTGCCTGAAAAGAGCTGCACCACCTCGGGACAAGGACACAAGTTTGTCCGTCTCGGTAGCGTAACGGTTAACGCTATTAGCTGCCGTCGTCGGAGGTCTGGGTTCGGTTCCCGGTACAACCAGAGATTTAAGAATGCAGGAGAATTGATATGTGGTTAAAATTATACATGCAGGGTGTGCCTAAAACGAGCTACACCGCCTCGGGTTTAGCACTACCGGTATTTAAGAGTTTACTTCTCCGGCTCCTTGGCTGAATGGTCAGCGTAGTGGCTTTCGATTCAGAGGGCCTCGGGTTCGATTTTCGGCCGGGTGGAAGATTTTTAACCTTAAATGGTTAATTCCCTTGGCTCGGGGACTGGAAATTTGAGCTGTCGCCAACATCCCTACAACCCATACGCCACCGACAACACTGTCCTCCACCACACTTTCACGCAGTTCCTTACACACGGCAAATGCGACCCACTCTCATCGGAGGGTCTGCCTAATAACCACACAAAAAATAATAATAAATTAAATAGATAAAAATAGTCTTGTAAATCCCTTGAGGACTATGGCCTCCTGCAGTGCAGGGACAGTGCACAGTTTAACTTATCGGGTGGACAGGTCCTGAAGAGTATTATTATACTGCTGTAAAAATAAAATTAAAAAACATTCCTCCACTAACTTTATCTGTTAAAATTATTCCGTTCGAAAAACTCGGTAAGAAAACTTGGTGTAATTATAAACGAGAGTCTTCACTGGGGAGAGCACATTACCAATGTCTCTACAAAAGTGCACGCCTCCCTTCACCCATTAAAACATCATCAAAATATGCTGCCACTAAACATGAGTCTTATAAATACTCTTATCCTCTTTTCCTAATGTAACCGTGCTTATGATGCCACGAGAGAACAACTAAACCGATTATAACGTGCTATGAACTCTTGTATTCGATTTATCTTCTTCTTACGCTATGATGTTCACGTTATCCCTTATTATCGTCAACTTTCCCATCTAAATTTGAACAAAATAGAAACTCCACGTGGCAGAATTAATCTATCGAGTATTAAACGAGAATATCCCCTGTCCTCTTTCCAACAGCATAACACACGCTCCGGCAGTACACTAGTATCCCTTTCAGCAGGTCAGCAGCATATAGCCATTCCTTTGTTGCAAATGGAGCTAGAATATGGAATTCTCTCCCTCAAAACATTAGAGCCATAACAAACTTAGCGGGCGAGTTGGCCGTGCGGTTAGGGTCGCATAGGTGTGAGTTTGCATCCGGGAGATAACGGGTTCGAGCCCCACTGTCGGCAGCCCTGAAGATGGTTTTCCGTGATTTCCCATTTTTACACCAGGCAAATGCTGGGCCTGTACCTTAATTAAGGTCACGGCCGATTCCTTCCCACTCCTAGGCCTTTCCTATCCCATCCTCGCCATAAGACCTATCTGGGTCGGTGCGACGTAAATAAAGTTGCATAAAAATTAAATTATTTTAAGTCGTCTTGCCGTGAGCATCTCCTTGATGTGTGTCACCAGGTTGAATGAATCTTGTGGTGTGAATGTACGTTTACTGTGCTTATGGTATTTTGTGTCATGTTACCTTTAGTTTGTAACGATAGCTTTAATATATGACTAATAATATTTATTGTGCTTATGTTATGTTATTTTGTGTCATATTACTTCTAGTTTGTAGGTAATAATAATAATAATAATAATAATAATAATAATAATAATAATAATAATAATAATAATAATAATAATAATAATCACGTGAAGAACGAAGGGGTAATAAATCATACAAGAAAGGGGAAAGGAAGAGGGGAGGGGGGTTGAAAGCCTCGGCCTTGAATGGCCTAATACCGCTGAACCGGACAAAACAAATGTGATAATGTAAGTTCGAAAAATGTATCAGAGCAAAATAACAGCTACGCTAAAATAAATAAATAAATAAATAAATAAATAAATAAATAAATAAATAAATAAATAAATAAATAAATAAATAAATAAATAACATACGTATTCGGTGCTGTGGTGAGATGCTACTGACGAACACAGTACGTTCAGTTCAATCGGTCTCTTCAATTAGAGTATACAGGTGGGAGAGGTTTCCAGTAATTTCAGTGAAGCGCATGAGAGAAAGGAATCTCAATACTGTACGAACCAGCCCCACACATAATGATGTAATGTTCTAGTTCCACCCACACATATCCCCGAAAATACTAGTGGCATATCGTTGCTGAGATCGTAGTCACGTGGTGGGTTACTGAGGGAGGGCCTGGGAAATTACACTGCAATTTCACTCTCTCAAGAATGGTAATTAGCGAGGGTCTTGCGGTCCAATGCCGTCTCTGCTCAAGGCCACTACTCTCCGACAAATTTCAAGTTTCGAGGATAATGATATCTCGTTGTAGCTCCCTTTGTTGTGGATAAGTGGTAGAGTGCTAACTTCTAGACCCCAAGATAGCGGGTTCAAACCTGGCAGAGGGAGATGGATATTTGAAGGGCGGAAGAAAGTGTATTCGCCACTTCATGTAGTACGATATCGACATGTACGCGATCTCTGGTGACAAGTTTAATGTTCACCGGAAAAAGCAAATTAAAACTCAGCTACGGATCGCCCAACAGAGATTCGTTTCTCTGCCATCTGAAAGAGTAAAATGGAACGTCGGCACTGATACTCAGGCATTCTAAATAAAGTCAAACCAAAATGCCTGCAGATGGTAGCTTAGGTCATACGATTATTATTATTATTATTATTATTATTATTATTATTATTATTATTATTATTATTACCTCCTTGTGAGTAAATATAATCATTTAAACCAACAATAATATGTGAGACTAAGGCTTCGGTACCGAGCTGGCAAACTCGGTTGAAATCGATATCCTTAAACTTTCGTCGATAGTCGGACAACAATCACAGATCGCCCACCTGTTGCCATTTCTTGATGGATGTACTTCTGTAGCTGCTCTTGGCACAGCCCAGAGAATATTAAGCTTCTATCGAAATCCTAGTCATTCATGGCTGTGACAATATAAAAGCTGCCGAGGTATGGGTGATGCTGAGTAACGAAATGACGTTCGAAGTACGATTAATGCGTCGGAGTGTTACGAAAGGACCGAGCGAGTTGGCCGTGCGGTTAGGGGCGCGAAGCTGTGAGCTTGCATTCGAGAGACAGTGGGTTCGACCCCACTGTCGGCAGCCCTAAAGATGGTTTTCCGTGGTTTCAAATTGTCACACTAGGCAAATGCTGCTCCTAGCCCTGTCCTATGCCATCATCGCCATAAGACCTATCTGCGTCGGTGCGATGTAAAACTAATTTTAATTGTAAAAAAGACAGTTACGAAATGTGTTGTTACTCATACGGTCAGTCGCGCTGCAATACCACTTTCTGACCAAGTGAATAAAGCCCTGGGAACCTCAGTCCTCATCTTTCCTAGAAAACTCGGTTTTTGCAGTTTCCCAGCAAACCGTTTAACCCAGAGATGGCGAACCTTTTCCAACTAGCGTGTCATTTTAAGTCTGGTTTATTATTCTCAACTGCCTACTGTGCCACTTGTTATTTTGCTTGGAATGGCTATAACCCCCCCCCCTCAACTCGACTTCTATCCCTAATTCTATATTATGTTTCATAATGCGTTCTTAATAATACATTGTAAAATAATGCATTTGATTGCATGTTCCATGGTCGTATTTCGTCAATACCTCAAAAATACATTTTTAAATATCTAAGTATTAAGAATACCTAACATTATTAGTAAAAAAAAATCATAATAACCGCCCATTGTAACGCACTTCGTCATCAAATATTATCAGATGTAGAAATCAAAAATACTAATATTGCCAAAGGACATTAAGTGAAATACCATTCGCAGCTTTAGTGCGAAATTTGTTGCTGAATCTTAGTAGGCATGTCATTTATGTTAGGTTCACTACTTCTTGTCTTCAATAACACACAAGAAGTACTTAGGTCTGAACCAAGACGGTTCCTAACTGTTGACTTCACAACGTTCATTGTAGAAAATAGCTACTCGCATGCGTACAACGACCAAAACAAAGTAAGTAGCACTGTAGCAAGTTTCTTCATGGCCGAAAACATTTGTGAGAGGCTGTTCCACTGCAAGTATTATGTTCTCCGGCTTCTGAACGGAGTATTCACCATCAACAGCACACTCGATTTTCACGAATGTATGAATTTGTTCACCCATATACTGCTTTCTTGAAATTCAGTCAGTTCCACTTATAAACTGTCAATTTCTTACCACTCAAAAATTGACCTTAATATCATTCATTTGTGCAATATGAGGTATTGAAATAAAGTGCGATATTTTCTCCAAATCCGGAAATTGGGATAATCTCTTGGCAACTATTTGTCTTACAGAAAAAGACAGTTACATACTAAGAATAATTATGCGCTGCTGACAACACCATACAAGCCAAACTTCACTAATTGACTGATGTGGGTGAGCGAGTGACACGCCGGCCGCATTTGATGTTTACTTCACTTGGCTTCCGAACTTACCAGTGTTGCAATGTTGCCATAATCCACTTCCGAATGGAACTAGAATTTAGATTTTCTGTATTTATTTCTTAAAAGTGTAACACTTTGACTGTACGATGCACGAGATATGTATCGTCAATAGTACACGACGTACATAAAAATGTTTAAAACGTCAATCGTATTCGCGTGTCACCAGGTTCGCCATCCCTGGTTTAACCTATCCGGTGGTGCAATTTGATGATCCAACCAGCCTCTGGGCTAATGACATAAAAGACAGATCGCTCGTGTCGAATTCTATTTCAGTCCACGAACATAGCATTTTACTCCTGTTTAGTAGAGTACCCTGCTATTGAGTTACATTGCTCTGCGGCGAGTTGCAGCCTGGCAGAGCCACAAGTTCAGCTGTAAACACTGCGTGGTGTGCAGCTGGCGTGTTGTATGCGAATCGTTCATATGTCTGGAAGTGGTGTTGGCCCTGCAGTTTAAACAACATTAAAAATAGAATTGGTTTTACAACAAATTAACCTACTTTTATGAGTTTGGAGAGGGAGTAAAATACATGCATAGTATACATGTCTTTATCTCAGGACAGAATGAATGCAAACAAAACAAAAGAAAAGATGACATATCATAGTGGTTATATCAGAAAGTACATATGACATACTGGAATAAGACTACGCTTCATTCGTTTTGATGTGAATAGCAATTCTGAGTTTAAAAATAATAATGAGAATGAGAAGGTTGGTATTTAAGAGTGCTTAGCAAGAGAGTATTGTCAACATATTTACAGTCACAGTGAAGAATCCCTATTTAGGATAGAATCCTGGTACTCCGACGCCTCCACCCCAATTGAAGGATAATATACACATTAGGGTAAGGGGTCGTAAAGTGAAACAACCAAAGCTTTCTAAAAATAAAATACATAAAACCTTGTTTTCACAAGAAAATAACGTTTATCGAAATTATTTTATATTTTTTAAAAAAGGAGAAAATGTATCACTTTTTTCATCCTTTGTCTCATTTTTTAGATCTCAAACTTCTACTTATAGTCTTCTTCTGCTGCCCTTCTCACATCTGGTGGGGCCGAGGGTGTGAAATGGCCAACCCTAAGTGAAGGGATGGAGGGATGTATTCACTATTGCGTGTGTATGTGGTGGCTGGTGGTGAGGGTGTTGTGTGTGTATGAAGAATACTGAAACAAACACAAACGTCCAGCTCCAGAGGTAGAGAAATTAACCAGTTGTGGATAAAATACTCAACCCGGCCGGGAATTGACCCCGAAGCCTTCTGAACCGAAGACTATTCATCCAAGCAGACGGGCAAGTTGTAGCCACGTTACATCCAACGTTATGCGGATTGTACGTGGACGAGGAACCACTGGGACGTGACTTGTCATTTCAAATATCCCACTTGCATTGCCGAGGATTCGAACCGTAGCGGGTTTGGTGGGAAGCCAGTGAGTACGCCACTCGGCTCTCAAGTTGTATACAAGTATTTTTAGGATTTTCAGTCGAAACACGACGCATTAATTTTATTTTCCTACATTATATTTAGCACAGTGGTTAATTAAATACGACCCAACTGCTAAGTATCGTATTTGATACTCATTTTGGCTTCAGAATAACAAATAACATCAATTTTGTAATGTTGTACTGTATCATATTTAGGATTATTATTATTATTATTATTATTATTATTATTATTATTATTATTATTATTATTATTATTATTATTAGACTATTATTATGTTTGGCTCATCAATCCGTAGTCTGGTTTGATGCACCGTATTTCTATTTTATATTTATTGTGTCAATGAAGTGCCCATGCACGGATTATGGTTAACAGAATAAAGATAATTTTTAAATCGCTGTGGAGAAGTTATTGAAGAACCTAGAAGCAGTTCCCAGCCGTTTAACTGTTTTCAGTAGGTTAGGTAAGGCCCGTAGTGGATGTACCAGTATACACAGCCTCATGTATACGCCCTTGGAGAAAGGGTTATTATAGGTGCTGAATTTAATTTGATGGATTAATTTTGATGAACTCTGTAGCCCAAATTACGGAGTTCGGTTTATTAATTAACTTATGTATTTACTTACTTTCTCATTAAAGTTCAAGGCAAAACTACAATTGACGCCGATTGTGTGGCGAGTATATATTTTTTATAGTAATGTGATAGGTACTGTTCATAAATGTGATGAACGATATCATGAGGGACGGCAGAGAAAACTTACAAAGGAACAAGAAGGTACTGTTTGTTGAAATTGTAATTTATGGAAAAGATGCCAGATGAGTAAAAATTAGCCTGATGCAGCAAATGAGGATTAGAATCAATGTGGACAAAAGCACGAAAAATGTGATGGTAAGAGGAGGAGCAACAGCAATGAGAGATAAAGATTTTAAAATGTGAAAAGTTTTGATTACTGTAATGATAAAACTGGAGACACCAGAGTAGTCTTCTGTCTTGGAGTTATTGAGGTCTTTAGCAACGGGTAATGGCTCCTTAGTTACCTTCCTACCAGCTTCATTATTTATTGTAGCCCAAGCTGCCTATTTATTCCTAGAATATCTAACGAATTTGTCATCTGCACTTATTTCTGATAATTCAATTTCCCTTCAGTGTATATGTAATAGTATTGTACATTTGTCTTGAGAATTCTCTTATTGTGTATCTCAAAGTATTTTTCCAGATTATCTGAAAATTACAATTACTTCTCCAGGCTGTTACGCCTTTTAGCGTTCAGTTTGCAAGCGTCTGTCCATGAACAAAACTCCTTGACAACCCTCAAATTCCAACTAACCCTCTGGTCTCGGTTAGTTCCACTCCTTTAACCTTCCATTAAAAACTCCTGTTTTTAATGTCCGGCTCCATGGCTAAATGGTTAGCGTGGTGGTCTTTGGTCACAGGGGTCCCGGGTTCGATTCCCGCTAGGATCGGGAATTTTAACCATCACTGGTTAATTTCGCCGGCACGGGGACTGGGTGTATTTGTCAATTTCATCATCATTTCATCCTCATCATAACGCGCAGGTCGCCTACGGGGGTCAAATCAAAAAACCTGCAGCTGGCGAGTCGAACATGTCCTCGGACACTCCCGGCAAAGGAAGCCATTTCATACTATACGCCATTTCATTTCATTCTGCTTTTAATATTATCTTCCTTGATCGAATCGATTATACTCCTAGGTACTCAATCTATTCTCCTCCAATCGCCCCACATGACCCTACCGCCACGAAACATGTTTCTATTAAAACAACAGAAAATTTGCGTTCATAATCTACATAAATAAAGTTGTAGTGGGTCCGCTGTATGTAACTTCGTTTTTGTCAATTTTCCAGATATGTATCCGTTTTAAGTCAACTCAAGACCGTATAAGTGGTTTTTAGTTTTCGTGTCTGTTTATTTGTCTGTCTGCCTCTCTGGCTGTTCACCAACACGGCGAAACGGCTGGATAGATCTCGACCAAACTTCATATTTAGAGTATACTCATCCAGAGGCAGGTTTAGATATACACATCATTTAACAATCGCTGAACAGTCTGGAGGTTTATACGAAAACCAGAACAGGCTTTTTTCACTTGTCTCTTATACTATTGATTTTCTGCAAAATCCGATGACCGCACGTGAAACTTCTGTTCATTTTAAACAACTTTTGTTATGTACATAATTTCGCTTACTCTTCAAATGACGGAGAAAATTACTATTTTCTACGGGTTTCATACTCCCCATTGAGTGAATGACAACGAACCTACCGGTTACCATGGCAACGTCTCTGGCTGCTTGCCAGCAGGGAAGTAACGTAATGCCATTTTCGTCATTATTCCTGTAAACTCATGGTTGTTCGTTGGGTAGAAAATGAGATAGACGTGAAGCTCCCATTCTACGGGATATTTGCGGAATACCGTTGGAGGTTACAATCGTCTTCGAATAGCTCGAAGTGTGGTTGTTAAAATTTCAGCATTACACATTACTTCACACCATAAGGTGTCTTCTGGGTCTTGCTATAATTGTCACTGTATTTCTCTTCTACTTCCGTTTTCTGCTTTAATTTCTTGCCTCTGCCTTGCATCTTTAGGCTGAAATAATAACACCGTACTTGTGATTAGTAGCAACAGAGTGTGAATCAGGATGGGGTTTACAGTACCCGTGATTAGTACCACTACATGCGGAACACCATAGGCTTACTTTGCCTGTACTTAGTTCCATTATGTGAGAAACACCACGGGTCTGGGCGTTGCCTGTGATTAGTACCACTATATGAGCGACACCGTGGGTCTGCGTTGCCTATGATTAGTACCCACTATGTGAGGAACACCATAGGTTTGCGTGCCTGTAAGAGGCACCGCAATGTGAGAAACACCATAGGTCTGCGTTACATGCCTGTATTACATTACCTGTGAGTATTACCATAATGTGTGGAATACCGCAAGTCTATGCTACTTTTGATTAGTACCGCAACATTACAAATACAATGGTTCTACTTTCCTAGCGATAAGTCCATTATGACGGGCCGATGACCTGGATTTTGGACCCCTTTTGACAGCAAGCATCATCGATTCAGGATTTTTCTTTAGAAGCAGTCCTTTGGTCAGCAGCACTATCGTTTTTTTGATCTTTTTGGGAATGTGGGGCATTTTCAGGTTGGATCCACTGACTGTTTTAAATTCATATTCATCCATTCATTCTTCGTCATCACATTTTGAATTCTGGTCAGTGAATGATTTTGGACTTTTGAATTGTTATTACATTTCGTCTCATTTCGTACCATTAGGGGCCGATGACATAGATGTTGGACCCTTTTAAACAACAAGCATCATCATCAGCCAGCATCAATAACACCGTAAGACATCTTATCTAAGAATGCCTGGGCCTAAATTTCTCTTCTTTTACCGCTTTTTTAAATCCGTAACTCATATCAACACAATTTAGTGGGGAATTTCATTTTTGCAATACATCCACTTCGTTTTTAGCTTTAGATAAAGCAGCAATACTCCATCATAATGAAAATCTCCAACTCGATTCTGACTAGCATTAGGAAAAGGGGCCTATCTTTATTATGAAAACTCCGCATCTCCATGTGAATGGCATAGGCAAGTGCGCCTGCCCTCATAGTAAAAACTCCCAAACTCGACTGCGTATTGCAGTAGGAAACGCTGCCTGCCATGCTCATCAAAAATTCCCAACGCGCAACTTACATCGCAAACAATGTATGGAGGTCCTGTGGAGTTTCTTGGACAACGCTAAGAGACATGCAATTTAATATAATTTTACTCAATAGCAATTTGCAGAGAAATCCGTGTACAATGTGGAATACCATAGCGAAGCACGGGTATATTTGTTGTTAATAATAATAATAATAATAATAATAATAATAATAATAATAATAATAATAACTGCAAAGACGATAAATTGTAATTAAAACGACCCATAATAAATACGCAACACTGAACTCAAATTGAATGTCAGTAGTCTGTAAAATTAACCATCAAACCACAAGTATTAGTTGAATATTATGTGACGTTACTATGTTTTAAAAATAAATCGAATTACGGAATCGAACAATCGAACAATATATTCCCTTCGTGGCATCTCCGAAAACCGTAAAAATAGTTAGTGGGACGCAAAACCAATAACACAGAGGCACGAAATCCGGAGGTGCTACGATGTTCAAGCACCTCACCCCCACCCCGCACCAAAACTTTTGTGGGGGTGCCCAGCAACCCCCACAAACCGGAAGAAGAAAGATTAAACAAATAATAACAGAAGAAAAGAAAGAAAAACGAGGAAATACTTCCATCACAGTTCTTAACCCTAGCAGCAATACCACAGTATTGTCCGTACAATTACCAACAGGGGATGGGGGAGGGGGCTGAGGAGCCCACTAAGGAACATTTGTTTACTTTATTCTCAATCACAAGTGAGTGATATGGAGATTTTATTTTATTAATTAGATCTGATCCATTCCAAACTTCATAAAGAGTCATTGATTATAGAGGTATACTAATAATAAACGCTAAATTCAAGGCATTTTAAAAAAATCAGTTTGGTACCATTCTATGAGAAAAGTAGACTATTATGCTTTTTATCTTAAGATTTTAGAGGCACAATTTGTATTTCTTCAGAGATTATCTTTTTAATTCACGCATGTATAAAATGTAACATTTCTTGCTTTTTCATTGTTAAAACATACCTTTCCCTTTAATGTGAATTTTATGTCGATTGCATGTGGATTTATGTAGACTTTTGTTTGTACTCATTTTATTTTCATTCATTATTATTTGTTTCACGTCTCATCGACACAGATTAAGTCTTATGGCGACGATGGAATAGGAAAGGGTTAGGAGTGAGAAGGAATTGGCCGTGGCCTTAATTAAGGTACAGCCCCAGCATTTGCCTGGTGCGAAAATGGGGAAAACAAAGAAAACCATCTTCAGGGCTGTCGACAGTGGAGTTCGAACCCAATGTCTCCCGAATGCAAGCTGATAGCTACGTGACCCAAACCGCAAAGCTACTTGTTCAGTTGGACTGTGAGTTAGAACACCCTCACTAATTTTCAAAACTCGGCATTTCTGCATTATTATTATTATTATTATTATTATTATTATTATTATTATTATTATTATTATTCCTTTCGTTTCTTTTCTAATGCATGTAGCCGATCACCGAACAGTAGTTTATAAGCAAGCTCTGTGTTGTAGGACCTTGTCAAAAGGCGGAATGGGACGAGCTTCGCAGAACAATGCGAACTGGGTGGCACGGGCGCTTTCAAAATGTCAATGTGTAACACAGCACAAGGGACTTACTTGGTTACAGCCCACAGTCCCTGCTCTGTACAATGCTATCACCACTGCTGGGACATTGTATAGTACTGAACAAAACATCTCCATCATTAAAGCAATTGATTCATACAACTTGTCCCAAACCTATACATCACTGACTCCAAACTAATAGTTCTAGAGTCAGTGGTGTAAAAGAGTCCACTTCAGTAATTAATGAACAATAAATTAAAAGTCCAGTTAAGTAACATCGGTCTTTTAAGAGATGCTAGGGTGTAAAAAGTTACCCTGAAAAGAGGCCCTTCAACAAGGAAGTTAATCTACTAAAATAGATCTTTCAAATTCAAAGACTCCTGAATGCATACCGAATACACGGGAAGTCGATCCCATAACTTTCAACACAAGACGAGCGACTGCTCATCTACGATTCTCACCTGATCAATGAGATGTAGGTTATTTGTACACCACCTCATCTTCTTCAATGCAGAATGTGCCAAACAACACGCACTGTGGAAAATCTTATGAATGCAACACCTAACACTATGAAATCCGCTAATTTCAGGTCGGTAACTGGCGGGATGGGACATCTCCGAAGGCAGGCCTCATAAGGAGTCGAAATACCAATGAAGCATTATCTTCTTTGGGCCGATGACCTAACAACAAGCAAACAAGCATTATCTTCACCAAGCGCTGTGGTCGGGTTATGTAGACGACAGGTATCTCCGAAATGTCACTGTAATATTTGTCCAAAATGGAATATAATAATTCATTTTACTCAAATAAAGTGTAAAATCTGCGGTAAATTAAGAAATAGTATGAAATATTGTACTTGCAGGGGATAATATGGATACATACTTTACTACGTTACGACTATTTTTTCTGCTACGTCGCAGCGCTTCCGTATGTGTTTTGCTTGTCTAATACTTTCATGTGTGATGTCTTTGCTCACTGAAGTTGTTTGAATTAATTAGGTGTCGTTTTCTTCATGTTGCTCATTCGTTTTGTGCCCTAACTCATTCATTAAATGATATATTTGTTGATCCAGGGATCTTGCTATTTTCCTTTCAACAAACAAGTAATATATTTACTGGTCCAGGCATCATACTATTTTGCTGACTGAACTGCCCGCGCTAGTCATATGGACAAAGGTAATGACAATTCACAGACATAGCACTCCCATTCGTCGGTGCAAGCAAATACAGTAGAGACAATACGCGACACTCTGTGAGATAACGAGGAACAGCGACGATTAGAGCTCTATCTAGCGGAGTGACCTTAGAGTTACTGATTCTGTCATAAGAGCACGTGTATGTGTTTGTGAAGTTTTTGGGGTTATTTCTGCGTTTGCATTAAGTTGACATAAGTAAATAGTAGCGTGTGTCATTCCTTCATATCTCCTCTCAATATGAGTGAAAAGATATGTCTGCATTTGGCTGCAATGACGACGAAGAGCAGAAGGATTCGCGGTCTTTCTTCCGTTTCCCTCGTGACAAGAAAATGTAAGTAAATATTGTGTTTGCATATATATTCTTCCAGTTACAAAGATATTTTTATAGAAGGCCTACTTCCTAAACTTCTGACCTGCGCGACCCATATTTTAACTGGCTTAAAATATAATAAGCTTATTTTATTGTATTAGTGCAGCAGTTAACCTTCAATACCGATGTGTTGCTGTAGGTGTGATCTATGGGTTTTGATTTAATTCAGGAAAATGCATATGCATATGTGTGTGGCTGTCTGTGTTCCAAGTTACCCCATTTGGAATGCCGTAATGCGTTGTCAGGCACTGAAGAAAATATGGATGATTTTAAAAATGTGATGATGATGATGATGATGATGATGATGCAAATTTGCTTTACCCTAATGCAATGGCAAGTATTGTTTATAGGGAAATTCTGAATGTTTTTGCGGCTAAATTTATAGATTTTCCTTCTGTTAGTAGGCTTCAAGTTAAAAGGAAAATTGTCCAGCTCTTAAATGTAAATTCATTGAATCGTGTGTGTAAGGAATATGCCGATATTTCTATTGACAAGTGTCCTAATGTGAGGTATAATGCATTTAAATGAGAAAAAAAGACACACCTAGCCGTGAAAGTTCAGGCAGGTATGCTAATGCTAAAAAAGTAATGCATAAATGAAAGATCAAGCTCTTTCACAACAGTCCATTTCACATTTTTGATTATATGTCTAATTTCAGTCTTTAAATAATAACCTGTTAAATTCTTCATTCATGTATCCAGAATTGCTTTAGCAACTTTGAAGTTAGTATTTTAGCAACACTTTCTTTCTAGACGTAATTTATTTATCCATTTCCGTATATACATTTCCATTGATGTTTGAATTTAGCGCGAATTTTCAGGTCACGCCACTTGCAAATTGTCTCCCATTTTAACAAGGCTAAATCCGGAAGTGTCGCGTATTGTCCCTACTGTGTTTGGTGCAAGCCCTGGACCTCAAGAAGAAACAAAAGACGGCACGAGCAGCGGAAAACAACATTAAGGAGTCCTGTCTACGGCCCGTAAGTACGTATACATATTTCTCAGTCGCTAGCGAGCTTCAGCCGAAGCAAGTCACTCCGCGCTCTTACCTCTCACTTGTGTTTACAGTGTAGCATAACGTGTATTGTGTGTTCGTTCTTCAGGGTGTTTGTGTAATTAAACTTCGTGTGCTTTCATGCTACGATCTTACACTTCTCTCAACATGGCTAATGGAATAACCCCTGATACGGGGACTATATTAAAAAAAGTTTACTAACATATTATTCGTCGTCAGCGGACATGGATTCAACGCAACCAATTCAACCCAGTCAAAAAGTCAACACAAACCAGCCTTTAGTGAATGTTTCATCAAATCTACAGCAACAAGCAGCTTCACAGCAGCAGCATTCACAACGACGGGAACAACATCATGTAAGTCCAGAACTTATTAATCAACGTTCTATGTCTTCAACCTCATCACGACCTCTTTTACAACTAAGTAAACTTGCGGAACTTAAACGTGCGCACGAAGCACTTGCTTCTCCCGATCCCCCGTTACAACAGGACGATGGTTTTCAGACTCCCAGTAAAAAGTTAACTGTATCAGCTGCAAGATTAAACAATAAGTACATGGTAGATCTCACAGCCGTTCATAATAAGTATGCTCCTCTTGAACGCATGGATGATAACAATGCAGGCGACAATGTTGCCCCATTAACACCTAAAGTTAACGTGCCACCAATCTTTCTCCACGAAGTAAATAATTATCAGCAAATTATTAGAGACTTGATGATTACACTACACAACAGCGCGGCAAAGTTCTTAAAATAAATACTACCACTATTAGCGATTATCGTTCCGTCACCAAATTTCTAGAAGAATCCGAACTTCAATTTCATACCTTCCAGGACCCTACAACCAAAAAACTTGAAGTTATCATTCGTGATGTCCCATACTCTGTTACTGACTCGGAACTACACTCAGAGTTACAAGAGCTTAACTTACCGGTACGTAAAGTTATTCGGCTTCTTCTCAAAGATAAGGAGCCCATGCCCCTCTGCGCCGTTGAATTGGACAACACGGAATATGCAAAAAGAATTTTTGACTTGACACACATTCAGCGTGCCATTATTTCGGTCGAACTTCGTCGCAAACCACAAGACATCTCACAGTATACCCGATGTCAAAGGTTCGGGCACACTGAAAACTTCCGCAAGTAAAGTCCACGCTGCGCCAAATGCCCTAATAATCATCACTATTCAGCATGCAATAAACCACGACAAATACCTCCAACGTGTGTCAACTGCGGCCAAAATCATGCTGCAAATTACAAAGGCTACCCATATTATCTCAATATGAAGAACAAGATCAGGCGTGCAAGTACTTCTCTTTCAATACCGATGTTCACCAGCACCCAGCCCAACAGCATCGCCCCCACACCACCAGCTAATAATGCTACGAACAGCCTTTTAATTTGCAAACGAAAGCTTCATCGTGCCATTTAATTTTTAGATTATATATTTCCTTATATTTGAAACTTTAATAATAATAATAATAATAATAATAATAATAATAATAATAATTTCAACTTGCTCCGAAAAAGACATTTAAGCATAGGTATTTTTTTCTGATTTGACAGTAATTCACTCATAATCGTTTACTAAATAGAAAGTTAAACCAACGGTGAACAGATAAGAGGGCTCAATGACTAAATTATCGCAAGTACTGTATTCGCTAAAGCGGACGTGGGTAATAGTCGCTTTACATACCGGCGGCTTACATTAGTAATTTTTGAACGTTCTTTCCTTCGATTTGTAGACTATATGGCAAACGTTCGATAGAACTAATTCAAAACTTTAAAATAGAGATTACCTACTTAAATATAGTCATTAAATAATAGCCATATCCAATGTGCCTCTATGCTCTCAAACGGCATGTAGTTAATATAATGGGTGGTCATTTTTTTAAATATCAGCATTAATGGTATGTCTGGTACACAAACGATGAAGAATTTTGAATCAATAGATCGCTCGGAGAGAAGATAGTAAAAATAAATAAAAAAAATATGATCTATACGCAATGATATTATTATATACCCGTATGATTTGGCTTTAGTGAGGAATGATTATGCGTCAGTGTAGCGTATCTTTCTTTACTTTTCCAGGTTAAAACGATCTCCATCCCATAAACTATGCGTCAATAAACATCGTTGATCAGTTTGATAACGACCGAGCAAGTGGCTGCGCGGTTTGGAACACGTAGCTATCAGCTTGCATTCGGGAGATAGTGGGGTTCGAACCTCACTGTCGGCAGCCCTGAAGAAGGTTTTCCGTGGTTTCCCATTTTCACACCAGGCAAATGCTGGGGACGTACCTTAATTAAGGCCACGGTTACTTCCTTCCCACTCCTAGCCCTTTCCTATCTCATCGTCGCCATAAGACCTATGTCTGTGCGACATAAAGCAAATTGAAAAAAGAGAGAGAGTTAGATAACGTATGAACGCCCAACGTCAATTTCAACGAGGAATTGATTTAATTTAAAAAATATTTTATCAGTGGCGAAATTACACTTACACTTAATGCGTGAAAAATTATTTCAGATGAATCGAATATGGGCCGATATATTGATACTTTCCAGATCACTAGAATGTAGGTCTATATATATTATATTGATATTTTATTAGTGAACAAACTTGTAGTGTTACGTAACTGTATACATCGTGATTACAGTCATAGGACATTCAGTTTTACATGAAATCCGAACTATAGGGACGTGATTTTTCATTTCCAAATCCCCCATGCTTTGGCTGGGACTCGGAACAGTGACAGCGTTGGTGAGAAGCCAGACTATATCACTCGGCTAATATACTTTCTCTTCCTCCTTCGCTCCGCCCCAAAATCACAACATTCCGGTTTTTCTTGAACTTCTTTCCCCCAACAGTAAAATTAGCCTTGACGTTCACTTATGAATTATAGAAGCATTGTCAAATTCCACAGCTATCGGACAATATTATAAACTTTAAGTAAATCACTCACTAACGAACTCAAAACATCCAAAATCGTTCTTAATATACCACTCAGATTTGTATCTATAGGAAAACCGAAACATAAAATCAAACTGGGATCGTTTTCTAGGTACATAGCACTTGAAATGCACTACAAACAGGACAGTACATGTCACTGCTTAAGGCGTCCTTAATTTGTCTCAATGACACTTTCTTCGTTATACTTCACTACATATATATATTGGCGGAAACTTCTTAAGAGACTCACACATTTCACACTATTTTCGACCCCTCCGTGCTTACCGCAACAAAATATTTCTCGAGGTACAAAAGCTATTTTCCGGCTCACGAGACCTATTGTCAACGAGTCACGTCAGAGCACGACCTTGAACACCATTCGCTTTCATAAGCCCGGCTACAAAAAAATAACAAAATACTTTTTTAAAAGGGGGTAAAAGACCGAACAATTCTTCCCTTTAGTAACAAATTATGAAGAGAAGCGGAAACTAAACTTTCAGAAGTACGATAAAAATTATTATTATTATTATTATTATTATTATTATTATTATTATTATTATTATTAACGAGAGACCGTACAATGGATTAAAAGAACTGACACCACTTCTATGTAGGCCAAATTTCCAATGAGAAGGAAGAAAGTATGATGGTAAAATCAAACAGATTAGAAAAAAAAATTAAATGAGCAATCACATAAATAACATTTAAAAAATCATATTAAGTCTTGTTATCATACACACAAAGAATTTAGAATATTCACCAACCTAACATAAAACAGTTTTCTAGTAGTAAAATTAGAACCTGACTTCTGATACAACCACGCATACTTTTCAAGCTAGCATGTTCATTAACTTTAAAAACTTTTTAGTAGCCTACTGCATTGGTAGCACGACCGTTTCCACGGATTACCATCAATCTGTAAAATAAACTTTGACTATTGTATGCCCGGAAACAACTATGCAGTTTGTAATAAAGTATTTTCTATATATTTTTTTTTTTAAAGAACATCACTTTAGGCCAATTTCCTAAGAACGTCTGCGGAAGAAACCGTTCCGACAAGAACTTGTACTGACGAGAACTAACTAGCGAGACTGCTACACCCAGAAAATGTAAATATCAAAAGGTTAATAACACCCTGAAGTTGATCTCCAAGATGTTCATTCTTACCAAAGCCTTTTCTCTTCATTATCAGTATACTCCTGCAATTGTTCCCATCAATTCTATGACAATTCTCGTCATTTTCTTGACTGTTCCTTACGTACAGATACCCGAGTCCATCCAAGTTCCACACACTTACAGCAGAGAGGGCCTAAAAACAAAAGAACCACATTCTTGGAGGGCAAGGCAGTAGAATAAGAAGAATTATCCCAAAATGGAGTGAAATTGGATCAAGGCGCAGCAAAGTGAGCTCGCAATTGCAATTAACGGTATTCTGTATTCAGGGAAAACTATTTTTACATAAGTACTTTGCTGAATGTGAAAGCTAGATAGACTTTAGGATACCTCATTCATTAGTTAGAACGAGAATGATTACATGAATAAACAGGTGGGGATAATTGCAGAAGGTTGCGACGACGGTTCCTCTTTTTCTAACGATAAGGCGTGTAGAATTAAACAAGACCGCAGAACTAGTTAGAAATAGAGGATTGTGAAGGCGCTAACTTAATTCCCCAGAAGCTTGCTGACTGAACGCTGAAAGGCATTCCACATCATGGCACAATCCTTTCAAGCCGACTGATGTTCCACAATGAAGCGTGGATTTGTGCGCTTCTCAGGACGTCTACATACTCTGATTCAGTGGTCATCCAGACAAAACAAAACAGAATTCATCGCTAAAGATCATGCATCACCATTTCTCAAACGGCCATGCCACCGGTTCATGACAGAAACGCGAACGAACACGTCGCTATTGAAGTCAGACGACGTACGAGATGACGAGGAAGACAGATCGTGTTCAGCAAGATGCCTTAATCCACTCAGGATGATTCAGAAATGACGTGACGTCAGGCGGTGACCAACGAGGCACTTGGCTTGTTTACTACATGTCAGACGATGAGAAGACCCTCATACCTTATCGTCTATCGGTGTATTTCAGAACCTTCACGACGCGTCTGTTCCATTACATTCCCACTGCTCTCAGCATGGTCGGATCGGCACAAGTAGCGGCGGATCGACACAAGTAGCGGTCAGTTCACCGAAATGCCCAGCCGGCCTTGCTTAACAAGCACGATTGAGGCCTCTGTCTAACACTCCCAATTGTTGAAAACATTGTCGAAAGTCGCTTTATAGGATTCAGCGTGCACACCCCTTTCACTCTCTACGATCACTCCGATACGACTGCCTTCTTACATATCTCACATGATACAGTATATGCTTGAGGAAGACTAGAGCCCCTGGTGATGTTCCGTGCATGGACACGTCACCAAAACAAAATAATCGACGCAACCACCTATGGTGATACTATCTACCAAATTTCGCTGTTCTTGCACCATTCATTCTGGGCGTGTAAGTATTTAGTGAGCATATTTCTACTATCTGTACACATCGATGACATCAAAGCTACGGACACAAGTTCGCAGTAGTTCAATGTAATGTCATTTTCCTTACCCTTCTGACGCCGCACTTTCGAAGACGTAAACAGCGGTCCTTACCTATGAATAAGAGAAAACTAACATTAGTAAATGCAACGGAGATTATATTAATATAGCGCTAGTCAACAAGTTTACTTGTCACAAAATGTTAGACACTAGTGGAAAGACTAACGTGTAGAATTCCCCAAAATTCTCCAGAATTCTGTTCCCGTGACGTTGATGCAGACAGACAGACAGACAGACAGACAGACAGACAGACATAAATTGAAACGAAATTACTTTCGACTTTTGTATGCCTTTTTCTTTTCTTTTTACAAGTTGTTTTACGTCACACCAGCACAGATAGGTCTTATGGTGACGATGGGACAGGAAAGGGCTAGGAGTGGGAGGGAAGCGGCCATGGCCTTAAGGTACAGCCCGAGCATTTTGCTGGTGTGAAAATGGGAAACAAGGAAAACCATCTTCAGGGTTGTCGACAGTGGGGTACGAACCCACTATCTCCCGAACTGGATACTGGCCGCACTTAAGCGACTGCAGCTATCGAGCTCGGAGTTTGTATGCCTAAGCCGAGACAAAAACGAAGTATGAGTAAAACAACTGAAGTGCACGGACAAAATTATTATAAATATACAGTAGATATGAGTGATCCTTCACGTAGCTAACAGCTTGAATCCGGGAGGCACTGGGTTCGAACCCCACTGTCGGCAGCTCTGAAGATGGTTTTCCGTGGTTTCCCATTTTCACACCAGGCAAATGCTGGAAGTGTACCTTAATTAAGGCTACGGTCACTTCCTTCCCGTTCCTAACCCATCGTCGCCATAAGACCTATCTGTGTCAGTGCGGCGTAAAAGTGATCCACGCCACATAAGTACGGGAACATGTTAATTAGCAGGTATACTACAACTATGCTATACATTTCATTCTGTATTTCTTGATTGCATTCTTCTTGTTGGTCCTGGAACTCGCTTATTATTTAAGAAAAACGTGGTATCATTTAATTTATTTATTTATTTATTTATTTATTTTGTACGGCTATACAGTCAGACACAGCCCTTATCGGGCAGACCATCCAAAGAGATGCGGCGTATCATGTGTAGGAAACAAGTGTGTAACTGTGGTAACGGATAATGAAGTATGTGAGCTGCAGTGATTTTGAACACAGTACTAACCACCGAGCGAGTTGGTCGTGCAAGCTGTGAGCTTGCATTGGAGAGAATGTGCGTTCCAACCCCACTGTCGGCAGCCCGGAAGATGGTTTTCCGTGGTTTCCCAATTTCACAACAGGCAAATGCTGGGGCTGTACCTTAATTAAGGCCATGAGTGCCTCCTTCTCACTCCTAGTCCTATCTAATCCCATCGTCACCATAAGACCTATCTGTGTAAAGGAACTTTTAAAAAAGCAGTGCTAACCCTCAGTTCTCGAGTCAAAGGAATTAATCATTTACGATCAAAATCCCACGATCTAGCAGGGAATCAAATCCGAGGCCGGAAGATCAAAACACTGGTCACACCCAGCTATAGAGCCGAATACCATTTCTCCACTGACAGGTCGGAACATCCCGCTTAGTCGAACAGCTCGCCTCCTAACTCGCAAGCAGTAAACAAGAAGCCTCAAGTTTACTATACGACACAAATGCCTTGAATGCGCTGTGGTACCCTGCGTTCAACACGCGGGAGGCCTTAATCGCAGATCTATGCCTATAAAGGAAAGTATAATACATATATCTTCTACATGGGTTATCCTTGCTCATCGCATAGAAACGGTTGCTCAATGTTCTACAGTTAACCACAGAAGACTACAAAAAGTAAATGAAGAACTGACCATTACCTAACTAGATGTGTTTGACGTCGCACTAACCGAAGGTTTTCGGCGACGGAAGGATGGCAAAGGGCCAGCTAGGAATGGGAAGGTAGCGGCCATGGCCTTAATAAAGGTATACCTCCAGCATTTCCCTGGTGTGAAAATGGGACACTACAGAAAACCATTTTCAGAGCTGCGGACAGTGGGGTTCGAACCCACTATCTCCCGAATGGGAGCTTTCAACTGCGCGACCTTAATCGACAGAGAGAGAGAGGTGTGTGATCATCAACCCGGAGACTAGTCGGACTCTCGAACGGTGTATTCTCTCCGTATTCTCTGGCTTGTTATAAATGAAATGGCGTATGGCTTTTAGTGCCGGGAGTGTCCGAGGACATGTTAGGCTCATCAGGTGCAGGTCTTTTGATTTGACTCCCGTAGGCGACCTGCGCGTCGTGATGAGAATGAAATGATGACGACACATACACCCAGCCACCGTGCCAGCGAAATTAACCAATAATGGTTAAAATTCCCGACCCTGTCGGGAATCGAACCCGGGACTCCTGTGACCAAAGGCCAGCACGCTAACCATTTAGCCATGGAGCCGGACACTGGTTTGTTAGTTTTAACAAGACTAACGTTCAGCTCACAGGCCCCTATATTGTTAAAGGGGAACCCCAGAAACAAAAGAGTAAATCGAAGCATAACGGAGTAGCATTACGCTCCCTGTACGTACAGTATGTGATCAAAAGTATCCGGACACCCCCAAAAACATACGTTTTTCAATTTAGGTGCATTGTGCTGCCACCTACTGCCAGGTACTCCATAGCAGCGATCTCAGTAGTCATTAGACATCGTGAGAGAGCAGAATGGGGTGCTCCGCGGAACTCACGGACTTCGAACGTGGTCAGGTGATTGTGTGTCACTTGTGTCAGAAGTCTGTACGCGAGATTTCCACACTCCTAAACATCCCTAGGTCCACTGTTTCTGATGTGATAGTGAAGTGGAAATGTGAAGGGACACGTACAGACTGACAGAGACCGCCGACAGTTGAAGAGGGTCATAAAGTGTAATAGGCAGGCATCTATCCAGACCATCATACAGGAATTCCAAACTGCATCAGGATCTACTCCAAGTACTATGACAGTTCGGCGGGAGGTGAGAAAACTTGGATTTCATGGTCGAGCGGTTGCCCATAAGCCACACATCACGCAGGTCAATGCCAAGCGATGCCTCGCTTGGTGTAAGGAGCGTAAACATTGGACAATTGAACAGGGGGAAAACGTTGTGTGGAGTGACGAATCACGGTACACAATGTGGCGATCCGATGGCAGGGTGTGGGTATGGCGAATGCCCGGTGAACGTCATCTGCCAGCGTGTGTAGTGCCAACAGTAAAATTCGGAGGCGGTGGTGTTATGGTGTGGTCGTGCTTTTCACCACTAGTTGTTTTGCGTGGTACTATCACAGCACCTTTTTGCTTCCCACTGTTGAAGAGCACTTCGGGGATGGCGATTGCATCTTTCAACACGATGTAGCACCTGTTCATAGTGCACGGTCTGTGGCGGAGTGGTTACACGACAATAACATCCCTGTCATGGACTGGCCTGCACAGAGTACCGACCTGAATCCTATAGAACACCTTTGGGATGTTGGGAACGCCGACTTCGTGCTAGGCCTCACCGACCGACATCGCTACCTCTCCTCAGTGCAGCGCTCCGTGAAGAATGGGCTGCCATTCCCCAAGGAACCTTCCAGCACCTGATTGAGCGTATGCCTGCGAGAGTGGAAGCTGTCATTAAGGCAAAGGGTGGGTCAACACCATATTGAATTCCAGCATTACCGATGGAGGGCGCCACGAACGTGTACGTCATGTTCAACCAGGTGTCCGGATACTTTTGATCACATAGTGTACATAATTAATTTTTTCACAGCATCTACAGGAACTAGTAGTTTCCTGAATGCCATTACTCAGCACTGTGCATAGCTCAACAGCTAGCACACAATTACATTTAAATGAGGATGAAATACCAGCGAAAAAAGAACACTTTGCTTCAACTTGTGCTAAAGTACAAATGCTAAAGTACCCGTATCGTTGCCATCCGATGATGCAAAAGGCATGTAGTACTCGTAAAACTGATAGTGAAAATATATGCTTCATTCTGAACACTTCCGAATAAAATGCACTTCCTCAAACTTTATACAACTGATGGTATTGGAACAAACTAGATTAAGGCATTGCAACACTTCGTATAGTATACCACCCACAAGAATACTAGGACAAGAAAGAGAAAGTAAGTAACAAGGCTCGAATGCGGACCTATTAGATCACAATATGAACTATGAACAACCTAGCACTCCCATTAATGAAGCAACATACAACTGGCTGGAGTGAACAGTCGCAAATCAACTACCAGTCTGTAAGGACAAAGTAAGAACCAAGGACACACTCTCCGAGCAGAAAGTCCATTACGTAATTGCTAATTCCAGTATATCACTGAATCGGAACTTGAGCTGTATTTCTTGAGATAACAACGAAATATTCGGATATTTATGTGTGCATTTTATTTAAAATGTATTTATAAAACCCTGATTTTAATTCAGATTATAAACATAATTATGAATGGGTCTGTGGAGCGGGTTATACACAGTGTTTCGAAAGGATGCGTTGAAACAGAAATAGCCTACAGATGAATCGAAAATCATCATAGTTCGAATAGTCTTTGTAAATAACATTCAGTGCCCAGTGTCAAACTTCACTGTGTGCACAAACGACTATCACTTTACTGACTGTCGGTTCTGCATTGACAAGAGCGGCTGCGAGGTTTGGTATAACGTAGCTATCAGCAGTGTTGCCACATTCCCGAAATTTCAGGAGATCTCCCGATTTTTTTTTTTTTTTGCAACACACCAGAAAACCCTAAAAAAATCTCCCGACATTTCTTCTAATCCAAATGTAAGGAAAATGAATAATAATAAATAAAATAAATGGCGTATGGCTTTTAGTGACGGGATGTGTTCGAGGATTTTGGCTCGCCAGGTGCAGGTCTTTTGATTTGACGTTCGTAGGCGACCTGCGCGTCGTGATGAGGATGAAATGATGATGAAGACGACACATACACCCAGGCCCCGTGCCAGGGGAATTAACCAATTATGGTTAAAATTTCCGACCCTGCTAGGAATCGAACCCGCGACCCCTGTGACCAAAGGCCAGCACGCTAACCATTTAGCCATGGAGCCGGACAATGAATAATAATGATGAATGGTGGATAATATATTTGTGCCGAAAAACTCTTTCCTCGTCTCACTGCGTGACGTTGTAGGGATAACATCACTCGTTCGGTACTTCCCCGCATTCATTTTAGGCTCGAATTACGTAATCTCTTCTTTTACAATTGGCTTTACGTCACCCCGATGCAGATAGGTCTTATGGCGACGAAGGGAGGGATAGGAAAGGGCTAGGATTGGGAAGGAAGCGGCCGTTGCCTTAATTAAGGTACAGCCCCAGCATTTGCCTGGTGTGAAAATGGGAAACCACGGAAAACCAACTTCAGGGATGCCGACAGTGTGGTTCGAACCCACTATCTCCCGGATGCAAGCTCACAGTCGCGCGCCCCTAACCGCACGGCCAACTCGCCCGGTACGTAATCTCTACGCTCTTACTGAACTCAAAACTCCCGCTTGATTGCAGCATATATCGTCCCTGTTCTGCCAAAAGGGCGAATGTTACAATGCTCTTCCTATCCATTATTTCCCTTAAGACTGGTCACGCCTTCCAGCCACATATTGATATTCGGTCCATCAGAACAATTTCCGTTGAGTTCATTTTCCTATGTGCGTATGTAAAGGAAAATAAACCTTACTGTACCATAGGGTAAAGGGGGCTAAGAGTTCGCAGCGTCTAAGAGTACGCATAGTTGTTTTCGTGTAGTTGGGAGCACTGCAGTTCTGTTTTGGCGGTCGTGCAGTGAAGTTATTAGCGATCGTGACTGTATCCCAAAAGTTTGTGGTTTTACCTCGAGTGGTTTGATTTCTACAGGTAAATATCATATTAGTACATTCTAATAAACTTTTTTCTTGGTTCCTTACTTAACTAGCATTAATTTTTAACACATACCAGGGGTAATTTCAGTCCATCATGAAGTAGTGCAGTCTATAGCCTCGCTCATGGTATGCATGCTGTCTGCTTGTTTGACAAGTGGTGCGATCTAGCGATGATTATTTAAAACTGTTGCAAAGTGGCCAAGAGTGCGCACTGGTTGGAAGCCCAAGAGTACGCGCGAACTCTTACACGCTTGTCGTGCGTACTCTTTGACGCTCGCCTTGTTTAGGGAAGGAAACGATTGAAGCACTACCTCTTTCACTCACCCTAATGTCAGATACAGGCTATATGGATGCTAATCTCTTTGCTAATAACTGGCTTCCACATTTCCAACATGTTAAGGCGTCAAATGACGACCCGATGCTTTTGATCCTCGACAACCACAGTTCTCATTGCTCACTACAAGCAGTGGAATTCTGTAGAAAGAACAATATAACACAGCTTTCGATTTCTCCACACACCACTCATAAGCTTCAACCTTTGGACAGGTGTTTCTTTGGGCCCTTATAATCTGCTTATGCAGATGAAGTAGACAAACACATGGTAGCCAATCCTGGGACACCTATACGCAAGACTGTCATAACCAGTCTCTTCAGAAGAGCCTACAGTAAAGTTGCAACAGTTCCTCTGGCTGAGAAATCTTTTGCTTGCACTGGAATTTTCCCCTACAACCCAGATATTTTTACAGACATTGATTACCATCCAGCCACAGTGACAGAGATTCCAGCACAGTGTGTGACCTCGGGAGAAAGTGAGACTTCGTCACAAAATGTTACGCCAAAACAGCCCGGGACTGCACCTCATCAGTCGAATTCTCCACCACGTAGCTCACTAAATAGGATTTCTGTTCAAACTCGGACAACACCACCTACAGTTCCTGCTCGTCAAAACTCAGAATTCACAGAGCGGGTCAGTATGCGGCCTTTGTACCCCCTGCCCAAACGAGCGGACGAGTCGACAAAGAAAAGAAGAGATTTAGGTCTAAGGTCTGAAATTCTTTCTGATTCCCCCTACAAGAAACAGCTCGAGACAAAATTAACAGCAGCAACGGAAAAGAACCGGATAAAAACAAAAAGAACTCTGAAATATTCAAAGCTAAGTAGCACCAATAAACCAGCAAGTTCTCAACAGTCAAATCAGGAACAGCAGAGGGTAATGAAAAGCGAATTACATCGAGAGAGGAAGAAGAAACTTATTGCGCTGGCTGTGGTGAAAATTTCGCCGAGGAATGGATGAAGTGTTGTATATGTGATCAGGGTGGCATGAGGAATGCTCTGGTTACGAAGGGATCGATGCCTTCGTGTGTGATCGTTGCGCTTAGATGATTTCTTAAGTGCGAACTCTTAGACGGATTCATCGCGTACTCTTACCCGACAGTTCTGCCAAGAGTACGCAAATACATATTTCATTATTTTTGTGATTTTACGATTTTTGTGCCATGTTAATAACACTTTGATACTGCATATATGTAGGCCGATAGACAATGTATATTAAGTCAAATGTACATGATTATTATTCCAAACATTAAAAATTTATAAGTAATTTTGTGTATAGTGCGTACTCTTAGCCCCCTTTACCCTACTGAAGGAATGTATGTTTGCATGACATTTACCGACTCCTAGAGAGTGATGTGTTTAAGGTTCATTTCCCTTTACACACGCGCATAGGAAAATGAACTCTACGAAAACTGATCTGATGGACTGCATATCAGTATATAGCTGGAAGGCGTGACCAGTCTTAAGGGAAATAATGGATAGGAAGAGCATTGTTACATTCGCCGTTTTGGCAGAACAGGGACGATATGTAGAACACAAAATCTGCATCCTGGTACGACTTCAAAATTGGAATACAATTTCTACACCTGATGAATAACTACATCTGTAGGAAGAGTGGGGAGAAGAAAAAAGAAGCAGCCTAGAGTGGCCAGAGAGTACGGGTGAATGAAGCTGTATATTTATTTCATAATATCTTCAAATGACCATTGTATTCATTAGTTATATTGTAACACCGTCCGGCTCCATGGCTAAATGGTTAGCGTGCTGGCCTATGGCCACGGGGGTCCTGGGTTCGATTCCCGGCAGGGTCAGGAATTTTAACCATCCTTGGTTAATTTCTCTGGCACGGGGGCTGGGTGTATGTGTCGTCTTCATCATCATTTCATCCTCATCACGACGCGCAGGTCGCCTACGGGAGTCAAGTCAAAAGACCTGCACCTGGTGAGCCGAACATGTCCTCGGACACTCCCGGCACTAAAAGCCATACGCCATTTCATTGTAACACTGCAGTGCTCGAGAAACTACCAAAGTTTTCATTATAACTCCGAAATGTTTACGTACAATATACCGATTTTCTATTTGTAGACCTGGCAACACTCGCCATCAGCTTGCATTCGGGAGATAGTGGAGTTCGAACCCCACTGTCAATCAATCAATGAATCATTGATCTGCATTTAGGTCAGGACAATCAGATTCGACACATAACTCCCTAAGAACAACCAAGTACATCAGAGACTGAAAAACGCCGATCTGAATAACTGGGACCAACTGAAGGGGTGTTGATTTTCAGCGTTTAGAAACCAGATGCGCTGAAATGAAATGGCGTATGGCTTTTAGTGCCGGGAGTGTCCGAAGACATGTTCGGCTCGCCAGGTGCAGGTCTTTCGATTTGACACCCGTAGGCGACCTGTGCGTCGTGATGAGGATGAAATGATGATGAAGATGACACATACACCCAGCCCCGTGCCAGCGAAATTAACCAACGATGGTTAAAATTTCCGACCCTGCCGGGAATCGAACCCGGGATCCCTGTGACCAAACGTAAGCACACTAACAATTTAGCCATGGAGCCGGACCCCAGATGCGCTAATGATCCGAGATTCAATGGGAGGGCCGGTTGATGCATATATCAATGCTAACCGGGGGCATTTTGAATATTTAATGTAAGAAAGAATTTGTCCGACTCGTTGGCTGAATGGTCAGCGTACTGGCCTTCGGTTCGGAGGGTTCCGGGTTCGATTCCTGGCCGGGTACGGGATTTTAATCGCTTTTGATTAATTCTTCTGGCTCGCGGACTGTGTGTATATATCTGTCCCCACACTCTACCCATCATATTCAGCGACACTACCGACCACCACAGAAACACGCAATAGTGATTACATTCCTCCATATAGGGTTGGCTCAGGAAGGGCATCCGACCGTAAAACAGGATCAAATTCACATGTACTACGCACCCGCGAGTTCATGTGATATGCTGGTACGTTCTGTCAATGAGTGTCTTTCCCATTATTAATGCACTATGAAAGTTAATTCAAACATGGAAATAAAGCGTTTCTGGACCCATGTTCATATTTTCTTCTTCCAGGTGTGCGATGTGTGCCCTGAATATTTGCTCGTACGTTACTGTTAAACCCTGTGTAACTGGAAGACAATAAATCGCGTACTAACGCTGTGGCCGATCTGAACTGTTGGAACGCACATCAAAACCGTATCAGCTTCTCGTGTATGGTTGTAAAACACTGACTCTGTCGTATGCACTTATCAGTTCAAATTCACTTCGACAACGTTGAGCACGGTAGTGTTGTCGGAGGAAGCGCACACGCCGAAACGGATGTTGCAGTTTTGCTTGATGTCTGAAGATGGACAACATGTAGGCTAGGCCTTCGTGCCTAATTTGCAATGACGTGCAGTTCAGCGTCACCTCCAGTGCAAACAATAGAGATTCCACCAACATTAATGACGACAAAAGAAGCTTAGTCACGACAAGCAGTGATAGGCAAATGCCTGGCCCTCAAATGTGATTTTTTTCTCACCAGGAAAATGAACTCGTTTCCACAGAAAAGCAAACCAATCGTATCGTCCATCAAATGTGACGCACTAGAAAGCATTCGACACTCTCTGCGAACTGTAAGGTGCTCTCGTATGTATGTATGTATGTATGTATGTATGTAGTTCAAATTCTATCACACCGGGCGAGTTGGCCGTGCGGTTAGGAGCGCGCAGCTGTGAGGCTCACATCCGGCAGGGAGTGGGTTCGAATCCCACTGTTGGGAGCCCTGAAGATGGTTTTCCATGGTTTCCCATTTTCACACCAGGAAAATGCTAGGGCTGTACCTTAATTAAGGCCACGGCCGCTTCCTTACCATTCCTAGGCCTTTCCTGTCCTCCGTTCCTCGCCATAAGACCTATCTGTGTCGGTGAGACGTAAAGCAAATACAAAAAAAAAAAAAAAAATCGATCATAGGAACCAAACATGAGGTTAACCTGGTACTCTTTTTTGGTGTAAGCTGAGTGAACGTCAGGTGTAAGTTCAGTTTACTTATGAACTGTGCAGTGAATAGAAAGCGCTCTATTTACAGAGGGGCATACAGTAGTTTTAAGAGGGAGAAGTGTAACCAGCGCTCCTCCGCTTCAAATACTCAGCTCTGAAATAAAATATACCCTTTTAAGTTCATTCTGTGCGTAAAGGAATTATTTTCCAACGTTTGTTTTCTTGCACGAATGCAAAAACAAATACATAGTAACGACCGTAAAAACTCTGACAACGTGCCTGTGCATTGTGTTGTTCTTTGTGCTAATGTACGACTACTACGAAGACAAGACACAGTGTTAGCGTTATCTCGTTCTTGTTTGTTCTTTGACCAACAAAACTGATAACTAACTCGGCCAACAAAATAAACACAATGTGACAAGAATGATGTATTTGCAATATATTTTTACGGGAAGGTATACGTGTACAATTGAAGACCCATCTGCGTACCAACCAACAGACAAGTCAATACTTATTGACGTTTGATCGCTACTGCTATTTGTACGCAGAACTACAACTTGACGATGATACGCTCGGAAGATTAGAATATGTCACGTACGTTCTTTCTAGTACTGCAATTGCGACTATTCTAAGAACGGAGTCAGTATTGATAGTTCAACCGTTCAAACACAGTACGAAATACGACTAACTTCGTAAACGATGCGACTGTCAATATTTACCCGGAGGTTGGCCATGCGTTTACTGTCGTTAACCTAAATGCGAATTAAACGCTAATGTAGTGATATTCCTTTAACTCTATACAAAGGATCCAGGTACAACCACCATGTGAACAAACGATTTCGTGGAGAAAATAAATTCTCTATCATTCATTCGCATTTTAAGCCACAAAAAACATGTTCTCCGCACCTGCTGTGGCTATCTCAGCTGATTACTAGACTTATCAGGCACGGGGCGAATGCATAATAGTAAAGGCCAAGTTTACATTGGCTAAGACCGGAAAACTGGTTTTTTTTCAATTGGCTATACGTCGCACCGACACAGAAAGGTCTTATGGCGACGATGGGAAGGAAGCGGCCTAGGAATGGGAAGGAAGCGGCCGTGGCCTTAATTAAGGTACAGCTCCAGCATTTGCCTGGTGTGAAAATGGGAAACCACGGAAAACCTTCTTCAGGGCTGCCGACAGCGGGCTTCGAACCCACTATCTCCCGAATGCAAGCTTACAGCTGCACGCCCCTAACCGCACGGCCAACTCGCTCGGTCTGGAAACCTGTGATTGTCCTTACAACTTACACATGTGCTCCTTGGAGTACGGCATGCAGGAAAAATATCCGGAATAGTAAAATATAATATAACCAATATCATCAAAACAGCGCCGTTTTCGTTCATTAGTGCTGAAAAGGGGCATATTTTTCTCCAATTGGAGCATACACATCGTCCAAGAAGGCCCTACGAAGAGTGGAAGGTGTACGCTTTAACTATCCGTAATACCGGCACTTGTTGGGGCGGGGCTTACGCCCGGCCGCCTTTGCCACCCAGGAATTAACCTGGTACTCATTTTCGGTGTAGGCTGAGTGACCCTTATAGTCATGTGCACCTCCGGAATTGGCCTTACAAATACGGTAGATCTATTTAACTTAACCCTGAACTACTGACGTGTGGTCCAAGGGACTTCGCTGAACCTCCTACTGATAAGAGAATCCACGGCAACGAACATCAAAATTTATTTGTCGCAAGAGGATTCCACTGAGAACCTATTCGGAAGGCAAAATGGGAAACATTTAATGTTTACTCTCCAAAGAAGAGAACAAAAACAAGTTACCTACGCTACGAATGTAAGAAAACTGTAGTTCTGATGCGTTCAAAGAACGTGCGTGTAAAGTGCATTGGAAGGAAGGAAGGAATAATCGACTTCAGGAAAGGTAAAGTTGATCCATTGCAGATTTTCTCAGAGTTTCTTTTTATGACATTCTGCTTGTATTGTTTCTGCACTGGGTGCTAATTTCTGAACACTCGCTAAGTTAGTCTCTTTGCTGAAAACAGCCCTGAAATTGCTTTGACGGGTAACGGATACAACCTTCATGTTTTTAATGTGCTTTTCGCTTTTGTTGTATACTTTAATTTTACTTAATTCAAAGACAAATTTCACATTACAAACCTTACACTTTGTCCTATCCTCACATGTTGGATCAGGACGCAATCATTTGTTATACTCTTCTATACTCTCCCACGACTGCCCTGTACTTTCCTATTTTATTTTATTATTATTATTACTATTTTTTGCGAAGGACCTGCTTCACTTTTGGAATCAGAAGTGAACACCATCTTAAATACATAATTTATTAACTTATATTAATAAATGGTAAACTCACCCACACGAAACTGAAGCACTGCGCTGTCACGCAAAAGAATTTGTATTATCTGCGCACTTTTTAGCGATAGATTTGTATACGGGTTTGAGGAGTAAGGAGGGAGCTCTTCCGGTTCCGTTAGTACTGGCATTTGAATGGAAATGAAATCTGAATTGAATCGATAATATGACCGATCGATATGAATTTTCTAAATCTTTGTTATCTTAAGCCAACAACTGTGTCACACACACACATTATATAACATTTCTCGATGCGAATCATATTCCTAGAGTGAATTCTATAGTTTGGCTTTGCTGTTTAAATAACAACAGTACTAGTACGTAAAGTGTACGTCAGATGTCGCACAGCGATGCATAAGCGATTCATAGTTTGTGTTTCAAAGGTTGCCAGTACGAATCTCGAAGATTACCGAGGTCGACCTCTTCAGCACTAGGGTGTAAATCTATCGCTAAAAAGTGCGCAGATAATAAGTACTTCAGAATATTACTCATAGCAATGACAAAATAGTATTATCCATAACATTTACAACTAGATGCTGCACTGTTACCCGTTTGTTGTTAACCACACTTCACATTTTCAATGGCTGATTAAGAAACGATTGACGGAGTTCGGTGTGAACTGATTCAAGAGTGCGACTGTAAACATAATATATAGGGCTAGCAGATCCACAGTTGATAAAGTTTGAAGTAGGGTAATCCCGGCAGCAGAGTGAGACAGAAAGTCCCACAGACGCATCATAGAATAATCAAACCAGCTCAGAGGTAAACCACAACATTCAAAGATTGTAAGTCCCCTAGAGAAATGGAAGTCACCTCATACATGTACAGGAAATGAAGTATGTTCAAACAGGAGGGGAAAACATTTTGCATAAAAATATTAAAATTTCCAATAATAAAAATGCTCATTTAAAACTTTCGCAGAACAGTACATAACGCGTATGGTTTGACATTCGAACCGTACACCGTACGTAGAAGACTGGAAACGTATATGTACGGTTGGCAACGCTGACTGTTGGTATCTTCACCTTTCTAAAAAGCACATTCTGGTGCCAAACATACAAAGAAATAATTATTTAATTTCTGGTCTGGGATCTTACATTAGTATTGACATAACAGAAACGCCACGTCAGGCGTTGAAAGAGCTGCTCAGATTGATTCAGTATAGAGGACAAGTTGAAATTCAGATTAAATTAAACAATGGACTTCTCCCTGCTTATGTCTGAGGCACGGTAGAGATTCTGCTTTACTAGTAGGTATGTGTTATTTCTTTGCATCAGCACAAAATTGCACAAAAACCTGACAGTACTGACGTGATTTCTCAATAAAACAATCGATCTACAAAACAACCCTTTGTGGTTAATATGAAATACCAAATTGTAACAAATTGTATACCAGGAAATAAATAAAAACAAGCGTTAATACCTCAGTTATATATTTTAGTTAACAGCGATATCTTGATGAACATTCATGTACCAGATGTTGTGGTAAAAGCCAAATATGGCACACACAGCCGCTCAAAAAATAGTGAGCGCTTGTATAAGTTCCTGACAGGAATACTTTTCTGAGATACAAATGAACCTACAAATATAACGTTTGATGTGGGCATCCACAGTGTTTCTATCTACATGGGAAATTAATCATATTTTGACAATAATTACAATTCTGACAATACCATGCACTTTTTTTTTTCTTTTTGCAACTGTACAAATCCAGAATAGATTCCGGGTCCTTCATTGCGAGCTTCCCGGTGTTCACACTTTTTACACAGACTTAAGTGCATTATCTATGTGAATCATAAATTTAGTGCTAACTCACTTTCGCCAAGTTGTCATATATACTACTTTTACAATGACCAATTGTTTGCCTTCATGGAATATCGGTCCCTCTACATCACTGCACATTTCTCCTGAAATAACTGTATTAACCGCAAAAGCACAGGAAGAAAAAGATACTCTGGACGGCAAACCACTCATGATGCCATTTCCTAGTGCGTACGGTGATATACATCAACGTTGGGGGTTGTATTTCTTTTACCCTGTACAATTCATGCCACGGACAATCATTCATCCCCAGTTCGCCCGTTCCCGTAATAGGAATGCAAGCAGGACAAAGGGGCCATATAATTTATTGCCCCCGCCTTCCTCTTTCTTTCCACTCCATCACCCCCGAATTTTAATTCCACTTCCTGGAGGTGGATGTAGCAAGTACCATCCCCCGAGGGCGAGGGAGCCGATCAAATGGTATCACCAATACGCACACGCAGTTACTAGTGTTCATCTCCGCACAGCGAAGCAAACAAACCCGGGTCCTCCGGAAGAAAGACAGGTACACTACAACTACACCACTGCCCAACTGAGAAAGGCGACCAAAAATGCAGGGAAAAGTTACCAGCACTTTGGACCTCTGCTGCCGCGCAGGTTGACTGAAGAAATGCTTTGTTTCCGAGTGTCGGGGATAGATTGCGCGGTCAGGCAGCACAGCGAGCATGGTTAGTGGTACCGGTAAGCGTGTGGTATGATAAGCTCACCCACACGAAACTGAAACACTGCGCTGTCACGCAAAAGAATTTAGTTTACAAGTAAAATTCTTGTAAAATGCGCATTATTAGCGTTGCATTCCTAGAGTTGCTGTTGAACGCTTCTTGTGTTAGTTATTAGTATAGTGGACAGCAGATATTTCTAGTTGGGCCATTTCTCCTAAAGAAACTGTATGACAGGACCGTTCACAAATTTCAATGTCAATGCATGTTTCAGAACCGACGTTTGATGAGCGAATGTATTTGGTAGCTTCACAAGACCATTTAATCATATTTTATATTGGTATAGCCAAACTTCAGTATGTTTAACCATGTTAGTGGACGAAAATGGATTCTCAACCTTCAAACATTACTTCGATAAATCAATGAATAGAGATTCGATAGCAGGCTATCATCCGATTGTACACTTTTAACCGAAAAATTCAGTCTACTCGATGTGGTTCAAGGTTTCTTTTTGCTGTCCGAGTTTAGGAATTAGCACTGTATCTTCCCCCAGGGTTCACTCGGGTTCGTTTCCCAGCTGACACGAAATCAAGACTAATTTCAGGGACTGGGACGGAATCACTTAAGTCTCGCATAGGACGACGTTAAAGATGTCCGAAGCAACAATATACGAGGATTGGAGCAAAAGTCATGGCAACTATTTTTTTTCTTGTAGATATGTGAACGGATCACAAACGTATATGTGTCGTGTGGAAGTTCTGCAGGCATAGTGTGTATGCAGAACAACAGATGGCTCTGTGATAGCTGGTAGTAGCGCAGCGAGGGCTGTGAAATCAGTCCGTTGGCGAGTGTCGTGCGAGATGAAAGTAACCCGTGTTGAGCAGCGCGCTTACATCAAAATTGCCGTTCTCCGAGGGAGAAATGCGATGGGATGTCACAGTGAATTAGTGGAAGCCCTTGGGAATAATGGGAATTCTTGTCACGAATAATCGCCATCGATCAATTTTGGGCCAGGACATACGAACCAGAACTGAAACGTCAGTCCGCGGAGAGCCGACATGCTGGATCACCAAGGAGGCAGAAGGTCCGTCAGAATCCTTCCCCGGTCAAATTGATGGTGATCGTCGCGTATGACGTCAGAGGTGTCATTGTTTGCCACTTTGTTCCACATGGCAGAACAGTGACCGCACAGTACTACAGGGACTTCCTGGTGCGACAGGTACGACGTAGCGTTCGGGAGAAACGTCCGGATCTTGTGGACAGTGCAATAATCCTGCACGACAATACAAAACCACATAAAGCAGAGTGTGTACTGCAGCTACTGCGACGTTGGGGATGGGAAGAATTCGAGCACCCACCGTACTCTCCCGAATTTCGCCCTGTGACTTTGATCTCATTCGAAAGATTAAGGAACCACTACGTTGTTGGCGGTTTGCAACACGAGAGGACATTGCTAATGCTGTGCGCCAACAGGAGACCCGATTCACACATGGTGCGGCAAATGCTGAGGCAGATGGTATTCAGCGCCTCCCACATCGTTGGCAGCGTGTGGTGTCAGTAGCAGGGGACCACTTTGAGGGTCTTTCGGCCCAAGTTTGTCATGTCAACTTTATGTGTACTGTGTTGTCATTCTTTTGCACCGGGAATGCCACATTGCCCTGTATACTACCGCAATAAATTAGTGTGTTACGATAATTCAGTGCTATTCTTCGTCCACACATGTAGTTAACACCTTGTCCTTTCGCCTGTATATGTCACATTTTCCAACCGGACTGGTGTCTTCAAGAAAAAAAGGTAGTTGCCATGACTTTTGCCCCAACCCTCGTAAACCTGTACATAGTAATGTACAATATCTAATGCCTACTCTGTATATATTTCAAGAACCCATCTTTAATGTGTGTTATCCACCTTTCGGCATTTAAGTTAACGGCGACCGACTTATATTTCGACATTTGGACTAAGCCACTGTAGACAACAGTTGGCCCTATAAGCATCACGTACCAGTTGAAAAAGTACTGTAGCTCACCGTTGGGGTCAGACACACGGTATCAGAACAACTCGCATCAATTTGTAAGTTAAATAAAACTTTTGTAACATCCGACTATTTTCAAAACTTGGTATATATAAATTAGTGAGTAACAATTGGTTCTTCAAGTTCAGTATTAAATAAGACACACATATAAGAAAGTCAGTTTTAACAGTCTAAATTAAAAAGAATGCGTGAGAATCTCCAGAGCTCGCCACTAAGATTCACAACTCCCTCCTTTGACAGAAATGCTACATGTTTACTGCGCCTCCAACCATACTCGACTGTGTTGATGATGATGATGCTTGTTGTTTAAAGGGGCCTAACATCGAGTTCATCGGCCTCTAATGGTACGAAATAACAAAAAGTACAAATACATCCACTGACCAAAATAAAATAAAAAATGTCATGAAGAATGAATGGATGGACATGAACCCAACAAAAAACAAAAAACAAAAAAACAAACAAACAGAAACAGTTGATCAGACTCAAAAAAAGATCGTAAATAATAGTATTACTGATCAAGGGACGACTTATAAAGCACAATGATGCTTGATGTCTAAAGGGGTACAAAATCCATGTCTAAGGCCCCACAGAATGGTACATGTCGCGAGTAAAGTAGAACCATTGTATTTATCATGTTGGGATACTAATCAAAGGTAGCGAAGACTCACGGTGTTCCACACAAGATGGTATTACTCACAAGTATTGTACTTCGTACAGGGAACGCAGACCTATGGTGTTCCTCACACAATGGCGCCACTCACAGCCAACGCAAACCGATGAGGCTCCTCACCTAGGTGTACTAATCACGGGCGCCGGTATTCCCGTGGTGTTCCTCACATAGTGGGCACCAATCACAGGCAACGCAGACAGACGGTGTCGCTCATATAGCGGTACAACACACAGGCTACGCCCAGACCCTCGGTGTTGCTCACATGGGTACGACGCACGGGTACCGGAAACCCCCAGGCCAGCCTCTTAACTGCTACGAATCACAAACCTTTTTCGTACCTAATTTAGTGGTACTACTCGCAAGTACAGGCAACCCATGGTGGTCCCCGCGTGGTGGTACTAATCACAAGTAGTTTCATGGTTCCAAGACAATCATCCCTTGGTCGCCCCTTTTAGTCGCCTCTTACGACAGGCAGGGGATACCGTGGGTGTATTCTTCGTCGGTGTCCCCCACCCACAGGAGGTATTCGAATGTGTGCTTCGAAAAAATGAGATTCCCCTTCTCAAGTGAAACTGTAAACGATTTCATGAATCTGCGCAAAGTGGCTTAACTGACCCATAGTTTTTGTTTCTCTTTTCCAGACGAGTCGTGGTTGTATCTACAACAGTAGACACCAGACATTACAAAAAAAAGTTATTGTATGAAATTTCTCTCGATGACTAGATTAGTGAACAATATTACTGTTAAAGGGATTGGCAGGGTCCACATATTTAAATTTAAAACACTAAAACGGACGGATGGGCTAATTCCCAGGTCATTTCTCCAATATTTATCAGAAGATAACTGTATGGTCTGTTTCAGCAAGATTCGGATATGTGGCATATATCAAATTAATACATGCACTAAGAGAAATGTGCCATAGAGTCGTCGTAAGGTAAGTAGATGGTCCCCTTCGATCACCCGACTTAAAGGATATTTTGATTATTAACTACAGCGTACTCCGAAAGACAGAATGTATTCCTCTAATCCTCACGAACAGCTGGAAGTGGAAGATAATATCGAGTATGAAATAATTTCTCCTGCGGAACTCAGATGGGCGTGCGAGAACATACTCTTGCGATTTGCTGCTTGTTTCGGAGAGGAAGGTCGACTTTTCCAGCATCTACTTCAAAGTAATACACACTCTTACTTTCAATATGTCCGGCTCCAAGCTAAGTGGCCAGTGTCTTGGCCTTCGAAGCTCGGATTCGATTCCCGATCTGTGCTCAGTGATGGTGAATTTAACTAGAACTTGCACGTTGCTCACCATTCTTCCTCTGCTTACTCTTCAATGGAAATCAGTCCATTTGCTGCATTCTGCAGTCAACTACAATACGTCTGACGAGAAATTGCCGCTGGCAAGGTCAACCGGCCGCAAAACTGCTATACAACGTAATTTCATCGACTTCTTCGCCGAGCTGAACGGATCAGACGGTATAGCTGTAGCTTCTGAGCCCGAGCTGGTGGATTCCGTCCCGGCTTAGTCCGATGATATTTGAAGATGCTGAAATACATCGGTCTCCTGTCAGTAGATTTACCGGCACGTAAAACAACTCTTGTAGGACAAAATTCCGGGACATCGGTGTAACGGAAAGCTGTAATAGTAGCCTGTAAAACAAATAACCTTCCTGGCCGTTTTTCCAACTTATTAGGGTAGGCACAAGGAATGGAGTTGCTTCAGTTTTGCGACTGGATGCCCTTCCTGACGTCAACCCACTACGGAGGTCTGTATTCACTATTGTGTGTTTCTGTGTCGGTTCGTAGTATCGTGTGATGTATGCAGATGAAGAGAAATATATTAAGACGAACACAAACAACAAGACTCCGAGCTAGAGAAATTAACCGCACGCAGTTAAAATCGGCGGCGAGAATCAAATCCGGGTATTGTTGGGAGATCAGAAGAATGCACATGCCCGGTGAGGCACGGGGCGAAGGGGTTTTCACCAGCAGAGCCAGTGACGCAATGGTTACCATAGCAACTCCGCTACTACCCAGTTGACTTTATATTATCTTCTACTGGCAGCTCTTCGCTCTTGTCAGTTGTAATCCAGCAAACTGCAAAGTGTGAGTCAATGTTTTCGTGTAGCAGATAAGAGCTTGTAAGAGCCGATCTGTCTGGGCAGAACAGGAAGTTCGTGCTTGCACGCCACATTCCTCATTCTTGCATTCTTCTCATCTCTACACAGTATATGGCCAGGGACCACTTTGTTAATGACACGTTGTACAATGACGGTATGTGTATGGTCGATTCTTGCCTGTTATTTTTTTTCACTTTTTGTATATAACAAACGAATACGACATTGATATTTTGAATCCAGGTGGATAATATCCGACCATAGCAGCTGCAAGTCGATAAAGAATTTTATGAAAATGGACTTAATAAAAAGTGTCCTTAAAACTGTAGTTCCTGGAGCCCGGTGAATACCGCACACATCTCGCAAGACTTTAATTCCTGGGGAATGAGCACGATTTTCTGGATCGTTTTATAATACTCACTCCATGCACTGTTGTATCGTTCTTTGCTCTAAAATTATTCCAAGTTAGTTTACTTGGTGCAGTGCAATTTAGGTTCTGTGAATGTTTCTAAACAGATGAAAAATCTGAGACAGGAAGCGTAATTTGATGTAAAATTACATAAAACTTCGTTTTAGAGGCAAAGCATTACAGTTCTCCGAAAGAGAAAATGGGTAGAATTATTTAGTACAGTAGAAGTTTATATTTTCATCTTTTACAAGTTGTAGTTTCAGTTTTCTTAATTATGTTTTTATTACGATGAAGGTATCTCCAGCACGCTGTACTGTGGTCTGTATGTTCTTTCATGACAAGGCTTACGCTGTTACAAGTATCGTTACGCAATACTTTCTCTACAATAATTGAAGAACTGTTACGAAATGTAGATACATCACCGCTCAAGATTTTTATTGCTTTATGGAGTTCTCCAGTAATGGTACAACAAAGAATTACGCTAACTCTCCTATTATTGTTGAAGAATTAGAGGGAAGTGGAGAGATTACAAGTGTTGTGTTTCATCATGCGTACCATCACACTTGACTTACGCCAATGAAAGTTCGCAATTCCTTGCAATTACTGTGGATTCCGTTGAACTAGTTTCAGTATGATATTGAAAATGTCATATTTCATTCGGGAAGTTAAACTTATCCTAAATAACTTTGTAAATAGTCGAAAATGTTGATATGCGGTAAATTACAAGGACGTTTTCATTATTTAAGTAGAACGTACGTATATAGTGTGTAACAGGTCACAAGGATTGAGAAAATATTGCTTTAGATAACACGATCAAAGGAGCTTCGTTTTTTTAGCTGAATTATCAATCATAAGCATTAAACAAGTTGATCATAGGTTATCCAACACATTTTCAAAAATCCAAGTGGGCATGCAACTGGGCCACCACCACCATGGTCTATTGGTAATAAGTGCAGCTCTTTTCAGGGACACCCCAAATGGAGGCGAGCTGCATGTGCCATTTGAAATACATGTCAGCCCTCTTGGCATTCTTAAATCACTGACAGTACCGGGAATCGAACCCGCGCATCCGAAGACGCAAATAACGCTAACCGTTACGCTACGGAGGTGGACGGTCTATTGGTTAACCTGTAGGATATTAAATTCCCGTCCTGGTCCAAGTCGTCTCTCTACTTTTGTCGTAAAGGACTTACAGCTTAGTATGAAAACCAGAATGAGCTGCACTCAAATTCATGATAATAACTGAGAAGAGAAGTGGACTAAAATCGCGTTCTCGGACATACTATAGTCGCCTGACACATCTATATATATAAGAGTTTTATCTCTACATTGCTCAGAATTTGAAAAGAATGGTATTTCTGTATTGGTCATGTTCACAGTAACAAGGAAATGCACTTTTTACATTTCCTTAATGTCTGTCTGTCTGTCTGTCTGTCTGTCTGTCTGTCTGTCTGTCTGTCTGTCTGTCTGTCTGTCTGTCTGTCTGTCTGTCTGTACACGCATCACGAGAAAACGGCCGAAGATAATTTAATGAAAATCGATATATACAGTCGGGGGATGAGCCACTACAATCTAGGCTATAAATAATTTTATTCACGCTAAGTGAAATGGTAGTTAGGGGAAGGCCTAAAATTTGATTCTAAAAAAACATTAATATTATTAGTGTTTGTATCGATAAATACTACATAAATAAAGTTACGAAGAATTAAATTTCCAATCATTTATGCCTTATACATTTTTACCGTACCGGCTATGACAACAGATATATATGAATTTACATTTTTGTTCTTAAGTCCATATCAACGCCGAGCCACGAGAAAAAGAGTAAACAGAATTTAATGAAAATCGGTATACAGAGTCGGGGAATAAGAAACTACAGTTTAAGCTATAAACAATTTTATTCACCCTGGATGAAATGGTAGTTTAGGGGAAGGAACCTAAAATTTAATTTTTAAATGCCTATGTTAATGGTCCAATCGAAAAGTATTACATAACAAAAGTTATAGAGAATACAATTTCCGATAATTTATGTTTAATCAGTTTTTCCGTACCGACTATGGTAAAAGAGTCGGAAGAAAATTAAATGTGAAGGCCTGCAATATCGAACGCGAATAACAATGATCAACAATAACATTACATTGACCATTGTTTGTTGTGATGTTCTTTGTCTCTTATGCTGACACTCAACTCCGATAGATGGGATTACTGTTGCGTACCGAGTATAACAGACTGACTGAATACTGGCAGTAAATAGCTGGGGAATTAAATAAATTTCTTCTTAACATGCCATTCCTCTGGTTCACACATTTTCTGATATTGCTGGTACGTAACACACTGGTTCATCATAGTATTCCAGCTATCCGATACCTACTCTGATGTGTTGTTTTGAATGAGCAGTGTGCACACTTACGACAGAAGCTCCCTTAGTAGTAATAGTATGAACTGGTCTAGAATTACAATTTAGGAATATTCCAAATTATAGCACCACAATTCACTAATAACTCAAAATCAACCCTCAAAAGAGCCGTTTCTTAAGTAAAGCTTCTTCCTCTTCACTTTTATTAAATCTAAATTCATTTTATTCCAAATTAGAGCGAAGATGTGGTTTCTCCTCTGGCTTGGAGGAAAATTTTGCCACCAAGTCAGATAGTGGTTTTTTTTTCCGCCAGTGCAGTGAATTGAGATTTTCTCACACACGGGTACTCCTAGGAAACAGATAAGTAAACGGGCATAGTTTTTGCCCTGGGACAATCCACTATTTGATACCCCCCCCCGCTGATGCCGATAAAAACCGAAGAGTGTTCACGGATCACGGCAGTCTGCGGCTTGGTCATTCCAGATCTGGAACTTTGGAAAATGTGTGGTTTTTCATTAATCGAGTATTTCATACGAAAGCACTGCTTTTAATCGCGCCATTCTTACTGACGTCATTGAAATGACCCATGTTTATTTCAGTTGGGAAAACCACTAATAGAGTCTTTCTGAGAATCTATAAAGGCAGGTAGAGAGTGAGTGTCTGCCATCATAATGAAAACTCTTCAACCTGATTGTGACTGATGGTAGACAAGCGGGCCTACCATTACAATGAAAATTCCCTAACCCAGTCTTCATATGAGAAAAGACGTTTGGTGACTTCCCTGTCGCGTTTCTAGGGTAACGTTAAGAGCTATGCAATTCAATACAATCTTGCTCACAAGGTGTACACTACCTAACCTAGAATGCTGCATACAATGTAGAATTCCGTAACGAAGCACGGGTACATCAGCTAGTATTATATATACGTGTACAGTATGTCTAAAGAAGGCTTTTCATACGCCGGCGGTTGCAGCGTAGGCTTCGGCCAACAAGTGGCTACGACTGGTCCGTGGTCCAACAGTTCTGCACTCCGACCGATTAACCGAGCAGAGGGCTGGTGGCCAGGAGAGGATCATTCAGTCGCGCAGCCAAGGGGCCAGACGTAAAACGGCCGGCATTATTATTATTATTACTAGCAGAAGTACCCGTTCTTCGTACGGGTTATCAGAAACTGGCTTTAGTTACTCATACTATCGGTGTGACTGACTTCATTAGATATTTGTATCACTGGTGTATTTACTTAAGTACGTAGAAATTATTTGTCATGTTTGGAATTATAGTGTATCTTCTTCTTCTTTTCTTCATGGGGCATGTAAATATTAGTTCCTAATTAGCGTCGACCTCTAAGATATTTTGCTACCATGTTTTTCCTTCATTCCCACCTAGATATACCTGCTCCCTTCACAAAGCTGCAGGTTTACTGTCAGTATACTTCCGCTAGATAGTACCACAAATATAAATATTATTGAATGCATTTGTTTGATCCGACATTTCGTAACTATTACAAATAATCAAGGAAATACGCGATGCATAAAAGAAACTACTATAATTATCGAGAATTATAATTCTCATGTCGCACATCATATAATGTATCTGAGTATAAATGTCGATAATTTTGTTCAAGTCATGGGCGCACCATCTTGACAATTGTGTACAGTATATAGGTTTTCATGGTTACAATAATCGTAAAAGTGGACCAAAATATCGGCACTAATAACATCAGTGATCCTACTACTCCTTTATTTGATAGAAAATAGTTTAAACTATAGGTAACAGACTCCGCAAAATGCTGAAACCTAAGCCAGTACGTAAAAACGGAGGTCCGTCGACAACCGCTGGTCGCTGTACTACGGAGATCTCCGGGGCTATTATACTTCACTCCCTTTCCATCCATGCCCAAAGGAGTGCTATGAGCGTCTTACACAACAGTTTATTTTTTCCAGATAGTAAGTCATACGTGTATCAATTTTAGTTGGCAGCTATGCCCAATCGTACATGCATCATCTAGCTGCTGTAGAATCCTGGAGCTGACGTTGCCATGGTTACAGCCGTTCGTTTCTTTATCCGATTCCTAGAGCAGGGAGAGTGTAGTTCCAATATCTCCATAACGGTTGGTTTTAGGGCCTTAATACATGGTCTTCGGGCCCGAAGGTTTTACCGAGTTTTGTTCTTTGTGTCAAGGGGCTTAAAATGAGCTTTGTCGCGTCCTTGCACGACAAATTCGATATCGCTTATATTAGCCTATTATTTTAATATTTGTATATCTCCCGTCGTCGCCCCCCATCCTCAAATTGTTTTGAAAATAAAATACAGCCCATGTTACTCACTGGCAAAGTAGCTCTTATAGGTGAAGTAATTTTTAAAATCGATTCAGTAGTTTTTGTGTCTATTCGTTACAAACAAATATGCAAATTTTTCTTCTTTATAATATTAGTATAGTATACACATACGGTTGCCGTCAGGAAGGGCATCCAGCCGAAAAACAGGGTCAAATCCTCATGTGCGACACAGTTCGTAGCCGCAACCTCACAGGTGTGGGTAAAGCGATAGAAGAAGAAGAAGATACTTTTTTTAAAATTCACACGCTTTTTTATTCTTTTCACCCCCTCAAGTGGATTTTCCAAAAATAATGTGTTCATTTTTAAAGAGATTCCAAGTACCAATTTTAAAGTCTGTAACATCTTCATTTTTTGAGATATATGTATCTTCATATAAATAATTCAACTCCTTCCTCACTTCTTTTCACACACACACACACACACACACACACACACACACACACACACACACACACACACACACACACACACTTAAGTGGATTTTGTGAAAACGAATATTTGTGTTCTTTTATTTTTAAAGGGAATTCCAAATATCAATTTTCATGTCTGTAACATGAAAAGTTTTCGTGATTTATTGTAGATAATTTCGCTGCTGTAGAATCCTGGAGCTGACGTTGCCATGGTTACGGCAGTTCATTACTTTATCCGATTCCTAGAGGAGGGGTAGTGTGGTGCCAATATCTCCGTAACGGTTGATTTTATGGCCTTAAAACATGGTTTTCGGGCCCGTAGGGCTTACCGAGTTTTGTTCTTTGCGTCAAGAGGATTAAATTGAGCTTTGTCTCGTCCTTATACGACAAAAACAATATTTGGCCTATATTATCCTATTATTTTTATATCTCCCCCCCCCCCCGTGCCCGCCAACCTCGAATTGTTTTGGAAATGAAATACAGCCCACGTTACTCACTGGCAATGTAGCTTTCTACAGGTGAAGTAATTTTTAAAATCGGTTCAGTAGTTTTTGAGCTTATTCGTTACAAACAATTTTTTCCTCTTTATAATATTAAAAATATAGATTATTATTATTATTATTATTATTATTATTATTATTATTATTATTATTATTATTATTATTACACTCAGGAACAATTTTTTTCGAGGTGCCTGGAATTGTTCGCCAGATTATGGGTATTTTGGCGCTGCCGATTCCGAAAATGCCATCCAATTCGTTCTAGCAGCAGTAATTTATGAGATATTGATGATATCGTTACACATTGCTCTAATGACTACTTTGTTTTTACACCATCATTTGCAAATCGATTGCATAATACTGATTGATTTTATCCAAGCTCTATTCATGCTGTTGTTTGTATAATATGTACTTTAACTAATCTGACATTTATTTATTCCTTTTATAGGCAATGACATGGCTTCATCACGAAGAAAATGTGTGAATAATCCTGATGTGTGACAAGTGTGAAAAATACCGCACCATTAGTTTTTTAAGACGCTTTATTTACGGAAGAATGGAAAGACAAGTTGAAACTGAGTTGGGAGATCAGTTTGGCTTCAGATGAAATGGAGGAACACGTGAAGCAATCCTGACTTTACGTCTGATCTTAGAGGATCGAATTAAGAAGGACAAGCCCGCGTACTGTACATGGCGTTCGTCGATGTAGAGAAGGCATTCGATAACGTTATTGAGCAAAGCTATTTGACACTGATCAAATTTCGTGAGAAAGAGACCAGAACCTCTCCTCCCCAAATAAATCTACCGGCAGCCAAGTTCGATCCCCGTCGAAGCCCCTTCCCATGTCTCAACTTCCACGTTGTACTCTCTCACTAACTTTGAACCTCCAAATATCGAATTCCCGTCTCAATAAGCCAGAAATGATTCCTTATTCCCAGTATCGCAGAAATACACAATACTAAAGATCCTGCTACCCCATTCGGAGCAACGCCCATGTCACGATGCACTATCCTGGGGGTCACTGAAGACTTTATACCACCCCATATCTCACTGATTGAGAAGTTCCACAACAATATGTTAATGGTTACTTCCAACCGTAATATCTATATCCAAGCATTCTATAAAGAATTATATGTCTTAGTAACATCAAACCTATTCTTAGCCCCCCACCCCCCTCTTCCGCCCCTACTCAACAGTCCACCTCGGAGACTGAACAGGAAGAACAAGAAGAGTGTGAAGAGGAGGAAGAAGGAACATCGTCACTTCCAGAACTTATCTCCACTAGCACTCAAACCTCACCCCCATCCCCCACTTTCGTTACAATCACTCCAACCGATCTCCCCACCACCCACCAAGTTCAATCCCAAAGTAAACTCATCAAAACTAACCCATCCAAAACCAAGCAGCAAATCACCCAAACTGAAATCTTATTGTTAGCCGTTCATACCACAATCCGACCGATCTCCAGGAAGCCTCAAACCCAACAATCTCTGATAATAATGTGCTATAACTGCCTCCAGCTACACACTCAGCTGCTGAGTGTCAAACCACCACTCGCTGCAACATATGTGGTGATCATCAACACCACTCTGTCTGCAAGGTACCAGGCGAAGTGTGGGAATTGTCTCTGTAATCACGTAGCTTCGTATCCTAGCTGCCCCTTTCTCAAGAAAGCCATTAAGGCACATTATACACGCCATCAACTAAATTCAAGAATACAGCCACTCTCTCAGCAACTCCCGCCTCTACTAAGCCTCAAACTCAACCGCCCATCCACCCCCTTACTCCCTCAACAGCAACAAACCTCGTCACACAGCCTCACCTTATCACAGAACCTTAAAATCACTACTTTCCCTCGTGACAAACACTTTGTTAATCCCAGAAACTCCCCTCCCCCTTTCCCCTTAAACACTGCATACCCAAACTAACGCCGACATCCCACTCAGTCTCTCGCAGCCCTCACAATCGGGCCAGTACAGATGGCAGATTCCTTCCTGCTAAACGCTCAAAAGCACCACTCCTAATAACTTCAAGATCCCTTGGTAGTAAATTTCTCATCCAACACCACATCTCAACTACTCCACAAAAATTACCCTTCCTAATCACCGGAAGTTTAAGACAAAACTTCGACACCACATCAAGATGTTAAATACGCTACAACTACAACTAATGAGACAAGCAATCTTCCCCTCCGACGATGTGGGACATAGGATCCTTTTTTGAGGTCGGTGGTCCCAACGTCCAACACCAACGAGTTTGGATTCAGACTGACTCGGGTATAAATGGGAAACCACGGAAAACCATCTTCAGGGCTGCCTACAGAGCAGTTCGAACCCACTATTTTCCGAATGCAAGCTGACAGCTACATGACCCAAACCACGCAGCCATTCACTCAGTCAGTGAGAATTAGGCCTATAAGGTACAATGTTCAGTGAAATAATTCAAATCAGGCCATCATGTATCTATGGTTAAATTCTAGAACTTATGTTCTATGCACAATATAAGTGAAGGATATTCTCTGCACTGTATATTGGCTTGCCGTTGTTTTGGCTACACATGGTAGCTCATATTTTGTTAAATTTCTCAGTACTTTTATTTAATCGTTTTCAGAGGGTTAGGTAAAGCCGGTAGCGGATGTACCAGCACACAGCCTCATGTAAATGCCTTGGGAGAGAAGAGAAAATTTATAATTCGTTCTCTAAACTCCAGGGATCCATTTTGGTGAACTCTGGTGCCCACATTACGGACATTTTAAATAATAATAATAATAATAATAATAATAATAATAATAATAATAATAATAATAATAATAATAATAATAATAATAATAATTGTTCTGTGGAACGCAGAGGTAAAAGAAGGTGCGGGACTGAATGGGTCTATCTACGAAAGTCAAAGATTAATTTAAACTTTAAAATAAAGGTTATATTTCTTTTCAGATGTTAAATTTTAACAAACAACAAGAGAAGAAATAACAGATTTCAGGTACAGAAAGAAAAGGATCGTCACAATTTCAGCTCCCTATTTACAGAAGTCGCTACTTCACTAATCCAGCGTTCAGACAAATGGACCAGGAGACGAATCACCCAATTTGTTTTACAGGATATTGAAAACACAATTTTCAAGAGCACTTTGTTCCAACGGTTACAAGTTAGTGCCTTCCAAAGGCTCCACTCAATATTACACAAATATCATTTACATTACAAGAAAAGAGCCTACGCTCCCAAACCTTTTACACCCTACTCAAGGTAACCAATTCAGATGAGAGCGTCTTTGCTCGATAATTTATACACTTTCAGGCCTCTCTAGGCACAACCTACAATTTACAAGACCATATAGGTAGTCTTTAAAGTTTACATGAAAAAAATATTACAGAGGTATTGAGTACTCATTCCACCGGGCCTTTGTGGAAAAGCACAGGTTAAAGACACTGGCCCCAAAATCAAAAATGTATGGAGGCTGAAACTGCGCTTCTTGAAATCAAAGATTAAAACCCTACTTGGGTTAGTGGCCCGACGATGCAGAGGCTAATTCCACACTACTGAGGTGACTAGATGGACAAGTTAAAAATTGCAAGCGAAAACGATTACAAAATCATAGTCACCTCAAGATTAATTGAAGGGGAACTCGAGAGGGTAAAGCACTCTCTATCCCCGGTTTTCAGTTAAGTACTTCGTCCGGCTCCATGGCTGAATGGTTAGCGTGCTGGCCTTTGGCCACAGGAGTCCCGGGTTCGACTCCAGGTAGGGTCGGGAATTTAAACCACAATTGGTTAATTTCGCTGACACAAGGGCTGGGTGTATGTTTCGTCTTCATCATCATTTCATCTTCATCACGACATGCAGGTCGTCTACGGGCGTTAAATCAAAAGACCTGCACCTGGCGAGCCGAACTTGTCTTCGGACACTCCTGGCACTAAAAGCCATACGCCATTTCATTTCATTTCATTTCATTTCATTTCAGTTAAGTACTTTGACTTACCTGGACTTTTACATGAGAAGGAAGAGAAGTTTACATGTTAGGAAATTGACTGTTACATAGTTAAAGATACAAACCTTCCTCTCGAGACGGCTTGTGGAGATAATTACTGAGTTAGAAACGGGTGGCCATTACCTTCTGACCTATGTTCTGACTACCGAAGAATAAGGCCTCGCCTCCTCTCTTAACACACACACACACTCAGTAATACGACGATCAATAATACAAGTTAGCTCGAAAAGGCGTCAACTTTTATCCCCGAGAGGAAGGTTCGAGAAGACTCTGGACTAAACCCGGACACACCCTCTCATTTCATTGGACGATAAAACATGTACAAGAAACGTTTGATTGGCTGAAAAATAAATACACCTAATTTATGATTGGCCAGACTCCAAAGTAAGAAGTGTTGCAACCCTTGAAGTATTAATAAGGAAAGTCAATTCAGTTCAGAAAACAAACACAAAATTTATTTAAATTTCTAGTTATTTCACCTTGCACCAGAGTGCATGACATCAGTTCCTTAATCGAGACATCTAAGGAGAAAAGTCCAAACTTCTTGAAATAGGTTTTTTTTGCTATTGGCTTTACGTCGCACCGACACAGATAGGTCTTATGGCGACGATGGGTCAGGAAAGGGCTAGGACTGGGAAGGAAGCGGCCGCGGCCTTAATTATAAAGTACAGCCCCAGCATTTTCCTGGTGTGAAAATGGGAAACCACGGAAAACCATCTTCAGGGCTGCCGACAGTGGGGTTCGAACCTACTATCTCCCGAATACTGGATATTAGCCGAACTTAAGCGACTGCAGCTATCGAGCTCGGTACTTCTTGAAATAGTTGTTGCAACCAGTGATCCACCAAACAAACAAAAATCCAGTCAGATTAGGAAACTTTAAAATAATACATTATTCTAACACTTTAGTAGTGACATCTTTTGATCAGCGTCCCAACTTCTTGCACTACAGTAGTTGTTTCAAGTTTGTATGTTAGATAGCGTTCGTCAAGGCGCTTCATTCAAATGCACGGGGATGAGGTGTACCTCCCGGTACAATAATAATAATAATAATAATAATAATAATAATAATAATAATAATAATAATAGCGGGCGAGTTGGCCGTGCAGTTAGGGGCGCGCAGCTGTGAGCTCGCATCCGGGAGATAGTGGGCAGCCCTGAAGATGGTTTTCGGTGGCTTCCCACTTTCACAACAGGCAAATGATTGGGCTGTACCTTAATTAAGGCCACGGCCGCTTCCTTCCCATTCCTAGGCATTTTCTCTCCCATCATCGCCAAAAGACCTATCTGTGTCGCTGCGATGTAAAGCAAATAGCAAAAAAATAATAATAAATTATATTATTATTAAATAAAATTTAAAATAGCATCCAAATTAGGAGCAAGCAGCAAGTTAAGGTTACAATATAATTTAACGGATACAATAACACAGTCAGGTACTGGTGTAATCTTACTAGAGAGTGACTTGCTGTGTTGTCAAGTAAGTTTATATCGTACGTTATGCAATCACCAGGGATAACACGAATAGTCTACATACCACAACGTATTTAGCTCTTGTGAGCCATAATAATAAGAGACGCATTTAAAATAGAAATGCAATGAACGTGAAAGCACTACGTGGAATTTTGTGAAACCAACTGTACAATATGTACAGTAAGTTAATGCTTTATTTACTAAAGGATTACTGGAAGACAGCATGCAAGTCAACAAACGAAGAGTAGTCCACGCACACGAAACTTTTTCAAAATATTCTCATTTAATAAGAGGATGTTGACAAAGTTTTTTGTGAAACACTCTGCAGCAAATTCACCTTCAAACGAATTATCCAAACACATCTAAAATGAGCCAAGACAATTTATAAAGTCGCCACCATGGTAGAAGGCAAGGAGGGGGTATAACTGTGTGACATATTCACTGGTTCCTCGCAGAGGTTCAAAGCCCAACCAATGGAAGAGAATTTTTGAAATGAAAATACAGGTAATACAGGTCCCTGTTGTTCGGATTCGTCGTAAAACTGGAGGTCCCATGGCTATGATATCGCTATTAATAGCCACGTTAAGCTATAAGCTAGCTTTGCTTTCGTAGGAAGCAAATCGGAGCAAATTTTCGAATTTCATCGCCGAGAAAGATAAATACACAGATAATTAAAACAAAGAAACGAGAAAACATACTTCTCCGCATCGGAAATCTAAGGTCCATAGCATCTAAATATATTGATGAGCAATCTCAGTTTACGTCATGAAAAAACAAAACAAAAACAAATCTCGTCCAAAACTGAAACCTTATACATTAGTGCGGCGTTGATTGGATACATGTTGCGATCGGTCCACCAATAGGACGTACCTGTAATGCATCCATTCTTGTAAAAAGTCTGCACATTCTGTAGCTGTGGAAATCCCACCTCTAATCTCAAATCTGGAAGATTCCGGGATAGCCAGAGTTGACGCCAGAACCAATAGCAGTAAGTTTTCGATTGTGAGAAATCGAAGGACCTAGCAGCCCAAACAAATAGTTTACCATTTTATATGCAACTCGAAAGACTCTTTAAGAGTTGTACATGGGTAGTCATTGTTTTGGTTAAATACGATCGCTAAACGATATGCTATAAAGTAAACAACACATGAGGGCGTAAGATATGATTATACGAACTCAATGCTTCCACGCCCCCAAAAGACTACGGACAGTACCATGGGGTAATCTGTCTCAACAATGAAGGCAGAGTGTTCTAACTTTCTATGTCTCCCATAAATATGAACGCGATTGTGATCTGTGTTCAGAGAGTCGCATAATTTGTAGTGTTAGTTTTCTTTTTTAGTTTTTTTTTTTTTTTTTAGATGCTTTACGTCGCACCGACACAGATAGGTCTTATGGCGACGATGGGATATGAATGGCCTACGAGTTGGAAGGAAGCGGCCATGGCCTTAATTAAGGTACAGACCCAGCATTTACTTGATGTGAAAATGGGAAGCCACGGAAAACCATCTTCAGGGCTGCCGACAGTGGACTGCCCGGATGCAAGTTCACAGTCGCGTGCCCCTGACCACACGGCTGTAGCGTTAGTGATAGTCAACGTAAGAGGTGGCGTAACTACATCTATTTCTGCCACCGTCTACCCACAGCGATGTGAGATGACCAGATGCTGCAGAGAAACCGCTCCATACGTTCTAATGCTTGGCAGAGATATGGAGGCTAATCCTTCCCACCCAACGCATTAGCCCTCCTTAGGTTTGTCCGTCTCTGACGACCAGGTACTTGCTAATGTGTGTGGAATTCCAATAACTGCAGGGTAAAGGCAAGAAACATCCAACAAAGTTCACGCACTCACGTTTTGCCCATTTCACTCTCTCAAGTCTTTAGTGCCGAACCGAATAAGTCTTCTAGTAATTGTGTGTATTCAATATGTCCTCACCGTGCATACTCACTCTACCACACAGTGGTCACTTAACCCAGTTATTGAAGTCAAAACCTTTTGATGACCACGTTGATTCACTGATAAATCAAGTTATTGACACATGACAAGCCACTGTATAAATAGGTCTGGACGTTCATTTTTATGGGCACTGGCTGATATATCGTAGAATCGGAAATCTCAAAACGAAAGTAAATGTTATTTTAATTAATATGTTCGTAGAACGTGTAAGTCAAGATAGCTGACCAGACTGTTCTTACGACCGCTACGTGAACAGAAACAACAGAAATATTAAGCTCCACTTTCCATGTCAAAATTATAGACGATGTTGCGACTGGCAATAATTACAATGGAGATTATATCTGACTAAACAATCTTAAAGCCATTTACAATTTGCTTTATGTCGCACCGACACACATAGGTCTTATGGCGACGATGGGATAGAGAAGGCCTAGGAGAGGGAAGGAAGCGGCGTGGCCTTAATTAAGGTACAGCCCCAGCATTTGCCTGGTATGAAAATGGGACAACGGAAAACCATCTTCAGGGCTGCCGACAATGGGGTTCGAACCCACTATCTCCCGGATGCAAGCTCAAAGCTGGGCGGCCCTAACCGCACGGCCAACTCGCCCGGTGAAAGTCATTTAAATGTCTTCCTAAACACCTTATATTTTTTGACATGAAACGTCTTAAAACTCTGTACGGATGTGGATGCGGGGTACCTGGCCGGCGGCGATGCAACGAAATTGTCAATAACAATTTATAACAATGTTATAACAATTTATAATTCGGAAAATATAAGAACATCCCGACCGGTCATGTGCCACTCAAAAGGCGAATGTTGGAAGAGTAAAATAAACGGCTATCTTGGAATTAATGATGTCATCATACAACAGAAGATGGCCGTCAAATATGGGTACAAGATAATGCTTCGTCGTCGGTGTAAAATTAGTGCAGCTCGATGTAAAATCGTGTGAGGTGTTCGCGGGTTGGTTCATTTTAAAGTGTGTAGATCGTTTTAATGGATGAAATCACAAAACAAACCGAATTCATAAAGGTTTCAAAAGTTTAAGAGATTTAAGTAGTGAAATATATTTTAAAACTTGGCTTCTCATGGAAAATGTCTAAATATCTCCTAACTAACATAATGCCTTAAAATAGGTTAAAGGATAAAAGAGCACTGAATTCTGAATCTAAGCAGCCTAAGAATCCATGGAACGTTCCAGAAAATTTCGGGAGCAACAGAAATTCAGAGACAGTCTAATCTCCGCATACTACGAGTAATTTTAATCAGCAAATTATGCAAATCCCTGTGCTATTTGCGATTATTCAAATAGTTTTCAGATGATGCTTCATGAAGTAAATACTGCGCCATTCTATTGAAAAAATATTCCTTCCAAGAACGCACAGGAACTTCACTATATAGATTAAGGCAATAAGCAGATTTACCTCCAAATTTACATGGATATCCTATGCATAGGTCGTAAGGAAACACCTATCTGTAAAAAGCACGTTCAGCCTCTACATACAGGCTGAAGCGAAATTCGCGCACTCGGGCTTCGCAGCGCAACTCCTCACATGCCAGCAATAAAAAAATGTCTCTCACAAAAGTTCGTCCTGCGAGTATATCCGGCAGAAAAGGGGCGTTCAAGAGTGGCAATCTGGCTACACTGTGACCTCATTTAGGGTAACTACCTCTGTCAGCACACATTAATCGTGCTGTACAGTTGGTGCAGTGGATAGAGCTTTGGGTTAGCAAGGAGGAGGTCGAGGTGTCGATCCTGGGTTGAGGCGTATGTTTTTTATTTCGTAATGTAGTCCAGGTGGTATGGTATCTGGCATCTACCCGTCAACAGCAAATAAATTCACGCCCACGACGTGGAAAGGGCGTCTTTCAAAGCGGACCAATGAAACCGATTGTTCCTCCATTTCTAGGATCGTGGTATGTACGTGCAAATGGTTTCTAGAGGACCCGCTGCCATCGCTGTTGACGATTAAGATGCCAGATACCATACCACCTGGACTACATTTACGAAATAAAAAACAAACGCTTCAACCCAGGATCGACCCCTCAACCTCCTGCATGCTAACCCAAAACTCAATCCACTGCACCAACTGTACAGAACGACTAATATGTGCTGACAGAGGTAGTTACCCTACATGTGGTTACAGTGTTGCCAGATTGCCACTCTTGAACGTCCTTTTTTCTGCCGGATATACTCGCAGGACGAACTTTTGTGAGAGACTTTTTTTATTGCTGGCATGTAAGGAGTCGCGCTGCGACGCCCGAGTGCGCGGATTTCGCTTCATCCTGTATACCATCCGATGATTTACTTCATGTAACCGTCTAGATAATTTAGAAAACATACCTTGGCCTAAGTGCTCAGTGCTGAACTAGCTACTTTCACTCATGGCTTACCTGAAACAAGACAAAAAATTATAAAATTATTTTAAAACTAGTTTTATTATAATAATAATAATAGGAAGAAGAAGAAGAGGAGCAAGACTAAGGGGAAGACTATACGAAGGTAGAAAATCAGTTTTGAGCAAAACCAGCAGTCATTAATCAAAATAATGATGTAGGTGCTGTGAGTTCATAACTAACCGTCACCAAATACTTCCAGTTTATTATGTACTAAATGCAATTGTACAATTATATGGATATCGACTGCAAAATTAATACAAACAAAAGATCTCTCACAAAAACAGTGTTCAGATATTATTTTACACACTAAATAAAACATCAAAAAATCAGTGGATATATGCAGTTCAGGGCTCCTGACGATTTTTTATAACATGATTAGAGAAAAATAATATTGCTACATTTATAATGCCCCTTCAACTGCTATAGACACAATAGGATATAAGAATTTTGTACAGCAGGAATTTTTAAAAAAATTGCTTTAAGTCAACTACAGAGAATTGTGCTTTTCAGTACCTTCAAATGCCACCGACCTCAGCTGGAAACGAATCGCTATCTTGAGAACTGAAAGGCAATGACTGATCTACTACGTTTCTAGAAGGGAACCACTTTAGTTTAACGATTTCACGCATTAAGTATTCAAGCTCTTTAGACTTTTTCAATCGTGAAATTACAAGCGTTTTTCGACCCAGTGTGGGAGGAGACTCGTCAGTTGGATTCCCACAACTTTCCAAGACAATGATGCCAAGTGCGCCGTTCAGACAATGCTGCAAGCCTGTTTTGTAGGATAATGCACAGGGAGCTTATTGGTTTATATAAAAGTCAAAGCCAGGCATTGATACAAACTGCAGACACTCGGCAAAGCGAGATAAGCGCGAAGAAGAAGAAGAAGGAAAAAGAAGAACAAGAAGAAGAACGTAACTCCCCAAGTGCACTGTCAATGCATTTTCCTATGAAGGAGTCTTGCAGTCGTGTTTTAACGGCGCACTATCCGCCAACATCTTGAAGGAAAGGCAAGCCAGCATTTTTTAAATGACGAAAAACATGTGTAAAATGAAAGTAATGGAAAATGAGCAATCTACGCAAGAGAGAGTGCGACGTGGCTAGCGATATTCATGAACATTTACACACAGGAATTAACCTGATACTCATACTGATACTCATTGTTGCCGTAGGCTGAATATGCTTCAGGGTCATCATCAATCATTCACCTCTTATCTGCATTTAGGGCTGTCGGCCAGGTGACAGATACCCTTCACTTGTTAAATAATTTCGAAGACCTTTAAAATTTATCGAACATCCTCCTTGGTAAATTATTCCATTCCCTAATTTCCCCTCCAATAAACGAATAATTGCCGACTGAGAGGTTTTGTTCTAAGTGAAACGACCTGACTTTTCACTCCGTTCACCATTATACCATGGGCCACTCCACAGTGTGAAGATGGTTTCTTAAATTTTTTCACTTCCTGACGGGGAATCGAACCCACGCCCTTCCCAGTAAACCTTTACCGCCTCGGCTACGTAGCCCCTACATTCTATACAGGAATAAATACACTGAAAAATGCAATCTTCTGATCCATAAAGGTGTACCCCGCCTCCCAAAGGAGCGAAGTACGTCTCTGTTGATGGAATGTAGCCCATTAGAACAGCACATATTTCTCACGATACAATTTCAGAACTCTCTATCCGCCTCCAATCTGCCACACGCCAAAGCAGTGAGCGACAAAAACAGCAGTCGCGATGTCCACACAGCAAGCGCGTGAAAATTTATTGGCCATTTCTTCACTACACATGAGCACGGAAAAAAAGTGACATGGCTAACAGATTGTTTCTGATCTCGCTCCACTAACTACATCGTCGGTATGATTTAACAAGCAGTTTAAGGTGAAGGATGATAAATGACATATCAACCACACCGACTGTACCATGAAATAATAGCTCAGCATCACTGCTCCGTTGTGAACAATTTGATCATATGCCTCCTGTTCTCCAACCCTCATCAAATTTAAGAACACGCATTTAATGGAAGGTAGGTTTGGTCAGGTGCATGGGACCCGAAATAATACATATTTCTAGTGAAGAAACATCTCCTACGATATTTGTTTCATGCGGCCACGGTAAGAACTATACATTGCATTTGCACTGTGAGTGACAGCTAGTTTCGACGCGAAGTGATCTATGCTGGAAATCTGTAACTCACGTCAGAATGGAGAATACGGCCGATCGTCACCTATGCTAGTACTTCTTCTGGCCATGTGCCTGCTTATTTGCAATAATCAGTTTTAAACATTCACACTCTTTGAAAGTTCGTTAAATATTCATTTTCTCATAAATTAGCGCTTTCGAAATATGAACGAACACAATATGTCTTATTTTTTTCAAGCGTGTCACTCTAAAAAGTTCTGAATACCAATTCAGAAACACATTGTAGGCTATATTAACAGTTCCTTTTCCAGCAACGCTATTAAACCATTTCTTATACTTAATGCAGATTTTTCAGACCAGCTTCTCAGAGGTCCCGAGGGACCAATGAGTGATTTTAGCCCGTCGACCAATGTTTCAGGTCTTGAGTGCTATTTCATAATTTGGATAGTAGGGACACAACGGTTGTAGGTGAACTGGTATAGTTGTGTGGGGATCGAACTGACCAGGATATGGCCTGGGCCCCAGGTGGGGCCAGAAGTGCCCTTAGTAGGGCAGGGGTTGGTGGGGGGTCGTTGGTACTCTGTGGTTAGAGTCCAACGAAGAGGGGGGGAGGCAACATCAGGTGGATGGTCACCCATCCAATAGGTGACCATTCCCAATGTTGCTTCATAAGTAATTTTGAAGATTGGACATAATTACAGGAGGAAGTTAGGGGAGTCCGAGAGGGTGCAGGTGTAACAGGGGGTATGATGAGGAGTTGACTTCTTGGAGCAGGGTGGTGAGTAAACGGGGGGGGGGGGGGGGGGAATTAGCTAATAATTAGCTGGCGGCTTGGCATGGACTGGTTAAGGGACGAGAGTACCTGTATAAGGAGTAAGTTGAGGAGGGTGGTGTTGTCGAGACTTGGCAGGGCAGGATTTGGGGTGGGAAGAGGAGCTGGGTTCGAGGTGGTGGCAGAGCGGTGGTGAGGCTGAGGTGGGTGAGAGGAGTGTGCGTGCAAGTGTTGTGAGTGTTTGTGATGTGCTTTAATTGCCCGCTTTAGGTAAGGGCAGCCAGGGTAGGAGGCTGCGTGACTGCCTTCGCAGTTAGCGCACCTCGCCTGGGCTTTAGGTATCGTGCAGACAGTGTGGTGGTGAGCGCCACCACATCTGTTGCACCTAGTAGCCTCTGTGCATGCAGTTAGGGTGGAAAGCCAGCAGCTTAGCCACTATGCTAATCATCCTCCACCCCCACCCCCTCAAGACGCAATAACAACTCACCTTAAGCCTAGGTCCAATTCTGGTGAGATATAGCGTTTAGAGTGTTTAGACTGTCTGTCTCTTCTGGCATGGAATAGAACAAGAGCAACCGACGCAAAATCGGGAGGTTGTGGGTTCGGATCTCACTGGTGTCCGGTTGGCCATTTTCGGTCTTACTTAACATCTCTTCAATACGTACTAAACGTACGTAACAAGACCTAATAGGTTGAAAGTCGGTTTCGATTACAATGCGGTCGTGAAAATTCAATATTCATAGAACAAGTTTGTTACTTTTACTGAACAGTCTCAGTCTCATCCTTGGCTTTGAGAAGATAGTGACTGAAATAGGTGAGCAATGCCGGTGATACCATTCCTTACGCAGCCAATCGCTGGTTGCGAATAATCTGAAAGTGTAGAATTAGAAAGATGTTTTTGAAGACGTTCGTCTGGGGCTGTGGCATTGTATGGAAGTGAAACATGGACGATAACTCGCTCAGAAAGAAAGAGAATAGAAGCTTTCCAAATGTGGTGTTACAGAAGAAGGTGAGATGGATAGATCGAATCACGAATGAAGAGATACTGAATCGAATTGGTGACAGAAGATCGATTTGGCTAAATTTGACGAGAAGAAGAGATACAATGATAGGACACATGCTAAGACACCCAGGACTTGTGCAGTTGGTTTTTGAAGGAAGTGTAGGCGGTTAGAACGGTAGGGGTAGACCAAGGTATGAATATGACAAGCAAATTAGAGCAGATCTAGGATGCAGCAGTTACCGGAGAAATGAAAAGGTAAGCACATGATAGAGTGACATGGAAATCTGCATCACACCAATCTATGGACTGATTCAAGCAACACAACAACTCAAAGGGTCTGTTAGTAAGCGCATTTCAGTGGGGTTGACAGACTGATATGTATTAACACCTTCTGACTCAATGAGGAAAGCAATGGAAAACGCTTTCATTTCCCTTGCATTCTCATTTGGTGAAGCCCAGGCTATCTGTAAAGGCCAATGGTGAAGCTATTGGGGATCCAACCAGCCTTCGGGCTGAGTACTAACAACATGCAAAGGTTTTCGTTGGCTGGCTGAAAAATATGTTTTTAATGTCATCATCGGAAATCTGTTATGACAAAATTACAATTCGAGTGACTCAGATTCTTTTGGAGAATATGTTCTTTAAGTATAAAGTCAGCAGCCTGAAGAAATACAAGAGGTAGCATTTGAAATGGTGGTTAGTGTCAGAACAATAGGAGGACGAGGAGTATGGAATTGGAATAAATTTCCAGGTTCTTTAAAAACGTTTAAGAAAAAGCTAGATAAAAATAGATAGGAAATCTGCCACCTGGGCGACAGCCCTAAATATAGATAACTGATTGATTGATTGATTGATTGATTGATTGATTGACTGACTGAATATTACATTTGATTCAGGAGATTGAGTGGTGGGGTTTAACAACCTTTACAAGTACTTGAATAACAAATTACTGTGCCACAATCTTGAGCATTGATGCTTGTTCTTTAATGCCCCTGACTTCCGAGTTTACTCGCCCATGGAACAGAAGGCGATAACCTAACCAACTACACTACTTTGGCATAGTGTTGTATGCGCCTCTTAATTCATATACCTGCAACCTCAACAGACGTAAAAGATGACCGATCTACATTGATTTTTTTCACAACCGGCTTCGATGGAAACAACGGAGAACCTAGAGACCTCACAGTGCGTTATCATCAACAGTACGAAACTAATAGAAGAGAGAGGGTGGAGGTTTTTAATATTCCTTTCTCCGGTTCTATCACACAGAAAGATATGCTCTAGTCTCCATCCACTCGGCGAATTCCAAGTGCTGGTAAGCAATATAGAACTCGCTGATGAAGACTGAAGGCCAAAGATGCGTGGGATGTTCCACGTGAATGCACGGGTCTTGCGGTCAATACGTGGTGGAGCCGAACAAACCACAGCACAGCTCACATTCTAGCAGCACGGGCTACGGCACATGCACCAACCTACACTCATAAAACAACCACCACACTGCCCCACCAACTGTTATGTCAAATTTTCGTAAGTGTCTCATCCTATTCCCGCAAACAAAGAATGAAATATAGGGCTCTTCAATACATCAAGCAATTAAGCCTAGTACCGTATGCCCCACGGACGAAATACATTCAAGAGTGGTTAAAAATGCGGCATTTCTTCTGGCCGTCCCCAAATCTGCAACTTACAGCTCTCAGCCTATAATATTACAGTATGTATGTTTAGTCCTCAGCCCGAAGGCTGGTTGGATCATCAACAGCTCCACCACCAGCTGTCATAGATGGCCTAGGCATCACTGAAGAGGCGTACTAGGGAAATGAGGAGTGAGGTAGTTTTCCGCTGCTTTCCTTACCGAGCCAGAAGTTGCTATTACATATCAGTCTGCCAAGCCCACTGAAATACATGCACCAACCGACCCTATGAGCAACATTTTCACACCGTTCATAGCAGCGGCTGGCTGCATAAGGAATGGCATTACTAGCATCACTCACACCTCTGTCACTTTCATTTTGTCAACGCCAAGGATAAAGCTGAGACAGATCAATGAAAGTAACAAAATTGCTCTAGCCCACACCAGAAGACATAGTGCACTGTCAACACTAGGTCCCGCCAGCAAAAACAGAATATTACAGTATATAGTCGATAACCTGTACCATCTACACATAACGGAAAAAATCCATTTACTTTATGGGTCATCATTGCCTATACGGGGAAGGCTTCCTTTTTACAATCAATCAATCAATCAATCAATCAATCAATCAATCAATCAATCAATCAATCAATCAATCAATCAATCAATCAATCAATCAATCAATCAATCAATCAATCACCATTGGTCTGCCTCTAGGGCTGCCACCCATGGGGTCAGATTCCCTTAACAGTTTTTTTTTTTTTTTTTTTTTTTACATAGGTTGTTCTGAAACGATTTCAAAGACGTTGGAAATGTATCAAACATCCTCCTTGATAAGTTATTCCAATCCCTAATTCCACTTCCTATAAAAGAATATCTGCCCCTATTTTTCCCTTCGAAATACCAACTTTATCTTCATTTTATGACCTTCTCCATTCTCAAAAACCCCACTCAGGCGTAATCGTCTACTAATGTCATTTTAAGCCGTCTCACTATGATAGCTCGAAACATCCCGCTTAGTCCAGCAGCGCGTCTCCTTACTTCCAAGTCTTCCCAGCCCAAAGTTTGCAACATTGTCGTTTCACTATTGTTTTATCAGAAAAAACTGAAATGGCGTATGGCTTTTAGTGCCAGGAGTGTCCGAGGACAAGTTCGGCTCGCCAAATGCAGGTCTTTTCATTTGACGGTCGTAGGCAACCTGCGCGTCGTGATGAGGATGAAATGATGACGAAGACGCCACACACACCCAGCCTCCGTGCCAGCGAAATTAACCAATTATGGTTAAAATTCCCGACCCTGTCGGGAATCGAACCCGGGACCCCTGTGACCAAAGGCTAGCACGCTAACCATTTAGCCATGGAGCCGGACTCTTATCAGAAATTACCCACACAAAAATCGTACTGTTTTCCTTTGGAACTTTCCCAGTTCTCGTATCAAGTAATCCTGATTAGGGTTCCATACACTAGAACATACTCTAATTGGGGTCTTACCAGTGACTTAGGCCTACACGCCCTCACCTTTACACACTTACTACAACACCTAATTATCCTTATAACCATATGAAGAGATCTGTAAACCTTGTTTACAATCAAGGTCTTTCCTTATATTAACACCTAGGTACTTACACTGATCCCCATGAGTTACTGTCATCCTATCAACGCTAAATAAAACTTGAAATGACTTCTCATTGTGAAACTTACAACCAGATTTTTCACCCCGTCTGCTGTCCATCTCACAACTTTGTCGAGATCTGTGTGCAGTCACTCACACTCTTGTAAATTTATTACTCCATACAGTATACCATCATCCGCAAAGACCCTCATCTGTGATTCCAGTTCCTTGCTCATATCATTTATATATAAGAAAACACAGAGGTCCAATAACAGTGCGTTGCGGGACCATCTCCACCTCCTTAATCATTACAGGATCAGACAACGCTTCACCTACTCTAATTCTCTGAGTTCTGTTTCCAGAAATGTAGCCACGTATTCAGTCACTATTTTGTCCATTCCAATATCCCTCCTCTTTGTTAACAATCGTTCATGGTCTACCTTGTCAAAGGCTTTGGATATGTCAATAGCGAGACAGCCAATCTGACCTCCTGAATCTAAAATATCTGCAATATCTTGCTGAAATCCTTCAAGTTGAGCCTCACAGGTATAACCTTTCCTAACCCGAACTGCGAACAGACAAACAAAAAGGGGACAGAAGAAAAAAATTACACCGATCAAACCTGCGTGTTAAAAATAGTGAAATTCTGACGATCTCGAGGATCGAGGCTTCGAGCACTGTATTATAGACTCTTTGCATAAAACTCGTAAAAGCCAACATACTACTACTATTACTACTACTACTACTACTACTACTAATACTACTACTACTACTACTAATAATAATAATAATAATAATAACAATAATAACAAAACATAATCGTGTGGCTTCAGCTACGGTGAACGGGCATTTCAATTTGATGACATTTAGCATACCTGCGGGTCCCACTTCGGAGTTCCGCTTCAGCGTATCTAATGGGAACGAAGCCCGACTTCTGTTGGGCGACCTATGGTTGAGTCCTGGCATTGCTTCCACTTACTTGTGCCAGGCTCCTCACTTTCATCTAACCTATCCGACCATCCGTGGTCAACTCTTGTTCTTTTCCAACCCCGACAGTATTAGAGCACACGAGGCCTAAGGAGTCTTCCATTTTCACGCCATTCGTGGCCCGTGTCTTCCTTTGGCCAATACCTTCATTTTTTGAAGTGTCGGATCCTTTCCATTTTTCTCTCTGATTAGTGTCATATAGAGGATAGTTGCCTAGTTGTACTTACTCTAAAAACAATAATCACCACCGACTATCTTTTACATGCCGGCATCTCAGAACATGAAGCATCGAAGGGACTTTTTACGGTCTTCAAAAATTCGACTAACTGTTCCGGATTTGAATCCGCGAACTTGCAGTTGGGAAGCAGACTCGCTAACAGCGATCCATACATGTAAGCACACTTCTTTAAAAGCCAGACGAAACTCCCAGAATTGTGAAATGTGGTCAAGTTCTACTGTACCATTATCAAAGTCGTCGGTGTCCACGTATGCAGTTGCTCCAAATCCTATGTACTGGGAAGAAGGAGAGGGCAGTCCGATACCTCATTCAAAAGCTGTGTGGTACTACTTCGGGTTCTGTTGCAAGCATTCTGCCCTCTTCAGCCTTAGCGTTGGTTTTCTATACTGTCGAGTACCGTGATCCGGTGTGGTTTTACAGCCCCTACACGCAGTATGTTGACCCACAACTGAATACAAGTATGCGTCTTATATCAGACACCGTCAGATTTACCCAATCCACTGGCTCCCGATGCTGTCCGGAATAATGCCAACTGATCTACGAAGATCTAATAATGCTCTTACACGCGAGTATAATAAGATTTGCAGTAATCCTGAGTTCTATTCTCCAAAGACTGCAATCACAACCACCCCTTCGCGATGCTGCTGTGAAGATATCAAGTAACTCCAATGCTTTGGAGCAGTGGGAAGACCGCTGGAAGAACTCTACAGACTTGCCTCCTGCGTATCTTCACTGGACACCAAATTACTAGCAGATCCCAACTGCCGTGCTGGACATGGTCCATAATGAACAGGATCAAAACGATTCACGAAATATGCAGCGATTATCTCTACAAATGGAACATCGTACCATCTTCACACTGTGATTGCAGAGCCCCTCGTCAGACCATTAACCACATAGTGAGCGAGCGTCATCTTCAGACTTATCCAACCAAATAGCTGGGGAGACTTCCTACTATCAACAGCAGAAGCACTACCGTAGAGTGAGAAGCTAGATATTCAGCTATGATATCACATTTAAAAAAAGAGCAAAGTCATCTCCGTACAGGTCATGAAGGCCCAGGGAGGGGTGGAAGGTAAAGGGCTCCACTATCCGTAATCTCGGCACTTCGTGGTGTAGAATGATGAGCTCTACGCCTGGCCGTCTTTGCCCCCAGGAATTAACCTGGTACTCATTTCTTGTGTAGTGAACCTCAGGGTCATGTGCACCTTCGGAAGTGAAAACCTCTTTTCTTAAATTTTTCGACTTCCTGGCGGGGAACCGAAGCCACGTTCTTCCGGGTAGCCCCTGATATCACACTAATGACTGATGCGAATTTATGCTTTTTGTTATTCTTTTTACAAGGTGTATTTTTAGACTTGTAAGAAACGTCGAGGATGATTCCTGGCAACAAGACACGAAAACATGTCCCTATAAACAGATGTCCTATAGTGCGCTGGTACTGAGGTGCAGGCGTTGTACATGGTTACCAACATACTGATATTTTTGTCTTTCTTTTATTTTTTTCACCGACGAGGCGACATTTGGAAGAAACTTTCATAAAACACACACACACACACACACACACAGAGAGAGAGAGGCAGTTGAAAATCTCCATGGCACGGTATTATCCATGATCCACATACCGGTCCATACATGATACCCCGACAACTGAATGGACCAGCGTATCGACCTTCCTGAGAGAAACACTGTGTGTACTATTGGAACATGTGCCCCCAGTAGTTCACAGTGCCACATGGTTCATGCATGATGAGGCAAGGTTGATAGGCCGTCGAGGTTCAGTGCATTAGCCCACCCGTTCTCCTGACCTTAATCCACTGGACGATTATCTATCTGTGAGCAACACATAGAATGTGTGGTGTACGCTACTCCGGGTTAACGACATCAACGACCTAGAACAGCGTATCAACAACGCTTCTGCAGCTGTTCGAGAAGACCCAGGTATCTTCGAGAGTTGCGCCAGTTCATGTTGATGCTGCTCATGGCAGACACCGTGGCCAATGAACGGCCTGTCAACCGACGCATGTAACTCAATAACATCACACTGTAGCACATATGTTCATAGGAACATCATCTTCATTTTATCATCCTAAGAATTACCCCCCGACGTTTGTTACAAATGTTTGGATATACCCTGTATATTGAATATAGTATACACTATTTCCTTGTCTTCTCTTCCCCGGACCCTTTCCCAGTTATCTGGGCTCGGCAATAATGTGGATTAGCCAAGTTTTACGTACGGATGCCCTTCCTGACACTAATCTCGCGCGCGTGTGGGGGCATGGATTCACTATCGCGTGTTTCTGTAGTGGATAGCAGAGGAATGTGGTATGTGTATTAAGATGATCACAAACATCAAGCCCCCGAGCTAGAGGAATTAACCAAACGAAATTAAAATCCAACCCGGAGCCATCTGAACCTAAAACCACTAAGCTAACTATTCAGACAAGGAGCTCAATATATAATTTCCTTGACTTGCGCGTAATAATAAATGTGTATGTTAATGGCAAGTGGCTTCCGAAGAGGCCTAGTGCACATGTTTTGAGTTGACACCGTTTAGGCGCCCTGCGCGTCTATGAAGATGGTGCCTTACCTACGATAAATACTAATGAAGACTGCACACACACCCAGACCCCGAGCCATCGGAATTAATCAATGAAGGTTAAAATCCCCACCCAGCCGGAAATCGAACCCGGGACCCCTCGACCAAAGGCCAGCACACTAACCATTTGGCCATGGATCCGGAAATACATAAATAAATAAATAAATAAATAAATAAATAAATAAATAAATAAATAAATAAATAAATAAATAAATAAATAAATAAATAAATAAATAAATAAATAAATAAAAATAATAATAATACATTATTTTTTGTTTAATTTTCTCCCACATTAGTCTTAAATACTTGACAAAGTTTCGTAAGACGTCGGTAATTTCGTCTAACACAACCGCAACATGCATCCGGTCGCTTTACGAGAAAGCGCGGACATAGAAAATGCATGGGCAGCATTCAGTAATCAGATAATGTATTTTTGAATCTGATTGCCTCAATTTACTTAATTTATTTTCACTCTCATTGTCTAAAGCAGGGCCTCTCAAACGCCCAAATTCTCACGCGTGCAAATCGAGGCGCAAGAGCTCCGTGCACTGTGCATCGGTCCCGCTCGGCTCGGACCAACGCTTCGTCTCTGGGCAGCACCTAGAGGTGCTTCTCGGCTAAGCTCGGCTCAACTTGACTCGGATTTGGAGCGCTACAGAGCAAGTGAGGAAGAGGGAGACAGGGGGAGCGAGCGAGACAGGCGTGGGGAAAGAGAGAGAGACAGCGCTATTGCTCCAAACTGAGGAGTGGCGGTCTGCACTCTGGTCAACCAAGCGAAGTCGTCTTTTGCACCGTGCACAGTGCATGCACCAAGCTCATGCACCCTGAGAGGCCCTGGTCTAAAGGATGCAGTTTAACTTGGCCCCAGTCTAAAGAACGCTGAAGAAATATTAAAATCAAACTTCAACTAGCATCTCGGACAGCTGTGATACTAGATAAGAAGTTCTCATGTTGAGCAACCACGCCCTCTGTAAATCAATGCTAATGGGCAAGCTAATGAAAATATTCCATATGTACGATAAGTACACTTAATTAATTTCACACAGTAAAGTAACGTGTAAAATATGAGAACGAGTAATTCTCTGATAATGGAAAGCACATTCAACAGACGTAATCCGCTCACTAGCGCGCTCGGGATTACCTAAAGCCGACGGATTTTAACAACTACTGTACTGTGACAAGTTTAACGCTGCAATTCCGAAAATATAGCCATCTGTGATGAAGAGAACGATTACTGAACACAACTGAACAAGAGCACAAGCAATAAGCAACAAGCTGTGAAAAAACAGAAATGTACACTAGTTTAATTATAATCAAAGTCGTCGACGGCTATGCACTTCAGTTCCCATCACGCAGCTTGTCAACATCGAAATATGTAAAGCTTTACATTTTTGACATAAGCATGTCTTAGGGCTACGGGTCATCGGAAAATTTATGTTACGGAGGTGTAACCCTAGCAACCGTGCAGGCTGTGATGAAAGGTATGAATGGTTGGCCAACAATGTTACCTAGCAACCGTACAGGCTGTGATGTAAGATATGAATGGTTGGCCAACAATGTTACCTAGGAACCGTGCAGGCTGTCTTACGGCTGGGGGTCCTCACAAATTAGCAACCGCTGATGGATGGCCATGACCGAGAGACATATTTATGATAATCTGTATGTCCACCGTTTCTTTACAGGGTCGGGTATGAAGTGATGGCACCCGATCCAGGGATTATAAGCTGTATACCACCACCTCTCCTTCCCTGTCGGTCAACATTCTGATGGTGAAATTTTTTCGACCAACCGGACTCGAACAACGGTGTCAGACCATATATAGACTTAATGCCTTAAGACCTAACGATCATGGCCACCAGGCGGGCTAACCTATTTATGATGTTTTGATTTTCGCAAAGGGAAAAGTGCTTTCTTTTTAAATTTATTAATCTGCTTGAAATTTCAGGCGACTACAAAGATTGAGAATATTATAAATTAATAGTCTACAGTGGTTATTATTCATTTGTCATGTCATGAGCACTAAAATCCGCAAAGTACAGCAGACAAATTTTACAACAAAGACTTATATACATACTAACAACAAAACATAAGTGAAAAGAAAGAAAGAAAGAAAGAAAGAAAGAAAGAAAGAAAGAAAGAAAGAAAGCCCAAGGTGGTGGTTGTGGGCAGTGCAGGCGACTCCGTATCGACCACAGCGCGTGGAGAAGACGATGCTGCGTTGGTATGTTAGCTCCTTAATACTAGACCTGCCTTCAGAGGTGTCCTATTCCGACAGAAGGAATCTAACAGGGGCGACAAACATGGCGGATGAATAATCTTATATAGACAGCGGCTATGAATGAAGGTACATAACAATCGAAGTGAGAGATTTCTGATTTGCAACACTAGATTGTATTAAGATAAGATGATGCCTCAAGATCCTGACCTGTATTCGGGAGATAGTAGGTTCGAACCCCACTGTCGGCAGCCCTGAAGATGGTTTTCCGTGGTTTCCCATTTTCACACCAGGCAAATGCTGGGGCTGTACCTTAATTAAGGCCACGGCCGCTTCCTTCCCACTCCTAGCCCTTTCCTGTCCCATCGTTGACATAAGACCGATCTGTGTCAGTGCGACGTAAAGCAAAACAAAAAAAAAGATCCTGACCGATCCCTTTAATGCTGTGAGGGCTTCTTTATTAATTCTGCGTCTGTTGCAAAAGTCGACGAAGAAAGACTAGATGCTGCGCCTAACATGTGGACTCTACGTTAGTAGAATAGAATAGAATAGAATAGAATAGAATAGAATAGAATAGAATAGAATAGAATACTCCCCTCCCCTAGTTTCGGATCACTAGAAACTGAGGAGAGCGTATTAGCTTATTGTCAATTAGGCATATACGTACAGTATTACAGCCAAAACAAAACAAACCACAACTGAAAGAAACAGAACAATGAACAGAAATACTACCGGCTAGAAAAATATAAAGGCCGGCCCCGCGGTGTAGGGGTAGATATCTGACGGTGAGATGGGGCTGCGGTCTAGAGCCAAGAAGAGCGGCCATGAGGTATCGTCGTGCTCACCACACGACACCTCGTAATCTGCAGACCTTCGGGCTGAGCAGCGGTCGCTTGGGGTAGGCCATACCTCCGGGATTGTTGCGTCATGGAGCTTGTTTTTGTTTTTTAGAAAAATATAAAATATATAACAGAAAGCAACCAAAAATGAACAAATATTAAAACACAAGTACTAAAAATAAAACTAGCACTTAACATACTCATTTTTGTCTCTGACTCTATACTGTTCCATACCTTTGAGTCGGAATTTTGTGTTCACTCGCCGTTAATATCACAGTAGTTTTTAATAAAATTGCCAGTCGAAATGAAAGGGAAAGTTTGTTTAAAAATTATAATGTCAGTGTTGCACGATAGGATTAAAATAATAAACAGGACTTCCACCCACTTAAAATAGGACTGCAGGGAATATTCTCTAATATACACTGACTGACAGAGCAAATGCAACACCAAGAAGGAGTGGTCAGAACTTTATGCCAATTGCAGGGTAGACTGACGTCACTGAGGTATGCTCATGATGTGAAATGCGCCGCTGTGCTGCGCACGTAGCGAACGATAAATAGGACACGGCGTTGGCGAATGGCCCACTTCGTACCGTGATTTCTCAGCCGACAGTCATTGTAGAACGTGTTGTCGTGTGCCACAGGACACGTGTATAGCTAAGAATGCCAGGCCGCCGTCAACGGAGGCATTTCCAGCAGACAGACGACTTTACGAGGGGTATGGTGATCGGGCTGAGAAGGGCAGATTGGTCGCTTCGTCAAATCACAGCCGATACCCATAGGGATGTGTCCACGGTGCAGCGCCTGTGGCGAAGATGGTTGGCGCAGGGACATGTGGCACGTGGCACGTGCGAGGGGTCCAGGCGCAGCCCGAGTGACGTCAGCACGCGAGGATCGGCGCATCCGCCGCCAAGCGGTGGCAGCCCCGCACGCCACGTCAACCGCCATTCTTCAGCATGTGCAAGACACCCTGGCTGTTCCAATATCGACCAGAACAATTTCCCGTCGATTGGTTGAAGGAGGCCTGCACTCCCGGCGTCCGCTCAGAAGACTACCATTGACTCCACAGCACAGACGTGCACGCCTGGCATGGTGCCGGGCTAGAGCGACTTGGATGAGGGAATGGCGGAACGTCGTGTTCTCCGATGAGTCACGCTTCTGTTCTGTCAGTGATAGTCACCGCAGACGAGTGTGGCGTCGGCGTGGAGAAAGGTCGAATCCGGCAGTAACTGTGGAGCGCCCTACCGCTAGACAACGCGGCATCATAGTTTGGGGCGCTATTGCGTATGATTCCACGTCACCTCTAGTGCGTATTCAAGGCACGTTAAATGCCCACCGCTACGTGCAGCATGTGCTGCGGCCGGTGGCACTCCCGTACCTTCAGGGGCTGCCCAATGCTCTGTTTCAGCAGGATAATGCCCGCCCACACACTGCTCGCATCTCCCAACAGGCTCTACGAGGTGTACAGATGCTTCCGTGGCCAGCGTACTCTCCGGATCTCTCACCAATCGAACACGTGTTGGATCTCATTGGACGCCGTTTGCAAACTCTGCCCCAGCCTCGTACGGACGACCAACTGTGGCAAATGGTTGACAGAGAATGGAGAACCATCCCTCAGGACACCATCCGCACTCTTATTGACTCTGTACCTCGACGTGTTTCTGCGTGCATCGCCGCTCGCGGTGGTCCTACATCCTACTGAGTCGATGCCGTGCGCATTGTGTAACCTGCATATCGGTTTGAAATAAACATCAATTATTCGTCCGTGCCGTCTCTGTTTTTTCCCCAACTTTCATCCCTTTCGAACCACTCCTTCTTGGTGTTGCATTTGCTCTGTCAGTCAGTGTATGTCTATCTCTTATGCACATATATCAATTTTACAACCTTTTGACCCCCTAGAATTTTATTTACCGGGTGAGTTGGCCGTGCGTTTAGGGGACGCAGCTGTGAGCTTCCATCCGGGAGTAGTGGGTTCGAATCGCACTGTCGGCAGCCAAGATGGCTTTCCGTGGTATCTCATTTTCACACCAGGCAAATTCTGGGGATGTACGTTTATTTAGGCCACGGCCGCTTCCTTCCCACTCCTAAGCCTTTCCTATTCCAACGTCGCTATCAGACCTGTCTGTTTCGGTGAGAGGTAAAGCAAATTCCAAAAATATATATTTATAAGATTATATTGAGAATGTTTTCGAAATATTTCTTCCATTGTCCAGTAATTCTCTAAGATTTAAAATAAGTCCATATACAGTAGAAACAGCGAGGGTATGTGTGGGAACAAAACTTGTCTTATGGTTAGTGAAATTGTAAACCTAGAATAAAGGAATATTAAAAGGACTCCAATGCAAAAGGCAGAAGTACACAGAGTTAAATACATGTTAAGCTTGAAAGGAAATCTTAAGAGGATTTTGGAAATAACCTGCAAAGGCTACGTCAAGCGACTGCGAAACTTCTCTAGAGTGTAATGAATATTCATAGAAGAGGAGAAAAATAGGAAATGAACAGCACTTTGACAATATCAGGTGGACCAAAACAGATAGGTGTGATGGCGACGATGGAATAGGAAAGGCTTAGGAGTGGGAAGGAATCTGCCGTGGCCTTAATAAAGGTACATCCCCAGAATTTGCCTGGTGTGAAAATGGTACACCACGGAAAACCATCTTCAGGGCTGTCGACAGTGGGGCTCGAACCCACTGCACCCGGATAGAAGCTCATAGCTGCGCGCCCCTAAACGCACGGCCAACTCGCGCGATAAATAACATTCTAGGGGGTCCGTTGTTTGTATTGCCATTTATTTCGCCAAATTTTTATATATTTATCCGTTTCATGTCAATTCAAGATCGTATCGGTAGCTTTTAGCTTTTCTGTTTGTTTGTTTGTTTGTTTGTTTGTTTGTTTGTTTGTTTGTTTGTTTGTTTGTTCCACCATCACGGGTAAACGGCTGAATAGATCCCGACCAAACTTCATATTTAGAGTCTACCCATCCAGGAGCAGGTTTCGATATGCATATTATTTAAAAATCACTCAACAGACTGGGGGGTTTCTACGAAGACCTGAAGAGCATTTTTTTTTTTCATTTTCTCTTACAAAAAATAGCGTATAGCTTTTAGTGCCGGGATGTGTCCGAGGACTTCAGCTCGCCAGGTGCAGGTCTTTTAATTTGACTCCTGTAGGTGACCTGCGCGACGTGATGAAGATGAAATGATGATGATGACGCCACATACACCCAGTCCCCGTGCCAGGCGAATTAACCAATTATGGTTAAAATTACCGACCCTGCCGGGAATCGAACCCGGGACCCCTGTGACCAAAGGCCAGCACACTAACCATTTAACCAAGGAGCCGGACGTTTCTCTTACACTGTTTTGATTATCGCCACCAAATTTCATAATTAGAATCTACTCATCCATGAGCAGGTTTTGATATGCATAGCGCTCAAAAACTACTGGGGGTTTATAGGGAGACCAGAAAAGTGTTTTCAGTTTTCTCTTACACTATTGATTATATCTCGACCAAACTTCATATATCGAGTCTACTCATCCAGGAGCAGGTTTCGATATACATACGCATATCTATATATATAAAATAAGAGTTTTGTCTGTACATTGCTTAGAATTTAAAAAGGTTGGTATTTCTGTATCAGTCGTGCCCACAGTAACAAGGAAATGCACTTTTTACTTTTCCGTAATTTCTGTCTGTCTGTCTGTCTGTCTGTCTGTCTGTCTGTCTGTCTGTCTGTATGTATGCACACGCATCACGAGAAAAAGGCTGAAGATAATTTAATAAAAGTCGCTACTATCTAGACCATAAATAATGTTATTCACGCTGACTGAAATGGTAGTTTAGGGGAAGGCCTAAAATGTAATTCTCAAATATTTGTGTTATTAATGGTCGTATGTTAACGAAAATCGGAAGGGAAAGTCGGGAAATAAGTCGCTACAATCTAGGCCATAAATAATTATATTCACGCTGAGAAAAATTATAGTTTAGGGGAAGGTCTACAATGGAATTCGCAAATATTTATGTTATTAATGGTCCTATCTTAATGAAAATCAGCATGCAAAGTCGGAGAATAAGTCGCTATAAACTAGACCATAATTAATTTCATTCGCGCTGAATGAAATTGTATTTTAGGGGAAGGCCTAAAATGTAATTCTCAAATATTCATGTTAATAGTGGTCGTATCCATATAAATACTACATAACTAAAGTTATATTGTATTATATTTCCAATCAGTTATGTCTTCTACATTGTTACCATACCGGCTATGATCAGAGATATTCATGAATTTGGATTTTTGTTACTAAGTCCTTATCAGAGCCGAGTCACGAGAAAATGGGTAAACATGATTTAATGAAAATCGGTATGTAAAGTCGGAGAATAAGGAATTACACTCTACGTTACAAATAATTTTATAAGACCCCCTAATACCACAAAGTCTAAAGAAAACTAAATGTGAAGGCCTACAATATAGAAAGCTCATCAAATTGATCAACAATAACATTACATTGACTATTGTTGTGATGGGCTTTGTCTTCTGTTGCCACTCATCTCCAATAGATAAGATTACTGCTGCGTACTGAGTGTTTCGTTCACTATTGATTATATCTAAAATCTGTAGACTATACATGGAACGCCCCTTCATTTTAAATCATTTTTGTTACGTACACAGTGTCGCTTACTCTTCATATGGCGGAGGAAATTACTATTTTCTACAGGCTTCATGCTCTGGAGCCACTGACGGAACCCTAACAGACCTACAATTATTTGAAGTATATTTAAAGTATCCGCAACAGGAGAAAATCGGAGGATGCATCACATTTTTCTCGGCTTTAAAATTACCCCCATCCAGTGCATCTGAACACCGAGGTAACATGAGGTAGAACTATTTGCTTCGGTGTCTGTCTGTCTGGTTATCTAACTGCTTGTATATTCCTAAAACTGGAAAACTGCTGGACTTATTTCAACCAAACTATGTATTTGGATTCAACTCACTCAGGATTGTATTTTCAGGTGCATATGATGCCATGATAACCACATGGAGTTGGTATTTATAGGAAGATTATTCTCAAGTATTTTCGTGAACATCAGGTCTATCAAAAGACTGTATGCAAGAAACGTTTAAGAATATGTTATTTCCGTTCCTTTATGCCATGTACGTGTTTATCGCACGACCGATAATAACGCAGGTGATTACGAAAAATTGTATTTTTAGTCCAAGTCCCGATGGACATGTGCATGTCACCTCAAGGTGGGCAACGGGAGAAACTAAAGAGCCATTTTACTCTTTTCGATAGGACAGATATTAAGGGAGGTATCATCAACGTCAGAGCGCCACGCCAGTGGTCAGAAATACAATATGCAACATGAGAACCATGGAGAATTTCGCACAACTTCGTTCGGACCAGGAACTGTAACGTACAATAAATTTGGAAATCGTCATCATTCTCTCTCGACTTGCTCAGCTTCATCATATTTCACGTCCGACTCGTTGGCTGAACGGTCAGCGTACTGGCCTTCGGTTCAGAGGGTCCCGGGTTCGATTCCCGGCCGGGTCGGGGATTTTAACCTTAATTGGTTAATTCCAATGGTACGGGGGCTGGGTGTATGTGCTGTCTTCATCATCATTTCATCCTCATCACGACGCGCAGGTCACCTACGGGTGTCGAATAGAAAGACCTGCACCTGGCGAGCCGAACTTGTCTTCGGACACTCCCGGCACTAAAAGCCATACGCCATTTCATTTCATCATATTTCACGTCACTGCCACGCGCTTTCGTATGAAAATACCAGTTTTAACATGTCGCATTAAACGTGCGAATAGAGCCATGTTACTTCGCATAAATTCCTGAAGGTAAAATATGTAATCCACTGCAAATTCCCGTGCAAGGAAAGAGTACAAATGTTAGTAGGAAATATGTTTAAAGTCTTCGACGATGGAGTTCATGAGGAGAGGAATGATAGCAATGAAGATACGCTCGACGAAGAAGTGGAGAGGATGGTACAATGTCATACGTTGTAGAAACAGATGAAATTAGAACTGAAATGGAGAAATACAGTGGGAAAGCAGGAATACAATGGCTTCAGTTTAGAATTAATTGTAGTAAAGTACCTTCTGATTAGACAAATGCAGTAATTGCACCTAACTACAGTGCATGTCTGGGAACAGAAAGGATTGCAACAACTAGACCGATGCACCAGAGAAGGTGTCCACAGTTATTTTAGAAACGAGGGAGCGATCGATGGTGGAGAGTTAACTGGATGAAAACCAGTGCGACTTCAGACCACAGAGAGGCTGTCAGGATTTCTCCTGTTATCTCCAGACAATACCTGCTGACTCTGTACGAACATATGAATCATGAATGAAACATTGTTGGGAAACATAATGATTAGGTTTATTATTTTCCTATTTCAGCTTTTCTAGTAGGCTATACAAAAATAGACAAGAAATACACGTAAATTTAATGTCGCCTTGTAAGAGACCGCACAGGGCTACCAGATGGTACTACATATCCTGTTAAGGCATGGCTCCTTTCTATCCGATACGCCGGCCAATGCCGGGGTATCCTCCCACTGGAGTTCTGCTGAGTACAAGTTACACAGATAATCCAATCAACACACTGCTGTCTTAAACTCTATATATCAGATTTTGTCCTGCAAAAAACACTTCCTAATTTTATTTCCAACCTGTATATTACGGTCTCCTGGAAAGCATCTTCCAATACAAGGATGATCGGCTGACGTGACGATGTATCATCCACGAGGATCCATAACATTTGGAACAAACGCAACGAAGACACGAGTGTAATAAAAGATATTGAAGAAAAGAACGAGAAAATCAGGTTCTACAACAACAAGGGGCTTTGGCAGTAAGTGCCAGCATTGAGGCAGAACTTGAAGTTCTAACATAGTTCTTTCAACCATAAACTGGCCAAAAATCGGCTACCTTTTATGCATTCGGAAGACATTATTATTAGGTACTATTATTATTAGTAGTAGTGGTAGTATTATGTCCGGCTCCATGGCTAAATGGTTAGCGTGCTGGATTTTGGTCACAGGGGTCCCGGGTTCGATTCCCGGCAGGGTCGGGAATTTTAACCATAATTGGTTAGTTTCGCTGGCACGGGGTCTGGGTATTTGTGACGTCTTCATCATCATTTCATTCTCACCAGGACACGCAGGTCGCCTATGGGTGTCGAATCAAACGACCTGCACCTGGCAAGCCGAACATGGCCATACGCCATTTTATTTCATATTAATATTATTATTAATAATATTAGCTTTACGTCCCACTACTTTTACAGTTTTCGGAGACGCCGAGGTGCTGGACTTTTGTCCCGCAGGAGTTATTTCACGTGCACATAAATCTACCGACATGAGGCTAAACAATGTTTATCATATTTTATACGCATTTACCACTTTCAACGTTAAAAAAGCATCGAATATTAATCTGGGCACGTACAGTTTTCTGTTTTGAAGTGTACAGTAGTTCAGCTAACAGCGTGCAAACTTTGAACAAAATCGGAGTGTAATGCCTCCTTATAAATCAATGGCACTTCACCAAGGCGGCGATTCGAATCCTCGTTATTGCTTGTGGATTTTTAAAATGAAAAATCATGCCCATGTGCTTCGGATTTCACGTAAAACCGGAAGTTCTGTGTATGATGACGTTATCAACAGTCATGGAAAACTACATGCTTGTTTATGTTTTTTCATCAGGCGCAAAAGTATCAGGTTCCATATTCACAATAGATACACAACGCCGATGATGACATTGTCCAAATAGCAAATACCTACTGATAATCGTAAGTTAGCAATGCTCGTTTATACACGAAGTATGGGAATGGATAACCTAGAGTTTGTTGAAAATATGAACATGATTTTATGGAAGGTTTTAGCAACTACGCGTACCGTTGTGTTACACCCGCATCGTGTTACTTGTTGAGGACATGCTATCTGCCGTGCCGTTTGACCGGAACGTGATTATTGCCGTAGTTCACTTTGCATGTGGTGACAACTTACCTAAAAGCGCCTCGTTCTGAATACGAGGTTCGTTGACCAGTCAAGGCCGGAGAATGTCGAATGAGTGACCTGAAATTGGCCTCATGAATTATTCCAGATGATCTTTTCTTAGGATCTCGAATGTAGTATAGCCGACAGTATGCTAAGAAGTAAGTCACCACTGTGATCGAAGGATCAGTCAGAATTCGATTCCTGACTCTGACACGTTTTATCGAGAAGGAAGTGCATTAGCCTCCTGAAGAGAACATGCACTATTGCGAACATTATGACAGAATCTAGTATCAGTCAGGCAGATAACATGCACTTTTACAATTTTGTATTTTCCTGCCATTAAGAAATACAGTAATAATAATACATGACCTCCGCTACAGTGTACACATAGTTCAACTTGATGCCATCGGTGCTGCCTGTGTGTTAATTCCGACGTTCCGGAATAAACTGGATCTCTATTGCGTATTCTATGGTTGAATTTTAATTCAATTTATTCTTTAAGATCAAATGTGTCACCAGGGATTTTTTACATGCCGACATCGTACGATATAGAGTGTCGAATGGACTTTTTTCCGCCCTTCAAAAAGTCTGACTGCCTCTGCCAGGTCTGAACCAGCGATCATGGGATCCGGAGGCCGACACGTTACCTCCATTATGCTACCACTGATCCACAGCTTACAGTTTCACCGAAATACATTTTTTTTTCATCTGATAGTACAAGAGTACGTTCTTTCTTCTCTTTAGACTTACTACTGTCTTGTCTTTCATTGCGGAAAGGAAATCAAACCGCACGCCTGCTGACCCACCAGACTGTTTCTGTGCAAGCGTTAAAAATATAAATAAAAAGCTGTCTCTCCCGCACGTAGAGATTTAGAGGTTTAAAAGTTAAACATGTCAGCCAATGTTGCTTGGCATTTGAGCTTGTTGAAATGTGACAACTGCGTCTCGTTGACTTCCGGCACATTATTAAAGACTTTCTTCTTCTTCTTCTTCTTCTTCTTCTTCTTCTTCTTCTTGGCCTTTTCTCCAGTTTATTGGGGACGACACTAGGGGCCATTTTCTCCAAATCGAGTTAAACCTGGTATAAATTAAACCTGTTTAAGTTTAGTACCTAGTTTAAACTTGCGTCCATTTTCTCCACCAATTTCTGACACTCGTTTAGTTTAAACGGGGCGTAGAGGCGCGCGGCTGTGAGCTTGCATCCGGGAGATAGTAGGTTCGAATCCCACTATCGGCAGCCCTGAAGATGGTTTTCCGTGGTTTCCCATTTTCACACCAGGCAAATGCTGGGGCTGTACCTTAATTAAGGCCACGGCCGCTTCCTTCCAACTCCTAGGCCTTTCCTATCCCATCGTCGCCATAAGACCTATCTGTGTCCGTGCGACGTAAAGCCCCTAGCAAAAAAAAAAAAAAAAAAAAAAAGTTTAAACGGGCGAGCTGTCGTTGGCGCTAACGTTGGCTGCACTGAAGGAATAGTCGAAGGTATGGTCGATTGGAATTGGCCAATCAGAGCCAAGTAATTCAATGACCGACATTTTTGTAATAATATCAGCTGTTTGTGGCGAATTAATGCTATCGTACGTAGTGAATAAAGAACAAATTCGGAGGGATATTAGCTTTACTGATAAATAAATTGTTTACAATTGTGCGAAGTGTTGTGTCGTATAATTTTACCTATTGCTGTCTACAATTTCTTGGAACGCACTTTTATTTCTTATTTTTCTCTGTTATGCTTTACCATAAACAAGTACCGTGGGCCTAATACGTGTCTTTTGATGTCTGTATTGTCTTACGGAACACACTCGAACGTTGAAATATTAAAATCCTGGTCTTTCAACAATAGGCATACGGTATTCCTTTCCTCAGAAAATCAACATTTATGTAAATTTCAAGTAAACAAATTCCAAGCATGTTCGGGATCTATCTCCTATTAAAATCCATCGCCCTCGGCCTTGGATCCAGCAGACAGACCACTGAGGATGTATTATTTGGAGATGTATTACTTGATTCCATATTCGTTTATAACATAACCAAGTTCGCGATATGTCGTACTGTATGCATAATAGTCTTCTCCCTATAGCATTAATATTTCTATTGCTGGTATGCTGGCAATAGTTACGATGAAACATTCTTAACTATAATTTATTCTATTACAAGTTTACTAGCAAGCATGAAACACTTTAACTATATAATCTAGCGATTAGAAATTGTATACCACCGCCTCTCTTACCGTGCCGGTCAACATTCTGATGGAAAAAAATATTTTCGTCAAACTGTATTCGAACCGTCTAGTCACGGATTCGGACGATGCTGACCTAACGCTTTAGCGACCACAGCCACCAGGCACCATACGAAGAACGGGCGTATTACACGGCTTATGTAGGAATATTTTTATGCTTCACATTACAGTATTCATACCACCAACAGTAGTCTACAGTATATAATATTATAAGGAGACTGCAATTTAAGGTCTGTGGTCCCCGTTGTTAATAAGAAAAATTCCTGTTGCATCATATCTTAAAGCAACCAGAATCATTGCTTCTAGCGAAATAACATTATTTCGTGCAGTTGACGTTTTAAATGAATCCTTCTTCGATATTAGACAATCCTTGCTGTTCGCTTATGAATTATAAATCCATCAAAAAACTCCGGTACATCCGATTTTCCAGTATTGTAAATTTTTGTTGGAATGCGGCTTCTTAACCTCACTTGCACATCAAAATTATTTCCTATTTAACCAAAGACTTCAATAAATTCTCCCATTTTTCTAATGCTAATACTAGGTTATAATTTTAGTACGTTTTCTAGTAAAGTGCTGCAGAACTGGTAGTCAAAACTAACCCTTCTACTAGGAAAATCTCAGATACGTTAATAAAATGTCAAGAAGGTTGAATATAAACAGCAGTTTAAACCAACAATATAGAAGGTTTAAATTTGAACCAAGTTTAAACTTGATACAAAGTTTAAACCAACATGGGGAAAATGAATGTTACTTTAAACTCAGGCTTAAACCAGATTAAAATAAACCTAGCTTAAACTCATTTGGAGAAAACGGCCCTAGGTGTGGATTTGTCCCACTTTTACAACCGGATGTCCTTCCTTACGCATATTGTGTTGAGGTTATTGTACTGTATGTAGATGAAAAAAGTGTATGGAAACGAACACATACACCCCATTCCCGAGCAAGAGGAATTAATCGGATACGGCTAGAAACCACGACCCGGCCGGGAAATGAACTTGGGGCCGTGTGAACCAAATGCCAGTACACTCACCATTCAGCCGGACGTTATTTAAAAGCTTTTGCGGGGAAGGGTTTCAATACCTAAATCTATAGTAATTGAAGAGGCGTTTAACAAATGGTTGTTGTTGCTTTTGTTGTCGTCATCACGTATTTGCATAAACTTCCTATCTACTGTAAGTATATCGTTGAGGGGAGGAGAAGTAATTGGTCCCAGTTGATCTTCTCTTCTTTGCTCGTTGTACACGAATGGAGAGATAGTTTGCCCGTCCCCAGTGTAACAGACTGCCGGACTCCCACCAGCCTTATACAGAAAGTTGAATGTGGTCAAGCGGTGGAGGGTGTGTAAAGAAGTGAACTCCATTTATCAAACCGCAAGAGACAGAAAGCTGCCTCTGTGGGGGATGTTTTTCAATTTATTTTAGTCGGACTCTCATCATGCACTTTTCCTTCTCGTATGGTCTCTAAAAAGTTTGTTCTTGAAGCATTAGTTATTTTGTCCAATAGTAAGTGGTTTGAGTTCACAGCTGATTTACTTATCGATTATCTCAACTGCAACGTGATATACAAGGGAAAGGACTAGAATTATTATTATTATTATTATTATTATTATTATTATTATTATTATTATTATTATTATCATCATCATCAACACCATCAACATATTCAACAAAAAAGGAAGGATGGAAGCAAGTACTTGAAATCGACACACTTCAATAAGCACGATAATGTCATCAACAGAGACAGCTGTGCAGCCCCTATGAATCAGTATAGCAGGTGACGGCGCTATGAGACAACCCAGTTCACCCTCAGCTACCATGCAAGCCATCCCCCCCCCCCCTCCCCCGTGATTGGACTAACTTCCGCAACGCAAGCAATGAGCCGTTGTTTCATGTGGGTACACAATGCTATCGGTCCTCTGCACATGGACATGTTAATATAGACAGCTCGCGTACTTCCGTGTAAGGAAGTCTTCAGACTGATTTTATGTCACAGAAGAGAGGACAGACTATATTCATCTACGTCCGCAACAGTTCAGGTTGCTCCACTGTATATGACTGGTAATAAAAATTATTGTCATTACTATAATGAGAAGCTTTATGTGATGACCATGCTAGAATGTGACCGCCAGTTTATTCGAGTTAAACGGAAAATAAAAAGTTCGAAATTCTAGCATTTCCAGCAAAGGTTTCGTGTGCCTCCAAAAGAATCACACCTGCACTAATTTTCAAAGAAAGAATGCTACGCTATGTTTCTGTAAATAATAATGATGTACAGTCGCTCAAAAAGGAATGAGTGCATGGTATTGTATGTTCCTCGCACTTAATATTTTCTCAGAATGTTAACTATTATCAAAATATAAATCACCTCCTATGTATATAAAAAAAAAGAACCTGACCCAAGAAACATTGTATCAATGGTTCATTTTTTGAGAGAGAGAGAGAGATAAGTGCACCTGCGAGGAACGTTTACAATTCCATGTGCTCATTTTTCTTTCCCCCCGCCCCCTTTTTTTTCAGGGTCTGTAAAAGAGCATTCATTACTTATCGGATGGTTGATAGTGTGCCACAGTATAGGGAGGAGTTACACGATAAGCCAGTAATAATAATAATAATAATAATAATAATAATAATAATAATAATAATAATAATAATAATAATAATAATAGCTTTACGTTTCAACTACTTTTATTACGGTTTTGGGAGACGCGGAGGTGCCGAAATTTAGTCCCACAGGAGTTCTTTTACGTGCCAATAAATCTAAAAACACGAAGCTGACGTATTTGAGCATCTTCAAATACCACCGAACTGAGCCAGGATGGAATCTGCCAAGTTGGGGTCCGAAGGCCAGCGCCTCAACAGTCTGAGCCACTCAGCCCGGCCGAAAAGCGATTTTGAAACAGGAATAAAAATGCAAAAAGATGTTAAGTTTTAGATTATTAGAATAGAATCTCCCTGTTGGTGCAATCAGAGAGTGGATCAGTTTTAGTCAATTGTCTATAAATCATGCATCAGTGAGGGAAATATTGACAGTCGAATAATACGCACTCCTTCAGTAATTAAGCAATTGAACAAAATTTTATAGAAACGAGATATTTGATAAGGAGGAGACTATAAAGGTGACTGTTTGGATTAAGTCACAGTAATACGCAGAAGATTGAAAAATGAACGACGTAAGTATCTAATAAAAGTTACGGACAGGTCCCGCACTTAAAGAGTAAAAATGGAAATAATTTTAATGCTGACCCCACTAACTGGCCTACTTTCACGGTTTTTAGAAACGCCATGGCGCCGGCCCCCTACAGGAGTTCTTCAACGTGCCCATAAATCTACCGATAGAAGGTCAGATTGTCTCAAAAACACGTTGCCGACGATTGTCAGGAACAAGACTTATGCGACACTCATCTGTGAAAAGGGTTTTATGCCCATCTGTATCGCGTCCCACGACGTCTAGGTGAGGGAGCTGGGCCTCACCATGGGCATCGAGAATGAAGTTGTGCCTCATGCAATTTATTTCTCATATTTGTACTTGTCAACAACTGCTACGTGACCCAAAACTCTCAGCCACCCACTCGGTGACGCATTTCTACCTTAGAGTTTGACTGTTTGACATGGGTCGACAAAGTGGTGCAGGCACGAAAGGAAGTGTAATACGGGCTGTGATTGATCTTTGTTTTTAGGCATCCGAGGCAGCTTACGCGTTTCAGAAAGGACAGCGAGGAAATGGGTGTAAAATTGTCGACATTCGGGATTTTTTGGTTGAAAAGCTGTGAGTGGTAGAAGGAAAATTTCAACACTATAACAGGACGCCAGATTAGTGGCAGAGGTTGAAAGGAATCCCTTTCGTACCGCTACTACCTTGACGAGGGTTGTTAATTTTTCTAGCCACAACAGAACCGTCAAAAATCGTTTAAGAGCCGCCAATTTGGGATCTCGGCATGCCATTCTCAGGGAAGTTCATAGGAGGAGCATACACAGAAGAGCGTTTAGTCTTTACAGTGGGAATAATGGTCTGGATTGGAAAAGAGTAATCTTTTCTGATGCAGTCACCTTTCTACAAGAAAGGAAGCATCCACTTTTGAATATCGTCCTCGTGGCACCTGATTCGATCACAGATATGCCGCCATTCGTATCCGCAGTTATAGTGTGTGTGCGTCGTGTTGCGGGGGACGGATTTCTCCTTGTGGAGTAGTACAATTAGCTTCGCAGGAGTATGAACCAGAAGAAATACCAACAGTTGCGGGAGTGCTATATGATTCTTTACGCTAAATTGTTATATCATGATGAATTTTTCAGTTTCATCAGGAAAAGCATCTAGTCCACGATTCTCAATTGATTCGAAACTGGTTTGCGAGGAGACACGATATCGAACTGACAGACTGGCCTCGTCGATCTCCGGACTTGAACCCAACAGGGAAAAGGTGGACACAAGTAAATAAGGTTATGCGGAAAAATTGGCCCAATCCCCCTCCAAGACGTCCTGATAATAAAATGGCTTATGGCTTTTAGTGCCGGGAGTGTCCGAGGACAAGTTCGGCTCGCCAGATGCTTTTTTTTTTTTTTTTTTTGCTAGTTGTTTTACGTCGCACCGACACAGATAGGTCTTACGGCGACGATGGGACAGGAAAGGGCTAGGAGTGGGAAGGAAGCGGCCGTGGCCTTAATTAAGGTACAGCTCCAGCATTTGCCTGGTGTGAAAATGGGAAACCACGGAAAACCATTTACAGGGCTGCCGACAGTGGGGTTCGAACCTACTATCTCCCGAATACTGGATACTGGCCGCACTTAAGCGACTGCAGCTATCGAGCTCGGTCGCCAGATGCAGGTCTTTTGATTTGACGCCCGTAGGCGAACTGCCTGCCGTGATGAGGATGAAATGATGATGAAGACGACCTCCTGATGATTTGTATCAACTCGTTCAGGATGCCTGGGGTGTTGCAGCTAAAAACATTCGTTATTTGGAAAAACTACTCAATCCCATGCCCATTCGAATGTGAGATGAGGTCGGGTTGGGAGAAAGATGGACTAAATACTGAATCGTGCTTATTATTATTTTTTTTTTTTGAGCTTTTAATTGTTTGAATTTTCTAAGGCAGATGCCAGTAAGTATTTTTGGTTTATGCCACGAAATATATATTTTTGTTAAGAACACAATCTTTCTATTTGCATCCATAACCTCATAACAAATAATGATAAAGCCATGGCATAATAAATGTATGAACCCGGTGTTAATTACTAAAACAGCCATAAAAGAGACAGAAGCAATTCATTTTCTCTCTCTTAAAAAAGTATACCCTAATAGGTTGTGTTCGAACGCAGGGCCTCATTAATACCAGTCCAAAACTTCACTACTCCGCTACATGCAGAAATCATCCGATATAACTAAATACCAGGCCACGTCAGAGCGTCGTCGAACAACATGTAGCATTGCCTATTTCCGAACAGAAGCAAAGACACAAAAAAGGAGCATAGGTTTATTTTTGCCAGCTGTACGTCTTTCTTTCTTTCTTTTTTTCTGTACGAACAGAACATTTTTTGGCATTTTGTATTATACTTACTTTGACGAGGACGTACTTGATGTATTTCTGTTAATGAAGTAAGCCTACACAGGTACGAGTTCCTTCATCTTCAGAAGACGTTAAATTAAATTCCTGCATGATGTAAGCTCCAGCACTTTTAGGAATGCTCTGACAACATTTCAGTCTATTATAATAGCAGTCACGTGCAGGCAAATAACGCTGAATATTTAGTTTCCTGCTCACAACTGTTATGCGACCAATTATTTTCTTCTGCTGTATCTATCTACCTTAACTTCCTCACGTCCCGTACCGTCATAAAAATATTGCATTTTTTGTCTTCAGTAATAAATTCACGAACCAAACCTCAGCCAAACAAAATCAAACACTTGCAAGCTTAGTGAAAATAACTGCGGTCTTGAATAATAATAATAATAATAATAATAATAATAATAATAATAATAATAATAATAATAATAAACTGTTCGCATTAAACATGAAAATTGTTATCTCCTGCGGAAAACAAAGGATACTCAAGCGTTGGCATGATCACTTCTATAAGATTGGCCGTGAATAATGTCAGCATCCACCAATTCCCTTCTATCACACCCGTCAAGGTCACGATCGCAATATTGCTATAAAGAATGGTAAGGCAATTGGACCTGATGATCTTCCTTCTGAGATCCGAAAAGAGATGGGCCTAAAAGGTGCAGAATTCATAGCGAATTCCTTCAACACGTGTATCGAGGTCAATTAAATCCCAGCAACCTGCCAGATCAGAATTACACTACCCATTTGAAGATACAAGGGTGATATCACGGACTGCACCACATATCCCTCCATCCGCCTTTTTTTGCCATATGAGTCTTGGAACATATGATTGACACTCGGCTACGCCAAATCGGCGTTGCTTCGCAAAGGGATGCGCAATAATATATCCAATCCACGTTATCAGGTTGTTGGTAGAAAGGTGTTTACACAAGAGAAGAAAAGAAATGAACAGAAAGAAAAGAGAAGAGAAGAGAAGAGAAGAGAAGAGAAGAGAAGAGAAGAGAAGAGAAGAGAAGAGAAGAGAAGAGAAGAGAAGAGAAGAGAAGAGAAGAGAAGAGCTTTCTCAGATCGCGAAAAGGTATTTAACAGTGTTCCACATGACCCCATCTCGTTTTCTCTCGTTTTTCTCCGGGCTCATAGAGTTTCTGAAGCAAGCGCCCGCTGGGTGCAGCTATTCTAAAATAATACCACCAGTTACGTCCGATGTGCCGCTGACACCACGCCCTTCAGTATACGTGTAGTTGTACACCAGGGATCAGCTTTGTCACCACTTCTGTTCATCTTTTGTATGGACACAGTAACTGCAGACTTTCAGACGTGTAATCCATGGACACCGTTTTACACCTGTACGCGTAAATTTAAAACACGGTATTATTTTCCTATCACCGTTCTTAGCTAGACTGTCGCAGATATCAGATAGTTCTTTACATTTTACGAAACTTGAGGATGTCAGTAATAGTATGGGCCGTTGGTTGTTTTCCATATTATTCAGATACGGACAACATACTGCTTGACCGTTACTCAAGTATTTTGTTGAGTCAGTTTGGTAGTGATTACTGTTTTCTAAAAGCAACAATATCATTCTCTCTCTTAACATACTAGGAGGGAAAGAAAGAACTCTGGTTCCTGGAATATAGAGAGTCACATCAACTTCCCAAAACGTAACAATGTACTACAGAAGTCGCAAAAGAACAAGAGCTGACCAAGAAAGGTGTCGTACAGAAAAGATGACGTAAGGCGTTAGATGGTTTTTCTCCTAAAGTGCCGGTATCCAAAGCAAAAGGACAACAATAGCGAGTGCTATCTGGACTGAAACCCTAATCCCAACCTGTTCGGGCGGGCGCATTAACCGATACACTAGGGATGGGGGAAGACAATATATCCACGGTATCTTGTATCTGTCGTAAGAGGCGACTAAAAGCGATGAACACCGAGCTCGATAGCTGCAGTCGCTTAATTGCGGCCAGTATCCAGTATTCGGGAGATAGTAGGTTCGAACCCCACTATCGGCGGCCCTGAAAATGGTTTTCCGTGGTTTCCCATTTTCACACCAGGCAAATGCTGGGGCTGTACCTTAATTAAGGCCACGGCCGCTTCCTTCCCACTCCTAGCCATTTCCTGCCCCATCGTCGCCATAAGACCTATCTGTGTCGGTGTGACGTAAAGCAACTAGCAAAAAAAAAAAAAGCGATGAACGAGTATTTCAACCTCGGAATGTAGTTTACTACCACGTGGTGCCAAGCTGGACCTGACACTGCTTTCGCGTGTTTGTGCCCGTTTACCCGCTTTTATCTTTCATATCCTTTGGTCAATTCTTATTCTCTTCCGACCGTGATCAATTTGTAAACTCTTTCGACCCCGACGTCGTTAGTTTTGTGAAATTTAAGGAGACTAATTCATTTTCATACCCTCGTGGCAATTCCCTTTTTTCTGCTGATACCTTAGTTCTTCGAAAGGGAACAGGGGATGGTTATAAAGTTAATATGCTCCCTTAAAACAACAATCGCTACCACCATCACACAAGACAATTACATTCAGTTGTTTCATGCTGCATAAGCTATCTATGGAGTCATCCACAAGGTAAAGAAAGAATTACTATGGAACCACTTGATGCACCGGCGCGCTCTGGTGATCATAACTGCGGACAGGCCAATACACGACACGCATTCTCGTCGAATTTAAATACTGCAACGCCTCTGGGCCCAAACAATTTTGCGCCCCCTTCCCTTTCTTAAACTTGGTAAGACAAAATTGCCATTACTATTATTTTGATATAATGAATTAAGTATTACAGTAGAATGCCTCCAAGGTAAAATATAAAATATTGATACCATTAAATAATAATAATAATAATAATAATAATAATAATAATAATAATAATAATAATACAACTGAGAGAGAAAGACAGCTGTCAACTCTGCACAACCCAGTTCACCGTCTTTTAAACATTAACAGGGAGTGAAAATTCTCATGTTCCCTTAATAGCTGATTTCCATGTTTCCAACCATTGAAACCAGTTGTTGCAAACTGGAATGTCTCTCCTATCTGTGTCGCTGGGACGCACAGCAACTTGCAAAAAAAAAAAAAAAAAAAAAAAAAAAAAAAAGGCAAGGAGCACAAATACAGATCGTTGGCTGCAGGAATAAGCCAGGTACTCGCGTTTCATAATATCTCCATTTAAAAACCTTCTTTCAAACAACACTTACTAATTATGTGGATACATCCGCACAGAATCTCAGATATTGTCCTGATTCTGTTTCACTCCACTTTCAGCATAGCAGTCTCTAGTAACATTATTCGTAAGTTTATTTGGCGTATTCTGTGTTTACCCCATTCCAGTGAGTATTAAAACGAAAAACAAGAAACATGCTGTCTATAAAGACATGATGTGTACTGTTACACACTAAGACATATGGTAAAACGCTTACCTTGTAACAGAATGCTGTTCTCAATGCTACGCCCTTTAACAAATGATTATTATTACTAGCAATTACCCGCGGCTTCGCTCACGTGGATTTCGTAATTTGATCAAAGAAATCGTTCCTCGGCATTGTACTAAGACATTATTTGAAAATTCCTAAAGTATAAAAACTCACCCAATAATTGAGTTTCTTTTACCCCAGAAATTATTTGTAAACCATGTTTATGGTATTACCTTTTGGGGCTAAGACGACCATCCGACTTAGAACTGTACATGTAAGAACCAGTCTTCTTTCAAGTCGAAAAAATAAATACACGTTTCTTTATTTTTAAGGGAGATTCCGAATGCCTATTCCCACATCTGTAACAACTTCAGTTTTTGAGATATACATAAGCATCCCCATAAAAGAATTCAACCCCTTGAGAAGTCCTAACTCCACCCCACCTCCATTTAAGTGTATTTTCCAAAAACAAGAATACATGTTTCTTTTAATTTTCAGGTCTGTAACATCTTCATTTTTTGAAATATAAGTATCCTGATAAACGTAATTTATCTCATTTTCAACTCCCCCCCCCCCACCGTCCTACACGTTAAGTTGATTCCCCCTCCCCAAAAGTGCGTGTTTCTTTATTTTTAAAGGCGCTTCCAAATACCAATTTGCACGTCTTTAACAACTTCTGGGGTAAAAGAAACTCAATTATTGGGTCAGTTTTTATACTTTAGGAATTTTGAGATATAAGTATCGTCATACAAATAATTCAACTAATTGTTTAATTCATTCACTCCCCGTAAGTGGATCTTCCGAAGACAAAATAACACGTGTTTCTTTACTTTGAAAGAAGTTTCCAAATACAAATGTTCATGCCTCTAACATCTTCAGTTTTTGAAATATAAGTAACGCAATAAAAATAATTCAACGCCTTTTTCACCCCAGCCCGTTAAGTTGATCCCCCCCTCCAAAACACGTGTTTCTTTTTTAACAGAGATTCCAAATACAAATTTTTACGTGTGTAACATCTTTACTTTTTGAGATATAAGTATCCTCACAAAGAATTCAACTAATTTTTCAATTAATTCACCCCCCCCCCCTTAAGTGTATTTTCCGAAGACAAAAGATTACGTATTTCTTTCCCTTTCAAGAAAATTCCAAATACAAATTTTCATGTCTGTAACCTTCAGTTTTGAGATATAAGTTTCTCCAGAAGAAAGAGTTCAATTTTTTCACTTCCTTTCACACCCCCACTTAAGTTAATTTTCCAAAAATAAACAGTAGGCCCTACCCGTTTCTTTAAGAAGAGCTTCCAAATACGAATTATCACGACTGTAACATCTTCAGTTTTTGAGATATATGTATCCTCGTAAGAGAAATTCTTCTCCGTTTACACCCCCCCCCCTTTACCAAGTTGATCCCCCCTCCCCCAGAAATGCGTGTTTCGTTATTTTTAAAGGAGATTCCAAATACCAGTTTTCACGTTTGTAACATCTTTAGATTTCCGGTATATATATTCATACATATAATTCAACTAATTTTTCAATTCTTTCACCCCCTCCACCCGTTAAGGGTTTTTCCGAAAACAAAAGATTGTGTGTTTCCTTATTTTTAAAGGAGATTCCAAATACCAATGTTCACGTCTGCAACATGTAAAGTTTTTGAGATATGTTGTAGATAGGCTAATTTTAAAAATTCACCCCCTTTTCAAGTTCCCCTTAAGTGGACTTTCCGAAAAGAAAGTATTTATGTTTCCTTTACAGGAAATTCCAAATACCAGTTTTCAAATCTGTAATATGTTACCTGAGATAATTTGCAGATATAGTCTTTTTGAAAATTCACCCCGTTTGCCTCTCCTGCTCACCCCCTATTCGTCGGATTATCCAAAAACACAAAAATGTGTGTTTCTTCATTTTCAATGGAGATTCCAAATTTCAATTTTAATGTCAGTAACATCTTCAGTTTTTGAGATATAAGTCTTCACATAAAAGGTGTTCAAACCTTTCCCCCCTTTTCACCCCCCCCCCCTTAATGGGATTATCCGAAAAAAAAACACATGTTTTTTATTTTATAAGTAGATTCCAAATACCAATTTTTACGCCTGTAAACTTTTAAGTTTTAGAGATATAGATCTCCTCATTTTAAAAATTCACCCCCCTTTTCATCCCCTTAGCGATGGAATATCCAAAAAACCTCCCTTAGCGAGCACCTACGAATTAATATGAATGTATCCTCAAAATTTCATTTCCTTATGTCCAGTAGTTTTGGCTCGGCGATGATGAGTCAGTCAGTCAGTCAGTCAGTCAGTCAGTCAGGACAAGTTATTTTATATATAGAGATTATTATTATTATTATTATTATTATTATTATTATTATTATCAGGTATGTGCAAAAACCCTGTTGAAATTCTGATTTAAATTTTATTATGTTCCACTCTCTCATAAACTATCAGGATGTTTACCGATTTGTAGTATTCAATGCGTACACAAATGACAAATAATATTCCACGGTTCATAACCAATTTTGAAGCCAAACTGTATCTCTTGTAATATATACTTTTCGCAGTCTACTACGTCCTCTGGTATGATCTATAACAAGTTTTTAACAACTTTCATTGTGTTTTTTAAAGAAGGAAGTCGTTCCTTTCAGTCTCGACTTCGTTAACATAGCCTTTCAGATATTCAGTCTGTCGAACACAAAAAACAAATTTAAAACACTATAATATACCTAAAAACACACATTATTAATAACAGAATTGTATGTTTCGTTCCACAAGAACATCCCCAGACTTTATTAAATCACTTATTTATCATGCATACATATATACAAAACCGTTTACCGGTACGTCACAGTCACTGATTTACTAAGGGTGCAACAAAAGTGCTGAATGGTATAATTTTTAAGGTGGTGGTGGTGGTGGTGGTGGTGGTGGTGGTGGTGGTGATTATTGTTTTAAGAGGAAATACAACTGGGCAACCACCTTCTATTTATAATTGTAAGATGTTGAACACATGCCGGCCCCGTGGTGTAGGGTTAGCGCGCCTGCTTCTTACCCTGAGGCCCCGTGTTCGATTCCCGGCCAAGTCAGGGATTTTTACCTGGATCTCAGGGCTGGTTCGAGGTCCACTTAGCCTACGTGATTACAGTTGAGGAGCTATCTGACGGTAAGATAGCGGCCCGGTCTAGAAAGCCAACAATAACGGCCGAGAAGATTCGTCGTGCTGACCACACGACACACCGTAATCTGCAGGCCGTCGGGCCGAGCAACGGCCGTTTGGTAGTCCAAGGCCCTTCAGGGGTTAGGTTGAGCACATAATTATTATTATTTTTTTTTTTTTGCTATTGGCTTTACGTCGCACCGACACAGATAGGGCTTATGGCGACGATGGGACAGGAATGGGCTAGGACTGGGAAGGAAGCGGCCGTGGCCTTAATTAAGGTACAGCCCCAGCATTTGTCTGGTGTGAAAATGGGAAACCACGGAAAACCATCTTCAGGGCTGCCGACAGTGGGGCTCGAACCCACTATCTCCCGAATACTGGATACTGACCGCACTTAAGCGACTGCAGCTATCGAGCTCGGTCAAATGGTTTTATGCACTTACTTATAATATCTCCCATTCTACATTAGTACCAAGTTCACGCAACGTACACAATTAATTTTGTGCATACATATACGCATGATAAATAACACTATATTCTTTTTCCTATTACCGTTCTTAGCTAGACTGAAGCATATATCAAGTAGTTCTTTAATAAAGCTACCAGACTACGTTGATATCTCATTTGACGATCTTCCTCTCAGTTTTATATTAGAATTACGGCAATTCTCTTGTTAATAATACGTTTTCTTTTCCTAATATATCACAGTATTTCTTAAAATTTGTATTTTGTGTCCGACAGACTGAAAACTTAAAGGTTATACTTCACTGAATTGTCTGTCTCGTCTTTGACAGAATAAAAGTGATTGAGGTACGAGTGACCCTACAAATGCCATTCCTTAAACAACTCATCTAGAATCAACCAGCTAGTACCTCTGTGATGAAATATGTCTCCCATGCTCTCAACACTCGACGCCGAAGCAATGGACAAGTAGAGGGGTGGTGGCCAGGAACAAATTTAGCCAGTGAGGCGTAATGCATTTGTACAAATCTAAAACCTGTTTCATTTTAACGCCACAATTGTATGTTTTAATGACATGCACATGCGTTCAAACTACTTTATAATGTCATGAAAACACGAGTTAGCGCACAACGTAATTTGTTATTCGATTATTACACTAAAAATAACATGTGCATAGTGTAGTAAATGTCAAATTTTGAGCAAACTTTATATTCTTTACGTAAACGCAAACAAACATTCGTCCAATTAAATACTATAAATCACACAAAAATAATAAGGGAGATACTTTTTAATACGAGGCGGCAACTATTTTTTTTTTCTCGCGAACAGGAGACAACGCGGAAAATCGAAGATATGCATTTGGAAATATAGGGCATATACAAATTCTGACTTTAGGAGATTCACGTAGGAAAGTCACAGAACACCGGCCATTGGTAAACAATGTTTTTATTATGATATAAACAGGAAATACACAAGACTACGTACAAAGTACAAGTCTCCACTTGTTACAGGCCTTCGAAATAATCACCCAAGGTTTCCGCTGTGCGTTGCCAGCGGTGGGACAGGCGCTGAATACCATTCGCTGCATGTGTATCGCTAACGTGTGACACCTCTCCGAAATGCTGTTACGATGTCCTCTTTGTTAGCAAACCGTTGTCCACGTAATGGCTTCTTGACTTTGGGTATTAGATCATAGTCACATGGGCTCAGATCAGGCGAATAACGCGGGTGTGGAAGAACCTCCCATCCCCATGGACACCGGACGGCCTGGGCGAGGCAAATCGGCAGTTGATACTCTACCCCTCTCCACCAACCTCACCACTGTTCTGTAGGGCATGGCATGCACACCTAATGCTTCCCGCAGCTCTGCATGGTATTGGCGTGCATTTCTGCCGCGGAAAACTGCTATTTTAATATAAGATCGTTGCTCCTGCTTGTTGACTTCCATTTTGTGACGCTCTCACTCACCACTGAACTTGGGGGCATGCTTAGACCCACACTGTTGTTTACATACACCATCTAATGGCATCATACGCAAGGACATACCGTACGTCTCCAAATGCTTATCTTAGATTTTCCGTGTTGTCTCCTGTTCGCGAGAAAAAAAAAGTTGCCATGACTTATGACTCGACCTCCGTATAACAATATACAGTAAAGCATTTTGAATTCCATTGACTGCTCGTGCCTGTTCGTAATTTCTGATGACCTGTACCAGTTTTTCAAAACGCGAAGTCAATGATTGAAAAACACTAAGTCTCAGAGTTTACTTCAAATTATAATCTGACAGCTGGCTTCTCTGCTTTGCTTCGTATGCTTTCAGAATTGAAAATGATTGTGGAACCAAACACCCTCAACATTATTGCAGTAAACCTATGTATGTGGGAAAAGTTTATTTTGAGGATAATATTTGTAAAAGTCTATCTGTATTTTAGATCCCTATCACAATGAAAGTCGATTAGCTCTAATTGTAGGTCAGAGTCAATGTTGTCTGCATCAACTGAATATGCTGTGGCCAAGATTGAAAATTCGGATTCCGTAATTTCTAAATTTATAAATCTTGAATCAAATTCTAAATGAAGATCATTTATTATCTGGGTGTATTCATTGATTTTTAAAGTATTTGCAGCAGGGCAGATTATTAAAATCAATTAAAGGCATTTATGTTGATAATTGGGCTGCAGTGAGAATTGACAGTAGAATGAGTTCTTGGTTCAGGGTACTTACAGGGCTGTAATCTTTCACCCTTGTTGTCCATAGTTTACATGGATCATCTGCTGAAAAGTATAAAGTGGCAGGGAGGGATTCAGTTAGGTGGGAATGTAGGTACGTAGTTTGGCCTATGCCGACGACCTGGTCTTAATGGTAGATTGTGCCGAAGGCCTGCAGTCTAGTATCTTGGAACTTGAAAATAGGTGCAATGAGTATGGTATGAAAATTAGCCTCTAGAAGACTAAATTGATGTCAGTAGGTAATTCAACAGAACTGAATGTCAGATTGGTGATACAAAGCTAGAACAGGTAGATAATTTCAAGTATTTAGGATGTGTGTTCTCTCAGGGTGGTAATATCGTGAGATTGAATCAAGGTGCAGTAAAGCTAATGCAGTGAGCTTGCAGTTGCGATCAACAGTATTCTGTAAGAAGGAAGTCAGTTCCCGGACGAAACTATCTTTACAACGGTCTGTTTTCAGACCAACTTTGCTTTACGGGAGCGAAAGCCGGGTGGACTCAGGATATCTTATTCATAAGTTAGAAATTACAAACATGAAAGTAGCAAGAATGATTGCTGGTACAAACAGGAGGAAACAATGGCAGGAGGGTACTCGGAATGAGGAGATAAAGGCTAATTTAGGAATGAACTCGATGGATGAAGCTGTACGCATAAGCCGGCTTCGGTGGTGGAGCCATGTGAGGCGAATGGAGGAGGGTAGGTTGCCTAGGAGAATAATGGACTCTGTTATGGAGGGTAAGAGAAGTAGAGGGAGACCAAGACGATGATGATTAGACTCAATTTCTAACGATTTAAAGATAAGAGGTACAGAACTAAATGAGGCCACAGCACTAGTTGCAAATAGAGGATTGAGGCGACGTTTGGTAAATTCACAGAGGTTTGCAGACTGAACGCTGAAAGGCATAACAGTCTATAAAGAAGAGGTATGTATGTATGTATGTATGTATGTATGTATGTATGTATGTATGTATGTATGTATGTATGTATGTATGTAGCAGAAAGTTACTTCCCTCCTCGCTCCTTTCCAGTCTTCTTCTAATTCCTCAGTTGCTTGCTATGTTTTGCTTTTCTAGACCCGTAAAAATGTTCTGACGTCACAAGTTGGGAAATCAGTTGAACTTGAGCTCGTCAATGAAATGGATGTTGTGAAGCTGTTGCACGTAGGATCGGTTGATGGAAGCATCAGTCGCCTTGACAGATTACTGCTAGTGGGATTACGTCGCACCGACACAGATAGGTCTTATGGCAACGGTAGGATAGGAAAGGCCTAGGAGTTGGAAGGAAGCGGCCGCGGCCTTAATTAAGGTACAGCCTCAGCATTTGCCTGGTGTGAAAATGGGAAACCACGGCAAACCATCTTCACGGCTGCCGACAGTGGGATTCGAACCCACGATCTCCTGGATTCAAGCTCACAGCCGCGCGCCCCTAACCGCACGGCCAACTCGCCCGGTCCTTGACAGATTCTTCGAACCAAATCAGGCTTGGGACTTCTGTGAAGCTGACTGTAGAACTATCGGGCAACCGACCAGTCTTGAGACTGAGGATTAAACACACATGCAAACACTGTGGAAGGGATGACAGAAAACTGTGAAGGTTATACAGATCCTGAGACAGGACTTGCGTTCTATCAATTAATCACTAATGCGATGCAATTCAATTAGCAATGTAAGTTCCGTGTCGTGTGATGTGGTACATAAAGGGACGGATAATTATGATTTGCATTGCAAATATAATGTCTATGTAACGACACATTTGCAATAATGCAACCTTAATGAATTGACAGGAATAATTCTGCAGACAACACAAATAAAATTTCGAACATAAAACGCATTACTTGTTTATTTAATGTAACGTCAAAATGGACTCAAAAGGGTACTTTCCTATCTAAATACTTTTATGCGTAAATTTTTATTTTTTTCCTCGCTTTGTTTTTTTAAATTATGGGCATTTTTGACCGTTGTATCGTCCCGGAAAAAAACGGAACTCGATATTTAACTCGTGGAACTCATTCTTCATCTTTTCTTGTGTAAAGTGTAGGGGTAGTTTAGAGGACGATCTAAAAAATTATTTCTCAGGTATTTTATCAAAATACTGCATAAAAGTTGTAGAAGAAGCCGTTTCCGATTTTTTAAGTTTTACTAATTTTCGTACGGCAAATTATAACAATATTTGATTAAATTTTACGTTCATTTTTTCAGATATTGTCATGCATACTTTAGTCATAAACTAGCTGATGTACCGTGCTTCGCTACGGAATTCTCAGAAAGACTGTTTTTGTGGTTTTCCGAGCTGAAGTCAACATAGGTCATTACAATGACGTCAGTATGAATGTAGTGATTAAAAGCAAAGCTATCATCATATAAAATACTCGATCAAATGAAAAACCGGACATTTTCTCACTTTTAACGAACAGTACTAAGGTGTCGATCTAACAGTCAAAAGTTCCAGTGGTGGAATGACCGGGACGCAAACAGCCGCGAACAATCATCTACCATTAGGCCTATTCCGTTTAATGTGAACACTGCTCATTCTAATCACTGCCTCAGAGTAGGGATTGAATAGCTGGAACGCTATGATGAACCAGTGTGTTACGCACCAGTACTATCAGAAAATTTATGAACTAGAGGAAAGGCATTCTAAAGAAGAGAGAGATCTAACTCCCCAGCTACTTGCGGCCAATATTCAGGCAGGCTGTTATACTCGGTACGCAGCAGTAATCCCATTTATCGCAGACGAGTGGCAGCAGAAGACACAAAGCATATCACAACATCCAATTGTCAATATAATTTTGATAATCTATTATTATATAATAATTATATAATGTTGATGATGTTGATCAATTTTATGAGCTTTCTATGTTGTAAGCCTTACATTTAGTTTTCTTCAATCTCTGTGATATTAGGGCATCTTACAAAACTATTTATAGCGTAGACTTAGTTCCTTATTCCTCGACTTTACATACCGATTTTCATTAAATTCTGTTTACCCATGTTCTCGTGACTCAGCGCTGATATGGACTAGGCAAAAAAAACATCCAAATTCAAGAATATCTCTTATCATAGCCGGTACGATGAAAATAAGACATAAGTGATGGGAAATTTAATACTATATAACTTTAGTTACGTTATATTTATCGATAGGACCACTAAAAACATAAATATTTGAGAATTAAATTTTAGGCCTTCCCCTAAACTACATTTTCACTCAGCGTAAATAAAATTATTTATGGCCTAGATTGTAGCGACTTATTTCCCGACTTCACATACCGATTTTCATTAAATTTTCTTTAGTTGTTTTCTCGTGATGCGCGTACATACATACATACATACATACATACATACAGACAGAAATTACGGAAAAATAAACAATGCATTTCCTTGTTACAGTGGACACGACCGATACAGATATACCATTCTTTTTAAATTGTGAGCAATGTATAGACAAAACTCTTTATTTTATATATATATGTAGATGCGAGTTATTAATTTTAGATTTACCTTGGTTATAAACATATGTTATTAAAAATAATATGTCCGGCTCCATGGCTAAGTGGTTAGCGTGCTGGCCTTTGGTCACAGAGGTCCCGGGTTCGATTCCCGGCAGGCTCGGGAATGTTAACCATAATTGGTTAATTCCCTTGGCACAGGGACTGGGTGTATATGCAGTCTTCATCATCATTTCATCCTCATCACGACGCACAGGTCGCCACCGGGCATCAAATCAAAAGACCTGCACCCGGCCTCTCCGGAGGCCACATGCCATTAATTATTAAAAATAATGTAGATAGCATACTGCGAGGGAGGAATTAGCTATATTTTGTTCTAATGATGGAGGTATGGTAAGGCAAAGTATGGCCAAAAACCACATACATCGATGAGGGGTTACAGCAGACCTGTCTCTCCACCGTCTCCTCTTATTCCTTACCTAACTCTCCTCCGCAACTGTTGGTAAGAGGAATTACGTGGCCATACTTCACGCTCCTATATAATTAACCGTTATTTTATTGTCATCTGGCTACCCCGGACTGCTTTAGGATTTAACATTGCATTACTGAAATGGACTGAAAAACTGCACTGAGCCAGATTATTCATTGATGCCCTCTGAAGGAGATTGATGCCAACATTTTTTTTAACTCCTGAGAGAAAATACCTATTATCGCCTCCAGTTCAAGCACTTCATTGACTCAAATGACCCTTATCTAAGCAATATAAACCGTCGGCGACGCGCACGCTTCTTCTCCTACCGAGCTGAGAGCCTCTCAGAGTAGCCCTTTAAGCCACCTCTTACAACAGGCAAGGAATAACCAGGATGTATTCTATCCCCATCCAGAGGGGGAAACTAGGCATCCGAATGATTATTATTTTTATCATCTACTAAAGTATAATTTCATATCAGCAATATTCTTATGAGGCAAGACATCAGAAATATCAACCCACGGGTGTTGATAGAAGTATATCAGGGGAGTTTGGACTCCTACATTTGTACGATACTAAATTATATCTACTGAATATAAAGATGTAAGCACTGAAGCGAAAATGGACCTTCAATTCCGTTTATTCAACTATATGGGAGTGAATAAACATATCCGGAATATATTAAATTAACGGACAAGCCTATAGCAAGCTACAGCACGGTAAAATTAACTCTTTAGTCTAGGATTTAGCTCACAGAGCTTCAGGATGCAATTCTGACCCTTGAAATGTCCAGTCATTCTGTCCTACATTTCGCAAGAGCCGTTTGACCTCTGCAGGCGCCATTAGACAATATTGGATTACTCCTTGTCGACAATGAACAGACGTTAGAATCAAATCGATTTTCCCACTAACAAAGAGTCCGCGTCATCCAATTAACTTTATTAACCAACGGCTCGCTTGACAATAGATTAGTTCTGAAAATGGATTCGCAAGTAAAGACACTAAATGAAAATAACAAATGAAATAAGATAGCAATTAAATTATTTTCTTATCATCGATACTAACGTTAATAAAGTTAAATTATAGGAAACATGAATAGATTCGAAATATCCTACACTCAGTACAAAGATTGATGGTGTTTCTCCATATTAGGAGAAGAAGCCCGCCATGAACATGAAAGAGTCTGGTTCCTTCTCACAATCACAAAATTGAAATAAACTCCAACGTCAAAATATGGGATGCATGTTCGTACTCGACCATAACTCTCACGGCGGGAATATTTTAAATATAATAAGCGAAACGTGGATTACCTAGGAGAGGCTCGGTTCCTTATAGACTTCTATCCCTGGTCATACGTATGTGCCACCTCAGAGATGATGGTTAGTGAGGTACCGATACAGGTGCGATATTGCGATCATCAGTCTGTCTGTATGTCTTTGTTTCAGGTATTGATTTAATTTTTAGTGATTTTTGAAGATAATAATGTTTATGTATTATAATTAAGTGTTTAATGTGTTTAGTGTTAGTGTGGACATAAGTTTGGGACTATTTTGACATAAGTTTGGGACTATTTTATGTGTTTCGTATTAGTGAGGTTATGTTTTGGGGTAATCACATAAATATGATTGTAAATAAAGGGTACAGATATCTGCACATGGTTATGAGAGTATTTAGGAGTTGTAGTAAGGATGTAAAGGAGAGAGCATATTTGTCTCTGGTGAGACCTCAACTTGAGTATGGTTCCAGTGTATGGGACCCTTACCAGGATTATTTGATTCAGGAACTGGAAAAAATCCAAAGAAAAGCAGCTCGATTTGTTCTGGGCGATTTCCGACAAAAGAGTAGCGTTACAAAAATGTTGCAAAGTTTGGGCTGGGAAGACTTGGTAGAAAGGAGACGAGCTGTTCGACTAAGTGGTATGTTCCGAGCTGTCAGTGCAGAGATGGCGTAGGAGGACATCAGTAGACGAATAAGTTTGGATGGTGTCTTTAAAAGTAGGAAAGATCACAATATGAAGATAAAGTTGGAATTCAAGAGGACAAATTAGGGCAAATATTCGTTTATAGGAAGGGGAGTTAGGAATTGGAATAACTTACCAAGGGAGATGTTCAATAAATTTCCAATTTCTTTGCAATCATTTAAGAAAAGGCTAGGAAAACAACAGATAGGGAATCTGCCACCTGGGCGACTGCCCTAAAGGCAGATCAGTAGTGATTGATTGTTAAAGTAAGCAGGGGTGGTATGCAACTTGCCGAACTTTTCTTTCTTTCTTTCTTTCTTTCTTTCTTTCTTTCTTTCTTTTAGTGAGTGTTTTGTTTTAGCTATGTTTGGATAGTTTTAAGAAGTAATTTAGAGTGTGTAAGTGTTTGTGAAGTGTGGCAGGGGTAGTCGATCTGTTTTTCACGTGACATGACTGGTAGGCCAACAGCAATTTTTTTTATGGAATACGGCATGTGGTTAGATCTGGATTGTCGCCCATCAACGCACTGAAATTAAATGGCGTATGGCTTTTAGTGCTGGGAGATCCAAGGACGGGTTCGGCTCGCCAGTTCCAGGTCTTTTGATTTGACTCCCGTAGGAGGATGAGGATGAAATGATGATGAAGACAACACATACACCCAGCCCCCGTGCCAGGGAAATTAACCAGTGATGGTTAAAACTCCCGACCCTGCCTGGAATCGAACCCGTGACCCCTGTGACCAAAGGCCATCACGTTAAACATTTGGCCAAAGAGCCGGACATCTACGCACTGACTATGCCCGATGTTGCTTTTGGGACTGCAACGACTCACGTCGTATATAGTGCGATTAACTTATAGAAGATACGTTTAATAGCAGGTGTCAATTTTGAATAGGCAGCATTATTAATCGGCTTTACCAGAGCACCGTGACTCGGCTTTAAGGGGGTCCGGTGCATGTGATGTTTCTGGTATTTCCATTGGTAGAAGAAGTGAGAACATGATATTAGAGGAGGTAAGGTTGGCGGGATTAATCATTTTCTTGGTTCAATACCTTTCTTTGTTAGTGGTTGGCTATTGCGACTTGTGAGTAGGGGCAGGGTTTACTGCGTGGTTTGGTGGGGCTTAGTGGGGCTTGGTGGGGCTTGGCGGGGCTTGGGATGTGAGGAGGTTGAATAGTAACAGTTTTAAAGAGGTTATTTGGTCGTGGTTGGGAGATTGAGGGTTGGTGAAGCTTGGCAGGGGCAGCTGGGTTGAATGTTGGGGTCCTGGGTTTGGAGAATGAGTATGGGAACTGAAAAGAGGAATAGGGTGTATGCTCGTGTGTGTGTGTGTGTGTGTGTGTGTGTGTGTGTGTGTGTGTGTGTGTGTGTGTGTGTGTGTGTGTGTGTGTGTGTGTGTGTGTGTGAGGTGTCCTGTTCTGTAATAGTGTGTTCTAATTGCCTTCTTTAAGAATGCGCATCCAGGAAACGAAGCTGCATGGCTGCCTTGGCAGTTTGCACACTTCCCCGGATCCCTAGGCACCGTACAATCGGAGTGGCGATTCCGCCACACCTGTTGCAGCGCGTGGCTTCAGTGCACAGTGCAGCAGAATGGTGCAGCATAAGGCAATTATAGCACTGTATGACAAGGGAGTGGGTGTTAGATGTTGTGGTGATCCTGGAGGCAGGGATTCTAAGTATGTCCCCAGTTGTGGTTTGTCTGTGTGGGTGAGGTTTACTGGCAGATATTTTAGATTTACCCTTGACATTACAGACGTCTATTTCACCTGACGTACAATACATGTGCAGTGCGTCTTCCCAAAAAGTAAACTGTCACAGCCAAGACATAATTATAATATGCACATGTCTCACCTAAAAAAAAGAGTGAAATACCTACTGGTATCGGTAATTCAAATATATATATATATATTAAGTACCCGAAATAGACCCTTAAATTTAAAATATTGATTTCCTGATCTCCACCCCACCCCCCTCTTCGTGCTCTGGAGAAACACGAAAAATCAACATTTCAGCCATAAAGAAAGGAAGTAAGTTTGCCGTTTCGCATAAGTTAACTTTACTATGAACCTTGCAATCATTAGTCACTGGGCCTGCATTTTTATGTGGATTTCAAACCACAGAGTTTTGACATTTCATTCAAAAGATCAAACGCATTGGCTCGGATTCGAAAAGGAAGAGAAAGTCAAACACAAAAGACCATCATTAGTTAATAGCAGTTTGACGCGAGTTCAATTCACACCTCTCCCGCAACTTTAAGATAGTTTTGAGGAACTGGACTGAACATACTGTATTCGCCTCAGAATCACAATTCAATTGAAAAGAGAACTGGACTAAAATCCCACTTAGAAACAGATCTCTATGGTTTCCCCACTTCATCCCCAGGTGAATGCCAGAATGGCTCGTAACACGTAAACCACGACTGCTTTCTCAAACCAACGCCAATTACAAATTAACACCTATACCGACAGTACAACTTTTCAGGTAGAATTCACGGTCAATATTCTGGTGGTTTTCGAATGTTCGTAGCGTAATACATTCACTTCACGCGTCGAAGTACAAAGCTCTCATGTATCACTGGGTATTTCGATATAGTATGTTATAGAAACTGTAATATCAACACTACTTTGATAAAACAGGTATGTATTAGTAGGGCTTGGAAAGTACTGTAAATAACAGACCTAGAGTAACTGGGTCGTTTACACTGCCTAAAGCTCTTGAAAGAAGATATTACAAAGAGGGAAATGACAGGCTATTCTTAACCACTCGAGTGACTTAAGAAGCAAGGTAAATACGCACGTAACTGGTATTTCTACGTAACTTTCATTCACATCGTAGGCTATTCTTAACCACTCGAGTGACTTAAGAAGCAAGGTAAATACGCACGTAACTGGTATTTCTACGTAACTTTCATTCGCATTGTAGGCCACGAGAACTATCGGTATATACAACGCTATTCAAAACTATCCGAATTCCAAGAAGGAGCCGTGATAAACGTCCGAGTTGCACTCACTATGGCACAGTGCAACACTGATGTGTGGGTAGTACAGCGTTCACATCGGCTCTAGGCCACAAATGGCCTGTAATTACCCTTAAACGCATAACCCATTATCTATTTCAAATATTACTTTTCATTACAAAGTAATGCATGATCATCAGGAAAAAATTACAAACTATTTGCCAATTAAAAAATAAAATATATCACGAGTTTTGCATGCATGCACAGCTGTTCAATTAATTATAGAGGCTATTACCACACGTCAGCCTTGTGGAATGCTCACGGATGCTCTGAGCTTAGTTTAAAGTTCATTCCAGCTAATTAGTGTGAAGTCTTGAAACAATCATCATTGGTACACTAGCGGCACCTAGCGAGTTCATCTGTACACCTACACACCTAGGCAAGCCTGCAAAGCAGAAATAGCAATACTCAACTATCCAAGCAACAGCAATATAGCAAATAAAATAACCCAACATTTGAAGAAAAAAAAAAAAAAAAAACCTCTGTTCTAGGGTATCGTGATGAGAGCATTCTTGTCAGATAATTTGTCTTCAGGACTGTATTCGCACAAGGCACACCACTCCAACGCAAGGCAGTATGGGCTCGAGTTCTACTACGTATCACAGCAAGTCACGACTGCGTATCTGTACGACCATCACGAGTGTGCGTTATGTCAATGACACTCTGAGACTAGTAGGGCATCCGTTCTTTTAAATCAATCCATAGGCCACATTTCACATATTGAAAGTCTACTCAAGCAACAGCAGTAAAAAATAGACCACTGTCTGGGAGGGTTGGACTTTCGAAGTTATTTGATGATTAAAATGTTACGACTTTAAATCGAACAAGCAATCAATTAAACGATTAATTTTTAATAGAAATCACTTTCTACTATTCATAAAGGTTGATAAAATACTACACTAACAAAACCGTAGAGCGTATGTAATGCTGAATGCGTAAAAATAATGAATGAAATTAAAAAACACTAAACAATAGATCGAATAATTCTTTTATTAATTCTCACGGCAAATTGTTGAAAATCTTCAGAAGGATAATAAACAATACAAATAAGATAACTATTATATTTGCATTGCGCTGAAAAAAGTTATAACCAAATGAATATGCCACTGCTTATTATAAAATCATTGCTTAGAGTGTAAATTTCAAAGAAAGAAAGAAAGAAAGAAAGATGATCACGATAATAAAATCCTGTTCGGAGTACGGTACCTTCATTTTACTTCGATTTTGAGATGTTAGACAGATGGTTTTCCAACGTGCCAGCTAATCTGCCTATACATGTCTAAATGCTAACGGACTAAAGGTGAGATTCGATCCCGGAAGAGAAACCACGGAAGGCACGCGTCTAACTAACTCAGAGGTGCTCAGCTGGGCGCCCGTTGAGGCTAGCCCAGTGCGGCCCGTCTGGCGTGACGTAAATGCATACGTCACAGCGAAGCGAGAGAGCGAACACACTTTGCAGGAAAGGGAAGGAGCTTTGACGTTCGATTGTTTTTACGAAGCTCTCCTCTACTACTCACCGAAATGCTAATTGGGATACATTATTTAAAATAAAACTCTATAATCGCAATAACAAAGAAAACTGAGCTTTTCAAGATATACTGGTTTGATTTATATTGCGCTCAATATAAAGAGTCACTTTTATTTTCTTATATTTATTTATTCAAACAAAACTGGCACATCATAATGTTTGTGTTACCATCTACAAAGGTACAGGGTTTAAGCGCAGAAGCTACGATTTACAATTCCTTGCATGTGAATGACAGTATCTTAATTTAAAAAAAGTGAAATTCCTGTTATTCATCAAGCAAACATTAATATAATAAAATGCAACAATATTTTTTCAGTGTTGTGGTGTTGTGTGACATTCCCTGTTCACTGAATTTCTGAAAATAGTACTTAAAATTTAACAGGCGCCCGGTGATACTAGCTAGCCTCTAAATAGCGAGATAACAACAACAACAACAACAACAACGTAAATATACCTACCTGGTAGATGTACAGCATGCCTTCAAATAAATAACTTCAGTTATGTTTTTTTCCCGGTAACCATGATTAGATTGTTGGTGAGTTTATCAGATAATGTAAACCCAAACAACCACAAGCAACAGCTTATCCGCCTTAACTCCGCATTATATCAAAACTGTTTCCAAAGCATCTCTTAAAATGTAATAGTGACAACTGTAATTGCATTACGTACATTATAACGCAGGCAATCTAAAAATGATGTAATGAAGAGCAGTGCATTTATTTGCGTGTAACTGAACGAATCAAACGAATACATCTCTTTTGTACTGTATATTCTAAAAAGCCCTTGCTCGGGCTTCAGTTTGAGGAAAAATTGAGAGAAAGTATGGGTGTCAGGCCAGCGGCGTAGTCATGTCGAAGCACCGGATCCCGCGAGATCTCTGAGGTTCAGCAACAATTGGTGTGCTAATCACTTAGAGAGAGGGGTAGCCTACGTACTACTGGCTAGGAGAGGAGCAGAAAATAAATGATCAAACCCCTGGCTTTGGTAGAGGGCCATGGCTATGTCGCCAACGTCCAGGTTTGAATAAGGCACTTGGCTATTATTATTATTATTATTATTATTATTATTATTATTATTATTATTATTATTATTATTAGCTGTGTCAGCTACACGCAGTGTTGCCAACCATACAAGTTGTATTTTTTTCTATTTGCTTTACGTCGCACCGACACAGATAGGTCTTATGGCGACGATGTGATAGGAAAGGGCTAGGACTGGGAAGGAACCGGCCATGGCCTTAATTAAGGTACAGCCCCCAGCATTTGCCTGGTGTGAAAATGGGAAACCACGAAAAACCATCTTCAGGGCTGCCGACAGTGGGGTTCGAACCCACTATCTCCCGGATTCAAGCTCACAGCTGCGCGCTTCTAACCGCAAGGCCAGCTCGCCCGGTATACAAGTTGTAAAATCAAGAAATTTGAACACTGAAAAGTCACAGTATTCAGCATAACGTTCTACAAGCAGAATTTATATTCCTACCTAATCATCTTTCTGAGGTACATACATGTGTATGCGAAGCTATTGGACCAGTCTAATCAATTTAAATCGAGAATTAAAACATACATACTCACCGTCATAAGAGAACAGCTTCTAATAATTGCCGGTTCCCTACAATTCAGTCGTTTTCGCAACCATGTGAATTTTAGCCTTCTTAAGTATAATTAATTAATTAATTTTGTGTGGCTATTTCTAGCCGAGTGCAGCCCTTGTAAGGCAGACACTCCGATGAGGGTGGGCGGCATCTGCCATATGTAGGTAACTGCGTGTTACTGTGGTGGAGGATAGTGTTACGTGTGGTGTGTGAGTTGCAGGGATGTTGGGGACAGCACAAACACCCAGCCCCGGGCCCTTGGAATTAACCAATGAAGGTTAAAATCCCCGACCCGGCCGGTAATCGAACCCGGGACCCTCTGAACCGAAGGCCAGTACGCTGACCATTCAGCCAACGAGTCGGACTTCTATTATTTCAAGAATCATTATGTAGGAGTACATATTTTATTCATGTGTTACTTTCTGGTTATTAGAACCTGCAAATCTCAGGCATTAACGAAAAAAAGCTGATTGTATATATGTGATTTTTTAAATTAAAGGTCTCATCCCTGTGATTTGAATTCGACGTAAAAATGGTGATCCTATGATTACCATATCACTAATATAAAACTACAAGCTTGCGTTTTGTAAGGCAGCGACATGTCTGATCGTGAACATCCCTGCAGCAGTGGGATGGGGCACACGGGAGAGACGGGACTGATGAAGTCTCCGTGTCCGGCCGGTAGCTCGTCTGCCGACCCTTGAGCTCCGCTTCTAATGAGACCGAATCTCCTGACAAAGCCACCATTGTCAGCTCTTGATGAGTTCCCTGTGCAAGCCTACCGTCCATGAGATGCTAATATAGCTACTGGGTTTAATGCTTCATCACTTGCAGTAAACTAGGTGCTATATAGCTGAATGTTTTATCTATCTTATACTTGATCAACTTTTTCTGCAGTAATGGGCTCGAAGATTGGGGTACTCTCTCTATAAATTAAACACTGAATGACTTAATTATAGAAGATGGATGAAATTCGTACTTCCTGTATTCAACAAAATTAAAGAGATGATTGAGGTGGGTTTTTTTTTCTTTCGGATGTATATTGGTCCGAAAACAAGCCACGTCGGTTGTGTGAGAGGGGGCTGCCTGGCCGATGTGGTAAAGGCGTGCTCGGTTCGCTCGGAAGGGCATGAGTTCGATTCCTCGTCAGGGGTCGAAACATTTCAGAAACTAGACTTCCACTTCTGGAGGTGCACAGGGCCCTGAGGTTCACTCCGCCCGCAAAAAAAATGAGTATCAGGTTAATTCCTGGGGGGGGGGGGGGGCAAAGGCAGTCGGGGGTAGAACTAACCACTGTACCGCATCACAGGCCGAGATTACGGATAGTGGAAGCGTTCCACCCGTCCAAGGGCCTTCAATTCTTGCACGGAGATTTGCTTTGTGCTTGATATGGGAGGGAAGGAAAAGAGAAAAAATATCTTCTGCAGTATGTTGGGGGATCTTCACGAATTCCGATGCCTTTGTTTTAATCACCTCGTTTTCTCTTTAAAAAACACACACGCACACGCACACACACACACACACACACACACACACACAAAAGCATTTTAGTTTCTGGTTCTGGATATGCTATGTAAATGCTGGTCCCTGGAAAGATTTTCTCATTGAACTTTATCTGCATTTTTTATCTGCTGTGACCTATCATTGCACATTACATTTATTTAATCAATATTTCCTATCTGTCTCTCTGTGTTTGTACCTTCAGAATGAAGCACAAATGCTAATTTCAAATTTGCATCGTGACTACCGTTTAATCCCAAGCATGCCGATGCTTTTGGCTATATGTGATCGTTCATAAGAGATGTTGTTACAAGATATTTGTTACTACTTTGACATGAAAACAGAGATATACTCACAAGATTAACTATTCACTAACGGCGAGAATAAACATTGCCTATATATACTTCTTCCCATTTCTCTTTCCCAGGCGCTTGCTGGTATCTGTTGCAATATTTCAAACTGAGAAACGAGTTCTATCTTTGAATTAATGTGCGATGCCATGGATTATCTTAAAGGGCTTTTTATAAGACCGCATACTTACGCCGAACCACAACTTTACACGATCGATATTTGGATAAAATCTTGTGGATTATCTTCGGATCTATACGGTATCCTGTATCCTGGCCCACTTATTTTTAACGATCTACTGAAAATCGAAAAACGGGACATCGTGCTTATAACTTCTTCCGTTGCGTAATTTTAACAAAACGTTTACTAAACTGCAATGGGAGTTTTTACCACTAAATGTCTGCACATCGATACTAAAGGAAAGATCATCCGATGCATTCAAACGTTTTGCAGGCACTTGCATTGAGTTCCTGTTCCTTGAAGAAGACGTGCGTGCAGGTGCCTTTGAGATGTGTTGAATTACTCATGAGCGCTCTACACTCCTCTCCCAACCGCTGAATGCAGGAAAGAAAACAAGAAGAGACTCTCTGCAAATACATTTTTGGGTGTAGTGACATACGACAAACTTGTAATGCCTGTGCTTAAATTATTCCACATATTCCAGTCCAATAAAATATAAGCCCTTTCGTCACGTCAAAAACCAAACCCCATGGCACTAAAGCCCTTGAACGGCCTTGGCCTATCAAGCGACCGCTCCTCAGCCCGAAGGCAGCAGATTACGAGGTGTCGTGTGGTCAGCACGACGAATCCTCTCGGCCTTCTAGACCGGGGCCGCTATCTCATCGTCACATAGCTCCTTAATTCTAATCACGTAGGCTGAGTGGACCCCGAACCAGCCCTCAGGTCCAGGTAAAAATCCCCGTCCTGGCCGGAAATCGAACCCGGGGCCTCCGGATAAGAGGCAAGCACGCTACCCTACGCCTATTTCAAATGTACATATACATGCCTGTACGTATGTTATATACATTTCTTTTACAATATCTTGGAAACATCTAAAGGAGACTGACTAAAAATGTAATATCTCTTCTCTTTCGTACAGTTACTTCAGGGTAATTTACACGACCTCTCTTGTCCGTCTACCTTATTCCCAATATTATATACAACAGGCATTTGTACCTGCGATTATACGTGTGTGAAATTCAAACTGAATTTGGAGACATAAGGAACCACAAACTATTTAAAAGAAAGTATTAGAAATGGTATATACAGTGAACTAAAAGAAATGAAGATTCACAAATACAGCTTTAATTACCAGTAATTATTTTAAACTGTACAGTACGATAGTAAGATTATTTATTCAATATTATTTTAGAAATGTTATATTTTTAATTAATTATTGTGTGCACTGAATATTGTTAATTCTGTTGTGTAATACAGTGAGAGAAGCCTCCGTGGCTCAGGCGGCAGCACGCCGGCCTCTCACCGCTGGGTTCCGTGGTTCAAATCCCGGTCACTCCATGTGAGATTTGTGCTGGACAAAGTGGAGGCAGGACAGGTTTTTCTCCGGGCACTCCAGTTTTCCCTGTCATATTTCATTCCAGCAACACTCTCCAATCTCATTTCATTTCATTAATCATTGCCCCAGAGGAGTGCGACAGGCCTCGGCGGCCGGCACAATTCCCATCCTCGCCGCTAGAAGGGGACTTCATTCATTCCATTCCTGACCCGGTCAAATGATTGGAAACAGGTTGTGGATTTTCATTTTCAATACAGTGAGAACATATGAACTAATAACCAGCTACGCGGTGTGTCAGCTATAGGCGAACGCGACGGTCATTGTTGTGATGTCAGAGTTCAGCGGTGGTGATACAACGATATCATGAATTGTTTAAGGAGTTTGTTACTTACAAAGTTTATGAAAGAAGATACTAAAGATGCCCACCACATTTATTGTTCACACAATTTGGGCACCTCTTAAGAATCCATACGTCACTCGCTGTAGTTCATGTTGCGTAATAATGTCAAATTCCTGGCAGATATTTTGTTTCAGTCTAGTGTGGGCGAATTTGTCTTGTATACGCGAATTTTTAAATGACTAATATGTACTAGAGTATATAGAGCATGGATTTTATACGACCTGGAACTTTTACATGTGAGAATCCTTCTTGAAGTTGTGTTTGTTCTTACGGGGCCTGACTCAGTTAACACATACAAATTATTTTTTTAAAACACACGCGTGCAGTAATAAACATATACTGAGTCATAATATACTTCGTGATTTAATACACACAAAAAAATACCGACCAAGTTGGCTGCGCAATTCGGATCTTGTAGCCGTTAGCTTGCATTCGGCAAATGACGGGTTCGAGTACCACTGTCGGCAACTCCGGCAGCTCTGAAGATGCTTTTCCATTGTTTATCATTTTCACACCAGGAAACGTTGAGGCGGTACCTTAACTGAAGCTCGTTGTAACACTTACCTTGAGTCGGTTCGATGTAAAACCAATATAAAAATAACAAAACAGCATACAATTGTCAAACGCGTCTTTCGATAGGTATTAACGAGTCTGCCTCACGTGCAAGGCCAGGACAGATGCGCACTGAACTCGGCAGAAGGCTGTCGTGTCGCCGTTACTAACAACACGGTGCGCCTGGTTCGTAGTTCAGATGCTTTCCCTGTATGCACACTGATCAGCCAGAACATTATGACCACCTACCGACTATCGATATAAACCCGTCCAGGTTATAGCAGCGTGACGTGACGAGGAACGACTGCTAGTCAGACACACGCACCGTGCATATAGTATCAGCGAGCGTGCTGTCCGTGTGTAGAATGGGGAAAGAGCGCGATCTATCTGAATTTGACCGAGGGCAGACTGTGATGGTCCGAAGGTTCGGCACGAGCATTTCGGAAACTGCAAGACTTGTCAGATGTTCTAGGAGTGCTGTGGTGAGTGTCTTCAACAAGTGCGAAAGTAAGGTGAAACCATGTCCAAACGTCGAGGGGTTGGGCGGCCACCCCTCATTACAAATATCGGACGTCACAGGCTGGGCAGACTGGTAAAACCGGACAGGAAGCGAAATGTGGCGGAACCAACATTAGACTTTAATGCTGGGCAGAGTAAAAGTGTGTCTGAACAGACAGTGCACCGAACACTCCTAAGGATGAACCTCCGCAGCTGACAACCCATGCATGTGCCAATATTAACACCACGACATCGGCAACTACGACTGAAATGAGCACGTGACCATCATCGCTGGACATCGGCGCAGCGGCAGAGCGTTGCATGGTCTGATGAATTCCGATATATTTTTTATTATGCCGATGGGAGGGTGCGAATCGCTGTCTTCGAGGGAACAACTCCTTGACACCTGTACTGCTGGAGGGAGACAAGCTGGCGGCGGCTCAATTATGCTTTGGGAACATTCACGTGGGCTTCCATGGGTCCAACGAAGCTCGTGCAAGGCACCATGACGTCTAAGAAGTATCGAACACTGACTGCAGACCACGTACACCCCTTCATGATGATCATGTTTCCCAGTGGCATTTTTCAACAAGATAATATACCATGTCGCAAGGCCAGGAGTGTGATGGAGTGGTTCGAGGAACAGAGTGGTGAATTGCAATTGATGTGCTGGCCCCCCAACTCGCCAGACCTTAACCCGGTCAAACACATCTGGGATGTGATAGAACGTGGCGTCAGAGCCCATCGTCCCCCTCCCCGGAATTTACAGGAATTAGGTGACTTGTGAGTGCAGATGTGGTGACAACTCCCTCCAGCGACCTACCAAGGTCTCACTGCTTCCATGCGAAGACGCGTCGCCCTTTTTATCCGGGCCAAAGGTGGACATACCGGCTATTAGGTAGGTGGTCATAATGTTCTGGTTGATCAGTGTGCATAGCAGTGTAGTGATTTTGGCTCAAGAGCAAGCTTTACACATGAGCCCCGCCATGCAAAAAAAGACAATAATAATAATAATAATAATAATAATAATAATAATAATAATAATAATAATAATAATAATAATAATAATAATAATAATATGTATGTTCAGTCTTCAGCCCTAAGGCTGGTTGGATCCTCAACAGCTCGGCCATCAGCTGTCATAGATGGCCTAGGCATCACTGAAAAGGCGTACTGGGGAAATGAAGAGTGAGGTAGTTTCCCGTTGCTTTCCTCACCTAGCCAGAAGTTGCTATTACATATCAGTCTGCCAAGCCCACTGGAATGTATGCAACAACCGCCCCTATGAGCAACATGTTCACACCATTCATAGCAGGGACTGGCTGCAGAAGGAATGGCATTACTAGCATCGCTCATACCTCAGTCACTCTCATACAGTCAAAGCCAAGGATAAGACAGAGACAGATCAATGAAAGCCCATACCAGAAGACATAGTGCACTGTAAACACTAGGTCCTGCCAGCAAAGGCATAATAATAATAATAATAATAATAATAATAATAATAATAATAATAATAATAATAATAATAATAATAATAATAATAATAATAATAACGCCGGGCTGAGTGGCTCAGACGGTTGAGGCGCTGGCCTTTTGACCCCAACTTGGTAGGTTCGATCCTGGCTCAGTCCGGTGGTATTTGAAGGTGCTCAAATACGTCAGCCTCGGGTCGGTAGATTTACTGGCATGTAAAATAACTCATGTGGAACAACATTCCGGCACCTCGGCGTTTCCGAAAACAGTAAAAGTAGTTAATGGGACGTAAGGCTAATGACAATTACATCATTATTATTATTATTATTATTATTATTATTATTATTATTTAAAGGTTTCACAGAGTTTGATGTCTTACCATTTGTGTTTATTCTGTTATGGGCTGGGTATCACACACCTGTTTCGCGACAGTGTCGTTCTCTTCCCAATTGCGCATTGAATTCACCTATTAGAATTTTGGCACTGTTGTTTGTGGTCTTTTATAGTTCACGCTTTAGCGGGTCCCAGAACAAGTCCACCTTTTCAGGATTTTGTTTCTATTTGTTTTACGTCGCACCGACACAGATAGGTCTTATGGCAACGATGGGAGAGGAAAGTCTAGGAATGGGAAGGAATCGGTCGTGGCCTTAATTAAGGTACAGTCCCAGCATTTGCCTGGTGTGAAAATGGGAAACCATGAAAAACAATCTTCAGGACTGCCGACAGTGGGGTTCGAACCCACTATCTCCCGGATGCGATTTTCGGGATTTATTCGGTTGTCTTTGTTAATGGGTGGGTGTGCATTGCTTGTGTATATTTTGTTCGCATATATCAGTATTAGAGGGAGCCTCCGTGGCTCAGACGGCAGCGCGTCGGCCTCTCACCGCTGGATACCGTGGTTCAAATCCCGGTCACTATATGTGAGATTTGTGCTGGACAAAGCGGAGGCGGGGCAGGTTTTTCTCCTTCCCTGTCATCTTTCATTCCAGCAACACTCTCCACTCTCATTTCATAGCATCTATCAGTCATTAATAAGTCACTTGGGGAGTGGCGACCCCATCGTACTAATAGCCTATATCTGCTTCATTCATTCCATCCCTGACCCGGTCAATGACTGGAAAACAGGTTGCAGGTTTTCATTTTCATTTCATTATTAGAATGGAGAGTCACAGGGGGAACGAAAGTCTACTTCGGAGTCCATTATTCGTTTGTGTGCTGTGCCGAGCTGCTGTAGACTTGTTCCAATTTTCCACCCAGGTTTTCCTTTGAAAATTCTGTAGGTCTCAAAATCGAAACTGTTTGTGTCTCTGAAACGCGACTCTTGTAATCTAAGCACATGATTTATTTATTTATATACTTATTTATTTTCATCTCGTATAAGGCCCGTTTTAATTTTCCGATCTGTAGCAAGGTTTGTGTGTTAACTTTGAAGCTTTTTAGTTTGCAGATTACGTCTGGTAACATTCATTGTAGGAGCTGTCTCTCCTCTACGGTGACCGCCACTTGGATGGCTCCGACTCTATTCTGCATGCTGGTACAGGCTCCCCAGAATCCGATGACCTGTGTGTCGACGATGGATTCCCGTTGCCGGCTACCATCTGCAGTAGCTCTTTCCAAAAGTGTTTCCATCATGCATTATAGTTACTTCACAGAGTATTTGGTGGGACAGATTACTCCATCCCAAGGTTAACATTTTATATACTAACCTTGACTCCATCCGCTATTAGACCTACGTTTGTCAGTCGTAGAGGCGATTCTTCCGTCCTTTCTGCCGTCGAGATATTTTCTCTTCTGCTATAGAGGCCGTTCACCGAATTTTGTTATATCTCGCGGGTCTGTATTTAGTTAGACGTTATTCACACCTGTCCTGTATCTCAACAGGAACGTCTCCTATTGGTAATTTAGATGCGCCGTGTCGTTGTTCAGAACCCTCATCCCAGTGTCTCACGCTCTTCCTGAATTTTGAGCCGAAATCCGGCGAAAGCTGATTAAGATGATGATGGTGATTATTATTATTATTATTATTATTATTATTATTATTATTATTATTATTATTATTATTATTATTGCTAACTATTTAGCTGAAAAAGAAATCATCCTGGTGGTGTTGCAAACAGCCAAGCTCATGGGAAGGAGGAAAAGGATGTTGGTGAAATTATGCTTGAGGAAGTGGAAAGGATAGTAAATAAACTCCATTGTCATAAGGCAGCAGGAATAGATGAAATTAGACCTGAAATGGTGAAGTAGAGTGGGAAGGCAGGGATGAAATGGCTTCATAGAGTAGTCAAATTAGCGTGGAGTGTTGGTGAGGTACCTTTAGATTGGACAAAAGCAGTAATTGCACCTATCTATAAGCAACGGAACAGGAAGGATTGCAACAACTATCGAGGTATCTCACTGATTAGTATACCAGGCAAAGTATTCACTGGCATCCTGGAAGGGAGGGTGCAATTAGTCGTTGAGAGGAAGTTGGATGAAAACCAGTGTGGTTTCAGACCACAGAGAGGCTGTCAGGATCAGATTTTCAGTATGCGCCAGGTAATTGAAAAATGCTACGAGAGGAATAGGCAGTTGTGTTTATGTTTCGTAGATCTAGGGAAAGCATATGACAGGGTACCGAGGGAAAAGATGTTCGCCATACTGGGGGACTATGGAATTAAAGGTAGATTATTAAAATCAATCAAAGGCATTTATGTTGACAATTGGGCTTCAGTGAGAATTGATGGTAGAATGAGAGTTCTTGGTTCAGGGTACTTACTGGAGTTAGACACGGCTGTAATCTTTCACCTTTGCTGTTCGTAGTTTACATGGATCATCTGCTGAAACGTATAAAATGGCAGGGAGGGATTCAGTTAGGTGGAAATGTAGTAAGCAGTTTGGCCTATGCTGACGACTTGGTCTTAATGGCAGACTGTGCCGAAAGCCTGCAGTCTAATATCTTGGAACTTGAAAAGAGGTGCAATGAGTATGGTATGAAAATTAGCCTCTCGAAGACTAAATTGATGTCAGTAGGTAAGAAATTCAACAGAATCGAATGTGAGATTGGTGATACAAAGCCAGAACAGGTCGATAATTTCAAGTATTTAGGTTGTGTTTTCTCCCAGGATGGTAATATAGTAGTGAGTGCAGTGAGCTCGCAGTTGCGATCAGCAGTATTCTGTAAGAAGGAAGTCAGCTCCCAGACGAAACTATCTTTACATCTGTCTGTTTTCAGACCAACTTTGCTTTACGGGAGCGAAAGCTGGGTGGACTCAGGATATCTTATTCATAAGTTAGAAGTAACAGACATGAAAGTAGCGAGAATGATTGCTGGTACAAACAGGTGGGAACAATGGCATGAGGGTACTCGGAATGAGGAGATAAAGGCTAATTTAGGAATGAACTCGATGGATGAAGCTGTACGCATAAACCGGCTTCGGTGGTGTAGTCATGTGAGGCGAATGGAGGAGGATAGGTTACCTAGGAGAATAATGGACTCTGTTATGGAGGGTAAGAGAAGTAGAGGGAGACCAAGACGACGATGGTTAGACTCGGTTTCTAACTATTTAAAGATAAGAGGTATAGAACTAAATGAGGCCACAACACTAATTGCAAATCGAGGATTGTGGCGACGTTTAGTAAATTCTCAGAGGCTTGCAGACTGAACGCTGAAAGGCATAACAGTCTATTATGATAATGTATATATGCATTTAGCTGAATAGTTGAAAGTTAGATCGGAAATGTAGAATCGACAGCTGAGAACGCTTAAATGTTACATAACATTAATTTCATTTCTTAAAGAAAAATTGTAAAACTTTGCCATGGTAGAACCCCTTCAACATCCTTCTGACTGAGTGACTGAAAACCGAAAACATCTGGACTAACGCTTTTCACTCGTTCGTTAGCGTTTCAGATATTCGAATGCTGACAATTACCTGATGTGAGATGCGGAATTCGTAGCGTTTCCTCCATTTTAGTTTGGAAGTCATAGTGAGATAATTATTTTTATTGTTATAGAGATGGAGTTCATTCCTTCGAAGAAAGGAAAATTAATGGGTTTTTTCAAGAAAGGGCTAAAAGGACGTACTTTCTATTTTTGTTTTCTATTAAAGTATTCATATTTACTACTGTGACTGCAGTTTAAGGTTTACATTTTTTTAGTAGTTTAGTACGTGCAAATTGGGATTTTACATGCGAATACTCTTCAACCATTTGTGTTTCCTTATGTAATATTTCTTTTTCATTTTTATTATCCCCTTCCACAATTTCGCTAATATTTCCTAATACGAATAATGTTTTTTATAGATAATTTTCAGTTTGAGTATTTCTTTGCTTTGCTAATATGAGAGAATTTTTTCTTACTTTTAAACGGATATATATACGGATTGGGGCCTGTGAATTAGAAATGCTGACCGACTAAAATATACACGTTGTTTCTAAACGAAGCAGCACATCACTTAAAATTTGGCTATTAAACAACCTTCCGAATAATTTCAAGAAAGATGTTTGTGTTGGCTTCAGTATCAGAGCTCGTTCAGAATGATTGCAACTCTGACCTAGGAGTGTATAAAAAGAAACGAACCCTTCAATCACATACAAGACTCCAGGTAAAAAATGTCGAGAACCAAACAAGTCAACTCAAGTGAGCTGAAAGTAGTAGTGCACGCGGTTCATGAACTTCCACACTGTATACGTTGCTATATATCTCTAAGGACACGTGTACCCAACCACCATGACGTTTTGGACTAGGGGAGTTGTGCGTGTACAGAAGAGAACAAAAATATTTACCCCAAAATGTACACAAAGACTAGGTTAGTATTGCCTTGAGCTCGGCCGTAAAAACACGATTCATCAGTGGATCGTGTGAACCAATCATTAAGTGTACTTAAAAGGAAGGAATAGAATTCAAATCTACTTGCACGTATATTGCATCAGCCAAACTTTACAGGTAGCAAGCATTCTTATATTCTCAATGATGGTGGACAGACATAGAAAAACACAGTAAGAAATGATTGTGACGATTGTTTTTTAAAAGGTCAAAATAACATTATCAGCCCCTTCAACCATTGCTTGGGGAAGACAAATAATAATAATAATAATAATAATAATAATAATAATAATAATAATAATAATAATAATAATAATAATAATAATAATAATAATAATAATAATAATAATATATCCTCGGCCTGCCTAAAGAACGGACAGTTCCAAAATTAGCTATCACTCAAAAGGGATTCTAGGGAAATGAGGAGTGAGGTAGTTTCCCCATTGTTTTCCTTAGCGATCCAGAATTTGCTGGTACGTATTAGTTCGCCAATATCACAGAAAGTATACTCCAACCGGCGCTGTAAGAGAGACTTTCACAATATTTACCACAAGAATTGGCTAGAAGGAAATATGTAATTAGCGCCATTCATACTGTTACAATTTTTTCTGCACACTTCCAGTTTTTGTCTTATACTTCATTTTTATCTCGGACTGGTTATAAAAAAGACGAAACTAGATTCAGTTCAAATTTTGTCTGTCAGTCTGCTCGAATGTTTGTGTGAAAACCACGGTAAAACGGCTTAACAGGACTTCTTGATACTCGGTATTTTCGTTCAGGGATATGCGGAGAGTGTACTAGGCTATATATTATTGGATTAGTATACAGTGACGTAACGATATTAAGGCGACCAAAACAGGAAATGCCAAATGTCTCCGCTAATATTAGCTGTACTGAAACACTGCATGTTATAAAAGTTTTGTAAAAGTAATTCCCGATAGTTTAGGTGGCCACGTCAGGGATTTTAACCTGGATCTGATGACTGGTTCGAGGTTCACTGTGCCTGCGAAGAAATGAGGAACTATCTGACGGTGAGATAGCAGTACCAGTCTAGAAAGCCAAAAATAACGGTCGAAAGTGGATTCGTCGCACAGACCACTCTTCACCTCGTAATCTGTAGGTCTTCAGGCCGAGCAGCAGTCATTTGGTGGGCCAAGACCCATCAGGGCTGTAGCGCCATGGCGTTCGATTTGCTTTGGTGTCGTTTACGCCAACAGCGATATACTGTACAATACACCTTCATTATTTCTTTCACCAGACTGTATCATAATAGAAAGTGACGCAACTGTATGTCAAGGGGTAAACCAAGTACAAATATGAAGTGGAGTATGGCTTTTAGCGCCGGGAGTATCCGAGGACATGTTCGGCTCGCCAGGTGCAAGTCTTTTGATTTGACACCCGTAGGAGACCTGCGCGTCGTCATGAATATGAAATGATGATGACGACGACGACACATACGCCCAGCACCCGTGCCAGCGGAATTAACTAATTATGGTTAAAATTCCAGACCCTGCCGGGAACCGAACCCGGGACTCCTATGATCAAAGGCCAGTACGCTAACCATTTAGCCACGGAGTCGGATAACCAAGTACAGAGAAGTGACTTTTCATTTTTTCAAAATCTCACATGCATTGCTCGGGATTCAAACAATGACTACCAAGGTGAGAAACCAATGACGATACCATACGGCTCTCACGCCCCGGCAACTGAATAAATGAATGAATGAATAAATAAATGAATGAATGAATGAATGAATAAATGTACATGCATAACATAATAATAATAATGTTATTGGCTTTACGTCCTAATAACTACTTTTTCTCTTTTCGGAGACGCCGAGGTGCCAAAATTTCTTCTCGCAGGATTTCTTTTACGTGTCAGTAAATATACCGACACGAGGCTGACGTATCTGAGCACCTTCAAATACCACCGAACTGAACCAGGATCGAACCTGCCAAGTTGGGGTTAGAAGGCCGACGCCTCGACCGTCTGAGCCACTCAGCCGGCAATGGAAAAACAATATAGGAAAATAAATGAAATACTAGTGCAAGAAACAAACAGAACCTGAAGGAAAAAAGCAACCTGCGAAGTGCAAAAGAATGAAAAGGGACTATTTGTCAAAAAACAAAATTCGGTACCAAATTGGCAGGAATTTTGAGCTTTGCAAGAATGTCACAAAAAGTCAATTTAAAACATCGGCAAACGGTCCCTTTTCATTTTCTGCAATACATTTACTAAGAAATGCACCACAATTTAATATCAGATGTACGTTTCCCCGAGTCTGAAACTGCTGGCAAACTAAACAAAACAAGTTAACTCTCTCCCCCATTGATTAAAATATCTAGTACCCTTTTCTGATACGTGTGAATAGACCTCTCCTTGCTGATACACGTCAGTTTCTTCTGATCCCTTTACCCGTTTGACTTCTGCAATGTAGGCCTACACGCATGCACAGAAATGATGTCGCGATATAAACAAAACATTGCATTCCCCACCTCCACTTCATCGTTTAACGCATTGCTGCAGGTAGACAGCCGGCTCAAGACTTCGTTGTAATTGAAATATGCACAGTAGCAGACGTACAGCAATACACACACTGTGCCTTCAACCCTACCCGTTCACTCTCTTGCCCCCTTTCCGGTACAGGAGTGGCCGTAAACACTACCGTTCTTTTCAGTACTGGAGTGGTGAAGTGTTGATTGTTTATGTCGGGACACCATTGCTGCGCATGTATGTAAATATATAAATTATTTGCGCATTTATACTCATCTATTTCATTGCTCTAAACATTGTAATTATTTAATTAAAAACGCTGTTCGGCTGAAAAGCGTACAATTATTCTGAACTTCAGCTAGGCAATGCTGAAGACAAGGCATAGTTTATTAAGTCTGCCATAGTTTAAAGTTATCAAAGTGAGAAAGATGCAACGCTTTTAGCACCAAACAAATTCCTCCAACACACGCTAAACAAAACATCAACATTTTCATTAACAGGAAATATCCACAAAAGAATAAAGGATTACATTATATTGTACTTTATTGTTGGTCTTCAAATCTGAGTTAACTATTTTACTTCTGAAACTGTTTTCTTAACAGTAATGAGTTGTAAATAAATTAAAGAAAAACCTCGTTTATCCCGTTTAAATCACAACAACACATTAGTGAATGATGTAGAAACCATATTCTCAATAAAATAGCACTTTTTGTTCTTCATAAAAAACAATTACCGTCATTCTCTTGTAAGTACCAGTCGCTGTTACGAAACTATAGTTGAACTAAGCTGATGCCGTCATAAAATAAAACCTAACCAAACCCGTGGCGCAGCAGTCCATTAATTAAGGGGCTTCGCCTGCCAAGGAGACTGCTGTCCAGTCGGGTAGTCTGCAAAACTGTGGTCAGCGCCACGACAGCTTTCCCGTCAGAGTCTGCTGCCTCTAAAATCAGACAGTTCCTCAGTTGGTCTCCTCAGGCTGAATTAACCCCGTCCCAGCCCTCTGTCAAGAACTAAAACCCTTAAACTGGTCCAGAATCGAACCCGAGGTCTCCAGGTAAAAAAGCAAGCACGCTACGGGACTGACATATGAAGGGAGATGTTAGTTAAATTTCCAGCTTCTTTCACATCATTTAAGAAAATAATAGGTGAAGAAGCTATAGTGAATCTGCCACGAAGGCGTCAGTCCTAAATGCAGATGAGAGGGGATTGACTGACTGACTGACTGACTGACTGACTGACTGACTGACTGAGTGCAGCCTTAAGAGTTTATACAATATTTTCAAAACTGCCACCTCGTCACCAAAAACAGGCACGGTAAGAAAATGCAACAATATTAGCATGTATTATGAACACCTGGGCTTGAAGGGAGAGGTCACTTGCTCGTCCAGTGCTGCAGGTTGTTTCCATATGGCTAGGACGAGGCAAGACAACTTTCACCAGTCTTACAATGATGATTAGTAGGGCTAGGACAATAATGCGCAATACAATACGTTTCACTCCAGATACCATAACTTGGCGTTCAATTTACCTCTGTTAGTTTGTCAAGGAAACTGTCGGGCGATCATCTACTGTTTGTTTCCTACTTGTTTAACGTCGCAATGACATCGAAGGATGGGAAAGGGCTATGACTGGGAAGGTAGTGGACGTGGTCTTAATTACGGTACAGCCCCAGCATTACCTGGTGTGAAAATGGGAAACCACGGAAAACGATCTTCAGGGCAGCCGGCGGTGGGATTCGAATCCACTATCTCCTGGGTGCAGGCTTAAAGCTGCGCGCCTCTAACAGCACGGCCAACATACTATGTCATCTATACTGTATACACTTCAAATTTTCGCCTCATGGTTCGTTTTTATCTTGGAGTAGATACACAAAAATAAAGTCGAGAATAGTTTGATCCATTTTAGGCTGCTTGTTTGCATGTTACATCATAGGACAACGGCTTAATAGGATTTCTTCAAACTCGATATGCAAGTTAAGGGATAGCCGGGTGTAGAATAATTGTAGCTGACTTCCTCGTGAACAGTCGAGATTTTCTTCTGAAGTTCTCTACGAAACGTACAGGTTCACCTTGTTTTCTCAACACAGCATAAGCCCAAAAGCCCATATCATGTCTACCAGAAGGATCTATTTTAGCTTCACTTCTATATTTGATATATTGTTGTGACATCTTTATATCATTTAAGTACGCGAAATATCATATGTTTGCAGACGATTTACAAGGTGATATATTATACTGCAACACACATGAAAATCTCAGTCTGTTTCCAGTCATGCAACCGGGTCAGGAATGGAATGAATCAACAACACATATTCATGATACTATTCAAAAGATTAATGAAGATGTTCCTAGCTCTGCTTCTACTGAGCTCGATGGTGTATGAGTTGCGCCGAGGTCATTAATCATTCTAGGAACTAGAGGTCTTGTTTGTGAATTCCACAGGGAATGAAACAACGCTGATAGAATGAACATTTGCGACGGAAAACTGTAAATTTCAGTTATTGTTAAGATTAAAAAAGCTTCTTCATGACGCTGATGGAACGTAGGCTTACCATCACTGCTCCGGGGTTAAATCTACGATCACTTTAGATAGCGTTTATGCTGGACAAAGCTGGCGTTCAAGATATTATTTCTGATTTCTTCATATTTATATCAGCATCACTGTTTGAAACAATTTCATTTGACATTTATTAATCTTTTATACCCAGGGGAATGCGACAGGCCTCGCCAGGGCACACAATTTCCTTCCTTTGGCAGTAGCTATGGTTCATTCTTGAGCCCTATCACTTCATAAGGGGGGAAACGTAGGGTGAGACAGTTTTTTTTTCTGTTTTCACTGGTCATTCTTTATTCAACAAATTCGCTACATTTCATTTGCCATCCATTAATCTTTGTCGGCAAAAGCACGTCAGATCTCACATTCTGCAGTATTTTCTTCCTTTAACGGTATTTCATTCTTCATTCATTCTATTCCTGACCCTGTCAGTTAGCTACAAACAGGCTGTGGATATTCTTCATAAGACTGAAAGACTGATTCCATGTTTCCACACATGGATTGTAAATTAAGTCAAACTACGTAGTTATACACATTTCACCCACTGATATAAATACAATGCAGGTTTTCTAAATGTGCAAGAAACCAACATTGATAGAGTGAATACCGAGCTCGATAGCTGCAGTCGCTTAAGTGCGGCCAGTATCCAGTATTCGGGAGATAGTAGGTTCGAACCCCACTGTCGGCAGCCCTGAAAATGGTTTTCCGTGGTTTCCCATTTTCACACCATGCAAATGCTGGGGCTGTACCTTAATTAAGGCCACGGCCGCTTCCTTCCCACTCCTAGCCCTTTCCTGTCCCATCGTCGCCGTAAGACCTATCTGTGTCGGTGCGACGACAAACAACTAGCAAAAAAAGATAGAGTGAATAATATTTTTTATATATTAATTTCAAAATCTCAGTACTACAGATATTCACAGACATTCCTTGAACTTGGAAATAACCCCCTGCGGTGCAGCGCAGATAGCAGATGCTTAAGAGAGCTGCTGTCAAGCCACTTCTACTCCCGGCGGGGAATCTATCTACACGGCGCAAATTTTACTCGGCGCAACTCATACAGAACCAGCTCGATAGCTACGGTCGCTTGAATGAAGATGTTTCTAGCACTGCTTCTATACCGAGCTCGATAGCTACAGTCGCTTAAGTGCGGCCAGTATCCAGTATTCGGGAGATAGTGTGTTCGAACCCCATTGTCGGCAGCCCTGATGATGGTTTTCCGTGGTTTCCCATTTTCACACCAGGCAAATACTGGGGCTGTACCTTAATTAAGGCTATGGCCGCGTCCTTCCCACTCCTAGCCTTTTCCCGCCCCATCGTCGCCATAAGACCTATCTGTGTCGGTGCGACGTAAAACAACCTGTAATAAATAATAAATAGCTCTGCTTCTACAGTATTACTACTTGAATACTACCTTTGAAAGTAGCGGACCCCTCAAATGCCGGGCACAACTTACAGAGGAACATTTAGACCACAGTCTATAAGCTCGGAAAGAAAGAAAAAAATCTATATTCACTGGCGTCTATTCCTGAGCAACCCTGTTAAACAATCAAGAAGAATGACATGACGATGTTATAACTTGGTAAGGAACTTCAACACGTGTATTTTAAACGATTTACGTTTTTCGACTATAGAATCAGGTTACACTAATTATTTCATGATCATAAGGTCTTCCTTGGATGGAATTCGTGACTATTCTCCATTCTGTGTACCCGGTCATCCATACTTGAGATATTTTTTATTCAAGAGAGTAAACCGGCATGGAGGTAAATCGCATCAACAAAAGAAAACTAGAAAATTCCCTTAAAGTAATCCACTTGTCGCATTAATTCTTCATCCCACTCTATAAGGACGTTTTCTGTAAACAGACGAAGTACTATCCTTCCTACAATACTTCCAAACGAATCGTGTAGAATCTAGAGTTTCACGCGGTCATCCGACGTGCCCAGAGTATAAAGACGCACAACAAACAGAGAGGGCTTCCCAATCAAAAGCTTGGTTTCACAAAGCCAGCCTATTACCAGAACCCGCTACTTATAATGCCTCACAGCATCGCACAGAGAGAGGGAATCTCAAACCGTAAACGCGATCAAAGCGAAGAAGAGCTTCAAAGAGAGTTACCCAATCAGTGAGGACACGGATCCCCCAAGATGTTCTCTATACCCGCCTATCAGCAACCATTACCTCTCGCAACAGATCTACTTTGATGTGGGATTTACAAAAACATCTAATAGAGAAAAAGTGCATTAATAATGCATCGTAAATATGACGAAGAACACGTGCCAACGAATTTAACTAAGGATAACAGAGCGTATACCATTGGACAAAACAACACGAATTATATGCTGAACAGCTGAAGAATGATACAGAAATAAGTATGCTGACAGCTTAATAAAAACCACTGCCACCTAAACCCTGTACCACTAAGATATCTGTTACGACCACAAAGGGTGAAGAGAATAAAAGCTAGACTCTTTACGTCGTATGACAGTTACCTAATTTTATAGTGCGGAAAGTAAAATAAAATAAATATGTAATTATCGATTAGAATGTTGATGATTCTGTATATTATTTTGGCAAGGGTAATGCAATTTATAAATATATCGAAAAATATGTATTAAGGTGCTAAGCTAGTCGTTTCAATGCGACGAGGCATAATTGTAACCATATTTCGGACACTTCTAGCAAAACCTCACTATTTTAAGTTGTTCCCTGGCACTAAAGCCATGCCATATTAGTGCCGCGAGTGTCCGAGGACATGTTCGGCTTGCCTGGTAGACGACTGCATTCAGTTCTGCTTACCTTTGGACTCCATCGTAATTAATACTGAGGTACACGCTCAATATGATGATATCCGTTTTCTCGTCATTGAGAGAGAGAGAGAGAGAGAGAGTGAGAGAGAGAGAGAGAAAATTAAAGCGGCAACATCATGATGATGATGATGATGATGATGATGCTTGTTGTTTTAAGGGGCCTAACATCGAAGGGGCCCAAAAACGGCAACATGAAAGCACTTGTAACTATCTGGGAAGCCTAGCGCTAACGAATAGGGCTAGGATTTTGCTGAAAACTCAATTTTTTCTAGTAACACAGAAACATAGCTGCTGTAGTATTTACATGTTTCATGACCCAGTATTTTAAGACATACTAGTTAGGACATTTTGTTTTGCCTTGTTCTCTCTTTCATTTTTGTTCATTTGGGGACATTTTACAGTTCTTGAATTTCCTCCATAAATCCCCGTTAATGCCACACTTTTGTTCTATATTTTCATTTCCATTGATATTTCATATTTATCTGACGGGCTGAGTGGCTCCGACGGTTGAGGCGCTGACCTTCTTACCTCAACTTGACAGGTTCGATTCTGGCTCAGTCAGGTGATATTTGAAGAGGCTCAAATACGTCAGCCTCGTGTCGGTAGATTTACTGGCATGTACAAGAACTCCTGCGGGACTACATTCTGGCACCTCGGCGTCTCCGAAACCCGTAAAAGTAGTTAGTGGGACATAAAGCCAATAATATTGTTATTAAAATATTTCATATTTGTTCTACACATTTTTGCAATTAATCCAAATATTTTGTACATATCTTAATAGCTTTTTCTGCTAATTCAGTATTTCCATTTTAACGTCCATCCCAATGTAACTGACTAGCCCAATCACCCTTTCAATGAAGATTCGCAATGATGTGCGCCATATCCAAGGTTCTAGCTACAAACAATTTCTCACCGTGGCAAGAGATGGTGATATAGTGACCAGCGCTACTGCGTATTTCAAGAATGACCCTACTGTATCAATTGAGGCAGAAATGACATTTCCTATGTACGTATACGGTTCTGTTAGACGAGAATGGCCAGAGTTTGAGTTTTGAAAACTTACATAATATAGTGTTTATAGTATACTGGTACCGCAACTTAGTTAGTGAAAATGAAAAGTAAGAAATGACTAGGAATAACTGCTGGAATCGATATCAGTTAAAATAGTTTTTGTGCAATTATTTAGATAAAATTGATACAAAATGAAAGAAATACGTAATGACGTGTAGAGTCTTCTATATTAGAACTTAAATTCAATGATGAGTATGACCATTACTAATAAATAGTAATTGCAAGTAACTGGGAAGACGTTTACTAAACACATAGAGGAACGATGCACTGCAGCGATCAAATCCATATTTGAAATAAAGAGCATTGAGAAACTATCAGTAAGAACCGCCCTCATTCTCTTTAACATTAAGATAGCTCCAATAGCCTGCTATGCTATCAGCAAAATATGGACGCATCTCACTATGGCCAACCTGGGGAGACTGGAAGCTGTGAAAGCCACCTATTTGAAAAGAGCATTACGGCTACACAGAACAGTTCGGACACGGTTAGTGTACAAACTGGTAGACACGGGCTTTTTCATAAGGGAGATAATGATGAGTAATAATCTAGAATCCACCCCAGCATATGAGGCTCACATCGAACAAAGACAGCAAAAGCTTGCAGCAATAGATCCAGACTTCTATGAAACTCCTGCAATGAACACAGATGTATGGAAAGAGTCCAACTTTGAACTCCGATTATGTCTTCACGCGGATTGCAGCGCATGGCTTTCTCCACAGAATTTGTCACCAACGACGTTACCATCATGCTTCAACCCAGTGTACGCTCTGCGGCTTGTATTGCCCTCAGTACCATTTCATTGATTGTAAGGAGAGGATGAGAGGATAAATTCCCTGAATTTCTATGCAAACGATGATAACTTTCAAGGGACCTTATAACCATTCTTTGTTAAAAGTACACAGTGTGTTTAATAAATCTATTAGTATGTGTTAAATAATAACTTTATAAACCAATTTAGAATACGAAATGCATTTCAAGTCATTGTTTGTATTTTTAGGGCACATTTTATATTTCATAGGCCATCAAAATCCTCCCCCTACTAATAAACAATGATCATAACACGGAGTTATTTACATACGAGTAGCTCGGTATTGATCAAAGACTGTGATGAACTGATACAAAATTACACAATTAGTAATCAATGATCATACATGCTGCATAATAATAATAATAATAATAATAATAATAATAATAATAATAATAATAATAATAATAATAATAACAGCAAATGAAATACCTTTGTTGGTGATCAGCATTAAGAAAACAGGTCCATAATTCGAATTCATAACCGAACAAGGCAACCTCCTTGCCTTAATGGAAGTGAATCTTTGTTCTAGTTATAGTTTTTTCGTGTAAGAGAAGAGGAAAATCGTGATCATAAGGTCCATGCATTTCGTGAGAAGGTTTGTTTGACAACTTAAACCAATATGATATTTGTATGGTATGTGTGTGTATTTGTAATACATAGGATCTAGGATTGGAAAGGAAGCCATAGTTGCCCATATGCCAGATACGGTACCATGCCTGCAGAGGGAATCCACAGAAAACCATTTCAGAAAAGACCGAGACTAGTTTTAACCCAGTTTGGCAAGCTCAAATTCTACCAAAACGCAAACGAGGAAAGCGTGAAAGTTCAGAGAAGATGACGCAATAACAGTAAGTAGAGATTTTAAAGCATAGCAATGCACCACGTTCGGTGGTGGTGGTGGTGGTGGTGGTGGTGGTGGTTGTTTATGGTGTCGACCACATGTCCGAATATGAAACTTTACTCCTTTCCAAATAAATGCATTCATAGCATAACGATACACGCTGTATTCAATAATAATATTAATAATAATAACAACATAAATATACATAATAGCAATATGCTCTTGCCTGCCGAAATAAAAGTTGTATGAGCTGACGCCGCCCGAGCGACCTGCGTGTCAATTTCCATATTCTGTTCCCACTAGCAGGTTTTTAAATATCGTCAGCGCCTCTATCGGCGAAATCGAAACTTTACATAAATAGATTAGAATGCTCTGTTCATCAAGGTTCTCTTACATGCCAACACGAACAACATGCAGTGCTATGGGCTTTTTGGTCTTTAAAACATCCACCACTGACCCGCGATCTTTTGTACAAGACCCTACCACCCTAAAATCTCGACCACAGACACTGGTAAGCTAGCTGAACTATATTACGGGTGGATATTGTTCGGGAATGATGCAGAGTCAGGATATTCCGAAAGTCCAACTTTGCTCGCATCTTCCATCATTTCAGCGTGGCTTTTTGGTCAGCGCCAGACCTAACAGGGTCCCGATGTTCTGAAGGGAAGTCTTCACTGAACTATTATCCAATCCTTTGTCTAAAATAATGATAATATTTACGTCACTCCCACATGCTTATGTCTTTAATGGCTTGAAAGGACTTCATGATCCTTAAAAGAACAGGACATACTATCCAAAGGCCCCGAATCGTGTACATGTAAGCGTGGATTCGGCAGATGGAAGGTAAATCTTTCACGAAAAGTGGCGTTAAGAAAACAATGAATCACGAGTAAATTTTTATGGAGTAAAATGTTTGCTGTTAAAGTTCCAGCTGAAATGAACTCCAGCCCTTATCGTGTGATTATTGTCCTATATTATGTGCTACAACAGTGTATGTTCTAGGATACCTGTCCTTATTTGATTGATTGCTTATCTGGCTGATTTTTCCATCACCAGAGACTGGTTTAGAGAGGGGTATCCTCAATTTCACAATAAATACCGATCCCAGCACGTTATTCCAAGAAATATTGTGAAATGCCACTGCACAACTGTCGGCGCCTGAATTGTGTCTTCAGAGTTCCGGAGCAATATGTTTGAAATAAAAGTCGGACCCTCTGCAATTATATATTTCCTTTTACAGCCCCGGGCTTTGGGGCAAAGGTTGTTTATGAGTCAGGTCGTCTGGATCACGACTACTCGGGAAGCTTTATTAAGAGCAAAACAATATGTCTAACCGAGTTAATGAGCTTGTAGTGACCTCTTCTGGAGGAGTGACAACGTGAATCTCTTTGACTTTTATCAAATACAGTAGAGACAATACGCGACACTGAGCGAGATATCGAGGGACAGCTATTGGATATCCCTCAAGCGTATAGACCTGAAAACTACTGATTCTGTCATAAGAGCACGTGTATTTTTGTGTGAAGTTTTTGGTGTTATTTATGCGTTTTCAGTGAGTTGACGTAATTAAATAGTAACGTGTGTTATTCCTTGATATCTCCTCTCAACATGAGGGGAAAGGTATGTGCTGTGTTTGGCTGTAGTAACTATGAAGTACAGAAGAATGCGCGGTCGTTCTTCAGGTTCCCTCGTGACAAGAAAATGTAAGTAATATTGTGTTTGCATATATATTCTTCCAGTGACAGAGATCTTATAGTAATTCATAATATTCTGACCTGCTCGACCCATATTTTAGCTGGCTTAAAATGTAATACGCATATTTTATTCTATAGTGCAGCAGTTAACCTTCAATACCGATGTGTTGTTGTAGGTGTGATCTGTGGGTTTTGAAATGTCACATAAGTGATTTGGATAAGGTGTACAAGAAAGAAGAGACGTTACGCTTATAAAAGAATTGTAAGATCTGTTCAGATCATTTCCAGGCCAGCGACTTTAAAAATCCTCGACTATACAGCCAAGGGTATGTTACATTTTTACTCTAATTGTACGTAAATATTCCTCAAAGCATCACTATCGACAACATTTTCATACTTTTCTTTCTTTTATCCCTCTTCTCAGATTTAAGCCGGGATTTTATATATTTTCTTTCTGTTAGTAGGCTTCACGTTAAGAGGAAAATTGTCCAGCTATTAAATGTGAATTCATTGCATCATATATGTAAGGAATGTGCCGATATTTTTATTGACAAGTGTTTTAAAGTGATGATACAATGTTTTTAAACGAGAAAAAAGACAAATCCAACCGTAAGAGTTCAGGCAGGAATGCTAAAGCTAATAAAGTAATGCATAAATGAAACATCAAGCCATTTCACATCTTGTTTATATGTCTAATTTCAGTCTTTGAATAATAACCTTTTAAATAATTCTTCATTCATTTATCCAGAATTGCTTTAGCAACTTCGAAGTTAATATCTCAATAACACTTTCTTTCTAGACGTAATTTATTTATCCATTTTCGTATATACATTTCCATTGATATTTGAATTTAGCGCGATTTTTTCAGGTCAAATCACTAGGAGCGTCACCGTCAAATTGTCTTCCATTTTAGCAAGGCTAAATCCGTAAGTGTCGCGTATTGTCTCTACTGTATTTGCTTTTATAGAGCTCCCTCCCTCAATGTAACCTCTCTGTATAGTTATGTATCTTGCATCATGATGTTCTGCTGTTTTTGCTCCAGGATCACTGTGCTAAGTAATTAAATCTTGTATTTTGGTTAGTGGTGACATTTATTCATCTACGTATCCATTAACCATATCTGCTTACAAAAAACCGCCAATATCACAAAAAAATATAATACATATAATACAGTCTGTTCTCTTTGCTTATGAAACGCTTAATTTAAATTAGTGAAATAAAATCTTATGTGCTCTCTCTCTCTCCTACTACTAAATTTGACAAACTTTTTGTTTGCATGGCATCACATATCTTTCATGTCTTTAACCTTCACCGTTTCACAAATACTGCAACCTGTACCAACCGAAAACATGCACTCAGCTATCCACCTACCTCATTCCTTTATTTAGGCAGTCAGTATTTCATTCATTCACATTGGAATGTTCAAGTTATTTCATCAATTCAAAATCTAGTACCCATCCTTTACTAAATGCTCCTTCCCCAGTTGGTGGCTATCCGTGATTGGGAGACGACATTCGTCCGTCCGTCCGTCCGTCCGTCCATCCATCCATCCATCCGGAATACTCAATTCAGTCCATCAAGGCATTCACTCACCCAATCAATCAATCAATGCTCTATCCCCAGTAAGTGTCTATCCGTGACCGGGTGAGAAGAGTGTTATTCATTCATTCATGCACGACCACAATTCAACAATGAACCATGAAATCATCCATTTACAAATTCATGCAGTCAATCACACATTCAGTTCAGTTATAATGTAACGGTAGTATAATTCCATAAGACTTGTGATTGTAACTAAATAAGCTAAGGAAAGGGAAGATATGTGTTGTCCTCGACCAGAGATGGCAAACCTTTTCCGACTAGCATGCAAATTAAGGTCTTATTTAGTACTTTTTACATTTAAAATCATCATATAACCCTCTCATTTCGCTTCGTTTAGGTATTAGATTGCATTACATATAAATCCATTCGAGTGAAGATTTCATGTTTTTATGCGAACATAAATTAAAATTACACTTCAAAAACCGGTAAATTTTATGAATAATAAGATATTTTTTGCTTTAACCTAATAAAATTTGTGAAAATTATGGCCATAGAATACCTGTGACATACTTCATTACCCATTACTACATGTTAAAAACATTTCGTGCTTCATACACCTAGATATACCAATGACCTAATAGAAAAAGGTAAGCTAAGTAAGAGGTTTGTCCGGAAAATACGTATAAAAGTTGAATAATAACTTTATTTGACAATTATTCAGGTATTACAATATGGTCTCCTTCAAATTACTCTCCCTGAGACAAGATGCACTTCTGCCAACGCCGTTTCCACTGTTGATAACATTGTTGAAAGTCTTCAGTTGTGATGCTGTTCAGTTGCCGTGTCGTTTCTCCCTTGATGGCTTCCACATCAGCCAAGTGCCGCCCCCGAAGCACCATTTTGCATTTCGGGAACAGGAAGAAGTCACAAGGGGCTAAATCGGGTGAATAAGGCGGGTGGTCTGTCACGGTGATTGAGCTTCGGGCCAAAAACTCACGCACAACAAGCGACGTGTGAGCGGGCGCATTGTCGTGATGAAGGATTGTCTCCGTAAACTTGTTGCAAACACTCAAAAATCTCACGGCCATTCTTACCTAGTTTGGCAAGAAACTTGATGTTGATGCGCTGTTCCTCAATCAGAGAGAGCTCCATACCGACGGCAGGTGAAAACGGGTAACTTTCAACAAGCAGCCGCACACTGCTACTGACACGCCGAGCTCTCCGACTCGAACTGAGCGTTCAGAAGATTGGCGACAACAGCAGTGCCACCTGGCGGCGCCTCCACGATACGTGATATGTCACCCCGACGAATTTATACGTATTTTCCGGACAAACCTCGTATAAGCTAATGGGTTCATACTCCGTAAATAGGATTGTCCTCCTTTTTAACCTTTAATACTCCTGCAAAGCTCTTATTTACTATAAATTTAATTTTAGGTACTCTTATTGCCACGACACCTCATGGTCAGGGGTGTGAATAGGATTAGAAATTAATCTGTTATCCTTTATCCCCCTAATAGCTGATACGAGAAATATTATATCAACAGAAGCTTCCCTGAAATACTTCCTTGTTCAAGCACTAGCTTCAGCTACATTACTCTTCTCTATTATTGTGATATTTACATTCTCTCATAACACAGCTGTGAGTTCGCATCCTAGAGATTGTGGGTTCGAACCCCACTGTCGGCAGCCCTGAAGATGGTTTTCCGTGGTTTCCCATTTTCACACCATGCAATTGCTGGGGCTGTACCTTAATTAAGCCCACGGCCGCTTCCTTCCCATTCCTAGGCCTTTCCTGTCTAATCGTCGCCCTAAGACCTATATGTGTCGGTGCGACGTAAAGAAAAAAAAAGTTAGCATGTTAAGCGGCGTGCTACAGAAGTCACCTAGAGGTGCGCGTGTCATAGATCCGCCATCCCTGTCCTAGACTACGTAACACTGTTAACATATAGGACAAAATAAATCAATCAAATAATTGTAAGAGGAGAATGTAATGCAGGCAACAAAATTTAATGATTTAAAATAAACGAATGCTCTCTCCCCAGTTCTAGGCGATCCAGAACCAGGGGATGGGAGTATTCTATTCTACCCACCTAAAACAGTCCTTGACATATTTCTCTGTGGAGGCGTTCACAAAGGGCAACTCTAGATATGTAGTGCTAAGAGCATGCAAACTTGTTTCTCAATCAGAAAACTGGATATTTGCTAAAGCAACAGTTTAATTAAAATCCTCCTGACCTCCTTCCCAATTATCTGAGGTCGGCACTAAAGTGGATTAACCCCAATTTTACAGCCATATGACCTTCCTGACGCCAACCCTATGTGGACGGATGTATTCCCTATTGTGCTTTTCTAAGATGGTTGGTAGTGTGATGTGATGTGATGTACTGTACTGTGTGTAAATGAGTATGTGTATATAATAGAGCTAGGAATTTTAGGTGCTGCACCTTAATTCCTTTTTGCTATTGAAATGCCCAAATTAGCTTTCTTGCAAAGGAATAAAATGAACACCCGTACCTGTGTTTTAGTTGCACTTTTTTGTACCTCAATTCTAGCACCCATTTGCACCTTTCCTTAATGTCAGCACCCTTTTCCACTCGTTTAATAGCTACTTTTTAAAATCCTTTGTCACATTTTAGCCTATTCCTAAAGAATTTAAACAGGAAAAACCGAACGTTTCTTCTGTAAGACATGGTTCTATGTAGTTCATCGATTTACCGCTATAGTTCATTCCGTGTTAAGAAAACAGTATTGCTTTTACGACAACGGAGTTGCCATATCGAACGGCTCTGCTCAGCACCATTCCGGCAAAACGGCAGCACATAAATTAGTGATATTCAGTATTTAAGTTGAAGACAAAAAGCGGAATAAACAAAGCTACAAGTTATTTTTTATGAACTAAAGGGGACGGGGGTTTTACAGGGGCTATTTTTTGTTTGTAAACAATCAGAGGTAAACTACGGCACATAAAATACCTCACCATTGAAGTTAAAGGCAAACTGGGCGAGAAAATAGACAAATAATTTCTATGGGCTCGAGGGGTGAGGGATGCATTCAATTGCATTTAATAAATTTCTCCAGGCAATAAAGGCCAGAAAACCGACGCAACAAATAAATACTGTAGATGACTCTACAAAAGATCACAGTATTAATGTTAAAGAAAGAAATCGCACACGTAGGCTTATCGCATACTCTCACTCAACACAAGACAGTTACGCACTAATGTAAACCCTAAAAACACACACGCAACAAATAAATACTGTAGATGACTTCACTAAAGAACTGAGCAGCCGGCGGTTCACTGAGTGCGCGACTACAAGAGGGTTGAACCAGAGCAACACAGAAGAAGGAAAATGAAGGAAGGCAACGAAGCGACGGCTGTTACCTCCATTGTGCTTCCCCCCTACAAATAAAAAAGAAAATGTTTCGTAGTTATTTTAATAACTACATACATAATCATTAAAGACTGTTATGCCTTTCAGCGTTCAGTCTGAAAGCCTCTGAGAATTAACCAAACGTCGCCACAATCCCCTCTTTGCAGTGCCGTGGCCTCATTTAGGTCTATACCTCTTATCTTTAAATCGTTAGAAACTGAGTCTCCTTCTACTTCTCTTACCCTCTATAACAGAGTCCATTATTCTCCTAGGTAATCTATCCTCCTCCACTGATTCGCCTCACATGACCCCAACACTGAAGTCGGTTTATGCGTACAGCTTCATCCATCGAGTTCATTCCTAACTTAGCCTTTACCTCCTCATTTCGAGTACCCTCCTGCCATTGTTTCCACCCATTTGTACTAGCAATAATTCTTGCTACTTTCATGTTTGTAATTTCTAACTTATGAATAAGATATCCTGAGTCCACCCGGCTTTCGCTCCCGTAAAGCAAAGTTGGTCTGAAAACAGACCGATGTAAAGATAGTTTCGTCTGGGAGCTGACTTCCTTCTTACAGAATACTGTTGATTACAACTGCGAGCTCACTGAATTAGCTTTACTACACCTTGATTCAATCTCACTTAGTTTATCACCATCCTGGGAGAATACACAACCTAAATACTTGAAATTATCGACCTGTTCTAGCTTTGTATCACGAATCTGACATTCAATTCTGTTGAATTTCTTACCTACTGACATCAATTTAGTCTTCGAAAGTAATTTTCATACCATACTCATTGCACCTATTTTCAAGTTCCAAGATATTAGACTGCAGGCTTTCGGCTCAATCTGCCATTAAGACCAAGTCGTCAGCATAAGCCAGACTGCTTGCTACATTTCCACCTAACTGAATCCTTCCCTGCCATTTTATACCTTTCAGCAGATGATCCATGTAAACTACGAACAGCAAAGGTGAAAGATTACAGCCTTGTCTAACCCCTGTAAGTACCCTGAACCAAGAACTCATTCTACCATCAATTCTCACTGAAGCCCAATTGTCAATATAAATTCCTTTGATTGATTTCAATAATCTACCTTTAATTTCATAGTCCCCCAGTATGGCGAACATCTTTTCCCTCGGTACTCTGTTATATGCTTTCTCTAGATCTACGAAACATAAACACAACTGCCTATTCCTCTCGTATCATTTTTCAATTACCTGGCGCATACTGAAAATCTGATCCTGACAGCCCCTCTGTGGTCTGAAAACACACTGGTTTTCATCCAACTTCCTCTCAACTACTGATCGCACCCTCCCTTCTTTTTGCTAGGGGCTTTACGTCGCACCGACACAGATAGGTCTTATGGCGACGATGGGATAGGAAAGACCTAGGAGTTGGAAGGAAGCGGCCGTGGCCTTAATTAAGGTACAGCCCCAGCATTTGCCTGGTGTGAAAATGGGAAACCACGGAAAACCATCTTCAGGGCTGCCGATAGTGGGATTCGAACCTACTATCTCCCGGATGCAAGCTCACAGCCGCGCGCCTCTACGCGCACAGCCAACTCGCCCGGTGCACCCTCCCTTCCAAGATGACAGTGAATACTTTGCCTGGTATACTAATCAATGAGATACCTCGATACTTGTTGCAATCCTTCCTGTTCCCTTACTTATAGATAGGTGCAATTATGCTTTTGTCCAATCTGAATGTACCTTACCAACACTCCATGCCATTCTTACTACTCTATGAAGCCATTTCATCCCTTCCTTCCCACTATACGTCACCATTTCAGGTCTAATTTCATCTATTCAGTTCAGTTATAATGTAACGGCAGTATAATTCCATAAGACTTGTGATTGTAACTAAATAAGCTAAGGAAGGGGAAGATGTGTTTTGTCCTCGACCAGAGAGTTTATTTACCATCCTTTCCACTTCCTCAAGCGTAATTTCACCAACATCCTTTTCCTCCTCCCCATGAGCTTGTTTCGTCAAAAACTGAAGGTCTTCCAGAACGTGGATCATCAGACAAGTCAAACTGTCCTGCTCGAAAGCGGGAAAACCATTTTTGTGCTGTTCTTTCAGCAATTGCTTCATTCCCGTACACTTCACAAATTGTTCTCGCAGCTCCTGCTGCACTGGATCCTCGGTTAAACTCAAAGAGTAAAATGTGTCAGAAATGCTCACTTGACATTCCATATCCGTTTGTAATATACACAAATAATACGTTCACAATCAAGAAAATGTGTGCTTCACAACACACAAACTCCAAACTCAGTTAAAACAACGGAATAACGATAAGGAATCCCTTCATGTCGCATTGTTGCTAAGCCAAAATAATTACCGCAGGAACTTATGCATGAACCCAATATATATATTTTTACGGGAACAGCAAAGACGTTTGTGGCAAGAGGTATTCTCCTTTCAAAGTTTAACGACCCTATTATGAAAACGTAGTTGCAGAAATATACTGGGAAGTCTGTTCCAGATGAGAGCATCTTATGACAATATTTTCTTCAGCCTCTGCATGTAGTCATTTGGCGCAAAATAACGAGGACCGACCCTTCAAACTGCGGTATCGGTTAAAAAAAGTGTAGGACCATGATATGCAAAGAACCTCTAGGCTTCGGAAATCTAATATTGTCGGAATCGGCAGAGAAATATTACGTCAGATCAAGGGATGTCAGATACGAAAGTTGAAAGGGAGTAAGTGGTACAAGTAAGTGGAAACAAAGTCAGACTCAGGTACGTCCCGTGCTCACTAGACGTGAGGCCCCAGGAGTTGTCCAAGACCTACGGGATAAATCCATTTCACTTGAAACATATACAGTCATGGGAAAAAGTATACGTACATCTTAAACGTTAAGCAATATTGTCGTTTGTAATTGACGCATTGTCCATAGGCCGCTAGAAATTTCATCACTTTCCTATATTTCGGTATTTCACGAAACATGACTATGAATACGTACCGGAAATAACAATAGTACTTTGGAAATGTTTGTTTTAACAAGCATATCATCCAATAATTTCGAAATATAGACGCATAAAAAGTATTCGTACAGGTGTAAAATCTTCAGATCAAAAACCTTGATGACATCACTTGCAACGCAGGTAAGCAGTAAAGGTCACGTCTTTTACCAAGTCAGTTTTGCTTCAATCGTTGAAAACAACAAGTGATAAAGTCTATCAGTAAGATGGACCGCAAAATGAAAGAAACAACAGAAGAAGGGAGAATGATAATAATTCGGGCTCATAATTCCTGTAAATCTCTCTCGGAAATATCTAAATTTGTGAAGAGACCAAGATCTACAATTCAGGGAATTATTGACAGTTATGGTGAGAGAAAATCTTTCAAAAATGCACGTAGATGTAGACGTCTTTGCACACTAGACGAACGAACTGAAAGACTAAACTTCAGGAAACTTAAGTAAAATCCTAGAATCAGTGCTGCAAAACTGAGGTCTGAACTAGGAAATGATTTAAAACTTCATATCTGTGCTTCCATAATTCAAAAGGTTTTATATACGAATGATTATAATTGTAGAAATGCCAGGCGAAAACCTTGAATTACCCCAGCAAACAGGAAAAAAAGACTACAATATGCTACAGACTACAAACATGCTTCTCTAGAATTATGGTATCCAGTTATATTTACGGATGAAAGAAAAAATTCGCTACTGTTCAAGAACATTGCAAAAAAGGGGCGGAGGAAAAAGAACACAGAGCTCGAAGAAAAAATCTTCTTCCTTCAGTGAAGCATGGTGGAGGTTGCGTAATGGTTTGGGGGTGCATGAGCTCAGCTGAAGTAGGTTCCTTAGAATTCATAGATGGAAAGGTGGACCGTAAATATTGTATTGAAGTTGTGAAGAAACGTCTAGTATCTAGTGCCGAAAAAATGGGACTTCTGGGTGATTATGTAGTCATGCAGGATAATGATCCAAACCATACGGCCCTGGATACACGAATGTGGAGTGGATTTTATAAAACACATCCACATATATGGACCCCCCCCCCCACCAATCCCGAATATGAATGCGATTGAAGATGTGCGGGATTATCGTAAAGAGAGACTGGACACAAGAAATATTTCATCAAAGCCAGCTTTGAAAATGGCTCTCTTGGAAGAATGGGGTAAGATTGACCCCACCTTCACCCCCAAGCTAGTTCATTCAATGCCTAGGCGACTTGAGGCCATTGTAAAATCAAAAGGATTGCCAACAAATACTAAATATGCACTAAAATCAGTGGGGAATGAAAGTAAAACCGGACTGTACGAATACTTTTTATGAGTATGAAATCAAGGCATTTTCATTTATTTATGTATTAATGGCAGGGACGTCCATCAATTGTATGTTTTATGGTGTATATGTCTTTACATAGTGTACAGAAAGCTAACCTATTTATGTTATACAACGTACATGGCAATAAGTGTACTAAATAAAGTATTTTTTGTTTCAGTATTAAGTGTACGAATACTTTTTCCTATGACTGTAACTACAATAAACAGTGAAAAGTCGGTACGGTAAACTTATGGCTGTCAATCAATCAATCAATCAATCAATCAATCAATCAATCAATCAATCAATCAATCAATCAATCAATCAATCACTACTGATCTGCATTTAGGGCAGTCGCCCAGGTGGCAGATTCCCCATCTGTTGTTTTCCTAGCCTTTTCGTAAATGATTGCAAAGAAACTGGAAATTTATTGAAGATCTTCCTTGATAAGTTATTCCCCTTTCTATAAACGAATATTTTCCCCAATTTGTCCTCTAGAATTCCAACTTTATCTTCCAGTTAATACTTTTAAAGACACCACTCAAACTTACTCATCTACTAATGTCATTCCACGCCATCTCTCCACCGACAGCTCGGAACATACCGCTTAGTCGAGCAGCTCGTTTCGTTTCTCCCAGCCCAAACTTTTGCAACATTTTTGTAACGCTACTCTTTTGTCGGAAATTACCCAGAACAAATCGAGCTGTTTTTCTTTTGGATTTTTTGAATCAAGTAATCAAGTAATCGTGGTGAGGGTCACATGCACTGGGAACATACTCTAGTTGGGGTCTTACCAGACACTTATATGCCCCCTCCTTTACATTGTTACTACAAGCCCTAAATACCCTCATAACCATGTGCTGAAATCTGTACACTTTATTTACAATCCCATTTATGTGATTACTCCAATGAAGATCTTTACTTATATGAACATCTAGGTACTTTCAATGATCCCTAAAGGGAACTTTCACCGCATCAACGCAGTAATTAAAACTGAGAGGACTTTTCCTATTTGTGAAACTCATAACCTGACCCCCGTTTTACTATAATTCCATTGCATACTGTCCATCTCACAATATTATCGAGGTCATTTTGCAGTTTCTCATATTGTAACTTATTTATTACTCTATAGGCTACAGAATAACATCATCCACAACGAGCCTCATCTCTGATTCCACCTCTTTACTCATATCGCCTACTCTAATTCTCTAAAATATATTTTCTAGAAATGTAGCCACCCATTCAGTCACTCTTTTGTCCAGTCGAATTGCATTTATTTTTGCCAGTAGTCTCCCATGATCTATCCCATCAAATGCCTTAGATAGGTCAATCGCGATACAGCCCATTTGAGCTCCTGGAACCAAGATATCTTGCTGGAATCCTACAAGTTGAGCTTCAGTGGAATAACCATTTCCTAAACCTGAACTGCCTTCTATCGAACCAGTTACTAATTTCGCAAGCATGTATAATATAATCAGAAAAAATGCTTTCCCAAAGCTTACATGCACTGCATGTCAAACTGACTGGCCTGTAATATACAGCTTTATGTCTATCACTCTCTCCTTTATACACAGGGGCTACTATAGCAACTCACTATTCATTTGATATATCTACTTCATCGAAAGTGAAGTGTAGACCAAGGATGTTATATTTTTCACAAGTTCATATACGTCGCACCTTCACAGATAGGTCTTATGGCGACGATGGGACTGGAAAGAGCTAGGAGTGGGAAGGAAACGGCCGTGGCCTTAATTACAGCTCCAGCATTTGCCTGGTGTGAAAATGGGAAACCACGGAAAACCATGTTCAGGTTTGCCGACAGTGGGGTTCGAACCTACAGTCTCCCAAATACTGGATACTGGCCGCACTTAAGCGACTGCAGCTATCGAGCGCGGTGTTATATTTTTAACTATGAAGAGAACTTCCAGTACCATCAATATATTAAATGCATCTACCTAGAACGGCAGACAGCATTTCGCACTCAGAAACCACCCCGTTCTATTTATTCATGATGTGCGAAATACTTCAACACAATTCGGCAACAGTATGTGTTGTAAAATGGTGGCCCACCTTGTCAGCGAAGTTCAACAGTAACACATCCTGTGTTGCGGGTGTCACATTACCCATGTATGAAAGGGGTCGAGATGAGGGAGACCGAGAAAGGTTCATCTTCCAACACGCACACTGCTCAGCATCGACCGCTCTGGTTTACAAGGAGACACAAGGCTCCACAGTTCGATGAGCGGCATGATTAACAGAGTGATAGCGAGATTCACGTCAAATATCCGCACATCATTACACACTGTTACACCTTTCAACGTTCAATCTCCTGAACCCGTGCCTTGCAGTGTGATCTCTTTCCACTTCCATCCCCCTTACTTTGAAATCATAAAAGCAGAGTCTAATTATCGCCTTCTAGGCCTCTATCTCTACGTCAAAGTCCTTCAGTATCTTTGATAATACTGTTCAACATACAAAATGTTTATGGAAATGAAATTACCTGAACTGTGTTGATTTCGTGCCAATGAATTCAAACGCGACTTTAAAATTCGAATGTTAGCTCTAGTTTTCGAATTGTATTAATAGTGATGTTTACACTAAACATCGGGTCCCCACGTATAAGCAGTTGTCAGCACTGCCTGAGCAGGTAGTATAGCATGGTATCATCACGTGATCATCGTGGTCTGCATGTGTGTTCACCATGTGATCAGTAGCGTTGTAGCCAGGTAAGGGTTTTCAGTTCTTAAGAATTATTATACGAGTAGTCGTGTTTTAACGTGTCTCAAAGTACGTTCATGAGCATTGTGTTGCGATATACTTCCAGCTGGCAACCTACTATTGATAGGAACGTACTGTACAAAATCTCTCGTAAATGTGTAAATAATGCACATAACTTCTGTTATATTTGCGGTGAAGTGACATTTGCTTCAATTAAGTGTTCAATTTCACCTTCCATATTAAAAAAAGCATATTCCTTGTATTTTGGCTTTAAGATAGGGGACCACGACTAAACATGGGCACCACACGTATTCGTGTGTTCGCCCAACCTCAATGCACTGATGACCGGAATGCCATTTGGAGTGTCGATGATTTGGAGGGAGCCCATCAATCCATCTTTCTGTATGGTTCCCACTATAAAGGGAGTCTCCATGAAGAAAAATCAACAGGTGTATAACCTAATATACGCTCTGCAATATACGCTCTGTGCTTCATGGCAAAACTTCCTGTTTCTGAACCTCCAGAAAAGGTTTCTATGAGCTCTGATGAATCCTCAACTGAAGATGAACAACCATCCACTTCGAGCGATGAAGACTTCTCCCCAAGCACACCCTCACATGACCTCATGACAGGGATCTACAACTTCCTAAAACTAAGGTAGACCGGGCGAGTTGGCCGTGCGTGTAGAGGCGCGCGGCTGTGAGCTTGCATCCGGGAGATAGTAGGTTCGAATCCTACTATCGGCAGCCCTGAAAATGGTTTTCCGTGGTTTCCAATTTTCACACCAGGCAAATGCTGGGGCTGTACCTTAATTAAGGCCACGGCCGCTTCCTTCCAACTCCTAGGCCTTTCCTATCCCATCGTCGCCATAAGACCTATCTGTGTCGGTGCGACGTAAAGCCCCTAGCAAAAAAAAAACTAAGGTAGAACTTTTGGTATCACGGTTTAAGCAGTGGAATTATCTACAAGACTTCGTAAAAATGCCCACATTTCACACTAGAAATAAAGATTTGGAGCATTGTTTAAAACTGAAGGCGACTTCACATACTGCAAAGAAACATATGCTCTAACGGATGCACTGAATGTGATGCACAGTCCTATTGAACGGCGACTGTTCACTGACGCTTCGAAGACAAATTTTAAAGCAGTACTTTTACACATCCGGAACAGGTTTCCTTCTATTCCGTGGCGTATGCTACCATAACCAAAGAAACATATCCAAATATGATAAACATCCTGACAGGAATAGACTATGCGATATACCAATGGGATGTCTGGTAATTTTTAAGTTCCTACCGTGTTATTAGAGCAGTAACCCGGCTACATCAAAAACTGTTGTTTCCTGTGCAGATGGGATAGGCGTGCTACAGACAAACACTATTCACAGAAAAGTTGGCCTAAGAAACAGTCCTCGAATGAACAATATTGTGCATCAACAAAGAGCCAAGCATGAAGAATTTATGTAAAAGCTTTAGATGTAAACTGCTCTGCATTCATTTACTTACGTCAAATGTTTCCTAGGCTCCGTTTGGAAAGAGTGAAAACAGGTGTGTTAATCGATCCACAGATCAGAGAACGTTTTAAAGACACTCAGTTTGAATTGATGTTGAAGGGCAAAGAGAAATTTGCATAGCAATCCTTTAAAAATGTTTCGAATGGTTTCTGGGGAAACTTCAAAGCGGAAAATATCAAAGAGCTTGTGGACGATCTGATGCGTTCGTATGAACAGCTGCACTGTAATGTCTGTTAGGTCATCAGCCCAGAGGCTGGTTGGATCCTCGAATAGCACCACCAAAGGTTATGCGGTTATAAGGAAACCCCCAAAACCAATGACAGCACCAAAATGAGGCATACTAGGCAAGATGAGGAGTGAGGTAGTTTGCCATTGCTTTCCTCACTGGGTCAGAAAGTACTATTGCAGCACGACTGACCCTATGAGCAGCACCTTTCGTAACACTCAGACGCACTGGTCGTGCTCCGAATGTCATTACTCAGCACTACTCATACCCCCAGCAGCTTCCATATTGTCACAGGCATGGATGTTGACTGGGACTTCGGTGGAAGCTACACTTTACTCTGGCCTGTGCCAAGAGATGGATGCAAAAGTACTGTATCCATCAAGAAATGACAGCAGGCAGACTGCAATGTAATATATCACTACAAATAGATATTTTGCAACCACATCTGGATATTCTTCCCGTCAAATTGTGGTGCTGTGAACGATGAACATGGTGCGCGCTTTCACCAAGATATTTCAGTAATGCAGCAAAGGTACGAAGGGAAATGCAGTGCTGTCATGTTAAGTGATTATTGCTGCATGGCGAAAAGGAACGCTCCTACAACACGGTACCAGAGACAGACCAAAAAGACACTCTATTAAGGATTTGTTTTAATCGTTTCTTGTAAGATACAATACATATTATTACCTCAAAAATGAGAACCGATCAATAAATGTGAGCTTTATTTTCAGGTTCTCTGACCTATAAAGCATATTTTCTTCACCATAACATTTAATTTTTCAAAAGGTGTGTAACAGGGTAATCTACATGACACGATCCCTGACCCTGATTCATTCATTGCTCAATCTAACCCATTGGATCACAGGGTCACTGGAACTCGCAAGAACGCAATGCAGCAGAGTCCAGCACACAAGAAAGGTGCATGGGCACGATATTTTTTTTTCCAGCGACAATCTGAAAGCTGTTCTGAGGCTCAAATGTGCACGTAATACTACACTAAATATTGAATGTCTCGTTCAGAACGTAATGATACGCTAATTTGCATTAACTGATTTCGAAAAACCTTATTATTTCTTAGAATGGGTAAATATGTTTATCACTTTGATAGCTTGCAATAAGTTATAGTTATTTTCTAGAAGATATGTAATACCAATCAAACGTAAATAATGTGAAAATTGGTTTCATCATAATAATTTGCAAATTATTTGAAATAACAAATCTACACTGTCGCTCCTGACGACGTCAAACGAATTATTTTGATGTAATAATGTATAAGTTTCTTCATCAATAACATATCCAGATCCCAAGATCACAGGTTCAAACCCGCAACAGTTGGTCAGATTTTTGAAGGGTGGAGAAGAGACCATTTGACACTCCATGCCGTATGGTGTCGACATGTAAAACATCTCTGATGACATCTGTTGTTTGCCCGACAAAATTAATTAAAACGCAGCTACAGATTGTCCAGATCAGTAACACTGAAATTAACGCGCAGGCAGATTAGATGGCCCGAAATAAAATTCCTCCACAAGGTACTGTATTCGAGGCCATACGATTCTTAATTATCAATAACATAATTCATGTTACCGGCACTACACGTCTCAGATGCTCGATAGCTAAAACTAGAGCCTTCTGTACACATCACACGGAAGAATACGCGACAGTCGACTCGAAAGGACCAAGTCTGCCAGTTACTGATGTAACGTATTCGTTTCTAAATTAGTCTTACCTTTTACTTGCCGAAATCCTCTTGCTCATAATCTTCGTTACCTTCATGAGTCTTACACGGTAATCTGGAAATTTCTACCGAATAACGCACGTATCTAACCGTTATTTGTCGCGTTAAATAACATCGTAATTTTCAACTGTGGGCTGAAGACGTTGAATGTACCCTCTCTGAAACATGATCAACCTCTCTGTAGCAGTATATAACAAAGTATCATTGAGGATAGACACTCTCCTAAAATGAATATTATACGAAAATCAGTATAATCTTCTCGCCAAATGTTTAGACATGTCACATACAACCTTCTGTGTTTCCAGTAGTTAACTGACATAAAGATACTCGCTTAAAACGCCTGAGCACTGTACAACATAGCCTATATACGAACTGATCTCAGAGACGAATACAACATTCATCTTCATGGCCATAGCACAGAGAACAATACCTATTCTTCCTAAGTATACTAAAGAAGACATTTTAATATTAGTTTTGCGCATACCGGGGGTAGGCCTAGTTGAATTCGATTCAACTCAATTCAATTCAATGCGAGTTCGGTTCAATTCCTTGTCAGGTATTCGAACCACTCATTCGAACTGTACAGAAATGGCTTTGTTTTGTGTATACCGATATAAAGAAGTTCACGATCGCGCAAAAATCTCCCCTTTGTTTACTTTACTCTTGATCAATACAATCCATCACGTCCTTGGGCTTGCGCAGCCACATGGTCTCCTTATATTGGAATAACACATGATCAGCGCGACGACTTTCTTAGCCAGGTGTCCGGCCCCCTCACACCAGACAGCTCCGCAATATCCGTACTCCAAACATCAGACCAGGATCTAGAAATCAAACCTGGAGTCTCTGGATAAACGATAAAGATGCCCTGCACCACGCAGAATTACCGGACAGACGTACTAATTACAAGTTCAGTTACATAAACGCTCAAAATTGCAGAAAAGAGAAATTATCAACCTATTAATGAAATTATGTTAAAAGTAAGCAAGCTGCAGAAATGTGGATATGACGCACAATTACAAGAACGAACTGGATGGACAGAAAACCCAACCTGGAAGTTTTAACAGAAGTCCGTAAGGAGAGAATATTCCTAAAGGAAATAGAAAAGGGAAAAACGAAATTCATTGGACATATATTTAGACAACACTTTCATCATACAATATTCTTGAAGGGAAAGTATTGTGGAAGAAAGGAAGAGGATGGCCTAGGAAGAAGTACTTGGAGGACATCGAGAAGAGGCTAAGATGTGACAATTACATGAAACTTAAAGGGACAGCAAATGCCAGAGGAGAGCGGTTGCATAGACAAGGCGTTGCCTTCAGGATATGATTGAATGAATGAATGAATGGATGAATAAATGAATGAATGAATGAATGAAGCAAGATACATTTTGCACCGGGCGAGTTGGCCGTGCGCGTAGAGGCGCGCGGCTGTGAGCTTGCACCCGGGAGATAGTAGGTTCGAATCCGACTATCGGCAGCCCTGAAGATGGTTTTCCGTGGTTTCCCATTTTCACACCAGGCAAATGCTCGGGCTGTACCTTAATTAAGGCCACGGCCGCTTCCTTCCAACTCCTAGGCCTTTCCTATCCCATCGTCGCCATAAGACCTATCTGTGTCGGTACGACGTAAAGCCCCTAGCAAAAAAAAAAAAAGATACATTTTGCAGTCTTTTGAAAACATTTCAAATGAGCAGAGATTTTTATTTGTCTAGTGTGATCAAATTTTAAAAAACTCTGTCCATTCATTCTTGGGATAATACATTATCTGGGATACAATGACATTCCTGTTAATCCGAAGAGCTGATAATCCCGTCGTTTCGAATCCTCTCCCCAACCCGAAGAACGAATAACAATCAAAACACCATCACATGTTAATCCTAGGCCAGACCATTACAGCCCGCAGATCGGTGTTTATTAGTTCCTGGCCATTGAAGACCTAATTAGTGGCATTCGGTAATGGGAAGCAGTCAATGTTAAGGTAATCTGCTATGATGCACACCTTACCGCATACCAGAGTGCGACAAAAACGGTTAGGCGCTCGTACATCCAAGGTTTCGAGTTCGAATTACCGCAGTCAGTTAACACTTGAGAGTGCTTACGATGTCCGAGAACTTTATCAATATACATTCATTTACAAAATAATAATAATAATAATAATAATAATAATAATAATAATAATAATAATAATAATAATCGCGCATCATGAGAGCGCCGTCACAGGCGCACGTAAGTGGGTACAGGAAGAAAAGACGTGGTAGTAGAATGGGAAAACCATTAAAATACTGTACCACACCAAGCACTTATAGTTGGGTAACAAACACTTGCAGGATGCACCTAGTACGGTGTTGGACCACCCGTAGCACGGAGATATGCGGCGATACGGTCGGGCATAAAGGCATACAGACGTCGGATGTTCTCCTGAGGAAGATCCTGCCACAGCAACTGGCGCAACTGACCCTCCAAATCTGTTGTCGTTGCCATCCAATCAGGTCCGAAACGTCATCGATGGGAGAGAGGTCTGGAGTCGTTGGAAGCATGTTGCCAGCACGACGCCAGGCCAGAGGTAGCCGTGCTGTGTGAGGCCGGGCATTATCCTGATGGAAAATTGTGTTGTCAAGCAACACCAAGAGGGAATGCAAACACGGTCGTAATATTTTCTGGACGTATTGCCGCACCGTCAGGGTTACCTCAAACACTACCGGTGGGGAGCGAGAATCGTACGAAAATGGCATCCAACACCATGGCACCTCTTGCTGGGGCAGTGTACCGCTCGATAATGAAGCATGGACCACTGCGCTGGTCTCCAGACTCGAATTCGGCAGTCGTCTGTATCCAGACCGAACTGTGATTCGTCGCCAATCCGCGAACTCCTATGCTGCCCTTCCCCGGCAGAAGTTCAAACGTGCTCTGAGAAGCTCAGGTCGTATTGGTAGACGTCGTAAGGAACGCCCCGACGACAGGTCCTGCTTTGCTAGCCACCTGGATATGGTACTGGTACAGCGTATCCCCAGCTGCCCCTGGATGGTGTGAAGTGATACCCGTGGAGTGTACGTACCGTTGCAAAATGACACGATCCTCCCTGCTGGTGGTCTTCCGGGGTAGACCCTAGCCCTCTCCACGCGTGTGTGTGTACCCTCACGTTCCAACTGCGTCCAACACCAACGCACAGTGTAGTCAGAACGGTTCTTGTGGCGAGCACTCAGACAAAATGTCCAAGTTGACTATTTTAGTCCCTGCATGCGGCCTCTCTGTCATATAGCTGGTCAAAGGCTTGTCGAATGAGCCGTCGGAGCATACTGCGTGTTCACCTGACTCTATGGCTCACGCTGCGACTAAGGCCTTATTCAGTGTCTCAGGCCTGCGAACGAGGAAGACACCCAACTGCAGAAGCCCCGGGTTCGATTCGCCGGGCTGAGGATGGTTTAATTATCGGGCTCGAGGACAGGGTGTTTGTGTTCATCCTAATGAACTTCTTATACTCTGCATCCAACACACCGCACTACCAACCAGCAAAGAAACACGGAATAGTGAATACATCCCTCTACAAAGAATTGGCGCCGGGAAGGACATCCGACTGTAAGAGAGAGCTATTTTCGTCACTTGCCGACTTCAACAGTTAGGAAATGACCAGGAAAAAGAAGGGGTAAATACTTATTACATTACTGTCATAAAGAGATCTATATTGAGATGAGTTTCTCTATTATGAAAGAACAAGTGGTGCTGCCAGTGTGACGAAACGCGTTACGCAACATGCAGACTAAGACAAGTGGAGTACACTTCCGTCCCGTAATTGGGCAATTGTCATGAAAGAAGATAGTATGTGGGACGCGCAATATCCAGCCATGTACAGTAAATTTAAGAAGTTGTTCCAAGGTTCGTACGGTCGAAATTGGCATCTATATTTTCAGTTCTACTGCTGACAAAAAGGAAGGTATAATAAAACGTTTGAAAATTACTGGAACAAATTCCTGAGATTTTATTCCGAGTGCAGATTTTTTGAAACTGACATTGTACTGACAACATTAAATTTACATGAAAATTGAAAAAATACGTAATAATTTCATTAGTTTTAAGGCTAAACTGGAGACTCGTCGAGACACGAGACCATATGCAAAAGCCGCGAAGAAATACTCAAAGAAGAAATCAGCGGTAATGAAAGATGATTATTGGTTTAAAATGTAAAAGCTAGTGGTTTTACGTCGCACCGACACAGATAGGTCTTATAGCGACGATGGGATAGGAAACGCCTAGGAGTTGGAAGGAAGCGGCCGTGGCCTTAATTAAGCCCGGTTCACACTAGATGGGCCGAGCCGTTCTGAGCAAGACTGATCAAAAATCGCTTATATGTAATTCAATGGAATCGTTCTCACTTCATGTTCCGAGCCGTGCAAGGAAAGATCAACTGATCATCTCATCGGTCTCCATCCGATCTGAGACCGGAACGGCTCGGCTGGGATCGCCAATGATCGTCTAGTGGGAACGCGTAAAGGGCCAAGGGCGAAGAATCAACAGGCTGCCGGTCCTCACTTGTGCGATAACCATGGCATTGAGTGCGCGCGTGAGTATCAAGAACTGTATGATTTATCGCACAAAAAATATAGCGACATGAACCACACGTTGAAGCTGTGGTCCGAAATCTCAGAGAAAGTTGGACAAACTGAGTAAACAAAAGAGACAATTTTACTTTATTTTGAAATTGCTGAAGGACATACAAATTGTGTACAAGACGTACGAACATATAAGGGAATATATGTACAGTTCTGTAAAAATGGTATAAACTCAATAAACACATAAAATTGAAATATTTATAAGAGACTGTAAAAAATTTCGGAGCCAAACACACGTTATCAAATGATTAATATTCTCACTTTGACACTTGACATTGGCTGAAGTTTTTCAATTTGTAATTAATTTAAAATGTTTGTAGATAAACTAAGAAATAAATGTTAAATTATTTAGTTAATTGATCCAGTTAGAGGGACTTAACTAATTGTAAGTGAAATGAGAGACTATATTCTGTCATTTTGCCATGGTACACTACCTGCGGGGAAATGGAAGTATGTCTTGAATTTCTCTCTGGTGTTAATTAAACGCGGCCTGTTGGACATTTGCACAGAGACGTGGTAAATTAGTCAAAGCACTTGCAATTTCTTCATTTGATGGTGCACTTTCCATGAGATGTAGTCGATCATAGCGCAAATAATTATGGAGGATGCAAGTGGTCAGAATTATATTTTCAACATAATCGGGCTTAGAATTAATTTTTCTTAGGTAAATGCGAAACCTTGTGATAGTACATATATCACACCCCCGAATTATATGTAGAAGTTAGAGATATTATTGTCAGTATTCGATTTATTATTATTATTATTATTATTATCAGTATTATTATTATTATTATCAGTATTTCATTTGTATGTTTTGTCATTTATATTGGTAAGCTGGAAGATATCCACATATGTAGGTATGAGTAATTTGTTTTGCACGAGTGGGAAAACATTGCTGTAATAACTCTGGTAATTTGAATGAGTCATCTGGCTACCCCAGTGTCTGTTATGATGTACTTGTGTCAGGAAATTCCATTACTCGTGTATATATCCCAGCCTGATAAGATAAGCTTGTTGTTGTACCAGGAAAGTTTGGTGATTCATGAAAACTCCCCAGAGTTTGTTATTGTCTTGGGAGGAAGAAGTAGTTCAGGGCTTGGTCTTAATTTGAGATCACTCATGATTGGCTGGCAAGCACCAATCCAGACGTCTCATCTGAGAGGAGGGGGATGTTGATGTCTATAAAGGTGGATGATACGGCGGCAACCTGGAGATTAGGACATTGTAAGGAGACATTGTAAAGGTGATTGTAGAGGTAAAGGAACGAGAAGGAAGATAACTACAACTACAACTGACGCACTGTACGGGAAGGAAGTGGTGCTGATACACGGTACTGGAGTGACACGGCAGCAATGAACTGGACTTCAAACGTTCGTGGAGCGTAGTCGTGTTATGTTCGTGGAAAGCGGCTGATTGTGGAGAGTGCTTGCGCATTAAGTATTGTAGCACTTGTGGCGGCCTAGCATTATATGTTGGTGAAAGCTATCTCAGACTTTCCATAAATTTATGTTGAGGATCGACAGACGTGTGTATATATCTTTACAACAAGTGTTAAAGTATGTGAACACAGTAGTACAAGGTACAGTATCTGTGTGATGTGATAACTGCCGATTATGAGAATCGGTAAGTCGAATTGATAGAGACAGTGAAGGGTATTTATCTTCATACATGTACATTGTTCATCGGACTATTTGCAAATGGTAACTTAGTTCTCGCTTTCGTTTTCCCACGGTTTTCATTATTGTTGTTGTTGTAAATATGGGGTCTTCCAGCAATATTTTATGTGTATATTATATGTATAATCTTGTATGTTGATGAGGTGCTCATGCACGGAATTTGTTCAGAATATAGTTAGCTATTTTAGAATCAGTGTTATTGATAAACCTAGGTGCAGTTCCTACCTAATTAGTCGTTTTCAGGAGGTTGGGTAAGGCCTGCAGCAGATGTACCAGTACGCAGCATTATGTACACGCCCTGGGATATAAAGTTTATCATGCTCTTATCTAAATTCGAGGGATCCATTCTGGTGAACTCTGGCGCCCATACTACGGACATTTCGGTTAATTATGCTTATTAATTTTATTAAGTTTTTGAGTAATTTTATTTATATATTTTATTCATGATTTTATTTATTATTATCATCAACTTATTACAATTGGCGCCCAACGTGGGGCTGAATGATTGGTACATCTGTTAGGCGTATAAGCGTAGGTGCACTTGTCAGGTGTGGATGGAATTCTACAAACTATGTCAGTGAAGTGTTTTATATGTTTCATGTGTATTTTGGAGTATGAAGAAATGTTGTAGCGAGTCTAGTATTATAAAATTGAGAAGTAGAGAGGTTGTTAAAGTTGTTGATACCATGAATCAGGATAGGAGAAGTCAAAAGAATTCCACCACATTGAGTTTATCTAATTTAAGTGAGAGTAGCGAAATGGCTGATAGTAGGAAAGATCAATCGGCAACGATATGTGAGGAATCTAGTACCCCGTCTCAAACTCAGAATGTAGGGAATCAGGGGGAGGCTTCAATGCTCAGTATGCTTAAATCGCTACTTGATAGTCAGAGTAAAGAGTTGAAGAGTGAATTGAATTCGATTAACAGTAAAATCGATAATCAGAGTGTTGAATTGTCCAGTAAGATTGATAGTCAAAGTAAGGAGTTAAATTCAGTGAGTGTTGAATTGTCCAGTAAGATTGATAGTCAAAGTAAGGAGTTAAATTCAGTGAGTGTTGAATTGTCCAGTAAGATTGATGGTCAGAGTAAAGAGTTGAAGAGTGAATTGAGTTTTTTAAGCAATGAAATATACAGTATTAATAGTGAATTAAATTCAGTTAGTACGGAGCTGTCCAGTAAGATTGAGAAGCAGAGTGCAGAGTTAAATTTAGCTAGTGTTGAATTGTCTAGTAAAATTGATAGTTTAAGTATTGCTGTGAATGGTAGAATAGACAAATTAAACCAGAAGTTTGACCATCAAAGCAGGGAAATTCAGGAAGTCAACAATAAGGTAGAAGCTCAACGCTTGGAATTGACTGAGAAAATTGAATGCCGATTTAATGTAGTTAGGAAAGAATTTGTTGAAAACAGCAAGGAATGTGATAAAAGAATAAAAATAGTGGAAGATAAAGTCGAAGAAATAGACAGAATGAAAACCAGTCAGAATGTTTTAGTGAAGCGAATAGATGAGAAGAATGAGAAATTGGAGAAAGACCTTAAGTCAGTAAAAGATGACCTCAAGTCAGTAGAAGGAAATGCCAGAATGGTAGTGGAAGAAGGAATTAAATCATGTCATGTGAAATTAAGGCAGGAGATCAGTCAAATCCAATTAGGTAGCAGCATATGTAATAGGTACGTATCTTGTACGAAGGACTCTGAATTGCCCAAGTTTAATGGTCGGCAGTTTAATCCGATGGAATTCTTGAAAACAGTGGAGAAACGGTTTTCCAAGAATCTTGACGATGGTTTGATTGATTGGAGTATGGTTGATGAGCTGTTGGATGTTGCATTTGTTGGAGAAGCGAGATCCTGGTTTCAAGTTTATAGACAGGGTATTTCGAGTTTAGAGGAATTTAGGGAGAAATTTAGTTCTAAATTTTGGAGTGAAGCTATTCAGGGAAGGGAAAGAGATCGCGTGCTATTTGGCAAGTATAAACCCCAGGAAGGTGTATCTATGACGGAATATTTCTTGGCGCATGTTCTGATCAGCCAGAATATTGAAGGTCTAGCATCGGAGAGAGATACAGTCCGCCAGATGTTGAGGCATTTTCCTGAGAAGGTCGGATTAGCTGCATGTATGCAGAATATTGTTACGATTAAGGAATTAGAGCAGCTGTTAGAGAGGTTTGATGCTTTAGAAGGGCAGGGGAGGACTAGGCAAAGTGAAGGTAGAAATTACGGGGATAATGGGAGACAAGGTAATCAGGTAGCGGGAGATAGGAATAATCAGAATTTCAGTCATTCTAGGCAAGGGAATCAGGGTGGTAATTCCGGAAGGGGAAACAGACACTCTAATCAAGGAGGTAATCACCAGGAATATTATGGCAGAAGACCTAATCAAGGGGAATCAGAAAGTAGGGGGCGAACGGATCAAAGACCTTCAGATCAAGTGCCGAGACATGATAATAGTGAACAGTTCACGTCAAGTAATTTAAACCGGAATCGGACTTCTTAGTTGGGTCAGATAGGCAGTCCGATACCGAAATTCCTATTCACGTGATGAAACAGGTAAGTTATGATTTAGACGTGAAAGAGGAATTATTGAATGACCAAGTGTTTTGTGATCAGGAGGAATCTGAAGCTATTATGATTACGCCTGTGATTGAAGTTGAGATTTGGGAGAATAAGGTCAAGGCTTTATTAGATTCAGGTAGTGAGAAGTCTTGTATTAATCTTAAGTTTTATGATGATGCTAAGAGGAAAGGACATGTCATAGAGGAAATTCCTGTTAGTAACACTTTCATCTTGTCTGCGGTAGGCAGCAAATCACATAGAATTAAGAGTCAAGTGGCTATTCCAGTTAAGATAGGCAATGAGACTGTTTTTCAGGTATGTTTATTAGTGCCTAATTTAGTATATCCGGTGATTTTTGGGGCTGATTGGTTGGGTAGTCAAGGTGTTAAGTTGGATTATGATAGTGCGACGGTTCGATTCTTTTGGGGTAGTTCTCGTGATTTGATGAAATTGGAGTACAAGATCGATGAGGGAATTTTTGTTCATGAGTTGAGTTGTATCCAGGTGGCTTACGATGTTGAAGTAAATGAAGTTTGTGATAGAGAGTCACAGGTAAATCTGTGTCACATGTCTGTGGAGACTGGTCAGGAAGACCAGTTCCTCGAGGCTGTGGACAGAACGAATTTAGTACAGGAGCAGAAGGATTGCTTATTTTCTTTGTTAGTAGAGTATAGCGACGTTTTTAGTGGTAAGCCTGGAAAAACTCACCTTTATGAACATAAGTTTGACATCACTGATCGCTCGAGTTTTGTGGGACCGCGGTACCCTATTCCACATATTCATGCCAGAGCTGTAGATGAGGTTATATCGAAAATGTTGGAGGATGGGATCATTGAACCTTCAAGTAGTCAATATGTGAACCCTTTAGTGGTTGTAGCCAAGAAGGATGGGAGTGTTCGTGTGTGCTTGGATGCCAGACAGATGAACAGACGCATTGCACCCGATCAACAACGACCTGAGACTACAGAAGACCTAATCCAACGTTTCGATGGTAGGAAATGGCTCACGGCGGTAGATTTAAGCTCTAGTTTCTGGCAAGTTCCCTTAAGGAAGGAAGATCGGCAGTTCACCGCATTTCTTTATAAGAATAAGTTATTTCAGTTCACACGCGTCCCTTTTGGCACGAAAACATCATCTGCCGCACTTATCAGGGCTTTAGACATTGTGTTGGGACATGAAACGGAGGATTTCACCACCAGTTATATTGATGATCTGGTCGTTGCGTCACATACATTCGAGGAACACATGAGACACTTAGGGATTGTTTTTCGTAAGTTGAGGGATGGAGGTTTCACCTTGAAATTGAATAAATCTACATTTTGTGCACAACACATAACATTTCTAGGTCACACTATCACGCAGCAGGGTGTAACTCCAGAACAGATGAAATTAGAACACATTTTCAACACCAGGACACCACGTAACGTCAAACAACTTCGGTCCTTTTTGGGAGTTTGCAATTATTTTAGGAGGTTTGTAATTAGATATTCATTTCTTGTAGAGCCATTTAGGGAACTCCTTAAGAGTAATGCTAGGTGGAACTGGGGTCCGGAGCATGATACAGCTTTCACAGAACTTAAGTTAGGTTTTCGAGAAGCTGTCATGCTAAAATATCCTAGATCAGACCGTGCATACTTAGTTATGACTGATGCTAGCGATAAGGGGATTGCGGGGGTGTTATTTCAAGAGGATGATGAGGGTAACCTTGGGATTGTGTCTCTAGCTAGTAGGGGACTTAGTTTAGCTGAGAAGAGGTATACCGTTACCGAATTAGAGTTGCTTGCCATTGTGTACTCTTTGGGTAAATTTAGAACGTATGTGTTAGGAACTAAATTTAAGATTATGACGGATCACAATGCTCTGATTTTTATGCAGACGTGTAAGTTAACGTCTAATCGTATGTCTCGTTGGATTCTGGCCTTACAAGAGTACGACTTTGACATATCTCATGTCAAAGGGGCAGACAATGTCTTAGCAGATTTCTTGAGTAGAAACCCTCAGGTATCTCGTGAAGACTTTGTCGCCGAACAGTCAGGAGGCATTTTAGTATGTACTGTAAAATTTTATGATCGTAAGGAGGAGAAGTTACGTTTGCGTAAGATTAAAATTGAACAGAGGAAGGAGGTTGACCTCATTCAGATAATTGATGAATTGGAGGCTAGTGAGCCTGATACACAGATTCAGAAAGGTAACACGTGGTACCGATTACAAGGTGATTTACTGGCTAAGAAGTGTTATAACGATGTGTGGTGTGTGATAGTCCCCAAGTCTTTGGTAGAAGACATTGTTTGGTTTTATCATAAGGAGTTGGGACATTTCGGTCCGGACAAGGTTTTATGTGCTCTGCAGTACAATTTCATTTGGAAGAACATGGGAAGGGACGTTAGGAAAATTCTAGCGACTTGTGACTTGTGTCAGCGCTGCAAGCATCCCAACAGGCATTTAGAGGGTCCTAGACAGGTAGTTTTGACGCAGGCGCCTGGAGAGCTTGTATGCGTGGATCTGTATGGACCGTTAGTGTCTCCTCGGTATGGATACCAGTTTATATTTGTCGTATTAGATGCCTTCAGCAAATACGTCAAGTTGTATCCCCTGAGGAAAGCCACAGGGAGAGGGTGTGTCAATCAGATCATTGACAAGTATGTGCCTGAGTTTGGTAAGCCACTCAGGATACTATCAGACCATGGATCACAATTTTCCTCAAAAATCTGGAGAACCAAATTGGCGGAAATTGGGATCCAGCATATTTATTCGTCGATACGATATCCGCAAGGGAATATGTCTGAAAGAGTCATGAGAGAACTCGGCAGGATGTTCAGGTCGTATGTGAGCGAGAAACACAGCTCATGGTTTAATCGCCTGGACGATATTGAGTGGTGGTTTAACGTCACTAAGCACGACAGTACTGGACATTCTCCGATTGAGGTTCAATTAGGTAGGAAGCCTACCAACGAACTCGCTAGAATACTAGGTTTAGCTACAGGAGAGGCGGTACCCAGGGATATCTGTATCCAGCTGGCTAGGGAAAATTTAATTAAGGCAGGTAATAGGAGAATTCGCCAGCAAAAGGGGAAAGTACAGGACGAGTTTGAGGTGGGAGACGAGGTGCTTCTCAGAGTTCCTCATTTGTCGAATGCCGATCAGAAAACTATGCATAAGTTTTTTCAATTGTATCAGGGTCCGTATACTGTGGACAGTAGAATAGGCAAGTGTGCTTATAGGCTCCTAACCACTGACAACAAGGTTCTTGGAACATTTAATATCTATAGCCTTCGCAGATATAAGAAATAGGATCTGCACCTTGGATGTGTATATTATCAATTATGAGTTATGTGTACAGTAGCAAGTAGGGATTGTGTTCAATGGTATATGAAACAATCAGAGTTGTGTATATATAGCCCTATTATTATTATTATTGTTTGGACAAATTGTATTTCGTGTGTGCGAATACAATGCAGTAGACGCAATGTATATATCATTATTACAGTAAATTATGTGTTCAGTTATGCCATTATAAGGTTATGTATGAAGTTCTGTTTTATGGTGAATCATAATATATGATATCATCGATTCACCAAGGGGGCGTTATGTGATAGTACATATATCACACCCCCGAATTATATGTAGAAGTTAGAGATATTATTGTCAGTATTCGATTTATTATTATTATTATTATTATTATCAGTATTATTATTATTATTATCAGTATTTCATTTGTATGTTTTGTCATTTATATTGGTAAGCTGGAAGATATCCACATATGTAGGTATGAGTAATTTGTTTTGCACGAGTGGGAAAACATTGCTGTAATAACTCTGGTAATTTGAATGAGTCATCTGGCTACCCCAGTGTCTGTTATGATGTACTTGTGTCAGGAAATTCCATTACTCGTGTATATATCCCAGCCTGATAAGATAAGCTTGTTGTTGTACCAGGAAAGTTTGGTGATTCATGAAAACTCCCCAGAGTTTGTTATTGTCTTGGGAGGAAGAAGTAGTTCAGGGCTTGGTCTTAATTTGAGATCACTCATGATTGGCTGGCAAGCACCAATCCAGACGTCTCATCTGAGAGGAGGGGGATGTTGATGTCTATAAAGGTGGATGATACGGCGGCAACCTGGAGATTAGGACATTGTAAGGAGACATTGTAAAGGTGATTGTAGAGGTAAAGGAACGAGAAGGAAGATAACTACAACTACAACTGACGCACTGTACGGGAAGGAAGTGGTGCTGATACACGGTACTGGAGTGACACGGCAGCAATGAACTGGACTTCAAACGTTCGTGGAGCGTAGTCGTGTTATGTTCGTGGAAAGCGGCTGATTGTGGAGAGTGCTTGCGCATTAAGTATTGTAGCACTTGTGGCGGCCTAGCATTATATGTTGGTGAAAGCTATCTCAGACTTTCCATAAATTTATGTTGAGGATCGACAGACGTGTGTATATATCTTTACAACAAGTGTTAAAGTATGTGAACACAGTAGTACAAGGTACAGTATCTGTGTGATGTGATAACTGCCGATTATGAGAATCGGTAAGTCGAATTGATAGAGACAGTGAAGGGTATTTATCTTCATACATGTACATTGTTCATCGGACTATTTGCAAATGGTAACTTAGTTCTCGCTTTCGTTTTCCCACGGTTTTCATTATTGTTGTTGTTGTAAATATGGGGTCTTCCAGCAATATTTTATGTGTATATTATATGTATAATCTTGTATGTTGATGAGGTGCTCATGCACGGAATTTGTTCAGAATATAGTTAGCTATTTTAGAATCAGTGTTATTGATAAACCTAGGTGCAGTTCCTACCTAATTAGTCGTTTTCAGGAGGTTGGGTAAGGCCTGCAGCAGATGTACCAGTACGCAGCATTATGTACACGCCCTGGGATATAAAGTTTATCATGCTCTTATCTAAATTCGAGGGATCCATTCTGGTGAACTCTGGCGCCCATACTACGGACATTTCGGTTAATTATGCTTATTAATTTTATTAAGTTTTTGAGTAATTTTATTTATATATTTTATTCATGATTTTATTTATTATTATCATCAACTTATTACAACCTCTGAGTTATAATACCAAACGCGCTTTCCACCACTCTTTTCGCACGTCAGTGTTGGTAGTTGAAAATTTTTCCGTCATTATTATCTTGCGCTTGATTCTCACGGTTGGGCCTCATTAAATAAGTTTTTAGCGGAAATGCAGAATCTCCTAAAATCACGTGAGGTGCTGAAATATCTAATCCGGGCAGTACAGAGTCTTCTGAAATGTTAAAGGTCCCGTTATTAAAAGCATTTCCTAATAGAGAAGACAAAAAAATGCCACCGTCACTGACTGCTACGAAATTGTGGTCAGCATCAACATAAGCAAGCAGAACCACAGAAAAGGTCTTCTTGTAGTTAAAATGATTGAACCACTATTAGAAGGGGCCATTATTTCGACATGCTTTCCATCAAGGCAGCCGATGCAGTTGGGAAAATCCCAGACATTCCGAAATGTGTTCGCGATCCGCTCCCAGTCACTTCTGCGGGGAGTAGGTATGTAGACTGATAATACATTATTTATTATCGCTTGGCACACCTGACGAACAATCGCATGCACTTTTGAGTGCCCAAGACGGTAACTAAACGCAATGGTTCGGAACGAATCTCCAGTTGCAAGAAACAGTTTCATTACGTGAAACTGTTCACCTCAGGAAAGGCTCACTTCACCATCGTTGCCATAATCTCCCAATCCGCAATTCATACCAGCGAGCTACCCACAAAATCAAAACCAAATTTCTGCCCGTTCGGATTCATCTGTGGGCAACCGCCCGCCCAAGGGGTCTTATCCGTTTTATAGCAGCATTTCAAGAGAATCAGTGAAAAGAGGCTACATTTTTCAACATAAGCTTTATTTCTTTTACTGTAGTCTAATTTTCTGTAATGTTTTTTAATAAAGTTAATTTTTCTAGTTTGCAATGGCGCTTACCTGAATGTATCCCCAACCATCCCTGTACAACAAACAAACAAAATGGTTAACTTACCCCAAACATACCGCAAGTTTTTCAGCCGGCGTGATGCATTCTCGGAAGGAAGTATTCATCTGTTGAATATCTGCTTCAATGAACCCCAACAATCGCATAAAATCATAATGCGACTTACGGAAGTACTGGTAGAATTTTTATTCATCGTCAACTAACTCCGGAAATAAGGTGAAAAATTCTACTTTTCCTTTTCACTTTGTCAGCATTTGATGCACCCGGAACCTGCAACTGGGCCTATTCTCCTCTTCTTCGTCCTAAATCAGGGCAATTTTAATTAATAATTTGATTGAAAAAGGCATTTTAATTTTTGGCACTGCTGTTTACTAGCGGACCTACTGGGATAGACTGAACGGAACAGGGAGACCGAGCGTAGATCGGCTCGACCGTGGAACGTATAGTGTGAATCGGCCTGGATCGATCCACGCCCGGATCATGACTTGCTCAGAACGGCTCGGCACATCTAGTGTGAACCGGGCTTTAAGGTACAGCCCCAGCAGTTGCCTGGCGTGAAAATGGGAAACCACGGAAAACCATCTTCAGGGCTGCCGACAGTGGCATTCGAACCCACTATCTCCCGGTGCAAGCTCATAGCCGCGCGCCTCTAACCGCACGGCCAACTCTATACTATACGCGATCAGTCTCTTAGGCTATGTGGCCAGAAGTCACTGGACACCCCTTTTCTTGCTGTTCATTCCAAAGGCACAAGCCATGTAACTAATAGTGTGCAAGACCTTGTTTTTCTACTACCGTATTACAGCGCTTTATCTTCACGGAAGGCTTTCCAATAAGTTCTGATACATTTCAGGTGGAATATGTTTCCATTCTTCCTGAAGCACCGTGAACAGTTGTTGCCGGGTTGTTGGACGAACTGATATGGCACACAACCGACGCTCTAGTCTAGTTCATTCCAACAATGTTCGATGGGGTTCAGGCCGGAGCTTTCAGAGTTAAGTCCAACACATCCACCTGATTTTCTTCGAACCGCGGAGCAATGGGTCCTTGCTTTGTAGACAGGAACAGTATCATGCTGATACAGAAAAGGTCGTAGTCCAAACTTGTTGCCAAGTGTGGGAAGTATGCTATTGTCTAAAATGGTTTAATAAACACCTGCGTTCATTGCACCATCGACCAGAACTAATGGACCGAGCCCAACCAGGAAAAACAAGCCCAGACCATCACACTCCCTCCGCAGAATTCCACTGCCACAACACTCTCAGGTAAATACCGTTCATCGGGTCCACACACGCCGATCTGACAAGGGGCCATTCCCTACTCATCACCACCGATTTCGCTGAAATTTATAGAACATGCAGGGCTTGGCTAGAAATGAAAAGTACCCGAAGTGGGAACTCCAGATGGCCAAGCGTATAGAAAATAAAAATAAAAAGATGTTGACGCGGCTCTCGCACCATATAAGCCACTTACGTAGCGCGCACGCCGAGCAGTAGTTGGCGTAGCGGTAAGAGCTTGGACTAGTAATTCGACGATCGAGGGTTCGACTCTCCGTGTGGAGAATATTTTTCTCAATCTTTATATTATACAATTATTTTAATTGATTTTATTTACTTATTTATCTGCAAAAGACATATAGGACGTCATTTTTTTTAATGAGCGCACAAATGCAGAAAATTTGGAGTTGCGAAATTTCCCGAAGTGTTCAAACAGAAATTATTCTTTTTCTCCTTTATTATCTATCTCCCCTCCTTGGGGAATGTGCCATAAACGTGAATAACCGTTTCGCTGTAAGACTCGTTTTCACCTGACAAGTGAAGGTTGCTCCTGGTGGCTGTACACAAACAATATATTCTTGGCGCAGGTAGAAAAAAGTCTGACAATGAAATCCTAACATTTTACCTTTTCTATGCCTTTTGCGTATAAATAAATAAATAAATAAATAAATAAATAAATAAAATGAATTATTCACCTTTTTGCTTAATTGGAAAATGAATAATATAAAAGTTGACAGAAAAAACAGTCCCCACACGGGGAGTCGAACCCACGTCCATCGAATTACTAGTCCAAGCTCTTACCGCTACGCCAACAACTGCCCGGCGTGCGCACTAACGTAAGTGGCTTATACGGTGCGAGAGCCGCGTCAATAGTTCTATTTTAATTTTCTATACGCTTGCCCATCTGGAGTTCCCACTTCGGGTACTTTCATTTCTAGCCAAGCCCTGCATGTTCTATAAATTTGAGCGACATCGGTGGTGACGAGTAGAGAATGCCCCCTCGTGAGTGCAACAGCATAAACCGTAACTGATCGTGATCAGTCATCACGCCATACAGCCTTCATCCACTGCTCCACAAACCAATGACGGCGTTGTCTGCATCGCTCTAAGCGACGCGACGTCGCGCATTCGTTCGTGTGATCAGTATCTTCCGGGCAGCAGCATGACCCTGAATACCGAGTCCTATCACCTCTCAATGGACCGTTCTGTGACCGATCTCTGTCCCTGGCCCGCAAATAAGTCCTTTGCAATAAATGAAATTCAGGAAACTCAATCGTTAAAAATTGACCAGTGTTTCGCCCCAGTGCGGCATGGGCTCATCAGTTGGATACCGCCAATATTTAATACGGATGTCTGACGACAGGTTCATACAGCAAGCTTCAGAGTTCGGCGGTCACTATCAGTTCATTTCTTAGGCCAGGCATGTCAATATGATAACGATGATGCTTGTTGTTTAAAGGAGCCTAACAGGCATGCCAATATCACGAGCTGAATGACTACTCTGCGTGCACGAGAAACAGCTGTTACGAGGGCTAGCCCAGGACGTTATCAGATAGTGCAAGCCTGGAGGGGTGTACATTACACTTTCATAACTAACTCTACTCCGTACAATGCATGTAGACTACATATATTCTTTCATATACGGGCGTACATAATTAAATGTGTTCAACACGGTGTTTGTATAAAATGTGTCGAACAATGTAATCACCGTGTACCAGAAAAAAAAATATAATTACACTAAAGCTTGCCATAAGCAATGAAGTACAAAATAATAAGCATTTACTCTCTAGGAGCTTAACATGCTTCACTCTCCTATAAAAAAAATTGTGAAGCAGAATAATGCCGAATACTATGCCGCTAGTACACTGCTTCTGCAGCTATGCAGCTCTTTCAACCACTGCGTGTTGGGCAAGACAGGTATCACAGCCCTGAGTCAGCAACGTGGGGAAGTACTAGCCGAATGAGGGGAAAAGACATGCGCCCGCGTGCAGGTATTTCTAGTACGGGCACGGGCTGACGGCGGGCAAGCTTTTACACCCATGCCTTAGGCTTATCAGAGCGATGCTGGAGAGCTTCCCAGACGATTCCATTTGACAATAACATCGTCAACAGTGGGCCTCGACACGTGTAACTCCCGTGAAATTTCTCTCGTGTTCGAACTCACTCAGACTTCTGGCTACACAGTGTATCTGGGCAAATATAAAACAACAGTATTTAAGGGCACAGCACAATAATTTGCAAATATTAAACAGATATTAACACCAGGGCCCGGATTTTGATGACATGTCATCTGTTGCATCGTACACATCATTCACTTTTACACTCATCCTGTTCATGGCCTCCTGAATACAAAAATGCGTATTTATTAAGTTATTTTTCGTCATCTTTTGGTTTTAGGTCATTTCTTTCAATTTTACCTCATTATTTTGTCATTTTCAGCAATTTGTTACATTTATTTTTAAGTATTTTTCTTTGTTCTGCTTTATTATTTCAACATATATTTCCTCCGTGGCACAGGCGGCAGCGCACCGGCATCTCACCTCTGGGTTCCGTGGTTCGAATCCCGGTCACTCCATGTGAGATTTGTGCTGGACAAAGCGGAGGTGGGACAGGTTTTTCTCCGGGTACTCCGGTTTCTCTGTCATCTTTCATTCCAGCAACACTCTCCAATATAATTTCATTGCATCTGTCAATCATTAATAACTGCCCCAGAGGAGTGCGACAGGCTTCGGCAGCCGGCACAGTTCCTATCCTCGCCGCTAGATGGACCTTCATTCATTCATTGCATTCCTGACCCGGTCAAATGACTGGAAACAGGCTGTGGATTTTTATTTTTATTTCAACCAACATATATATGAATATCATTAGATCTTTCATAAACGACAATACTCAAACATCAAACGGTTCACTACTCAGTTCGGTTCTTTAGAAATCCACATCGGGGAGATATTGTGACTGTAGTAGTTACGACTTCTCATTTCAATCATGTTGATGAAGTGCTCAAGTATTAACATAAAATTTCGATTTACACAATGTGAGTTTAATTTATTTGTGTGCTATTCATTTCAAAGTATTTGAATGCAAAAGATAAAGCTAAAGTCGTCCACTAAAGGAAAATTACTTCAAATTTTCGGCGAGGATATTTTTCTATAGATGATCAGATACCGTCCTGAGAGACATGCGAAATGAAAAGGACAGCAGATAAAATATTTACCATTCAGCAACAAGTAGGTCACGACAAACACGTGGTATCCACAATATCTGTGGATTGCAAAGACTGCATATTATTCCATTAATGACGACGTGTAGATGCTTAGTTATTTTACTTGTAAGAACTGCATTTAAAAAGGAGGACTGAAATATTATTCTCAAGTGTTTTGTAGCTTGATCATTATTATTATTATTATTATTGATGGCACATTAATTGTAATCACTCCATTACGAGTTACGTAAGGTGGATAATGGACGAATTTAATTAATATTTTGAATAACAATACTTTTCTTCATATTTTTGGACCATTATCTCGCACATTTTCAGTCATTTTTCAAGGATTTCTAGGTTATTTGCTGTCACTTTTCGACATTCATGAGGTCATCATCAATTGGGCACTAATGGTCACACACGTTGGATAATTTCGGAACTCTCAATTTATGATTACGGAGATTAGCAGTTTCGAGATATTTTTGTCTCGGATCTTTTTCTCGGCATAAATCATTTTCTTCCTACTTCTCTTCACTGAACGTTTTCTTTAAGCATCCAGGCCCCAATATTTCCAGTGCTGAAAGCAAACTTATTTATATATCTCTTCCCTATAACATAATCATATCAACGATGGCCGGTAAACATGCATTCTAACTAACAAGGACTGTCTTTCGGCGTTCAGTCCACAAGCATCCGAGAAATAATTATGCGCTTCCACAATTCTCTATTTCCAGCTAGCTCTGTGGCCTTACAGTATTTAGTTCCCCAGCTCTTATTTTTACACGATTAAAGCTGAGTCTAATCATCGTTGCCTTGGTGACTCGCCGATTCCCTTACCCTCCAGTGCTGAGTCTAATCATCGTTGCCTTGGTGACTCGCCGATTCCCTTACCCTCCAGTGCATTCTAGGGAACCTATCATCCTCCATTCATCTCATATGACCCCATCACTGAAGCCGGTTTATACGCATAGCTTCATCCATCGAGTTCAGTACTAACTTAACCTTTATTTTCTTGTTCTGAGTATCTTCCTGCCATTGTTCCTTATCTGTTTGTACCAGGAAATCATTCTCGGTACTTTCATGACTGTTTTATAACAACAAAAATAGCAACATAATAATAATAATAATAATATCAACAACAGTCATCATCGCCATCACCATTTTATTCCTACAGTCTTTAATGAACACTATCAAAGGAAGTGGTAACTACTGGTTCTAACATAATGTTCAAGTCCGAACTAAAAATACGCGATCTTCATTTCAATAAATATCTACCGTGCTTGTCTCCGTACTTACTGTCTGAAGAGAGTATAGTATAATCTTGATCAGAAAATCGATTCGGCGCTCTGCTATATCGCTTACCTGAAACAAAAAACAATAAATGATAAAATTGTCGTAAATCTAAAGTAATAGCTTAATACATAATTTTATGAGGGTGAACCCTGGTGTCGGCACATAGCCTACTCCTGTCTAATAACACCAAGAGGTCTGTTGAATGCTTAACGTCCCATCCGATAGACAATTCACCATCCACAGCGCCATAACATTACACTCCAAATTAACACTGCGGAGAAATTTTGGAATTGAATCCAGGCTGTTGGCACGTATTCTCCTAACCTGGCGGCCAACATTCTGATGGTGAAACTTTTTTCCACCAGCGGGACTCGAACCGGCTAAACACAGAGTCAGACCATACAAACTCGACGCCTTAACGGGTTTATATTTATATTAGAATTAAGCTATTCGATATATATAGTATCACACTAGCTTTTGCAAAACACGCTCAATGATTTTCTCTCAACACTGGTTCTATTACGACAGGTGAGTTCTTAATTACCCTCTGTACCATATCGACCTGACATCATGGTACTGGAGAAGAATCAGCACTCTGCAAACATAACTGATGTCGCAGTGCTAAACATTAGTACCTTCATCTTTTCTCCTTATGTCTAAAGGTCGAAAATTAGCTGAAGAGATTAAAAATGTGTAGGTCATTAAGTAAGTAAGTTAGCAGTTTAAGTACATGACTCTTAATATCGTGATCATAGCCATGGGATCTCCAATTTCACGTGGAATCCGATCCAAAGGGACGTGACTGTTCATTAAAAGATCCCACGCGCATTGGCAGGGATTCGAACCGCAGCCACGTTGGTGAGAAGCCAGTGACAATGCCACTTGGCAAATCGTTACGAAGGTCCGGATCATTCCACTCACATATACAAGAGATTCTGCAGAATATAACTGAACTTCAGCTATTAAAGAACACCATCATAATAAAATATAAGAATAGGCCCTTTTCTTTACTTGCGGGATAATGATTTTCTATAGTCCTAATATTAAAAGGAGCGTTCTGACAGCTAGCGCAGAGAGGATCTATTTACTACCTGTCTGGCTGAAGAGAAGGGAGTAGGGGTAAGGTTGGCATGAAAACGCGGGCGAACTCACTGCGGTCGCTATGGAGACGAGCTTGCTGTCTACTCAGTGTTGTATAGAGTTGCCAAACCTTTCACTTCTCAGGAACGGCACTACAGTAGCCGCTCCCTCCTACACTAGCTGTCCGAACACACCTTCAAATGTGCCCATATGAAGCTTGCAGTACTTTTCCAGGGAGTCAGTATCTCCTGAGGTAACGGTACTAACTTTGTCTTTCTTTCAATAGAAATACATTGTTTTATTATTATAATATATTATAATTTTATATTATATTATAATATAATAATAATAATAATAATAATAATAATAATAATAATAATAATAATAATGGATTTTATCACTAACTACTTTTGACAGGTTTCGGAGACACTGAGGTGCCGGAATTTTGTCCCATAGGAGTTCTTTTATATGCCAGTAAGTCTACCGACACGAGGTTGACATATTTGAGCACCTTCAGATACAATCGGATTGAGCCAGAATCGAACCTGCCAAGTTGGGGTCAGAAGGCCAGCGCCTCAACAGCCTGAGTCACTCAGCCCGGCCATTGTTTCCTATACCTAGCCCTAACTTTACGGACATTACAAATTCAAGGCTGCAATGATCTTGAAAATCAGACAAATACTTCTCGAGGAAGCATTATAAAATACTTTTATCTAATAGGCTTAGGCCTATAACTTCTGAGGAATAATGATGATGATGATTATGATGATGGTAATGATAAATTCTGGATTCGACTCTCGACCGGTGATTTTTGCAGCATAATTACTCTGGCTTGAAGACAGGGTGTTCGTTGTAATACACACTTCTTTATTTACATCTAACAAAACATACTACTGTCACCTACCACAGAAACACATAATAGTCAAACGCTTACCTCCATAGAGGGCTTGGCGTCAGGAAGGGCACCCGGAAGTAAAATTTGTACAAATCCAGATGCGCGTAACACAGATCGCACCCTGCAACCCCATCAGGTGGGGGAAAAACGGTGAAGAAGGGATATTATTATTATTATTATTATTATTATTATTATTATTATTATTATCAACATCATTTCATATGGCTACACAGGAAATGACAGAAACTGCGTGAAGGATAGTGGTTGCGTGAGATATATGAGGTGCAGGGATGTTAAGGACAGCACGACCACCCAGTCCCCGAGTCATGGGAATTAAACATTTAAGATTAAAATCCCCTACCCGCACGGGAATCGAACCCGGGACCCTTTGAACCGAAGGGCTATACGGTGATAATTCAGCCAAAGAGCCGGACATTATTAGCTTCTGCGCCCGTCCAAAGGAGGTGTTAAGAATATACCGCATGTTCGTTTAAAAATCAATTAACGCAACATAATAACTGTAGTTCGTGCGACTCCTTGGGCTGAATGATCAGCGTAGTGGCTCCGGTTCAGAGGGCTCCGAGTTCGATTCTTGGCCAGGCTGAGGTTTTAGCCACGTCTGGTTAATTCCTCTGGCTTGCCGGTTGGGTCGGTTTTTTTCGTTTTAATACACATCATTTATATACAACACATCACACTACCACCCACAGAAACACGCAAGGGTGAATGCATACTTAGAATTGGCGTCAGGAAAGGCACCGGCCGCCAATATCGGATCAATCCACATTTAGTGTCAACCCCAAATAATTGGAAGGGAAATAGGTCAGAAAGAAGAACAACCTCCTATACGTGTAGTTGGAAGCAAGTTCACAGCAGACTTCAAAACTTGCACTCACGAATGATAAAGCGGTCGTGATTCTGACAATACGAAAAATAAAGTCTGCAGTTCCTCAGTGCTATATGATTGCACTAAAGATAACTTCCATCAAACCACCTCTTTCTTCGAAAGCTTTAACTGCAACTTGCCCTATTCTGCCCATTAATAACGACATATCCTATAAAGATATTGATCAGTGTTCACACTCAAGCGGTAACGGTAATCGTTAATCACGCGCAATCACCAGAATCTCTATGACCTCTCAAGGGAAATGATCCACTAAAGCCGACGTCAACACGACAAAGAAACGGCCATCTGCAAAATACGACAAACAAGAATGGTGTGGTTCATCAGCTAAGACTGTAATGACAGCTTGTGACAGACTCCATTCTCGAGTATACAACATCTGTAGAAGTTAATAAAAATGCCCATCAATAAAACATGTCCAGATCCCGCAGCGCCGGAATTTTGCCCCACGGGACTTCTTTTAAGTGCAAGTAAATCTACTGACACAAGGCTGACGTACCGGACAGAGCCAGGATCGAACCTGTCAGGTTGGGCTCAGAAGGCCAGTGCTATGCCGCCTGAACTGCTCAGCCCGGTCCTCTAAACTAAACACCTAGAAATTGAGATACAGTATTATTTAACAAATGATATGTAGAGACTGTATGGGGGTATACAGGGTTATTCACCTAAGATGTTACACGGAAACAACTTCTAACCATTAAAGATATCGACATTCTGTTTTTATATTCGTAAATGGTACCCAGGGTCTTGTAAAATAACGTGCTACTTATTCTCATGGGGGTGATTAAAAACCGATATATTGATACTATCTCCATATTCTCAAATAGAACGGGAGGAATGCATACAGCTGGCCTAAAAGTTCAACTGCGTACAAGTTCAAATATCTAAGATTTTTCAAAATTGGACAGTTACCTTTTGAGATATCAATAAGAAAGCGTTTGGGCTTGTGCGTGCCGCATCAGACAGCGTACGGTCGGCCAAGGACGTACTGGCACGCGAGCTGTTTCCTGGCTTGGATTCCAGCCACAGAACGATTACCAGGCATGTACTGTAAACTATCGTACACATAATGTGATGTATCGTAACATACTCTGGGTGTGTAACGTTATTGTATGACTGGGGAACACACAACGGGGAAAGGAGATTATTCGGACATTATTAATTTTCTTTTCTAGAAGGAGCTCTTCCGGTGTCCTGTATTATGTCTATTTCTCAATTCATACATTAGTATGTACAGTACACTCAAACCAGTGACAATTATAGCTTTCGTTATGTTCCTTTGAAGTCAAAGTCATTATTTTATTCATTTTAAAAACATCACACCTCCCTGTCCTGAGTTCGCCTGTCATACATACTTGCCAAACCCATCACGTGTGTACGATATGCTTACATTCCTGGTATCCATTCTGAGGCTGGAATCACACTCAAAAATCTGCTTGCGCGTCGATATGTCCTTGCCCGACTTCACTCTGTCTGATGCGGCATTCGAAACAGCGCATTCAGTTCTTATTGATATCTCAAAAACTAACTGTCCGATTTTGAAAATACTTACATATTTGAACTTGTAATGACAGCTTGTGAAAGACTCCATTTCTCGTGTACACAACATCTGTAGAAGTTAATAAAAATGTCCATCAATAAAACATGTCTAGATCCCGCAACTTGTACGCAGTTGAACTTTTAGATCAGATGTATGAATTTGTGCCATTCTATTTAAAATATGGAGTTAGTATCAATATCTCAGTTATTAATCACTCCATGAGAATACGTAGCATATTATTTAACAAGCTCCTGGGCACCATTTACGAATATAAAAACAGAATGCCGATATCTTTAATGATTTAGAAGTTATTTCCGAGTAACATCTTAGGTGAGTAACCCTGCATATTATATTGATAAGCCATTTTCCGGAGTGAAAATTGTAAGGAAACGGCTTAACCTATTTCAATAAGGGACCCTTCGTATTAAAGCTGAGCCCAGATCAATTTCAGTGCACTACGCCGTGTGGTACGGGTCAGAATAAATTTGTTAATTTTTTTTTTTTTTTTTTTTGCTAGTTGCTTTACGTCGCACCGACACACATAGGTCTTATGGCGACGATGGGACAGGAAAGGGCTAGGAGTGGGAAGGAAGCGGTCGTGGCCTTAATTAAGGTACAGCCCCAGCATTTGCCTGGTGTGAAAATGGGAAACCACGGAAAACCATCTTCAGGGCTGCCGACAGTGGGGGTTCGAACCTACTATCTCCCGAATACTGGATACTGGCCGCAATTAAGCGACTGCAGCTATCGAGCTCGGTTTGTTACTTTTACTGACCTGTCTCAGCCATATGCTTGAGCTTGAAGGGCCTTGGCCTACCAAGCGACCGCTGTTCAGCCCGTAGGCCTGCAGATTACGAGGTGTCGTGTGGTCAGCACGACGAATCCTCTCGGCCGTTATTCTTGGCTTTCTAGACCGGGGCCGCTATCTCACCGTCAGATAGCTTCTCAATTCTAATCACGTAGGCTGAGTAGACCTCGAAGCAGCCCTCAGGTCCAGGTAAAAGTCCCTGACCTGGCCGGGAATCGAACCCGGGGCCTCCGGGTAACAGGCAGGCACGCTACCCCTACACCACGGGGCCGGCAAGAACAATTGCTAGTACTGCCATATTTCACGTAGCCAGTCCCTGTGATGAACAGTGTGAAACTGCTGCTCATAGGATCGCTTGGTGTGTTCTTTTTAGCGGGCTTGGCAGATTGAAACGTAAGAGCACCTGTCTGGCTTAATGAGGAAAGCAAGGGAAAATCACTCCTTATTTCCCGAGTATGCCTCTTCAGTGACATCTAGGCTATTTATGACAGTTGATGGTTAAAGCTGTCGAGGGTCTAACCAGCCTTCGGGCTGAAAACTCTACATACATACATACATACATACATACATACATACATACATACATACATACATACATACATACATACATACATACATACATACATACATAGGGCCTGCATACATACATACATGCATACATACGTAGACAAATTACATATTAAAAAAGAACAATTTGAAGGCTCTCGAAAAATTAGTATTTAGTATAGGATTTCAGATTTTCTTACAAATGTTTCGTATTATCTTAAATTAGATCCACTGCCTTTCGCTAGGTACCGTGTACGCGGATAGGTACCGTGTGGAAGCTGGAATCATCGCTACCAGCGCCATATAGGGAGAACCGCTAGTTTCAAGCACTAGCATGTTAGCGTACTGTTAAGACGGTAGTGTGAAGTTACTACGAGCTATGTCTTAAAGCCACCATCTTAAGAACTTACGGAGTTCTCTTCGTTATATCAAATTTATTATATAAATCAATATCCTGCCATGTCTGCTAAGATATACCCCCGTAGACAAAGCAGGTCCTACAGAGGGGCCTCCGAGAGGAATTGAGGTCAGAGTGTTTCAACAGAAACATTATTATTATTATTATTATTATTATTATTATTATTATTATTATTATTATTTTGTTTTACGTCGCACCGACACAGATATGGCGACGATGGGAGAGGAAAGGCCTAGGAATGGGAAGGAAGCGGCCGTGGCCTTAATTAATTAATTAATTAAGGTACAGCCCCAGCATTTGCCTGTGTGAAAATGGGAAACCACAGAAAACCATCTTCAGGGCTGCCGGCAGTGGGATTCGAACCCACTATCTCCCGGATGCGAGCTCACAGCTGCGCGCTCCTAACTGCACGGCCAACTTGCCCGGTCAACAGAACAAACAGAAACAAACAGATCGCAACAACCTACTGCCCTTTTGCCCAGCTACTTTAAAACTATGATTCTTTGTTGCAGCATATGCTGCACAGTCCACTTGTAATAAGCAATCAGCACATAGGTGTAGTGAGACGAAAACAAATATAATACCGTTCAAGGCACTCAGCCTTTTGAAAATTACAACTATAGAAAGTGTATAACAGTGTCCAAAGTGAGGAAGCAAGATAAAAAGACAGAGCACAACAAACAGAAAACAATAAAGGACTCTGTACGAAGTTACAGCAAGTTGCTGCAGTTACACGAGGTTTCGCGATATTGGCAGAGAGAATCCCACAAATTGGTGATATAAACTATGTAGATTGGATTGGCCTTGAACATTGTATATTGATAGATCATTCATGTTGCCTGCTGCCATTTCTTGATGGATACAGCACTTCTGTATCCATCTCTTGGCACAGGCCAGAGTAAAGTGTAGCTTTCACCGAAGTCCCAGTCTCATCCATGACTGTGACAATATGGAAGCTGCTGGGGTATGGATGGTGCTGAGTAATGATATTCAGAGCACGACTAGTGCATCTGAGTGTTATGAAAGGTGTTACTCATAGGGTCAGTCGTGCTGCAATAGCACTTTCTGACCCAGTGAGGAAAGCAATGGCAAACTACCTCACTCCTCGTCTTGCCTAGTACGCCTCATTTTGGTGCTGCCATTGGTTTTTGCGGTTTCCTTATAACCGCATAACTTTTGGTGGTGCTATTTGAGGATCCAACCAGCCTCTGGGCTGATGACCTAACAGACCGACAGATCATTCATAGGTCTCTCATGTTCCGAATTTTATCGCGACCCCACTGTCGGCAGCCCTGAAAATGGTTTTCCGTGGTTTCCCATTTTCACACCAGACAAATGCTGGGGCTGTACCTTAATTAAGGCCACGGCCGCTTCCTTCCCACTCCTAGCCCTTTCCTGTCCCATCGTCGCCGTAAGACCTATCCGTGTCGGTGCGACGTAAAACAACTAGCAATATTTTTTTTATTTTTTTTTTTATCGCGAGTTACTGTTCATGAACGGCGTGTAAATTAAACAAACCGTAGGCCTCGGAATCCTAACACCGCTGGGGAATCGGTCTATGATGTCGGATGTCGTTGTTGTTATTATTATTTGGGTCACCAGCCTATACACTGGTTTGATGCAGCCCTCTATCCTGTGCAAACCTTTTCATTTCTACCCAACTACTACATCCTCCATCTATTCTAATCTGTTTGTCATATTCAAGCCTTGGTCAACCCCTACAGTTTCTACCGTCTACCGTACACTTCCCTCAAAAACTAACTGAACAAGTCCTAGATATGTCCTACATTCTATCTCTTCTTCTAGTCACATTTAGCCGAAACCTTCTTCTGTCACCAATTCGATTCAGTATCCCTTCAATACTGATTCGATCTACCCATTTCCCCTTCAACACTCTTCTGTAACATCACATTTAAAAGCTTCTATTCTCTTTCTTTCTGAGCTACTTATTTTCTTTGTTTCACCTCCACGCTCCAGATGGAAGTCTTCAAAATCATTATTTATATATCAATGCTTGAAGTGAGCTAATTCCTTTTCTAAAGACAGGCCTTTCTTGCTTGTGCTAATCTGCATTTTATGTCCTCCTTACTTCCGCCATCGTTATTTTACTACGTAAATAATAGTATTCGCCTACTTCCTTTAAGATTTCATTTCCTAATTTCATATTTCCCGCATCACCTGAGGCACGAGCTCAATGTCAAGATTTAACGTTGCCTGCCGAGACTACCTACTGAGGAAAGCTGACTTTATGGTTGTAGTATGAATGAGTGTATGGCTGAGGATTAGTTACATTTACAAGAGCATGCAATAGGACCTAAAGAATATTGTATAATTATAGTTCTAAGAAAACATGTTCGGTTATTATTACGTATATAGTTTTTTATTTTGTGTTTTGAGTTTTATTACATTTTTGCAATTGTTTAGGTTCATGCGCCGCCTATTTTCATTTATTCAGTATTTTATTACATTATTGCGTTTATACGAATACTTGTTACTAGAGAATGTTCCATTTTTTCCTTGAAGTTAAATTTAAGACTTAAGTTAAACATGTCAGTTTTAATATTAATACAGTTTGTTAATTATTTAGTGTTAATTGTAATAATTATACTTGAATTACTTTATAACTCAATTTCAGATTGTAAACATAATGTGGTTAAGTGTCGAAAAGTGCCTAGAGCCCTACGTTCGCCACTGAAGAAGGCACTAATAAATAAATAAATAAATAAATAAATAAATAAATAAATAAATAAATAAATAAATAAATAAATAAAATTCTTTGGATTGCATTCTACTACTTTTGCTTTGGATTTGTTTTTATTTCTTACCCTTTCTCTTTTTTTCTTACAAGTTGTTTTACCTCGCACCGACACAGATAGGTCTTGCGGCGACGATGGGATAGGAAAGGGCTAGGAGTGGGAAGGAAGCGACCGTGGCTTAGTTAAGATACAGCCCCAGCATTTGCCTGGCGTGAAAATGGGAAACCACGGAAAACAATCTTCAGGGCTGTCGACAGTGGGGTTCGAACCCACTATCTCCCGAATACTGGCTGCACTTAAGCGACTGCAGCTATCGATCTCGGTACCCTTTCTCTAAGACTGTGTCCATACATTCAGCAAATTCCCCAAATCTTCTGCAGGCTCAGATAAAACAACAATATCATCGGCAAATCTCAAGAATTTTAATATTCTCTCCTTGGACTGTGGTTCGGTTTCTAAATTATTCTTTGATTTCCTTGTCCACCTTTTCTATATGTCTGTGTCTGTTAAGTCATCAGCCCAGAGGCTGGTTGGATCCTCAAATAGCTCCACCAAAGGTTATGCGGTTATAAGGAAACCACAACAACCAATGGCAGCACCAAAATGAGGCGTACTAGGCAAGACGAGGAGTGAGGTAGTTTGCCATTGCTTTCCTCACTGGGTCAGAAAGTGCTATTGCAGCACAACTGACCCTATGAGCAACACCTTTCATAACACTCAGATGCACTAGTCGTGCTCTGAATGTCAATACTCAGCACCACCCATACCCCAGCAGCTTCCATATTGTCACAGCCATGGATGAGACTGGGACTTCGGTGAAAGCTACACTTTATTCTGGCCTGTGCCAAGAGATGGATGCAAAAGTACTGTATCCATCAAGAAATGGCAGCAGGCAACTTTTCTATATAAATACTGAAAAAGAAAGGAGACAAACTGCATTCCTGCCTCATTCCTTCCTGGATTCCTGCTTCCTTTTCATAGCCCTCGATTTCTATCACTGTAGACCGATTTTTGTACCGACTGTTGATAATATTTCTTTCTCGGGATCTGATCCCAATCACCTTCAAAATCTTAGATAGCTTGGCCCGATCAACGTTATCGAATGTTTTTTCTAAACCTATGAATGCCATATGCGTGGGCTTGTCCTTAATTCGATGCAGTAAGACCTAAAGTCAAGATTGCATCACGTGTTCGTACATTTCTTCTGCAACTGATCTCCCAGCTTAGTTTCAATTTGTCTTTACATTCTTCTGTAAATACTGTAATGCGTGGTAACAACATTTTGCACGCGTGAGATGTTAAACTAATGGTGCAGTAGTTTTCACACTTCAACACCTGCTTTCTTGGGACTAGGTATAACAACATTTTGTCTAAAGTCGGATGGCAATTTTCCTATATCATACATCTTACATGCTAAATGAAATAGCCTCGCCATGCTGGGTTCTTTTTGTTTTGTTGTTTTGTAATCTGCTTTATGTCGCACCGGCAGGTCTTATGGCAACGACGTGATAGGAGAGTGCTAGGAGTGGGAAGGAGACCTGGTGTAAAATTCAAAACTACGAAAAACCATCTTCAGGGCTGACAACAGTAAGGTTCGAACCCACTATCTCTCGAATGCAAGCTGATAGCTTGACCCAAACCGCACAGCTACTTGCTCAGTCAGAACATTATCATCTACTTCCTTCCCTTGATAGTGAATATGTTCCTGCCATCTTTCTGCCTTGTTTTCTTTTCCTAAAAGCGGTTTCATCATCTGAGCTCCAAATATTCATACACCTTGGTTGGAAAGGAAAGATGAAAGTGAGGACTTGGCACGAATAAGAGGACTCAATGCCAAGATCGTCTACGATGTGTAATCGTTAAACACGCATCCAAGTCCCTGGGGGTCCTCCCTTTAGTTACCTCTTCCAACAGCCAGTGGATACCGTGTATGTAATGCCCGCACCCCACCCACAAGGGGAAAACTTTGTTATTTGTTTCCGCTTCCGTAGCGTAACGGTTATCACTATTACCTGTCGTCTTCAGAGGCTCGGGTTAGATTCCCGGTACTGCCAGAAATTTAAGATTGGCAGGAGGGCTGGTATGTGGTTAAAAAGATACGTGCAGCTCACCCCCACTGGTGTTATGGCTAAAAAGAGCTGCACCACCTCCGAATGAGGGCAAGAATTTACATTATTATTATTATTATTATTATTATTATTATTATTATTATTATTATTATTATTATTATTAGGTCGCCTGTAGGCGTCAATTCATAAGACCTGCACCAGGCCTCCCTGGAGGCCACACGCCATTAGGCCTATACGTACACTGTATATATAATTATTAAAACCAGCCAAGGTGAGTTCAGCGACCTCATGAAATGAAAGATCAAGAGAAGTTTCTTTCATTCGACCGTTTTATTTGAGACGTGCGCGTGTACAATATGCATCTTAAAAAGAAAGGTATTTGGCTTTTGGCTCCATCAACCATACAGCCAGCAAACTATTAAAAATTTACAAGTCACACAACAATGTATATACAGTACACATGTGACAGACACAGGAAAGAAATGACATAAATAGCAGACAGAAAATATCATCTGAAACAGTCTCTTTATCATCAGAAACTTCCTGGATGTTCTGACATTCACAATTCATGATTTGCACTTTATTTAACATGACTAAAATAAATGCAAATATCTGATTACATAAGAGAGGTAAAAAACGACACAAATTATATATTTAAAACAATATTTTTGAGAAATTGGGCTAAATCGCATATACTCTGTTTGACAGGAGAAATAATAACTGGCACACTGGTTGGAGACAATCTTTTCCACACTACACACTCCTTGGATGTTCTGACATTCACAATTCATGATTTGCACTTTTTTGAACGTGACGAAAATCAATACAATTTTTTATTAAATAAGAGAGGTAAAAAAGAGAAAAAGGCACAAATGATCTATTTAGATCATTATTTTTGAGAAATTCGGCTAAAATCGCATATACTCTCTGGTTGTCAGGAGAAAGAACCGGCACATTGGTTGGAAATGGAGTTGAAATTTTAATCAATTTTGAGAGCATTAATGTTCATGCAGCATTGTACTGAGCAAACAAATACAACGTGGTTCAAATCTGCGATACAGGAAAGGACATACTCACACATGGGAGAATCCAACCACTTTTATACGGTACAGATGGTTGGCGTAACATCCGTGTCCGAGTCGCATACGTATGAGGGATGTGATGTAACATCTGGCGAGTTTGATGCTGTCGAACCATGGTTTGTTAGGGATATTAGTTTGAAGTGTGGCATAATATTGTCCTTTGTGCAGATCCTGTGTATTCCATTCCGTTGACCATTTTCTTTAAGCTTTCATACGGATAATGGGGAGAAAGTCTATGCTGTATAAGGGAGTAGGATTGCTCGTAAGTTGGCTGCAGTTGTAGGGCCTACTTTGTTTCGTGAGGTCTACTGTTTCAATGTGTTCGACTCCGGCATGTCCCTTGATCCATAGAAAGTGAACTGTAATTCCGAAGTTCTGCATTTCTCACTAATTGCAGAATGTGAAAGATGTACTTGTTGGTTTTTGTGGTCCAGTCATGTTTTTTTAAACGTTGTAACAAGCTGAAGCAGTCTGTTAGGATGAGAATTTTCTGAATATGCATCTCTAGCGACAAACACCGTAATATTAACAGTAACGACTATAGCCGAGGTTATTTCAAATCCATCAACATAAAAAAAAAGCCATCCCTTAGAGGTCATGAAGGCCCTTAGAGGAGCGGAAGGTAAACGTTTCCATTTCGTCGGCACGAAGTGGGATACAGCTATGTCCGGCCGCTTTTACTTCCAACAATAATGTTGGTATTCATTTTTAGTGTTGGCTGAGTGAACCCTGTGCCCGTGTGCCTCTCCACGAGTGGAACTCTCGTTTTTATATTTTTTTCGAATCAACGTTCTTCCTGTTGAACCGAGTACGCCTGTACCGCCTGGATAGGCAGCCCCGAGGTAATTTCACATAGAATAATTTGCGGGGATTTTAGTATCTTATCGACACTTGACCATGTAAAAGATATTTCAAGGAGAATCATCGATCATGGATTTGCTGGAGTTACTGTACGCAAAGCTCGTCTAAGTTCCGAGAAGTAAAATGGCAGCTGTTGGAGTAAGGTTATTTGCCGTTCATATGGTCGAAACAAGCCATCTAGTTGAAGCAGAATGTCACGTACACCAAACACATTAGTCACATACAATGTGAAATATACACTCTTCTGTCGAATGTTAATTCTTATTTAAACAAATGCTTTCAGTTGCCAACTAAGTGGTTGGGCAGAGGAATGGACACGTGCTTCTACGAACTACATTTTAGGTGTGAAGCTTACTTCTAGGAAAATTCTACAGTGAAATATTCTCGTGCGCTTACCTTCGAAACGGAATCGATTCTTGCACTTGCCTTTTCAGTTATATCACCTCGGACAATTACAGCATTAAGAGTGTATGTTCTCTAAAGTTATGATAAAGTTTCCAAATGATAATAATAATAATAATAATAATAATAATAATAATAATAATAATAATAATAATGACCGAGCGAGTTGGCCGTGCGGTTGGGGTCGCGCAGCTATGAGCCTGCATTCGGGAGATAGTGGGTTTGAATCCCACTGTCGGCTGCCCTGAAGATGGTTTTCTGTGTTTTCCCATATTCACACCAGGCAAATGCTGGGATTGTACATTAATAGAGGGCACGGCCGCTACCTACCCAATTCTGGCCCTTTCCCATCCCTCCATCACCGAAAACCTTCGATGTGTTAGTGCGACGTTAAACAACAACAACAACAACAACAACAACAACAACAATAATAATAATAATAATAATAATAATAATAATAATAAATGTAAAACCCTAGTGGCTCAAAAGTTGTGAAACGCGTGCGAAACGAAGAGGCTTCAACTGAAATAATGTTATTGGTTTTACTAACTACTTTCTATGGTTTTTGTAGACATCAAGGTGCTGGATTTTTGCATCACAGGAGTTCTTTCATGCGTCAGTAAATATACCGACATGAAGCTAGAGTATTTGAACACCTTCACATACACTGAACTGATCCGTGTTCGAACCCATCAACTTAAGCTCAGAAGGCCAGTGCTCACCGCCCGAGCTGCTCAGCCCTGTGGGCTCCATCTGAGTTCGGCATTGCTTCCACTTACTAGTCCCAGGCTTGCCTCTGTCCATATTCCTACGCATTGATTTTCTTTCGCTTCCGACAGTGTTAAGGTTCGAGCGGCCTCAGGAGTTTTTCATTTTCTGGTCTTTCACGATCCTTTCCTATCTTTAGCCGATAACCTCACTCTTAAGATGAATCTGACGTCCTCCAATCAGTCCTTCGGTTAATTCTCTGCCCCTGGCAACAAGAATCATATTTTATGCTTTTAACGTTTCGTAAATTGCTAATAATAATTTCGTATGGCTATTTAAAGCCTGGTCCTGCCGTCCAACGTGGGTGGGCGGCATCTGCCGTGTTTAGGAAACTGCGTGTTCTTATGGTGGAGGACAGTGTTATGCGAAGTACGAGTTGCAGAGAAGCTGTGGGCAGCACAAATACGCAGTCCACGAGTCAAGGGAATTAATAATTTAAGATCTGACCATTCAGCCAAGGAGCCGGACTTGTTAACCACAGATTATCTTAAACAGATACTAGGGTTCCGGAACTTTGCCCTGAAAGGCTTTCATTAAACGCCGGTATATTTATTTCCTTGGTTTACAACGATTCGATTGAACCACTAGGAATGTGGAGAAATTCTCAAGAAAGCTATTCACTACGTCGGTTTCCTCAAAGGCAGCGACGCGACGGTGAGTGTTTCGGGTGCCTGTGAACGTGTCAACGTTATCTAAAGCAACATTATAAAAAACGGTCACTGGTAGCTTTCACTCTCGTTTTGCCACGAGCCCGTGCCCATAGTTTTATCGTACCCCGAGCCCACAGGTCAGTACTCTCGCCACGCACTTGTTGACGGTTGTGAGTGGAGGCCAAGTGTTTCGGTTTCACGCACGTGATTTGCTTATTTATTATTGCTAAAATAATCATTTTAATTAATTATTAAAAAGAAGTGATAACACTTATTTCTGTATTGAAATTCCATGCACAACAGAGGATGTGGTTTACGATTATTATTATTATTATTATTATTATTATTATTATTATTATTATTATTATTATTATTATTATTATTATTATTAAAATATAGCTTAACGTAAAGTGGGTAAGAAGAAGAAACATTGTTTCAGAGACGTTACAACGCCGGAAAATACAGTACATAAAACTCTTTGGTGGTGTGTGGTTTAGTAGGAAAGAACATGTGTATAATTTAATAACCTAACAATTTATTCTAAATACTGAAGCAAAGTAATATATACGAACTGGTAACTTTGCTGCATCATTGCCTATATTTCCGTATATTTCAATGAATAATGTGAACAGATCCAAAGTTATAGTATGGAATGGCCAATTGTATGGCAAGAAATAAAGTGCATCACATTATGGATAATAACGCAACGCTTCAAATGAGAAAGAAAATAATTTTAATGCAATTGAACACTGCAATTATAAACCAAATCTTACGACAATCTACTCAACAAAATGCAATTTATAACAGCGAAGACTGTGTACGAAGTTGCACTAACTGGCTTCAATTTTACTAACTCCTTTCAAGTCGAGGAAATCAAAAAATTCCCCGTTTGCCCGATCTCTGGGAGGGGGGCTGTCGTTAGCATCCTTCCGTTCACAAGACAGTTTATCACTTTGATGGACTTTTCCGGCTACTTTTTGAATAGCTTATGATCAAAGGCAAATGTAACAAAGGTTTTTCAGTCTGTCAAACACACAGCAAATACAATGTAAATTATAATACTATAAACATACCTGTAAAATATACACTAACATACAAAGAATTTTACAGGTATGTTTATAGTATTATAATTTACATTGTATTTGCTGTGTGCTTGACAGACTGAAAAGCCTTTGTTACATTTAACTAAGTCAACACTGGAAAACATGGCTTCATTCTTAACAAACAAAATATGATCAATGGAATGAACACATGAAAACACAGTAACCAAAATGGTGGGAAATATGCTGGACTACGCGAAAACTACAACTTCAGTTAGCTTTCTGTCCAGCAGATGGGGGGGGGAGGGGGTTAGGAATCTCTTTTTACTGCTGATGCAAAGTAACCCCCGAACATGCAAATTATACCCGTTTTACAGTATGCTTAAATATATCAAACACTAGCGTTCGTTGCCTAGAGCTAAGCTTTACATTCGGACATAGACATATAAGTCGCCTTACTTTGTTTTATCTCTACTCGCTGAAGCTGCTGTTCTTGCATCATCTGCCTTGAACTCCCGCTCTTACACTGTATGCGTTGTGATGGCGTTTGAGTTTGATATAACTCACCTGTAAGAGGTGCCAGGTGACTGGATCAGGCGTGATCCTTGAATACCCTATGCCTGAAGTCAAAGGTAGGTATTTAAAGAATGTCAGTGCACCCAGTCGGATCGGAGTGCTGGCCAGTGTCAGTGAAGCACGAGAGGGAGTGGTGATAGTTTCGTTATGATGATTGTTATAAGGAGCACTAGTCATCCTCGCTTACATCTTACGACAAGAACTGTATACCGTGGATGTATTAGAGTATCTCTTTTTGTTTTTGCAAGTTGCTTTACGTCGCGCCGACACACACAGGTCTTATGGCGACGATGGGACAAGGATGGGCTAGGAGTGGGAAGGAAGCGGCCGTGGCCTTAATTAAGGTACAGCCCCAGCATTTTCCTGGTGTGAAAATGGGAAACCACGGAAAACAATGTCCAGGGCTGCCGACAGTGGGGTTCGAACCCACTATCTCCCTAATACTGGATACTGGCAGCACTTAAGCGACTGCACCTATCGAGCTCGGTATAAGTATTTCAATTAGAGGATTGAACCCCATTTTCAGACCCTTTCACGGCCCATTAAGTGAATTTTCTGGAAACCAAAAATATTTGTTTCTTCATTTTTAAAGGTGATTCCGTGCACCGATTTTCACGCCTGTAACATAAGTATTCTCATAAAAGGGATTTAACCCACTTCTCTCTTATTTTAACCCCGCCCCCGATGGATTTTCCGGAAATTAAAAAGATACGTGTTTCTTTATTTTCAAAGGAGATTCCGAATAGACTAACAATTTTCACATCTTTGAACTGTTCAGTTTTTGAGATATAGATAAAATCATTTTAAAAATTCAAAAATTCACCCCCCCCTTTCATCCCCTTAGCGACGGAATATCCAAAATTCCTTCCTTAGTGAGCACCTACACCGTAATATAAACGTATCCCTAATATTTTATTTCTTTTATGTCCAATAGTTTTGGCTCGGCGATGATGAATTAGTCAGTCAGTCAGTCAGTCAGTCAGTCAGTCAGTCAGTCAGGACATGTTATTTTATATAGAGAGAAAGATGATGCCGATGTGTGAACTTTCTTAGCCGCATAAATTTTGAAGGAATCCTCAGGTTGACAGTGCCGATTTGTTATTCTGGTTCTGTCCACAACTTCTTTTTGCCCATCATGAAATGTTTAAAACATAAGTTATGGAGTGTTACTTGTACGAAGAACACAAGATTTTTCATGGTTTCTTCATCTCCGTGTTAACAAGCACTAAGTCAAATTATTACATAAACAGTCTATAATTCCAAGATATTATTTTGTTTCTTATAGTCAGCAGATTAAATCTAATGGCATATTGTTTTCAGAAATGATTTTCTGATGTCATGGGAGGTTCTTTAAGATTGATCCCCACTCAGGGCTCTTGTTAGTTGATAGTTATTCAAAATATGTATCAAGAAACCTAGGAAACACTATAAATTACAGTAAAAAAAAGTTGGCAGTTAATGAGTTAATAACTACATTTACGTGCTGATGTCGAATAAGTGTACTTCGCACCAGAGACTACGATTCGAAAGAAAGTGGTCCAGCATCCGACTCAAGTTGAACCGTGGGATCATAGAGAAACATGATATGTTTAACAATTTCTGTGTTTATGAACCACTTTAGATACTTTTTTTACACACGGCTAATCAACTGTTTAGCTGCCTGAGAAGACTGATTTCCTCAGATCAATTAGGAGTATTTCAGTTGCCTTGATAATGGGCAACACAATATCTTCGAAATATCGGCAAGCTGGATAATGTAAAATTGTAAATTACACTACTGCACGGCCTAACCGGGACGAAGACATTATTTTCAGTGTAAAGTCTTCAACATGAATATATATTTTTTCGGAGGGCTGCATACCCGAGATGGCAAGTACGCTCTTCGTTCTGCCATAAGGATAAGTTCGAATCCCTTAGGAGAAACCGAGAAATTCAAAGACGAGATCTCCACTCTTTGAGGATATAGACAGGGGTTCACTTAACCTTCTTCAAAAATAAGTATCATGTTAAATCCTGATGTGGGAAACGCGGCCAGGCATAGGGCTAACCACCCACTTAGAGCCGAGATTACGAATAGTGGAAGCCTTTACCTTACTTCCCCTCGGCCTGTACGGAAATGACTCTGCTATCATCATCATCATCATCATCATCATCATCACCACCACCATTACGTCAACCGATGATGACGTATTGCAGTAGGGATGGTGTACAGGATGTCTGAAAATAAGTTACGGAAATTTTACGAGCATAATAAACCCAAAAATATAAGAAAGGATCCGTCATCCACTTTTTCCTAAACCCTCCAGTTAACCGCCACGGGTAACTGGTTCATATATCTTATGTCCTTCGACGGCGTGCACTGAATTCGCAACAGAACGTTAGCGGTGAAGAGCATTAATACTGACATTCGAAATTCCCAAGGAAAATGCACGGGGTACGCAGAAATGATCAGAATCTCTTCTAGCAAACGAGTACAAACATGAGAGCGTGACTAAGGAACGCACGGTATCAGCTGTTTACATGTGCTGTGCAGTTGGCGAGCAATACAGTAGTGTGCATTTTCTTTTTTGCTAGTTGTTTTACGTCGCACCGACACAGATAGGTCTTACGGCGACGATGGGACAGGAAAGGGCTAGGAGTGGGAAGGAAGCGGCCGTGGCTTTAATTTAAGTACAGCCCCAGCATTTGCCTGGTGTGAAAATGGGAAACCACGGAAAACCATTTTCAGGGCTGCCGACAGTGGGGTCAGTATTACATTGGTGAAATTACGCCTAGGGAAGTCGCATACATACATACATACATACATACATACATACATACATACATACATACATACATACATACATACATACATACATACATACATCATCGTAATAGACTGTTATGCCTTTCAGCGTTCAGTCTGTAAGACTCTGCGAATTTACTAAACGTCACCACAATCCTCTATTTGCAACTATTGCTGTGGCCTCATCTAGTTCCATACGTCTTATCTTTTCGTTAGAAACTGAGTCTAATCATCGTCATCTTGGTTTCCTTGTCCGACTCGTTGGCTGAATGGTCAGCGTACTGCCCTTCGGTTCAGATGGTCCCGGGTTCGATCCCCGGCCGGGTCGGGGATTTTAACCTTAATTGGTTTATTCCAATGGCTCGGGGGCTGGGTGTGTGTGGGTATTCAACATTAGAAATCATCCTAGGTAGGGCCCTCATCTTCACAGACATGCAGGTCGCCTAATAGGCCGTTTACTAAAAAAAGACCTGCACCAGGCCTCTTCGGAGGCCATACGCCATTATTATTATTGGTTTCCTTCTACTTCTCATACCCCTATAACAGAGTCCATTATTCTCCTAGGTAACCCATCTTACATTCGCCTCGCATGACCCCACAACCGAAGCCGTTTTATGCGTACAGCTTCATCCATCGAGTAAATTCTTAACTCCTCACTCCGAGTAACCCCTGCCATTGTTCCCACCTGTTTGTACCAGCAATCATTATCGCTACGTTCAAGTCGGTTACTTGTAACTTATGAATAAGATATCCTGAGTCCACCCAGCTTTCGCATCCGCAAAGCAAAGTCGGTTTGAAAAGAGACCGATGTAAAGATAGTTTCGTCTGGGGGCTGGCTTCCTTGCCATTCTGCGTATTGGTTTTGACTGCTGACCAACACCATGTATACCCATGCCCTCGATACCGTGACCAGTTGCGGCGGCAGTGGTGGTGGTGGTGGTGGTCGCTGCTTTAAAGAGAAGAACAATAAATCATCAGGCACTCACGAAATTAATCAAAGAAGGAAAAGGGGAAGTTCCAATGACCCGAGGAGTTAAGTTATCGGCTAGAAAATAGGACGTAACGTAGGTTTCGCAAACCTAACAACGTCGGGTTTGGGAAAGGGGTGGGTAGGAAAGACTAAAGACAGAAGACTGGCAGAGCGCTCCATACAAATTATTTTGCTCATTTTTTTCGAATCTCTATATCCATGTGCTTACGAGTCAAAATACTTTGTCATAAATACCAGGGTTATTCTTCTCTTCACTTCCAACATTCGTCATCTGTAATGTTTTGTAATCATACTACCCAAACAACAATACTTCTTTACCCGGCCATCTGTACACTGACTTTCATTTCCCCGATATTCTTCCTTTCAAACATTACATTTATTCACTTTCAGCTTCCATTATTTAAGTGTATCCTTTCACCATCGTACTTCTAGATTTATTTTTTCACTAGCTGCAACTATGTATTCAAAATACTGTTATAACCGTTGCAGGAAAAAAAAAAAGACATGCCTTCCTTCAACGGTGCGCGGTTACTGCATTTCCCAATCCTGTCGTCACATCCAACCTACCATAAAGGAACGTGTAGTCATGAAGAACATATCTATAACGTACACGAGCTGTGTAATTCAGCCATTACCATTCAGACTCGACAGCGACTCGCTCAAGTGAATCATAATGATGTCACTGAATTGCTGTGACGTCAGGCTATTCTTGTGCCGGTGACCTTCACGCGCAGTTGGGCAGCGGCGAGACTCCCCGAGCATCTCCTGGCTGACACACTGAGCCGGCCAGACGGCCTCCGACAGGTGGTTGGGACCGCTAGCGCACGTGCTTTCATCGCCCGAACATCGTTAGCACGGAGCAAGGTCCACGAATGGAACGTTATAGTAAATTATCACTAGGCATGAGAATTTCATGAATAAACATAATGTTTACGTAACCTGTATTCAGGATGAGAAAGGTCTCAAAATAAATTGTTAAAGGAGGCGTAACGTCATATAATGTCGTATGTAATATAACTTGACACATTCATCTCTTTAGCAATGAAGTTTCTACTGCTAGTTGCTTTACGTCGCACCGACACAGGTCTTATGGCGACGATAGGACAGGAAAGGGCTAGGAGTGGGAAGGAAGCGGCCGTGGCCTTAATTAAGGTACAGCCCCAGCATTTGACTGGTGTGAAAATGGGAAACCACGGAAAACCATTTTCAGGGCTGCTGACAGTGGGGTTCGAACCTACTATCTCCCGAATACTGGATACTGGCTGCACTTAAGCGACTGCAGCTATCGAGCTCGATCAATGAAGTTTCCTCGGAATAAAAATTATATACTGCAGTCGAAATCATGACTACTCCCCAATTACTTGAATTGGCACTTCGAATAAGAAGCCTAGTTTTACGGCCGGATGCCTCTTCTGACACCAATCTTATGTGGAAGGATGTATTCATTACTACGTGTTTCTGTGGTGGTTTGTCGTGTGATGTGTTGTATATTGTATTTGAAGCTTGTGTTAGGACGAACACAAACATCCAGCCCCCCGGATATAGGCATTAACCAGACATGAGTCCACAGCCCGGCCCGGAAAATCGAACCCGGTGCCCTCCGAACTGGAGGCCAGTACGCTGACCATTCAAAGCGCTGGACATGCTGTACCCGAAATGAAGACGATTAATTTAAAATTTGTTCTCTTCTCTGTGGTATATACAGTAGAACTTCGATATCTCGAAACATCTCGGGAGCTAAATTTTATTCTGACCTGTCGACATGTCGAAATAAATAGAGTATCGTTTTTGAACATGTATAGCATATAATTGAATCATATGTATCTACGGGCTTATACTGAATACATTATTTTTAATAGTACTTAAAAATATGCAAACAAACTCTATTTTACAGCATCATTATAATTGTAACACTTATTATAGTACATTTTTAGAAGACAGGACACAGTGCATACAGCAGTGAAACAAGAAACATACCTCCGTTAACTACCTTTGGAAATAATTCGTTAGTCTCCTCTGTCTGTTAAGGTTAACCTCTCCTCCCTTTACCTTGAAACTTCTCGTCAATACCACGCAGCCGAGATTCGTAAATGGAGCTTGTCATCCGCGACTTCGGGGGTTGATTTCGTACGTGACTGGCAATTAATTCACACCCAAGAAACAGCGAGGCTTCGCCGATTTTCCGATCACTACAAGTTTCAGTTTCTCGGTTCCCGTCATATTAGCTTCCAGCATCACTGTACCCTATTCTTTATTTGTTAACTGTTTCTCACAAACCACAAATGCCGTATGGCACAGTTAATGTTGCACAAAATTCGAGTTATTGAGTATTTCTTGCTTCAAGGGAGGAAATGCTTACTTCGAGAAATCGAGAAATAAGTGTAACCGAATCTCGAGTAATAGGAGAATAGGAAATTTAAGTTACTTCGAGATACTGAAAATTCGAGTAATAGGGGTTCGAGATATCGAGGTTCGACTGTACCAGCATATCGTCGTTGCCGGGTCAAAACCTCCTATGTGAAATATTTTAGCTTAGAACTTTGGCCGGTAAGGTTCTGTCATCTAAGGTGCAATATTGTGTGACCATTGTCAAGGCATTCTCGACCTTCATAATGTATGTGCTGCGGGTCAGTATATCTCCAAAAATATTAACACATAGGAGGTTTCGTCCCGGCAACGACGATATTAAGAGCAGCGGCCTGCAAAGACAACTGCTCACCAGTCACGTGGCGTGGAAAGTAAAGTGGTCAATGTGACAGCATCCTCAACCGTATTGCTTGACTTTCTCGGTCGAGTCCGCTACTATTCATTTTTCTTTTACCTGTTAAATCTTATAATATCAACAGAACGTATTTGTGGGCACAGTGGAGCAAGTACCTAAGGAACTCCGTATGTCAACAGCTCATTTTTCATACGTAGTGAGTCTCTATCAAACAAGGTGGCTCACGGCTGGAAACTGAAGCATGTTTGAACACATTCCAATTTTGTCGAGAAGTACTAGTTCGATTTTCAAAACAGAGTAATATAAGTGTTGAATTTGTAATTTCCGTAAAGTTAAGGCTAGGCGCAGAAAACAACGTAGTTCCATTAAAAACTAAGTTAATATTGTTATCTCAGCAGATATTGACCAAAAAGTACTGCAACGCTGATTATGTCCCCGTTGGTAATATTACTGAAAGTGAAAACAGATTTCCGATATCTTTAACGATTTACGAGTAATTTGAGATGGAGATCTTAGCTGAATAATCCTGGATAGTGATTTCGATTTATGAGGTGTGGGAGCAAAAAAGCGCCACAGTGATACTTTTAAACAGATGCTTATGGCGAACTATTTATTTATTTATTTATTTATTTATTTATTGTTGAGGCTATGCGGTCCAATCAAGGTTAGTCGGAGGGGTGGAGCAATCTTATGCGTCACCTGTATTGATAGAACGATAAACGGAAGTTAGGAAATCCTGGTTGGTTGCTTTGAAGGCCATGCTGTCAGGTCGTTCATGAGCAAAGTGAAACAAGCAGCCTCTTACCTGAAATTTTGTAAGGCCCTAAAATGGTAGAGGATAAAAACGCAAAGGAAGGAAGACGATAATAATAATAATAATAATAATAATAATAATAATAATAATAATAATAATAATAATAATAATAATAATAATAATAATATATGCTTTACATCCCACTGACTTCTTTTACTGTTTTCGGAGACGATGAGGTGCCGGAATTTAGTCCCGCAGTTCATAAGAGCCAATAAATCTACCGACACGAGGCTGACGTATTTGAGCACCTTTAAATACCACCGAACCGAGCCAGGATGGAACCTGCCAATGTGGGGCCAGAAGGCCAGCGTCTCAACCGTCTGAGCCACTCAGCCCCGCAAGCGGAACTTTATGACAGTTCTAATTAATGTTGTCGGGTAAGCACCAGACAGACCACGCGTCTCAATGGATTTGCGGGCGGGAGCCCGGATCCTTTGAGCCATTTTAGCCCTTCGACCTAACCTGTCTTGAGTGCTGCTTTCGACAAATATAAATCTAGACTGCATTGATGTGTATAGTGGTGATACCTTGAACGGAATCGGACTGGTCAGAATATGACCTGCACCCCTAGGTGTGATTTACGTTAGTATGGACTTGGGTCTTTTGTAGCGAAGGCTCTCGGTTTCATAATTTCCTAGAGTTATGATGAGGGTATTGGGGTTGGAGGTAAGAGCAGAATAGAATTTCTTGACGGATTTTTGTATCCTTGGATGGATTTCCTGAATGTTAAGGTCAGCGTGAATGTCTCGATTCCGTTCAAACCATTGAGCGATCATGCGAAGGGCACGATTTTGAAATCTCTGAACTTGTTGCAGGTGCGGTTTTGGCTGCGATCCCCCAGACGGGACTGGCATACTCGAGAATTGGCCGAATGGAGGATTTGTATAACAAGAGCCTGTTTTCTAAGTTGAGCCCATTATCGGCTTTCATAAGTGGAACAATTTCGTAAAGACGGCGATATGCCTGGGCCGAAATTTTGGCAACATGATGTCTAAAAGTTAGACCTCTGTCAAGGGAAACACCCAGATATTTAGTGACATCGGACCACCGAATCACTGCGCCGAAAAAAATCAGTGGTTGGGGTCGGTTCTTGAACGTTTGGAAAAGAGAGTAGCACAACTCATACTGGCATTAATTTTAATTTTCCACTGTCGAAGCTATGGTTCGATAGTGGAGAGAGCATCTTGGAGGTAATTTTGGACTCTGGGTGGTTGCCAAGAGACAGCGGAAATAGCAGTGTCATCTGCGTACATGTAGATATTCACGCGCGGGGGACGGGGTATGTCGGCCATGTACAAATTGAAAAGCACAGGAGAAATAACCCCTCCCTGGGGGACCCCGGCCCCAATAGGGCGGGGGTCCGACAGGGAGTGGCCCACTTAAACCTGAAATTTCCTATCAGAAAGGTAGCTGTGAAGGAGTTGGACCAAGTAGCCGGGGAAACCGTAGAGTTTGAGTTTATAAATGCGCCCCTGGTGCCATACCCTATCGAACTCCCGTGAAATATCCAGAAAAAAGACTCCTGTATGCCTCCTGTGATTAAAATTTTTGGTGATTTCCTCAGTGATTCTGATTAGCTGGTGAGTAGTAGAGTGATAACTTCGGAAAACAAATTGTTCATCATTGAGAAGGTGATTGTTATCAATAATAAAATTGTCTGGAGGCGGGTGAGAAGAATAGATTCAAATAATTTAGAAAGAATAGATAAGAGAGAGATAGGCCTATAATTTTGTGGGAAGGTGGGGTCAGCAAGGGGTTTGGGTATCATAATAACCTTGGCTAATTTCCAGGAGAGGGAAATGGGCATACCTGAAAATAGCATCGAAAAGTTTGGTGATAAAAGTTAACGCTTTTCTGGGGAAGTTTTTGAGAAAGGTGGGCGAGATGTTGTCGATGCCAGGGGATTTTCTGTTTTTCAATATTCGGATGGCGGCCATGAGTTCAGAGGGAGTGACGAATTTGAAGTCTGGAGGGATAACGTGTTCTTCTCAATTTTCAATTTCCTCCTCAACGAGATCGATGAAGTCATCATCTGAAGGGTCTACATTGGGAGTACAAGTGTTTTCAAAAGTGTCGGCAAGGGCATTAGCTTTGTCGACATCAGAATGGGCAATCCTCGTATTTCGTGGAGGGTGGGTATGCCAGTCCGCTTCCTAGTGAATCTTCTGGCCATCCTGTGCAGTGAGTTGTCGCCGGTTCCAGAGGGACTTTAAGTGCGGGTCTCTGTACCGGTGCCATAATTTTCGGGTTTGGTTATTGATTTTAATTTGATCTAAGACTTCGGTGGGTAGAGTTTCCATCCTTGTCTTCGCGAAGGAAGGTCCCACGGCGGAAGATTCAGCAGCCGCAATAATGGTAGAGGTGATGATTCATAATCTATAAGTTTCATTTCCGTATTGATTATATTCACAAATATGAAGTTTTGAAGCTTCCACCTAATCAATACATATATTTATATATTATTGTTTTACAGTACCGGTTTTGACCTTGTGAAGGTCATCTTCAGCTGACAATCATAACATACAATTAAAACATCACAATTAGAATGTCACATGATATGGGTGAAAACACAGTCATTACAATTGTTCTAGCTTAAATAATCGTCACAATAACTGATATAGTAATTAAAAACTTGACATTACTATATGTACATGTACACGAATGATGTATGTTAAAATACGTTTTTCTTAAATTATAAAGGTGTCACATAGTATGGATAAAAACGTCATCAATTTGCAAATGTTTTTCGTCTTATCTTCGTCTACGTTAATCGGTATGAGAGTTAAAACTTTGCAATACTATTATGTGCACAGGTGATATATGTTGAATGTACAATATTCTTGAATTGTGAAGTGTCCACTGTTCCACATTAAAACTTATGGCTAGATGAATAAAACATTTTGAAGTACGAATTAATTCTTGCGGCGTGTTGTATATGCGACTATGTTATATGATCAGCCGTGTTTGTCTACTGGTGGTATAATGGCATGAGTTTCTTGAAGTAATATGAACACTTATGTTGAAATCAGGTAGTTGTCTGGTGTTTAGTGCGGGGACTTCGTCGATATATACACAAAGCTTATAGTTTATGCTAAGATTGACTTGACCATAAAATACGGTATATACAGACATGGACAAAAGTATTCATACCACAATCCATCCCAAACAAAATGCTTTATTGATGGACCAATACGGAGTACAGGTCAAAATTACAAACCCAAACGCATACCTTATACAGCAGTGTACAGTAAAAAGCACAAAATAAACTGGAAGTAATTAACAGTACATAACAAAGCAGCAAATTCGTACTACATGACACTACTTATCTGGACATAAGTTTTCATACCGTATTCCAGAAGAGTTCAGAACTCAATGAAGAAACAGGTATTACAAACTCGATCAGTAGCTCGTTTGTTTGCCTTTCCTGTATATTATTTATTTTAACCTGCTGGGCATTGAGAACTCCCGTTTCCGTGTTAGTTCAGCTGAAATGTTCCGCCATTCTTGTTGTAGTAACTGTTTCAAGTGTGTTTTACTTGTTATGTGGTGTTTTCTTAGTCTGGACTTCAATTCACTCCATAGATGTTCGATGGGGTTGGTATTCGGCGATTGGGGAGGTGTTTTTAATGTGTGCGGCGTGTTGTGTACCCACAAGCGAACAATTTCCGCCGTATATTTGGGGTCATTGTCGTGTTGGAAGTAAAATTCATTAGCAATCCCAAGCTCTTCGGCGCTTTTGCGAACGTTTTCTTTCAGGATGTTCAAATATTGAAATCTGTCCATAAATACCAACCCCCCGACACCTGAAGCGGCCATTGAGCCCCACACCATAACCCCACCCCCGCCGTGCTTCACAGTGGTAACGAGGTTCTGCTCATCGAGCTCTGTGTTAGGGCATCTCCACACTAAAATGCGTCCATCACTTCGGAAAATACTAAATTTACTCTCATCTGTAAACATCACTGTCGACCAAAACGCATTATCTTTCATCACACATTCTTTTGAAAATTGTAGTCTCTTCCGCCGATTCACTTTCGTTATGTGTGGTTTCTTTCTTGGGACCCTAGATCGATACCCAGCACGATGAAGGACCCTCCTTACTGTTTTGTTTGACACTGCATGATGGAAATTACCCGCCAGCTGCGATGCTATTGCCGAAGATGTAGTGTGTGGTTGCTTTTTAATTGTGGTTACTATGAACCTTTCTTCTCGTGCGATCAGTTTCTTCGGACGTCCACTTCTTTCCTTGCTTATAAGAACATCCTGTCCTTTTAACCTTTGTATGATACTTTGCACAGTTGGTTTACTTCTTCCAATGATGTTTCCGATCTCGGAATACGATTTTCCTTGGTGGTGAAGGCCTAGAATAAGTCGTATCTCTTCAACAGACGTTTCCTTGGTTTTCCTCGCCATTGGACTAGTAGCGTCTATGACCAGCTGATCAGTCCATCTCTGCATCTACTACACAACTAATGCCATGGAACAACACAGGTTTCTGTTTACTCGTTCAAACCCCAATTTTACACGTAAGGTATGAATACTTATGTCCAGACAAGTAGTGTGATGGAGTACTCATTTGTTGCTTTGTTATACACTGACTGACAGAGCAAATGCAACACCAAGAAGGAGTGGTCAGAACTTTATGCCAATTGCAGGGTAGACTGACGTCATGAGGTATGCTCATGATGTGAAATGCGCCGCTGTGCTGCGCACGTAGCGAACGATAAATGGGACACGGCGTTGGCGAATGGCCCACTTCGTACCGTGATTTCTCAGCCGACAGTCATTGTAGAACGTGTTGTCGTGTGCCACAGGACACGTGTATAGCTAAGAATGCCAGGCCGCCGTCAACGGAGGCATTTCCAGCAGACAGACGACTTTACGAGGGATATGGTGATCGGGCTGAGAAGGGCAGGTTGGTCGCTTCGTCAAATCGCAGCCGATACCCATAGGGATGTGTCCACGGTGCAGCGCCTGTGGCGAAGATGGTTGGCGCAGGGACATGTGGCACGTGTGAGGGGTCCAGGCGCAGCCCGAGTGACGTCAGCACGCGAGGATCGGCGCATCCGCCGCCAAGCGGGGGCAGCCCCGCACGCCACGTCAACCGCCATTCTTCAGCATGTGCAAGACACCCTGGCTGTTCCAATATCGACCAGAACAATTTCCCGTCGATTGGTTGAAGGAGGCCTGCACTCCCGGCGTCCGCTCAGAAGACTACCATTGACTCCACAGCATAGACGTGCACGCCTGGCATGGTGACGGGCTAGAGCGACTTGGATGAGGGAATGCAGGAACGTCGTGTTCTCCGATGAGTCACGCTTCTGTTCTGTTAGTGATAGTCACCGCAGACGAGTGTGGCGTCGGCGTGGAGAAAGGTCAAATCTGGCAGTAACTGTGGAGCGCCCTACCGCTAGACAACACGGCATCATGGTTTGGGGCGCTATTGCGTATGATTCCACGTCACCTCTAGTGCGTATTCAAGGCACGTTAAATGCCCACCGCTACGTGCAGCATGTGCTGCGGCCGGTGGCACTCCCGTACCTTCAGGGGCTGCCCAATGCTCTGTTTCAGCAGAATAATGCCCGCCCACACACTGCTCGCATCTTCCAACAGGCTCTACGAGGTGTACAGATGCTTCCGTGGCCAGCGTACTCTCCGGATCTCTCACCAATCGAACACGTGTGGGATCTCATTGGACGCCGTTTGCAAACTCTGCCCCAGCCTCGTACGGACGACCAACTGTGGCAAATGCTTGACAGAGAATGGAGAACCATCCCTCAGGACACCATCCGCACTCTTATTGACTCTGTACCTCGACGTGTTTCTGCGTGCATCGCCGCTCGCGGTGGTCCTACATCCTACTGAGTCGATGCCGTGCGCATTGTGTAACCTGCATATCGGTTTGAAATAAACATCAATTATTCGTCCGTGCCGTCTCTGTTTTTTCCCCAACTTGCATCCCTTTCGAACCACTCCTTCTTGGTGTTGCATTTGCTCTGTCAGTCAGTGTATATTGTTATTTACTTCCAGTTTATTTTGTGCTTTGTAACTGCTGTACAAGGCATACGTTTGGGTTTGTAATTTTGACCTGTACTCCGTACTGGTCCAGCAATAAAGCATTTTGTATTGGATGGCTACGGGTATGAATACTTTTGTCCATGTCTGTAAATGTAGATAGGTTGTTGTTTTCGTGACGTGCTTCCTTTAGTTTATATGTTACTTGATTTTGTCAAATGTCAATATGTATTATAATACTTGATTTCAACATATTTTTGTGTTTTGGTTAGCGTGAAGAAAGAAGCTTTCGAGTTCCTGGAAAAGGTGGTCGGAGAGAAGCTGAAAGGTCTGAGAGGAAGATCCTTCGAAAGACAATGGGCCTAAATAACGTGGCTGGACAGTACAGATTGCGAGGACGAGAGGAAATATATCATAAAAACGAACGACTGATGGAATCCATCCACAAGCGACGATTGAAGTTCTACGGCCATATATTTAGAATGGATGACAAGTCGTTGACTAAGCTTTTTTATTTTTTTATTTTTTTACTGCGCTCGATAGTAGACCTAAAACGTGATTAGTGGTTCAGGGAGGTCAGGAAAGATCTGAAGGAAAAAAAAAAAGGACTAAATCGAAGACATTGTTAACAAAGTACCGACACCAGATCAATAACTTCAAGGACTTTCGTGAAGAAGCTTCCGTAGCTTAGGCGGCAGCGCGCCTGCCTCTCACTACTGGGTTCCGTGGTTCAAATCAAAGATTTGTACTGGACAAAGCGAGGCGGGACAGGCTTTTTTTCTCCGGATACTCCGGTTTTCCCTGTTATCTTTTATTCCAGCAAGACACTCCAATATAATTTCATTCCATCTGTCAGTCACTGCCCCAGATGAGTGCGACAGGTTTCGGCAGCCGGCACTATTCCAATCCTCGCCGCTAAATGCGAGCTTCATCCGTACCATTCCTGGCCCGCTCAAATGACTGGAAACAGGCTGTGGATTTTCATTTTATTTTACTTTCGTGAAGAAGGACGGCAGAACAGCGGGTAGACAACGAAAAGGAGACAGCTGCCAGAGAGAAATTGAAACGATACTGGGCTGCAAAGAAAGCTTCTAAAATATGTAAATGTTGCTAATTGTGGTCTCTAGTGGCCGTAAACGTATAATAATAATAATAATAATAATAATAATAATAATAATAATAATAATAATAATTGTACCGGGTGGTACACCTCCACGTCGCTAATTCAAACTTTGCGCCAGGTGGAACTCCCCTACTGGAGGAAGTCTGAACTTTATCTAATGTGTTAATTTTCAAGTTTCTCAGAAGATGTCGCTACTTGGAAATTTTGAAGATTCTGAACTGGGTCGTTTTCGACGTATTTTTGTTTTACCGGTAGTAAGAAGTGTGAACTTTCTCTTCTAGAGGACACTACAATAGTGCACCCTAGTGCGAAGTGAAAGAACTGTTTTTTGGAGAAATTTTTATTTCAAAAGTTTGTTTCTTGTTAAATTTCTTTCTGTTATTGTTTAAGTTGGCTGTATAACCCTTTCTTTCCCCTTGTTTTGAATTTAGCCAATCCCGAATTTCTTTAATTAATTTATAACCAATCAGGTGTATCTATCTTCCCCAAAAAAGGACTAAATCGAAGACATTGTTAACAAAGTACCGACACCAGATCAATAACTTCAAGGACTTTCGTGAAGAAGCTTCCGTTTTTGTGAGAGGGTGTTCTCATTCCTCAAACACCTCGAACTTTCCGCGAGAGTATATACACTGCTGATTTTAGGGTCTCCGGGCCACTTCAGTACCATCTTTCAGTGTGTAAAGTACATAGCAGGGGGCGGGAAGCGCCTCTTTCTTCGGGCAGCAGTTCAACAAGGTAATGGCCGTTTAATAACTTCTTTTCTTGCTAGCTCAGCAGTTTAACTCTCGGGGCGGGTCCGAAGTTTTTCCACCATGTAACTTTTCCCTAAAATGTAAAGACTCTTAGTACCTATTCTCTTTTAAGCTACATATTGGGATAGAGAGTGCTTAACCCTCTCGAGCTCCCACTCATATTGTTTTGAGGTGAACTTATTTTTCACAACCGTTTCTTCCTTAACGTAATGTAAATTGTTTCTTTCTAAAGTCACCTCTTTAGTATGGGATTAGCCCTCGCATTAGCGGCCTAGAGCCAGATTAAGTTTTAAACAAAATGTATTAGGAGTGCAGTTCGCCTCCTCTCAAATTGGTATTTTAGAGGCCATGTAATTAACCTTTTCTCACTTAATAGGCCTCAGTAGGTTGGGTATTTTACCCCTGTGTTTATGTCCTTAGAGGACAACTTGAAAGTGGAGTTTGGTGTGGCCTTTGATTGGCTTAAACTTTGAGAGCGGATCGCTCTTTTGAAATTTGGTTCTGAGTGCCTCGAGGAGGCTTTACTGTGTAATTTGGAAGTGCTCCTGGGCATGAATGGGGTTTTCTGCCCCTCTGTTAATTCTTGTTTTGGGGTAAGGTTGGGCTAGTTGCCCAAGAATTGTGAGTTCGGGGCTCGAAGCCCAAATCCTGTAAATACTGTAATTGTACTTGTGTTGCCTTGCTACTCTGTACCTGCCATGCTTGTTATTTCTTGATTTTGCAAAGAAAATATAACCTTGTTAAATTTTAAATTAACTTTAATTTCGTAGCCTGAGACCTGTTCACGCCCGCACCTTCTTTCACCTCTGCTAATCCACCAAACCACGGTAATAATAATAATAATAATAATAATAATAATAATAATAATAATAATAATAATAATAATAATAATAATAATACATCTCCTGGCATTTTCACTATTTCACTGCCTTTAATGTGGACTTGGCCACATTTTACGGTCGAGTACTCTTCTCGGAGCAAACCCTATGCAGTGGGATGTATTCACTATTGAGTATTACGGTGTTTGTTTGGTCGAGTGGTGTGTTATATGAAGATCAAGATTTTATTAAGATGAACAGAAACACCCAGTCACCACAGTTAAAATTAGCTGCCCAGCCAGAAATCGAACCCGGGTCCTTCTGAACCGAATGCCACTGCACTGAACATTCAGCCAAGGAGCCGGGTTCATGAAAACAGTCGACGCACCCTATAATGTCTGTAATGAAAATAGGAAATAATTCAAAAACATCGTGTGCTAAGCATGACGAGAAGACAGCGGGAAGACAGAGAGTAAATACAAAATCTCGAACACACATAGGATTAATAAAAAGTCATCTCCGTACAGGCCACGAAGGCCCTTGGAAGGGTGGAAGGTAAAGGCTTCCACCATTCGTAACCTCTGCACGTGATGGGGTAGAGTGGTTAGCTCTACGCACGGCCGCCTTTGCTTCCCAGGAATTAACCTTCGTACTCATTTTTGGTGTGGGTGTAGGTGAGGCCATATGCATCCCCGGAAGTGGAAATCTCGTTTCTTAAATTTTGCGGCTTCCTGACCGGGATTCCAACCCACGTCCTTCCGCGCGAACCGAGCACGCCTTTACCGCCTAGGCCAGACAGCCCCTTACACAGGATTAATATTTTCACGAATGTCAGTCAATACATGACCGTACCAAACGGAACCAAATATTTCGAGAAGTAGTTGTGTTTGTGTTTCGTAGATCTACAGAAAGCATATGACAGGGTACCGAGGGAAAAGATGTTCGCCATACTGGGGGACTATGGAATTAAAGGTAGATTATTCAAATCAATCAAAGGCATTTATGTTGACAATTGGGCTTCAGTGAGAATTGATGGTAGAATGAGTTCTTGGTTCAGGGTACTTACTGGAGTTAGACAAGGCTGTAATCTTTCACCTTTGCTGTTCGTAGTTTACATGGATCATCTGCTGAAAGATATAAAATGGCAGGGAGGGATTCAGTTAGGTGGAAATGTAGTAAGCAGTTTGGCCTATGCTGACGACTTGGTCTTAATGGCAGACTGTGCCGAAAGCCTGCAGTCTAATATCTTGGAACTTGAAAATAGGTGCAATGAGTATGGTATGAAAATTAGCCTCTCGAAGGCTAAATTGATGTCAGTAGGTAAGAAATTCAACAGAATTGAATGTCAGATTGGTGATACAAAGCTAGAACAGGTCGATAATTTCAAGTATTTAGGTTGTGTGTTTTCCCAGGATGGTAATATAGTAAGTGAGATTGAATCAAGGTGTAGTAAAGCTAATGCAGTGAGCTCGCAGTTGCGATCAGCAGTATTCTGTAAGAAGGAAGTCAGCTCCCAGACGAAATTATCTTTACATCGGTCTGTTTTCAGACCAACTTTGCTTTACGGGAGCGAAAGCTGGGTGGGCTCAGGATATCTTATTCATAAGTTAGAAGTAACAGACATGAAAGTATCAAGAATGATTGCTGGTACAAACAGGTGGGAACAATGGCAGGAGGGTACTCGGAATGAGGAGATAAAGTCTAATTTAGGAATGAACTCGATGGATGAAGCTGTACGCATAAACCGGCTTCGGTGGTGGGGTCATGTGAGGCGAATGGAGGAGGTTAGGTTACCTAGGAGAAAAATGGACTCTGTGATGGAGGGTAAGAGAAGTAGAGGGAGACCAAGACGACGATGGTTAGACTCGGTTTCTAACGATTTAAAGATAAGAGGTTTGGAACTAAGTGAGGCCACAACACTAGTTGCAAATCGAGGATTGTGGCGACGTTTAGTAAATTCTCAGAGGCTTGCAGACTGAACGCTGAAAGGCATAACAGTCTATAATGATAATGTATGTATGTATGTATGTATGTATGTATGTATGTATGTATGTATGTATGTATGTATGTATGTATGTATGTATGTATTTATTTTACTGTCAAGAGAACGCAATAATAATTATCGAGGCGCATTTTACCTCTGGATGCGAAAACGCTAATGAACGTTAACATCAACACCGTCCGTGTGGAGAGGTGAAAGAAACATCTGGCCACGGGCTATCTCGCTAACAAGAGTCCTTCTCACTCTTTGTTCCCAGACAGACGACAGGTCAGCACCTTCTACATTGTTTGTTCATGCATTCGCACAGAGCGGGGAGGATGACTCACTTCGCTGCAAGGTAAACCAAGACCTGATTTACTGTACAACTCTGTCCGGGCGCTGGAAACACGTCATAGTTGGAAGGGTTTTGAACAACGATTGGCTGCCACGATATTAATCCGTAATTACATTCGATACATCGAATGACTCAACTTTCGTTTCCTACTTCTCATACAACTTGTCTTCAAACGGCGCGTAAATTAAATGGCATTACCTGAAAAGAACGGCATTCGACCCGCGGTCATTTGGTGGTAGTGATGTTGGTGGTCATTATGGTTATGTACACCAAATGTATCCACGAAATGTCACTGTAATATTTGTTCCAAATGGAACATAATAATTGCTTTTACACCAATAAAGTGAAAAATCCGCGGTAAATTAAGAAATACCGGCGTTAGTAGAGAAATATCTAGAGAAATATGTATACGTACTTACGGGCCGTAGACAGGACTCCTTTATGATGTATTCCGCTGCTCGTGCCGTGTATTGTTTCTTTCTTGAGGTCCAGGACTTGCACCGACGAATGGGAGTGCTATGTCTGTGAATTGTCATTATATTTGACCATATGACTAGCGCGGGCAGTTCAAACAGCAAAATAGCATGAATGAGGGCACAAAACGAATGAGCAACATGAAGAAAACGACACCTAATTCAAACAACTTCAGTGAGCAAAGACATCACACACGAAAGTGTTAGACAAACAAAACACATACGGAAGCGCTGCGACGTAGCAGAAGAAATAGTTGTAAGGTAGTAAAGTGTGTATCCATATTATTCTCTGCAAGTAAAATATTTCGTACTATTTCTTAATTTACCGCAGATTTTACCATTTATTTGAGTAAAATGAATTATTATATTCCATTTGGGACAAATATTACAGTGACATTTCGTGGATACCTTTCGTCTACATAACCGGTCATTATTGTTTTAAAAGGTAGAACAACTGGGCAACCATCCCCTCTTAACAATAATCGGAGGAAAGACAGAAGAAGTTTGAGCCTCCGAAGAATGAAGGTATCGACAAAAGAAGGGAAGGACCACGAGGGACGTGAATACTAAAGACTCCTTCACCTCCAGGCTTGGAAGAGAGCAAGAGCTGACCAAAGAAGGTTGGTCAAAAAATTTAAAAGCTAGGAGCCGCACACTAGTACGTGAAACAGTGCTAGTCTCCGCCAGGGCGACCATGGTTCTCAATCCACGTTCAAGTTGGGAACTCCTAGAGGTTACCCCTTTTAGTCGCTTCTTACGACAGGCAGTATATTCCACCGCCCCCAACCAACACCGCGGTCGAATAAATAAGTTAACTACGATGCCACGCAGACATAAAGGTAATGAAATCAGTGAAACGTCGCGGAGACTCATGCTAATTAAAAATACGTTTTTTTCTAAATATCTACTTACATTCTCTTTGTACACTAGTGTGCTCCACAAAACATTTAAAAAACCTCAAACTCAGAAATAGAAGGAATTTACTAACAGGACATGAAAGACTACGAAGAACTTAAGGTGAATGGTTTCAAATAGGACAGGAAGGTCAACTCGCTATTCAGGAATTAGCCTTGTACAATTTATGTTGTAGGCTAACTGAACTCTAGGCCATGTACCTCTCAAGGAACAGTAATAGCCTTTATACATTTCACAACTTCCTGACAAGAAATCGAACGCATGTGTTTCCACGTGAACCAGTACGCCTCAATGATCACGATAGAAGACAAGCAGAGAAAATGCCTATTCCAGATAATTAATTAATTTATCTTAAAACTCCTTGTTGTGTTTCCAGGAATCAACACGAACAAATCTTTTAAGTTCGCCGTTAGTAAAATGGCGACCAAGAGGCCAAAACGATTATAATCTGAAAGTGCTACATCCGGGCTACACGCAGGACGAGGAAGAAGATTCGATCGTAGTCTTGCAAATCGCTTCTCTTGTGTACAGACTGACACGAGATCTCGAGTTGTCGTGGAGAAACGGGATGTCAACCATGTTTCTTTCGGGTCTAACTACGAACGCACGCCTTCAACTTCATCAGAGCTTCTACACACAGCGCTGAATTAACTTTGCTAACTCTATTCATAAAATCCACACCAATACTCCATCTCTGTCCCAGAACTCTATTTGTTAGCCACAGAAAGTATACTCCTGCTTTCCTTCTTCCGTGCTGTCTCTTCATTTCCGGCGGTAATGGTGGACCCACGTTTCATCTCCTATCACTACGCGTGAAAGAAAAGTTTTCTCCTCTGTGCATTATTCTTGAAGGTCAAAACGTCAGTTAACATTTCCAGGATCCATCGGGAGCTAATCTTTCTGTAACAAAATTCTTTAATGATGCTAACCATTGCAGGTTTTCCTGTACCCACTACGTCAGAGGTCACGTGTTCCATCTAATCCTGCAATACTCTTTGATAAGCGTGTCAATTTGACCTTTTTTGTTAAAAAAGAAGCTATTTGTTCGGGGCGTCGACCTAGGAAGATCTTTTGCCCCTACTTGCACCATATGCGAGGAACCGGCGTGTATTATGTAAATGGCGGAAGTATAAAGTGTTGAATGTGAGGAAAGGACGACACTAACACCCAGTCCCCAGGCCAGGGATATTAATCAATTGCAAATAAAAAACCCTGACCCGGCCGGGAATCGAGCCCGGATCCACCGGGTGACAGGCGGACGCGTTGCCCCACACACCGCGAGGCCGAACCCAATTCGACCTTTCTCGTCTTCTGTCAATGCAGTCGCTGGCGGGCAGTTTCGAGATTTATCAACGACGTGTTTCGCCCGTCTTCTGACTGTATTGATGTCAATGATACTGTCACTATTCGTATTTCAGGGTACAGTACAGTAAATGTGTCCTATCTCGGAAACCGTTCGGAATAGGCAATATGTCCATAAGAAGTGTTTTGCTTCAAATGACCGTTCCTGTCATATCCCTGAATATTGACCATTCCTCCTGGGACACTCTGTACATACATGATATGAGTAACAATCTGGAATCACAGATATGGCTTTTTTGCGGATAATGTTACACTGTATAGCAAGGGCGTGGACTGATGTATTTATGTTTTCTTATTATTCCTTAGAAGGCTTTCGTCCGACTCGTTGGCTGAACGGTCAGCGTACTGGCCTTCGGTTCAGAGGGTCCCGGGTTCGATTCCCGGCCGGGTCGGGGATTTTAACCTTAATTGGTTAATTCCAATGACACGGGGGCTGTGTGTATGTGTTGTCTTCATCATCATTTCATCCTCATCACGACGCGCAGGTCGCCTACGGGAGTCAAATAGAAAGACCTGCATCTGGCGAGCCGAACCCGTCCTGGGATATCCCGGCACTAAAAGCCATACGACATTTATTTATAAAGTTTAAAAACCCGCGAACATCTAAACCAAGTACAGCTGTCTCAACAATCCGCTCGCGCTACCGAAGTTCAGGTTCTCCAGCGAGCTGGGTTTCCTTGCCGGCGCGAAAGAGAGCTACTCCAGCGAAATTTAAGCCGTTTGGATGACGCATGCACTTGAAGATTCCTTATCCTGGGAACGGGGCGGGGCTATGGCTCCTCCCCCGACAGCAATTTAAGGCGACAGACCAGCTAGCTTGGGAAAGGTATGTTAGTTTTAATACTTGACACTCGAAGTGTTCAGCGCCACACACTAGAGACAATATGAATATCAACATTTTAACAGTATAGCCACTTGCACATCGTCTTGCTAATAAAATAGGGCCAGTTTATGAAATCAATTGTAATATAGAAGAATATATTGTATTCTTGGATTTCGGCATGTACAAAGTTATTTCGTGCAATTCATTGATGGCATGTGTAGAGTATGTTTTCCGATAGCCGCAGAAACATATTTAGGTTGCCCAGTATGAACACAGAACTAAGCGCGAAGTAAAAGAATTTTGTAATTGGTTGTCTGTGATGGTGGTATATAGCGAATTTTTGTAGTGTTCCTCGTGGATTATATGTGAAGTTTCCGTGAGTTCTATGCCATGCTTCATGAATATAACGTGTGCTATACGACGTGACGAATATTTTCCCTCGTTTGTCGTTGATGCACGTACACTCAGTAAGCGAGTGAAACTATAACAAATCGGCGACGGCAAAATACTAGTTGTATTTTGCTGATACATTAGGTTAGGTTAGGTTAGGTTAGGTTAGGTTTTTAAAGTTAAAAACAAATAGTCCCAACGTATTTTTGTGAACACCATGACTGTACTGTACTATCACGAAGTGTCACCGGGTGAAACTGTAAGTACATTGTTTAAAATCTGCTATAGATTAAGTTATGGTGTCGTGACTGTCGTGAATATCAATTTGGAAATTTGTGCGAGTTTGTGGTTGAAAACATTCTTGAAAGACCTTTCTAAGGTAGACCTTTCCGCGAAAAATGCAGCCTTATAAAAATGGTAATGTTGACTTTACAGAGTGTAGTGCGGCTACGATTGCTTACATTTAAAAATCACTTTTGCCGCTGGGGTAACGAATGTGTTCACCGCATGCCACGGCTGTATAGAGCAATAACTAAGTTACAGTATTGTGAGCGATTACCAGAAGACCTTGACAATGTTGTGAGATGGACAGCAGACAATGGTATGATGGTAAACGGAATGAAAAGTCAGGTTATCAGTTTTACCAAGAAAAGTCCTCTCAGTTTTAATTATCGTGTTACTGAGATGACAAACCTCCTGGCGACCACTGTAAGTAGTTAGGTGTTAAAATAGGAAATCACATTAACGAGATCGTAAATAAAGGTTACAGATCTCTTCATATAGTTATGATGGTATTTAGGGGATGTAGTAAGGATGTAAAGGATAGAGCGCATTACTCTGATATGACCCCAATCAGAGTAAGGTTCCAGCGCATGTGACCCACACCAGGATTATTCAATACGTGAACTGTGAAAGACCCCCCCCCCCCACCAAAAAAAGGCGGCACGGTTTGTTCTGGATGATTTCTGACAAAAGAGTAGCGTTACGAAAATACTGCAAACTTTGGACTGGGAAAACATAGGAGTAAGGAGACGAGGTGCTCGACTAAGCGGTAATTTCCAAGCTGTCAGTGGACAGATGACGAGTAATAACACTGGTAGACGAATAAGCTTATGTGGCGCTTTTAAAGGTAGTAAAGATAATTAATACGACTATACAACTGAAATTCAAGAGGAAAAATTGGGGTCAAATAGTCATTTATAGAAAGATGAATTAGGGAATGGAAAAATTTATCGAGGAAAAAGTTCGATACATTTCCCAATTCTTTGAAATAATTTAACAAAAATCTAGGTAAATAACGGATAGGGTATCTCCCACCTAAGCGACAGCTCTAAATGCAGATCAACGATGACTGATACGCCACTTTGAAATACTACTGAGCAGTATTCGCGGAACATATATTGCTGTTATCCGGTACGATAAGGCTAGAGACACCTACAGTAGTTATCATTTAGTACCCACAAGAACATGATGGAGTGTCAGGTTTAAAGGGGAAAAATACAGGCATTATTGTAATACTGTTTATACCTAGGAAATAAAAATTAAAAAACGTTATTTCATGTTATGTCAAATTTCATAATTTTACGTTCTTCAAAATAATGTGAAAAGCAGAACTTTATGATACTGTAGTGACTTGCAGCACTCAACTTTTACCTTTTATAAAAACATAAATTAGCTTTTTTTAATGCATGTAAAACAGTTACTTAGATTTTGTCAAGTGGCTATACTGCGTAATGTGGGCGAGTCAATATAATTATCTATCGACTGATTCTTGAATGATATCGATTCTTAAATGCATGGCGTCGACTGTTTGAATGATAGGCCCTGAACTGAGCATTGTGTGATCATCTAAAAATTATTTAAATAAAAATCAACGCAGTATTAAAAAAAGTGAGCGAAAGTGGTTGACGTATTTATTTCGAAATAATATAGTACTCAACTTCTAGCAACATTAAACATACCATCGGAAACTCTTTTCAAGGCATGCACAACAATTTATTTATGTGGCTGCATTCCAACTCATTCGTAAAATCTCACTTTATTTTTCGACCCTTGTAACGCAAATAACGATTGTTGAATTTACGAAATCGAACATCTTTGTCTGATGGGAATATCAAAGTGAGGATTTTTATCCATCTTTGTTGAACGTTACATTAACACAGGTAGGAATTGGGAAAGTACAGCCCAGTAATTTGGTTAGTGTGAAAATGGAAAACTACGGAAAACATCTTCACAACTGTCGGAAGTGGGGTTCGAGCCTAGAATCTCTCGAATGTAAACTATGAACTACACGACCCTCATCGTGTAACCAATTCGCTCAGTATGCAGAAACTGTCCTTGTCTTTTTTTTTTTTTTTTGCTAGGGGCTTTACGTCGCACCGACACAGATAGGTCTTATGGCGACGATGGAATAGGAAAGGCCTAGGAGTTGGAAGGAAGCGGCCGTGGCCTTAATTAAGGTACAGCCCCAGCATTTGCCTGGTGTGAAAATGGGAAACCACGGAAAACCATTTTCAGGGCTGCCGATAGTGGGATTCGAACCTACTATCTCCCGGATGCAAGCTCACAGCCGCGCGCCTCTACGCGCACGGCCAACTCGCCCGGTGAACTGTCCTTTAACCTACTGTTACATCTGTCGTAATAACACAAAGTTCTCGGCATTTAACTGAGACAGGTATTTTAGACTGAAGGAAAATTACCATTTCAATACGAACTAAAACTCGCTTGGCTACGAATGTTGGTCTTCACGAAAGACTGCAGCAGATATTTTGTCATAGAGGCAGACCAGTCTGAAGTGCGATTAATGTTCTGTAAATTGTAGAAAATTATCACCCAAACTACCAATGACCACTGTCCCGAGTTATCAGGTACAGATGGTAACTATCATAAGGTATGATACACATCAGCTATATTTTTAAAGGCTGTTTTAAACAGTCGTTACCGAGCTCGATAGCTGCAGTCGCTTAAGTGCGACCAGTATCCAGTAATCGGGAGATAGTGGGTTCGAGCCCCACTGTTGGCAGCCCTGATGATGGTTTTCCGTGGTTTCCCATTTTCACACCAGGTAAATGCTGGGGCTGTACCTTAATTAAGGCCACGGCCGCTTCCTTCCACTTCCTAGGCTTTTCCTATCCCATCGTCGCCATAAGACATATCTGTGTCGGTGTGACATAAAGAAGAAAAAAAAAACAGTCGTTACTTAATTTGTGAGGGAATGAAAGTTGGTGAAACTGACGATGGATGACGAAGAGGAAAAGTATGAAGAGAAGAGAAAAAACAATAAAGGTGTTGTATGTCCGTCGCTCCCTTCTCGATCCGCCAGCCAGCTACACGCGTGCCAGTGTGTTATTCTTCGAGCCTCGACGCGCAGCTCTCAGTGCGCGTGCCTGGAACGTCGTGTGTGCTATAAAAAAGAGCTCCTAGTCTGTCCAGACGCCCACTGACCCCGGTGTCCAGCTCCAGAATACACCCTACGTCGAGCACGGAGGCTACTCCTCTTGAAAATGTGCTTCGGCCAGGTGGACTGAATTTCTGGCAGTAAGAGGTCTCACCTCGGGTCACCGCTCCTCTTGCCTATTCCGCTGTCCATGCCCAGTCTTACCATTATATGCCACTATCATTCCCTAGCTAATGCAAGCTCCCATTATCAACTTAGTTTTGCTAAGTAGGAACTCTTCAGTTATTGAACTTACGTTAATGAACTCAGACACTTCAACAAGGAAGGACTCTCTGAGATATTTACGTCAGTGCTTCTGATAGTTTCGACTATCAAGAACTTTTCATGTCACAAGGACTATCTTTCCGAAATAGTAGTGAACGTGAATACTCCAACGTGTATATAGTGTACAAAGACAGACTCTTTTTCCAAATTCATAGTTCAATTTGCTTCGAGATAACTTTCAGTTTTGTTAGTATAAATATTGTAATTTTACATGTGAAGTAAATAAAGAAGTTGTGTTTTTGTAAACCCAACCTTGTTTACAACAAAAGGAGTGGCTTCCTTGGGAGAACAAGGCATTACCAAAACATTTCCTGTCCTATCAAAGAACACACCACAGGTTGCAACTGGAGACAGATACAAAGTTTCGTTCTTTATTTCTCGCTTTAAGTGTCACTTCCGTCTACAACTTGGAGACCAACACTTGGCCACAATGACCGCAAGTATACAGCCCCAAGTGCTAGGAAAATTCCTCTCAATATACTTGGAGAAGAAACACATTCAACTCACTCTTATTTCAAAAACTACGTGCCAGGAAACATTTTTATTTTATTTACAGTACGTTATGAATGAATCAGAAGTTGTAGGAATGGAGGAAGCCTTTCAAAAGCAATATGACTAAGACTTGAACTACCTCTCTAAAACGAAGCGAGCACAAAAATTAAGGTGAGGGAATGGAATTGTGTCACTGTATCCTAACAGACGTCTTGTAACAGTAACGTTTTCGCGGGTTTAAAATTTGCAGTGGTTTAGATTGTTCTAGGGACAGCGTTATAACCCAAAGAGGAAATGAAATGAAATGGCGTATGGCTTTTAGTGCCGGGAGTGTCCGAGGACATGTTCGGCTCGCCAGATGCAGGTCTTTTTATTTGACTCCCGTAGGCGACCTGCGCGTCGTGATGAGGATGAAATGATGAAGACGACACATACACCCAGCCCCCGTGCCAGCGAAATTAACCAATTAAGGTTAAAATTCCCGACCCTGCCGGGAATCGAACCCGGGACTCCTGTGGCCAAAGGCCAGCACGCTAACCATTTAGCCATGGAGCCGGACACCCAAAGAGGAAAGGTTGTACAGTCGAATCCCGAAAACTGTGCCCTCGATAACCCGGCAGTCCGGATAACTCGGCCACACCCTGGCAGGGCGAAAAAACTCCGCGCGCAGACCCGTTCTAGGTCCCGTATTACTTTGTCTCACGCCACACTCCCACTCCACCACGTGTCACATTTAATGAAAAAATACCGGAAAATGATGAAGACGTTGACGTTGAGGACTCACCGTACAAGCTCCTAAAGTATCACATAGTGTCGGAAACACCCTTCAGTATTTTGAACAACAAGATGCGTCGGTAATAGACTTACTGTTCCTTCGTCGTCTTCGTGATGAAGCAGCAAAACGCAGAATGCAGTGCGGAAGACAGCGGGATATTACGCATTTCTTAAAAAAAAACGTAGCCAGTTTTTGCAAAGTCGGCTAGTTAATTTTTATTAGGCCTTCGTAAAGTATTTTTCTGAGGTCTTGTCTTACCAGGTGAATTACTGTACACTGTGTATTCATTAATTTTCATTTTCACGTAGTACAGGCTCTATGCCTTCATAAAGTATGTTTTTCATTTGTTTAAGTGTATTTAGGCAGTTTATTCTCTGTTCAATACATACAAGTACAGTACTGTATTTTCTGAGGAAACACTCGTACTTATTCCTTTGTTAACACCCTATTCTCGACAACCCAGCATTTTCACAATCTCGGCCACCCTTCGGTCCACATTAGGCCGAGTTTTCTGGACTCTACTGTATCATTGACCCAACTGCTCGCTTTGAAAGCCATAAGTCGCAGCCCTCAGATGTTAACCCCTCGACAAAGGGAATATTTGCTTATCAACAATTCCTTACTACACAGATAAATACCAGCTAGAGGAAATCGACATGGTGGGTCTGATGATTGGAGCGAAGGGGACAATTCCCAATTTTGGCCGCCCAATTTTTGGAAACTGATGTCTCTGCCAGTGACAACGTTAGGGGAAATTATCATCATCACCTTAAGGGGTTCATTAATACTTGTAAGAAATCACTGCTACAATTAGGTTACCATCTACATTTCTCAATTGTATATATTTCTGCTCTAAAAATTTAATGTAAAAGTATACTTTGTCGCAAGGCAGCCTCTGTATGAGAGGAAGTATTTCATAAAATAATATATAAAAATCTCGGTTCGGTGTTCGTGGTGCAGATGATTAAGTTATTGTTTCAAAAGGAATAAAACTCGGCAACCATCGTCTGTTAGCATCAACCAGAAGAAAAAATGGAAGAGTTCCGAACCTTCGAATAATGAGGATATCGGCATACGAACAGGAACGGGCGAAACTGGCATGAAAATGAAAGATTCCCCAGATCTCGCAAACTTAATACCGGCGGGTTCGGAAGAGAACGAAAGTTGACCAAAGGAGTCGTATATTAAAGATTAAACTGAGGAGCCTGGCACAAATGTAAGCAATGTTAGACTCAGCTAGGGACCTTTCCGATGCCAACTAAGAGGAGAACATTTGGAGGTTACACCTTACAGTCGCCTTTTATGACACACAGCGGAAAATCTATGTTACTGTTATGTCTGCGCCCATGTGAATAAAAATAGAGAGGATATGAATTTGTGATTTTCTCCGAAAACCGTACAAGTAGTTAGTGGGACGTAAAAAAAAAAAACCCCAACATGATTATCAATTTGTAATTATTTCGATATAGAAATGGATAACTGGTCCGTGAATGGAAGGAAAGCTGAAGATTCATACGTAGCGCGTGCTTTGGATGCCTGGTTAGTGAATATAGGGCAGCTCACGGGTGGCGAAAGCACGTTGGAAAAGATTCCTTTTTTACGATAACTGCTTGATGGATTTTCAAAATAATCACACTACTGAATTAACAATGCCCATATCTCTAATACTAGGTGAAGAAAACAGCGTAGTTCCATGAAAAACCCAATGTTAATGTCGTTATCTCGGCAGATATTGACACTGGATAAGTACTGCAAGTTCGATTATGAGCCCGTTAGTAACGCTACCTACAGTAAAAACAAATTTGGGATGGGCATCTTAGCTGACTAACCTTAAGTTACAAAGAATGAACCCCAACTCCATCGACAAACATTCGGACGTTGTTCAGGGATACCTTCCGAGTGTATTGGTATAAGGGACCCGTGGTCTCCGGTGGCTCGTTGCAGTTCGTTTGATTTGTTACCCCAATTAGCTTTGTATCAATACTGAAATGAGTATTACACAACATGTGACAATAAAGTTCGGTGAATAGTCCTGTACTACCGAGCTCGATAGCTGCAGTCGCTTAAGTGCGGCCAGTATCCAGTATTCGGGAGATAGTAGGTTCGAACCCCACTGTCGGCAGCCCTGAAAATGGTTTTCCGTGGTTTCCCATTTTCACACCAGGCAAATGCTGGGGCTGTACCTTAATTAAGGCCACGGCCGCTTCCTTCCCACTCCTAGCCCCTTCATGTCCCATCGTCGCCATAAGACATATGTGCCGGTGCGACGTAAAGCAACTAGCAAAAAAGTCCTGTACTATCAACATTGATGAACAATGCACGACAGTGACCTTACTGTCCTTCGAAATAGTCGCCTCCCATAACTATACACTGCTGAGATCGGCGATACATGTCCTGGAAACTTTGAAAGAAGGCTTCTTTTGGGATGGTGTTCAAAAGCCTCGTCACGTTTCGTTGGATGTTGGGAATATCGTCAAATCTCTTTCCTTTCAAAGCGAATTTGAGTCGTGGGAATAGGAAGAATGAGATCTGGCGAGTATGGGGGATGTTCAAGTTGCACCACCCCCTTTTTTTTTTTTTTGCCTTGAACTGGCACAAGACGAGAACACGTTTTCCTCTTCCCTAACTTCTGGGTAACGATTTGTCGCACGGATTCACGGTTAATCTGCAGTTCATCCGCTATCATGCGCACAGTTAATCGCCGATCGTTCGTGATTAATGTCCTCACCTTCTCAATGTTTTCGTCACTGACGGCGGTCGCCGGTCTTCCGCTACGGGGGTTGTCAGAAACACTTTCCCGGCCTCCTCGAAAACGGGCGAACCACTCGTACATACACACTTCAAGGACAGTGCTTGATCTTCATAAACACATACCAGCATCGCATGCGTTTCTTTCGGTGTCTTGCCAAGCTTAAAACAAAAGTGTACATTGATCTTTTGGTTGATATGTTCCAGTTCGCAGTTCAGAACCAACGTATTAAACACGCACTGTGTCAAACAGGTCTTACACGGCACACACACGATGCTCAACCGAACAACGTTGGGAGCAGGTGGTCAAAAGCTGCTGCTACGCAGGTGCAGCGTTGCGTGTCGCCAGTGTTGCCGGATCGACCGCTCTGACTTCATTCACCGAACTTTATTGTCACAGGTTGTATTTTTAAAGAAACAAGGATAATACGGATAACAAAGGGAATAAATAATAATTACATTATTACTCTGTAACGAACCACCCGAGACCACGAGTCCCTTATACCAATATACTCAGAAAGTATTCCTGAACAATCTCCAAAAATTTGTCTGTGGAGTTCAGGTTCATCTGTAGATAGCTCTTCAACTGCAATCAGGTACGCTGAGTGGACCGCGAACCAACCCTCAGATCCAGGTACAAATCCCTGACCTGGCAGGGAATCGAACTCAGGGACTCCGAGTAAGAGGTAGACACGCTACCCCAACACCGTGAGACTAGCTACCCTGTACATACCCACCTATTACGAATGAAGTAACTGATTTGTCATGGTCGGACAAAAACCTTGGCACTCATCTACGTACCTGTCGACATTAAAAATCTACAGTGGATTATAGTATTTGGGCTCGCTGGTGTAGGGTACCTCCCTCTTACACGGACGCCCCGGGTTCGATTACTGGCCAAGTCAGGGATTTTTACCTAGATCTGACGGCTGGTTCGAGGTCCACTCAGACTACGTGATTACAATATGAGTTATCTGACGGTGAGATAGCGCCTCCGGTCTAGAAAATCAAGAATAATGGCCAAGAGGATTCGTCATGCCAACCACACGACACCTCCGTAATCTACAAGCCTTCAGACTGAGCAGCCCAAGCAGGCCAAGAATCTTTGGGGCGTTGCGCCATGGGGTTTGGTTTCAGTGGACCATTGTGTGCCCACCCAACAAAATTAAATCAGCACCATGAACACTTTAACCGAGTTCTGTTTTCTTGCTAGACAGTGGCATAATAATAATAATAATAATAATAATAATAATAATAATAATAATAATAATAATAATAATAATAATAATAATAATAATCGTTCATTGTTTAAAGTAACATTACTAACAAAACTTCCTTTCAAGGTTTCCGGGGATGTCGCAAAAGGCCAGCGCTGGAAAGATAACGGCCGTGGCCTTAATATACAGTCCGTAATTTTTCTGGGGTGAAGATGGAAAATCACGGAAAAACTTATCCGGGACTGCAAATGGTGGGGCTCGAACCCACAAGCTCACGAATGCAAGCTTACAGCTCCGTGGAAGGCGTCGGCGTAAGCTCTGGCAGCACCCATGTAAAACAAAATGTATATTAACTCAATCTTGTTTACCCCTATTCCCGCGTGCTATGACTCAGTTCCTCCACCCAAAGAGCGGGTGCGGAGTAAGTTAACAAGTTGCCTGTAATGGCAGTTACTTAACCCCAGCCATTAATCCTCTGGTGTATTCGTCAACCAGAGTTCGAGTTTCCAACTTGATTTAATTACACCAATTAATTGAGAAGGAAACTTGCCGAGTTGTATATGTCGTTAAATTAATGAACATTAATACCAGTTTACAACAAGCTTCTCCCGGTGGCGATTTTGAACATACGGTTATTTCTGTCTAGCCAACCATCCGTCAATTACAAGTACACACACATAAACCAAAGTAGAAATCAAGTGATGTTTTATTACCTTTTTTTCTTGTATACTGGACTTACAATTCCTGTTTCCCATTCTTTTGGATACTTTGCTCCCTCAAGAAGCTTGTTAAATAACTTCACTATGCCCTCTATCATCAGCCCAATTTTGATAAATTATTTCCAAAACTTATTATCAATACCAATGCATCATCCCGCAGAACTATCCCTGATTTTACCTGTCACTTCCACAACTTCCTCTTTTGAAATGTCTTTGTCCAGTTCATATATCGATACCCCCTATCTCTCCGAATACCTTCTTGCCCCTTCTCTATACCATTCTTTTCCCCCACTCCCAAGTAGTTTACTAAAATGGTTCACCCACTGCTCATCCTCGATACTCGGTTTCTCAAATCTCCTTCCACCCTTATTATTATTATTATTATTATTATTATTATTATTATTATTATTATTATTATTATTATTACAACTTCCCCCATGCGGAGGCTGCCACAAGGACAAAGTATGTCGACTACACAGTATTTTGTCTTCTAAGTTACTGTTGACTTTGCTAGTGTGCCAGGTAGAATAATCACCACAATCAGGAATAAATTTGCAAACACGGTTCTTCAGATGTTATATAGATGATTGCGGAGTATGGTCACTGAACCTCGTATTGCGGCGATAGCGAAGTCGTGAAGTCGTGAAGTCGTGTCCGGCTGAGACCGAGAGAATCCCATAGCTGTACAAGAAATTTAGGAATTGTGCCTCGAGCTCCGATCATGAGTCCATGGACGGAAATATTGTCTAGGTGATATTTATCTTTATAGTAGTTTACAATTGGCTGGTAAATTGACTTCTTTTCGGCGTCCACCTCTTCGGCCTGGCCAACGTGCGACTCGAAGCGTATTGTGGGATCTAAGATTAGTCCTTGCTTGCTAGCTGGTTGAAAGGCTATCATGTCAATACGCCTGTTACTCCCGTCGGTAGCTAGGAATTCTGTTTATTCTCTCCAATTTTTTTTTCATTTTATTCATCCTAGACTATTTATCGTTTCCGTTTGTTCTTTCATCCATAACTTTTTCTCTCACTGATTTCCCTTTTGTAGTCTTTCCTTAATTTACAGAAAACTTCTCTTTTTGTACTCCCACCTTTTTTTCTAACGTGCCCATAACCCTATTTCGCAATTTCTCACACTCCTTACTGTACCAGCTTCCCCCAAGTAGAAATCAAGTAATATTAAGTAAAACCATGTTGTAATAACCTACAAACATTATTATGCACAATCATAGTGTGACAAAGTGGTTATCGCAGATTGATCACAATTTAATCCACTGCGCAGCGTGGTTGGTTAGGCGCTCGTTTCAAGGTCGCTGGTACGAAGCCAGGTGCAGCCAATTCGCATTATCTCAGTGTTGTGAGATCCGTAGTAGTAGATTTACAGGCACATTACAGAAACCTAATTCCGAGGAAATCTCGGGCAGGGTCTTAAAAAGTGACAGCGATGGTAACACTCGTGCGTACTCTACCGAGATGCTCCAACAGCACAGACCACTGCAGACACTGTAGTGAGTTTGAAACTTTACTACACGTGCTGGGAAGTTGAGAAACCATGTTAAGGTGATGCGTAGCGTGCTGGCCTTTGGTCACAGGAGTCCCGGGTTCGATTCCCGGCAGGGTCCGGAATTTTAACCATCATTGGTTAATTTCGATGGTACGGGGGCTGGGTGCATGTGTTGTTTTCATCATCATTTCATCTTCATCACGATGCGCAGGTCGCTTACGGGAGTCAAATCGAAAGACCTGCACCTGGCGAGCCATTTCATTTTTACTATTACTGTTTTCCGAATTACAGCTAATTATACATGTATTTATTTATACCTAGTTTTACATTATTTACAGTTATTGCGAGTGAAAGGATTTTAAGGTGCAGCACCTTTTCAAAAATATAGCTATTTTCATACACATGTCAATAAATATATGTATGTGGGGACACGAAATGAAGCGAAATGAACACAGTTTGTTGCACCTTTTTGTAAGGTTACTATATTTTGCCACCTTTTCCCTTCTATTTCATGATTCAGGATCTTTTCACCCCATACTTATCAGCGTTTTTAAAATATTAGACATTTTCCCCTTTCTTGAACAGATTTTTAACAATTTGTTTGATCAGAACTCAACACCAGTCAATAAATAAGTATTAAAATATAATTTATGGAAACCACCAGCAATTTACATCCTAGCAACAATGGCCAACCTCAGTAAGAATGGCCAATCTGCAGGTGTGAAATCAAATTAAAATTTAAACAATGATGTTGCAACAGTTTAAACTAAGTTCAGTTAGTACTGGTATGAATTTAACGGTTCCATCTATCTACTGTGTTCTCTCTTAAAGGTTTATTAAATTAGTTTTGTTCTGTGGATTATCATATTAACTTTGTTAATTCTATACTTAAATAGCTTATGTTATTCGCCGTGTTAGTGTTTTACCAGTCAGGACAAGAGCATATTTTTCACAACACAAAATCATGTGGAAGGTTAAGAAGGAGGTATGAAGGAAGAACAGTGGAAGAAGTTAGGGCGCTAAAGACAAATTCGAATTAAATTTGAAGAACAATCCACATGTGGAAACCTTCGCAACTTCGACTGAACTCCATTTACGAGTGCTGACAAGATATGCTCCATTGGTTTCTGTAGATGTCGAAAGGAGTTTCTCGCTTATATAAGGATCTACAGAGAGCTCAAAGCGCCAGCGACTTACTGCCAAAAACTTTGAAATATTGTGTGTAATCCAATATAACATGTTGATTAATTATTAGAACCGAGTAAATGTGATAAATACAGCAAAGTTCATGTAACTGATTTCACCTTAATAAATTGATTTAATCAACACATTTTTGTATGTATTTTCAGAACCTTTCATGCCCCTTTTCTGACCATACTTTCCACCATACGGTATCATACTAAAAAACCTGAGTTAACGTGTCATTCTGTATCTCTAAACATTCGCTCCAACTGACGGCTACAAACCTGAATACTAGTACAAGATTCTGATAGTGATAGTAATAGATGTCATGTTTTAGCTCATATCTCCTTAAGCTTCAAAATGTTCAGTAGAGCTTCCCCTATTTCCTGTTTAATTTTTGCTCGTTTTTACTGGAATACCTTGAATACAGCGGACTTAGCAAGTGGGTCGAGTGAGCTCAAGGTAATATAAAACTCTGCACATGCGGAACGTGCACCCGCCTGTTCCTATTTCTTGATGGATGCACAGACCAGACCAAAATGTAGCTTCCACCGAAGCAGCTGAAGTATGAGTGGTGCTGAGTAATTACATTCAGAACACGAATAGTACGTCTGGATGCTAAGCAAAGTGATACTCGTAGAGTCAGTTGTGCTGCAATAGCTCTTTCTGGTTCAACGAGGAAAGTAATAAACTACCTCACTTTTCATCTTGCTTCGTACGCCTCATTATAGCACCGTCATCGGTTTGTGTGGTGTTTCCCCTCTAATCACTTAACCTTTGATGGTGCTCTTTGAGGATCAAACAGCCTGACTAAAGTGACAGATGGAACGTGTAGAACTTGGATTCGGGAGATGTTACGTCGAATACCACTGTCGGCAGCCTTAAATACTTTACCCGTGGTATATCGTAACAGGAAACAGGCAACCTTGAAGACCTTATACATGTTTTGTCGTTCTCAACAGGCATGGATAATGTCTTCAAGGCTGTCCACAGTGGGGGGTCGATCTTCCATCTCCTGAATGCAAGTTTCAGCTACACCTTCATTAAACCTACTTGGGGGGGGGGGGATTTAAACAGCTAATAATAATAAAAACCTCCCTTCTATTGCTATAGATTTTAGAGATGTCTGAAGTTTGTCTACAAGAGTAATTTCACGTATCCGCAGCCAACGACAAAGATTTGTAACATTAAAGCATCCTCCAAATGCCGCCGATCTCATTCGTAATCAAATTTAAGTTAATAAATAAATTTAAACGTATGAACTCTTCTGGTTGGATGTCGTTTACTCCTGATGGACTGGACCAAGCTGCCAGTAAAAGATTCATATTTTGTTGGTTTGAAGGCAGTTCGCACGGCAAAAACCTAAACGATATTATGACATTCTGAATACTGAAGCGTGAAAGCTTTAACCAAAGCAGTTTTTCAGCTGCTTAATCACGATCTTCACGATTTCGTGTAGCACTAAAATATTTCGAATATTCGCCTGCTAATATTAGTACAGTAAATATAAATGGCATTGATTTCAATATGTTTTAAACTACGCAATTTGTGTCGTTTCAAACGGCATAAATCCAAAGTTACTTCACTCGTTTACTCCCTTTGTAGATCAGTGCGTTGGCTTCCGGATCGCAAGACCACGGTACGAACCTGGCAGAGGATGGCACTATGAATAATAATAATAATAATAATAATAATAATAATAATAATAATAATAATAACACAAAAAAGCCATCTATGGAGTACGAAGACAACAGCCTTGCATGGCTATTTCAAGATGTTTTCCTTGAGTTTTCCTTTTCTGCCGGAGATTATTATTATTATTATTATTATTATTATTATTATTATTATTATTATTATTATTATTATTATTATTATTATTATTTCACCCACTTTCCATTACAAAGCGTGAGACAGTGTTCGACAATCGTCAACTCGGAAGCGGACAATACCGTACCGAAACAAGTCTTGAGTTGAATTCTGGAAAACCAAGCAAAACTTATTTTCAAGTTAACTGAGAAATTGTTTTTGAGGCTCAATGCACCCTATTCCAACCCTCTGAACTGACTTAAGCCGTGTCACAGCCAGGAATCGACCTGGACTACCAGGGCGAGTATCTACTGTACTAACATTTAAAACAGCGGCCGCCACACATGCCCCGCCTCCGCAGGGTGGATAGAGCTGGGTTAACTTCTCTTACACTATACCCCTTGTTAGTTATCCTGATATTTATAGCAAAATAACTTTTTACTTCGTTCAAGTATTCAGAATAGAAACATTTTATCAATTTCAGTATCTAAGGTCAATAAGGAACACATGCTCCTTTCTGAAAATGTTTGGTAGTGTGCAATAGTGCACACGCACGATAAATTTTCGGCTTAGCTGAATAGACAGCGCTCTGACCTTGGTTCAGAGGACCCCAAGTTCCGATTCCTGAATGTGGTTAATTCTCATGGTTTGGGAAGTTAACAAAATCTACTCGCTTTGTAGATCAGTGCTAGTGTTGGCCTCCGGATCGCGGTCAGTTCAGAGGGTTGGAATAGGGTGCATTCAGCCTCAAGAACAAATTCTTGATTAACTTGGAAATAAGTTTTGCTTGGTTTTCCAGAATTCAACTCAAGACGAGTTTCGGTACGGTATCGTGTGCAATACTTTACTATCCATCCTCACTTAAAATATTCGAACCCTCGAAGCGTGAAGCCATCGACAATAAAGGAAGAGCATTGAAGAGAAAATAAAGATTTCCTACGCCTCCCACGCCTAATACCGTCGGGAACGGAAGGCAGCAAGAGTTGACGAGGATGATCGCACAGAAAGGATCAAAGAAAAGAGCTTGGCAGCACTAGAATAAGTGAGCAGATTCGGCTGGGGTCCCATGGTCGCTGCACCAAGTGTCACAATTTGTGACCTTCTGATGATGATGATGATGATGATGCTTATGCTTGTTGTTTAAAGGGGCCTAACATCGAGGTCATCGTCCCTTAAATGGTACAAAATGAGACGAAATGGAATGACAAATTAAAAGTCCAAAATTCTCCACTAACCAGAATTCAAAACGTGAGGACGAAGAATGAATGGATATATATGAATTTAAAACAATCAATGGATGCGACCCGCAATGCCTTACATTCACAGAAACTGACGTAAAACAATAGGATTACTGACCAAGGGACTGCTGCTATAGCATAACACTGAATCGATGATGCTTGCAGTCTAAAGGGGGTCCAAAATCCAAGTTATCGGCCCCTCATAACGGTACTTATCGCTAGGAAAGTAGAACCATGGTATTTATCATGTTGCGGTAGTAATCACAAGTAGCAGAGACTCGCGGTATTCCACACATTATGGTACTACTCACAGGTTATGAAATTCGATATTTAATACAAACCTATGGTTTTTCTCACATTGCGGCGCCATTTACAAGCAACGCAACCATATGGTGTTCATCACATAAGAGCACTAACCACAGCGACCTGCACTATCCCGTGGTGTTTCTCATATAGTGGGTACTAATCATAGGCAAGGCAGAACCATGGTAGCTATCATCCCATGGTCCTGCTCATATAGTGGTACTAATCACAGGTACTGCAAAAGCCGATCGCACGGTGCTCCTGTGTGCTACTAATCACAAACCTATTTGGTACCTAATGTAATGGTACTACGCGCAAGTAAAAGCGACCCATGATGTTCTCCGCGTGGTGGTACTAATCACAAGTAGTTTCATGGTTACAAGACAATCATCCCTTGGTCGCCTCTTACGACAGGCAGGGGATACCGTGGGTGTATTCTTCGTCTACGTCCCCCACCCACAGGGGGTTGTGTGTTTGGTCCGTGAGAGGTGTCTTATTTCCCTCAAGTCCGCCGGCAAGCCGGTTAGGACCCCCCTATCCGCCACATGGGACGCGCCACGTGGGAGTATTACCTCTACCCCTGTTACGCCAGCGTAGTAGGTTCGTGGTCTGACCCTCTACAGGAGGACATAGTTAGCTCGAAAAAAGTCCCAGAACAACAATCCTGTGTCGCGCGGTTTTGAACCGAAACTTAATTTGTAAGCAATGGGACCAGTGTGATTTTCCCAGGGGATGGGTTTAAAACGAAAATCATCTTTTTCTTCCCGATTTTCCCCAATTTATTGGGATCGGCATTTAATGTGGATATGGCCTAGTTTTACGGTCAGATACCCTTCCTGGCGCCAACTTTTTTCCCTTCTTACAATCTGCGTCGCACCGACACAGATAGGTCTTATGGCGACGTTAGGACAGGAAAGAGGAATGTGAAGGAAGGGCCGTGGCCTTAATTACGGTACAGCCCTAGCATTTGCCTGATGTGGAAATGGGAATCCACGGAAAACCATCTTTAGGACTGCCGACAGTGGGGCTCGAACCCACTAACTCCCGAATGAAAGGCGCCAACCCTATGTGGAGGGATGTATTTCCTATTGCGTGTTTCTGTGGTGGTTGCTAGTGTGTTGTATGTAGATAAAGAGAAGTGTATGGAGAAGAACACTAACTCCCGGTCCCCAAACCATGAGAATTAACCAACCATACGCAGGAATCGGAACTTGGGGTCCTCTGAAACAAGGTCAGAGTGCTGCCTATTCAGCCAAGCCGAAAATGATATATCGTAAATCACTTTCTTTCTTTTTTCTTTACGACGCATCGACACAGATAGGTCTTATGGCGACGATGGGATACGGAAGGCCTAGGAATATGAAGGAAGCAGCCGTGGCCTTTACTAAGGTACAGCCCCTGCATTTGCTGGTGTGAAAATAGGAAACCACGGAAAACCATCTTCAGGGCTGCCGACAGTGGGATTCGAACCCACTATCTCCTGGAGGCAACCTCACAGCCGCGTGCTCTTGACCGCACGGCCAACTCGCCCGGTGAATCACATTTAGAATATAACTTTCTGTAAGATGCATACTTAGAGGACCGGGTGAGTTGGCCATGCGGTTAGGAGCGCGCCGCTGTGAGCTCATATCCTGGAGATAGTGGGTTCGAACGCCACTGTCGGCAGCCCTGAAGATGGTTTTCCGTGGTTTCCCATTTTCACATCAGGCAAATACTGGGGTTGTACCATAATTAAAGCTACGGCCGCTTCCTTCCCATTCCTAGGCCTTTTATGTCCCATTGTCGCCATACATCTGTGTCGGTGCGACGTAAAGCAACTAGCTAGCATACTTAGAGGATCGACACTTTTCTATTAAGTACCGTACTACATGATACACCTCACTCTAATAATCGTGCGTGCCGACTAACTTGCCAAAGAAATCCTGAGCGGTGTTTCTACCCCAAGCGTTATTTTTTTACTTCCACATGGAATATGGTTCTTCCGGTATACTCTCCAGATGTTCTGGAATAATACCTTACTGCAACCGCGAGGTACTCCTCCTAGTCACATTATCCCATTAACTTGCGAGTAACTACATTAAAAAGTATATGCCAATAATTCAAGAGAAATGCACTCACAATCTGTCGACCCCGAAGCCACTTGGATCTTTTTTTTCTTTCAAAAAATTGCCTGTATATGAAAAAGCTCCAAGGTCTGGAGGTAGAACAAGGCAAGAAACATTTCATTAAGAATGATCTCCTAAAGCATGATAAACTAATCAAATGAAGCCAATAAAATATTCACCTTTTCGGAGACAAGCGACACGAGAAGCCTACATATACACGCCAATAATTATAATTATGGGACCATTGAACACAAAATCCCATATGACCGATAAATCTCTTTTTGTTCTATTTTGTTTCTTTATCATTATGGCGACGTGGAAGATATTGCGGGGATCGTCAACTTTTAAGAATATTCTAAATACTATCCGAGCCAAGTGAGGATCAAAATGACATTTTAAACTAACCCACTTCACATATCTTACGGCCGATTTATCCAGCTGTCTAAACGAACAACGGAACAATTATTAATCCAATCTGTGGATTCCCTCTAGTTTCACTTCTCCCTGAAACAATTATTCATTCCGAAATACCGTCTTCTTTTTTTTCTTCTTCCTGACCCTTCTCACAACTGATTAGGGCCAACACTTGATATGGATTTGGCACATCTCTACGACCCTTCTAGACGTCAACCCTACGTGGAGGGATGTATTCTCTAATGCGTCCTTCAATGGTGATTGGAACTGCTGTGTGTAGACGAAGATACGTGTGTTAAGACGGGCATAAATACCCAGTCCCCGAGCCAGAAGGATTAACCATACGCAGTTCAGACATACCTGGCCGGCCGGGAATAGAATCCGTTGGCCTTTGAATAGAAGGTCAGCATGCTGACCATTCAGTAAAGGAAATTATATCGCCCTCATTTATATGCAAAACTGTAGAGCCACCCTCTCTCTATCCCCAACAACCCAGAATGGGTACTTGGCCTGGCCTTTTATATTTGTCCTTTACAATATTACTTTTTCAATGGTATTTGTAGTAAATTGCGTGTGTCAATACTATATGTCATATTTGTATTTCCAGAAGATAAAATCTACGGTAACGATCTTTCTCAAAATATCCTATTTTCCCTACAATTAATAATAATAATGATAATAATAATAATAATAATAATAATAATAATAATGTAATAATTAATGTTATTGGCTTCACGTCCCACTAACGACATTTTTGCGGTTTTCGGAGATGCCGAGGTGCCGGAATTTAGTCCCGCAGGAGTTCTTTAATGTGCCAGTTTATCTACCAACACGAGGCTGTTGTATTTGAGCACTTCCAAATACCACGGGACTGAGGCAGGATTGAACCTGCCAAGTTGGGATCAGAAGGCCAGCGCCTCAACGTCTGAGCCACTCAGGCCGGCAATTTCCCTACAAGGAATTAGGACTACCATCTCTCGTGACCAACGAGCCACTGCATGGAACCTGAGAAATATGAAAATGACAGTCTCTTGCACTAATAGCAAATACAAAATGAGACAAAGTACCTAAATATCTATTATTCATGAAGGCCTCAGATTCCGTCTTCGGAAGAAACAACGATTATTCCGACAATGCTGCAAGGTTCGATTTTTTTTAAATGTAGAGGTACCCTCATTAAGTCACCAGATGGCTCACAACCCGTCACTGTAGCAGAGTGCAGTACAGTAGTACTGCCTGAAGCAATGTAGCAAATTAGCCATAATCTTTCCTCAACAAAGGAATACGTAGATAGGTGTTTTTTTTTTTGTTTGCTAGTTGCTTTACGTCGCACCGACACAGATAGGTCTTATGGCGACGATGGGATAGGAAAGGCCTAGGAGTTGGAAGGAAGCGTCCGTGGCCTTAATTAAGGTACAGCCCCAGCATTTGCCTCGTGTGAAAATGGGAAACCACGGAAAACCATCTTCAGGGCTGCCGACAGTGGGGCTCGAACCCACGGTCTCCCGGATGCAAGCTCACAGCCGCGCGCCTCTACGCGCACGGCCAACTCGCCCGGTATAGTAGATAGGTGTGACTTCAACTCACAAATGGAGTATCTTATAAAATAGCGAAGATCTTCATTGGCTGGGTGAACCATACGTTGAGCCCTGAAGAACGTTAATGATTGAAGAGCGAAGATGAACGAGTGGCTTACTGATATTTAGGTTCGAAGGCTCGTCATCTAGGGACCGGCTGGTAGCATATTTGGTTAGCAGCTCGCCTCCTATGCTCAAGTTGCTGACGCAGTCGATAGGTATTGAAGAGTGCATGCGAGGGCCCTATTTCGGTAGATTTACCAGCATAATTTTTTTTTTTAAAAACTTTTCATCCCAAAATTCCAGCATTCTGGTCTCTTAAAACCAAAAGTAGCTGGAATGCTATTTAACACAGAACATTATTAGTCAACATCGATGTCATTAGTCCTAATCCTTTAAAAGAGGTGACTGGTTAGAAAAGAGAAGGATCAAGGAAGGGGAGGTAACTTAACTCAAGGACACCCGAATAGTATCCGTTTTTAGAAAGGAATACAAACTGATCGAGAAGAAATGTGAGTCACCAAGTACATAGTTAAAGAATTCTGATAAGAAATGCATTCTATAAGAAGTATCTGATAGCTAGTAACAAAAAAATCAACACAATCCGAAGCGAATTTTTACTCAACAGATCTAGCGTGTTCGGTGAATGATGTTCCTTACCGCACAAGAAACGCTTGACATAGTAGGCCTCATCAAGTGTGAGTGCTTCTAAACAATTACAGTAAGTGTGTTCCGGGGGCAGAAGTTAACGAGAGGGCACTGAATACCCAACCCACGGTCAATTGGCTAAATATACCGCGATGTGAACGCCACGTAGTCTAGCCCGAGAACTGGCAGCCCAGTGGGCGCAACGATTCATCCGTTAACCGTTCGTCAAATATTCTCCTCTCTTCAAAGGAGCATATTTACCAGAATATAAAAATATAAACTAACTTTATTTACGTTAGATCAGCTACACCTAAAGCGGTCGTTATCTAATGCGAAGAACTAAAAATTGGTGTTGATTTTCAGGACTGAGGACACATATTGCCATCAGTTCAGCTTACTTCTGTGAATGTAGATACTCATACTAAGTAATATAAGAAATACTTGTTAGATCCTTGCAGTATCAATCATAACATTCACTGTTAAAGGCCAAAAATTTTCAGACGCGTGCATTTTTACATCCTTTTACATCCACACTCTACTACATGGTCTAATAATTTCCCTGTTAATTTCTTTTTTTATTTATTTGGAATACAGTACAGTACTTTGTTGTACTTGGCAGTTCGTTAGTTGGGAACCAGTACCTAGATCATCTTTGAAAATGCGCATGTATATCAAAGCCGCCAGAAAGACAATGCTATTGTAGCCCCTGTGTATAAAGGAAAGGGTGATAGACATAAAGCTGAAAATTACAGGCCAGTAAGTTTGACATGCATTGTATGTACAGTAAGCTTTGGGAAGGCATTCTTTCTGATTATATTAGACATGTTTGTGAAATTAATAACTGGTTCGATAGAAGGCAGTTCGGTTTTAGGAAAGGTTATTCCACTGAAGCTCAACTTATAGGATTCCAGCAAGATATAGCAGATATCTTGGATTCTGGAGGTCAAATGGACTGTATCGCGATTGACTTGTCTAAAGCATTTGATAGGGTGGATCATGGGAGACTACTGGCAAAAATGAGTGCAAATGGACTAGACAAAAGAGTGACTGAATGGGTTGCTATATTTCTAGAAAATAGATCTCAGAGAATTAGAGTAGGCAAAGCTTTATCTGACCCCGTAATAATTAAGAGGGGAATTCCTCAAGGCAGTATTATCGGACCTTTATGTTTTCTTATATATATAAATGATATATGTAAAGGAGTGGAATCGGAGGTAAGGCTTTTTGCGGATGATGTTATTCTCTATAGAGTGATAAATAAGTTACAAGATTGTGAGCAACTGCAACGTGACCTCGAAAATGTTGTGAGATGGACAGCAGGCAATGGTATGTTGATAAACGGGGTTAAAAGTCAGGTTGTGAGTTTCACAAATAGGAAAAGTCCTCTCAGTTTTAATTACTGCGTTAATGGGGTGAAAGTTCCTTTTGGGGATCATTGTAGGTATCTGGGTGTTAATATACGGAAGGATCTTCATTGGGGTAATCACATAAATGGGGTTGTATATGAAGGGTACAGATCTCTGCACATGGTTATAAGGGTGTTTAGGGGTTGTAGTAAGGATGTAAAGGAGAGAGCATATAAGTCTCTGGTAAGACCCCAACTAGAGTATGGTTCCAGTGTATGGGACCCTCACCAGGATTACCTGATTCAAGAACTGGAAAAAATCCAAAGAAAAGCAGCTCGATTTGTTCTGAGTGATTTCCGACAAAAGAGTAGCGTTACAAAAATGTTGCAAAGTTTGGGTTGGGAAGAATTGAGAGAAAGAAGAAGAGCTGCTCGACTAAGTGGTATGTTCCGAGCTGTCAGCGGAGAGATGGCGTGGAATGACATCAGTAGACGAATAAGTTTGAGTGGCGTTTATAAAAGTAGGAAAGATCACAATATGAAGATAAAGTTAGAATTCAAGAGGACAAACTGGGGCACATATTCATTTATAGGAAGGGGAGTTAGGGATTGGAATAACTTAAAAGGGAGACGTTCAACAAATTTCCAATTTCTTTGAAATCAGTTAGGAAAAGGCTAGGAAAGCAACAGATAGGGAATCTGCCACCTGGGCGACTGCCCTAAATGCAGATCAGTATTCATTCATTCATTCATTCATTCATTCATTCAAGACTTATCAGAAATTAATAACCGAGCTCGATAGCTGCAGTAGCTTAAGTGCGGCCAGTATCCAGTAATCGGGAGATAGTGGGTTCGAGCCCACTGTCGGCAGCCCTGAAGATGGTTTTCCGTGGTTTCCTATTTTAACACCAGGCAAATGCCGGGACTGTACCTTAATTAAGGCCACGGCCGCTTCCTTCCACTTCCTAGGCCTTTCCTATCCCATCGTCGCCATAAGAGATATCTGTGTCGGTGCGACGTAAAGCAAATAAAAAAAGTAGAAATAAATAATGAAGAAGCATGCATCGGCCTATGTTGAAGAAAACTGGTAGCATGTTCAGTATGACTGATTCGACTATTGTATGAACAGCAGAAAGGTAATTAAATGCTAAACATAACCACAACAAAAGATTACACCTTATTCAAGAAGTTCAGAAACTTGTATATTTTAAGGAAAATAGAGCTTTAGGTATCACGATCTTCCTTAAAGCACTCCCCTCTTCGGTTGACGATTTGTTCCCAACAGCATTTCTATCTTTAGGAGGAGCCCGAAATGCTGCTTCCGGGATAATATGTGGCTTCCTCTGTGTGAATTTTGTTTGATTTTATCAAATGAAGCAAAACTTCGTCCTTTAACTGAAGATTTTAAGCTGGAAAAAAAAAAGACTTCTACTGGTGCCAGATTGAGGAAGTACGGAGTTAAAGGCAAACGACTAGTTTTTTCTTTTTTTACAAATTTCGACATAGTAGAAATGATCAAAGAGAAGTTATCACATACCTTTGTAGTAAAGAGAATAGAGGGGCTTAATGGTCAGCTGAACCTAGAGTATTTCGAAATGTATAATATGAAAGAATTTGAACACGGGTGTTTAAAAAAAGTTGAACTCTGACATTACTATAACTATTTTCTAATGATTCACTGCAGCCATTCCCAAACTGTGGTCCGGTGACTCTTAGTGGGGGGGGGATGATAATCCAAGAGGTCCGCAATAATAATGTAAGTTGTAAATATTTGAAGAGTGAAATTTTATTGTACACACACAATTCACAGACCATTATACTAAATTTAGGAACTATGCCTTCACTGTTGTATAAATTACGTACAATACATGTAACTCTTAAGTTAACCAATAGATGGTACAGGTCAGCATCAGAAAAAGAAGAAATACTACAAGGCAGTGTAAGTGATATAATTGTGAGACACTTGGAATTGCTAGTATCCACATTCAGACCATATTTTCCACCTCTGGTTGAGAAAATCTTGTGGATCAGAAATACCTTTTTTGAAATTGAACATGAACTTCCCTCCCTGAGGAAGATCAACTAGCTGAAGTATCTTGGCAGAGAGAAAGTGAAAATAAATTGAAGTACTGTATGATATGGGAGGAGAATCAGATGGAGTGGCATGTTTTGCTCCAGGAAATTCCATGAGTATATCACAACTTTGATCGACTTTTGGGCCCATGACATCCCCTATACCCTACAATTTCTAGAAATGCCTTCCATGACAACATATCTGTGTGAGGGTACCTTTTCTACTCTCACACAAATGAAAACGAAGTACAGTAACAGAGCTAATGTAGAGACTGATCTTCAGTTCGAGTGACTATGCTTGTGAAATGCTTGGTCTCTGGAAAACAGCATCATCCGTTCCATTGATCCAACAACCGCAACAAGTGAATTTTTTCAAGTAAGCTTCCAAATCCAGACTGTTGTAATTATTAACCAAGTGTCACATTTTTATAATTTCTGTGCATTTATAAATTATTTTTATGTACATGAAGTTAAGTTAAACTTTCAGAGAAAGTCAATATTAGTCCTAAATTATACGAATAAAATCAAACATGGTATCGTTACAAAATTCTGTTTTTTGTTTGCTGAATGCAGTATTATGTTGTGGGGCTAAGGGGTCCTTGGACGTACATGCGATATGCCCAGAGGGCCTCACAGACAAAAAGTTTCGGAAACCCTGATCTACTGTATAGCTGATACACTTTGCTCCAGGTCGAACAACGCCAAGTAGAAGAAAGAAAACAGAAGAAATGAAAACAAATAATTCTTTCTTCAGAGTAAAACGTATGAAGATGAACACACTCTTGAATCATTTCTGCCTCTCCCCCACACAGGGTTGTTAGTTGGCGTGAAAATCCATCACCGCAGCAGGAAATTAATATATAACAGATAACAGCTCCAACCCCTCGCGACGGATAGCAAAGTTAGTAAGGCGCGAGTATCTCCCCGGAAATAAAAACGGCAATAAAACTTCTTGACACTGGAAGGTGAGAACCTCTTGTTCAGTTTGTTCTTAAACAGCTAGGTAACAGGAAATACTGAGCAAAATTACAGCAATCCGTTCATTGCATTAAACCATACCAAAGCAAACGTGTGCGTCCAGCCCTTGGCTTGTATCTCTACAGAGTCCTGTATGAAGTAAAATGAACCTTCATGGCGAGTTTTTACCACAGAATACCCTTCCTGACGTCAACCTCATCAGAAGAGTTAATGAATTGAAATGAATGGCATGATGAAGGGAGAGGGTGAAACCCGGTGCTGGCACATTGCCTACTCCTGTCAAATAGCGGCAAGGGGTCTGCTCAAGGCTTAACGTCCCCATCCGACGGACGAATCACCATCAACAGCGTCATATACCCTCACTCTCTAAGAACATCACGGAGAGGTTTGGAATTGAATCTAGGCATTTGGTACGCAATCTATAAATTAGAAACTCTGTACCACCACATCTCCTACTCTGTCAGCCAATTTTTTAATGTGCATTTTTTTTAAAAACAACGGGACTCGAACTGGCTAACCACGGTGTGAGACCATACAGACTTGACGCCTTAAAGATCATGGCCTCCTGACCAGGCTTCATACTGAAGCAAACGTAATATAGTTCATTCCACACTATGGCGAATTTGACTTCGGCTCGGGCGGAATTTCGAAACGAGTAGCGTAAACTTATCACTTTAGTGGCTGCTGTGTACAACATTTTATTTCATACTACGCCGAATTTCTTTTAAATTAAATGAATTTATAAATAATTGAACGTGTATGAAATTAATATTCAACGGATAACAGCTCCAGCCCCTCACGATGCATAACAAAGTTAGTAGGGCGCGAGTATCTCCACGGAATAAAAAAAACGGGAATATCATTAATGTCAAGAAGACGAAGATATTAGTTGTGAGTAAACATCCTGAACGAATTCACACCAACAGCAAGCTTACTGACAAGATAGTGGAACAAGTCACCAGTTTCCGTCATCTAGGAAGCTTGCTCACCAATGACAACAGGTGCAGCAAATAGCACTTGCCAGACAGGCATTTAGTATTAAGAGATATCGTTTAATCAGTGCAAATTTAATTTTGGAATTAAGAAGAAATTTTTGATTTCTTTTGTATGAAGTGTGCTATTGTATGGCTGTGAATCTTGGACAATCAGAGATCAGGATTGGAAACGACTGGAAGCGTTTGAGATGTAGGTCTGGAGACGAATGCTAAGGATTAAATGGATTGAAAAGAGAACGAACAAACGCATCTTGGCACAGAGTCTCCATTATGAAATGAAAGTAATGCATAACACGAGCTTTATGATATACTGTGATATATGCGATATTATCTGCTGGAAAAGGATTACCCTATACATTAGTCAGTACAACATGGCAACAGATTATTTTATTTGGGAATGCAGAGACGCCATTTTTTGTGTAGATGAGTATGGAATTACGGTGCTACAGTCAGGCGAAGAAACAATTCACCAATGTTAAGTCTGATGTTCTTTGATTCATGATCTCTCTGTCTATTACTGTGAAGCTGAGTTACAACAAGATTAAGTCTGATGTTCTTTGATTCATGATCTCTCTGTCTATTACTGTGAAGCGGAGTTACAACAAGATTAAGTATGATGTTCTTTGATTCATGATCTCTCTGTCTATTACTGTGAAGCGGAGTTACAACAAGATTAAGTCTGGTGTTCTTTGATTCATGATCTCTCTGTCTATTACTGTGAAGCGGAGTTACAACAAGATTAAGTCTGGTGTTCTTTGATTCATGATCTCTCTGTCTATTACTGTGAAGCGGAGTTACAACAAGATTAAGTATGATGTTCTTTGATTCATGATCTCTGTCTATTACTGTGAAGCGGAGTTACAACAAGATTAAGTCTGGTGTTCTTTGATTCATGATCTCTCTGTCTATTACTGTGAAGCGGAGTTACAACAAGATTAAGTATGATGTTCTTTGATTCATGATCTCTGTCTATTACTGTGAAGCGGAGTTACAACAAGATTAAGTATGATGTTCTTTGATTCATGATCTCTCTGTCTATTACTGTGAAGCGGAGTTACAACAAGATTAAGTCTGGTGTTCTTTGATTCATGATCTCTCTGTCTATTACTGTGAAGCGGAGTTACAACAAGTCTGGTGTTCTTTGATTCATGATCTCTCTCTGTCTATCCGTGTTTTCGTTGCTGTGAAGCGGAGTTACAACTAATCAGAGACGATATCTAATACGACAGTGCGGAAAGTAACTTTGAGTATGAGAAGAAGGCAATACCGTCATAAAATGAAATAAATTAGGAGCCTCCGTGGCTCAGGCGGCAGCGCGCTGACCTCTCGCTGCTGGGTTCCGTGGTTCAAATCCCGGGCACTCCATGTGGGATTTGTGTTGGACAAAGCGGAGGCGGGACGGGTTTTTCTCCGGGTACTCCGATTTTCCCTGTCATCTTTCATTCTAGCAACACTCTCCAATACCATTTCATCTGTCAGTCATTAACCATTGCCCCAGAGGAGTGCGACAGGCTTCGGCAGCTGGCGCAATTCCTATCCTCGCCGCTAGATGGGGGCTTCATTCATTTCGTTCCTGACCCGGTCGAAAAACTGGAAACATGCTGTGGATTTTTCATGAAATAAATCACACTTTACGCTTCAGTGGCTACTTTCCGTACACTTTCATGTAAAAAGCGTATCTGATTGGTCGAACGCACGTACCTCGTCTTTAAGTTCGAATATTTGCGTTAACACTTCCTAGTGATAGCCACCTCACTTTTGTAAGTAGCAGGTGTGCAGCGTGTTCTGATCCCACAACCTCTGGATCTTTCCACCCCACATCCTTGCAAGTGCTATCTACAAAAAGTCAGCTTTTACATGTAGGCCCTTTCTTTTTCCGCCTATGTGGTTTTTCCCTGACCCTTAATACCATGCCTCAACACCACCTTACCAACACAAACATCTGCCCGGTTGCATGTCTGACATGGAAACATGGATACTACTCCTTTAGTATCATCTCCCACTCCTCCCTGCTCTCTCTTTCTTTTTAGAAATAATAGCCTGTCGGAGGCAATGTACAATAGTGACGATTGCCACGCGGGGGGAGCGGCTTCGGGGGCCGGCCCGAGAAAAATTCTGATCCCATTTCCTCACACAAAACGGAAAATAACGGCGAATTTAAGGGTCGCGATTTGACGAGGTTCACTAATTTTACAACTTTCAGAGAAAGAGGCGAATATTTAGCAACAACTGATCCGCGGCAAATAAGACAACGACCGCATCGTATGTTAGGATTAATTTCGCATACTTCAGCTACAAATACTTTCACTCAGCCCGTCCTAAAAGCGGCTCCGTCTGTGCAAACACTAACATAATCCTTCCATTTTAGTTCATTTTGGGGCACATATTCATTGGCCACAAAATATTTCTCCACCGGTGGCTCCCTCGGGAAGTTATTTCGAAAAAAAAAAGGAAAAAAAAAGAAATTAGTTACATTTCCATCGATGAACAGAACATAACCAAGAAGTTGTGCGTAGCAGCTAATATCGGTAGACTCGTCGATCTGAAGTGAGAACTTCTGGCTGCTGTAATCTTCAATATCACTAGACATATCAATACTCGGCATCTGATTGTGTCAGTAGAGAGAGGAATTTCGGAAACTTCACTAGCAGCTTCTGAACCCAGGACTAGTTTCACCATCTCTTTACAAGCAGGCATTAACATCGTTTCAGCTATTGTACGTAGCTTTTAGGCCTTACGATAAGCTTGGCTATCTTATAGCTAGCTTCCTGTACTTCTTTTGTAATAATGAACGTTCTTTGTATTTGTTTTGTTCCAACAACCGACGAAAATAACTGACATCTTTCCTCGGCAGAGAAGAATATTTTGTTGACAAACGTCGACGTTTTAGTTTAATGGGAACCATAGTAGCATTACCGAGCTTTTCGCCACAAATGACACACTCAGTAAATAAATGTCAATAAATATCACTATACTGCCGGCGCTCAATGCTTTCTTTCACTGCTTGTACTCATCGAGGGAACACTCCGTACAAGCGCCTTGTCCATAATGAAAAAAAAAACCATATAATAATAATACTAATAATAATAATAATAATAATAATAATAATAATAATAATAATAATAATAATATATGTACTTGGGGACAAAACATGACGACCTCAGTTCCTAGAAGCGAGCTGGAAGCTAGTAGTCAATTCACACCCTGCACCCTGCTGAGTTAAAGAGTTCTAAGTGATCCTTGTTTGTTTGGGAGAGGTTGCCAAACCACTTTCTTCCTCACCCTCTGTAGTATTTACCCTTTCTTCGTGTAGAGTGCAGTAGCCGATTTGGCAACTCTGGCTGCAGTAGAGGTAGTAAATCCTATAAGTCGCTAATAGACACCGAGCTGCCGCTGGAAAGTAGTGGTGTGAGGCGAGGTCGTCATGATTTGTCCCCAACTATAGCACATCATCAGGCTGACCAACATTCAGAATTTTCGTCCTCAGAGCCCAACTGTAATAGAAGTATGATTACAAGGCGCGGGACCAACACTCTTTAAAGGGAAGTCTAACAATGAGTCACTGAATCGGCACACGAAGAAAGTGATAAAAGATGAAGAAGCATTAACAAACAGGAACAAGTACCAAAACAACGTAATAAAGGATACGTAAAGGTTTGATAATCCCGGCAGTTTTGGGAAAGCACGTATAGAAAACATGTGGGAAGGATAATAACGAAGCCGCATACCGCAGAGCACAGAGGTAGAGGCGAGAAATAAAAATATACCGATAAGCAAAATTAGGATATAACAACTGTGAGCAAATAATTTATACTTCCATTTCTTACAATGTCGGGTTGAGTGGCTCGGACGGTTGAGGCGCTGGCCTTCTGAACCCAACTTGGCAGGTTCGATCCTGGCTCAGTCTGGTGGTATTTGAAGGTGCTCAAATATGTCTCGCGTCGGTAGATTTACTGGCACGTAAAAGAACTCCTGCGGGACTGAATTCCGGCACCTCGGGGTCTCCGAAAACCGTAAAAGTAGTTAGTGGAACGTAAAGCAAATAACATTACTATTATTATGTCTTAGAATACATACAAATTCGCGGCATGTAATAAAGAATAAACATACACCATTTTATGTCATCAGTACTTCGGCAATGAATGAAATACAAGCGTATGAAACACAACTGTCACAGAATAAAATAAAACTCGACACTTTAATAGAATACGTAAAAGTTCACCTCACATTTTTCACCTTGAGACGGCACATCGGGCCACGGAACAGTGATGTAAACAATACCCTAAATATACTATATGATGTGTCTATACTTAGCACACTCATCCTGATGAGCCTATTCGAGAGCAATGACTTCAGTGTGGATGCAAGACAAAAACAAAACTGCACAAGGCATTACTACGAGTGCGTCCAACGAGCTGTGACGACGTCTTTGATAACTTCTGTTACTACTACAGTACGTAACGTTCATGTTTTCATATTATCTACGAAGCAGCATGGACCAGGGGAATTTGGAAGATTTAGCAGTTTTCCCCAACCAACGCTTTGTCAGCTGTTACAGATAACTTTGCCACGGTCAAAATGAGAAAGAATGAAACCTAAGGGCCAGAAGGCCTATTGTATACATTACCGGGGCACTATAAATACGATCATGAGGTTATTGTTAGCCTGGTGCAGATTTTCTAAGGCAGACCCTCCAACGAGTGTGGGCAGGATCTCCTGTATTATGTTATTAGCGCTAATGACCCTGTGCCACAAACAAGAGTACCCTCCATGCGTTTTCAATTTTTTAAGTAGGTTAGTGTGGTAGATGATAGTGTTGCGTGTGGTGTGTGCGAACTGTAGGGATGTTGGGGATGGCACAAACATTCAGTCCCCGAGCTGAGGAAATTTTATTTAAAATGCCCGACTCGGCCGGAAATCAAACCCGAGACCCTCTGCACCGACGGCCTTTACGCTAAAAAAGAACCCGATATTGGGGCACTATAAAACATGTAAAGATAACGATTTACGGGACATCCTATTTGATTTACGTCGCACCGACACAGATGGTCTTATGGCGACGACGGGATAGGAAAGGCCTAGGAGTTAGAAGGAAGCGGCCGTGGCCTTAATTAAGGTACAGCCCCAGCATTTGCCTGGTGTGAAAATGGGAAACCACGGAAAACCATCTTTAGGGCTGCCGACAGTGGGATTCGAACCCACTATCTCCCGCATGCAAGCTCACAGCCGCGCGCCTCTAACCGCACGGCCAACTCGCCCGGTGACAGGAAATGAAAGAAGGTATGTGGAGAAGGGTGGAGCGGGGAGTCATCGTGAAACTTTGCCACCGAGCTAGTTGGCTGCGCAATTCCGGCCGTACTGCTGTTAGCATGCATTCAGGAGACGGTGGTTTCGCACCCCACTGTCGGCAGCTCTAAATATGTTTTTCCGAGGTTTTCCTATTTTCACACCAGGCCAATGACCTTAATGGTCATTGTCCTTAATTAAGGTAATTGTCACTTCTTTCCCAGTTCTAGCTTGTCCTATCCCATCGTCTCCAAAAGACCTGCCTGACTTGGCGCGAGGTACAACACGTGTTTTTTTCTTTTTCTTCTCGTTCTTTCACTGGAGTGGTCGCGCGGCGCCTGAGAGACATCACACTAGACTATTTCTGATTTCTGTCATTGCAAATCAAGGCCACTGACTGGAAATTCCGTGAACCTTTCAAATCATTCTTCACAACCAACATAATAAAGCATCAGTATGGCAGTGTTAGTTATCTCGTGTGGTGGGGCGTTATTTTTACATAAATGATGCGAACTTCACCGCTACAAAGTTTAAGTTCCCATTTTGAAGTATTATCTTCAATATTAATATAGCAATTATTCTTCAGAATGTCTCAGATTGCATGGTTTCTTGCTAAAACGTAAGTATTTCATGTTTTTAGGGCTGAAAATGGATGGAAAGAAGAAAATATATAACGTTGATCGCCTGGAAGACAGAAGACAGATGATGAAGGTGAATTGTATGGTGATGAGAAGGAAGATGTACTAAAAAACCAGAAGGGAAGTACGAATATAATAAATGAAGACGCAGACAGTAGTGATGAAGCAGGAGAAAATGACAATTTCTAAGTGGCGTAAAGCTAATCCTCCCAGAAATGTTCAAACCCAATGACAAAATATCAATACATATATTTATCTTGGGTGAATGATATTGCGAAGCTTACTAAAACACCTGAAGAATGCTGTGAACTATTCTTTGATGACACAATGCTACCTACTATAGTTGAATGCACAAATGGGAAAACTGAACAGGTTCAAAGGAACTACAGCAGGAAAGGGACGCTCGATCTACCGAAATGTATCAAATAAAGGCCCCAACTGGTATACTTACGTGTTGCAAGGAAAAATAAAACCTCGCAAATACCGAGGAGATTTGGGCTAGCGATTAGACGGATGTACGTAGATCTGTGCCGCTTGGTTATGGTAGAGATACATTTTAGGTTCCTATACTATATTCATTCACCGTTAGTTGATTTTATATCAATAAGTTAGACTCTGTAATTTATATTCATCCTTTAAAAATGTCCTAAAATTAATTAAATAATTATTCGAAGCTTGGGATAGCATAATTGCCTCAAAAGCGAAATGGCCACGGGACCATCTATGACATAGAATTGTGTGGGACCAGTGCAGAGTTAAAAAGGAAATTTTAAAACTTTGCCAAATAACTATTTTAAGCCTCTGCTTGTACGAGTTAAAATAGTATGTTGTATCACATGCTGAAGTAAACTGTAATAGATAAACCTTCGCTTCCTCGACATTTTAAAAATTTTAGTTTTTATTGTTCCCAGTCTTTCAATAACAGTCTTCGTGGGTTGGTAGTCGCATAAAGTACACTGCATGATAAGGAAGCCTTGGCAAGCTTGTCACTATTGAACTGGGAAGTGAGGCGCATGGCCTTCACCAGCAATTGCACGTCTCTTTCACTGATCATTACTGGAATACTATATAACGTTCTTCACTTATGTTCACGATCAATTTTAAAACACGCCTAGGTAACGGATATTCTTAACGAACATGTTCCAACATAAATACCATATCATCGATCATCATCATCATCAACAACAGCAACATAATTTCCCCTTATCCAGATGTACTCTCCACCGCTCATCAACCTTCTCCGTGTTTCATCACAGACTTCGTGGCTTCGAGTGCACCAGCGCCGTGAACTTCACATGCTATCGCTTCTGCACAAAGTTCTTTCCACTAATACTCCCGACTATCTGTCTTCATCTTTTTCTTACCTCTCGTCCTATCATGAACACAATACAAGATCTGATGTACCCGTGCTTCGCTACGGAATTTTACATTGTACACAGAATTCTAGGTTAGGTAGTGTGCATGTTGTAAGATTGTTTTAAATTGCATAGCTCTTAACGTTTTCCCTAGAAACGCGACGGGGAAGTCACCAAACGTCTTTTCTCCCGTGAAGACTGGGTTAGAGAATTTTCATTATAATGGTAGGCCCTCTTGCCTACCATCAGTCATCATCAAGTTGGGGAGTTTTCATTGTAATGACAGACACTCACTCTCCAGCTGCCTTTTTACATCCTCAAAAAGACTGTCTTTGTGGTTATCGCAAGTGAAGTGACTGGAATAACCTGGGACAGTAACAAGAAACTGGACCGGAGCCTGAACAGCTGCATAAGATATATCTTTAATCTGCGATATGATGCTCATATATCACCTTATTATAAGGAGCTGTCGTGGCTTCGAGTGCACCAGCGCCGTGAACTTCACATGCTATCGCTTCTGCACAAAGTTCTTTCCACTAATACTCCCGACTATCTGTCTTCATCTTTTCCTTACCTCTCGTCCTATCATGAACACAATACAAGATCTGGTTCTTCTCTTGCCATACCTATAAACCGTACTGCTGTGTACAACCGCTCCTTCATAATCTCTGTGTCTAGGTCATGGAATTCGCTACCTGCGAACATTAGAGAAAATCCTTCTCATCGCAAGTTTAAAGTGGCTTGCCGGGAGCATTTGCTGGGTAGATCCCGCTGACTTGCTGGATAATTGTTGAGTGAATGAAGGAATGAATGGGATGAATGAATGGATTACTGCAGTTACATAATTTAAGTGTACGTTATTTTGTGTATTTTAAAATTAAGGATTCTTTCATTATTATTATTATTATTATTATTATTATTATTATTATTATTATTATTATTATTATTATTGCTATTAGTATTATTTGTTTTATTTGTATTCGAAATTATAACTTATGTATACGTATACTCATCTAGTGGTTAAGTGTAAGAGAGGGCCTTGAGCCCTAACTTCGCCACCAATAAAGGCATTATCTATCTATCTATCTATCTATCTATCTATCTATCTATCTATCTATCTATCTATAGGTCATTACAATGATGTCAGTACGAATGTCGTGATGAAAAGTAATACTATCGTATGAAATACTCGATCAAATGAAAAACCACACATTTTCTCAATACTACGCTGCCAATCTAACAGTCCAAAGTTCCAGAGCTGGAATTCACAGCGGTGAACACCACTTTTTTGTTGTTGTTGGCGGCGAACAGTGGAGAGTCCCAGGGCGAAAACTATGCCCTTTCACTAATCTGCTTCCAAGGAGTACCCGATAAGTCGGAAAATCTTAATTAACTACACTGGCGGAGGAAAAAACTATTTGACATGAAGGTAAATTTTTCCTCCAAGTCTGAGGAGAAACCCCCTCTTCGCTGCTAATTTGGATTAAAATGAATGTGGAATTTAATACAAGTGAAGAGGAAGAAGCTTTTCTTAAGAAACAGCTCTTTTCAGCGTTGCATTTTGAGTTATTTAGTCAACTGTGGTGCTGTAAGTTGGAATAGGCCGAAATTATAATTCAAGACCCGCTCATAAGTGAGCCTCTGCCATTATTCCGTTTAAGTGAGCACACTGCATACTGCAATCACTGCGTCAGAGTAGAGACCTAATAGCTGGAATACTATGATGAATCAGTTGTTACGTATCAGAAAATGTATGAACCAGATGGCATGCTAAAGAAGAAAGTTCTCTAACTCCTGCTATTTCCCGCCAATATTCAGGCAGGCTGTTATACTCGGTACGCAGCAGTAATCCCATCTATCGGAGATGAGTGGCAGCAAAAGAGACGAAGAACATCACAATAAACAATGGTCAATGTAATGTTATTGTTAATCAATAGTATGAGGTTTCGATATTGTCGGCCTTCACATTTAGTTTTCTTCCGACTCTGAAATACCACTCTTATCACAGCCCGTATGGTAAATCTGAATAAAACATAAATGATCGGAAATTGTATTCTCTATAACTTTTCTTATGCAGTACTTTTCGATAGGATCAATAGCATGGGTATTTAAAAATTAAATTTTAGGAGCGAACAAAATTATTTATAACTTAGATTGTAGTTTCTTATTCCTCGACTCTACATACCGATGTTCATTAAATTCTGTTTACCCATTTCCTCGTGCCTCGGCGTTGATATGGACTCAGCAATAAAAATACGGATTCATGAATCTCTGTTATCATAGCCGGTACGGTAAAAATGTATACGACATAAATGATCAGATATTTAATTCTATATACCTTTAGTTATGTAGTATTTATCGATAGGACTACATACTAATAATATAATTGAGATTAAATTTTAGGCCTTTCCCTCAACTACCATTTCACTTAGGGTGAATAAAATTTATAGCCTAGATTGTAGTGGGTCATTCACCGACTTTACATACCGATTTTCATTAAATTCTCTTCAGCCGTTTTCCCGTGATGTGCGTCCGTAGGCCTACATACATACACACACAGACAGAAATGACGGGAAATTTAAAAAGTGCATTTTCTTATTACTATGGACACGTCCGATGCAGAAATACCATTCTTTTTTAATTCTGAGCAATGTACAGACAAAACTCTTATTTTATATATATAGGTCAGCTGTTTACGGAACAACCACTTAGTATATACATTATTACATATCCGTCCACCATTTACTGCGCATTTAAATATCCGGATATTGGTTGTCTTCATATTTCTAGTTACGCTGTTGTGAATACGCCGCTAAAGCTATTACGAATGGCTACATTTTGTAGCACCTTAAAAGAATATTTATTTAGAAAGTATCCTGTAGGCGGAGCTTATAATGTCAAATTATCTGATCGGTTGACGCCGTGTGAGCTTCGAAGATACCTGGTGCAGGTCTTAAAAAAAACAAAAAAAACATGGTGCAACAGCCCCCAAGGCCTGCAGATTATGAGGTGCCCTGTGGTCAGCACGACGAATCCTCTCAACCGTTATTCTTGGCTTTCTGTACCGGGGGCGCCATCTAACCGTCAGATAGCTCCTCAATTGTAATCACGTAGACTGAGTGGACCTCGAACCAGCCCTCATATCCAGGTAAAAATCCCTGACCTGGCAGGGAATCGAACCCGGGGTCTCCGGGTAAGAGGCAGGCACGCTACCCCTACACCGCAGGACCAGTTAGCACGTCTTCCTAGTTGACACGTGTGTGTGTGTGTGTGTGTGTGTGTGTGTGTGTGTGTGTGTGTGTGTGTGAGATAATGATGAATTTGATAATGATGATATACATTGTGATAGTACATATATCACACCCCCGAATTATATGTAGAAGGTAGAGATATTATTGTCAGTATTCGATTTATTATTATTATTATCGGTATTTCATTTGTATGTTTTGTCATTTATATTTATAAGCTGGAAGATATCCACATATGTAGGTATGAGTAATTTGTTTTGCACGAGTGGGAAAACATTGCTTTAATAACTCTGGTAATTGGAATGAGTCATATGGCTACCCCAGTGTTTGTTGTGATGTACTTGTGTCGGGAAATTCATGAGTCATGTATATATCCCAGCCTGATGAGATGAGCTTGTTGTTATATTAGGAAAATTTGGTGACTCATGGAATATACCCCAGAGTTTGTTATTGTCTTGGGAGGAAGAAGTAGTTCAGGGCTTGGTCTTGACAAGAGGTTCACTCATGATTGGTGGGCAAGCACCAATCCAGACGTCTCATCTGAGAGGAGGGGGATGTTGATGTCTATAAAGGTTGATCATACGGCGGCAACCAAAAGACATTGTAAAGGTGATTGTAAAGGAACGAGAAGGAAGATAACTACAACCAGTGACACTGTATAAAGGAACGACAACTGAGACACTGTACGGGAAGGAAGTGGTGCTGATAGTCGGTACTGGAGTGACACGGCTGCAATGGACTGGACTTCAAACGTTCGTGGAGTGTAGTCTTGTTATGTTCGTGGAAAGTGGCTGATTGTGGAGAGTGCTTGCGCATTAAGTATTGTAGCACTTGTGGCGGCCTAGCATTATATGTTGGTGAAAGCTATCTCAGACTTTCCATAATTTATGTTAAGGATCGACAGACGTGTGTATATATCTTTACAACAAGTGTTAAAATATGTGAACACAGTAGTACAAGGTACAGTATCTGTGTGATGTGATAACTGCCGATTATAAGAATCGGTAAGTCGAATTGATATAGAGACAGTGAAGGGTATTTATCTTCATACATGTACATTGTTCATCGGACTATCTACAAATGGTAGCTTAGTTCTCGCTTTCGTTTTCCCACGATTTTCATTATTTTTGTTGTTGTTGTAAATATGGAGTCTTCCAGCAATATTTTATGTGTGTATTTTATGTATAATGTTGTATGTTGATGAGGTGCTCATGCACGGAATTTGTTAAGAATATAGTTAGCTATTTTAGAATCAGTGTTATTGATGAACCTAGGTGCAGTTCCTACCTAATTAGTCGTTTTCAGGAGGTTAGGTAAGGCCTGCAGCAGATGTACCAGTACGCAGCATTATGTACACGCCCTGGGATATAAAGTTTATCATGCTCTTATCTAAATTCGAGGGATCCATTCTGGTGAACTCTGGCGCCCATACTACGGACATTTCGGTTAATTATGCTTATTAATTTTATTAAGTTTTTGAGTAATTTTATTTATAGCCTATATTTGTATTTATGGTTTTATTTATTATTATCATCAAAAAATGTTACAACATGCCACTGAGGCTGAAAAGCCCCTTTATGTAGCGTCTACTTATAACACAATACAAGTTTATGAATATACTAAATACATTTTATAATATTAAAATATTAAATTAAACATTAAACTTAAAAATTAAAATACAGATACCAATTCCAATAAAATTAAAACATAAATCATATAAAAAGTAATAAAGTATATCATTCGATTTTTTAATATTTTACGCTACAAAAATCTCAGGAATATAAAAAACAGAAACAATTTTCTTAGAAATATACATATTTCTTATTATTAGACACAAGAATACCTGATCTCAGCCCCATGCGTACTCCTCCAGGAAGTTAGATGTTAAGGACTGCTTTAGTTGGGTGCAGTTCCTGTCATTTGCGAAACGGTGAAGATTAAAGACATTGAAGATACGGGATGCAGTGCAAACAAAAGATTTGTTAAATTTAGTGGTACGATGAAGGGGAATTTGAAGGGTAGTTTTTGTAAACCTATTATCTCTGTTATGTACTGACTCCATAGATTTAAATGCATTATATAGGTAGGGTGGGGTTTTCAGTTTGAGTATTTTGTGCGTAGCAACGGCTACTGAGATTTCCCGTCGTTCGAGAGAGAGAGAGAGAGGTAGAGGTTGAGATATGACGAGAAGTTGTGACACTTGCACGGAGACGGAATGTGTCGACATTTGCACAGAAAGCCAAACATTCCTGAAAATTAATAAGCATGGGTACGTGGAACAGCGACACTTGCACTGAGGCCAAAGGAGTTAGAAAGCAGGAGCAGGGGAGGGGAATACTCACGCGACAGATAGATAGATAGATAGATAGATAGATAGATAGATAGATAGATAGATAGATAGATAGATAGATAGATAGATAGATAGATGGATAGATAGATGGATAGATAGAAGCCTTTAGATTTCATTGCAACAGTTGATACCTGATGGCAACTAGTGTTCCGTGTTGAACTGGTGATAACTGTTCTACAGCTATGGAGTTGACTGAATAAACTACCAAAGGGAAGCCTTTGTTGATTTACAATGGACATCAGTACATTGTGTACATAACAATAAAGATCAACTGACTTATTACCACGTAGACGTCAAGAAAATGATGATGATGATGATGATGCTTGTTGTTTAAAGGGGCCTAACATCTAGGTCATCGGCCCCTAATGGTACGAAACGAGACGAAATGTTATGACAATTTAAAAATCCATAATCCTCCACTGATCAGAATTCGAAATCGTGAGGACGAAGAACGAATGGATGATATGAAGTTAAAACAATCAGTGGATCCGACCCGCAATGCCCCACATTCCCAGAAACTAGCGATAAACAATAGTATTACTGACCAAGGGACTGCTGTTTAAGCACAATACTGAATCGATGATGCTTGTAGTCGAAACGGGTCCAAAATCCAGGTCATCGGCCCCTCACGATGGTATTTATCGCTAGGAAAGTAGAACCATGTTATTTGTCATTTGGCGGTACTAATCAAAAGTAGCGTAGACTCGCGGTATTCCACACATTATGGTACTATTCACAGGTTATGTAATGCGCACCTGTAACACACACCTATGGTATTTCGCATATTGCGGCGCTATTTACAGCCAACTCAAACCTATACAGACAACGCAAACCTATGGCGGTCCTCACGTAAGTGGACTAACCACAGGGACTCGCACTCTCCCGTGGTGTTCCTCACATAGTTGGTACTAAGCATAGGCAAGGCAGAACCATGGTATCGCTCATACAGGGGTACGAATCACAGGTACTGTAAAATGCATCCTGAGCCACACACTGTCGCTACTAATCACAAACCTATTTTGTACCTAACATAGTGGTACTATGCGCAAGTAAAAGCGACCCATGGTGTTCCCTGCGTGATGATACTAATTACAAGTAGTCTCATGGTTCTAATTTGATCATCCCTTGGTCACCCCTTTTTGTCACCTCTTACGACAGACAGGGGATACCGTGGGTGTATTCTTCGTCTGCGTCCCCCATCCACACGGGGTACGGCAAGAAAAGTACCTAAATGTAAAGGAATAATAATATTGGTTTACGTCCCAACAACTACTTTTACGGTTTTCTAGGACGCCGAGGTGCCGAAATATTGTCCCGCAGGAGTACTTTTATGTACCGGTAAATCTACCGACACGGGGCTAACATATTTGGGCACCTTCAAACACCACTGGACTGAGTCAGGATCGAGCCTGCCAAGTTGGACCACTCAACCCTGCTGTAAAGGAAGAACAACAAAAAATTGTTTTAGGCGAGGCAAGTCATGTTTACAATCCGGATGAAGCGGCGAATGAAGCGAGAAACAGTGTAGAAAAAAATGTGCGAGGAAAATAAGAGTATGATTTCAAAAGTTTACACCGAGAAAATAGGCCAGCTCTTCAATCGAGGCTATGAGAAGTACTGTACGCGTCTATTAATACCGGAGTATATGAAAATCGAAGTTCCGTGCAAGTGTTACTCCGTACAAATGTCACCATCCTATTTCTGACTCACCGAGTACTCTTACATAGAGTGAAGGGCTCCGTGCAAGTGTTCCAAGCTAGAGAGGGGGCGAAACCCGGTGTCGGCACATAGCCTCCTCCTGTCGAAAAACACTGTCTGCTCAAGCCTTAACTTCACCATCCGACGAATCACCATCAACAGCGTCATATGCTTTCACTAAACATCAATACTGATGAGAGGTTGGAATTGAACCCGGGGTTGATTAGAAATTGAATACCCCAACCTCTCCTACACTACCGGCCAACACACTGATTGTGAAGGTATCTTCCACCAACGGGACTCAAACAACCAGCTAACCTAGCCGCCAGACTATAAGGACGTGGCGTCTTTACGGTCACGCCTTAACGATCATAGCCACAAGGCGGGCTAATTATCTGACGAAATAGTTTCTGTTACGTTGTGTATAGTTGAAAGAAAGAGTGTTGTACGGGTTTCCGTTTGAAAGAGAGGAGTGGTTTTCGGAAGTGATAAAATATCAATACCGCGAAGTAAAGAAGTATGATGCCTGACTATGGGCGGTCTTGATTATACTGTCACCTTAGCATCTATCTATCTATCTATCTATCTATCTATCTATCTATCTATCTATCTATCTATCTATCTATCGCAAAGACGTTTAATACGTTTTATCAATAGTCGCTTATAGCAATCGTCATGTCACGTATAAAGGCATTAGCAGATATAGCCTATTTACTATAGAATTCGCAATAATTTCACTCTTCATTAAGTTCACACGCAACTGAATCACATTCCACCCGCAATCTTGCCGACCCGAAACACTGTCCGGTAGACTGTCGGTAGATGCAGAGTGGGTCTCGGTCCATAAGTGACCAAGGCTGGTCCGTGGTCCAACAGCTCCGCACTCTGACCGGCCAACCGAGCAGAGGAGGGGTGACCATGGCTCTACGCCTCTGCATTCGGGAGAAGGGACAGGGCTAGACCTCACAGCTGGCCCCAACCGTCGTCTGTCCTGAGAATGGTTTTCCGTGGTTTTCCATTCTCCTGCACTAAGGCGAATGCCGGGACAGTTCCTAGTATAGGCCACGGTCGCCAACCCCCTCACCTCCGAGCATCTCCTTCACCGTAACAAATTTCCCGGACTGAGAAACGGCGTCGCCGTCTAAGAGGCCCGCCTTCCCTTTCAGGGGAGGAATGAAAACATAGTAGTAGTTGCACATTTTTCGTGTTTCTAACACCTTAGGGTTTGGGGTTTGAATTTTTCAATTCGCACACCAGTATCGGAAGGTTCGCGTACCACAGTTCAAGAATCCCTAATTAAAGACAAAGGTTTAAAGATCAAGATCTTGCTGTAACGTACACAACATAAGGAGAGAATAGTTTTCACAATTCTTTTATCATAGCGATTTAAATATGGTGCAAGAAAATCCCAAGCGCAGAATCAGCATTTTGAAATGAAGAGTCGGAATTTTAACAACGGTGGCCCGTAAAAAGGAGACGGCAAACATACTGCACTTCAAAGAGCTCATTACCTAATTCATTCAAAGGTCAGAGCCCACAGCTCTCGAGTCTGAGAAAAGAAATAAAAGAAAGCCGTTACCAATACTTTACTAGTCCACTTTCAATAATGAACACGAAAAGAAACGTGAAAAGGCTTGAAGCACAGCTGCCTCACGATAAGTGACAGGGGGAATTAACTCCAAACAACTTCATATCCTTCGAGCGCATTTTGAGACGTCAATGTTATAAAATGGGTCTCGCTTAAGGAAGGACCGCAGTAAAAACGTAGACATAAAATGTTATTCTTCAGTAAAAACAACACTAAACCGGTGTTCGAGCATCTGCGCATAACAGTTCCAAATGAGGAATAGCTGTCAACGTACCTTTAGTATCGACGGGAAAAGACGTCTAAGACATGAACTACAGTCAATAACAGCGGGAAGAAAGCGTGCAAGAGATGTGTATCGCCATAGACAATGTGTGCGTTTTTGAAGCTAAATATCTCAACTACTGATCCAGGTATTTATTAGCTACAGTAGGTGCGCATTACACGTCAATACTGTGCCATGTGTGTGAAGAAACTGCGCGAGCGATAATCCGCATTGTTGTGAAGTGTGTGACAGCGTATGCCATATGTGACTTTAATGCGCACTAAGGACTGAGAAAAATAAGGCAGTATTTGTAACGGTAAGCAACATTCGCTTGGTAGGAATGAGATAACACAAAAGTGGAAAAAAAATTAAGGATGGCCGCCTTTAGGGACGCGATTCAAACTTTGAATATCCGAACGGAGATTTTGAAATTCGTGTAGTTAACTTCTCAGCTGGCATTCGGCAGACCTGATGATTTTAACTAGAAATGGGTCTTCGACACTTTCAATATCTCTATACTTGGGGTGTCAAGAGTGATCGATGATACTTTTGGGAATAGGAAACAATACTTTTCCTTCCTTCCTTCCTTCCTTCCTTCCTTCCTTCCTTCCTTCCTTCCTTCCTCTCATTTACAGAAATGTGTACTCTGTTTCACAATTCAAAACATTTAAAAACAGGTACTCTAAAATAATCATCACAAATCCTAACCCAAGAATATCAGCAGTCCCAATCGTGGGATTAGAAGATCCCTCAGCACCATGAATAAGAGGAATTCTTATGAAAATAAACATTGCAGAAGGTTGGTTGTTATGTCCAGAGTGAAACAACGAAGCCATTCAATAGCAAGCTTCCACTGTCGGGAGAAAATATAATATTATTCTGAAAGCTTATTTGTTATGAGCCCAGAACCGTTCCAGTCAGGTATAAGAGCTGTGAATCAACACCAGGCGTTCAAATAAATCTGCCCTGTACTTACCCTATACTGTATATCTTTTCTGAATACTAAACAGAAGTGACTAACGTGATCCAGAAAGTGTCAAGAGTGGTGTTACATAGCGCTAATGACCCTGTGCCACACACAAGAGTAGCCTCCATGCGTTTTCAATTCTTTAAGTAGCTCCTTCGAGTACCGAATATCAAGAAATTGTGGTAACCACCCATTACTAACTTCAAGTTGTCCATTTTCTTTTCTAATAATGTTCTAACAATAGATGGCATACAAAGACATTGCCGCGCCGGCAAATGGCGACAGTATAACCTATCGTTGAGATGGATAGTATAATTTTAGCTCGTCCACACTTCTTCGGCAAGACAATTACTAAGTTCTAAACGCGACCGAGATACATATTTATACGGTCAATTATACTGTGCAACAAGCCGTACATCGCAGTACACTATACAGTAGAAGAAAACATTAACATAATTGCATCTTGCTTTTAACGGGTTGATTCATTCATTCATTCATTCATTCATTCATTATAATTCCAAGGCACCACAAATCACTCTTTCCACTTCTTTTTTACATGACTTGATTTCGACTCACTGAGTAGAAGTATTTATACGTAGTTCGAGTCAAGTCATGGCAACTAATTTTTTTCTCGCGAACAGGAGACAATACACGGAAAATCCAAGATATGCATTTGGAAACGTACGGTATGTACTTGCGAATGATGCCACTAGATGGTGTATGTAAACAACAGCGTGGGTCTAAGCATGCCCGCAAGTTCAGTGTGTGAGTGACAGCGTCACAACAAGCAGGAGCAACGATTGTATATTAAAATAGCAGTTCTCCGCGGCAGAAATGCACGCCAATGCCACGCAGAGCTGCGGGAAGCATTAGGTGTGCATTCCATACCCTACAGAACAGTAGCGAGGTGGGTGGAGACGTTCAAACGGGGTAGAGTATCAACTGCCGATTTGCCTCGCCCGGCCATCCAGTGTCCACGGACAAAGATGTGCGGATAATGGTGATCGATCAGTGTTTACATGAGGACAGGCCGTGCAGTGCGAACCAAACGTCCAGATCTTTTGGACAACGCCAAAATCCTACACGATAACGCGACAGCTCACACAGCAGCCATCATTCAGCGTCGCTTACAACGGTGGGGATGGGAGGTTCTTCCACACCCGCCTTATTCGTCTGATCTGAGCCCATGCGACTATAATCTAATCCCCAAAGTCAAGAAGCCATTACGTCGACAACGGTTTGCTAACAAAAAGGACATCGTAACAGCATTTCGGAGAGAGGTGTCGCACGTTGGCGATACACATGCAGCGAATGGTATTCAGCGCCTGCCCCACCGCTGGCAACGCACAGTGGAAACCTTGGGTGATTATTTCGAAGGTCTGTGACCAGTGGAGACCTGTCCTTTGTACGTAGTCTTGTGTATTTGCTGTCTATACCATAATAAAACAATGTTTACCAATGGCCTGTGTTCTGTCACTTTCCTACGAGAATCTCCTGAAGACAGAATTTGTCTTCAGGCACTATGGATGTACATGCCCTATATTTCCAAATGCATATATTAGATTTTCCGTGTTGTCTCCTGTTCGCGAGAAAAAAAAAGTTGCCATGACTTATGACTCGACCTTCGTACTATTCTCACATTGATCTTAATGTAGTCAGAGAAACAAAAATCCACAAGTCCACCGGCGAAGTTTACGGTTTTAATTCCTGGCTATGAAACCAAATCAGGATGAGGGTTGTTTTCTTCTTTTTACAATTTGCTTTACGTCGCACCAACACGGAGGGGGTCTTTTACATGAGTTCATGTTCCTCAAACTGACGCTAACCAAGTAAGGGGCAGCGCGGTTTGGGTCACGTAGCTATCAGCTTGCATTCAGGAGAAAGCGGGTTCGAACCCCACTGTCGGCAGCCCTGAAGATGGTTTTCCGTGGTTTACCATTTTCACACCAGGTAAATGCTGGGGTTGTACCTTACTTAAGGCCATGGTCGCTTCCTTCCCACTCCTAGCCCTTCCCTGTCCCATCGTCGCCATAAGACCTATTTGTGTCAGTGCGACGTAAAAAAAAACTATTTTTCGGCTTTTCGGAGGTGCCGAAGTGCCGAAATGTTGTCTCATAGGAGTTCTTTTACGTGCCAGTAAATCTACCGACACGAGGCTGAGGTATCTGAGCACTTTCTGAGCCAGGATCGAACCTGCCAAGTTGCGTCAGAAGGCCAGTGCCGCAACCGCCTGAGCAACTTCTGGCTCGGTGAGGAAAGCAAAAGGAAACTACTTCATTCCTAATTTCCCTAAAATGCCTCCTAGGCTTTCTATGACAACTAAAGGTGCATCTGTTGAGGATTCAACCAGCCTACCCCCTGCAGATGAGGGCGGTAAAATAATATCCACGATGGGTTGGCAACCACGCTTCCCCTCGTTGAATCCTGTTATTACTTCTATTTACTTATGTCAGACTCCTCACTTTCATCTATTTTACTCCTGTTTTACTTCGAACCCGACGGTATCTCTTTACACGCCCTTCGGGGCCGCCCTTTCTTTAGCCGATTCCTTCATTCTTCGAAACGCCGGACCTCTTCCACTTTTTCCCTCTGATTCGTGTTAACGGAGGATGTTTGCGGAGTTGTACTTCCTCTTAAAACAATAATCACCCCCACTCCAACCAGCTTTCAGGCTGATGACTCAAAAAACACAAAGACATGCCAGCTGCAGAAGCAACTTCCGTCATGACCTGTCATACAGTAGGAAAAATGAAATGGCGTATGGCTTCTAGTGCCGGGAGTGCCCAAGGACAAGATCGGGTCGATAGATGCAGGTCTTTCGATTTGACACCCGTAGGCGACCTGCGTGTCGTGATGAGGATCAAATGAAGATGAAGACGACACATACACCAATTATGGTTAAAATTCCCGACCCTGCAGGGAATCAAACCCGGGACCCCTGTGACCAAAGGCCAGCACGCTAACCACTTAGCCATCGAGCCGGACATAAAGTAGTTGTGACGTATGTATGGTCCTGCTTACAACGAAGCCCGTTCGCAAACTCAAAAAATCACCTTCATAGAAGCAACAGAAAGAAGTCGGTGGGAATTGGAACCTTTTCAGAAAGAGACAAAATGTAGCAAACATGTCGTGGAATAATAATAATAATAATAATAATAATAATAATAATAATAATAATAATAATAATAATAATAATAGCTTTTGCAGATAAGAACAAGAACATCTGCTTCATAATTGGCATAGCCTGCCCTATTCCTCACAACCTCCAATCAACGTATACAGAAGAGATATCCCAGAACACAGATCTGACCACAGAAATAAAAACCATGTGGAAACTCAACAATTTTATCATAATTCCAATAGTGACTGGATGTAATGGTATTATACCAAAGACACTGCACAGGAGGATTGAAGCACTTAATCTTCACTCTCTCACAGAGAATTACAAAAAGCAGCAATCCTGGCCACTTGCCATATAGTAAGGAAATTTACTGGCATGAGCCATCCACCATTTACAGAGGACTAATGAGAATTGTCTACTAATAATTTCGACTACTTATGTATAGCAAATATACTGCAAATATCTGTCAAATTTATTTGGCAACACTGTAAGTATATACCGTTATGTGCGTATGTACTAAATAGTACTTCTTCCATGTATATTGTACCGAAGAAGCATATAAGCCCAATTGTAAAATAGTGAATTATATAATAATAATAATAATAATAATAATAATAATAATAATAATAATAATAATAATAATAATAACAACGGGAACATAAACCGCACATTTCTCCTGAGAGGAATAAAATGAGAGGATTTCTTTTAGGAAGACTGGCTGTTTACCCACGAAATAACACAAGTCAAATAATGCAAGGACTTTAATACGAGAAATAAGAACTGAATTAACTATTAAATTCATTAATATAATTATTTCAAAGCATCGCAAAATAAAACAGACTGAAGAGAGCAAATGATCGGTTATTCGTCTCTCTACAGTTCAGGGATAGGGTGTAGGATCCAACCTACCTACACACACAAATTTTTATTATGATAAATTCTTCATCCAGCCAGAAGATGCCCGAAGACAAAGAATATACAGTAGAGTGAATATTGATTAAACATTGATTCGCCAGTTACGAGAATCGTTCGTATGTAGTGACAAGACTGAACCAATTCCCCTGTCTGATATGTCAGGTACCACACATTTTACCTACTGATCATATCGTGCTGTTTTATGTAATGAGTGATTGCGTTGTAGCTAACCTTTCAAAGGTTAGTTCAACGGCGTATTACTGAGACTCGGCCAACACACGACGCATCAGCCACATCACGTTTTATCGCCCATAACCTGCATCGCACTTGTCACCCTCATTTCAGCCACCACCCGGTGAGAAATGGCGACAGGCAATATTGCACCCTAAATAGCTGATATTGGTGCTATTTGTGAGCCAGTGTCAAAGCTAGTACGCACAAATTATACGCCCCCTTCGCAGATCTTGGCAAGCACCCAGGCTAATAACAAACACTCCAATCTATAAATAAAACATAACCAATTTACAGAAGCTGATGGCTCTACGACCTCCGGTACTTTAACAGAAAAAATATCCAATTTCCCCGTCTGATGATCATAACATAATAACAATATCGAATAACATCCTATATTACTATGATGTTATGAAGATTTTCTTTCTTTCTCCGCTAGTGGTTACACGTCACACTAACACGTACAGCAGAAGATGCAAGGATGGGAAAGGGCTATGATTGGGAAGGTAGCGTGACCTTAAATAAGGTACAACCCCAGTATTTGTCTGGTGTGAAAATGGGGCGACCATGGAAAACCCTTTTTAGGGCTGCCGACGTTAGAATTTGAACGCAAAATTTCTCGAATGCCAGCTCATAGCTACGCGACCCTAACCGTACGGCCAACTCACGTGCTATGTCTTTTTTTTAATTCGCACGGACACAGATCTTATTGGCAACAATGGGATAGGAAAGGGCTAGGAGAGGGATGGAAGCGACCGTGGCCTTAATTAAAGTACAGCCTGGTCTGAATATAGGAAACCACAGAAAACCATTTCCAGGGCTGCCGACAGTGGGGTTCGGACCCACTATCCACCCATTGCAGCTATGTGACCCAAACCACGCAGCCACTCGCTCGGGACATTGTACATAAAATGTGTTGAAGAGTCTATAACAATAGTTATCTGGGACCAGACTAGGGAAAGGATACAGAACGAAAGAGTTTCCTTTCCGGTACTTGCTACGATTATTACAGCATAATTAAGTGAAAAGTTAAATCAGTGCTGTTTCGTGCTGTAAGGAGTGGCACGAGAAAGGACGAATCCACAAAGCGTGTTTTGCATTTGAACCCTATTTTCTAAAATATTTAACACAAAGAGAGCTTATTCTTTAACGATAAACTTGCACATAAAAGTGAAAGAGTGCCATAACTTTGAAGCTTTAATTATGACAGAATGTTAAACTGCAGTTGCTGAATTAAAAATTGTATCTCCACCTGTGTATTAATGATGGTCTTCATAAGGTTAAAGTCGCATACTAATAAGACTACTATGTTTTTGTGGTGTACATTCCTAGCATTAAAACGCTTACGCAATGTAAAAAGAAACACGTAATATCAACACCTGTATGACATATAGCTTTGTCACATAATTCTTTACTGGTGTCTGCCGAAAGCCTGCAGTCTAATATCTTGGAACTTGAAAATAAGTGCAATGAGTATGGTATGAAAATTAGCCTTTCGAAGACTAAATTGATTTCAGTAGGTAAGAAATTCAGCAGAAATGAATGTCAGATTGGTAATAAAAAGCTGGAGCGGGTATGGTTATATAGTAAATGAGACTGAATCAAGGTGCAGTAAAGCTAATGCAGTGAGCTCGCAGTTGCGATCAACAATATTCTGTAAGATGGAAGTCAGCTCCCGGACGAAAATTATCTTTACATCGGTCTGTTTTCAAACCAACTTTGCTTTACGGGACTGAAAGCTGGGTACACTCAGGATATCTTATTTATAAGTTAGAAGTAACAGACATGAAAGTGGCAAGAATAATTGCTGTTCGGAACAATGGCAGGAGGGTACTCGGAATGAGGAGATAAAGGCTAGGTTAGGAATGAAATCGATGGATGAAGCTGCACGCATAAACCGGCTCCGACGGTGGGGTCATGTGAGGCGAATGGAAGAGGATAGGTTCCCTAGGAGAATACTGGACTCTGTTATGGAGGGTAAGAGAAGTAGGAGACCAAGACGACGATGGTTAGACTCAGTTTCTAACGGTTTAAAGATAAAAGGTATAGAACTAAATGAGGCCACAGCACTAGTTGCAAATATAGGATTGTGGCGACGTTTAGAAAAATTCACAGAGGTTTGCAGACTGAATGCTGAAAGGCATAGCAGTCTATAATGATTATGTATGTATGTATGTATGTATGTATGTATGTATGTATGTATGTATGTATGTATGCATGCTAAACTTCAGTAACAGAATATTCGTACTTACAGTGCAACATGACAAGATCAACTTTCGGTTTATCACCGGTACCGTAGCGAATCTGAATCTGACCAAGTGGGACGCGCATTCACTGTTACTGTCTACGAGAAAAACAGCGAAGTGTTTTCAGTACCGTATAAATTGTCATCCAGCTGCTCAGTATTTCAAGCCGAGCTATGGGCCATCAAATCTGCAGTGGAATGGTGTGAACACAACAACAGTAGTGCTCGGATATCCAGTGACTCGCATGTTGTATTGAAGACAATCAATGACAAGCACAATGTCAACCCAATAGCTGCTTTATAAGATCTACAGCACAGCAGTGCCCCCCACGTCTGTCCCTCCCGGATCCGAAAACACACCGGTTCTCCTGGAAATGAAATGGCGGACGTCCTCGCATAAGCATCCTCCTCATCAGACATAGAAATCAAATCAAACCAAATCTCTTTATTTGCAAATAAGGTGTCTACCTCGGTGGCAAATAGTACACTAAAATACATTATTGTCAAGCACTAAATTTTAAATTAACAAAAGAAAATTTTTCTAGAATACAATAATATACAATTTACGCTAACAATTTTTCTATTAAACAAACAGATCATCCTTAATAAATTAATATTGTTTACAAAATTCTACTTATAATATTTCCTATACTTACAAACATAGTCAACTCATGTACAGTATGTGGAATTACTTCAAATAATACTATGCAACTGGTATAAGATTAAAATTTACATTACCGAGCTCGATAGCTGCAGTCGCTTAAGTGCGGCCAGTATCCAGTATTCGGGAGATAGTAGGTTCGAACCCCACTGTCGGAAGCCCTGAAAATGGTTTTCCGTGGTTTCCCGTTTTCACACCAGGCAAATGATGGGGCTGTACCTTAATTAAGGCCACGGCCGCTTCCTTCCCACTCCTAGCCCTTCCCTGTCCCATCGTCGCCATAAGACCTATCTGAGTCGGTGCGACGTAAAGCCACTAGCAAAAAAAAATTTTTTTAAATTACATTGCATTTACTTTTTTTAATGCCCATTTTGGAACCTAAGTAGCATAACGACCTGCTGCGTCTTAACCAGCACACATTTTTTATTTACAATAGCCTGCACTGGTCGAATGCCCTCTAACATTTCATTTATTTTCTCTGTTGCTGTTTATTCTCTTCTTGAATATCTGTACAGATTTTGGAAAGGGATCAAACACTACCCCTGGTAAACTGTTCCACTCCTTCACGCCCTTCCCAATGAATGAAAATTTACCCCAATCGCTTCTGCTAAAATTCCTTCTAATTTTATACTTGTGGTCAGTTCTGCCGATATAATTATTTTCCAACTGAAGCCTCTCACGGATTTCTCCTCATGCTTCTTCTCCTGTATAGGTTCTATATAATCCTATAAGTCTAGTTTTCTCCCTTCTCTTACTTAAAGTTTCCCATCCATGTTCCTCTAACATTTCTGATACACTACTGTTTCTCCTGAAATCCCCTGTTACAAATCTTGCTGCTTTCCTCCCACACTATCTATTTCTTTTATTAGGTATTCTTGGTGAGGATCCCGAACACTGTTTGCATATTCCAATAATAGACGAACCATACTTAAGTAACTTTTTTCTTTTATTTCTTTGTTGCAACCTTTAAGTAGCCTCTTTATGACATGTAACGATCTGTATGCTTTTCCAACAATGTCATCAACATGACCCTTCCAGTGCAAATTACTTTCAAATCTCACACCTAAGTATTTGCACTTGCCATCTTTTGGGATAACTCCCTCATCCAAAGTATATTCAAATTCAGTTTTAAAGCTCCTGTTTGTAAATGTAGTAACAGTTGATTTGCCTCCATTAACCTTCATATTATTTTCTACAACCCATTGTTGGATACTCTCAAGGTCCCTTTGTAATTCTGAACAATCCTCAATGTTATTTATTTCCCTATAAACAATTATGTCATCTGCATACAATCTTATTTTTGATCTTATATTGTTCCCTAAATCATTTGTGTATATTAAGAAAAGTAACGGACCGATTAAACTACCCTGTAAAATTCCCTTCCAAACTTTTTCTTTCTGTGATATATTATTTCCTACTTTGACTTTCTAAACCCTTGAATTTAGAAATGTTCTTATCCAACGTATAACCCTTACGTCCAATCCTATTCCCTCCAATTTCTTTAATAATATTCCATGTTCCACTCTATCAAAGGCTTTGGAAAGATCTATGGCTATGGTATGTCCTGCTGAAATCCCACCAGTTGTGCCTAACAAGAACATTTCTTTCTAAATCCATACTGGCTCCTCATGAACCAATTTTTATCATCACATATTCCTCTGATGTACTTTGCTATTAAACTCTCCAGTATTTTACAAACTATACTGGTCAGGCTGATTGGTCTATAGTTCTCTGGTTTCCTTTTATCACCCTTTCCTTTATAAATTGGTATTATTATAGATTCCTCCCATTCTTTTGGTATTACACTGTTATTTACGACATAGTCAAAGATAAATTTTAAATAAGGCACTATGTACCACCCCATTGTCTTTAATACCTCCCCAGCAATTTGATCACTTCCTGCTGCTTTTCCTTGCTGAAGCAGTTGGGTTTCTCTGAAAATATCTTCATTTGTGAATGAGAAGCTTCTTGTTTCCCTATGTCTCTCTCCCTCTCTATCTTCTGTTACTGTTTCCAACTCATGACGACCTTCTACTGAATCTCTGAATTCCCTACTAAACAGATTTGCTTTCTCAGTTAAATTTGGATTCCTTTTCCTTTTTGATTCCTAATATATGAATACAGCTTTTTCCATTTCCCTTTGTGGTCATTACTCTCTTGAAGTATGCCATTCATATATTTCTCTTTTGCTTCCTTTTTCACTCTATTCAGTTCCCTCATTAGCTGTTTTCTAGTTTCTCTATTCTCCCTACCCTCTTTGATTTTCCTGTTTACTATTCTACATTTTCTTTTTAATTTTCTTATTTCCCTTGTATAATAAACAGGGTCTGAGGTCATTTTACCCTTCTTAACAGGAACAAATCTCTTCTCTCCTTCCCAAATGATTCCTTTTAATTTAGCCCAAAGTGTATCCCTTCACTTATCCAACAACTGAATTGTGATTTAAGGTAAGTCCCAAATTCATCAACTTTAGTTTTTCTGTATAATTTTTTGTCTTGTGTGACCCTCTTATTAAGCATTTTTAGTAAGAGTCCTACATCTATGATTACAGCTTTATGGTCACCTATTCCTTCAATTACCTCAGTTTTATCAACAATTTCCCATGGTTTAACCAAGAATACATCTAGCAAGTTATTGAGACGAGTCGGTTCTTGTATTACTTGTGTAAATCCTCCCTCCCAAATTAACTTATTTGCCAGTTTCTGTTCATGGGCTTCACTTGCAGCTCCATTCCATTCAATTTCAGGCAAGTTTAGATCTCTCCCAATTATTACCATATCATTATTATTTTTATGAGTATAAACTATTATTTTCTCAAATATTTCCATGTCTCTTTCCTCTCTTCCAGGCCTATATGTTCCTATAATATAGTTTGTGATAATATCAAGATCTATCCCTAATACTTCATCCCTTTCATCAGTAAACCATTCATGTGAACAATAAGTTTCCTTCACCAGAATAAACATCCCCCCTCCCTTTTTATCTCCTCGGTCTCTACGATAGACTGTATACCCTTCTGGAAATACTTCTCTATTACCCACCCCTTCGCTCAACCACGATTCCACTCCTATCACCACATCAGTCTCATAAGATTCCATCAATGTACCGAATTTTAATTGTTTATTTACTACACTCTGACAGTTTACCAAGAGCAATCTCAGACCCCCTTCCGCCCTAAAACTTGATGTTGCAATTGGGTAACATTTGACTCATGAGTTGAGAACGTCCCTGGAACCCAGATCCTTGTACATAGATCTTGATTTAAGGATCTGAGTTTTCTGGCCAGTTTCCCTGTATATGCCAGTTTAGTAGTATGGGTTTTCTTAAGTGAATACCAGTTTGCAAATCTCTGTTGATAATTGTATCAATTTGTCTACAGGGAGTTGCTTTTCCATTACCATTCAGATGTAACCCATGCCTAGTGAACATTTGCCTGCCAAGACCTAAAGTATCTACTACATAGACATTTCTAAAACTCTTACATAATCTCTTGATTTTTATATTTACATCATGTACCTACAACAAATCACCCCCAAACTATGCAAAAGTTCAAATCAAAACATATCTAATAAAACAGTGAAATAACCTCTGGACGTCAAGTACAAAGGGGTCTGTCACAAGATATTTTTTTCCCCGACACATATAGCCGACTCCAGTGCAAAAGATTCTAAGTTTCTCTCCAGCCATGAAACGTTTAAGTGCTACTTTGAACGCTTTAAAGTTAACGTTGCAGGTGATTTTTTGTGCTTTTGTCGATCTTCTCAAACAGTGGACAATGTACTGTTCGAATGTGCTATGTTTGGAAGGACAAGAGTGCATCCTGAGTGTTACCTAAACTATTGTAATGTGGGAACTCTCAAAGCCATTATACCATCTGTTAAGGAACTGTTTGTAGCAGCAGGATTTTATAAATGTCATTCACCACATCTTCAATAATTTAGTTTCTAAATTTTGTATCAAGGAGCAATAATTAATTGACTGATCAAAATTATAACCGTAATATACTTTAGTAAAATAGTGTTCAAACTAATAGGATATTCATTAAATAATAAATATTTGTAGCGTGAGCTACGTGTGTGTGTGTGTGTGTGTGTGTGTGTGTGTGTGTGTAGGCTATATACAAAGTCAAATGTGTCGTAAGTCATAAGTACTGTCCTACTTTCAGCAGGGACAGATTATAGCCTACAAAAAAGATATATTGGCAGATCACAACCTACTGCCTACTGTACTAAACCATTAAATTAAAGGAAAATTATGGAGAAAGGAAGTCGTCTGGAAGACCACAGAAGCCGACACCTAGAACATAAAGACACAATTTACTAGGAAGGTAAGTGCTGGTGCAAAGATGCTTGGACAACTCTCCTAAGATCCCCGTATCGTTATCGACAAATCTACATTGTCCAGGATGATCAATCAGAGCAACATTGCGAAATACAAGGGAAAGAAAAGAAACAGCCTATTATTACAGTAACGCAGAAGGAGAAAAGAGTTCAGTGGGCTAGAGAGCACGTATCTTGGAAGGAATATGGAAATGTGTGATCTTCAGTGATGAAAAGAAGTCCAATCTGGATAGTGCTTATGGTTAATCACACTAGCGCCATGAACTTAGGTGAGAAGAGCAGATATTTTCCAAGAGACAGCAAGGTGGAAAGTCTCTTATGGAATGGTGTGGATTCGGTTATCGAGAGGGAAAAGTCTTTCTTAGGTCGTACGAAAGCTAGAGACTTCCAGAAATTGCTTGAAGATTATCTTTTACTAGTTGCAAAGGAGACTGGCACAGATTCCTGAATATTCCAACAAGACAACCCAACAATCAATGCTGGTAAGTCCACCAAGAAGTGGTTTCAGCGCAAAGGTGGTAATGTAATGGAGTGGCCAGCTATGTCTGCAGACTTCATTACCTAACCTCGTTGGAATTGTTTTTAAAATTTTTTAGCAGGACTGCATATGAAGAACAGAAGCAAAGAATTGAAAGCATCTATAATTTCTGCATGGAGGAAGATTAAAATGTCAGTGTTACAGAAGCTTCTGGAGGATATGGCCAACCGTATGTTTCAGGTAGCTATGAAAAGAGACTAATTAATACAGCGTAAAGGTAAAGTGATCTTATCATTTTGCAACGGTAGTTTTTCTTCAGAAACGTACTAAATTATTGCCATTGATGCTTTCACGGCCCGTACTTATAGACATGATACTGTATAGGCTTTTGGGCTTATGCCGTGTCAAGTAAAATAAGGTGAAATTCTTTACGTTTCGCAGAGAACTGTGCTCTGCGTCATCAGAAGAAAATCTCGACTGTTCACGAGAAAGGCGTCTTGAACAATGAACTCTCGTGGGCATCGAGATTTTCTGCTGATGACGCAGAGCACAGTTCTCTGCGAAACGTAAAGCATTTCACCTTATTTTACTTGACACGGCATAAGCCCAAAAGCCTATGCAGTATCATGTCTACGTACTAAATTGGTTATTCTACATTATGTAAATTTCCTGTAAAGATAAATCTTTGTTTTAAGTAAATTAACATTAATTTTCTTTGTTTTTTCTTTCCCTGACAACAATGTCACTACATGACTTTATCGTTTTGCAACGCACCTTATCGTTTAAGTTATTTAATTAAGTTATCTACATTTTTCAGGTAATAAATAAATACATACATACATCTTCATTATAGACTGTTATGCTTTTCAGCGTTCAATCTGCAAGCCTGCCTAAATAAATAAATAAATAAATAAATAAATAAATAAATAAATAAATAAATAATAAATAAATAATAAATAAATACTTCTCGCTTCGCGACCCTAGGTTTCGAGGCATCTTGCCAAGATGATCGCGGTTAGAATCCTGGCTAATTGACGCCTATATGGGATTTTTAAATACAAGCTTACATCAATGTGGTTTGGATTTCATATCAAGCTAGAGGCCCCGTGGCTAGTATCACGATATCAATAGTCACATTAAGCTGAATGTTTGATTGAGCCAATGGTCTCAGTGCGAGGAATCGTGAAACAACAGTAATCATTGCTATAATTTAGCCCCACGAGTCCATACGGTTTAGACTGCCTTGACCTTCAATGAAAAGTGTGGCACTATTCCGCTGAAGTGATTCGATAAAAGGCAACCGATAGAGCAAAAAGCTCAAAAATATCTAGTTAACACAAGCATCCTCAGTTTCATCACTGGGATATTTCTATGAATACTAAGTGAAAACAGAAACTAAACCAAACCAAACTGCCTTCATAAATCCGAGCCCATTTCCACGATGCCATTAAGTTCATAACGAACTATAGACAATTTTTCTGCCTTCCAAACGCCAAAGGGATCGAAACTAGTTCTAGGCATACGACGGTAACTAGCTAACCACGAAGTGCCTACGTGGAGTTGTAAATATGCAATTACATGCCTGACACTGGAGGAATTAGGGACATTTTCGGCAATACTGAAACGCCTCTCTTTTCGGAACATATCTCGATTAAGTCAGTAAGGGAGAACAGGTGAACTAAAGGTAAATCAGCAAATTACTGAAGTAGATGTTCGGATAATTCAAATTCCATATAACTGATTGACTTCTGTTTTGTTCGTAATGTAAGAGAACACTAATGAAGGAGAATGTACTAATGAGAGAGTAATGTACGTAATGAATACCCTGCCCTTGACTTGCACCTGGCCAGCTCCGGACACAACACATCTGCCTCCTCTGTAACCAGACACCCGCACAAGCTTCCTGCACTGTGCACTCATGCGGCCACGATCTGTTCTACCTCAACATGCAAGCTATTAAGAGAATATTGATCATCCACAACTTGCTAGTTCATCAAACGTACAGTGCCAACTATGAAGCTACACCTGTAACTGTTGTTGTATTGGGTTATCAGTCCATGGCTACGCCTTAACTAACATCTGAAACGGTAGTGGTGGTTGTTATTGTTTGGGTTATCAGTTAGTAGACTGGTTTGATGTAGCCCTCCATGTCACCCTATCCTGTGCTAAGCTTCGCATTTCTACGTAACTGCTACATCCTACAACTCCTCCAATGTGTTTGTCACATCTATACCTTGGTCTACCCCTACTGCTCTTACCCCCTTCACTTCCCTCAAGAAACAACTGAACAACTCCTGGATGCCTCCAGATGTGTCCAAACAATCTATCGCTTCTTCTGGTCTAATTTCACCAAATCGTTCATTTTTAACCAATTGGACTCCGTATCTCTTTATTCGTCACTCTGTCATTCTTACTTTCGCCATTCTTCTGCAGCACCGCAGTATATTCTATTTCCTTCTGCACTAGTTATTGTGCATGTTTCACTTCCACGCAATGCCACGCTCCATACAGAAGTTTTCAAAAAATACCTTCGTCTATGTCAGGGCCTCCCAAACGCCCAAAATCTCACGCGTGCAAACTGAGGCACAGAGGTCCTGTGCACAGTGCATCGGTCCCACTCGGCTCGGCTCGGACCAGTGCGTCGTCTCAGGGCAACTCGTCTAAGCTCGGCTCAACCCGGCTCGGATTTGGAGCGCTACGGAGCAAGTGAGGAAGAGGGAGACAGGCGGAGCGAGCGAGACAAGCGTGGGGAATGAGAGAGACAGCGCTATTGCTCCAAATCGAGGAGTGGGGGTCTGCACTCTGGTTAACCAAGCGAAGTCGTCTTTTGCACCGTGCACCGCGCAATGCACCCTGAGAGGCCCTGGTCTATGTATATCTATAGTCTATTTGATGTGGAGTTTGATAACGTGTATCCATGTAGTGTCTGACTGATTTTGATTTTCTTAAGAAAGGCTTCCTTGTGCTAGTCTGCATTTTAGGTCCTCCTCACTTCTGTCATAGTCAGTTATTCTACAAATCACGTAACAATAATAATCTACTTCCTTTAAGGCTTAATTTCTTAATCTAACATTTCCCGGATCACCTGGTTTCATTAGATTGCATTCCATTCCTTTTGTTATTTACTTATTTAATTAATTTTTCATCCTGCACTCCTTCGCTGCAGACTACGGTATTATGAATAATTAAGGTCTTTCATTCGTTACTCTTATACAGACTTATGTTGTTTTTGGAGGTAGTGCTACATGGGACACATTAACCAACAGCCTCGTGTGCTCTGTGTGTGTATGTGTGCTCCATTACATGCAATACAAACGTCATCAAAAATCCCACATACGTTCGTCAGGAATGTGTGAAATTCGATAACCTGTATCCATGTAGTGTCTGTATTGGTGTGCTATTAACTGGAGCTAGGACTGAAACGGAAGCAACAGAAGCAACCGCGTCATGCATGTTATAGATTAACTCATCAACCCCGACGTTCAACGTGTTAAAGAGGGAAAATTATAGAAAACCGCTTCTAGAACGCCAGAGTGAGATCTTTTCTTTATTTTAAATAATAATAATAATAATAATAATAATAATGTTATTATCCACTGTGCAAATGAACAATTCGGCCTTGACAGTGTTTCTTATTCCTCTATCAAAATAAACCGCACGAAAGGTAGTAAGCTGGCATACAATACTGTACTAATCTAGTCATGACCTTTCATTTTATTAATTTACGTTTTACCGAGCTCGATAGGTGCAGTAGCTTAAGTGCGGTCAGTATCCAGTATTCGGGAGATGGTGGGTTCGAACCTGTCGGCAGCCCTGAAGATGGTTTTCCGTGGTTTCCCATTTTCTCACCAGGAAAACGCTTCCTTCCCACTCCTAGACCTTTCCTATCCCATCATCGCCATAAGACCTATCTGTGTCGGTGCGACGTAAAGCAGCTTGCATAGTTTCCGTTTTACTAAGTTCACCCTGTGACTGTTCAATTTTATTAGTGTTCGAAGTGTTCTCCATAGACGGCGCAACATTTTTTGAATGCTGTCAGACAATATTTCTGTGTCCTACATTCTAGCGTTGCGCGGAAGAAATCCTTCCTATGATGATAACCAATCATCAGCTGGACGAAGTTCAATGCATTTGATAAGTCTGAAGTAATGATCGCTCACATTCTGTAATGTAAGATCGATAAGTTTCTTTCATTTTCAAAATTACGATGTCATTGTTAATTGTAACATGACAACACTGTCATAAAAGAAAAACTGAAAGGGGCATATTTTATTGTAATCTATATTTTAAAAATACCGGACTTCTGTTAACATAAGTTCATTTTTTACAGATATTTCTTATCAACCATTTCAATTAGTAGTTTTACCGGACATGCAATTTCAATTTACGTATGTTTTAATATACCGGTAGTTCATCAATGTCTAAGTAACCTAATTTAATTGTTTATGATACTTATTTACCTGCCTATATTTAGCATTTGAGAGTCTATCAATCCTCATCGTGGGCAGATGATCATGCTGTTTATCCCCTTACAACAACAAACACCACTACCATTATTCTTACATTCTATGGAAAAACACAGAAAATTATTGCCATTGAAAGTAAGTCTTACAACGCCCACCTTCGATTACTGTGACGTAGTTTGCAACAACCTATGCACATAACTTTCCAACAAACTTCAACAGACTTATAACGCGGCCATGCCATCAGTCTGGGCGAGCTGTATGCGTCGGGTGTCTATTGCATCATCCACTCGCCCAGACCCAGTACGAGGAATAAATGGCAAGTCGACTGAGATTCGCACAGCTTCTACAATCCCACAAACGAAATCCTTACCCGGCTCTGTGCAGATATAACCGTTCACCGATTAACTGGCTAAAGCAAGTACAGTATTTCGTTGTCTTCGCAAGCCGCACCTAGAAATTAGGAGCATGTCGAATGTATGACACTTTAAGAAGCAATGCAGGAAATAGCTAACAAATAAATAAATAAATAAATACAAAGCTTGTGATGGAATAGATATGTATAACAACTAAGCAGTAAACTAACGTAGTTCCTCAAACCTATTTTATATGCTTTATATACTGTTAAAATCAATTAGTTTTAAGAACACAGTAATTACAGGAAGCCGGTCCCGCGGTGTAAGGGTAGCGTACATTCCTCTTATCCGGGGGCCGTGGGTTCGATTCCCGGCCAGGTCAGGGATTTCTAGCTGGATTTGGGGACTGGTTCTAGGTCCACTCAACCTAATTGATTACAATTAAGGAACTATCTGATGGTGAGATACTGGTCTAGAAAGCCAAGAATAATGCCAGAGAGGATTCGTCGTACCGACTACATGAAACCGCATAACCTGCAGGCCTTCGAGCTGAGTACCGGTCGCTTGGTAGGCTCGGTAGATGATTTTAATTTACAATCGATAAACTGTAGGTTCCTGGATCGTGTTAACACACTCAATATAGAGCCATTTTCTGTGTACCTGTTCCATAAAATCAGGCGATTTCAGTGATGTTCAAACTTGATTCTACCATATCCAAACAAAATATTTTGATTAAATTTCTCCATAATAAAGCCCTCTTCTTATATAATATTATGTCTACATAAAATATATAATTCTTTCAAAAATTAACGTACTATTACATTCCTTACAACAACGTAAATGACACGCACAAAAAGTCATAAACGAACTGGAATGTCATTTGGAGTTGAAAGATGTTACTTACAGTACAAAAAATATATCCCGCTACCCAAACCCGTAGAAAAGTCGGCTAGCAAGATTACATTCGTTTCAATATGTTAACCCATACAAACTGCGGGCTTGGCGAACTTCGGGGGAAAAAGATACCTGTAAAAATACGGGCTTGATAGCAAGAGTGTTAAACAGGATCCCATTTCGAATATAAATTCAAAATTAACGGTGTTGTCTATAATATATAAGTCGTTTAATTCATATTAAAACTATATTGTTTTTAAAACATCCTGAAAGAGCAACAGCGAACTTCAACATCCATGGTAACAGCAGAGCGGGTGGAGTTTCCTTAGACTTCACTTTCTGCTCGCTTTTATGAGGCAAGCTTGTCTCACTGCACTACGTAACCTGTTGCTCGAGTTTAACTTTCAGTACCAAGAACTAGGCGCTAATATCTCACACCAGCTGCTACACAAAGGCGCCAGCTCGAGCTACTTGTTCCACTGGAAAGAGCGACAAGCAGACGGCGAGCTGAACAGGTACACTCAACAAAAAGCTTTATATCAGAGGAGAGGCAGAATTCAACACGGCGAAACGTTTAAATAGGATTTAACTGCGTATGGTTAATTTCATTGATTCGGGTACTAGACTAGGTAGGCCCCTATATATGTTATGTAGGTTATGTAGACGAAAGGTATTCACGAAATGTCACTGTAATATTTGTCCGAAATGGAATATAATAATTCATTATACTCAAAAAAAGTGTAAAATCTGCGGTAAATTATGAAATAGTACGGAATATTTTACTTGCAGGCAATAATATGGATACATACTTTACTACCTTACGACTATTTTTTCTGCTACGTCGCAATGCTTCCGTATGTGTTTTGTTTGTCTAACACTTTCGTGTGTGATGTCTTTGCTCAATGAAGTTGTTTGAATTAATTAGGTGTCGTTTCCTTCATGTTGCTCATTCGTTTTGTGCCCTAACTCATTCATTAAATGATATATTTATTGGTCCAGGGATCATGCTATTTTCCTTTCAACAAACAAGTAATATACATATACTAGCTGATGTACCCGTGCTTCGCTACGGGATTCTCAGAAAGACTGGCTTGGTGGTTTTCCTAACCGAATTCAACATGGGTCATTACGAAAACGTCAGTAGGAATGTAGCGATTGAAAGCAATGTTATCATATAAAATACTCGATCAAATGAAAACTGCACACTTTCTCACTTTCAACGAACAGTAATACGGTGCCGATCTAACAGTCCAAAGTTCCAGAGCTAGATTAACCAGGTCGCAGACTGCCGTGAAAACTCCTCTGTCATTATTCCGTTAAATATGCACACTACTGATTCCAACCAGTGCCTCAGAGTAGGGATTGAATAGCTCGAATGCTATGATGAACCAGTGTATTAGTACCAGTAATATCAGAAAATATATGAACCAGAGGAATGGCATGGTAAAGAAGAAAGTTATCTAACTCCCCAGCTACTTCCCGCCAATATACAGGCAGGCTGTTACACTCGGTACGACCAGGCGAGTTGGCCGAGTGGTTAGAGGCGCGCAGCTGTGAGCTTGCATCCGGGAGTTAGTGGATTCGAACCCCACTGCCGGCATCACTGAAGATGGTATTCCGTAGTTTCCCATTTCACACCAGTCACACCAGACTGTACCTTAATTAAAGCCTAGGCCGCTTCCTTCACACCCCTATTCCTTTCCTATCCCATCGTCGCCATAAGACCTACCTGTGTCGGTGCGACGTAAATCAAATTTAAAAACCTCGGACGCTGCAGTAATCCTATCTATCGGGGGTGAGTGGAAACAGAAGACAAAAAGCACATCACAACAAACAATGGTCAATGTAATGTTATTGTTGATAAAGTTTATGAGGTTTCTATATTGCAGGCCTTCACATTAGTTTTCTTTCGACTCTGTGATATTAGGGCGTCTAACAAAATTATTTATATCGTAGACTGTAGTTACTTATTCTCAGACTTTACATACCTATTTTCACTAAATTCTGTTTACACATTTTCTCGTGACTCGGCGCAGATATGACTTAGTAACAAAATCCAGATTCATTAAATATCACTGTGATTATATGCGGTACGGTAACAATGTATAAGACATAAGTGCTCGGAAATTTAATAACTTCTTACATAACTACTACTAAATTGCGACATAACTAAAATTATGTTAGTTATGTAGTATTTATCGATACCTTCCTACCAGGTATCCCTTGAGAACCTTATTTGAGAAATAAATAAGATAAATAACTTATTTGAGAATTACATTTCAGGCCTTCCCCTAAACTACCATTTAACTCAGCGTGAATAAAATAATTTATAGCCTAGATTGTAGTTGTTCATCGCCCGACTGTATATACAGATTTCCATTAAAATCTCTTCAGCCGTTTTCTCGTGATGTGTGTACATACACACAGACGGACAGAGAGACAGAAATTACGGAAAAGTAAAAATGCATTTCATTGTTACTGTGGACATGCCTGATACAGAAATACCATTATTTTCAATTTCTGAGCAATGTACAGACAAAACTCTTATTTTATATATAGATTACATTTCGGGCCTTCCCCTAAACTACCACTTCAATCAGAGTGAATACAATTATTGATCGCCTAGCTTATAGCGACTTATTTCCCGACTTCGCATACCAATTTTCGTGAAAATACGACCACTAATATAAAAAGTATTTGAGAATTAAATTTTAGGCCTTCCCTTTAAACTACCATTTTTCTCAGCGTGAATACAATTATTTATGGCCTAGATTATATCGACTTATTACCCCGACCTTGCATACCGATTTTCATTAAGACACGACCACTAATAACATAAATATTTGAGAATTAAATTTCAGGCCTTCCCCTAAACTACCTTTTCACACGGCGTGAATAAAATAATTTATAGCCTAGATTGTAGCGGTTCATCACCCGACTTTACATTCCGATTTTCATTAAATTCTCTTCAGCCGTTTTCTCGTGATGCGTGTACATACATACATACATACATACATACATACAGACAGACAGACAGACAGACAGACAGACAGACAGACAGACAGACAGACAGACAGACAGAAATTACGGAAAAGAAAAGAATGCATTTCCTTGTTACTGTGTACATGACCGATACAGAAATACCATTCTTTTCAAATTCTGAGCAATGTACAGACAAAACTCTTATATATATAGATTACATTTCGGGCCCTCCCCTGAACTACCACTTCAATCAGAGTGAATAAAATTACTGATCGCCTAGCTTATAGCGACTTATTTCCCGACTTTGCATACCAATTTTCGTGAAGATACGACCACTAATATAAAAAAAATATTTGAGAAATAAATTTTAGGCCTTCCCTTTAAACTACCATTTTTCTCAGCGTGAATACAATTATTTATGGCCTAGGTTATATCGACTTATTACCCCGACCTTGCATACCGATTTTCATTAACACACGGCCACTAATAACATAAATATTTGAGAATTAAATTTCAGGCCTTCCCCTAAACTACCATTTCACACGGCGTGAATAAAATAATTTATAATCTAGATTGTAGCGGTTCATCACCCGACTTTACATTCCGATTTTCATTAAATTCTCTTCAGCCGTTTTCTCGTGATGCGTGTACATACATACATACATACATACATACATACATACATACATACATACATACATACAGACAGACAGACAGACAGACAGACAGACAGACAGACAGACAGACAAGACAGACAGACAGAAATTACGGAAAAGAAAAGAATGCATTTCCTTGTTACTGTGGACATGACCGATACAGAAATACCATTCTTTTCAAATTCTGAGCAATGTACAGACAAAACTCTTATTTTATATATATATAGATGACATTTCGGGCCTTCCCCTAAACTACCACTTCAATCAGAGTGAATAAAATTATTGATCGCCTAGCTTATAGCGACTTATTTCCCGACTTTGCATACCAATTTTCGTGAAGATACGACCACTAATATAAAAAAATATTTGAGAATTAAATTTTAGGCCTTCCCTTTAAACTACCATTTTTCTCAGCGTGAATACAATTATTTATGGCCTAGATTATATCGACTTATTACCCCGACCTTGCATTTCGATTTTCATTAAGACACGGCCAATAATAACATAAATATTTGAGAATTAAATTTCAGGCCTTCCCCTAAACTACCATTTCACACGGCGTGATTAAAATAATTTATAGCCTAGATTGTAGCGGTTCATCACCCGACTTTACATTCCGGTTTTCATTAAATTCTCTTCAGCCATTTTCTCGTGATGCGTGTACATACAGACAGACAGAAATTACGGAAAAGAAAAGAATGCATTTCCTTGTTACTGTGGACATGACCGATACAGAAATACCATTATTTTCAAATTCTGAGCAATGTACAGACAAAACTCTTATTTTATATATATAGATTTATTTTGCTGTTTGAACTGCCCGCGCTAGTCATATGGATAAAGATAATGACAATTCATAGACATAGCACTCCCATTCGTCGGTTCAAGCCCTGGACCTCAAGATAGAAACAAAAGACGGCACGAGCAGCGGAAATCAACATAAAGAAGTCCTGTCTACGGCCCGTAAGTAGGTAGGCCTATACATATTTCTCTAGTAACGACGGTATTTCTTAATTTACCGCGGACTTTTGTCTTTGTTGGTGTAAAAGCAATTATTATGTTCCATTTGGGACGAATATTACAGTGACATTTCGTGGATACCTTTGGTCTACGTAACCACACTGAATACGCTTCCACACACAGCACACCATACTACCACTCACCACAGAAGTACGCACTGGTGAATACACCAGGAAGTAAAGAATTCTTCTACCTGTCACAGAGAATTGCAACTCTAATCATTTACATACCTGCCGATGTTGTGTACGTGTACGAAGTCACAATGACATCCGACTGTTTATTCTGGGTGCTTCATATTTTTTGTCAGGTAGTGTTTTTTAACTGGAAACTACACTAGTGTCCGCAATTAAGGCAGCAAACAGATATCCTCTCCTCTTGTAATTTTTCTTATCGTGTATTAAAAAACTCTCCTCTTGTAATTGTTTTATCATGTATAATCAATAACACTGCCTGACAAAAAAAAATGAAGCACCCAGAATAAACAGTCGGATGTCAATGTAACTTCGCATACGTACACAACATCGGCAGGTATGTAAATGATTAGAGTTGCAATTCTCTGTGACAGGCAGAACGGCCACCAGAGTGCATTCGTGTTGATCGTGTTTAGTGTTGTTACCAGGCCTGGCACGGTATATAAGGGGCGTGAACAGCCTCACAACCGGCCAAGGTCACTGACTCCCCACCATCTACCGAGTCCGGAACCGAACCCGGAAGTGAGACCCCATTAGCCTCACAACCGGCCAAGGTCACTGACTCCCCTCCATCTACCGAGTCCGGAAGTGAGACCCCATTCATCTCACAACCGGATAAGGTAACTCTTAACAAGTACACTCAAACCGGGAGCAGGCGTAACAAACCTGCCTCCCGGTTAAAACCCCCACCAACACCCAACACTCACAGTACACCTACACGTCACCGCCCCTCTACACTCATTACACAATGCTACAATTGCCTGCAATTGGGCCACTCTGCGGCTTCATGCACAGAGGCTACTAGGTGCAACAGATGTGGTGGCGCTCACCGCCACACAGTCTGCACGATACCTAAAGCCCAGGCGAGGTGCGCTAACTGCGAAGGCAGTCACGCAGCCTCCTACCCTGGCTGCCCTTACCTAAAGCGGGCAATTAAAACACACCATGAACACTCACAACACTTGCACGCACACTCCTCACACCCACCTCAGCCTCACCACCGCTCTGTCACCACCTCGAACCCAGCTCCTCCTACCCTAAACCCTGCCCTGCCAAGTCTCGACAACTCCACCCTCCTCAACTTACTCCTCACCCAGTTACTCTCGTCCTTTAACCAGCCCATGCCAAGCCGCCAGCTAATTATTAGCTAATCCCCCCCCCCCGTTCACACACCGCCCTGCTCCAAGAAGTTAACTCCTCATCTAACCCCCTGCTACACCTGCACCCTCTCGGACTCCCCTAACTTCCTCCGATAATTATGTTCAATCTTCACAATTAGTTATGAAGCAACATTGGGAATGGTCACTTATTGGATGGGTGACCATCCACCTGATGTTGCTCCATTCTCTCCGTTGGCCTCTAGTATCAGAGTTCCAACGACCCCTCCAACCTCTGCCCTATTAAGGGCACCCCCTCCGCCCCAACTGGGGCCCAGGCCATATCCTGGCCAGTTTGATCCCTTACAAGAATCCACTACTCAATCAATCCGTTATGTCACCAACACCTTTCTGACTTATGAAATAGCACTCAAGGCCTGAAATATCGGTCGAAGGGCTATAATCACCACTGGTCCCCCGGGACCTGTGGGAATAGTGGCTGCAATAATCCCGCAACCCAAGACTGCTCCCAGGACAGCAGACAACCGAGGAGCCAATCAGGAGAGGACCTCAGCGGGTAGCGGCAGTCAGGTGAGAGTAAAACGTCCCCCTCAGCAGCTCTTGCAGTGTTTCCGCTGTCTGAGGTGGGGCCACCGTCAGGTCAGCTGTGGGCTCGAGGTGAGGTGCAACCGCTGTGGTGGTGATCACCACTACACGGCCTGCGCAACACTTAGGGAGGCGCCGGTGTGCGCCAACTGCTCGGGGGGCCACCCGGCTTCCCATCGCAGTTGCCCTATCTACCGGGCCATGGCGCGGGCAGAGAGGAAGGAGACCCGGCGCCATGACCCACCCCCTTCCAGGAGGCCCCCGCCTCGGCGGGCTTGGCCTCATTCTCCGGGATCGGAAACTGGGCACGAGGTACCCCAAGGAGGTGGAGCCGTGCGACAGGCCCTAGTGGTATTCGACGCATGGCTCCGCAGCCGGCAAGGACCGAGCTAGTCACAGCAGTGCCCAGACGGACTGATCCCCAGACGATGGAATGGCGAGGAATGGGTTTATGTCTTGTGCATGTTACCTGTTCCTAACTAACACAGCCTCTGGTCTTTTTCTAGCCCACATCCTTGCATGTGCTATCAAAAGATGTCAGGTCTTACATGTAGGCTCTTTCTTCTTTCTGCCTATGTGGTTTTTCCCTGACCCTTCAATACCATACATCAACACCACCTTACCTAATACAAACTCTTGCCGTGGTAGCGAGTCTGACTCGGAAACCGGCAGATACTCCTTGTATCACTTCCCACTCCTCCCTGCTATCTCTTTCTTCTTCTTAGAAATAATAGCATGTCGGAGACCATGTAGATTGAGTCGATGGTCACGCGGGGGGAGCGGACTTCGACCCCCCCCCCCCCCTCCCGAAAAAAAGTCAGAATAATCATGTTTGCAGCCCCTGCGTAGGAGTTCACTGAGATGAACAACCTGAATAAGCTGAAAAATATACAACACAAATGCATTCGAGCAGCGGCTAAACTACCTAGAACCGAGCTCGATACCTGCAGTCGCTTAAGTGCGGCCAGTATCCAGTATTCGGAAGATAGTAGGTTCGAATCCCACTGTCGGCAGCCCTGAAGATGGTTTTCCGTGGTTTCCCATTTTCACACCAGGCAAATGCTGGGGCTGTACCTTGATTAAAGCCACGGCCGCTTCCTTCCAACTCCTAGCTCTTCCCTGTCCCATCGTCGCCATAAGACCTATCCGTGTCGGTGTGACGTAAAGCAACTAGTAAAAAAACTGCCTAGACACACACCACTACGGCACTTCTACAAAATAGCGAACGCTCGCATGGTAAGACATCATATTCGCAAACAAACACTTCGAATGTACACCAAGTGATGGGGTAACAAGATCAACCCACTAGGGAGTGGGACAGGACGCTATGACCTCAATCACGTAAATCTTTACACCAAGTACCCCGCACCGAATCACATTCTGTTCAGCCACAGGGTTAGGAGGCGGGAGACCGATAGCCGGCTCCCTCCCTAAGCTGACACCTATACATCGCATAAGCACACACTACATTGCAGACACGATGCATCTATGTAATATGTTCCTATGATTACAGCTGTCTTCATCCCGAGGGGCCCAGGCGATGAAGGATTGATAGAAAGACAACACAACAAGACGAGGGTAGCGCAGCCAGACGGCCAAGGACGAATCAATTCACCTCTGCACCCCGACAGAGACATGGGAGCGGAAAACCAGCCCGTGCCCTATAACGAAGACTGCAGTACTAATTTAGATGGTTATTTTGTGTTATTTGTATTCTTTACTTGGGTAGAATCTTGGACACGAGAGCAGACAAGCAAGTCTGCACTTTAACGGACGTCTGTATATATGTAAATACCTTGTATTTAATATCCTTAGCATAGTTACAGATCTACAGAGACAAGTGTGTTCCAGCAACACTACACGAGAGGGACATCAACAGGCGGAGGAAGATAGCCCCTTACACCACGTAAGGCTTGGCTCTTAATCCCCTTCTCCAAGCGGTGACTTGGCACCACGGACACTAGCGGACCCGAGCCGCACCCGGCAGTGACAAGGACTGATCCCCATAGAAATGGTTATGGTTGCATGCCACATATTCCTAACTAACACAACCTCTGGATTCTTCCAGCCCACATCCTTGAATGTGCTATCTACAAAAAAAATAAAAATAAAAAAATAAATAAAAAAAAAATCAGGTTTTACATGTAGGCTCTTTCTTTTTCCGCCTATGTGGTTTTTCACTGACCCTGAAAACCACGCCTCAACACCACCTTACCAACACAAACATCTGCCTGGTAGCATGTCTGACATGGAAACAGGTCGATACTCCTGTAGTATCATCTCCCACTCCACCCTGCTCTCTCTTTCTTCTTAGAACTAATAGCATGTCGGAGGCAATGTAGAATAGTGACGATTGCCATGCGGGGAGAAGACGGCTTCGCCCCTCCTCCGAAAAAATCAGAAGTTGAGTGATCACTTGAAGGACACGGAGATGCCGCGAACTCGTGCAAGACAGCGTTATCAGCACCTGACAGTTTGAAAGGAGCTCATTGCGGGTCCCCATTTGGCCAGCTGGTCGAATCGTGCAATATCCAGATTTGTGGGGCATTTGGATGTGACAGTGGCCCGATGTTGGACTGAATGGGAACGTGAGGGCAAGCATGCTCGTCGTCAAGGTGCACTCAGCACACGTTCCATACACTGGAGCGTACCGGTATGAGGTATGTTACAACCTTGCCTCACTCCTTCCCAGATAGTTTCATCCTAAAAACATCTTTCGATGATTCTTATAAGATACTGATTATTACGCAGTTTAGCCCCTTAAAACAACAATCGCCACCACTACATTCCTACCATAGAGGTTGATCCCTGTTCATACTGCAAACAACATTTCTACTTCATTCTGGTCACCTTAAGCACCCAAAAAATACAGTCTTGAACACTATAAAATTAATTTTACAGGCCTGAAAATTACAAAATAAACCAACCATCACTCACGGGCTCACTTCTGGTGGTGGGAGTGGAGATTATTATCATTATTTGTGTATGGGGGAGTATAACTGGGCCACCCTCCCTTCTTAACACTAATAAGAGGTAAAAATAGAAGAGTTCCGAATCTTCGAAGAATAAACACCGTCGGGGTAAGACGAACAAGAGTTGACCAAGGGAGGCTGGAGAAAGTGAGGAGTTTGGCCTAAGTAAGTAGAAGCAATGCCAAACTCCGCTAGACGCACCCTGGTCACCAAACCAAGGTGCCAAGTAGTGATCCGGGGGAGGGGGACAAATTCAGACGCCTCTTATGTCAGACATGGGATTCCACGGATTTATTCAGTGCGCCCATCCCCAGGAGTGGAGCTCACTTCTTTGAGAAATGACTAGGAACCGTTCGACTCTAGCTGAACCGGGCATTGTTTTCAATTACTTGTGATAAGGCACACTTTTTCATTCTTCCAGCCAGACCTTACTTCAACAAATTTTGTTTTCTTTCGAACCACATAGTATTAGTTTGCCACGTCAACAAAGTGTTTCATTTCCCTACATTTCAATGTTTTTCAATATTAATGTTGCTCCGCTTAAAACCACCACCACCACCAGCATAAACAACGATAGTTCATCCTTTTGCGGTGCAGAGTCGGTATAGCCTCACGCGCTGCCCGGTCGTTTATACGTACATAAATCAAATATCCTATGTGAATCTGTAAGGGAAAATGCGCTCTTATATATACCGCGCAACTAAGTATAAATGACTCATAAGAAACTGAAGTACAGCATATAAAACTGAGTTCATTTTGATTTGAAAGAATATATTTACGTCGAAAATGTTCCATTAATTCGACAGGTAATACTAATCCAATCTTACCAATAACTGATTCTTACAAAGTATTGAATGTTGTCAAGGGATGGGAAGGCAGGCAGGAAGTCGAAAAGCCTTACAGTAACTTTGCATTAAGTCAGGGAGTGAAATATGATCTCGTTAAAAGTGTAATTTAATCCCACGCTCGCAGAAGTAAAGGATCCTTGCAATAGTTATGGCTTGCAAAATACTAGCTGACATACAAACCTGGAAATTTTATGCACTCACTCACCATGAGTAATAGTCACTGCAAGAATTCCATTAAAATTCAGAAACAGTAGATGCTGCCATCCTTACCTGAAACAATGGAAAGAAAAGTTATTACGTATTAGTTCTTACGGCGACATTCATATAACGATAAAAACCATCACACTACAAACAAATTTATAACCAGCTTGCAGAAATAGTTCCAACATGAAACTTTATGCTTCACGGTAAATCTGTATCAAATACATCTGTAAAACGGGAAAACTGTTAATAAAATCTATCAAATACCAAGTGTAGGGCACTAGGTCCAGCAGCTAGACGACCCATATCGCTGTTATTACCTCGTGGGTTAATTTATGGGTAACTGTAGATCAGTGATAGAGTGTCCGCTTCCGGATCCCAAGGTATCGGGTTCAAACCTACCAGAGGTAGTCGAATTTTTGAAGGACGAATCTATTCGGCACTCCATGTCGCACGATGTCGACATGCAAAACATCTGTGGTGACACATGTTGTGTTTACCCGACAAAATTAATTAAAACTCAGCCGCACATCGCGTAAGAGAGATCTGGTTTACTGTGCCATTTAGTAGAGTAAGTCGTAAGTTATGCCCTGGCAGCCTAAAATATGTCAAGTTAAAATTCACGCACGCTGTAGATAGCGGACATGATGATAATGATGATTATGATACTTTAATAAAGTTAAATATCCTCCCGTAGTTCTGCTGCAGTGATAAGAACAAAATATGTTATTTTCAAAAAGATGACACACGTAATTTGAGTTATAAGGCACTAGAATGTAGAAATAATTCTATATTAATCATTTCAGAAGTTTATCTTCAGTAATAGCACGACAATGCGAGTAACGTACAGTCGCAGCGCGTGTTATTGTGTAAATTACTCGCTGGTACACTTTCCACAGAGACAATGTAACCTAAGGGATATAATGTTGGTCAGAATTTGTATCTACATGGGAGGAGAATTCTATTTTGATAATTAAAATTAGGTCTGATAAAATATTACATGTGAGGAACATACAATACCATGCACTCATTCTCTCTCTCTCTCTCTCTCTCTCTCTCTTTTCTGTACATTTCCTGATATAGGAATAAAGTGGACTCTTGTATAGGAGAGTCAGTGTCAATCTTCGTATACATTATTCCGTGCTATGGTCTTCCCTTAGTCCAATACAAACTTGCAAAGTTTTATGGTGTTAGGAAAATGCCAAGTAGCATTTACAGCAACTGGTAGCGAATGCTAATATTTAAACTCGCTCTAAAAGCAAGAAGCTCACTATTTTATAGGCAAGGTAGATCAACCTCCATGTATCCACTGACAAGAAATTTCTACAGGCCGGGCTCAGTAGCTCAGTCGGTCGAGCGCTGGCCTTCTGAGCTCAAGCTGGCAGATTCGATCTTGACTCAGACCGGTGATATTTAAAGGTGCTCAAATATGTCAGCCACGTGTCGGTAGATTTGCTGCCAGGTAAAGGAACTCCTGCGGACTAGGACGTAAAAACATTATTATTATTATTATTATTATTATTATTATTATTAATATTATTATTATTCTCTACAGGGTGATCCATGAGGCGTTACCACCACTTACAGAGCTGATTGATTGAGACCTCTTGAGAAAAACATGTCGTATGAACCTGTGTCGTATTCTCAATACTTACAATGCGGAAGTTGTTTGTAAAACGCGTTTGTTTTGAGTTCCTCTCGTTGGAATGATAAAATTAAATTAAAAGGCCTCTTCCTTATTTAGTATGCTCGATTTCGGAAGCTCAACATGTATTCTGAATTCCTTAATTGCTTCGTAAAGAAATTTTAAGAAACAACAAAAGTGCACATTTCTTACGGAATAATAATAATTGTTATTAACTGTACAAATTCCTAGTCATTCGATGCAAGAATGACAGTGTACAGCAGTAATGCCATACAGAGTTTGCATAACATTTTTATTAATACCACAGTCCGCTTCGATACACTTGCCCGCACGCTTACGAACCAAGCGTGTCACTTTAGCGTAAGTATAAGAACGTTCCAACCTTAAATTGCAGTACAGCGTAGATGGAGCGCGCTGTTGCGAAATCGACTCGTGAAGATCACGCTCGAGTGTGACTCAAACAGAGCGTCACAGTTCCACATTTTTCGTTTGTAATTTTGTAATTTTAACTTCATTCATTCATAAATTAATATTTGTAGGGTGGTAAAATAAATACAACGTACCTTAATCACTGGCGTTGCTCTCAGACATTGGGCGTACACCTTCTATCCTTTCTGCAAGGCCTGATGTTCCCGCGTTGGATGAACCGGCTTCGGGAGATGAACTTGAGGATGATACGGACGATGAAGAAAGTCGTATTAAAAAATTTTCATCGTCGACATCGTCCTGTAATTCGTCTGCTTTCCACAAATCTCTTTCATTTTTCTTTACTTCGTTCACGTAATTTGCCCAATTGTCTTACGTTTTTATGGCATAAAAATGTTAGTTCAGCATTATGAACAAAACCATGTTCATTACCCGCATTTTCCTTGCATTTTTCTGCCGTCCTTCTCTTTTTTTGCTTTTTTTTGCGGGAGTTCGCAAAGGACCATGTGTGTGTGTTCCTTCCTTATAGCATAGATTGTTCTTTCGGAACAACCTGTAGCTTTAGCTGTTTCACTGACTGCGCTGCTCATAGTCATAGTCTTTAAAAAATAATCCAGGACACTCATTATAATATTGCTTTCTTTTCCCCTGAGTTTACCTACGGAACGTTTCTTTTTAAGTTGACGATCCATTGTACATCCTTCTGCACTTTTTCTTCGAACTAATAACCCCCCGCAAGAGCACAAACTGACAACTACACAGACTACACAAACACAACAAACACAATCCACTTGTCCTCAAGAACTATACATTTATTACTGATCTTGTCCGGCCCCATGGCTTAAATGATTAACGTGCTGGCCTTTGGTCCAGAGGGCCCCGGGTTCGATTTTCGCCCGGGTCGGGGATTTTAACCTTCATTGGTTAATTCCAATGGCTCGGGGGCTGGGTGTTTGTGTGCCGTCTTCAGCATTAGAATTCATCACAGGTAGGGCCACATTCTTATAGACGCGCAGGTCGCCTATGTGGCGTCAACTCGAAAGACCTGCACTCGGCCTCCTCGGAGGCCACATGCCATTAAATATTATATATATATCACTGATCTTTATATAATCAATCTTATAATACTGATTAAATGAACACCACTGCACACGGCTGTCAGTATATTTAACAGCTCAGCCAGCCGAGTCACTCGTGAAACGTAAACAAACGAGACGTTCTCCCTGTCATAAATTAAGAGATAACGAGATAAAGACTTGAGGTATGATTTAAAAATAATTTCCATATCCGAAGACCGTTTGCTTTGCTTTAACCACGCCATGATCCTTCTGCACTTTTTCTTAGAAATTAGATCCCCACGCACGAGCACGACCTCACGAACCACACAAACGAAATACACTTGCCCTCAAGAATTGTATATATGTCACTGATATGTATTTAATCACTATTATACATACTACTGACGAAATGAGCACTGCACTGCATGCGACTGTCTGGAAATGTTAAAAGCTCATATTTGGGAGATCATTACCGTACTTCAGCCAGCCAGCCAGCCGAGTCACGCGCGAAACCAAAATTCAAGGATATATTCTTCCTATCACAAATTAAGAACTAAGCAAGATAAGAACTTCGGGATTGTTTTAAAAATAACTTCCATATCTGAAGACCATTTGCCTCGCTTTGACCCCCCATGTAAATTCAATAGGAAAGGCGCTGGTCAGCGACTGACTTTTTCGTGCCTGCACATAAAATTCCCGGAACATGACTGAAAATAAACGCATATAACTGCATTTTGTTACTTTTTAAATGTAAAAATAAACTTATCTACATCGAGCTGAAATGTTTCTTTACCAGCAGTGAAAAAATTAGGAAAATTATGAATATAAAATAGGAGTTATGACATGATAAGTTCTATGCAATGAAGATTTTGCATTTGGCGAAACTTTCCATTATATTGGCATTTTCACACTAAATTATTCTTTTACATTTTTTTTTGTTAACGGCATCAAATGCACCTTGAAATTCTGTACACATCACGATATTCACCCATTTTAAACGATAACATTCTGATTTACGGATATTTGGCAAACCCGCTGCATTAGAGTAGGACAGCGCTACCCGCAAGACACGGGAGAAGGAAAGAGACGGAATTATCCCATTACTGCTATACTGCAATTTAAGGTTGGAACGCTCTATAGCAATGCAAAACACATTCTGAGCTTCAGAACACGAGCCAGTTAAAGAAAGGATTATTTGTGAAGAATTCTTTATATGTTATTTTACCCTTCAAACGACAGGAACTCAAGACAAATGTATTTTACAAACAATTTTCGAATTATAATAACTCGGCGAAGTATTGAGAACAGGACAGAGGTTCATAAGGCACTTCTTACTCAAAATATCTTCAGAAATCAGCTCCGTAAATGGTAGTAACTCTTCATGAATCATCCAGTATGAAAAGTCCTCTCCTTTTACTTATACATACATTACAGTCTTCAGTCTGTAAGCCACAATCTTCTATTTCCAACAACCTCTGCAGTCTCTTGCCATGAACCCAGCCACCGTCCCCTAGATCTCTTGCTGTATCCTCGCTCTCTATGGCCGAGTCTATTATTCTGTCGGGTAATCTATTTGCTCCACTGGCTTCACATGATTCTACCACTGAAACCAGTTACTCACACAGATTCACCCATTAAGTTCCTTCCTAATTTACCCATTTTCTTCTTCATTGCGAATGTCATCCAGCCAATGTTTACGTCAATTTGAACCAGAAATCATTCTCGTTAGTTTCATAGTTGCTACCCTCAGACTACACATAAGATATCCTGAAACAAACCACCTTTCACTTCCGTACAACAAAGTCGACGAAGAAACAGCCCAATGCAGATCGTAACTGTGAACTCACTGTATTAAACTGACTATACTACGATTCGAATTCCCTATCCAACTTCAATCATCTTAAGTTTCATATATGCATCGTACTTGCATTTCTTTTAAGTTCCACGATATTAACTAGTGAGTTTTCATCACAGTCTGCCACAAGGACTAGGCTAAGTCTTTGGTATAGGCGAAATTGCTTACGCCTACTACATTTTCAGGCAACTGAATCCCACATTTCATTTCAAACCTTTCAGTGAATGATGCATGTAAATGGTTAACAATAAGAGTGAAAGATTATATAAACTAGTCTAATTCGTGTAACTATTTCGAACCAAGAACTCGTTCTACTTTGACTGCAGCATGATGGTCAACATAAAAAATACCTTCGACTGTTGGTAATAACTTACCCGTGATTATATATTGGCTCCAAGCTGATTCTGGCTTCAATCCTACTTTTGTGTTATGCTCCTCACTTTCGTACCTAACCTCTCTTGGTCAAATTTTGTTCTCTTCTGACCTCGAAGGTATTAGATCTTTAGGCTTTGGGGGCCTTTCATTTTCGTGGTACTTTATTTTATCTGCACATTTTCCTTCTTTTACTTCTGATTTTAAGACGGGGTGGTTATCAAATGATACCTCATCAAAACCTCCGCCACTCCTCAGAATTGCCAACCTCTTTTCGTTGGCAATCTACCATACCCCTTTTCTAGATCAATGAAACCATTTGTAAATAATATGTAGTGACAAACAATCTATAATATAAAACAGTAATGTTATTCACCCAACATATTCCCCAGCAACGATCATAATTGTCTAGTTAAAATAAACTGTTATAACTAGTACGCATAAGAATAAGTTACCCAATAAACGGACAACAAAAGGAAAGAAAAAGAAAAAAAGACGTAACAAGAACGCAACTGCATAAGAAAAAAGAGGCTATAGTTCGCTTAATAGAATACAGGAAGTTTTCTTTGAATTCTAGTACCTATTACATGCTCGTTTATGTTCGTTAAAATTATCACATGAATACGTAGTGTTTGTGTTTATGAAACACTGTAGGTATGAGGGCGGCTGAAGCGCTAAGAAAAGATAATCTAATTTAGTAGCGAATCCTCCTTTGGTTTCAACAATGATACCTATACCCACGCTGTGCCATGCTATCTTTCATATCCCACTTCCTTTGGTCAACTTTTGTTTTCTTCTCACCCCGACGGTATGAGATTAAGGAGTTTTCTCATTTCCATGCCCCTTGTGGTATTTCCCTCTTTGTACCGAAACCAACGTTTTTCAATAGCTTAAACCTCGGCCTTCCTTACATCTGACTACAGATAAAAGAGGCTGGTTATCTGGTTGCAACTCCCCTTTAAACAATAATCATAGCTCTCATCACCACTTATCACTATAAAATATGTATCCAGTTATTAATATGAACAGACAACATATAAAACGTCTCTTTTCATACTCTCCCTCCCTTCCTTTACATGCTGAAAAAAGAAGAAGAAACTCTGACTCAATTTCACAAATGGCCTCGCACTAAATAAATACACTGTGATAACTGATTTACAGAAAACATCTAACCGCGAATCTGCTCGCTATTTCACAAAATAAATTTAAATAGCAGAGTGCACAAACCCTTAATGAGCGACACGTTTTTAAAAGGATGCAAGGAAGGAAATTATGAAAGAAGAAAGTTACGGAAGAAACACATTACCGTTAACAGCGCGAAATAACAATTTTCCAAGACGGTGGTTCTAAATGCATCCAGGTACCGACAGAAGATAAGAACCAATAACTTTAATTGTATTAATACCTCACAGAAAGTTTTTACGTACAATTCTGCTTTTAATTAGTGAAACGCATTACAATTACTGAATACATTACACGTTTTGTCTCTGACCAATTTGAGCGAAGACTCGCTAAAAAAGAATATATGCGATGATGAAGAAACCTACTGCGTTACAGACCTGTTGGGCTACCAAGCGACCGCTGCTCAGCCCGAAGGTCAGCAGATTACGAGCGACTCCTATTCAGCATGACGAATGTTCTCGGCCATTATTCTTCATCATAGAAACCAGGGGGATTAAATTATCCAATTTTCAGCAAGGACGACTTATTTTGCGGCTAAACTGTAAAGTATTAATTTCCCTAAATGCGAGTGTATTATAACTCCCACTGTAACAACGTAGTCCGTCGGATGGTGACATTAAGCCTCGAGCAGACGCACTGTCGCCCATGGGAGTTAAATAGAAATACATATACCAAACCTCTCCGGATCCCACACGAAATCAATCAATCAATCAATCAATCAATCAATCAATCAATCAATCAATCAATCAATCAATCTCAACCCAGTCGCAATAGAACTTCTTTCTTTCACGTACTGTATAACTAAACCACAGGGCTGCATAGCCTACCAATATACCCGAGGGAAATAAGTGTAACAAGTGTCACTAGTTGAAATTAAATTTAAGTTGTCTACTTTCTCGAATCACTGACATTTCGCCCACTCTCTTACGTCCACTGGCATTACGACATCTTCCTTTAACCCATGCTAAATTCGTCCAGAATAGCTCAATACGATCATTTATCCCCCATTACCCGACAATGGGTCCACTTATTTCGACCACCCCAAAGGTAGGCCTACTGATTTTCTAATTTCCAATAAATTTGTCCATTTCATTTTTTTTATAATTACAGTTTTCCAAGATTAAACCTCGACCTTTCTTACATCTGACTAGAAATAAAAGAGGTTGGTTATCTAGTTGCACTTCCCCTTTAAACAATAATCATGTCCAACCCTCTCTCGATGGAGGTGCGAATTAGATTAGAAGTAGTTGTTATCATATACGAAAAATGCCGTCAAAATAACAACGCAAGTAAGTATTAACGAGTCCTCAGCTACAAAATAAAGTTGTACGTTGCACTTGAGGAGAATAAAAAGTAGGAACTGGCTATTCCTTTTACTTGTCTTTTTTTTTTTTTCAATTGGCTTTACGTCGCGCCAACACAGATAGGTCTTATGGCGACGATGGGATAGGAGAGGAAAGAAAACGACCGTGGCCTTAACTGAAGTACAGCCCCAGCATGTACCTGATGTAAAAATGGGAAACCACGGAAAACCATCTTCAGAACTGCCGACACTGGGATTCGAACCCACTTTCTCCTGAAAGCATGACACCTACGTGCCCAAAACCACGCGACCACTCGCTCGGTCATTCCTTTTACTAGCAATGTCTAAGCCTCTCTCGAAAATGTACAAATTTGGCATTCAAACATTTTACAATATTTATCTAAATCATGTATAGGCTACGTAGGTACTTAGCTCTTTATCTCAGGCTGGTGACAGGAAGGGCATCCTGCAGTAAAAATAAGCCACATACTTTCACCTCACCTCATCCACGACCTCATACCAGGAATACGAGACTAAGAGGTAGACATGCATATACCAAATGTAGGTATACGTCTAATAATAATAATAATAATAATAATAATAATAATAATAATCATAATAATAATAATAATGTTATTTGCTTTACGTCCCAGTAACTACTTTAACGGTTTTGGAGACACCGAGATGCCGGAATTTAATACCGCAGGAGTTCTCTTACGTTATGCCGGTTCGATCTACCGACATGAGGCTGACGTATTTGAACACCTTCAAATACCACCGGACTGAGCCAGAATCGAACCTGCATATTTAGGGTCAGAAGGCTAGCGCCTCAAACGTCTGAGCCACTCAAGCCCGGCTGGGTATAGATCTATCGGTAGCCTGGTCCGTTTCAAACCTTCAGCAAATTAGGATTTCAGTTGTTCATAATATTATTTGAAATCTATTGTGCAATTACTGACTGACTACACAATTAAAAAGAGAACAAAATGGACGAAAATATTTAAATTGGACGAAAATGTGTGGCCGAACTGTAGGAGTAGACAAAAAATGGGGATTTAAAATGCACAAGCCTGTAGGTCAAAAGTAGTCCTCAAATTTTAAGTACATTTTGGCACGTAGCACAGCGTTTTAAACAAAATATTGATTTCTTGCCAACCCCACGAGCGGAACTTAAGCCCGCGGTGCAGATGAGGGGGGGAACGGCAACCAACCCTTTGCTACCTCACTGATTGGAAACGATGGAATAGAGGAAGATTCTCATTATAAAATGTACACACAGTAACGTCTGAGAGAGCCAAAGCCGTTAGACTGTGACTAGTACACACAAGTGTATGTTTAAAATTATCCAAAGAGGGAAGTGATCGATAATACAGTATCTGTACCAAACAAACAAATCTGATCGGCGATTTGTATCGCACTTTGTATTGCGTAAGTTTATTTTGGTCTTCACTCACATTTTATGTCCCTAAGTATTCTTTCCCGTTAATGTTTCAGATGTATTTCATATTTTGACTAATGACAGAATGAAGCATTCTTTTATAATCATATTGTTTGATTTGATTTTCTATATTTTCAACCAAAAACGTTCTATTAGATCTAACCACAAACGAAGGGAGCACAGCAATACATTTATCTTTAAAAATGTTACTATACTATTGGTTCGATATTCCAAGTCGTCTTTTCAAGAAACTTTTTTTTTTCTTTACAGCTGGTTCTGTTATAGAGAATCTTATACAGATTGTGAGTATGAGTGTGCAGCGCTCTATTTACGTTAGTCCCTGCAATACAGAGAATCATTCGATGAAGTATAAATCTTGCTTATAACTGCAATACCGCCTGTTGCTATTTATTGATGGATTCAGTATTTTTGTATCCGTACCTTGGCACAAGCAAGAGCAAATGTAGCCTCTGCTGAAGTCTCAGTCTCTCTTACGGCTGTGACAGTTTGGAAGCTACCAGGTGCTGAGTAATGACATTCCGACCACGACGAGTGCATCTGAGAGTTACCCGCTTTAGCAACTTCCCTTTCATTCATTTGGTATAGCTCCTTCGTGCAAACAGCGATCAAATACCTCAGGTACGCTACTATATCGTAACCCGTAGATAGCCTTTAGTATATCCCCAGAAATCTTATCAATTCCAGTATTTTTTTTTAATTTTTAGTTTTAAACTTGTGCACTTTTTATAAATATCTTTGTTATCATATCTGTTACAGAGTCAGTCGTGCTGAAACAGCTTTTTCTGGCCCTGTGAGGAAAGCAATGGCAACTACCACTGCTTAGTACGCCAAATATTGACGCCGCCACTGGCTTTTGCGGTTTCTATAACCAACCGCATGGCCTTCAGTGATGCTGTATGAGGAACCAACCGGTCTCCGGGCTGATCACTTTGCGCAATATCCTCCTTATAATTTACAATAATACTTCTAACGCCACTTGTATACAAATAACGATAACTTACGATATTTATAGGGTGTAGACAGTATAAAGATTCAACTACGAAAACATTTTTTCTGTGGTATAATCTTGAAATTAATAATAATAATAATAATAATAATAATAATAATAATAATAATAATAATAATAATAATAATAATAATAATAATAATAATAATTTGTATATTTGACGCAAAACCAAAAACGGCAATGCCATGGTACGTTAATGTCAAGAAAGATCTTAAAGAACTGGGCCTACAAGCAGAAGATGCACAAGACCGAAATCTTTTCAGAGCAGCCATCAAGACTTTTGGGACTTTCCGGGACGAAAAACGGGCAACTGGTGCTAAATGGACAGAAGAACGTCGTGCTAAACACAGTGAGCTAATGAAGACGATGTGGATCAAGCGAAAGATGAACAAATGCCAGAATGTAAAGTGAGGCTTATCGTGGTCCCTAGTTGGCCGATTAGCGAAGTTGAATGAATGAAATAATAATAATAATAATAATAATAATAATAATAATAATAATAATAATAATAATAATAATAATATATTTCCTTAAACCAAGACTTCCTGACTGCGTCAAAGAGGTCTACTAATTGTTGCCAACATTTCAAAAAAATTCTCTGATATTTCATACAATCCTACTTCATGTGTACAACAAAAGCATTCAATTTATTAGATAATATATATATATCCTCGACTGACTATAGGAGGCAAGTCTTTCGGTTCGAAGCCAACTGGGCGACTGCTGACATTCAGTTTTCACTATGCTCTTAGTAGCGTAGGTAACTATGTTAATATCGAGAGATAGAATTTTGTCAGACACTTAATAGTACATGGAAGTTCTTTCACATGCCAACATGAACTCCATAGTCATATTTGTTTCATACACCCCCACAGTCATAAACATTTCCGTCTTCAAAACCGTACCGACTTTATATACAAGCGAACCTACAAACCTGGGCACAACCACTCGGCCACCGGCGACGGATAAATTTTACTGATGTCTATACTCACAACATTAAGAAAAATGAAGTTTACAATAAACAGTGATCAATTTACCTTCATTTCGAGACATTTCAAAATTCGGAAGGACGGTTCAATTAATAACCTACAGTCAGGTTCGAGGAAGGACATTCCCGGGATCATTAATGAACAGGGAGAGTGTATATGCGAGGACTTACAGAAGGCAGAAGTATTCAATCAGCAATATGTAAAGGCAGTTGGATACAAAGGTAATGTCCTGATAGAGGAGGCGAATAATAATGGCGAAATAATGAAATTTACCTATGATAATGAAGACATTTATAAAAATATGTGTTGTGTTTGAATCATCCGTCCATAGGCTGGTTTGATGAAGCTCTACATGCCACCCGATCCTGTGCTAACCTTTTAATTTCTATGTAACTATCGCATCCTACATCTGCTCTAATCTGCTTGTCATATTCATACCTTGGTCTACCCTTATCGTTCTTACCGCCTACACTTCCTTCAAAAACCAAATGAACAAGTCCTGGGTGTCTTAAGATGTGCCCTATTATTCTATCTCTTCTGCTCGTCAAATTTAGCCACATCGATCTCCTCTCACCAATTCGATTCAGTATCTCTTAATTTGTAATTCGATCTATCCATCTCACCTTCAGCATTCTTCTGTAACATCACATTTCAAAACTTCTATTCTCTTTCTTCCTGAGCTAGTTATCGTCCATGTTTCACTTTCATACAATGCCACGCTCCAGATGAAAGTCTTCAAAAATTATCTTCCTAATACCTGTAACAATGTTTGAAGTGAGCAAGCTCTTCCTTGCGTGTGCTAGTCTGCATTTTATGTCCTCCTTACTTCTGCCATCGTTAGTTATTTTACTACCCAAGTAACAATATCCATCGATTTCATTTAAAACCATTTCCTAATCTAATATCACCGGCATCACCTGTCTTCGTTCGACTAAACTCCATTACTTTTGTTTTGGACTTATTTACTTTCATCTCGTACTCCTTACCAAAGACTTCGCCCATACCATTCAACAACTTTTCGAGATCTTCTGCAGTTCCAGATAAAATAACAATATCATCGGCAAATCTCAAGGTATTTATTTCCTCTCCTTGGACTGTGAATCCCTTCCCAAATTCCTCTTTGATTTCCTTTACTGCCTGTTCTATGTGAACACTGAAAAGGAGGGGGGACAAACTGCAGCCTTGCCTCACTCCTTTCTGGATTGCTGCTTCTTTTTCAAAGCTTTCGATTCTTATCAGTGCAGACTGATTTTTATACAGATTGTAAATAATACTTCGTTCTCAGTATCTGATCCCAATCACCTCCAGAATCTCAAATAGCTTGGTCCAAACAACATTATCGAATGCCTTTTCAAGATCTACGAACGCCATGTATGTGGGCTTGCCTTCTTAATTTGATCCTGTACGATCAGACGTAAAGTCAGGATTGCTTCACGTGTTCCTACATTTCTTCTGAAGCCAAACTCATCTTCTCCCAACTAAGCTTCAACTAGTCGTTCCATTCTTCTGTGAATAATACGTGTTAAAATTTTGCAGACATGAGATACTAAACTAATGGTGCGGTAGTTTTCACACATGTCAGCACCGGCTTCCTTTGTAATAGGTTTAACAACATTCTGCCGAAAATCGGATGGAACTTCTCCTGTCTCATACATCTTACACACTAGATGGAATAACCTTGTTTATCGTCGCCATAAGACATATCTGTGTCAGTGCGACGTAAAGCAAAAAACTCTTGCCATGCTGGTTTCTCCTAAGGCAGTCGGTAATCCAGAGGGTATTTCATCAATTCCAGGTGCTTTGTTCCTATTTAGGTCTCTCCCAGCTCTGTCAAACTCTGACCTCAAAATTGGGTCCCCCATTTCATCAGCATTAATAGCCTCATCTGGTTCCAGAACCAAATCATCTACGTCTTTACTTTGATACAACTGTTGGATTTGCTCCTGCTATCTTTCTGCTTTGTCTTCTTTCCCTAGAAGTGGCTATCCATCTGAGTCCATAATATTCATACACCTAGATTTATTTTCTCCAAAGGTTTCCTTGATTTTCCTGTATGCAGCATCTACCTATCCTAGGACCATACAACCTTCAACATCCTTGCATTTCTCCTTCAGCCATTCTTCCTTAGCTATCTTGCACTTTCTATCCACTTCATTTTTTAATCGCCTGTATTCTTTTCTGCCCTCTTCATTTCTTGCATTCTTGTATTTTCGTCGTTCATCAATCAGGTCTACTATCTCTTGAGTTACCCACTGATCCCTAGTTGATCTTTTCTTCCTTCCTAACATTCCTTCAGCAGCCCTACTGACTTCATTTTCCAAGACTATCCATCCTTGCTCTATTGTGTTTCCTTTAACTTTTTCATTTAGTCCTTGTGCAACATGTTCCTTGATACAATCGCTCACACTCTTTTCTTTCAAAATGTCTAGATCTCATCTCCTTGCATTCCTTCCTTTCTTCAATTTCTTCAACTTTAGATGGCATTTCATGTCCAACAAGTTGTGGTCAGAGTCCACGTCTGCTCCTGGGAAAGTTTTGCAATCCAACACCTGATTTCTGAATCTCTGCCTAATCATAATGAAGTCTATTTGATACCTTCCAGTGTCTCCAGGTCTCATCCACGTCTACAACCGTTGTTTGTGGAGTTTGAACCAACCATTAGCAAGGACTAAATTATGATCAGTGCAGAATCCAACCAGCGGACTTCCTCTTTCATTCCTTTGTCCCAATCCGAATTCTCATACTGTATTACCTTATCTTCCTTGGCATACCACTGCATTCCAGTCTCCCATCACAATTAGATTCTCGTCAACTTTTACATATTGTATTAAATCCTCTTTGGTAAGCAAATTCATAGTATTCGCTTTGCAGATGATATTGCATTGATAGGTGATTCAGAGCACAAAATGACTAGCATGCTCGGTATACTAAACAGCACGTTAGATAAGTTCAGGCTAAAAATAAACACAAAGAAAACGAAAATGATGGTCGTTCAAAAGAAGACCGAATTGAAAACAAATATTAAATCAGGCTGTGAAAGAATCGATCAGGTTAGAGAATTTTGTTATCTGGGTAGTCTTATTACCAATGATAATCAGACCGAGCTCGATAGCTGCAGTCGCTTAAGTGCGGCCAGTATCCAGTATTCGGGAGATAATAGGTTCGAACCCCACTGTCGGCAGCCCTGAAAATGGTCTTCCATGGTTTCCCATTTTCACACCAGGTAAATGCTGGGGCTGTACCTTAATTAAGGCCACGGCCGCTTCCTTCCCAATCCTAGCCCTTTCCTGTCCCATCGTCGCCGTAAGACATATCTGTGTCGGTGCGACAAGCAAAAAAAAACAAGTAGCAAAAAAAAATGATAATCAGTGACTGACAGAAGTCAAAAGAAGAATTACTATGGCAAAACAAGTGTTTCAAAGCAGGAAAAATCTATTGTTAAATAAGCACATGAGAATTGAAACCAGGGAAAAATTTGTTAAAACCTTCGATTGAAGTGTGCTAACTTACGGTTGTGAGACCTGGGCTTTGGGAAAAACAAGCACAATCAATACTAGAAGCTGCGGAAATGTAGTTCTGGAGAAGACTGACAGGGACGAGTTGGACAGAAAAGAAGACTAATACCCAAATATTGAATGACTTTAATGAACAACGGACCTTAATTTATTCAATAGAGCAGGAGAAAGCTAAATTTCTTGGACACCTTTCTCCAGAATGTCTTCGAAGGAAAGGTCCTAGGGAAGAAGTCGAGAGGAAGACCACGTCCCTCATACCTTAGGAACATAATCACTCAGCTGGGTTTTGCTTCCTATGTCACGATGAAAAGGACTGCTGAAGACTGTGGGATGTGGCTGCAGCGACAAGGCTTAGCCTTTAGAAAATGGGTGGATTAAATCTATCTCTTCGTATGTTATTTTGATTTCCTCATCATCCGCTGAACTACTAGGCATACAGACCTGCACTATTGTGGTGGGGATTGGTTTGGTATTTATCTTGACAACAATAATTCTTTCACTATGCTGGTCGTAGTAGCTTACCCGCTGTCCTATTTTCTTATTCATTATTAAACCAAATCTTGCATTTCCCCCGTTTGATTTTGTGTTGATAATTCTGTAGTCGCCTGACCAAAAATCCTGTTCTTCCTGCCAACGTACTTATACCAACTACATCTAACTTTAGTCTATCCATCTCCCTTTTTAGATTATCTAGCCTACCACAACGATTGAAACTTCTAACATCTCACACTCCGACTCGCAGAATGTCAGTATCCATCTTCCTGATGATCGCCCCCTCTCGGGATCCGAATGGGGGACTACTTTACCTCCGGAATATTTTACCCGGGATGAAGCCATCATCAGTAGATCATTCATACAGAGAGAGCTGCATGTCCTCGAGAGTCAGTTACGGCTATAGTTTCCCGTTGCTTTCAGCCGTGTAGCAGTATCAACACAGCTAAGCCATGTTGAGTATTATTACAAGCCCATATCAGTCAATCATCTAGACTGCCGCCCTTGCAACTTCCGAAAGGCTGCTACTCCCCTTTCGATGAACCATTCGTTAGTCCGGTCTCTCGACAGATACCCATCCGATATAGCTGCACCCGCGGCTCGGCTATCTGCTTCACTGGCGGCTACCTGCTTCAATGGGACTCACAAGCCTCCCCACCGCGGCAAGGTCACATGATTCACAGAAGTTGAAAGCTAGAAAGGCAGCTGGGGTAGATAAGATTTCTGGGGTTATATTAAAGGCTATGGGTTGGACATAGTGCCATATCTGAAATACTTATTTGATTACAATTTGCATGAAAGAGCTGTACCAAATGAATGGAGAGTTGCCATAGTAACCCCAGTGTACAAGGGAAAAGGTGACAAATATAAAGCGGAAACTTGCAGGCCAGTCAGCTTGACATGTGTAATTAGTAAGTTCTTGGAAAGCATTCTTTCTGATTATTTTAGACTCGTTTGCGAACTTACTAACTGGTTTGATAAAAGGCAACGTTGCTCTTGGAAGTGAGAGAATTAGAGAAATACATTTTTGCATTCTACAGATCTTGTTCCTTATGTTGTTATGCATGAAGCCGTTCTAATCGATGGTGCAAGGTCACGGTAGAATGGTCATGCGGTAGAATTTCGCAACGCGCGTCGTCGAGTTCCAGTTGCGTCATCTCTGAGGGGTATGACTGCATTATCATGTAGGATTTTTTCAATTCGTCAAGGATGGCTATTTGGTATTCCATGGGTTAAAATGTATCTGCCAAAACTCAAACCTTCTCTTTTCGATCGTTTTTATTCCGGAAAATTTCCTTGCGTGAAAATGTGTAAGCAATGACAACACCATTTACAACAACCAGCAACAACAGCTTTTTTTTCAGCTAGTGGTTTGCCGGACTGAGCGGCTCAGACGGTTAAGGCGCTGGCCTTCTGATCCCAACTTGGCAGGTTCGATCCTGGTTCAGTCCGGTGGTATATGAAGGTGCTCAAATACGCCAGCCTCATGTCGGTAGATTTACTGGCACGTAAAAGAACTCCTGCGGAACTAAATTCCGCCACCTCGGCGTCTCCGAAAACCGTAAAGGAGTAGTTAGTGGGACGTAAAGCAAATAACATTATTATTATTATTATTATTATTATTATTCAGCTAGTGGTTTAACGTCGCACAAACACGTTGAAGGGAAAGGGGCAGAAATGGGAAGGAAGCAGCTGTGACCTCAATTAAGAGGGAACCCGCGTAAAACCATCTTCAAGGCTGCGAACCCACCATCTCCCGATTACAAGATTACAACTACGCGACCCTAACCGCACGGCCAACTCGGTCGGTCAACAACAGTAAGTGTATATACCATGATCGTGTTCAGTCTTCAGCCCTAAGGCTGGTTGGATCCTCAACAGCTCCGCAATCAACTGCCATAGATGGCCTAGGCATCACTGAAGAGGCGTACTAGAGAAATGAGGAGTGAGGTAGTTTCCCGTTGGTTTCCTCGTTGAGCCAGAAATAGCTATTACATATCAGTCTGCCAATCCCACTGAAATGCATGCATGAACCGACCCTATGAGCAACATTTTCACACCATTCATAGCAGGGACTGGCTGCAGAAGGAATGGCTTTACTAGCATCGCTCATACCTCAGTCACTTTCATATTGTCAAAGCCAAGGATAAGACTGAGACAGTCAATGAAAGTAACAAAATTGCTCTAGCCTATACCAGAAGACATAGTGCACTGTAAACATTAGGTCCAGTCAGTAAAGGCATATATCATGACCAAGACAGAAATATGCTACTAACTGAAGATCTGAAGGGACTAAGCAGCATTTTTTCCTCAGCTTGGTATGTTCAAGTTAAAACACAACACACTATATTAGCGGTGGGAATTGTTTATAATAAAGTAAGAGTTTAAAAAAACACACTATACTAGCCGTGGAAATGATTTATAATAAAGTACGAACTAGTTGGAAAATTATCTTCAGATTCTCTTTCTCCTAAAGATACTGTTTGTACTGTGTTTTAACGTGGTGTTATTACTGCGAATGATAATACTTATATTAGTGAAACAGCACGTTACATTAAAACAGTAAGCACCATCATCACCTGTTTTGTTTGTGTTACCTTGAACTGCGCGTGTTCCTGCAGTCGCTTTGTAAAGCGAATCTCAAATTAATTACAGTGTAACGTTTTTGTTACAACGCTGGCGAAACACAAGAACAACACAAAAGTAGTGATAGCAAACTCTGAATAGAAATTTTCTGGTGTTTAATTCTCGACACACCCAGCACTGAGAAATGTGAACAAAAGAATCTTTCACAGACCTATTATGATAGGACCAACAGGAACGGTGGGGAAAGAAGAAAATACATATTTGGCTTTTCAAATTTGCGTCCTTTCTCTACGGAACTACTGCAGAATTAGCTCTCTCGAATTGGACATTAATCACTGCACTTGGAGAAGCTTGTTACAGGTCATAACTATTGCAAGTGCTATATGAAGACGATGCGAATAGTCGTTTAGAGTTCAGAAAATGGTTTCTCGTGCGTCATCAAACTGATTCTGACCTGAAGAATTCTGTAACGATTGTGAAAAACCGGGTAACTGACAATGCACTTCCTAACAATTATTTTCCTTAAGACTGGTCACGCCTCTCAGCCACGTACGAATATGCAGTCCATCAGAACAATTGTCGTCGTGTTCATTTTCATATGCTTATGTGTTCAGGAAAATGAACCTTACATACCTTGTAACATAGGTCTGCTGCAGAAATGTATGCATGATTACATCCTACAGTATGCATTTAAGTTTCATTTTCCTCTACACATAGGCATAGGAATATTAACACAAGGACAATTGTTCTGATGGACTGCATATCCGTACATGGCTGAGAGGCGTAACCAAGTCTTAAGGAAAATAATGAGTAGGAGGTACACTGACAGCTACCCGGTTTTTCACCATCGTTACAGAATTATTCTATTGTCTTATGAAGTCTCCTGTGAACTCTGAGTAAACTGGCACAATTTTGTTTACTGGACTGGTGAAAACCAGTACGAAATTGTAAAAAAATAAGCGGCTACTAAAGGAACTGTATCTTGAATAAGCTATTTTAATCTTAATCGAAATATTATTTTGTTTTTGGTGAAGGAGAAGGATGTGTGGGCCTGTGGGAGACGTGGCGGCATCGACGAGGGCGGGGCCAGCGACAAACAGAACAATAGCCTCGGCGAATTGTTGCAACATGCGGTGGAGAAGTTGGCCGAGCCCCGTCGAAAATATTGGAAACAGCTAACAATGGAGAGGGTCCGGGAATGATCTGAAAGTGGAAACTGCGAGATTTATTTTATTTATTCACAAAGCAAAAGATACAGCTACACTGAGCAAATTTCACTTGCACTGTCAACAGACTAATTAACAAATGCAAACTTTCATGATAAAATATAACAAACATAACACAAGATAACAAGATCAGGTACACAGCCTACTAATAACTGTCCGAATCGAAAACCATGAGAATGTCCGTGTTCACAGCCAAGTCGTCGTGGGTCAAAATGGAGGTATAACCTCTTCACTATCAACTTATCCTCAGGAGACTGTTTACACCCCTCCCGAATATACTTTTACTTGATGCTATATCGAGCTCTTGTCTCCTATTAATATTGTTAAAGAGAGTTGGGAGGCGGATTAGGAAAGATCGTTGAAGTATTAAGTGCTGAGTGTGGGGAATGTGGAGAAGATCTTTGGTTCTGGTGGAGCGGGAAGGAACACGGAGAGAGAGGAATGAGACAAGATGTTCCGAGCGGTAAAGCCCATTTAAGATCCCATGGAGGAAACTCAGGTCAGCTACTTGTCGCCTGATGTGCAGCGGTGAAACATTTATTGCCCTTAATACCTGCTGCGTAGACAGATTTCTGAGCTTGGGGTTTCTGTTCCTAACAATTTCAGCAGAGAACGATACTGCTCTGTCTAACTGGTTAATATTGGAGGGAGAGGCTGTTGTCCAAATCGGAGAGCAGTAGTTCAAGAGAGGTTGAATGACCGTGAGGAAGAAGTGACAAAGAGCAGTGGGATCAGAAATGTCTGTGAAGCGGTACAGAATGCCTAGTAATTTCATAGCCTTGGTTGTATATGTTTCTATGCGATTCTTAAATTTTAATTTTGTATAGAATATTACACCTAAGTCACGCTGTTGCGTAACTACAGTGATGGGCTTGTCGAGTAGGTAATATGATGTCGGCAGAGGAGATGCACGTAGTGTATGGTCATTTGGCTGCATTTTTGTGGACTGGGGATAAGTTTCCAAGTACGGAAACAGTTCAAGAGGGCGTTAAGATGCATTGTCTAACATCGTTCTCTGGCCCTTTATTTTTTTAAGCTGTGCACCAACGAGGAGAGATCCGTCAGTCTTGTACTCGCTATGCCAGTCTGGTGAACGGACAATACGATCGAATGCTACATCAATTAATCGCAAACACGCTAAACACACTAAACAAAACTACCGAAAACTTACAAACTTCCTAATACAATTAAAATTCACGTAAACGTGTAAACTCACATTTTGACAGGCCGACAGAGGAGCGCAAAAAAGCGCACCGGTATCCCTTACACACAATCCACCTATCCCTTCGGAGGTAGGTGGCATACACGGATGATCGGGACACGGCAAGTAGGATCTAAGTGCAAGTGAACTCAGTGGGCTGCGGTTGTGCGTGGTATGGAATGAATTGCTCTGAAGACGATACTTCCTGTGATAGGCCTTGTTGGAGCGCCGAGTTCGATGCACTGAAGTGCTGCGTAAGCGGCCAAGTTAGAGAATACAAAATGCGTGTAGTAGAAAACTCGAACTCGGATGCACTTGTAAATAACTGTCAATATTCCCTTTAATAAACTCAGTCGATATTAAAACACGCTACCTCTGTGTCATTTTAGTGTCAGGACCCTGATAACCTCTCGCTCCCCAACTTAGCTTACAACGAACCAGCGGAAGATTCTAGATAAACCAACTCGTAGTTTCTGCTCCCAGATCATTCCGGGTGTTGGGAGAACTGTGTGTCATTTTGTCTTTTAAATACTCAATAATGACTGGACCTGAATGTTAATAAGAATTTCACTCATATCATGGGGTAAAGCCTGTATAGCTACATGTAAGCAGTCTAAATGTGAGTCAATAATCTTGTTTGCCATTTGTACCTTGCTGTTTCTCCATGCAAGGCTTTTGGATATCGTTATCAACAATCTTCACTTAGTGCTTGTGATATCTTTAGGGAGGGGCAGCGAAAAGTTGCTGACACTTTACCCGATACTGCCACGCAGGTGGACTGTGGGAAATGCTTGCTTTGTTTCCGAGTGGTGGGGCAGAGTGCAAGGGTCAGTGAGCATGGTTAACGGTAAGCGTACGGAATGAATGTTTAGTTTACAAGAGTTCTTGTTGAGAACACGTTATTAACATTGGAATTACACCATCCGGCGCCGTGGTTAGCCGGTTCGAATCCCGTTGGTCTAAAAAAATTCACCGCCAGAACGTTGGCCAACAGAGTACGAGAAATGGCTGTATACATTTTGTTTATTTTTCATTTTTTTGCTATTTGCTTTACGTCGCACCGACACAGATAGGTCTTGTGGCGACGATGGGATAGGAAAGGTCTAGGAATTGGAAGGAAGCGGCCGTGGCCTTAATTAAGGTACAGCCCAGGCATTTGCCTGATATGAAAATGGGATACCACGGAAAAACATCTTCAGGGCTGCCGACAGTGGGGCTCGAACCCACTATCTCCCGATTACTGGAAACTGGCCGCACTTAAGCGACTGCAGCTATCGAGTTCGGTGTGGCTGTGTACAATATCTGTCCGACTCCTTTGCTGAATTGTTAAATGGGGTTCGATTCTCGGCCGGGTCGAAGATTTTAACCTTAAATGGTTATTTCTCCTCGGGGACTGGGGGTTCGTATGTTCCCCTGCAACTCACACACTACACACAACATTATATTCCACTTCAAAAACACACAGTTCCCATACAAGGCAGATATCGCCCATCCTTCCAAGGACTGCAACGGTAAATAAATAATAATTCCTACACTTGTGGTTAAACATTACTGCGTTAAGCCCGGTGTTCAATGAGCGAATAAGTAGATGTGGACTTTGCGCTCCTCGCTCCCCCCGAGTTGTGTCCGTGCTTTTTTTTTTTGTTTTTTTTTTTGTTAAAGTGAAATAGTACAAGAACAATCCACGTACTCGTCAAGCCCTGGAGAATGAAATCAGAAGACTGATACGTGCACTTTCAGAGGCGGAGAAATAACGAGTGTTCCAAAACATGTTAACGTAGACTTACGTTCCTCGACAACGCGTACATGGAAAGAACATTTTTAAGACGCTTTTAGTATGTGCGTAGAACGCATATATCGCCAATAGTATGTATTTAACTTACGATTTTTAATGCCTCCATTGACATATAAAAGAGGAGGCTACCTGAAAAGATGGCGCTGTGTTGACTCGAGCGCTCAGCTGGAGGTTAGCTATCGTTGTGAATGCATCATGGTCAGTTTCTAGTAAGTCTACGACCGAGCTCGATAGCTGCAGTCGCTTAAACTGCGGCCAGTATCCAGTATTCGGGAGATAGTAGGTTCGAACCCAACTGTCGGCAGCCCTGAAGATAGTTTTCTGTCGTTTCCCATTTTCACACCAGGCAAATGCCGGGGCTGTACCTTAATCAAGGCCACGGCCACTTCCTTCCCACTCCCAGCCCTTTCCTATCCCATCGTCACCACAAGACCCAATCTGTGTCGGTGCGACGTAAAACAAATTGTTTAAAAAAGTCTACGAAACCATCAAAACCCTGCGACTGTTACAACAGTGACAACGTTTGTATCGAGAAAGATTGACATAATTCTAAACAGCTGCTTTGATGAAGGTAAGATCTACATTAGTTTTCAACTTTATTATTAACTCTGAAATAATAATTTAGGCCTGCGTCCGACTCGTTGGCTGAATGGTCAGCGTACTGGCCTTCGGTTCAGAGGGTCCCGGGTTCGATTCCCGGCCGGGTCGGGGATTTTAACCTTCATTGATTAATTCCAATGGCCCGGGGGCTGGGTGTTTGTGCTGTCCCCAACATCCCTGCAACTCACACACCACACATAACACTATCCTCCACCACAATAACACGCAGTTACCTACACGTGGCAGATGCCACCCACCCTCATCGGAGGGTCTCCCTTACAAGGGCGGCACCCGGCTAGAAATAGCCACACGAAATTATTATTATTATTATTATTATTATTATTATTATTATTATTATTATTATTATTATTTAGCCCTGCCGTAATGAAACTGAACGCCCACCCGTGCTGCTATAGCTTACCGACGAGTCTAGCAATGCATTGTGGGCAATCTGTTTCTGCGACGTCCCCTACATAGTGTGATAACTTTTCGCTGCCTCTCCCTGTATCTTAGCCATATTAGTATCTGTGCTGAATTCATTAATTAAATTAATGAATTAATTACATTGGTTTTTACGGCCTACTAACTACCTTTAGGGGCCTACGGTTTTTGGAGACGCCAAAGTGCCGGAACTTAGTCTCTCAGGAGTTCTTTTACGTGCCAGTAAATCTACAGATACGAGCCTGACGTATCCGAGCACCTTCAAATACCACCGAACTGAGGCAGGATCGAACCTGGCATGTTGAGGTCAGAAGGCCAGCGCCTCAACCGTCTGAGCCACTCAGCTCGGCTGCGCTGTAGTTAAGAGGTACTTGAAAAGAAGAAGCTGTTGTTTATATGTAAGGAATAATTCCGTCATCCTCCTGTACATGAAGTGGAAGCTGCACTTCAAGAATAGTTGAAAGTGATGTTATGTTCTTGAGGCTCAGTGAACCCCGTTCCGGACTTCCATTCCGCTCTTATATTAATGGACATTATCAGTGAAACGTTCTAACGAATGGACAGTAAGAAGTATAACGTGTTCGCTCCCTCTGCGGATCAGTTGTAGAATGCCGGCCTCTGGACTCCAAATCTTTTCAGAGCAGCCATCAAGACTTTTGGGACTTTCCGGGACGAAAATCGGGTAACTGGTGCTAAATGGACAGAAGAACGTCCTGCTAAACACTGTGAACTAATGAAGACGATGTGGATCAAGCGAGAAAATGAACAAATGCCAGATTGTAAAGTGAGGTTTATCGTGGTCCCTAGTTGGCCGATTAGCGAGGTTGGATGAATGAATTATTATTTAATATCGATTCAGCCAGCTATGGATCACGTCATTTGAACTATTTTCTTTTAGGGTCGTTGACCTTTATCGAATATTCCCGCACTCGTTTTCAGTGAGCTTCCTTCCTCTGTTCAGTTAACTTCTTGCCTTTTTGATCTTGGGCGTTTTCTATCAACCACAGTGTCCTCAAAGTTTCTCCGAAAAGAATCATGTTTTAGATGTCATCACGTGTGTGATCCCGACATCTTGTAAGTCCTTTTCCACCTCGGTGATCCAGACTCCTTTGTTCTTTTTATCCACAAAGTAGACAAAGATCCCATTGGGTAGTCTGTCTGCACTCATTCGTGTAAGGCGATCATAGAAAGCGATCCTTCTTTTCGCAATGGGCCTATGACTTCCCTCAGGATCTTCCTTTCCTTGACTTCTAATTTTTCTCCCAAACCTTCCTTATTCATCGCGAAACATTCTGCCGCATACAGGACCTTCGTCGAATGACTACAGTCGTGTCTGAGCTTGGCGTTGAAGGACACTCATCGTTTATTGTAGATATCGTTTGGTAGTTGATGTACCTTTTCCATTTTGTTGATACTGGATATAATGCTTCTTTCTCAGGTATGTCAGGCTCTATTCAATCGCTTAGGTATTGGAAGAACTTCTTTGCCTGCTTTATTCTCCAGTTTTCCACCGCTAGTTTTCTGGGCGCCAGCTTCATGTTCGTTATGAACTCAGTTTTCTCGAAGGAGATATAGTGACCGGCCTGTGGCACTTGTGTTTCGAGCTAGTGGATCTGTTTTGCAGCTGTGCCAATGGAATAGGAAAATATCGCAAGATCATCAGCAAATGCTATGCAACCCATAGTCAATCCTTACTCTTACAGCCCAGTCTCACTCCGCTTTCAATACCTTCTTTTCTCAGCTTTTTGCGCTACTTGCGGATAACTTTCTCAAGCAGATAGTTGAAGAGAACAGAAAAGAGCCCAGCTCCCTGCCTAAATGCAATCGTGATTCAAAGGTGCCAGAAATTTATGTTCTAAATTTCGATGTGGTATCCATCAGGGTTTCTTGAATGATTCTTGTGGAATTTTGATAAAGGCGGTTTGATCGGTTGAGTCATACGTCTTCTTAAAAAGGACGATCACCATGTATATTTTAGTTTCAGATAGGAAAGAATGGATTTAAAGTTCGTGATCTGTTCAACACACAGGAGCGTCTTTTCCTAAACCTTCCTTGGCAGTCTCCTGTTTGCAGATCCAGTTGTTAATCTAGCCTGATTTGAAGAGCTTTCGTGAATCATACTGTATTTTAAATACACCGCAATAACCGGACCTGAAAGTTAACGCCGCACTAATACTGTACACTGAATGTTTTCGGCAACGCAAGGATGGGAGAGGGCTAGGATTAGGAAGGTATTGGACATTGCCTTAATTAAGATATACTACAGCCCCAGCATTTTCCTGGTGTGAGAATGGGAAACCACGGAAAACCACCTTCGAGGCTGCCGACGGTGGGATTGGAACCCAGCCATCTCCCAAATGCAAGCTCACAGCTACGCGACCCTAACCGTACGGCCAACTCACTTGGTATTATTATTAATATTATTACTAGCCTATATTATTACAGAGTACTGAAATGGAATAGGTAGCATATAGATATTACAGTAGTATAAAAATATAAATTATATAAATACTGGTGGAGTTGCGTAGTTCTGGCTTATCAAAAATTGCTTCACCCATGAAATCTTGTCGATTGGTACCATTACGTAGTGTGTAAATAACAAATAATAACAAGATCGAAAATGAATCAGTGGTGGTGGGTGTTTTTGAAGAGACTGAACACAAATATAAATCATGGTAAGCCTTCAGATCTTGGAAATGTAAAGCATGCGCGCTGGCTGACACTGTAACTATTCGAAGCACTACTGGGTGTGAAGATCAATGTATGTACAATTGTGCAATTTTTAAAAATAAGTTACATTCTTATGGTTGAGATTTTACGTACAACTGCCAGTTCCGTCACGTACGATCAGAAGATTACCAGTTGAGTGAAGCTGAAGGCTTTCTTACTTTTCAATCTGATTGACTGTTGAATAGTATGCAATTAGTCTCTGGTTGGTCCTCATGGCACAACTCTGTTTACCACAGCTGCTTGCATAAGTTCTTGTTTGTTGTGCTTATCGATGTTCTCACTTGTTGTGTGCTCTTTCTCAGAATGATAACTCCGTTCACTAGGCACAGCCATAATTTTAAGAGCTTATAGTGGCATAATTGCTGCAGTTCATTACGTACCTTGACACTCCTCAGACACGCCTTACAGAGAGAATTACTCTTAAGAAGATTGATGAAACTGGTCATCTTTTAATCTTGATTTTCTTTTTGTTATATCATTTAAGTAGGCCTACAGGCGTGAGATTCAGAGGTCTGTAAATTGTTAATAAACCTTCTGGAACCAGGACTCCTGAAAAATTAGTCCCAAGTCATTGAAAAAGTTTACCTAATTTTTTGGAATATAGAACAAGAAGTCTTGGGAAACATGCTTCAATTTGGTTAAAGAATATTCTTTTCCGAGCAATTAGCGACATGTATCACTTTATATGAATAATAATTTACAATCTGCAAGTGGTCATACAATCTAATTCGTGCTTTGCATTGAAAATAATAGTGCTGCGTTTTAGATTTTCAATAAATATTTTAATTTCTTTGTAAGTAGTTAAGCATTTATTCAATATGCAACATAGAACTTGATAGGACAAAAAGGATTCTGCCCTCCCACTCAATACAGTACATATGCTTTTCTCTCGCACATTACTACTACTACTACTACTACTACTACGCTGTCTGCACTGCTGCTTGAGATTCCTGAAATTATCCAGTAGAGAATCTATAACATGCAGTATTGTATAGAAGATTTATGAACCAAAATAAATCTTGCTTTAGAAAATTCGATATATGAATTCCAGCTTTCAATTCATCTAGGCTGTTCCATTATTTTCAGTTAATTTACTCAAAATCTACTCACGCAAATGATCAAAAATGAGTTTTAAATGTCGCGTTGAACCCGAACGATTTTACTTCTTGTTCATATCTGTTATAAAGATATACTGAAGACTTCCCTGCCTCAAAGGGCCAGGTGTCCCCTTCCCACACCCCCACTCCGGCGGAAGAAAGGGAAAGAAAGAAAGAAAGAAAGAAAGAAAGAAAGAAAGAAAGAAGGACCACGGCGGATCAAGGAAGATCGGATAGGAAAGATTCAAGTTGGGAGCCTGACAAGTGGAAGCAATCCCAGACCAAGAGGTCACCAACCCACGCTCCCAAGATGAAAAACCCTAGGGATATCCCTTTTAGATACCTTTTACGACAGTCAGGGTATACCGTGGATGTCTTCTACCACATCCATCCACAGGGCGTCAAACAGACAAACAAGAAACGAAAATCCAGTAACTACAAATAAGATAAGGTTGTCTATTCCATCGATTGTACAACATGTCCAATGTTACTCCGTACATTACAACTGTATTGTTTGTCAAGTTATGACAGCTGCATATGTGTATGAAAGCTGAAAATGAATTTGGGGTAACTGACTCTGATCTCATCCTATATAAAGGATGAAGAAAGTGAAACAGTAGGTTCATCGGTCGTCGTGTTCAGAATCTTCTTCATGACGAGTGCTGAAAGTACTTTTACAGAGTATTCGTCCATTTGGACACGTTGCTACAAATTTAAATAAAAGCGTCACATCAATTGATTAGATGAGAGCACAAATATCAAAGAGATAAACAGGACAAAGTTCAGAATGAATACTCTCGTCATTCACAAATAAAAAAGATCTGAGCCATGCTAACGCAGCTGATGCAGGGATAAGTCATGATAAAATGCATCAGCTTTAAACCTTATCAGTGTTACAGTCAACTCACACACAGCAAGATAAGTTAGGAGATATGTTATGGTATACACGTTCAATCTGTTCGTGGTACACACACTGGAAATATAACAGACGTGATATTATCATGAGCATGAATTTGTTTTAAAATGCAAAGCCTTATTTTTATCTCTGGGCTAAACATTTACAGTTAATTATATACTCGCATTTAAGTAACATAAATATTTATTCGCTATTTCCAAATTGAAGTACAGCCAAACCCCGATAAAACGTTCTGAAAGTGATTGTATGTTAAACGCGTAGTACACTGAAGATAATTCTTTACTGGCGTGTGGCCTGCGGACAGGCCTGGTGCAGGTTTTTCTAGTTTACGCCGTGTAGGTGACCTGCGCGTCTGTAAGGATGGGGTCCTACCTAAGATGAATTCTACTGCTGAAGACGAATGAAGCATTATAAGCAATATGTGGGGATTTGTTAAAGGGACCCAAGAAAAAACAACGTAATATGCGGGATAGTGAACTGAGGGAGCACACATTAGTGCACGTACTAGGAGGAGAAGTAAATCCGTGTCCTCATTCTGAGGTGGTGCAGCTTTCTTCAGATACACCTTCAATGGAAGCGAGCTGCATGTATCAATGTAACCACATACCAGCCTTCCTAGCAATCTTATATTTCTGGAATACCGCAAATCAAACCCTGGTCCCCGAGGACTCCAGCTAATATCGCTAACCGTTACACTACGGAGGTGGACAGTAGTACGTAGGTGGATCAAAAGGTTAGTTGCACTAACGCGCCGCAGCAGCGCGCTGTGTGTCGCAAACGTGGGCACAGCGTAGAAAGGGACAGACACTGCCCACACGTCTGTTAGGCAGGTCGCTGTGGTGTCTCGTCTAGTATTGTGCGAATAGCGGCCAAATGCAATGGCGCGTCAACTGGACGTTCACTCCAAATATGAGGTGCGTGCGACAATCCGATTCCTATGGGCCAAAAGGAAGAATTGCACGAACATTCATCGTGAAATTAGTGCTGTGTATGGGGAGCGGGCCATTTCCCGGCAAGGTATCGTAAAGTGGTGTCAGCATTTCGAAGCCGGACGCACGGATATCACGGGCAACCATCGCGAAGGCAGGCCCGCAACGTCCAGGACCCGTGCAAAGGTCAACAGTGTGAATGCGATCATTAAACCGAACCGGTGCATTAAACTGAGAGAAATCCCGACGCAGCTGAACATGTCGTATGGCAGTGTGCTCGCCAGTGTTCACTAGGACCTTGGATATCGTAAGCTATGTCAAAGATGGGTCCCACGGCTTCTCACCGATCAGCACAAGGGACAACGTTTCCAATCCTCTCTGGCATTTTTGCAACGCTATGCCACAGACGGCAACAGGTTTCTGCGGCGAATCGTCACAGGGGACGAAACGTGGGTCCACCACTTCACACCCGAAACGAAGCGAACATCAATGGAATGGGTGCACTCCTCATCACCACAACGAAAGAAGGCCAAGGTTCAACGTACAGCCGGTAAGATTATGGCGACAGTGTTCTTTGACATGGAGGGTTTGCTGCACGTGGAATTCATGCCGAAAGGAAAGATGATCAACGCGGCGTCGTATTGTCAAACGTTGCACCGGTTGCGTAAAGCGATTAAAGAGGAGCGCCGCGAGAAATTGAGCGCCGGTGTGATTTTGTTGCACGATAACGCAATACATCATAAGGCCCGCCAAACGAGAGAACTGCTGCAGCGTTTCAAGTGGGAGGTCTGGTACCATCCACCCTACAGTCCCGACCTAGCGCCATGTGACATTCATCTGTTCGGTAAGCTCAGAACGGAGCTCGGTGGTCGACGTTTCCAGACCGATGACGAGGTGAAGGCCGCTGTCTCCGAGTGGCTGCAGAACGCTGGAGGAAATTTCTATGCATCCGGCATCGACAAGTTGGTTGTGCGTTCGCAGAAATGTTTGGAGTCTCTTGGAAAAGTGACGTTACAGTGTATGTCGTTATAGTCGTGTTGCTGTTGTATAGGTGGTGTAATATATGGCCATAACTGGGAAGTGCAACTTATTTTCTGATCTGCCCTCGTAGCAGTAGTCGTTGTTTACACACCATAACTGATACATGAAAAGATTGAACCATCACGGTGTAAAGATTCAGCAGGGTCGATTATGTTCGAATTACATCGTCACTGACAAAACAACAACAACAACTCCCTCACCTTCGTAACCATCCGCTCTTAACACTAACCAGAAAAAAAGGAAAGTTCCAGCCTTTCCGAGAATGACGGTATCGCCAAAACAAGGGGAAACGCTACAACTCCCTAGGACTGGCAAACCTAATACCGTCAGCGTCGGAAGAAGAATCCATAACACCCAATTCAACACAGTACCACAAATCCTTACATTTATGATCTACTTCAAAAGACTCAAGAAGCTAAAACATCCGGTAGTCAAATCCACTTTCTGTGGATAAAAGGTCACAGTGGAATAAGATACAATGAAGTTGTCGATCATCTAAAAGTATAATCAGTGGCATGTTTCAAGGGATACAGCTTCCATTTACTAACTTTATTCCGCTAGTCAAAAGAAGAGCCTATACCCAGTGGAAAGATGAATGGGCAAGAACTAGCCACCACCGAGGAACACATTACGCAACACTGCAAACAACAATAACGCAAAAACCCTGGTTCTGGAGATACAATGTTGCAATGAGATATCTAACAACCATCACCAGGATGAGGCTTGGACACGGATGCTACCCTCACCACCTCCACCGCATCGGAGCGACTACCATGACAGTTTACCCACATGACGATTACGATGATGCGGATCTGATCACATAGTATTTTCTTGTTCCAGGTATAAGCAACAACGAACAAAGTTATTCGCACAGCTTCCGTCACTACATATCTCATTCCCCACAAATGTTAACGTTCTTTAATTATTTTTTTTTGCTATGTGCTTTACGTCGCACCGACACAGATATGTCTTATGGAAACGATGGGATAGGACAGGCCTAGGAATTGGAAGGAAGCGGCCGTGGCCTAATTAAGGTACAGCCCCGGCATTTGCCTGGTGTGAAAATGGGAAACCACGGAAAACCATCTTCAGGGCTGCCGACAGTGGGGCTCGAACCCACTATCTCCCGATTACTGGATACAGGCCACACTTAACCGACTGCAGCTATCGATCTCGGTGACATTTTTCTTCAAGACCACGATAGCAAAATCTACAGAGCACTGATCCAGTTTCTACAAGAAACCTATCTAACTCTATAAACCCTGATGCAGAAGCAACCAACTAAAATAATTAATAAAGATAATCTTCTAACTGTTACACCCCATTATTTACTACCTTTCTACCATGGCCTTGCCACCCTATAGCAATGCCGTGACTGGCCTCATGGCGAGAAGATATAGCACCATACTTATCCTTATCACTACCAGCTGGCCAAATGGTGTGTAACCAAAGGCCATTCTTGTAAAAAAAAAATTAATAATAATCCAGCATAGGCGGTCGGATAGGGTGGATCAAAGGACCCAGGGATACGTAAGTGGAAGTAATATCAGACTTAGATAGGGGCCCTGCAGTCGCCAAATCGCGCTCCTTAAGTTGACAGCACAAGGGGTCCCAATTTAGTCGCCTCTTACGACAGGCGGCGGATACCGTAAACGCATTCTACCACTCCAAAACATGGGGGGGAATGTTTGAATGCAAGAATCCAATATGAGTGTAGTCATTAGCACATCAAGAACAAAAAAGTTTCCAAGGCTAAATTACAGCACTCCGAATCGCATAAGCTATACCAATACCGAGCGAGTTGGCCGTGCGGTTAAGGGCAAGCAGCTGTGAGCTCGCATTCGCGAGACTGTGGGTTTCATCCCCACTGTCGGCAGCCCTGAAGATGGCTTTTCGTGGTTTCCCATTTTCACACCAGGCAAATGCTAGAGCTGTACCTTATTTAAGGCGACGGTCGCTTCCTTCCCACTGCTAGTCCTTTCCTACCCTATCGTCGCCACAAGACCTATCTGTGTCGGTGCGACGTAAAGAAAAAATCCAATATTCTGACAAATTACTGTACCGCTCGAAGAAACTTGATCAATGGAATAAAAGGCAGATTTTTGAACAATTAAATGTTACATAAAAACTTAAGATACCTTACTGTAAAAAGAAATTATTGCGTGGAACTCTACAAAGCCTCTCTCTCTCTAGCTGTGCATGAATTTGTTTGTTTCGTAGGGCGGTTATAGGCCTATTCAAAGTTGATACAAGAGTCAAGCTTAATACTGATGTAAATCCGCCACTGAAAGTGTTGTAACTGCATCACATTGAACGAATAATAATCATCCCGGGCGAGATGGCCGTGTGGTTAGGGGCGCGCAGCTGTGAGCTTGCATCCGGGATATATTGGGTTCGAATCCCACTGTCGGCAGCCCTGAAGATGGTTTTGCGTGGTTTTCCATTTTCACACCAGGCAAATGCTGGGGGCTGTACCTCAGTGAAGGTCACGGCCGTTTCCTTCCCATTCCTAGGCCTTTCCTATCCCATCGTCGCCATAAGACCTATTTGTGCCGGTGCGACGTAAAGCAAATAGCATAATAATAATAATAATAATAATAATAATAATAATAATAATTGCGCATGGCCTTCAGAAAGGCTTGCTACAGGTCCTCTTCTAGTAGACAAACAGCCAGTTCCCAAGCAAGACGAATTAACCAATTAAAGTTAAAATCTCCGACCCGGCCGGAAATCAAACCCGGGAACCCCCGGGCCAAAGGCCAGCGCGCTAGTCATTTGGCCATGGAGCCGAACAACGGATGGTCAACAAGTTATAGTAGTTAGGAGAATTAAATATAAAATAATGGAGTAGAAAAACCAGATTAACTGGCTATATGCAAACAAGAGAAATAGTGAGCCGTGGGACTGTTAAAATCAAAATTACGAACTGTACCAAACTAGCGGTAGCTCTCCGAGGAAAGAAATGGTAACAACATGCGCAATACCATCATCCGCTCGGCAATATACACAAATATGGATACTACTAGATAATTGTCCGGCTCCATGGCTAAATGGTTAGCGTGCTGGCCTTTGGTCAGAGGGGTCCCGGGTTCGATTCCCGGCAGGGTCGGGAATTTTAACTATCATTGGTTAATTTCGCTGGCACGGGGGCTGGGTGTATGTGCCGTCTTCATCATCATTTCATCTTCATCATAACGCGCTGGTCGCCTACGGGCGTCAAATCGACAGACCTGCACCTGGCGAGCCGAACTTGTCCTCTGACACTCCCGGCACTAAAAGCCATACGCCATTTCATTTTTACTAGAGAATTTACAGAGAAAAGTCAAATGTAAGCAGGGAAGAATGAAATCCTTAAAATGGAATTTACTGAGAAACAAATGAAAGAGGAGCAAGAATACGGAGATGAAAATCATCTGATATGAAGAGAGAAATGTAAACGATCCGGGATGAGTGGTTCAGACGGTGAAGGCGCTGGCCTTCTGACCCTAACTTGGCAAGCTCGATCCTGTCTCAGTCCGGTGGTAATTGAAGGTGCTCAAATACGCCAGCCTCGTGTCGGGAGATTTACTGGCACGTAAAAAAAGTCATGCGGGACAAAATTCCAGCACCTCGGCGTCTCCAAAATCCATCAAAAGCAGTTGGTGGGACTTAAAAAATAACCTTAATTATTAGAAATATTAATCCTTTCCGATTAGATTGCACCTACAGAACATTGTGCCCAACGATTGCAACAACATATCAGTAATTTATTGGGACGTTAACGAACCCATTTCAGGGAGAAATTCTAGCCAATCGACGTGTTTTGAACTAAATTAATTGAAGGTATTATTATTATTATTATTATTATTATTATTATTATTATTATTATTATTATTATTATTATTATGTTTTCGTGTGTTTCCTCTTCATTCTTTCTCTCCTCATCTTCCTCTCCTCTTCGGAAATGATCCGTTGTGGCCTCCGTTTTAGTGGTTTCTCTTCAAATGATTTTAGACTGTCGATTCTTCTTCTGAACTCTCTTCTATTGTGGATCATCTGTAGTGTAATTCCAACTTCTTCCACACCTTTCTTGATTTCTTTTACCCACTTGGAGGTAGCTTTTAACCCCATGAGGTATTTGAAGATCTTTTTGGTCAGTCCTTTTTCATTCATTCTTACTAGGTGTCCGCAGAATTTCTGCCTTCGTTTTCGCATTGTGTCCACGATTATTTCCAGTGTACTTGTAGAACTCATTTCTCTTTTTCTTTCCAAGTCCCATCAGTAGTCTTCTGCGGTCCCAGAATTTTTCTCAGAGTCTTCCTTTCTTTCTTCTCGAGTTCTTGCAGCTCCCCTTTTTGAAATTTAAAATATGGCACTCTGAAGCGTACAATCCTTCCGGTTTTATTACCGAGTTATAATGTCGAATTTTGGCCTTGTAGGATATTGCCCATTTGTTATATCTGTTCTGTGTTAGCTTGTAGGCCAGACCTAATTTTCTGGTTCTTTCCTTGTTTGCCTATCTATCCAGTCCGCTGAGATGGATCCATTCAATCAGGTATTTGAACTTGTCAGTCCTTTTAATCTTGCCATGTTTTACCTCCATATATTCAGTCTTTTCATAAAGAGACTTTAAGACCCACTTTTTTTCGGCGATTTCACGCATGCTCGTCCGCTATCTTCTCGGTTTTTGGCTAATATGCCAAGGTCACCTGCAAAAGCTAAATACTTGATTTCTAGGTTCTGCCCTTTCTTCCCCAGGTGTATTCCACTTATTCCTTCTAATTCCAGAGATTCTCCCCATGTCTTCACTATTTTCTCCAGTACGCTGTTGATGAGGATCAGGGATAATCTGTCTCTTTGTCTGACACCTGTCGTTATTTCAAACGGAGCAGAGATTTCTCCTAAGAACTTTACTTTCCAGTTGGTATCCGTCAGTGTTAATTTTATGATTTCTCTCGTTATCTCGATGGCCTAGATTGAATACCTCGTATCTCAAAAATTTCTTCCTAGCCATTATTTCCCTTAAGACTGGTCACGCCTCCCAGCCACACATGAATATGCAGTCCATCAGAACAATGTTCATTGGGTTTATTTTCCTATGCTGATACGTAAAGGAAAATGAACCTTATAAAATTACACTGTAGGAGTCAGTAAATACGTCACGCAGACATACTTTCCTATAGTACGGTACGATAAGGTTCATTTTCCTTCACACGTCGGCATAGGAATAAAGAACACAACGAACATTGTTCTGATGGACTGCGTATTCGTGTGTGGCTGGGAGGCGTAATCCAGTCTTAAGGGAAGTAATGGATAGGAAGAACTTTGTGAGATACGAGGTTTTCATTCTAGGCCATCGCCCTTGTCAATTCCAAACTTCTCTAAGACACTACATATTATTATTATTATTATTATTATTATTATTATTATTATTATTATTATTATTATTATTATTATTATTATTTGGCTGAAGAACAAGACTTTAGGTTTTTTCCAAACGTGAACATAAACCACTAATCAGTCAGGTTTTTGGGAGGGTATAACTTCAGAATTACTAGCATTACAAAACAAAATCAATCTTCTGACAATCAGTTTTTCAGTACGTACAGTCGTCGTACCATTTTAGTTTACTACAGTCATTACTTAAAAAATTAACGTATCGCCAAATCAGAGTAGAAAGATTCAATTCTAGACCGCAGGGACGAGCGATGAGATTGCCTTGAAATACTAATTCTAGAGACATTATACAGTCAAAACGTGCAAACATTCTATGCGGAGTAGTGTATATAGCGGGATGATGAGTGCTTAAAGGAACTAAATTAAAGAACTTTATTCTAAAGCTAAAAAAATATGTTTTTCTTCTCAGAAACAGTGGGATAAGTTTTCATTTTAGAAAAAAATGCTACACTTTCCTACAACTACGAACACTAATTGCAAGGAAATCAGCTATTCCAGCGCTCTTAACAATTGAAACTCATGAAAGGATCGATAACTGATAGCAATATTTATAGTAGAAAAACTGGACATCAACCAGGGAACTACTTGAACAACTAGTGGGACGTGTTTGGCAACACACAGAACTACAGGTAAGTCTGAAACTGCTTCCACTTACTTATGCTATAATCTTCCCGTTGCCTTTTAATGTCTGACCTCCTATGCAAACTCTTGTTATTTCTACCACAATGTAATTAGGAGTGTTATGCCTAGAGCGTCATTCGTTTCACCGCCTTACAGGGATCGTCTCTCTATTATTTATTTACACGTTGTTAAACGTCGCACCGACACAGATAGGCTCTAGGTCTTGTGGCGACGATGGGATAGGAAAGGCCTAGGAGTGGGAAGGAAGCGGCCGTGACCTTAATTAAGTTACAGCCCCAGCATTTGCCTGGTGTAAAAATGGGAAACCACGAAAAACCATCTACAGGGCTGCCGACAGTGGAGTTCGAACCAATTATCTCCCGGATGCAAGCTACAGCTGCGCGCCCCTAACCGCACGGCTAACTCACCCGGTGATCGTCCCTTTCATTATCTTTAAATGGAATATGATATCTTCCTATTTCCTATTTCAATTAAAACCACGGAAGGCTGGCAGCTGTGCTTGTGCTCGTGGTGGCGGCGATGGTGGGAGTTCTACCGCCTACGGATAAAGTAACGCGTAACTTACCAGGTGATTTAAACGCCCCGGGTAGTTTACCTCCGGTGTAGTTACAGTAGAGTTTACCAGCAACTAGTTAAACCGGCCCGTAAGGCAACCATCCCCCTTCATCAGAAAGGAAGAGGGAAGAGGCCCTACCCTTCAAAGAACGAGCTCATCAGAATACGAAAGGGAAGAGCCACGAAGGACGCTTTAGGCCCCGCAAACCTAATACTGGCAGGATCGGGAGAGAACAGAATTTGACAAGGGAGGTCAGATAGGAAAGATGAAAGTGAGGAGTCCGACGTACGTGGAAGCAATGCTAGGCTCAGCTACGGGCCCCGTTATCGCTAAAAGACTCTCCCAAAATGAATACTTTTGGTGATCACCCCTTTAGTCGTATTTTACGACAGAAGGAATCGACAATCTAATTTGGCCCTTTGAAACAAGAACTGCCACCATCACCATCACCACCACAACTACTGACTAAACTACTAGTGGGAAGTGTAGAATGAACAACAAATCTTCCTCGTACTTGTGATAGGCTTCTATCATACAAACTTTCCATTCTACCTTAGCTAACAACGTTCCTTCCCGAAGTTCTAAGTTGTGGAAGGTCGAAGAGATCGTTAATTCATTTTCCCGCCTTTTATGACTATCCAGGCCTTTCCGAAGCCCACACGTCATTTATTGGTTAATTCCCTTGGCACAGGGACTGGGTATATGTGTCGTCTTCATCATCATTTCATCCTCATCACGACGTGCAGGTCACCTACGGGTTTCAAAAGAACCTGCACCAGGTCTCTCCGGAGGCCACATGTCATTTTTATGACTATTTAATTTCCAATCCCTAAATTAATAGGCACAGAAGGGAATTTGATTATATTCTAATAAGCGCCAGAACCATTCTCTCCTCCAAGTTGTCGGGCTCGATCCCGACTCAGAGCAGTGGTATATGAAGATGTTCGAAGATGTGGCGTAAAACTCCGCCACCTAGGCACCTCCGAAATTCGTGAAAGTAGTTAGAGGGACGTACAGTGAAACAAACAACAATAACATTCTCTTCTTAGGTTAATGTTCTCGATGTCAATACCCCTTAAAACTATCATCATCATCACGACCACCATCATCTACTTGCAAATGTTACTGCCGCATGGTCTCCAAGAGAAGCCATCATTGTTCACAGCCAGGTGGCGGAGAGCTCTTGCATGATTCATGGTCTCGGCTTTGTGATTTACGAAGTGATTGTTTCGCTCTTCCGGGCTTCCACTTAACTGCCTTACGGCGAACCACAAGTTGCAAGCGCATAAATGTGACCGCAACATGTAGAACTGAGGTTAAATATTTTCCCTATGGGAATTTAATAAATAAGGAACAAAATTAGTCTAGGTAAATTTTTATTAAAAGAATGCGTTGTGATGTATTCGAACATTTCGTTTTCCCTTTTCTCACGTCAAAAAGCACATGTGAGCTGCGTAAATTAGAGTTAGAGGCCAAATATGCGTACAGTTTCGCCTGTTGATCGGCCTGAGCAGTTGAAGACTAGCAGGCAAAACTGACGTGTATGGATGTGGCCGGCCGGCCAATCGTTTGGATTGTTGGACTGTGAACATTCCGTCAGTTCTAATGGCAGGACATGGCGCCTGACAAGCGAAACGGACGTAGGCCTATGGGGGAATTACGGCCGATCGGCAGGCCAAATGCTCGGTCAGTCTAGTCGCCGCGTGGTTAGTGGAATATTGTATTTTTCCCGCATTACAGTTATGGCCGCATGGCCAAAAAACGTTTTATCTGAATTTATTGAGGGGTTCAGAGAACTCCCTTCGCTGTGGAAAGTAAAAGGTAAAGAGTACGTTCATCCATACGTAAATGATTGTGCCAAATTTTGGGTACGCTTGTAGTTCTTGCAAGAAATATTAAATGGGTGTAATTCATTATTCCGCTTAAATCATTCTTTTCTCCACACTCTGCATCGTTTCCATTCTCTCTAAGACGTACGCAATCGCTGCATATCTACACTCAAACAGATTACAGGGCGGATGGAAGACGATAACCGAGCAATTCGATCTGTATGTGTGAGGTGGAGCTGGGATATGTAGAATTGTGTCAGTTGCCTGTCTGTTGGTTCAAACTGAAGATGAAACTGCATGTGTATGGGCCCTCACCTTATTGCATTTAAAATGTAAATATTGCAGATCACGGCAAGAGAGGTTATTATCACAGAGCACTTATATACACTGGTACTGACTGACAGTGTTACTTAAGAGATAATTATGTTGGGGAAGACCAATTTGTATTTAGAGAAGACAGAAGAAAAAGAGAAGCAATTCTGGCCTTACACGTCATTGGAGAGAAGGATGGAAATGAATAGAACGACTTATCTTACCTTCATTGACTTAGCTTTTGGACAATGTGAACTGGGAACTACCGTTTAGAACTATGAGGAAAATAGGACTGGGCTGGAAGGATAGAACAATGATTAATCAACTGTATCTGAACCAAAGCACCGAAATAATAATCAAACAGGCAGAAGAAAAGGTCAGGATTAGGAAAGTAGTTCGACAGGTTGTCCTCTATCACCGTATTTATTTAATATGTTCATTGAGGAAGCTATTCAGATCATGAAGGAGAAGACAAAGGGGATAAAAGTCAATGGTGAAAGGATACATTGTATCAGATTTGCAGACTCAGAAAAAGAAATGAATAGAATGCTGCAAGTCCTCTCAGACACTCTTAAACTATGGAAATTAAAAGTAAACAAACGGAAAACGAAAGTATTGGTAGTACTGAAAAATATGGAAGAAATTAAAACCAATATAAAAACTGACGAGTCAGAATTGATCAGGTAAAAATCTTTTCTTGGTCTAATGAAGTAATAATAATAATAATAATAATAATAATAGTCACGAACTGCCAATGGGCTTAACACACGCCGAATATCGCGAACAGACGGGGGAATATCGTCCCGCGGTTCCTTAACGTGCAGGAAGCAAAGGCACTCTTAAATGCCATCGACCTCTACCGGGATCAAACTTGAACCAATGACGTAATGTCGTATACACCTTCAAGGTCGTATAAAAATAAACAACACAGTAAGCGAGAGAGAATTTAATAGTCATCCAACAGTTTTACCGTTCAACCGTTCCCCGAAAACAAAATTCTGATATGATTCTATGAATGGGCACCAAAACAAAATCCACTGGTAAAAGCTATTATTATTATTATTATTATTATTATTATTATTATTATTATTATTATTATTATTATTATTATTATTAAAAGCTCTTTTAAGGTACACAAACCTCCACTGAGCGCAGGGTTTGTACTCCATTCTTTTCATTTCATTTCATTTCTACTTTGTGTTCAGAAGAGCATCATGACGCGTCACGCCTACGTCACCGACCACCGGGTTCAGACGGCTCTGGATGTTCGGGATGACTTTCGAGACTCTATTTGTGGACGTAATAACCTACCGAGTGCGTGCGAGCAGAGGTTCACATGACGTCGCCTGATTGTGGGGCCACAGTATGTATACAGCACAGGGAGAATGATCATATATTGACTCTTCAATATCCCTCGTGAAAACTTACAAAAATAGCACTTTCAATTGTTTACCTATTCGTTTCTTACACGACTTCAACAAAGCAGGAATTTATCGAGCATCGCTTATCGCTCGCTTTCAAATAAAAATCGCTATAAAATACAAAACAAAAAATGTACGTTTTCGGTATACAACGATTTGAAATAAAAAACTTCAGACCTTTCTGATAAACTCAACCTCGATTTCGGAAGACCATCCAGTATCAAATCGACAGCCTTTTACAAAAAACAATATTTGTTTTTACCAAAGTGTGTAAAGTAATTACACATTAGAAATATATTTATAATAGTGCATTCCATAATCCACCAAAATTTCATGAAAATCGGACAGTGCGTTTTCATGTAATGGTATTACAAAGTAGTTGTTTAAAACGGGCAAGAAAACGGTACTTTTTGCATTCTCCTAATGTAACTTTCACATGAAACATAATAAAAATATGCAAATACTACCAAAGAACGCAGAATAAAACAAGCTTTACGATGGTGTGATTATATTTTAGACTAGCAAATGTGCCCGTGCTTCGCTACGGTATTCTACATTGTATTCGAATATCGAAGTAAATATTGTACATGCAGTAAATAAGATTGTTTTAAAATTGCATGTCTCTTAGCGTTATGTGAGAAACAGGATGGGGAGGTCCCCATACGTTGTTTCCAATGTAAAGTGTTTGTTACGTATTTGTGATGGCAACGGCAGGCTCACTTGCCTACTGCCATTTACATTCGAGTTGGGAAGTTTACATTATAATTGCGGGCTCCATTGCCTACTGCGCGGTCACAATCGATTTGGGGAATTTTCATTATAATGGCAACCCCCTTTCCTACTTCCACACAGATAACAGTTGAGGAGTTTCTATTATAATGGCAGGCAACTACCCTATTATCAGTCGAAATTGAGTTGTGCAGTTATCATTATAATGTCAGGCCCCTTTTTCTACTGCCAGCCAGCTTACTGTCAGTCACATTTTAGATGGGTACATCTGTTTATAATAGCGGGCACCCTGGCCTACACAAAACTGCATGCTCCCTTGCCTTCTGCAAGACAAATCGAGAAGTGAACTATTCATTACAATGGTAGGCCTCCTTACTAATGCCAGTTACACAGGAGTTGGACAAGGACCCCATTCCTACTGCCAGTCAAAGTCAGTGTGGACAGTACTGATTACAATAGCAGACACACCCTTTCTCGATCGCTACAAATCGACATCAGTGAATATATATAGATCGACATACGAAAGTATATGCGTGTTTACAATATTGCAGACCTTCATTCACAGATTAACCGCTGCTAAACGTACGTCACATAGACAAAGGATTGTACAATAAGACGCCGGATTGAGTGGCCTAAATGGCTGGTCCTATGATATCTTATCTATTCTTGGGTCAGAATGACTTAGAAACGTTGAACAGGGTAAAGTTTTTGTAAGATTATCTCACATTGCATTACTTTTCGGATAATTAAGTGACAGCTACATACATAGCATTTGGCTCACATATGGCTACTGGGTGAGCCAATTTTCGTGAAGAGTTTGATGATTCTATATTTCCTATAAGTGATTGAAGATTTGAATTGCGCATGTGAAAATTCCAAATTTACTTAACATCGATTAATAGAGAAAAATCAAACGTAAAAGGGATACAGATACGACAAAAAGTCATAAGACCAAATTGAAAAAATGAAATGGCGTATGGCTTTTAGTGCCGGGATATCCCAGAACGAGGTTCGGCTCGCCAGGTGCAGGTCTTTCTATTTGACACCCGTAGGTGACCTGCGCGTCGTGATGAGGATGAAATGATGATGAAGACAACATACACCCAGCCCCCGTGCCATTGGAATTAACCAATTAAGGTTAAAATCCCCGACCCGGCCGGGAATCGAACCCGGGACCCTCTGAACCGAAGGCCAGTACGCTGACCGTTCAGCCAACGAGTCGGACAAGACCAAATTGAACGGCGACTGTGCAATCCATTATATGATAGGACTTCCCGAAGGTCTGCACCATCATTAAAATTTCCTCTATATTTCGATATTCTTCGGGAATAAAAGTAAAAAATTTAAAGATCTTGGAAGTTTTCCGTCCGTTACAGGCTAAAACGTATAATTTTGTCAAATTTCAATTTTCTTTTTCGTCTGGCAGATTATGCCGCGATCTGGATTTTGGTCGAGGAGGGTAAAAATTAGGACTTTCAGGAAACTAAACCAAAAAAATATGCAGATGGTCATTACTACCCCTTAAACGGGTAGCTGTGCGAAAATTTCGCCAAAATAGTCAATGTAGAGGCACACAGTCGTTACGATTTTATTTATATAGATAGATAAGGAATCTGCTTCACGTACAACACCTTTTGGGCTATGTCCTCTGGACTTAACCTGCAAAACTGACCATTCATGATGTCTCCCTTATTAATCCTCCTAACGAAAAAATGCACATGATAAAAATGTTTTAGAAATGGAATTCCATCACGTTTTGTCGATTTCCAGCCAGGTTGGTCTTGTACTGTATATATTGTGGAAGAGTAAAATCACCATTTCAGTTCCCTATAAACCACTAGTCCATTCCGGGAACATGAAATGTTATTGACCTTTAAAACCTACCTTTGGACAGGTGGATGCTAAAATAAAGTTTGGTTCGAATATCTTCAGTAGTTTTCAAGTTGTAAGAAATACGCTTTACACGCACCCGCTCTTGAGTTACGTCCGATGGGACTTGTACCGAAAAACGGTTCGTTAATGATATCTCCCTTATTAATCCTCGTATCGAAATGATGCACATGAGAAAAAATGGTTTGGAAATTAATTTCCATTAAGGCAGGTAGATTTCCATTAAGTTTGGTTGTGTGTATTTTGTGGGAGTGCAAAATCACGGTTTAGGTTTCCTATAAACCCCCAGTCATTTCAGGGATTTAGAAACAATATTTGCCCTAAAACCTACCCAAGGACAGCTGGATTCTAAATATGAAGTTTGGTGGAAATATATCCAGTAGATTCTAGCACTCGCGTACATACGTAGTAATTAAGGAAGGAAATAATACAGTTAAGAAAGTTGAAATTAATAGAAAATGGATTATAACTGAGGACAGCAGGATAACGACAAATATATAAATGCCAAGTGAATGTATTGGAAAATCAAATGCCCCTCAATAAATTATGCTGGTGTGAGTTATGGATATAATAAAGCGGTAAGAGAGGAGAAATTTAGGCGCAGTGATTCTTAGGTAAACAGATAAGAAGATGGCTAATGGTGTTATTACTTAATCTATTCGAGGGCGGTTATAACCTCCAACGATATTCCGCCAATATCTCGCAGATAGGCCGATTGACCCCTCTCTTGCCTTCTACCCAAGGAACAACCACGAATTTAAAAGCATGATGAGGAAAATGGCAATACGTCACTTCCCTGCTGGCAAGCAAAGACGTTGCCATGGTAACCTGTAGGTTCGTTGTCGGTCTGTCGGTCACTCAATGCAGAGCATGATACCCGCAGAAAATAGTAAATTTCTCCGTCATGTGAAGAGTAAGGTAAATTATAAACATAACAAAAGTTGTTTATAATGAGGAGACGTTTCACGTACGGTCCAGGGAGTTCACAGAACAGGAATAGTATAAGAGAAAATGGCGGAAAACCTTTCTGGTTTTCCTATAAACCCCCCGTCTACTCAATGATTTTAAAATGATATGCATATCAAAACCTTCCCCGGGACGAGTATACTCTAAATATAAAGTTTGGCTGAGATCTATCCAGCCGTTTCGACGTGATGGTGGAACAGACAAACAGACAGGCACGAAAAGTAAAAACCACCGATTTGGTCTTAGGATGACCTAAAACGGATAAATATCTGAATAATTGGCAAAACAAAAGAAATTACAGACCGCGGACCCCCTACAACTTTATTTATATAGATTGGTGGACTGGTTCAAATTTTATTAGCGTTTAAACTCGACCACACATACTTTCTGCGCCGATAGTAGTCTCTGACGTTTCCTACTTTTAAAAACTGCATTCAATCTTATTCGTCTACTGATGTTCTTCCAAGTCATCTCTCCTCTAACAGCTCAGAACATACTGCTTAGTCGAGCAGCTCGTTTCCTCACTTCCAAGTGTTCCCAGTCCAAAGTTTGCAACATTTTGTGGAATATTACTTTTCTAATCACAGAAACTTAAATTCCATACACACACCAGGTATATACTTTTTACCATATCAATATCGAAAATGTCTTCAGATGAGATTTAAGGTGTTCGGACATTTCGTACCACGGACATTCCGTACCACTTGATTTTTGAGGACATTTCATACCACCTAGGTCGTTATCTACCTGTGAACGGTTTTCCCGCAATCTCCAAATATTTACGCCAGGACAATCCGTACCACTTGATGTCAAATTGGAATTCCATTTCCTCGCCAGCGGGTGTGAATTGCGCTTTAAAATTCAGAAACAAAAATATTTTAACATTTACTACAGAAAACTTCTATATTATTTTAATAATTGCACTTTAAGCTATACTTATCACTTATGTTTGAATAAATATTATCATAAGAAAGTCGATTTTTAAAGTACCGTATCAATTCTGATAGAATAGAAATATACATCGTGTTCGGGCGCAATGTGCCTGACGAGCATAAAGGGGCCCATAGACGTGCAATATTATTGCGCAAAATGGATTGTACAATATATTGTTAGCTGCATATAGACGTACAATATTATTGCACAAAAATCGAGTTTGTGCAATAAATAGAATCGTGTGGAGATAATATTGATAGTTGTGCAATATATTGTGCAAAGCGGTCATAGACGTACAATATGCGTTGCAATATATAGTCAATCCATGCCGGTATTTTATTTGGTGATTATATTGAGTGACACTTATCTTTGCTGCGTTTTGATCGCCGTGGGCGTAAGTGCCAAAAAGAAGCAGAAACGGAAAAGAAGCACAAGGGCGAAACAGTGGTTTCTAGACAGAGAAAAGTACATTCATGAAAATTTACCCAATAAACTGAGAAAATGGGAACCAAATGATTTTCGAAACTTTCTGCACATGAATGGTGAATTGTATGATGAACTCCTCGCTTTGCTCTTAACGTCCCACAGAGCCGGAAGGCCATGGTACACTTCGATAAACTCCAAAATAAACTCTTACTCCTCCTTTTTGCCTGCCATCACGATACCTTCTCCAACGCTTGTTGATACCAACTGGCGGGAGGACGGGATATTGCACAATATTGCCAACACACAGCACAGTATTTTGCGATTTGCGCAATATATTTCAAACTTTCTTGATTTTGTACAATATATTGCACAACCCTTCAATATTAAATACACACTATCAATTTTATTGCACAAAGCCCGATATTGCGCAATAATATTGCACGTCTATGGGCCCTTAAGGATGGATAATATTACTATTAATGTGAATATTTATAAACAACTACATTATTTCATTGTAAAGTAAAATAAAATATTCTGATGAACTGGCAGATATGGGCTTGAAGGTCACGCGGAAACAAGAAACTATTGAAAGGTGGAAGTAGCTAGGTCCCCGCGAATGACGAATACGAGATAAGAATTAACACTCGTGCCAATCAGGTCAGTTGGGCCCGATGGAAGATTAACATCGGTATTTTTGTTGGGAGATCAAAAGAATGCACATGCCCGGTGAGGCACGGGGCGAAGGGGTTTTCACCAGCAGAGCCAGTGACGCAATGGTTACCACAGCTACTCCGCTACTACCCAGGCGACTTTATATTATCATCTACTGGCAGCTCTTCGCTCTTGTCAGTTGTAATCCAACAAAATGCAAAGTGTGAGTCAATGTTTTCGTGTGGCAGAGAAGAGCAGATAAGAGCCGATCTATCTAGGCAGAACAGGAAGTTCGTGTTTGCTGGCCACATTCCTCATTCTTGCATTCTTCTCATCTCTACACAGTAGTCGTCACACCGTGCGGAGGCTTCTACGCCAGTAGTGGACAATGGATAGCGTATACAATTGAACACATTCATTAGGATATCGTTTTTACTTCGCAATACTTCCCACTCTTTCAAGTGGTACGGAATGTACTCTCCTAAATATGTTAAAGTTATTAGCTGACAGTTCGCAGGTAATCAGCCGGTCAAGTGGTACGAAATGTGCTAGAACCGAGATGTACAGGCTACTATAGATGTATCCTCCACACAGCCTCAACCTGGGTGGCAGGCGATTCAACGATGATACAGCCGATCAGCATGCCGTTCATGATGTTGTGGCTTCTGGGACTGGACGCAGATTTCTTCCATGCCGGCATCGATGCCTTGGTGTACCGCTGCAACAAGTGCTTGGACAACAATGGTGACTATGTTGAATAGTAATGTGTATTAATGTTGTATACTTATGTTTGGCTGTAAGATAAAGTTTCTCCGTGCGAGTACTTATTACCTTATTGTTTGAAGCTATCTTGCACAAATGGGCTGAAAAGAGAACAAGAGTGTGCCGTAGGAGGTAGTTAACTATGAAAAAGGAGCCTATTACGAGTATGTTAGCGTAATGTCACACACAGCTGGATCAAGTGATTATCACACACAGCTATCAAATTGTGCGCACTTGAAGGACGTGTAGAGTGTATTAATTCAAGTTTTTAAAAATACGGAAAAGAATATTTCCTGAATATACAATGTGTCTGAAGATAAATGCAATATACGAAGTACAAAGTCAGAATATATATTGTCACCTATAGCCCCAGGCATAAATTACTTGCGTCAGTTGCGGTCTACTGTAAGTGCTAACTACACGCAAACAGAAGAGGTTTACCACGGCAGAAGAGAGTTACAAAATAAATTAATCCTTTTCACCCAACCATTAGCAGTTATTCAACTTGGTTTTGTAATATAAATCGAGCGAACATGTCCTGACCCAATGGAAGAGGCTATAAAACAGAAACACGCATTAAGGCCTGTGGTATAGCTGGGAGAAGAGGGGTAGAATGCTCGTATTTCATTGAGTTTCCAACACAGCGAACATTTCGAGAGGGGTAAAACGAAAATATGTATGCCTAAATGTTTGTGTAGCTCTGTAATTGTATTCTGGTACGTCTGAACTAGCTTTAATCATTTTGTTTTTAATACTTTACACAACAGCAATTTTCAGAAACAAGACAAAGGTCTGTATGTATATAAACACGAGCATGGAAACTTGTAGAAAGAAATGCGCATAGAGCACACCTACTGTCTGATTCATAAGTATGGATGCTCGAGTAGTAACTGCAACGAGGGAACACATCTCAAAAATATGTCTGTGAATAAACAAGATAATAATAAAGTGCCCAGTCCATAAAAAACTATTCTGAAGTGAGAACATTAGCCTGTGTATTGAAAGTTCTTTAGTAAACTAAATAGGACCAATCTACAGCAGCAATCATTTTAGATGATCCTCAGCTGTCAACACCCAGAAAAATAGTAACGTAAGAGAACGGAAGACTAACGAAAGTATGATAAATAACACGATTAATAAACTTGTACGCATCTTTACTGTTTGTATAGCGTTTCAAACAGATATAATGAAAAGTTAACTGAAAGGTTTACCACATTTGGCTTAAAGCTAAAGAAAGGAAAGAAGAAAAAACCTTACTTAAACGTGGAATTTTTGGGTTGACCATGCAGATTAATTAATTCACCTGTCAGAAATTACTTCGACGTTGAAGGATAACGTAAAATAGATACATTTCAAATCATATACAGGAACACTAAGGGAAAAACAAACAAGATAACTATGGCATGACAACTGCGATCTTATGTGACTGTATCGTTGAATAATACAATATCGCTCATAACCTAAAAAGACAAATTATAAGCTCAATTCCCTTTTATGGGTGATTTTCTCTATAGATGTAAAAGAAAAGGGAACAGCAGCGATTTGAGCCATGAAAGACATTCAAAATCCAGAAAATTATCCTTGATCACCGCAATGAAACTATTTCAAAATAATACCGGTTCTAATATACGGAATGGAACTTATATGGGACCATTTAAAAATAAGCGACCTAGAAACCCTAGAGAAAGTGAAGGCATCATTCTTCAAGAGAATACTCAGTGTATTAAAATTCACCCGATCAAGACTAGTATACGTACTAACAAAAGAAGATTAATACGAGAGACCAGAAATAAATCCTTCTACCTTCAACGGACGCCTTTCAGCGAACATTAAGAAGACGAGAACAAAAAAAGAATTGATATTTGGTGGGAATTTTACAGCACTGACGCGATGACGAAAAGGGACTAGACCCAGTCAAACTACGAGTTGGGACATGTGGCCATCAGGTTTCCTTATCATGGTTTCCATCATGCAGTCTGCATCAATAAGAGATTCCATGAACCGTGTGATTCGTGTATATTAAGAACTCTGTGGTGAGAGTTGTGGAAGATACCACTTGCAGTTTTGCAAAAAGAAATCAAAGTCATTGTGTGACTACGCTAAACAAACATAATGCACGTTGTGCGCACTTCTTAATTATTATTATTATTATTATTATTATTATTATTATTATTATTATTATTAATAACTCCATTAACAACAATGAGAGCAAAGATTAAGATATGTTACGCAAAAAGTCCGATTTTAGTTTCGATTTTTCTCTGAGCTCTGAACTGTTGACTCCTTGCTCAGAAATAGTTTATTTTGTTTCATGGAAGCGTTTTCGGCCACCTGGCGAACAAAGCCACATTTCTACGTTGAACGGCGGTGTCAATTCTCAGATCAGGACTGGTGAGTAGCAGGCGGTAGATGTAGGTCAAGTCCGACGTAATGGAGAGAAAGGCATTTTAATAGTTTCCTAACTTACTACCACTTTTCATATACTGTAATTTGTGTAGCCGTTTCCTTCCTCTGCGCACTCAACTTCGTTCTAATAACTTTTCTTTTAGATTCACATAAGACGTACTATATTTGCAAAACAGGCATTTCTTCAGATCGATGCACCGCAGGGATTTAAAGTTTGAACTACCGCGATAAATTAGACTATTATTATTATTATTATTATTATTATTATTATTATTATTATTATTACCACTGTCCGCCTCTGTGCTGTAATGGTTAGTGTGATTAGCTGCCACCCCCGGAGGCTCAGGTTCGATTCCCCTGTTGTTAATTGAGACGTGCTCCCTCCCTTCGGCTGCCACTCTTCCCCTCTGGGTGGCATTATCACTGCAATCGTATTAAAACTGACCCTTCAACAACAGCTTCAACAGATACTACGTAGTTGCTATTACAAGATGTTGCTCAGAAGAATTACAAGTAGTTCAGTGTGATACACGTAACGTAGAATGGCATTTCTAATTTGCCAGTACAATATCGTATACTTCAACAAACTGTATTGAAACATCTAATACAATTGTGTATACAACTTTCATTTTCTGTCTTCGTTTGACTCCTAAATATTCAAGTTCAAAATTGTTTGTCACTGCCGCGAGTATTTCGTGTTCGTCGCCACTCCGTGCCTGTAACTAAGGTCATTTCCGTACCCCCAAGCCACGAGAACAATAGGGTGGTGCCATAAAGCCATGTTTCTAGTGTCATGACTCATTAACAGCTGTTCTTCTGGAAAGGTCTCAAAGATCGTAAGCCACTAACCTAAGGAAAACACCTTCGATATACACATCGCATTTAAAACTGCATACGTGACCTCGTGTGTTACAATAACATTTCAACATCTGCCTCCTACTCAGGGTTACCCGCAAGCCCTTTTTTCCTGGACAAGTTCTCTTTTTAATACTAAAAAACGCCCGAGTGGATATCTGTAAAAAAGGAGAAATACGTTCGTTATTAGAAACGAAAAAAAAAAACACATTTTTGAAAATAGTAGGCTAATATTTTCACAGTTCTGTCGTAACATGAGTATAACGTTCTTGATGTCTCTGGTGTCTGTTCAATGACCATTCGATCCTTTTGTGTTTATAGTCAAATATATTTGAAAAGATCGATAAAAGTTAGCTCCATTGTGGCCGCAATTCCGTTGTTCTTTGGGTGCTAGTTTTGAGGTTAGATTTATAAATTGTGACTGTAAATGAATATCTGCGTTATATGGCAGTATTTAGTTGTTACATGGATTGAAATAAAGCAACATAATACCGAAGACAATATTTTTAATCAACTTTAGGAGAAGAGTCAATCGATTTTTAAAAAAGGTCGAAATGACGAGGTAGAGTATTTGGAATGACCTGCAGTACATTTCAGTTGGATATAGAAGTAAGCGACACATGTAAATGTTTGAAAAGTCTAACTTGATTGAATTCGGATATAAAACACAATAGCTTACATGAAATAATAAAATATTTAACTCTTCTTTCTTTCCTTTAAATATAGGCCTAATATCCATCTCTTCTTCTGTTTTAGGTTGTTTGGATGTAAAGTTCGAAGCATATGAAATATGTTAGCGTGTCGGTTCATCTCGAAAAAATCCGTGGTTTCCCATTTTCACACCAGGCAAATGCTGGGGCTGTACGGCCGCTTCCTTCCCAGTCCTAGCCCTTTCCTGTCTCATCGTCGGCATAAAACCTTTCTGTCTCGGTGCGACGTTAAAGCCAATAGCATTTCCAAAAACCAGCTCGTTATTTGTTCCGAATGACAGCAAGCTGAATGAATTGATTCATGTAACTGACGGTAGGTACCTTAGCTTTTCATGCAGTACATCACTACGAGTTTAAGTCTTTGGACTGTACCAGTAAGCTATTAAAAATAGTGAACAACGATTCTCTAGCTGCAAGTCCTCGTGGGTGAACTAAATCTGAAATATGATGACAGTTTTATGTCCATGTTCAATAGACGATACTTTGTAAGTTTAGAACTGTAATTCTTACATCGGAGTTGCAACCGATGGAAATTATCATGGCTGCCTGAACGTATTCCGCCGATGTACAATCACGCCGAATAACAACAACAGTCATCAAGCGCAACCCATATGAAAATTCTGAGACAGTAGCCACGTATGTGACACGCTGCTGACTCTTGCCATAGAAAAGAAAGCTGTAGCCAATTATATCTTCAGCCATTTAAAGGGCAACATCAATCCAAAGTGGACAGACATGAGTTGTCCAACTCATGTTCTTCATAAAACTGTTCCGCATGGTCTTGATGTAGGACCAAAATATAGGGTTAAATTCTACTATTGCTCCCCCCAACTGAAATCAAGATCAGATATTGATAAGTTAAAAGATGTTCCTTGAACTATAATAAAACTGTGAATTTAAACAACTGTCAATATCACTGTACTTGTACGAGGTATACGATATAGTTCTGTAATACTGGTAACTGTACCTAAAGAATTAAGAGTATCATAACCACCATTTATCTGCAGGTACGGCCTGTCACCCAAGTGGCAGGTTCCCTATCAGTTATTTACCTAGCCTGTTCTCAAATGATTTCAAAGAAGTTGGAAATTTATCAAACATCTCACTTGATAAGTTATTCGGATCCCTTATTGCTATGGCGTGCGGCCCCATGGCTAAATGGGGTCACAGGGGTCCCGGGTTCGATTCCCGGCAGGATCGGGAATTTTAACCATCATTGGTTAATTTCCCTGGCACGGGGACTGTGTGTACGTGTCGTCTTCATCGTCATTTCATCCTCATCACGACGCGCAGATCGCCTACGGGTGTCAAATCAAAAGCCCTGCACGTGGCGAGCCGAACATGACTTCAGACACTCCCTCCACTAAAAGCCATACGCCATTTCCATTTATTGCTATGCCGACATACGAATATTTGCCCCAATTTGTCCTCTTGAATTCCAACTTTATCTTCATTTTATGATCGCTCCTACTTTTAGAAACATTCGTCTACGAATGGCATTCGAAACCATCGCTCCACCGACAGCTCGAAGCGTTCTGCTTTACCTACTCTAATTTCTTGAGTTCTATTTTCGAGAAATGTAGCCACCCATTCAGTCATTTTTTGTCTATTCCAATAGCCCTCATTTTTATCAATAATTCTCCATGATTTACCCTGTCAAAGGTCAATTTGACCTCATGAATGTAAAATATCTACTATATCTCGCTAAAATCCCTAAGTTGACCCTCACAGAAATAACCTTTTCTTAAACCTGAACTGCCTTCTATCAAACCAGTTAGTAACTTCGCAAACGTGTGTAATATAATTAGAAAGAATGCTTTCCCAAAGCTTACAGGTAATACATGTCAAGCTAACAGGCCTGTAATTGTCCGTTTTTATTTTTATCGCAATGTCCTTTGTACACCGGGGCTATAATTGCAACTCTTCATTCATTTGGTATAGCTCCTTCATGCAAACAGCAATCAAATATAGCATACATATTTCAGATATGGCACTTTACTCCAACCCATTGCCTTTGGTATATCCCCAGAAATCTTATCAATCCCAGCTGCTTTTCTAGGTTTCAAGTTTCATATCTTTTTGTAAATATATTAATTATCGCATCAAAGGAAAATTTCAGTATTTCACCAGCATTAGTCACTTCCTCTACCTTTTCTATCTTTACATACTGCCAACTAAATACTTAAAATACCTCTACTTTCCCTTCACTTTTTCGCTAAAACTCATATGTCTGTCTATAACGCTTTGCCATCTTGTTATCCTTGACTGACTTCTTCGCTAAATGCTATTTCCTGCAAGTTCCTTCAATTTTTCCTTACTTTCACAACCTTTCATAACTATTTCTTTCCAATTAGCAATTCGTCCTTAATCTCTTGATTTCCCTGTTATAATATAGTGGATCTTTGCCATTCTTTACCACCTTTAAAGGTATGTACCCGTTTTCACGCTCTACAAAAAATGCTTTAAAACCATCCCATAAGCTATCTATAATGTTATTGACCATTCTGCACTGAACATAATTACTTTTAAAACACTCGCTCATGCCTTCCTTACCAACCATGTCGTACTGCCTAATAGTCCTACATTTACCAACATCCTTTTTATCAAATTTATTTTTAACTACAACGAAAACAGCTTCGAGATCACTTATACCATCTATCACTTCAGTTTCATTACAGAGCTCATCTAGTTTTATCAGCATCGCGTCTAGAATACTTTTCCCTTTAGTTGATTCTATCACTTTCTGATTTAGCTGTTATTATTCTAACAGATTTTTGGTCTGGAAAATATACACTACTGTGTATTTATTAATAGTAGGAAAAACGATGCAGCCAGTCTTGTTATGAATGGTGCGAAAACATCTCTCATAGGGTCGGTTGGTGCATGCATTTCAGTAGACTTGGCAGACTGATATGCAACAACTTCTGGCCCGGTGAGGAAAGCAATGGGGAAACTACCTCACTCCTCATTTTTCTAGTCTACCTCTTCAATGACACGTAGGCTATCTATGACAGCTATTGGCTGAGCTGTGAAGGATCAAACCAGCCTTCGGGCTGAATACCCAACATACATACATACAGGAAAAACGAAACAGTTGTGATACATTGTTTGATATCAGGTCATCTCCAGTTTAACAGGCCTGAGGGATGGCTCACACCCTGTAAAAAACTTCCCGCTGTATACACAGTAAAATGGACCACATAGAGATCGCTCAACAGATTACGTTCAGGTGTTACTAAATGCAGGAATGACTTGGTGAAGTGGGGTTGTACGGAGTCGCCCCTATGTGAGTGTGACGAGGTGCAGACATCCTCCCACCTACTCCAATGTAGTCGGTGTCCGCCACCGTATACTCTGGAGGACCTGATTAGTGCTACACCAAATGCAATCGATGTTGCTAACTTCTGGGCGGTAAAAGTGTAAACAAAGTCAATTCATGCTATATTGTATCATGTACATATTATGCATTATTACTACCAATTAACTTCAATCATTGTAAGTGCTTCTGACAACAATAATAATAATAATAATAATAATAATAATAATAATAATAATAATTGTTACGGAGTTTTTCCGTGGTAGGTAGAGGTGAAAGAAGGTGCGGGTGTGAATAGGTCTCCAGCTACGAAAACAAAATTAATTTAAAATTTAACAAGGTTATATTTTCTTTTCAAAAACAAAGAAATAACAAGCATGGCAGGTACAAAGTCAAAGGGTAGTTACAATATTTACTGGATTTGGGCTTCGAGCCCTGAAAACACAATGCCTGGGCAATCAGCTCAGTTTTACCTCCAAACACAAGTTTCAACAGAGGGGCAGAAAACCCCATTCATGCCTAGGAGCCCTAGCTCCAAATTACATAGAAAAGCCTCCACGAGGCGTACAATACTTAATTTGCAAAAGAGCCACTCGCTCTCAAATTTAAGCCTCTCCCAGGGCACACCAAACTCCACCTTCAAGTTGTCCTCACTGGACATAGACACAGGGGTAAAATACCCAACCTACTGAGGTCTATTAAATAAAAATGGGCAATTACATAACAATTTGAGAGGAGGCGATCTTGCACTCCTAATACACTTGTTTTTAAAAACCTAATCTGGCTCTAGGCCACTAATGCAAGGGCTAATCCCATACTACCGAGGTGACTTTAGAAAAGAGCAATTTGTTTTACATTAACGAAGAATAGGTTGAGAAAATAGGTTCACCTCAAGACAATGTGAGTGGGAGCTCGAGAGGGTTAGCACTCTCTATCCCAATATGCAGCTTAAAAGAGAATAGAAGAAAAGATCGTTACATTTTAAGAAAAGGTTACATGGAGGAACGCTTCGCACCCGCCCCGAGAGTTAAACTGCTGAGCTAGCAAAGAAAGAATTTATTAATCGGCCATTACCTTATTGATGACCGCTGCCGAGGAAAGAGGCGCTTCCCGCCTCCTGCTATGCACTTAATACACTGAAAGATGGAACAGAAGTGGCCCGGAGACCCTAAAATCAGCAGTTTATATCCTCTCGCGGAAGGTTCTAGGCGTTAGGGGAATGAAAACACCCTCCCACAAACTTTTTATTGGCTCGGGTACAGAAACATATCCAAGTTGGGGGAAGATACATCGGATTGGTCGGAAATAACTCAAAGAAATTCAGGATTGGTTAAATGCAAAACAAGGGGAAAGAGAGGGGTATACAGCCAACTTAAACAATAACTGAAAAAAGAATTTAGCAAAGACAAACATTTGAAATAAAAATTTCTCCAACAAAATAGTTCTTTGACTTCGCACTAGGTTGCACTATTGTTGATCTTCAGTAGTGTCCTCTAGAAGAGAAAGTTCACACTTCTTACTTCAAGCGAAACAAAACCACATCAAAAATGACACAGTTCAAAAACTCAAAATTTTCCACGTGGTGACATCTTCTGAGAAAGTAGAGAATTAATAGCGTAGATAAAGTTCAGACTTCCTCCAGCAGAGGAGTTTCAACTGGCGCACCTTTTAAATTAGCGGAGTGGAGGTGTACCGCCCGGTACAGACCTCCCCCCCCCCCCAAAAGTTCCTCCCGGGGTGACACATGAAATTGTTTGAAAACAAGGTCCAAGTTTTGATGTAGATATGGAGATTAATTGCCAAAAAAAAAATTTATAAGATTTTCTTAATTTGGTTTGATTCAGTTTCAAAATTTGTTGTTGCAGATGAAGAATAGTTTTTAAGTTTGTAGAAGTAGAATTCTGAGGATAAACTTTTAATACTTAAAAGTGAAGAAAAATTTTGCAATGTCCACCAAATATTGCTGTTGAATTCCCAAGTGTAGTCATTGCTTATAGTAACTATTCATGTAGTTGAGGTTAATGAAGTAGGATGGCCAGACCGGCCGTTGCAGCTTGCGTCCAAAGGAGGCCGCTCGGACCCCTCAAGTACCCTGAGATACCGCTCGCCCGCACTATGAGGGGAGCAGAGGTGTTGAAACACGCCGCGCCCGCGGAGAACATATACAGGCTGCGGGCAAGTAGCAGGTCGTGCGCCGCACATCAGCCTTGGCCGGGAGGAGAGCTCCGGCTCGCCGTGCACATGTCGTCCTCGCTGGGGCCGAGGGGGCCCGTCCTCGAACCCAGCCGCGGCACAGCGCTGCGCGGCTGCGGGGGCACTGAAACATTAAAGCTAGGCGGCAGAATTGTGTTGGACCATCATGTTTCTTTTGAGGGCACAGGCATGTAGAGAGATTGAGGGGCCAGCGGCGTGCAGATATCCATGGCATTTCATCTAAGCCAGCCACTGTGTGTAGTGGAGCAGGGGACGGGAGCGTGGTAATGGCCGTGGCAAGGACAGGATGGCAGTTTAACAAATCGGGGGAGGTTTACAAGAAATGCTTAAATATAGAGAAATATAATAGAAGGAGCAGAAAGCCTTAAGAGTGGAACTCACAAAAAAAATATAACCTTCATATTCCTATCAAATTATATGAAGCAAGTTGAAACAAAATTTACACCGGTTTCACCTGGGACAGGTGAACCCTAAATATCCTCTCGGTGGCTGGATTGCTTACTAACAATGTAACCGGAGTAAGAAAATCGAGAATGATGCATGGCCCATGAAATCTGGGGGCAAGCTTGCCCGCGGGAACAAAATTCTTGACCATCACCTGGTCACCTACCTTCAAAGTGGTGGGTCTCCGTCCACGATCATACTTTTCTCTAACCTTTTCATGAGATACCTTAAGATTGGCTTTAGCCTTCTTCCAAAGATCTTTAATATTATCCGGATCTATTGTCTCGGGTAGAATGTCACTCAGAGACCAAAGGTTAGAGAGCGGCGTGTTGGGAACAAACTTGAACATCAAGGAAGCTGGAGTGAACTTATGAGATTCATGAACCGCCGAATTCAAGGCAAAAGCTAACCAATGCAGGGACGTGTCCCACCTGGAATGATCTTCATGATGATAGGCAATAAGTGCGGACCTGAGATTACGATTAACCCGTTCAGCCAGAGATGGTTGAGGGTAATAAGCAGAAGTAGTTACATGAGAGATGGATAAGTCAAAACAGAATTTACGAAATAAGTTAGATGTAAAAGCCTTAGCATTATCAGATACAATATATTGGCACGGACCAAAAGAAGCAAAAATAGAATTTAAGCAAGTAATGGTGGACTGAGCGGTAGCCAGCTTAGTCGGAAATAACCAGGAAAATCTGGTAAAACCATCTACACATACAAGGATGAACTTGTTGGCATTACCCTTTGACTGGGGGAATGGTCCTACATAATCAATATACAGGCGTTCCATGGGGCGCGACGCTTGCTGAGAAGACAAGAGGCCTACCTTGGTGGACATGGTCGGTTTACTAAGCAAACAGGATTTACAAGCCTTTACTAGTTCACGGATTTCACCGTCCATACCTTTCCAGATGAACATTTCACGAATCTTTTTACGAGTTTTAAAGATACCAAGATGCCCTCCTAATGGGGTCTCATGATAATACTTGAAGATCATAGGTACAAGAACCGCTGGAACAACAACTCTCATCATCTTATCATGCCTCGAAGGGCAACATAGAACACCATTCCTCAGAACGTAAGGGACAACATGTTCCCCAGAAGAAAGGGTTTCCATTATCGGAGCCAGCGTCGGATCTTCACGTTGGTATTTCTCGATATCCCTAAAGAGCATGGGGGCATCCGTTAGGATGGCATTAACATCAGATAGTATGGACTCGGGAGGTGATGAACTGTCGACCGGTTCATGGGTCTCGACGTCGTTTGAAAACATACGGCTGAGTCCATCAGCGACAATATTTTCGGTACCTCTGATATGTCTAACATCAAACTGGAAGGCAGAAATACGGATGGCCCAGCGGGCTATACGACCAGTACGACGCGGTCTACCTAAGACCCAGCTTAAGGCTTGATTATCTGTCTCCAGGTCGAATTTAACATGTTCCAGATAGAGACGGAACTTCTCTAAGGCGAATAAGACTGCCAAACCTTCGAGCTCATAGATGGAATACTTGGCTTCTTGAGCCGACAATGTCCTAGACGCATAGGCAATGGGGCGCCTCCCTAGTTCAGTCTCTTGAAGAAGGACTGCGGCTACCGCTGACGACGATGCGTCGGTTTGGACAATGAATTTCTTCGAGAAATCAGGCATAGCAAGTACAGGGGCATTACAAAGAGCTAATTTAAGGTCTTCAAAAGCGGCTTGTTGAGAAGGTCCCCACTCGAATTTGATGCCTTTCCTACGAAGAAGGTTAAAGGGCGCCGCTCTATTAGCGAAGTTAGGAATAAACTTCCTGAAGAAATTCACCATACCAATGAACCTGGCGATACCTTTAATGTCCTTGGGAGGTTTAAAATCACGGATGGCCTGTGTTCTAGAATGATCGACTGCTACACCGTCCGGTGACACAATATGCCCTAGGAAAGACATAGAGGGCTTAGCGAAGGCAACCTTGGACAACTTAACAGTTAACCCAGCCTTACGAAGGCGATCGAGAACTTCTCGCAGATGATCTAGATGCTCTTCAAAAGTCTCTGAAAATACGACGACATCATCCAAGTAGTGATATAAGTACTCAAATTTGATGTCGGAGAAGACCCTATCTAGTAGCCTAGTGAGTACAGCTGCTCCCGTGGGGAGCCCGAAAGGCACGCGGTTGTATTCGTATAAATTCCAGTCCGTGGCAAACGCTGTAAGATGTTTAGACTCTTCGGCAAGGGGAATTTGATTATAGGCCTGATTCAAGTCCAAGATAGTAAAGAACTTGGCCTTACGAAACCATGAAAAACAAGAATGAAGGTCGGGAAGGGGCACAGATTGTAACACCACCTTCCGATTGAGAGCCCTGTAATCAAGGACAGGCCTGAAGCCTCCTTGGGGTTTCGGGACTAAAAAAATAGGCGAAGAATACGCTGACTTAGAGGGCCTAATAATACCGTCCTTCAACATCTGATCGATGATTTCTTTTAGAGCCTTCATTTTAGGTGGAGATAGCCTATAAGGTGGAAAACGGACAGGAATCGAATCCGTGACCTCAATTTTGTATTCAATAAGGTCAGTAACACCAAGAGTATCAGAGAACACCTCGGGAAACGTCTGACACAATTTGCGAATACTATCAGCCTGCTCCTCAGGTAGATGTCTAAGGTCTAACAACATCTCATCCTGGGTAGGCGAAATAGAAGAACATGATGCAGAATTACACTTTAATAGAGGGATATTACAATTAGAGGCAAATTTGAAAGTGCAAGACCTACTCTGAAGATCGAGCACAAGACCAGTGTGAGAAATAAAGTCCGCTCCCAATATAATGGGGCAAGACAAATGCTTGGCCACAAACAATTTAACTTTCCATGTGAATTGAAAAATACGAATTTTGACATATAAGGAACCGAGAATTTCTAATGGAGAGGAATTAGCCGAAACGTATTGGATCGCCGACAAACAATAGTTAGGAAGCTTACAAACAGATTTCAATTTTGAATACCAATCAGCCGAAATAATAGAACAAACACTACCTGAATCTAAGAGAGCTGTTATAGGCTCGTTTTTTAACTCAATTTTGAGAAAGGGGACCGGTGCGGGGGAATCCGCCGCAATCCTAAGACACTCTTTGGGACCTTCAAAAGATGAATTTGAAAGTTGCTCGTTCCCTGAAGTTACAACCTGTTTACCCGGGGCTGAGTCTCGGGAAGATGGATTAGTCGACTCAGCCGAAGCCACTAGTCACTTTTTATTATTGGCATAGGTGGAATTTGCACCAGAAGTTGAGCAGGAGGGGGTGCTATTCGAATTGGGACAATTCTTGGCGATATGTGAGAAAGCCCCACATTTAAAACAGCCTTGTGATGACCCGGCTCCATTCCTTGTCCCACTTGACTTGATCAGTGGACACTTGTTGCGCAGATGGTCAGGCGACCCGCAAGCATAACATTTACGGGGATTGACTGGTCGGCGAGGTGGAGGCCGAGTATTACTAAAGGAAGGCGAGGGTTCTTTCGCGACACGCAAAGAATCGGCGTATCTAACTCCTTCCGCTGAGACGGCCAATGCTTCAAGTTCAGAGAAAGTTTGCGGGCACGCCGCGAAACACAAATATGACCTGTAGGGTGGTGAAATCCCTTCCACAATAGCTTGTACAATCTGATCCTCAGGGAAATGAAGAGCAAACACCCTAGTATAAAACTTAATGTCCTGAATGAAATCAGCCAAGTTTTCATCCAAGCGTTGTACACGGTAATAGTACTTCTGAATAAGGGAGGACCTGGCCCTAGCCGGGATGAAGTTAGCTAGCAAATGGGCATGGAAATCCTCAATAGATGATTGCTCAGCAATGGCTCTTACGATTTTATCTGAGAGAATACCAATAGCATACGGATAGATAATTTGCAAAATTTGACATGGAGAAAGAGAAAACACAAGGGCATGATCCTGAAATTCAACTAGAAATCTTAAAAAAGAAATTACATCACTGGTGGTATTAACGGAAAACTTAGAGATACCTCTGAGCAACATTGCCAATGGATGAGGCAAGCTGCTAAACCCGGGTGACATAGTAGGTAAAGGTTTCAATGGCAAAGAAGTTAATTCAGAACGGATGTTACTCAATGATTCACGACGTTCAGATTCGTTGTCCACTGGGGCAGGGATAGTTTGAGCAGCAACGGTTATCCTATTCACTTCTCCCTTGGGAGGCGCTTCCTCACTACCTGCATTCACTGTGGTGGGTAGATCGCTTTTGGGAGGAACCTCCCCTGTTAACAATTGAGTGACCTTGCTAGATAATTCAGACATATTTTCAAGCAGCGTACTAGCTTCCTTCTTCTGAACGTCATTCAACTTTAGAGACAACAGATCGTTAACCCTATTTGAAAAATGATATAGCCTAGCTTGCACACGCTTAATTTGATTAGGAGAAGGATCATTTTCATCAAAAAAACTAACTACAGAAGCTAGCCCAGTAATATTCTCCGTGATCGTGGAAAGAGAGTCGTCAATTTCTTTCTCTCCCAAATTGGGGATGGAAATGGGCAAATCTAGGGACTCTCTAAGCTTGTTTGTGTCTACTGCAACCGTGCCTCCAGATTGTACGTTTCTAATAGTCAATTCATAGATCAACTCCTCCTTGCGCAAATAGTTAAGATGGAGAACATCGCGAGGGCCGGGCATGGTGACAGAACAATATTGAAAAACTCAAAAGATTCCAGCAACTGGGAAAATAGTTAGAGTTCGGAACAAAACAATGTTTAGCCGTCAAAAGGGGCTAAATTGAGACCCATTCAACCACGCTCTGCTACCACTTGTTACGGAGTTTTTCCGTGGTAGGTAGAGGTGAAAGAAGGTGCGGGTGTGAATAGGTCTCCAGCTACGAAAACAAAATTAATTTAAAATTTAACAAGGTTATATTTTCTTTTCAAAAACAAAGAAATAACAAGCATGGCAGGTACAAAGTCAAAGGGTAGTTACAATATTTACTGGATTTGGGCTTCGAGCCCTGAAAACACAATGCCTGGGCAATCAGCTCAGTTTTACCTCCAAACACAAGTTTCAACAGAGGGGCAGAAAACCCCATTCATGCCTAGGAGCCCTAGCTCCAAATTACATAGAAAAGCCTCCACGAGGCGTACAATACTTAATTTGCAAAAGAGCCACTCGCTCTCAAATTTAAGCCTCTCCCAGGGCACACCAAACTCCACCTTCAAGTTGTCCTCACTGGACATAGACACAGGGGTAAAATACCCAACCTACTGAGGTCTATTAAATAAAAATGGGCAATTACATAACAATTTGAGAGGAGGCGATCTTGCACTCCTAATACACTTGTTTTTAAAAACCTAATCTGGCTCTAGGCCACTAATGCAAGGGCTAATCCCATACTACCGAGGTGACTTTAGAAAAGAGCAATTTGTTTTACATTAACGAAGAATAGGTTGAGAAAATAGGTTCACCTCAAGACAATGTGAGTGGGAGCTCGAGAGGGTTAGCACTCTCTATCCCAATATGCAGCTTAAAAGAGAATAGAAGAAAAGATCGTTACATTTTAAGAAAAGGTTACATGGAGGAACGCTTCGCACCCGCCCCGAGAGTTAAACTGCTGAGCTAGCAAAGAAAGAATTTATTAATCGGCCATTACCTTATTGATGACCGCTGCCGAGGAAAGAGGCGCTTCCCGCCTCCTGCTATGCACTTAATACACTGAAAGATGGAACAGAAGTGGCCCGGAGACCCTAAAATCAGCAGTTTATATCCTCTCGCGGAAGGTTCTAGGCGTTAGGGGAATGAAAACACCCTCCCACAAACCTTTTATTGGCTCGGGTACAGAAACATATCCAAGTTGGGGGAAGATACATCGGATTGGTCGGAAATAACTCAAAGAAATTCAGGATTGGTTAAATGCAAAACAAGGGGAAAGAGAGGGGTATACAGCCAACTTAAACAATAACTGAAAAAAGAATTTAGCAAAGACAAACATTTGAAATAAAAATTTCTCCAACAAAATAGTTCTTTGACTTCGCACTAGGTTGCACTATTGTTGATCTTCAGTAGTGTCCTCTAGAAGAGAAAGTTCACACTTCTTACTTCAAGCGAAACAAAACCACATCAAAAATGACACAGTTCAAAAACTCAAAATTTTCCACGTGGTGACATCTTCTGAGAAAGTAGAGAATTAATAGCGTAGATAAAGTTCAGACTTCCTCCAGCAGAGGAGTTTCAACTGGCGCACCTTTTAAATTAGCGGAGTGGAGGTGTACCGCCCGGTACAATAATAATAATAATAATAATAATAATAATAATAATAATAATAATAATAATAATAATAATAATAATAATAATAATAATAATAATAATAATAATAATAATCTCCAGTTTCAACCATTTCGTTGTTCATGAATCAGTACTTTCTTCCCAAACACATATACATTTCTTGCAAGAAGACTACCTGCGGAACATACGGCAACTCATTCGGTAAGGTTGGGTGGAGTCTGCCGTGTATAGGAAACAGGGTGGTGAAGGATAGTGTTATGTATGGTATATGTTGGGGACAGCACAAATACCCAGCCCCCGAGCGAAGGGTTACGATTAGAATACTTTGACTCGGCCGGAATTCGAACCTGGGGCCCCAAGGACCGGAGGCCAAGACGCTGGCCAGTCAGCCGCGGAGCCGGACAAGATAGCGAGCTCGATTCTGGTTGTGAACGGAGAAAATTAAGGGTATATAAATGTGGTACATTCGTGTTGTTGGCTTCTAGCACTTTAAAGCTCTCTGTGGAATAAAATTCCGACACTGCAGCGTATCCTACAATCTATGTCAATAAAAGGTTGAACAAACAATTGTGTTACTGTTTAAGAATATAAAAAAGGAGAGAGAGAGAGAGAATTGAATTGAATTTGAATTGAATTTATTGATAATGATGATATACATGCCACTGAGGCTGAAAAGTCTACTTAAAGCGTCTACTTATAACACAATACAAGTTTAGAGAGAGAGGAGTGCTGTGAAAGTTTCCTTGAAAGATTACAACTGACTTTCCTAATTCCCGAAATAAATTCGTGGCTGGAAGATATCCGCCTCGCTTCGTCCTTCAAGCACTTCACTCCAACTGTGTGGCGAGGCAGTTAACTTGCTCAGCACTAACCTCTTGCTGGATTATTAGTTTATTCTTGAAAATCCACAAGATAGACTCTCTTCAGAGCAGCATAGCATACCGATTGAAATGAATTAACCTCTTCTTACCAGTGAAGTTTCAAGGAACTACTATAAGCACGGAAGTTTCAAAACTTCTTAAACTACTACCGGTTTAAAGAACCACGAAGTGTTTCGATTTAACCCTCGAAAAGGAGTTACTTATAGCGTAAGTAAACTTACAGTCTTTCGCATTAAAGTATTCTTCAATACCAAACGACTCTGATAGGTTTCGATGTCACCACCCACGAGCACAGGAGACAAATACACTGACTTAGCAAATGTCATGGGATAGTCACCTAATAGCGTGTGGGGCCTCCTCTGGCCCTGCGAATGCAGTGAGATGCCGTAGAAGTGAGTCGACGGGTCCCTGGTAGTCCTCTGGATGCAGCTGATACCAAATCGTTTTCAGAGCGGCCGCCAATGCTGGTCTGTTCGTGGGTGCAGGATCCATGGCACGGAGCCTGCGTTCCAGGACATCCCACATATGCTCGATAGGGTTCATATCGGGGCTCCTGGGCAGCCATGGCAGTCGTTGGAACTCCGCTGCATGTTCCTGGAACCATTCCCGGGCGACGTGGGAACGATGTGGTGGCGCGTTATTCATCTTGAAACACCGCAGAACCGCCTGGGCGCTGGAAGGCCAAAAATGGGTGGAGATGATCTCCGAGCAGCTCAACATACCGCGTACCATTCAAAGTCTCTTCCAGAACAACTAGGGGGCCCATTCCATACCAGGAAAATGCACCCCAGACCATAACAGAGACACCAGCGCCCTGGACCACACCTTCGAGGCAGGCGGGATCCATCGCTTCATGTGCTCTGCGCCATACACGGTGCCTCCCATCGGCATGGTGCAGTTGAAATCGTGATTCGTCTGACCGTATCACGTTACGCCATTGTTCCAGTGTCCATCCCTGGTGACTGGCGACAAATGCGAGTCGTTGTGCCCTATGACGGCACCCGTGTGCGGCGCCGGCTCCCATACCCCATAGAACCCATGCTCCTACGCATTGTCCACTGGGACACGTGTCTAGCACGGCCTGTGTTGAATTGAGCCGTGATTTGTTACACGGTTGCCCGTCTGTCACTATTGACAATCCGTCTCAGATGTCGCCGGTCACGGTCATCGAGGGTGGCTGGACGGCCGGTCGTTCGTCTGTTGTGGACGGTGACACCCGCATTCAACCATTCACGATACACCCTGGACACGGTTGATCGTGTGAAGCCGAATTCCTGCACCACTTCCGAAATCGCACTTCCTATCCGTCGGGCACCGTCCACCATACCCCGTTCGAACGGTGTCAGCTCACGACGACGTTCCATGTTACACCTGTCACATGCACAGCCACTGCTCACAAGGTCTCCTATACAACTTCCGCTGACACAGGGGGCGTGTGGTGCGCAGACAACACACCTGCGCATCAGTGCTCCGCTATCCCATGACATTTGCTGATTTGCTGATTCAGTGAAATGCGTAACCCAGCAGGTCTTTCGAAGACAAATGTGTATAATGCAAGAAATGGCAGTCCCACGAAGGGAAAGAACTTCAATTAATTAAGGGTGTTGTAACTTAACTTTAATACTTCCCCACCCTTGGCTCCAATTGGAACATGCCGATTCTACTAATACATGTATTAGTCTCACGCTTAGGCGTCCTTTTAAACAGATAACTTGCAACCACGTTGGTCACCACTTGAAATACCTCTATTCTACTCATTAGTTTTATTAGTTGCACGCCTGGGCGTTAATTGTAATAGGCTATAACTCCCAGATGCCTTTGCTGGCGGGACCTAGTGTTTACACTGCACTATGTCTTCTGGTATGGGCTAGAGCAATTTTGTTACTCTGTCTCTGTCTTATCCTTGGCTTTGACGATATGAAAGTGACTGAGATATGAGCGATGCTAGTAATGTCATTCCTTACGCAGCCAGTCCCTGCTATGAATGGTGTGAAACTGTTGCTCATAGGGTCTGTTGGTGCATGCATTTCAGTGGGCTTGGCAGACTGATATGTAATAGCAACTTCTGGCTCGGTGAGGAAAGCAACGGGAAACCACACCACTCCTCATTTCCCTAGTACGCCTCTTCAGTGATGCCTAGGCCATCTATGACAGCTCATGGTGGAACTGTTGAGGATCCAACCAGCCTTCGGGCTGATGACTAAACAACATACCTCCCAGACTTCTCCTTCCGATGTAACTGTTTATAATATCGACTTGGGGTTACTCAACACACTGTTGTCCCAAAACGAGCTACAATAAATATTGAATGTAACACTGTTGTTACACTACGCGTCTCACTAAATAAGAACTAAAAAAAAAATGAAACTGCGTATGGCTTTTAATGCCGGGAGTGTCCAAGGACAAATTCGGCTCGCCAGATGCAGGTCTTTTGATTTGACTCCCATAAGCGACCTGCGCGTCTTGATGAGGATGAAATGATGATGAAGACGACACATACACCCAGCCTCCGTGTCAGCAGAATTAACAAATTATGGTTAAAATTCCCGACCCTGCCGGGAATCAAACCCGGGACCCTGTGACCAAAGGCCAGCACGCTAGCCATGGAGCCGGACACAATATGAGAACTAGCAACCATAAACAAATGTTCACAGTGCGGAATTACATTATATGTAAAGCTGCTTAAAAATATCAATCAATTCGCGTCTTAATAGCTTTTAGACATTATCACCGTCTCAAACTTTCCTGCACTGTTTCACAAAAAACCTTTATTTTTCTAGAAGGTGTACGTCGCACCAACGCATCGAATGATATCGGCGACGCAAGGATGGTAAAGTGATAGGACTGGGATGGTAGCGGCCGTGGCCTTAAAGTACAGCCCCAGCGTTTGCCTGGTGTGAAAATGGAAACCACAGAAAACCATCTTCGGGGCTGTCGACGACGGGATTCCAATCCGCCTTTTCCCGAACCCAAGCTCACAGCTACGCGACCCAAACCACACGGCCAACTCGCTCGGTAAGAAAGATATACAGTACTGTGTAAGCAACTCATACACTGCCGCAATGTAAGAAGTCACTTCCTGATTACATCTTCCTCCTTTTACACATGTAGGCTCGGCCACGACCCCAGTTTGCAGAGCTAGTTAGTGTCACCCAAGCGTTCAGTGCCTCTCACCTTGCAGGCAACAAACTTACCATCTGAGTCATACAATAACCCAAGCGCTCAACCCAAACTACAACTCCCACAAGTCTAATTCCCATCTCCTCACAGATATAATACACAAATAATATGCCGTTTGATCTCAGTCAACTACGATATTTAAATTTATTCTAAGACGAACAACATTTTCTCTAATAATGTCACTTTATAAAACATACACGCATCAATCATAACTGATAGCCGCTAAATTTCATTAATTTACGAATTGTAATGTGAAATGTTAGTGTCATTTTTTCCACGTCTCTTCAGTTTTTATATTATTTAAGACATGGCAAGTGTCGTAATTTTATGCCACAGAAGTTTTCCAAATGTCGCAAACCAACGATACTTATTGGTCGCATGTTAACACCCCAGCTGAGATAGAATTCATTCTCATACAAGGATAGCGACTAACCGAATGTGTTTTGCCGTTTCAGTCGGCCCTGAGAGTTGAAAAAATGGAACTGGATTAATTCAACAGTGAACATAGTTTTTAAAAATAGACAAGGCCATTGGGATATATTTTTGGTTGTTCAAAGAGCAACCTTCTTCCGGCAATATGTGGCAGCATTGAACAGAAGAAATGCGAGAGTAAAGATGAAAACGGGAGAGATGCTAGGTGCACTGTGTGCTTGAGACACATCACCAGTCACCGACACGTTAAGTTTATGTAAATAACATTAAGCTAAAAGCTACAGATTTTAATAAAAGAAATGCCACTAATGTGGTTTCTCAAGTAAAATAAAGGATAGGAATCTTCAATCAACACGTTTAGGCCAAAAAATAACTTATAAGTTTCCTCAAGTGACCTTTCCTCTACTGTGAGGAAGAGCAATATTCAGAGATAAAAGGAAAATGCGTTTATGAGACGGATCGGACGTTTGTTCAAAGTAACTTTATACAGAAGATAATAAGTGAGCTGCCCGTTTACAAGCCAGTCTCACTCATGTAATCCCCTCAGCACAGCTCCTATCAACGTCCTTGCAGCATTGATTGTGCTAATGGGCGGTTGTCCTGTTTGAACAGCATGGCTGTCTACAACTAGTATCAACCACAAAGAAACACCGCCGCATTCAATTTGTTGATTTTACTTCATATAAAGGGTTGATATCACACGTGTTGCTGTAGTTCGGCGTGGAGAATGTATTTAAAATTCACTGGGGCTAGAATTCCTTCATGTCACAACTGAAATGAAAATGGAAATGAAAACCTACAACCTGTTTTCCAGTCATTGACCGGGTCAGGGATGTAATGAATGAAGCAGATATAGGCTATTAGTACGATGGGGTCGCCACTCCCAAAGTGATTATTAATGAATGATATATGCTATGAAATGATAATGGAGAGTGTTGCTGGAATGAAAGATGACAGGGAAAACCTGAGTACTCGGAAAAAAAACTGTCCTACCTCCGCTTTGTCCAGCACAAATCTCACATGGAGTGACCGGGATTTGAACCACGGTATCCAGCGGTGAGAGGCCGACGCGCTGCCGTCTGAGCCACGGAGGCTGCCATGTCACAACTATCCTTAATATATTCGCTATATGTATCCTGCATACGCTACCAACAAAAGAGGAAAATGAGAGAAACCCCATTCCAGAGATGGCCGAGTTAGGTTATTATCTCACTTCTCTTCTTAGCTGTAGCCAATGCGAGTACTGCCAGCTTTCAGTGCCGAAAGTCACGGGTTCGAGGATACCCGATAAAATTGGCAACACCACGAATCGCTGACGATCGAAACATGTAACCTTCCCCCTTTTTACTTTACAGTAAGATTACAATGTACATCAAAAAATTTACTCTCCACTACCACCACCCTCCACGGACAAGAAGAAATATTGTCTACTGTCAGATCTCCATTCCCATTTTAATTTCTTGATCAAAATACAAGCCATAGTTTTATACAGTTTACTTTGTGTTCTTGTTAAGCCATAGTTTTTTTTATCCAGTTTACTTTGTGTTCTTGTTGATACTTTTTCCTCAACATTCATGAATCACAATATTAGTCCTACATTTTAAAAAATGTCAACACGCGTACTTAACAAATATGGGCCAAATGTATTCAAATAAAACACTATTTAAAGGAGCAGTCCGGAGTAAAATGAAACAAAACTGAAAAGAAAGGGCATAAGGAAGCACAACCATGTTTCCAGCATAAGAATCTGATCACGCGTTTAAAAGATAAACGGCTCTGTCTCAAACGTAGTGACGTCACTTCTACAATTCGCGAGGCTGACGAGTCACGCCGAATTATTCACTAGTTCAGCAGCATGCGCGCTACAAGATTACTGTAGCTCCTGCATCGGCGACAGCTGCAAGATGCAACAGTGTTGTGTGTTGGTGGAAATTCTAATTCTGGATTTTTAATCATTTCTTTTTATCGGTTTTCTGAATGTGAAAAGTCACCTTAACGATTTCAATGCTGGGAAATGAAAATAGCTAGAATGAATTTTAAACCTTCTAAAATACGTCTAATATGCACGAAGTACTTCACAATGAACGATTTCGAGACTTCAGTACAGCAAATTGTAAGGAAGGACTTTAAAATTTAGGCTGCACTGAAACGAACGGAGGTGACGACACTTTGCAAGGCAAATCTTCGGACTTACCTAAATCTAAACACAGTATCGGTACTTATCTTTGAAAAGAATTGTAGCCGAGGCAGTAATTGCTATAAATAACTCCAACATGTAACACACAGGGTACACCTGGGTCCACTGGACCCATACAACTTTATTTTATTTAGTATAAAAGGAAACCACGGGTGAGATTTAAACATCGTACATTTAATAATGGTTTATTATTAGTTTACAGAATAGTATGTTCATTATCATTACTTCTGCTTATCTTCTACAGAAGTTATGAAAAAGATTATTAAGAACGGAAAACGTAAAATGTGAAAAATATGCATAAACAAAGTAATATTTATCAACTATACATAGTCATTCAATTGAAAATGTTCATTTGAACATAAAATACGAGATCTTCAAAGATATAAATCAAATGGACTGTTAAACTTCAGTATATAAATGTCTGCAAGCATTTCTTGCGAAAGATTCAACTGTGTTGTCTTAAGCGAACATTATACTCAAAATAATGAAAGTGCTGCTGATGATAGTGATGACAACCCGCTGTCGTTTATGGCAGGAACATATTCAAGCCAGCAAAGACGCCCACCGTACGTTGAAGAACACTACAAGACAATATTAGTGCTCCAATTCTCTTTCCAGGAATACGAAGCTCGGCTAGGCAGGTAACCAATAACACAGTCATTGTCACGTCCACTTATGCCATCGATATTACTGTCTAGTGCTTCATTTAGAGCGTTTATAATGCTTTCTTTATTCGTTTTCCTGCAAACTAGTGGAACAAAACAAAAGTAATAAAAGTGGTGTTAATAAATTCACTAAAGGTACACATGGGTACGCGGGACCCAACCACTATTATAGAAGCAAAACGAACACAGACGCACGCTCAATAGAGTCCCAGACAGAAAGGCAACTGAGAAAGATACAACAGGAAGGTGCAGCACAGTGCTACCACACATTCTGGCACTCATGAAAACAAATTTCCCTAGGATCCCTAGGACCCAGGTGCACCAGTCACGGGGTAAAGGCAATTTTGAAACCGTTACTGTAATGATACCCCTTTGGAACGGAACACATCAGCTTAGTGCGTTGCAGCACTGCCAATTACGGCTGCTAGCTCTGTACTCGGAAGGCAGGTTGATTCGAACCCCCGACCATCCTTGAAATTGTTTTCCGTGGTTTCCCATTTCAACTCCAGGTTAACGCCGGAATGGTACCTTTTTCAGGGCCACGGCTGTTTCCTTTATATTCTTAGCCCATACAATAACAGGTACACCCATAGACAATACCCTCGAATAGCGGTACATATAGTTCACACCTCATGGGGTGTACCGAGGAAAGCAGCAACAGAACTACCGAGCCAGACATGTTCTCAGACACTCCCGGCACTTAAAAAAAAAAACCAATGCGCTAAAAAGGAACACTTCGGAATGCATGGAAAATCAAATCTACAGTATTCAATGGGAGATGGGTAGGGATTTTTTTATTGTAACAGAGGATAGAAGTGAAGAAGGACCATCGGACCTGGTTACACCTGGTCGCACCGACACAGATAGGTCGTATGACAACGATGGGATAGGAAAGGGCTAGGAGTGGGAGGAAAACGACCGTGGCCTTAATTAAGGTACAGCCTGGTGTGAAAATGGAAAACCATGATAAACCACCTTCAGGGTTGCCGACTGTGGGGTTCGAACCCACTATCTCCCGAGTGCAAGCTCACAGCTACGTGATCCAAACCGCACAGCCACTTCCTCGGTAATACCTGAAGAAATGGCGGCCATAAAAGGCGATATAGATAAGAGGGTGTGACGTATTAAAATGCCTGCTTCGCTCTTAGGCACCATTTGTAATAATTATCTATTATACTATTAAATGTGTTAGCTCCACGCACTCGGAAGCCGTTAGTAAGATGACGAAAATTAATAATAATAATAATAATAATAATAATAATAATAATAATAATAATTGTATCGGGAGGTACACCTCAACTCTGCTCATTCAAAAGAAGCGCCTTAATGAACTCTATCTATCCAACAAAATGTGAAACCGCTACTACATGAAGTTGGGACTTTAATCAGAAGATGTCACTACTGAAGTATTGAGTAACTGTGTTATTGTGAAGTTGCCTAAACTGACTGGAGTTAGTTGTTTTGTGTTTGCTTACTTCAAGAAGTTTGGACATTTCTCCATAGATGTCACTACCTAATACTATGGTCATGCACTCTGGTGCAAGGTAAAAGAAGTTGTTATTCAAAGAAATTTTATGTTCATAGGTTTTTTCTAGTAAATCAACTTTTCATTTGTTTGTCTTATATATTTCAAAGTTTGCAACACTTCTTTCTCATTCCGCCAGTTTTTGAATCTGGCCAATGGGAATTTTCTGTAAACATTTTTCAACCTATCACAGGCTTCTTTTTGGTTCTTTGGGTGTAATTTTTGGATTTGCCAATAAAATTGAGAGGGTGTGTCCGGATTAGTCCAGAATACTCTTGAACCTTCCCTTTGGGTATATAAACCGCGGCTGCTCTGGCTATCTTGTCTCACTGATCATCGTCTTTCTGAGTGTGTGTTTTAAGACAGGAGACGGGGCGCCTCATTCTTCGGCAGACAGAACATCAGCCAGGTAATGGCCACCAATATTCTATCTTTCTAGCTGTCTCCGCAAACGTACCCAAGGGGAAGGTCCGAATTTCTGACTATGTAACCGTTTGATGCAAACTTCTTCCTTTTCATGTAAAATTTCATAAAGTCTTTAACTGTAAATCGGGGATAGAGAGTGCGTTACCCTCTCGAGTTCCCCTTCATCTTGGTCTGAGGTGACTACGTTTTCGTAACTGTTTTCTTCCCTGTAATGTATTAACTTTCATTCGAGTCACCTCAGTAGCTTGGGATTAGCCCCTGTATCATCGGGTCGAGAGCCCTGTTAGGATTTTAATACTTCATTATCTAGGAGCGCAAGAGTACGCCTCCATTCAGTTTGTGTTCGGGCCATTTATTTAACCTGTTCGTTTTCCACAAAGGCCCAGTAGGTTGGGTACTAGATACCCCTGTGTTCTGACCTTTGTTAAGTGTAAATTGCGCCAAGAGGGGCCAGAGATTGTAATGTTTTGTAATGTTGCCTTAAGCGGGCCGGAAGAAATTTGGTCAATGTTAGACAGCATGTAAGCTCTTTCCTAAATTTTTGTAATATTGAGGAGTGCCTCTGGAAGGCTGTAATTTGTTGGAGCAAAGTGCTCTTAAATTGGGATATTTCTGTCCTTGTCTAAACACTGAGATTTTCCAAAGTTTTGTAAAGTGGATCCGGTATCTCAGAATTTGTAAACTAGAGGCTTGAAGCCCCAAATCTGTAAAATTCACTAATCTTGGATTTTCCAAGTCTTGTTTCAAGATTGCTATTTGTACGTGTCATGTTGTTATGTTCACTCAGTGAAAAAAGATTGTTAAGTTTTTAAAAAGAAATATAACCTTTTAAAGTTTTAATTCAATTTTTGATATCGTAGTTAGACCCACTCAAGCCCACACCTTCTTTCACCTCTCTACGATCCACCAAAATACGGTTACAACAACAACAACAATAATAATAATAATAATAATAATAATGGTATTATTATTTATACCACAATTGAATGTCCTTATAAATTGGTGACTTCCAATGAACTAATATTTAAAAACACAAGATAAAATAATAATAATAATAATAATAATAATAATAATAGACTAATAATAATAATTCATAATTTACGATCATTTTTAAAAAACCTATTTCTGGTAGTCTGCATAATGACTGAAAAACTGGTATCCTCTTGACTGAGCCTAACCTAATATGAAATAAACATAAACTGCCGTGCGTATAACGTGGTACATGTTACCAGGTGTAGTGTGTTTACTAAGTCACTTCATTTTCCCTACGTAAGTGTTCCTTCTGCAAGCTCATCTCATAATCATCACTACGTTTATTTTTTACGACTTCTGACTCACCAACTAGGTCGCGTAGAAATCAGTTGTACAATCATCTCCTCATCGGTACCTCTAAAACATCAAAGAATGTCAGGATGAATATGAGTGAACGGAAACCATGATGTTTAGAACCCACCATGATCTCTACACAGTCAAATAGCGATGAAGAATTGCCATTCGTTAAAAAAAAATCGTTGTGTTCTGGTAGGTAGAAGCAAAAGTATTCCATGGTGTAAATGTGAAAGTTGAATTCTTATGCCAACTGACACCGACAGCGCGTGTTGTCATGAGTTCTAAAATATAATCGAAGTGAAGGCGCGTGTAACGTGTTGTACCTTCTTTCGATAACCTAACTGTTGATAACAGAGGTGCGTAATATAATACGCTATAGAGTAACCAAGCCGTGAATACGAACAATTCTAAACTGAATCGTGACAACCTGGGAAGAAGTGGAGATCCAAAAAGAGTTTGTATGTTGGATTAATTAATGGACTGAAATTAGTCGTAAAAATCGTGTTGTCATACATCCGCAAAAGCACTTTTTAAGAAGACAGTTAACTATTTTCAAGAGTAGCCAGTCTTTTCTGGCCAGATAATTCTAATCAGACTTTCAACCCAATTACATTCATTTCATTCCAGTTCCTTCACTTTTAAATCAGTGTTTTGAATAGTTTAGATGATTAATCGGATAAGGAAAAGTTCCCTGAACCTGATGGAATATATAGGCCCTACAATATTACGAGTTGCTGAGACTATTCTACCAACCTAAATTGCTGTTTATTTAGAAAGATGACCAAAACAATACTACGCATATATTAGCAGAGTTTCATGAGCCAGAAGTGCTTCATTGCTATTATTTTAACACTTGACTATACACTCAAACGCACAAAATTTAGCCGGTAAATAAATATTAATTTTATACGTTCTCAAAAAGCAAGGATATTCGTGAACTGTGGATAGCAGGTGGCCGAGAAGATGATACTGAAAATCCTACCACTTACACAATTTATGTTCATCCTATTTCAAAAAACAAAGATCTTTGCGAGGCCAATTTTTGCGGTTGAGTGTACATTTACAGTACCTGCCTCTAGTACGTATATGGCTGACAGCGAGCTAAGAAGTAACGTTACGCGTATTTTATCAAGCTCTGTATTTCCGCTTCTTGTAATGGCATTGCGTTGAGAATTTTTTCCTTTCATTTTTTTGGCAGTCGTACTGACAAGTGATTCTAGACTGGATTACAATGAAGTTGTTTTTGCAGTATTTAGTCTTGAACGATACTTGAACTTAATTGCTGACAAAGCAGAAAAACCTGTACCACATAAGGAATCACGATTTTTTGTTCTACTTAGCTAAAAGCTGGAAATATCTCGCTAATACTGCACGTACACAGAACACCGCCAAAGGCAATTTTTTAAACTTATTTTTTAAGAATAATCAGTGGTGAGATCCTAAGTTATTCTTGCTCATTTATACTCAAAGAACATTAAGACGCATTTTCAAAGTGACGGATAATGGCTGGAATGCACATAAACGTGCAAACGCAATTATTTTAAGAGAAGTAAAACTGGCTTTTGGAAATTCACTAATAACTGCTTTCGTTCTTTTTTTTCATCGATATGGTATCGTTCACAAAATTTACCAAACAGATCACAAAGTGCAGAATCCATGGGTTCATGGTACGATTTGTTAGAGCACAGGAGGTAGTGACAGCCGTGTACGGCAAGTTTTGTAAGAACGTGGCTCAATTAAAAGTTCGCTGAAGTCCAGGTTCTGTCGATCATGGCTCCCGTGGAATAGAATTCAGGCCAAGTTTTCATACAACCTCATAGACGGGAGGACAAGGGCACTTCTCTATGAGAATGGTTTCCCTGGCTACTAAATGCATTAAGCGGTATATTGTCATTTTGGACACCTCTTAGAAGAGAATTTTAGGTCTCTTCAGATTAGCTAGATTTCTTCTGACAAGATTCAGTCAGTGTCAATAACAATTGACACACGAGAATACATATTATTCTCGTTAAAAACAGCGACAGGGCCCACTGATGCTAAACAGTTAAGCAATATTGGGAACGATCAGTACCCGGATGGGTGACCATACAGATTTACCACCTGTCACTGAACCATACTCATTTATACACTAAACACCTAAACCATGGTCAAACACACCGCGATGCTAAAGCTGCGAAGCTCGACTTCTAATTTTTTCCCAATACAGAACCACATTATAACTACATATTATTATTATTATTATTATTATTATTATTATTATTATTATTATTATTATTATTATTATTATGAATCAACCTATATTTATTATTCTTAGACTTATTTTCTGAAACAGTCCAGGTGAGGATTGCTAAAGTGAAACCAGTACTGGAATACAATTAGAACGACTGATCCATTTGGATGGATTCGGTCAGATAACTTTCAAATAGACTTTTAAACCACTTATATTCGTTTAAATCACTGAAACCATTATTTCCCAAAATACATATATAATTTATTTAGATTTGTTTTAATTTTTATCTGTAGAGAACTATGCTGCGCCCCCCTTTCTAGCACATTCCTTTATGCATTTCATTTTAATTCCTTCAGTTTTAAATCAGTGTTCTGAACAGATGATGTGATTAATTGTATGTTTTCGTTCTGCCTAACGTATACCTTTTTTCACATACAATTAATTAGACCGACTGAAAAACCCCAACCAGGTTTCGGCGGAAACATTCAGGATAAACTTTTTATAGGAAAATAATAAAATCAGTTGATAATCAATGGATTGCGAGAGAGAGAGAGAGAGAGAGAGAGAGAGAGAGAGAGAGAGAGAGAGACTAGACTAATGGAGCTCGCCAGTTGTCAAGAATATACCCCTCGATTGTTTGAGAGCGAAGCACGACACTCACTCAGCAGCGACAAACGCAAATAGCTAATTCAATAATAAAGTCAGAAAAATATACAACAATCAACAAGAATTCTAATTCTAAAGTCCCCCTTCCTGCTATTAATTTATATATCTTAGTCTTCCAAGCTATTTTTCCTCCCACGTTCATATCTGATTAAATATGGCATAGCGTACACCCCAATACATAACAATCGGTGCACATTCTGGAGCTGTGCACATAAATATCTTCAGCTCAGACGTCTTTCTCTGCTATAACTGTCAAAGAGAAGTTTATGTTTCCAACGGCACTTCTTTGTGTCCCCATTAAATATTAAGCATTGTTGGAAGTAAACGCACTTCTGGAGCAAGCATCTTTATTTATTTTGCTCACGACTCGCCGACAGCACTACATCGCTGTTATTCTTTTAACATACGCTTGTTCCGAGGAACCAACGGCACATACGCTTTCACAAGACTGCTTTAAGGCAAAAGGACTCCTGTACAAATACCTCTATTACGTCTACGCCTGCTATTCAAGCGTACATGTAGTTAGTAGGACGTAAAACCAATAACAATATTTATGCTTGACGATGCCGAAATATAAGTATTATATGCCAGAAAACTGAATCTTAATGAGGCTCATAATCCCTCATTCATGTTTCATTATGATACAATTGTTTGACTAATTAGGTAAGGATAGCAAAATCAAACATGTCGGAGCGAAATATTGGGCGCACATTTACTTTTTTTATCCTTCGGTTGGAAGTATCGGTAGCAATAACGAACGCTCGTAGTAATAAGTGGAAATAACGGAATAAACATTAAATAAAGCTGTGAGTATGAACCAAGTTAGTGGGAGCATATACTGGATATATAGGTGGTAATAATCTATATAATATAAAAAAGAATGTTTGTATATATGTCTCGAATGGACTCAAAAACTACTGGACCGATTTCGCTGAAAAATTCACAATTTGTTCTTAGGGTTTAGGAAGTGGTTTGAACGAAATCTGATGGGTAAATCGGCATAGGGGGTGAGAAGAGTGAAAAAAGAAAATAGAGGAAGGTAAGTAAACCGCATCACAGGTCTGATCAGCGGGTTGCCTGACCAACAGTATGTAAACGTGTTTCTTAAAACTTATCTTCACCGGGCGAGTTGGCCGTGCGCGTAGAGGCGCGCGGCTGTGAGCTTGCAACCGGGAGATAGTAGGTTCGAATCCCACTATCGGCAACCCTGAAAATGGTTTTCCGTGGTTTCCCATTTTCACACCAGGCAAATGCTGGGGCTGTACCTTCCAATTCCTAGGCCTTTCCTATCCCATCGTCGCCATAAGACCTATCTGTGTCGGTGCGACGTAAAGCCCCTAGCAAAAAAAAACTTATCTTCTTCTCCTCCTTCTTCTTCTATAAACGATATATAAAAATGAAAAGCCAAGTTCAGTCCCCATGGCATAGGGGGTGAGAAGGAGTGAAGGTATAAAATGTCGGAAATGACAAAGAGATTACGGGTGAATGTGTGTATGTTTCAACATAGCACTCAAGCAAATATACACATATAACTTAATATCTGGAAAAACTACTATAGGGGCAAGAAATCCCTAGAATCCCTAAAGAAAGGGGTGAAATGTAAAAATCCGAAAAATGACCGATATTACTGGCGAGTTCATAGTCTTTGGGGTAGCTGAGATGAACCATGACACTCTGGATGCCGTCTGAGCCAAAGTTCATTCCCAATCGGGATGGAGGTTAAAAGGGTTGAAAGGAATGTCCAAAATGACCGAGATCATGGATGTACGTGTGCGTGTTCCAGCATAGCTCTCAACCAAACATGATACTCATATGATTTAGTGTTTGGGAAACAAAACTGTAGGGTAAGACACCCCTACCGGCGGGGGGTTGAAAGGGGATGAAATATAAAAATAATAGAAAACGACCAATATTAAAAGTGAAAACTATGTACGTTAATAAATATAGATTTTCTTGTGCATTTAATTAAACGGTTTAGAAAAATTGAATGCGGGTGAATTAATAAACGCGGGCGAAGCCGCTGGCACCTGCTAGTAATAATAATAATAATAATAATAATAATAATAATAATAATATCCGAACCGAGTAGCTCACGCGGTAGAGTGCTGGCCTTCTGAGCTCAACTTGGCAGTTTTGATTTTGACTCTGACGGTATTTGAAGGTGCTCAAATACGCCAGCCTCGTGTCGTACATTTACTGACACGTAAAAGAACTCATGAGGGGAAAAATTCCGGCACCACGACGTCTCCGAAAACCATACAAATGGAGTTGGTGGGTCATGCAACCAATACTAGAGAGGCTACTTTTAAGTCCCTCCAAATTATTATAGGTCTTCAGAGTATGGCTGAAATTTTTTCTGAAGGGTGCTTTTTCAATGTGTCAGAACATCTATTAGGACCACTCGTTTTTAAACATTTAACACCACCTGAGAGGTCCGACCGGTTCACCAACTTTACGTGAGGTAGCGCTTAACCTACCCAGCCGGAATGGATGTAAGTGAAGTGTATGTATGTATGTATGTATGTATGTATGTATGTATGTATGTATTTATGTATGTATGTATGTATGTATTTACAGTTTTTAAAAAAAGGAACGACACGACGCCTCGAAGAAATGAAAATGTCAGGACACACAGGAAGATTAAAACTGCAATGGAAGACAACAGCTAAAAATGAAATTCTGATCATTCATCTCCCTAACGGAAAATTGGAGATTGGACACAGATACCGAGTCCCTCTGTAGGTTTCGGGCCGATCTAAGGCTGTCGGTGATGAAGATGCAGAACAACGGCTCATGAAGGGAGGTTGAATAGAACTGAATACCACGAGTTTAAGAAATATCGCTCAAGGTCGAGACTCAGTGGTTACTAACTACGACCTGCGGCCGGTATATCTAGCCTATCTAAAGTAGTCATCGAGAAGTAAGCCCGCCTGGTGGCCTTGATCGTTAAGGCGTGAGGTCTTTAAGCTCTGACACCGCCGTTAACTAGTTCGAGTCCCGTTGGTGAAAATAATCACCATCAGAATTCTAACCGGCAGGAAAGGAGAGGCGGTGGCATACAACACAATTTCCAATAAACCGGGCGAGTTGGCCGTGCGCGTAGAGGCGCGCGGCTGTGAGCTTGCATCCGGGAGATAGTAGGTTCGAATCCCACTATCGGCAGCCCTGAAGATGGTTTTCCGTGGTTTCCCATTTTCACACCAGGCAAATGCTGGGGCTGTACCTTAATTAAGGCCACGGCCGCTTCCTTCCAACTCCTAGGCCTTTCCTATCCCATCGTCGCCATAAGACCTATCTGTGTCGGTGCGACGTAAAGCCCCTAGCAAAAAAAAAATAATTCCAATAACAAAAATTTCGTGCCAAAACCGGGGTTCAATTCCAAATATCTTCGGAGGGTTTGTAACGAGTGAGGGCATATGACGCTGTTGATGTTGATTCGTCCGTCGGATGGAGGCGTCAAAGCCTTGCGCAGACCCCTAGGTCTTATTCGACAAGAGTAGGCTGTGTGTTGACACCGAGTTTCACCCTCTCCCTACCTCATTATCATCAGAACCGCAGGTCGCCCATGGCAGTCAAACAGAAATCTGAGCCAGTCCTCTATGGAGGTTACACCCATTAAATAAATAGAATGAGCCACTGAACTTCATAAGGCATACAGACTAAAGTGGAATTACTACAACAAAAGAATCATATCGCGTAATGCAAAATTACAACATTACAAAACAGTTGTTTTGCCGAAAGCTTTATACGCCATAGAAACCATATCCCTTGGAGGTCACTCTAAAATTATAGAAACTGAAAAACAAGAAAGTAAAATTCTCCGGAAAATTTATGGTCCCACGAGAGAAAATGGAATGTGGATTAAGAGGACAACAGTGAGCGACAGACTCGCCAAAAGATTATTTAAAGTAATCAACTCAAAGAAGGTAAAAATAAACTGGCTAGAAGAAACTGAGGCGGACCTCCAAGAAATGAATATTACGGACGACATCGTAGATCGTGGAGCCTTTAGTACAATAGTAGCCAAGCATAAATTCATGGGGAAACATAAAAAGAAAACTGGTAGGAAGTGGTTCACAGAACGCAAGATGCAACACAGTGCATTCATGAACAGATTTTGGGAGGATCCTTGCTGGCGAGTTATAGTGTTTACAGCGCACTATGTCTTCTGGTATGCGCTATATCAAATGTGTTACTTTCATTGCCTTGTCTCAGTCTCATTATCCCCCTGTGGGTGGGGGCAGTAGAATAACACCCACGGTATCCCCTTTCTGTCGTAAGAGGCGACTAAAAGGGGCCCCAGGGGCTCTGAACTTTGGAGCGTGGGTTGGCGACCACGGGGCCCTTAGCTGAGTTCTGGCATTGCTTCCACTTACTTGTGCCAGGCTCCTCGCTTTCATCTATCCTATCCGACCTCCCTTGGTCAACCCATGTTCTTTTCCGACCCCGACGCTATTAGGTTTGCGAGGGCTAGGGAGTCTTTCATTTTCACGCCCTTCGTAGCCCTTGTCTTTCTTTGGCCGATACCTTCAGTTTTCGAAGTGTCGGACCCCTTCCATTTTTTCTCTCTGATTAGCGTTATATAGAGGATGGTTGCCTAATTGTACTTCCTCTTAAAACAATAATCACCACCACCACCTCTCAGTCTCATCCTTGGCTTTGACAACATGAAAGTGAGGTAGGAGTGATGTTAGTAATACCACTGCTTATGCAGCCAGTCCCTGTTATGAATGGTGTGAAGATATCGCTCATAGGGTCGGTTGGTGCACGCATTTCAGTGGGCTTGGCAGACTGATGTGTAATAGCAACGGCTGGCTCGGTGAGGAAAGCAACGGGAAACTACCTCACTCCTCATTTCCCTAGTACGCCTCTTCAGGACGCCTAGGCTATTTATGACAGCTGTTGGCGGAACTGCAGAGGATCAAACCAGCCTTTGAGCTGATTACCCAACATACATACAAGTGGGCGAAAACCATCAAGCCAACAAACAAGTTTAAACGCGGACTCTGAATGGGCATGACGAAGAAATAAATAAATAAATAAATAAATAAATAAATAAATAAATAAATAAATAAATAAATAAATTGAGAAGTAAGATATAGAGAGAACGTGTATTCATCACGGTAACCACCTGGTAGGTTCCAAGAAACTAACGAGTAGTATATCCTCAAGAAACACAGTGCAATGGCTTCAGATTACCATGTGGCATTATAATTAATCAAGAGAACGAGAGACTTCATTCCAGTGAGTGTGGAGGTTCCTTTTAATTGGCTATATCCCGTTTACTAACAAGACTCTTGTGCCCAGAATCTTTGCGTAAAGCGTCTAAAACAGACCAGTTTCGTCACGAAAGCCACACATTCTTAACTTGAAAAACGAAACCTCCCTTTGTGGAGGCACATCATGGAGATAATAATAATAATAATAATAATAATAATAATAATAATAATAATAATAATAATAATAATAATAATAATAATAATGCTATTTGCTTTACGTCCCACTAACTACTTTTACGGTCTTCGGAGACGCCGAGGTGCCGGAATTTAGTCCCGCAAGAGTTCTTTTACGTGCCAGTAAATCTACCGACACGGGGCTGTCGTATTTGAGCACCTTCAAATACCACCGGACTGAGCCAGGATCGAACCTGCCAAGTTGGGTTTAGAAGGCCAGCGCCTTAACCATCTGAGCCACTCAGCCCGGCCACATCATGTAGTACGATGTCGACGTGTAAAAGATCTCTGGTTACACATACAAGTGTTTACCCGACAATTGTTTTAACCCGGTGATCGCGTAATGAAATTCCGGTTCCTCTACTATCCGTTATAATAAGACGGAATCACGAAACTGACGCACAGAATGTTTAAATGGCGTCAACTCGAAATAAGAGGCTGCCTGGCCGAGGAGGTAAAGGCGTGCTCGGTTCGCCCGGAAGGACGTGGGTTCGAATCCCCGTCAGGAAGTCGTAAAATTTAAGAAACGAGATTTCCACTTCCGGAGGTGCACATGGCCCTGAGGTTCACTCAGCCTACACCAAAAAATGAGTACCAGGTTAATTCCTGGGGGCAAAGGCAGCCGGGCGTAGAGCTAACCACTCTACCCCATCAAATGGCGAGGTTACGACAGTGGAAGCCTTTACCTTCCACCCCTCCAAGGGCCTTCATGTCCTGTATGGAGATGACTTTGCTTTTGCTTTGCAACTCGAAATAACTGCACAGGCAATAAGTGCACTTGGCTGATGAGGATTATGCAAATCCCTGTATGAAACATCCCAACACCCTGTTGTGAAGTGCAAGTAGTTTTGGAAGACTACAGTAAATAACTTACAGTGCGGTACTTAAATATAATGTGGCTGAAAATAAAACATATTTACTAGTGCATTCAAGTTTTATGCGCGAAATAGAACTTTTAAACCAGCTTTGGAAGACTATTCGGAAATATTGGATAGTAAAACTGGGTGTGGCAATCCGCAGATCATACTGTGGTCAAGAACGAGAACCACATTCTGTATAATAATGTTGAGCCGAGTAGGGCTTAGTTTCCACGCCTTCATAGAAATTTAATACGCTGTCGAGGGAACCATTATGGGAATCTGGTATCATTCAGTATGAATGAAACTACTATGGTAGTAAGTGACTAGACCTCGGGGTTGGATACATATCAATTCCAAACGTCGTCTTGTTGTTGTTGTTGTTGATGATGATGATGATGATGATGATGATGGCGGTGGTGATTTAAACCGAGAACTTGGAACATCATTGGCAAACAGGCCGGTTGTCGAACACGCATATGCAAAAACTGATACTGAAGGGTCCGGGGCACTTTATGGAATTATTATTACAACAATGAAAAACGAAAGTTGTTAAAAATAAGTTGTTAAGAAAAATGTTTAATTCTAAAATAAGGCATTTCTATACTGATCATTTTCCTCGCTGATCATTTCCTCGAGTTGAAATCTGTAAATGTTTAGTTCAGATGTTCTTGAACACTTGCACAGTTTGAATTTTCAAATGATTCGGCATTATTCGAGATTTCAAGCTCTTTATCGGTGCCTCTTCCAGTCAAAACAAAGAGAATAAGTTTTTTCAGTTTGCTTTACGTAGCACGGACACAGGTAGGTCTTATGGCGACGACGGGCTAGGAGTGGAAAGGAAGCGACCGCGGCCTTAATTAAGGTACAGCCTGGTATGAAAATGGGAAACCACGGAAAATCATCTTCAGTGGGGTTCTAACCCACTATCTCCAGAATGCAAGCTGGCAGCTACGTGACTAAAACAGCACAGCCACTTGATGTATAAGTAAACTCGTGTCCTCGTCCCGAGGTGGTGCCGCTCTTTTTAGGCCCACCTCCCAATGGAAGTGAGCTGCACGTACCAGACCTACTGCCAATCTTACGAATCGGGAATCGAATTTGGGCCTCTGAGGACTAGCACTTCCAGATGCATCCTCTTTGCTGACTCAGCCAGTTCTACTTTCTTACTTCCATAAGCCCCATTAATACTGATAGCTCCCCATCGAATCCATTTCGTTCGCCAAGTTGTTTCCAAGGAGCCCCTTGCCTGTCAAATGGGAGCGGGACTCCGTTACTCCCATAGGTCCGAGGCTTACTCAAAATGTTCTGAGCTTGGTAAATTCGGCTAGTTGCTTTACGTCGCACCGACACAGATAGGTCTTATGGCGACGATGGGACAGGGAAGGGCTAGGAGTGGGAAGGAAGCGGCCGTGGCCTTAATTAAGGTACAGCCCCAGCATTTGCCTGGTGTGAAAATGGGAAACCACGGAAAACCATTTTTAGGGCTGCCGACAGTGGGGTTCGAACCTACTATCTCCCGAATACTGGATACTGACCGCACTTAAGCGACTGCAGCTATCGAGCTCGGTCTTGGTAAATTCATGAAGCAGGATGCTACCTTACTTGCACACAATCCAAGTGAGGATCTCTCCTCTAACGGGTTATGGACCACCGGTGGTTTATATAGTCCTAGCCGTCTGAGTACAAAGCGGGCCAAGACTCAGAGTATGTGCGAGATGACCAACCCCATTCCATGGCAACTGGTATCCCGACTCTTAGGGCCACATACTAGGCCACTCAGCCGTTGCCCATGGTTCACAAACTAGGACGTGACTACAGTAACCCACACCATGAATCATGGGGTTAAGTATCAGCATAAGAAATGACAGAGAAAAGCACTGAGGACTATTCTGTCAGAACCAGGGTTCGGAATTCCGATCTACTAGTACAACCGTGTAGCGTAACTAGACCGCCTCCCTTATGATGAGGATGAATGCTTCAAAACAATCAGTTTACTCAAGAATACATGCTATCTGTCCCATGGTTGAGTGCCACCAATGTAAAGCTATGAAGCCTCTCGTATCACTTATAAGGGCGAATATTACTCCCCTTTCTCCCTCTAAACGAGGACTATGTACGTCTACACCTCTGTCTGCCGTACCTACTAGCCTCTGGGGTGGGGAGAAACGATATCACATGTTCCTGAAATGAAGGCCACTGTGACGCAGAATATACGTAACAAATGTTTTAAAGAAGTAATTCCTAAGAAAAGATAACTATTTTGACGACGAGAATAAATACCAGAGAAGAGTCAAGATCTCACAAGATAACATGGATTAACATAATTCATCTGCAAACTTCCTAAACAGAGCATTATTTTGGGTAATGTAACTCACAGACTTCCTTCCAGCACGTAGTTCAACACTCACCTGGAAAAAAGAGAAAATATAAAAATTATATCCATGTTATTTGCACACAAAGACAGTAACAATAATACATAGAATATTTACTGTATTCCTCCGTTCCTCAACCCTATCCATCCTCATTTTGTCGACACCCTCTCTATGATTCTGTCATACTCGCATTTCAACAACATTTCTGTTATTAATGCGATACTTATATTCTTTTAGGGGTCGGAGTTTCTCTCCCTTCATCAGTTTCGAACTATATCTATGTTAACGACCATTAAATCAAATCAAATAAATTATTTACCACTGATATGAATTTAGGACTCTCGCCCTGGTGGTAGGTACCCTATCAGTTGTTTGCATATTATTTTCTTAAATGATCTCAAAGAAGTTGGAAATTTACTGAACATCTTGCCCGGTAAATTGTCCTAATCCCCAAGACCTCTTTCCTCCCTTCAAGCTTATACCTTTACTATCATTCTACGCTCTCTTCTCCACTGACAGCTTCGAACACACCCGTTAGTCGAGCACCTTGTCTCCTAACTCCCAAGTCTTCCTAGCCCAAAGATTGTAACATTTTCATAACGCTACGCTTTTGTCGGAAATGATCTAGAACGTCGGTAGAAGCAAAGTGGGTCTCGGCCCTCAAGTGGCCACGGCTCTACCGTGGCTCTACGCCTCTGCATTCGGGAGACGGGACAGGGTTTGACCTCACAGCTGGCCCCAACCGTCGGCTGTCCTGAGAATGGTTTTCCGCGGTTTTCCATTCTCCTGCACTAAGACGAATGCCGGGGCAGTTCCTAGTATAGGACACGACCGCCAACCCTCTTACCTTCTCCGTGCATCTCCTTCACCGTCACAAAACTCCCGGCCTGAGAGACGGCGTTACCGTCTAAGAGGCCCGCCCCCGGGACGAATGAAAACGGTTTAGTAGTAGTAGTAGTAGTAGTAGTAGTAGTAGTAGTAGTAGTCACCTAGAACAAAACGTGCTAGCCAGTTTGGACATGAGTTTTCATCTCTTCTCAATCCCCATGCTGATGGAGGCTGATCTTGAACTTAAACGGCACCTAGAGTGTCGCTATCCATCTCAGCAATCTCGTCAACTATGGATTCGACAGTAAAATTAGTCGTTTTTGATCATGTTTACGTGTCACCCCATCCTCAACACTGCCCCAGGGATGCTACGGGTGTATTACTCTCACAGTATTTTTTTCCAGATACTGGAACAAACACACCTACATCCACAATCTCGGTCAATTTGGACGTTCTTTTTTTTACCCCTTCTCAACCTCTATAACGACTGGGGCTGAAGTATGAGTGGACAAAATTGCCCAAGGACAATCTCTAAGCGTAGCTGGATTTAAAAAAAAAAGTTTCTCACATGGTCAACCGTATGCTTCAGAGTGGACAGGCTGAGGAGTCTGTTCATGTTCGCACCAGATGGAAAAGCAAAGAATGTCGTATATCCACTCGCGTTGCAATGAACATCATGCGTCATGCAAATAAATCGTCATTTACATAACCAAATGGAAATAGTTTGATCATGGCGGCGTGTTCCCATCTATATATACAAAATAGCTTGTCCTGACTGACTGACTGATTCATCATCGCCGAGCCAAAACTACTGGACATAATGAAATGAAATTTTGGGACTACATTCATATTAAGATGTAAGTGCTCGCTAAGAGAGGATTTTTGGATATTCCATCGCTAAGGGGGTGAAATTTAAAAATGTGTGTGTCTATATCTCGAAACTTAAAAAGTTTACAGATGTAAAAATTGGTATTTAGAATCTTCTTTAAAAATAAGGAAACACGTATTTTTTTTTATTTCCGCAAAATCCCAATAGGAGGGGGAAAAGGGGGGGAGGGAATGGGTTGAATGTTTTTACTGAGGATACTTATATCTCAGAAACCGAAGATATTACAGACCTGAAAATTGGTGTTTGGGATCTCCTTTAAAAATAAAGAAACACGTATGTATTGTTTTTGGAAAATCCATTTAATAGGGGGGTGAAAAGAGGTGAATTTTTAAAATGAGTGTATTATATCCCAAAACTTTTAAAGTTTATAGATGTAAAAATTGGTATTTTAGAATCTCCTTTAAAAAAGAAACACGTATTTTTTGTTTTCGGAAAATCCCAATGGGAAGGGTGGAAAAGGGTGAAAAAGGGGTTGAATACCTTTAATGAGGCTACTTATATTTCAGAACCTAAAGATATTACAGAGCTGAAAATTGGTATTCGGGATCTACTTTAAAAATAAAGAAGCAGGTATTTTTTCGTTTTTGGAAAATCCAATTAATGGCGGTTAAACAGGAGTGACAAATTGGGGTGAATTTTTCGAAAGACTATATCTACAGAATATCTGAGAAACGTAAAATGTTACAGGCGTCAAAAGTGGGTATTTGGAATTTCCTGTAAATGTTAAGAAACATAGGTGATTTGTTTTTGGAAACTCCCCTTAAGGGGAAGTAAAAAGGAGTGAAATTATAAAATGAGAATTTCTACAGTATATCTCAAAAAACGTAACATGTTACAGAAGTGAAATGGTATTTTTACCTCTATTAAAAATAGAGAAACGTGTATTTTTAGTGTTAGGAAATACCACTTGGGTGGACGGGGAGGAGGGGGGGGTAAAAGTGACTGAAAATGGTGTTGATTTCTTTTAATTAGGCTACTGATATCTCAAAAATGAAGATGTTACAGACGTGAAATTTGATATTTGAAATCTGCTTTGAAAGTAAAGAAACACGAATTTTCGGAAAATCCAATGATGGAGGGGGGTGAAATAATTGAAAAATTAATTGACTTAATTGTATGAGAATACATACATCTAATAAAAATAAGGTTGTTACAGACGTGAAAATTGGTATTTGGATTTCCTTTACAAACAAAGAAAACGCTTTTTTTGGGGGGGGGAGACCATCTTGCGAGGCGGGAGTGAAAAGGAGTTGAATTCCTTTCACGAGGACACATAAATCAAAAACTGAAGAAGTTAGAGTCGTGATAATTGGTATTTAGAAGATCCTTTACTATTAAAGAAACAAGTATTTTTTGCTAGAAAATTCACTTGGGGGGGGGGGGCTGAAAGGAAGTGGAAAAAAAATTATTCTTATGGGGATACATATATCTCAAAACTGAAGGTAATAGCCGTGAACATTGGTGTTTGGGATCTCCTTTAAACATAAAGAAACACGCCTTATTTTAATTTTTTTTTTGGGGGGGGGGGGTAAATAAACTTAATGGCGGTGGGATGTAAAAGGAGGTGAGACCAATTGATATTACTGTTCATAATGTACTTACAAGGAGTCTCCGTTGCTCAGGTGGCAGCACACCGGCCTCTCACAGCTGGGTTCCGTGGTTCAAATCCCGGTCACTCCATGTGACATTCGTGCTGGACAAAACGGAGGCGGGACAGGTTTTCCCCCGGATACTCCGGTTTTTCCTATCATCATTCATTCCAGCAACACTGTCCAATATTTCATTTCATTTGTCATTCATCGATTATTGCCCCAGAGGAGTGCTGCGGCAGCCGTCACATTTCCTATTGTCGCCGCTAGATGGGGCTTTATTCATTCCATTTCTGACCCTGTCGTATGACTGGAAACAGGCTGTAGATTTTCGATGTACTTATTCTGATCATAAACCGATCATTTTTAATCTTTCCTGGGTTCGATTTCAACAGCCATCTTTTCCTTCGGAGAACGTTCTTAGATTACAGTAGACTCTCCTGGCATATGAATGAAAATTTAAACACATTTGAATAAGCGATAGGAATGAGATTGACCGTCAAATTGTTCACCTCTATAATAAGTTCAATGATGCACGGAAGTATGTCATTCGTATCGCCAGAAATCCCGCACACTTGCCTACGCGCGACAATGGTACTGGTCACATTCTCAACAATGACAATGGCAGCATATGTAATTTACCGCCAGGTAACGGTCTTGCATCTTTCTGCGGGGTCCAGAACATATAATAATAATAATAATAATAATAATAATAATAATAATAATAATAATAATAATAATAATAATGTTCTGGACCGTCGTCAAACTGTACGGACCGCGCTGGAAACGGGTCTTGGCCTGGTAATGTCTACGAATACAGTCCGGCCGCGGGTTCAGTACCGCCAAGGCACCCAAGACGACACAACGCCGGATCTCCTTCAGGAATTGATCCATACTAAAAATGCTTATAAGAAAGATGGCAAAGATTTAGGGACCTAACTGACCGCGTGGAATACCTGGACCTACCCCGGGAAGTACGAAATCGATTGCTGGAAAGAAAGATTGAAAAATGTGAGGAACTATGCCGTAATCTCTCAGAAAACAAGTCAGATCGCGAATTTTGGCGGATTCTCTCAGAAAATGAGTCAGTTCGCGAATTTTGGAGGATTACATATAAAACGTTAAGCATTCAATTATAAATTTCAGTATAATACCGTAGCGAACCACGGGTATCTTGCTAGTCCTCCTATATACAGCCACGTTCATGAACCTGTTAGCAAGAAAGGTACTTCATAACACATGGTGGCGAGTTCCCATCCTCCTATATACAGCATTTCTTACCGGACTACAATAATACAGAATAAGTCGCTGTCACCTAGCGATAATCTGCCCATCAAGGTTGATCCAATCTTGGTGCGGCTTTGTAACTAAATTAATTACATAAAATTACTCATCATAAAAACTACCTACCGTATTTCATTCAAATCACTTCCTAAATATATTCACGACTAATAAGTTGGTTTGTTTTTCTATTTGCTTTACGTCGTACCGACACAGAGAGGTCTTATGGCAACGATGGGATAGGAAATGCCTAGGAATGGGAAGAAAGCGACCGTGGCCTTAATTAAGGTACAGCCTCAGCATTTGCCTGGTGTGAAAATGGGAAACCACGGAAAACCATCTTCAGGGCTGCCGACAGTGGGGTTCGAACCCACTATCTCCCGAATACTGGATACTTTTACAATTTAGTGCAGTTCAATGTGTGCCCCATTTGTGGCGAGAGAGCACTTTTCTTTTTGGTAAAACTTACAACCTGACTTTTTTACTCGGTTTATCACTATACCACTGGCTGTTGTCAAACTTACAACACTGTGGCAGGCTTTTTGCAGTCACTCACAATCCTGTAACTTATTTATTACTCTATACAGAAAACACCATTCGTAAAAAGCTGTATCTCTGATTCCAGCTCTTTGCTCATATTTATATGTTTATATGAATACAAAGTCCCATAATACTGCTCTGAGGAACCCGCTCTTAATCTAATTCTCTGCGCTCTATTTTCTAGAAATTTAGCCAACCATTCACTCTTTTCTCTAGTCCAATTGTCCTCATTTTTGTCATTAGCCTCCCGTCTACCCTAGGATAGGTCAATAGTAAAAGAGAATATGTGACCTCCTGAATCTAAAATATCTGCTATATTTTGCTGGAATCCTACCAGCTGAGCCTCAGTGGAATAACTATCGCAAACATGTCTAGCATGCCAGAGAGACTGCTTTCTCACATTGCCATGCAACGTATGTTAAGCTGAATTACCCGCTTTAAGTTTAACACCTTTTCCTTTATACCCTGAGGCTACTATAACAACTCCCCATTCATTTGCTATAGCTCCTTTATGCAAACAGTAATCAGATAAGTACTGCAGATATGGTATTATTTCTCAACCCATTGTCCTTAGAATATCCCCAGAAATCTTATGAATTCCAGCTGCTTTTCTAATTTTCAACTTTTGTATCTTATTGTAAATATCTTTTTTTTTTTTTTTTTTTTTTTTGCTAGGGGCTTTACGTCGCACCGACGCAGATAGGCCTTATGGCGACGATGGGATAGGAAAGGCCTAGGAGTTGGAAGGAAGCGACCGTGGCCTTAATTAAGGTGTGAAAATGGGAAACCACGGAAAACCATTTTCAGGGCTGCCGATAGTGGGATTCGAACCTACTATCTCCCGGATGCAAGCTCACAGCCGCGTGCCTCTACGCGCACGGCCAACTCGCCCGGTATCTTTGTTATCATAGGTAAATTTGAGTACAGTATTTCGTTGGTATTAGTCACCTCCTTCACCTGAACATCCAGATATCCAACAATCTTGACATAACGCTGACTGAATACTTGCACCTCTGTAGATCCTAACACATACACTCCACTATTCCATTCATGATTCCTGAACTGAACTTCTTGGAACCTGCTTCTAAAATTCATATGGCTGCAAATTACATTCGTCATCATATCATCCTTAGCTGACTTTTCCTGCTTAATTCAATTCTTTCAATCTCTCCTTAGTTCCACAACCAACTCTGATTTCTTTCTAATCTGCACCCCTTTTCCATGTCTATTTTTCTTGTTACAATATAGTAGGTCTTCTCTAGACAGCTTTGAAGGTGTTACATATGTTGTTTACATTTATATTTAACATTTTCCACCAATCATACCCTCATACCCCTTTATCAACCACATGGTAATGTAATTGTACCTATATATAATTTCACAGGCTTTTTCCCTAATCCTTTCGGGTCAGCAACTGTATGAAGCTGACCCAGTTTTACGGTCGGATGCGCTTCCTGCAGACAACCCTACGCTGAGGGATGTATTCATTATTACACGCTTCTAGGGTCGTTGGTAAGATAATGTGTTGTGTGTAGATGGAGAGAAGTATATTAAGATAAACAGAAATTTCCAGTACCAGAGCCAGAGTAATTAACCACATGCACTTAAAATCCCTGCCTGGACGGAAATCAAATTCAGGACCCGCTGAACCGAAGGCTGGCACGCTGACCATTCAGCAAAGTAATAGGGCACTGGAGCCACCGAGGCTCAGTTTGGCTTCGGTCGGCAATTTTCAGCCGGATGTCCTTCCTGACACCGCGTGATTTTATAAATGAAAATCTCAACCCAGGATCGAACGGGATTCTGAGGTGGAATGAAAATCTCAACCCAGGATCGAACGGGATTCTGAGGTGGAATTAATATCTCAACCCAGGATCGAACGGGATTCTGAGGTGGAATCCAGCAGCTAAGCCACTGAGCTAATCAGGCCCCTAGCCGGTTCAATAAATAAATAAATAAATAAATAAATAAATAAATAAATAAATAAATAAATCACGCCACTACTGCATTGTATGCTGGTATAACAAAGTTTTATGACCAAAATAATGCAAATACTGTATATTTCGATCTATTATCGAAAATTTCGTACTTCGCACTTCGATAATTGCCAACACAGATTGAACTAATTAGGATCTCTGTAGCTGTACTGGGTAGGAATTTATTACATATTTTTTCTATTTGAAACTAGTTGTAATTTTAATATGTTTAAATGAAGTTTGTATTAATACTGATCATTACGGATACAAATACCGCCCTGTGTTTTAGAATCAGATGCGTATGTTATTTCCAGAAGGTACCTTCCTGTTTATGTTGTGCATTTCACTTCTTGGTCCTTTTTAAAAATTTACGCTTCAACAAATCCTGACAAGAACTGCATCATTTTGTGCACAGTAAAATAATAGCTGCAATTCGATTGAAACATCTACGTGTATTACAAGTACTACGAGCCGTCTTTCAAATGGCCGCAAATGTTTCAAACATACAAGGAAGTACAGTTTTTATGATGTTCTAATAAAAAGATCCTTCTATTTTTATGAACCTCCTAGCCTATAACAAACTACCAAAAGAAACGAATTTAAGTCATAAAACCCCTCATATGTATGAAGTCCAGTATCTACTTACTTACTGACCTACAAGATGGTGACACAAAATGATTCTGTTCGAGCGACAACAGCTGTACCTCTGGCCACTGGGTAATTAATTACACTGACTGACAGAGCAAATGCAACACCAAGAAGGAGTGGTTCGAAAGGGATGAAAGTTGGGGAAAAAACAGAGACGGCACGGACGAATAATTGATGTTTATTTCAAACCGATATGCAGTTTACACAATGCGCACGGCATCGACTCAGTAGGATGTAGGACCACCGCGAGCGGCGATGCACGCAGAAACACGTCGAGGTACAGAGTCAATAAGAGTGCGGATGGTGTCCTGAGGGATGGTTCTCCATTCTCTGTCAACCATTTGCCACAGTTGGTCGTCCGTACGAGGCTGGGGCAGAGTTTGCAAACGGCGTCTAATGAGATCCCACACGTGTTCGATTGGTGAGAGATCCGGAGAGTACGCTGGCCACGGAAGCATCTGTACACATCGTAGAGCCTGTTGGGAGATGCGAGCAGTGTGTGGGCGGGCATTATCCTGCTGAAACAGAGCATTGGGCAGCCCCTGAAGGTACGGGAGTGCCACCGACCGCAGCACATGCTGCACGTAGCGGTGGGCATTTAACGTGCCTTGAATACGCACTAGAGGTGACGTGGAATCATACGCAATAGCGCCCCAAACCATGATGCCGCGTTGTCTAGCGGTAGGGCGCTCCACAGTTACTGCCGGATTTGACCTTTCTCCACGCCGACGCCACACTCGTCTGCGGTGACTATCACTGACAGAACAGAAGCGTGACTCATCGGAGAACACGACGTTCCGCCATTCCCTCATCCAAGTCGCTCTAGCCCGGCACCATGCCAGGCGTACACGTCTATGCTGTGGAGTCAATGGTAGTCTTCTGAGCGGACGCCGGCAGTGCAGGCCTCCTTCAACCAATCGACGGGAAATTGTTCTGGTCGATATTGGAACAGCCAGGGTGTCTTGCACATGCTGAAGAATGGCGGTTGACGTGGCGTGCGGGGCTGCCACCGCTTGGCGGCGGATGCGCCGATCCTCGCGTGCTGACGTCACTCGGGCTGCGCCTGGACCCCTCGCACGTGCCACATGTCCCTGCGCCAACCATCTTCGCCACAGGCGCTGCACCGTGGACACATCCCTATGGGTATCGGCTGCGATTTGACGAAGCGACCAACCTGCCCTTCTCAGCCCGATCACCATACCCCTCGTAAAGTCGTCTGTCTGCTGGAAATGCCTCCGTTGACGGCGGCCTGGCATTCTTAGCTATGCACGTGTCCTGTGGCACACGACAACACGTTCTACAATGACTGTCGGCTGAGAAATCACGGTACGAAGTGGGCCATTCGCCAACGCCGTGTCCCATTTATCGTTCGCTACGTGCGCAGCACAGCGGCGCATTTCACATCATGAGCATACCTCAGTGACGTCAGTCTACCCTGCAATTGGCATAAAGTTCTGACCACTCCTTCTTGGTGTTGCATTTGCTCTGTCAGTCAGTGTATGTTTTAGGTGTGCGCTCGTGGCGTGCTGTGAATGTAGGGAAGATTTTAGGCATGCGCATTATGTGCACCGTTATGCCCATTCTCTGAACTTAGTCATGGCGCAGGTGACAGGGGGCAGAGGAGATAATGAGGGGGGGGGGATTTTTCCTTACGTTGAACCCCCAGTGACGAATGTCACGCGCCGCCACTGCAGTACAGTGCCAACTGTTAACAATTAACACAAGGGGATCTGGAATTTTCAAAAGTCCTGATGCCTATTAAAAGAATGAAATAGCAGGAAACAACTCATACATGTTATTTAATGGACGGTGATAGGTAAAACAGAGGTCCTGTGATACGCATCAGGTCCAGTTCTCTAAATTAAAGACTTTTTCAGCTCACTCCTAAGGTATGAAAAACCTTCATAAATCCTCACTTTTCTATACAGAAGCGACTTTTTTTCGTGGAAAATTCTTACCACGAATCTTGAACAGAGGGCTGAGGAGGTAAGAGCTTTCTTCGTGGACAATCATTATGAATTGGAAGTTCGGTTGACCGACCAGCAATGGCTATTCAGGCTTATTATTCATAAAAAAAATCAACGAGGTAAATATATCCCTTCAACGAAAAGAGAAAATCCTGGCTTTCAAGAGGAAGTTATTGCCTACGGCCAGTTGTATCACCCGCCATGACTTTGAAATACTGTATTCGTTACCACGAAAGATTTCCTGGAGGAGATCGACGGAGCAGAGAAGAGTGAACATTATCGTCAACATTTGTGGGTAAAATAATCCATTTCAATATAACATTCAAGGGAAGACTGAAGAAATCGAAGGGATGGTAAAATTGACCTCCAATTGTTGATCGCAACTGCGAGCTCACTGCATTAGCTTTACTACACCTTGATTCAATCTCACTACATTACCATCCTGGGAGAAAACACAACATAAATACATGAAATTATCGACCTGTTCTAGCTTCGTATCACTAATCTGACATTCAATTATGTTGAATTTCTTACCTACTGACATCAATTTAGTCTTCGAGAGGCTAATTTTCATACCATACTCATTGCACCTATTTTCAAGTTCCAAGATATTAGACTGCAGCTTTCTGCACAGTCTGCCATTAAGACCAAGTCGTCAGCATAGGCCAAACTGTTCACTACATTTCCACCTAACTGAATCCCTCCCTGCGATTTTATACCTTTCAGCAGATGATCCATGTAAACTACGAACAGCAGAGGTGAAAGATTACAGCCTTGTTTAACCCCTGTAAAAGTACCCTGAACCAGGAACTCATTCTACCATCAATTCTCACTGAAGCCCAATTGTCAACATAAATGCCTTTGATTGATTTTAATAATCTACCTTTAATTCCGTAGTCCCCCAGTATAGTGAACATCTTTTCCCTCTGTACCCTGTCATATGCTTTCTCTAGATCTACGAAACATAAACACAACTGCCTATTCCTCTCGTAGGATTTTTCAAGTACCTGGCGCATACTGAAAATCTGATCCTGACAGCCTCTCTGTGGTCTGAAACCACACTGATTTTCATCCAACTTCCTCTCAACAACTGATCGCACCCTCCCGTCCAAGATGCCAGTGAATACTTTGCCTAGTACACTAATCAATGAGATACCTCGATAGTTGTTGCAATCCTTCCTGTTCCCTTGCTTATAGATAGGTGCAATTACTGCTTTTGTCCAATCTGAAGGTACCTTACCAACACTCCACGCTAATTTTACTACTCTATGAAGCCATTTCATCCCTGCCTTCCCACTATACTTCACCATTTCAGGTCTAATTTCATCTATTCCTGCTGCCTTATGACAATGGAGTTTATTTACCATCCTTTCCACTTACTCAAGCATAATTTCACCCACATCACTTTCCTCCACCCCATGAGCTTGGCTGTTTGCAACACCACCAGGATGATTTCCTTTTACATTGAGAAGATGTTCAAAATATTCCCTCCACCTCTCCAGTGATTCCCTGGGATCTATTATGAGTTCACCCGAATTACTCAAAACACTGTTCATTTCCTTTTTCCATCCCTTCCTAAGATTCTTTATTACTGTCCAGAAAGGTTTCCCGGCTGCTTGACCTAGCCTTTCAAGGTTATTACCAAAATCTTCCCATGACTTCTTTTTGGATTCAACAACTATTTGTTTCACTCTGTTTCTTTCATCTACGTACCAATCCCTGTCTGCCTCGGCCCTTGTTTGGAGCCATTTCTGATAAGCCTTCTTTTTACGTTTACAGGCTGCTCTCACTTCATCATTCCACCAAGATGTTCGCCTTTTCCTATCCTTACACACAGTTGTTCCTAGGCATTCCCTTGCTGTTTCTACTACAGCATCCCTGTATGCCGCCCATTCTCTTTCTATATCCTGAACCTGCTTACTGTCTACTGTTCGAAACTTCTCACTAATCATATCCATGTACTTCTGTCTAATTTCCTCGTCGTGGAGATTTTCTACCCTTATTCGTTTGCAGACAGATTTCACTTTGTCTACCCTAGGCCTAGAGATACTTAGTTCAATACGGATCAGATAGTGGTCTGTATCATCGAAAAATCCGCGAAAAACTCGTACATTCCTAATAGATTTCCTGAATTCAAAGTCTGTTAAGATATAGTCTATTATGGATCTGGTACCCCTAGCCTCCCAGGTGTAGCGGTGAATAGCCTTATGCTTGAAGAATGTATTCGTAACAGCTAAACCCATACTAGCACAGAAGTCCAGCAAACGCTTCCCATTCCCATTAGCTTCCATATCTTCCCCACATTTACCAATCACCCTTTCGTATCCTTCAGTTCTATTCCCAACTCTAGCATTGAAATCACCCATTAGCACTATTCTATCCTTGCTGTTGACCCTGACCACGATGTCACTCAACGCTTCATAAAACTTGTCAACTTCATCGTCATCTGCACCCTCACATGGTGAATACACGGACACGATTCTTGTCCTAATTCCTCCAACTGACAAATCTACCCACATCATTCGCTTTTACGTGCCTAACAGAAACTATGTTGCGCGCAATGGTATTCCTGATAAAGAGTCCTACCCCAGAATCTGCCCTTCCCTTTCTAACACCCGCCAAATACACTTTATAATCTCCTATCTCTTCCTTATTATCTCCCCTTACCCGAATATCACTTACTCCTAGCACATCCAGATGCATCCTCTTTGCTGACTCAGCCAGTTCTACTTTCTTCCATAAGCCCCATTAATATTGATACCTCCCCATGGAATTCCATTTCGTTCGCCAAGTTGTTTCCATGGAGTCCCTCGCCTGTCAAATGGGAGTGGGACTCCATTACTCCATAGGTCCGAGGCTTGCTTAAAATGTTCTGAGCTCGGTAAATTCATGAAGCAGGATGCTACCCTACTTGCACATAGTCCAAGTGAGGATCTCTCCTCCAACGAGTTATGGACCACCAGTGAATTGTATAGTCTTAGCCGCCTGAGCACAAGGAGGGTCATGACTCAGAAGATGTCCGAGATGCCCACTCCCATTCCATAGCAACTGGTGTCCTGACTCTCAGGACCACTTACTAGGCCACTCAGCCGTTGCCCATGGTTGACGAACTAGGACGTGACTATAGTAACCCACAAACATGGGTGCAGTGTAGGGGCAAAATTCAAGGTACTGCCAAAGAAAGGTCTTCAGGCGCTACTTCCTTTCGTTAATACCTACCAGCATGAAATTGAATTTTAAGCTATTTGTTCGTCAAAACAAGGTACCGAAACAAACGAAATGCAGAATCAGAAATGAGGGTACAACTTCCCGTCATAAAACCATATTACATTCGCCTCCGTGGCTCAGGCGGCAGCGCGCCGGCCTCTCACCGCTGGGTTCCATGGTTCAAATCCCGGTCACTCCACGTCAGATTTGTGTTGGACTAAATGGAGATTGGACAGGTTTTTCTCCGGGTACTCCGTTTTTCCCTGTCGTCGTCCATTCCAACAACATTCTCCATTATTTAATTTCATCTGTCGGTTATCAATCATTTCCCCCAGAAGAGTGCGACAGGCTTCGAAAGCCGGCAAAATTCGTATCCCCGCCGCTACATGAGGGCTTCATTCATTCCATTACTGACCCGGTTGAAGGACTGGAAACAGGCCGTGGATTTTCGTAAAACCATATTATATTAGAACTAGCTGAAAAACCCGTCGCTGACGGGGCAATCACGTAACATATGCAAAGTTTCCTGACTCCGCAGCTAATTTCCGCCAATATTCAGGCATGCTGTTTTACTCGCAACGCAGCAGTAATCCCATCTATCGGAGATGAAGGGCATCAGAAGAGACAAATCACATCACAACACTGGTCAATGTAATGTTAGTGTTTCATGAGCTTTCAATATTGTAGGCCTTCATTTTTTTTCCGACTCTTGTGATATTAGGGCATCTAAAGTGAAGGGAATCCTTCCTGCTTTCAGGATTCGCTCTTGTCTTATTCTTCAAGTGATTGTTCTTTTACGGTTTTTTTCTCATTTTTAAATATTTTTTTCATAATTTTCCTTGTCGATATAGACCGATGACCATGCGGTTTTACACCTTAAGACAATCACGACGAAAACCATCGCCAATTCGACTGAACAATATTTCCACGTAGCAATGCTCGGCGTTGATACGGTATGAACTAAGCAACTGAAGTCTAAATTTATGAATTAATTTAATTCTATATAACTTTAGTTATTTAGTGTTTATCGATAGAACCACAAATAACATACATATTAGAGAACTACATTTTGGACCTTCCCCTACACTTCCATTACACTCCGTGAGAGTACAATTATTTATAGCCTAGATTGCAGTGCCTCATTCCCCGTCTTTATATACCGATTTTCATTCGATTCTCTTCAGCTACTTTATCGTGTTGCGTGTATGTACATACATACAGAGATGACAGAAAATTAAGAAGTGACTTTCCTTGTTACTGTGAACACGACCGATACAGAAATACCTTTTTTTTTTTTTTTTTTTGACATTCAGAGCAATGTTCAGATAAAACCCTTATTTAATATATACAGATGATCTGTTTGTTTGCCCGACTCGTTGGCTGAATGGTCAGCGTACTGCCCTTCGGTTCAGAGGGTCACGAGTTCAATTCCCGGCCGGGTCGGGGATTTTAATCGCTTCTGATTAATTCTTCTGGCTGGGGGACTGGGTGTTTGTGTATGTCCCAACACTCTCCTTTTCATATTCATACAACATGCCACACTACCAACCACCACAGAAACACGCATAAGTAATTGCATCCCTCCATATAGGGTTGCGTCAGGAAGGGCATCCAGCCATAAAACAGAGCCAAATCCACATGTGCGACTCAGTTCGCACCCGCAACTCCACAGATGTGCGAAAAGCGGCAGAAAAATAAGTAGAAGAAGAAGAAGATCTGTTTGTTTGGGAAACGAACACATTCATCCCACTGAACAGAATTACGGAGATACTGACTTCCGGTAATTAAAATGATCCCAAGTTCGCGGTTTCGATCGTGGCTGAGGGATTCAAGTAATAATAATAATAATAATAATAATAATAATAATAATAATAATAATAATAATAATAATAATCTTCCTTTCTTAATATGTTTACCCTCCAGGGTCGGTTTTTCCCTCGGACTCAGCGAGGGGTCCCACCCCTACCGCCTCATGGGCAGTGTCTTGGAGCGTGAGACTTTGGGTCGGGGGCATACAACTGAGAAGTACCTTACTCAGACGGCCTCACATGCTATGCTGAACAGGGGCCTTCTGGACGGATGGGAAGACTGGAAGAACAGGCAAGAAAGAGGGAAAGACGCGGCCGTGGCCTTAAGTTAGGTACCATCTCGGCATTTGCCTGGAGAAGTGGGAAACAACGGAAAACCACTTCGAGGATGGCTGAGGTGGGAATCGAACCTATCTCTACTCAGTTGACCTCCAGACGCTGAGTGGACGCACTTCCAGTCCTCGTACCACTTTTTAAAATTTCGTGGCAAAGCCGGGAAGCGAACCCGGGCCTCCGGGGTTGACAGCTAATTACGCTAACCACTACACCAAGGGGACGAATAATAATAATAATAATAATAATAATAATAATAATAATAATAATAATAATAATAATAATAATAATAATAATAATAATAATACGATCAATTTTAAAAGACACTACGGTGTCGGAATTATTTTCATACAAAAATTCATTGGTGTGTCGAAAGCTAACGACCCAGAGTGTGTATTAAAACAACCTTTAATGGGACTGGCTTCAGCCTAGATCGAGCTCGCTACTTTAAGGAAAGACAACGACTAATCGACTGCAACACTGAGGTCGGTAAGACGTTTCTGGATGGTGGCAAAAAAATTCACACCCATGTCATCATTAATAATGTTAAAAGTTTTACGTAAGTGCTCAGTTTTCGGAAGCGCCGAGGTACCGGAAATGTAGTCTCACACAGGAGTTAGCCACGAGGCTGGCGCATTTGAGCTCCTTTCAAATACTGCCAGACTGAACTAGAAGTGAACCCGCCAACTTGGGCTCAGAAAGCCTGAACAGTACAGTTGCGCCAACTTAACGCTCTTTGGTAGCGCATCAACAAAACGAACTGTAATCGGAACGTCGAAAATGCACCTTAATGGCACCACCCCAGAGGATCTACAACCCGTAGCCTAGCTGAGTCCACACGATTAATACTTTTCTTCAAAAAAATGCATTTGGTTTCATATCACCATAGCACAAAATGGATTAGATGATAATGTTCTCGAAGACGGCAGATGTGCTCACAGAATACAATTGTGAATCACTTTCACTTGGCAAATGACGTGAGCACAGAAGGAGTGTCATCCCCTTTAATGGGCGGCCACGTTGCGCTGGCAGGGTTCTTGGAGGGTATCGACCGGCTGAGGGAAGCCTCACCACGGCGCCTAGCGTCCGCGACATCAATGTGCTCAGACGCCGACTCTCAGTCCATCACTCTCATCTCCGTTGCATACCACCACGAAGCAGCGGGACACTCATACGCTGGCGTACGAGGTACTTTACATCACACAGTCACACCATCTACCAGTAGTATTAACACTTCAATACAGGCTTTGATGAAAATGCAGTCTTCTGATTAAACCAGTCATAAGCTATTCTTATTCTTGTGACTGAAATTCAACATCTTCAGACCAGAGTGGTGTAGTACGACACATATTCGTGGGCTAAAACAATGCCTACAAAATCCACAAAGTGTTGCTTCCCCAAAGAGGTTAAGGGGAGTTGGAATGTCCTCTCATGCCAATGTTAAAATGATCCCATATATATGAAACTTCTGAACCTAGAACATTTTTAGTTTGTAGAGCTATTTTGGAGAGCTAAATTTATACAGAATGCAGGACACTAATTCAGATAGCAATGGAGCAAAGAAAAATTTCAAAATAAGAAGAGGAGTTAGGCAAGGATGTCCACTCTCTCCTGATCTCTTCAATATGTTCATCGAAGAAGCCATCGCAGTCATGAAGGATAAAACAACTGGGATCAAAATTAATGGCAAACAAGTACACTATAAGACTTGCTGATGATATTGCCATACTAGCAGAAACAGGCAAAAGTATGCAGAGAATTATCAATATATTAGCAGAAACTTTAGGCAAATGGAACCTCAAAATTAATACAAGGAACGCCTATAACATAGTTCAGAACTGGCCCTGATAAAATTGAACAAGTGAAACACTTTTCCTACCTAGGAACCCAGATCACGAGTGATAATTGGAGCATATGAAATGAAATGTCGTATGGCTTTTAGTGCCGGGATATCCCAGGACGGGTTCGGCTCGCCAAGTGCAGGTCTTTCTATTTGACACCCGTAGGTGAGCAGCGCGTCGTGATGAGGATGAAATGATGATGAATACAACACATACACCCAGCCCCCGTGCCATTGGAATTAACCAATTAAGGTTAAAATCCCCGACCCGGCCGGGAATCGAACCCGGGACCCTGACACTACGCTGACCGGTCAGCCAACGAGTCGGACATTGGAGCAGAAGTCACGAAGAGGATAGCAATGGCAAAGAGAGCATTCCGAGATAAAAAGCATCTGCTGGCCAACAAACATATAGATATTCAAACTCAGAAGGAGCGTGCTTCTGTATGGTTGCGAAAGCTGGACATTGGGAATGCAAGAAAAGAAAAGACTAAAGGCAACTGAAATGTGGATCTGGAGAAGAATACAGAGGATAAGTTGGACTGAAATGAAGAGCAATACCGAAATCCTTAGAGAGATAGAAGAACGGAATCTGATAACTGAAACTGAAAAACGGAAAATAACATTTATCGGTCACATTCTGCGGCATGAGGAGTTTCTTTGTAACATCAATGAAGAAAGAATTGCTGGGAAAAGAGGAAGAAGACGACCCAGAGTGTCTTATTTCAAGAACCTGCTTCTGAGGATGAAGTGCAAGACCTACGCTGAGTTGAAACGACTGGCTCAAGATAGACATCTGTGGCTGCAGTGACAAGGCTTACCCTTTAGAAAATGATGATGAGAGCTATTTTTAGCATGTCTTATTTCATTGAACCAACTTTAAAAATGTATAGAGTTTGTTTTGGCATTTCCTGTAAGCTCACTATGTATAGGACTTTCAAATTTGTAGAGCTGTTTTTGGCATCTCTTGTACATTCGCTGTACCAATATCGAGTGATACTACGGTCTGAATAAAAATCATGATATCCACTTAAAGCCATTTTTATGGCAAGAAATAATACAAAGTTAGTGCTACAGCAATTGACCACTTAAGGACCATAAAACAACAATAAATGTTATTTGTTTTATGACCCACTAACTACTTGTATCGTTTTCAGAGACGCCACAAAACTACAAATTTACCACATTTAATCACTGAAATTAATGATCTAAGAATACAACGATTTCCTATGTGTGAAGAATGGGGTTTTGAATTACTTTGTTTAGTACCATGCATATACAAGAAATACGATTTGCTTGAACACCAATAAATGACCGTTTCGTTCTTTCAGTGACTATCCTTGCATTTTCTTAGTTCTCTATTTTATTCAATTACAGTAGTCTTGAAAGTATATGAGGGACAATACAATATATACAATTATGTGTAAGTTTTTATCTATTTGGAAATACTATTTTACATGAATTTTTAAACGTATTTATTTATTTATTTATTTAGGAACATGATTGCTTTTAGTGCTGTAAGCGTCTGAAGACATATTCGGCTCACCTGGTGCAGGTATTTCTAAATGACTCCAATGGGCAACCTGCGTGTACTGGTGTAAGATGCTAACTTTTTTTTTTGCTATTTGCTTTACGTCGCACCGACACAGATAGGTCTTATGGCGACAATGGGACAGGAAAGGGCTAGGAGTGGGAAGGAAGCGGCCGTGACCTTAATTAAGGTACAGCCCCAGCATTTGCCTGGTGTGAAAATGGGAAACCACGGAAAACGATCTTCAGGGTTGCCGACAGTGGGGTTTGAACCTACTATCTCCCGAATACTGGATACTGGCCGCACTTAAGCGACTGCAGCTATCGAGCTCGGTGGTGTAAGATGATGCTGACAATGAGATAGGTAGGTGTCAGCATACAGTCAACTCCTCTCGAATAACACCACGACGTCTGCTGAAGGCTTAACGTCACCATCAGACAGACGAATCGCCACCAACAGCGACAAATGTTCTCATTCCATTTGAACACTGCGGAGAGGTTTGGAATTGAATCCTGACTTTTGGCACGCAACCTAGTGATTAGAAATTGTACATCACCATCTCTTCTAACCTGCCGGCCAATATTATGATGGTAATTTTATTTTCTTCTAACGGGAATCGAACCGGCTAACCACGGTGTCAGACCGTAGAAATTAGCCAATCTTATGAAATCAGAATCCTGCTCACTACAGTTCAGAAGATGACTTTGCCTGATGGATCCGAATTAATTTGTGATCAATCTATAGAGAAACTTCGCCCATAGGCTGCATTCTAGCAGACTATCAATTTTTTTTTGCTAGTGGTTTTACGTCACACCGACACAGATAGGTCTTATGGTGACGACGGGATAGGAAAGGACTAGGAGTGGGAAGGAAGCGGCCGTGGCCTTAATTAGGGTACAGCCCCAGCATTTACCTGGTGTGAAAATGGGAAACCACAAAAAACTATCTTCAGGGCTGCCGACAAAGGGATTCGAACCCACTATCTCCCGGATGTAAGCTCACAGCCGCGCGCCTCTAACCGCACGGCCAACTCGCCCGGTGTAGACTATCGAGAAACAGTTTTATATTCACTGCATAACTTCTCATTCTGCGGCTCAACTAACCCGATTAAACAGGGATTTGTTTGGCCTTCACTGAAACAAGATATTAGATTGTGGGCCAAATCGTGCATATCCTGTCAACGAACTAAAATCTGGAGACAAACCAACAGCGCTATCGGCAGTTACAATGAAGTGGATGACCGTGTCTCTCATATTAATCTCGACACTGCTAGACCCTTATCCACTTCTCAACGGAACCCGCACTTCTTATACACCAGTGATCGACAGATTTTCACGTTGGCCAGAAGCTTTACCTTTCAAAGACATCGACGCAGAAACCATTGCCAAGACACTTTTCTCTTGAAGGATTGCTCGTTTTGTTATTTCTAAGTGCATTACAACTGATCGAGGAAGATATTCCACTGCCAACTTTACACGCATCTCACCATGTTACTAGGCATCCAGCATATTAAGACGACTGTTTACCAGCCTGCAGCTAAGGGGAAAATAGAGAGCTGGCGAAAAATGTAAAGGCAGCGTTACGAGCTCGACTTTCGTACAACTGGGTTGATAAATTGCCTACTATGCTGATAGGGCTTCGTTCTTACATAATCGTAGAGTACAAAACAATACCTTCCAAAATTACCTATGACACTCCCACAAGATTATCAGCGAACTTCTTTTGACTCATCTAGCCCAAAAACAGATATCCCAACGTTTGTGTGTCAAGTTGAAACATCATGTGAACTCACTTAAACCAGTGTCCAGCTCCATGGCTAAATGGTTAGCGTGCTGACCTTTGGTCCAGAGAGTCCCGGGTTCGATTCCCAGTCGGGTCGGGGATTTTAACCTTAACTGGTTAATTCCAATCGCTCAGAGGCTGGGTGTGTGTGACGTATTTAGCATTAGAAATCATCCTAGGTAGGCCCTCGCCTTCACAGACATGCCGGTCGCCTAATAGGCCGTCTACGAGAAAAACACCCGCACCAGGCCTCTCTGGAGGCCATACGCCATTATTATTATTATTATTATTATTATTATTATTATTATTATTATTATTATTACTTTAACCAGTAAATATAAAACACCACTCATCCAAATCTATGTTCGTCCATCCAGAACTTACTACCAGTTTACATGTTTTAATAATAATAATAATAATAATAATAATAATAATAATAATAATAATAATAATAATAATAATAATGTTATCTGCTTTACGTCCCAATAACTACTTTTTAAGGTCTTCGGAGACGCCGAGGTGCTGGAATTTAGTCCCGCAGGAGTTTTTTTACGTGCCAGTAAATCTACCGACACGGGGCTGTCGTATTTGAGCACCTTCAAATAACACCGGACTGAGCCAGGATCGAACCTGCCAAGTTGGGGTTAGAAGCGCCTTAACCGTCAGAGCCACTCAGCCCGGCGTTTACATGTTTTCATCCGCCAGGATGCCGTGCAGAAATCTCTACAAACCTACTACAACGGACTACACTGCACTCTTGCTCGCTCAGAAAAAAAAAAAAAAAAAAATGCGGTCGACACACCAAAGGACAACCAGAACATCCCCATCGATTGACTCAAACCAGCCTTCTTACTAAAGAATTTAGATGACCCAACCTCAATCCCACTAGCTGCAAAACAGGCCACTCCATTAACTTCCTGCTTCAGATGAACATGAACAACCAGCCCATTAAATGACACGTTCTGGTCACACGGTACGCGTTTATCTCAGGTTCCTGGACAATGCCACAGGGAAGGGCGTACGTATGTGGCCGCGAATCACGACCATCTTGATTTGTTCGCTCAAAGCCATAATGGGTCGAACAAAAGACAGTTTTAAAATTTTCAGTAGACTAAGACTTTGGTTTTTAACTCTTTAATAATATCGTTTAAATAAACAACATATGTCCTTTTCTACCTGGTTAATGTAATCTTCAATATAGTATACTGTACTAGCTGTAGTACCCGGACCGGGCGAGTAGGCCGTGCGCGTAGAAGCGCGCGGCTGTGAGCTTGCATCCGGGAGATAGTAGGTTCGAATCCCACTATCGGCAGCCCTGAAGATGGTTTTCCGTGGTTTCCCATTTTCACACCAGGCAAATGCTGGGGCTGTACCTTAATTAAGGCCACGGCCGCTTCCTTCCAACTCCTAGGCCTTTCCTATCCCATCGTCGCCATAAGACCTATCTGTGTCGGTGCGACGTAAAGCCCCTAGCAAAAAAAAATGTAGTACCCGGCGTTGCCTGGATAGTTTTTTAATGTTTACCGTTAAGATTTTTATTACCAGTTATGTTTTTTTTGCTAGTTGCTTTACGTCGCACCGACACAGATAGGTCTTAAGGCGACGATGGGACAGGGAAGGGGTAGGAGTGGGAAGGAAGGGGCCGTGGCCTTAATTATGGCACAGCCCCAGCATTCGCCTGGTGTGAAAATGGGAAACCACGGAAAACCATGTTCAGGGCTGCCGACAGTGGGGTTCGAACCTACTATCTCCCGAATACTGGATACTGGCCGCAATTAAGCGACTGCAGCTATCGAGCTCGGTAGTTAGTTATGTATGCAGTGTACATTTACAGAATTCCTTTTTTAAGATGTTACGTGATATTTTACTCCACCCTCGCCCCCCGCCCTATAGGGGCTGAACTTGGAATTATAAGTCTGGAGTGTCACTATTCATCTCAGCGACCCCGGAAACTATAGATTCGACATTATTTTCGTTTATTTTCATATCTCAAAAACCCCTCGCCCCCACCACAAAGGGGCTAAACTTGGACTTAACAAAAATCTGGAGTGGCATTATTCACCTCAATGATCCCGAAAAGTATGGATTCGACACTATTTTCGATTATCTTTATATCTTAATCCCCATCACCCCAACCACAAAGGGGGCTGAACTTGGACTTATAAATATCTGGAGCTTCACTATTCATCTCGGCGACCCCGAAAAGTATGGATTCGACACTATTTTCGATTATTTATATATCTCACCCCAGCCCCTCGCCTCCCGCCGCAACCGGAGCTGAGAACATTTGACTTTAAAAATTCTGGAGTGTCACCATTCATCTCAGCGATCCCGAAAGCTATGCATTCGACACTATTTTCTATTATTTTTGTATCTCACTACCCCCTCGCCCCCCTCCCCAACCCTTAGGGATAAAAAAGTCGGAGTATCACTATTCATCTCAGCGGCCCCGAAAACTGTGGATTCGGCACTATTTTCGATTATTTTTATAAAACTCATTCCCCCTTCACACCCACTCTAAAGTGGGCTGAACTTCGACTTTAAAAATTCCGGAGTGTCACAATACTGGGTCGAACAAGGGACAATTTTAAAAGTTTCAGTAGACTAAGACTTCGGTTTTTAACTCTTTAATAATATTGTTTTTAAACAAACAAAATATTTCCTTTTCTACATGGTTAATGTCATCTTCAATATACAAAGTACGTCCAGAAAGTAAGTTCCATTTGGTAATAAAACTAAATTGTGTACAGATACAGAAAAATTATTTATTGCACAAAATTCTACAACTCTTAAACTACTTTTCCACATAACTGCCGAAATTTTGCAGGCATTTGTCATAGCGGGGCACAAGTTTCTGTATACCTTCCTCATAGAAGTTTGCCGCCTGTGTCTTCAAACAGTTGGAAACATTTTCTTTCAGCTCTTCGTCACTCTTGAAGTATTGACCGCCAAGGAAAGACTTGAGATGTAAGAACAGATGAAACACGTCCCAGTCAAATCCCTGTAGGAGGTTTTTCGTCACATTTGCAGTGTGTGGTCGTGCGTTGTCGTGAAGGAAAACAACACCTTTTGACAGCAATCCTCGGCGCTTATTCTGTATTGCGCGGCGCAATTTCCTAAGTGTCTCGCAATAAACATCTGCTTTCATTGTTTGACCACGTGGTAAGAAATCAATGAGTAAGATGCCTTTGCAGTCCCAGAACACTGTGCACATCATTTTTCGAGGTGTCAAGATTTGTTTCGGCTTAACCGTTGCTGGGGATGAAGTGTGCCTCCATTCCATTGATTGCCGCTTACTTTCAGGGGTGTCGTAAGAAACCCAAGTTTCATCTCCTGTGACTATCTGTGTCAGAAATTCTTCGCCGCCTTCATCATAACGGGTCAAAAACTGAAGTGCACTATCCATCCGTTTTGTTTTGTGTTGCTCAGTAAGAATCTTTGGTACCCAACGTGAGCAAAGTTTACGAAATTTCAGTTTTTCGGTAACAATTTCATGAATTAATGATCGTGAGATTTGGGGAAATTCCATAGCGAGAGCACTAATTGTAAACCTGCGGTTTTCCCGGATCTTGTCATCAATCGCGTGAACCAGTTCTTCTGTAACCAAAGATGGACGCCCACTTCGCTCTTCATCGTGCACGTCAGTACGTCCTTCAAGAACTGTCGGACCCCCCTTCTCACCATTGAATCACTCATCGCATTTTGTCCGTAAACGTCGCAAATTTGCCGATAAATTTCAATTGGTTTCACTTTCCTAGCATTCAGAAAACGAATCACAGATCTGATTTCACAAGCGGCGGGATTTTCAATCAACACCGACATTGTAAACAAGCACAAGAAAGCGTACGTGGCTGACAGCGATCTCAAAATGGCACACGCTTCTTCTCCTTGATACAGAGCGTCTACCGTGCATGTGCGGAACTGCGATCGCAGCGCTGCAGCGGAGATAAATTGAAACGGAACTTACTTTCTGGACATGCCTCGTAGTATACTGTACTAGCTGTAGTACCCGGCGTTGCCCGGAGAGTTTTTTAATGTTTACCTACCCCGAAAACAATGGATTCGACACTATTTTAGATTATTTTTACATCTAACTCCCCCTTGCCACCACTACAAACGGGGATGAACTTGGACTTATAAAAAATCGGGTGTGTCACTATTCACTTTAGCGACCCCGAAAACTATGGATTTTGCACTATTTTCGATTATTTTTATATATCACTTCCCCCTCGCCCCCCACCCCAAAGGGGGCGAACTTTGATTTTAAAATAATCCGGAGTGTCACTATTCATCTCAGCGACCCCAAAAGTATGGATTCTGCACTATTTTCGATTATGTTTATATCTCACCCCCCGGCCCCCGCCCCTAAGGAGGTGCTTAGCGTGTCTTACCCCCACGCGGTTTGTGTCCTGATACTAAGTCAGAAGTGTACAAAGTTTGTTTGAAATCGTTCCAGTGGTTTAGGAAATGTGTTACAAACCCATACACACATAGCTACAATGACTTGTATAGGCCTATATAGAGAGATTATTATAGGTATGGACTCGCCTTTGCTCATTGGAAATCCCCAGTTTCTCTTTGTTAGGAGTGGGTGATCACTCGTGTCATTCCACTGTTGACATTCTACTTTTTTCACGGTTTCTTAAATATTTTTTCACATCTAATACACAGGTACATTCTCCAAACTGGGCAGATCTACCAAAGTTCGCCCTTGACATAAAAGTACATCTCGATCACGGCATGTTGGATTGTTATTTCCAAATAACAGGCACGGTCAGGAACCTCTTAGCAAGAAAGGTACTTTATAAAACATGGCGGCGTGTTCCCATCCTCTTACATATAGAATTTCTTACCGGACTATCACAGGATAGCGTAAGCGGCTGTCACCTAGCGACAATCCGTCCCATCAAGTCGATCCAATCTTAGTGCAGGTTTGCAATGAAATTAATTACATAAAATGACTCATCATAAAAAACTACTTATCGGATTTCATTCAAACCACTTTCTAAACCCTCCAATGAGTAATAAGAACAAATTATGAAATTTTCAACGAAATCGGTCCAGTAGTTTTTGAGTCCATTCGAGACATACAAACAAACATTCATATATATATATATATATATATATATATATATATATATATATATATATATATATAGAGAGAGAGAGAGAGAAGAAGAAGAAGAAGACAGAAGATTAGATAATATAATTAAATATAAAATGTAGTTAAACTAATGTGTGTGTTCCATTAAACAACTACATGCAACAAGCTACCCTACATGATGGAAAGAGGACACATTTATTAGCTTTATAAAGTAGTATTACTCTCCTCTTCCTTACTCGGACTTCTATCACCCAGGTTTCACAACTACACAATGGCACAGTTCATACGAACCACTGAATGAACTTCTTTTTTTTTTAACACAGCTTCGCTTTGCCGACAGAGAGCAGATTTCTTTCACGGTGAAACGTTCTCTGTATTAAGGGCTAGACTCCTTGCTAAGGCATCCTATTTTTGTTCTGCCTTTATCTGCCCTGCTTCCGAACTAGGAGCTTTTGACTTTATCACTCTTTGCCGCATTACAAAGCATGGCATTGGTCCTCCTTACATTTGTCTCCATGAGTCAGTTTTGAGATTTCTCTACACCTAATTTGAATTAAAATATGTAAGTTTCTCATAGACATAATTTTCCGTTAAGGGATAATAGAAATTCATACCATTTGGTGGAGTTGATTGTAGTGTTAAGGGTGGAAAATAATGAGATTATAGACCTGTAAGAATTGCTGATACGCGCACGCGCGCGTGTGTGAGAGAGAGCCGTATTAAGGTCTGCGCATATGCCTATATAGGACTGAGACAGAGCTTGTTTTTTTGTTTTACCTCGCACCAACACAGATAGGTCTTATGGCAACGATGGGACAGGAACACCCTAGGAATGGGAAGGAAGCGGCCGTGGCCTTAATTAAGTTACAGCCCCACCATTTCGCTGGTGTGAAAATGGGAAACCAAGGAAAACCATCTTCAGGGCTGCCGACAGTGGGATTCGAACCCATTATCTCCCGGATGCGAGCTCACAGCTGCGCGCTCCTAACCGCATGGCCAACTCGCCCGATAGACGGCGCTGTTGCCTATAATTCAGGAGAATTGGAAAGAAGCGGTCATATGAGACAGACTTCGTCCCATCAAATGTGGGAGGATGCAACAGAAAATTAGAAAGGGCGACGGAGGGATTAAAGCCAATATACCGGGTGGTTTACCATTCCCTCAAGATTTGATTTTATGTATCCCGCCGCTTTTACTACAATTCTGAAATACATCGGTCCCTCTCACTAAACCGGGGTAGTATAACGAGATGTGTATTTACGGGCTAGAAGAACGCAGGAATCGTGAGCATCACTATTAATTCATTATGGGCATCTCGAATGAACCCGTAAAACGAGCGCAGGTATGAAAAACACGTGTCTTGCAACAGGAGGTGCACATACAAACCAGGAGCAGGTATTGCATAGGTTCGAAACTACGCGCTGTATGTGAAGCTTCATAACAGCTCACTTGGCAGGGGCGCGGAGGAAGTTGTGATAGCGGACGTTGCTCGAAGGTTCGAATTCCACCCAAGTATTTTTCTTATTTTGCCGCCAATTGCCTGGGACGTGGTAAGATTGCACACTTGATAGCTTCCACAGACTGATTTGTTTATTTGGTACTGTAATGGGCCGTATCGTGTCATAAGGTATTGAGCTGGGTTGGACGAGAATGAGGAAGTGATGGTCTGTGGCTAGGACACAGGCAAACAATTAGCTACGTCGTACATGTTCCAAGCTCCGTAGCCCACAGGTAGGGCAAAGTGTGCCCTATTTGAACGGTAACAATATGCGACAGCAGGTAGGTACGTAGCTGTGCGAACTCCCCTCCTTCGAGGCAGGTCACATCACAACACAAAGCTTATTCACTGCCTCGTGATGTATTCCAGCGACGAGTATGTGGATATTTTACTCATCTATGGAGGAACTAGACAGAATATATAACAGACACAACGCCTGTATCAAGAACGCTATCCGGATAGAGAACCGACAAGCATGACATTTCGGAGTGTGGAAAGACGTCTGCGGGCTACTGCGTCCCCTGCATGTGGACAGTGATCCTGCCTTTCTAGCGACCATCTTATTTACGGTTCCACAAAAATGGGACCGTTAATCATCATAATATGCACTACTGGAGTGTGGATAATCCCCATAGGATACAACAGGCAGCTTTTCAGGTACAGTGTGGCACCATGCGTGATTACCTCATTGGTCCCCATTTCTTCGAGGGACCTCTGACAGGAAAACACTATCTGCGGTTTCTCCAAGATTACCTACCACTCCTTGATCGCTACAGGATGTGGTGTGAACATCACCGAGCTCCACCGCAATCGGTGGTGGTCGTCTGGAACCATCTTCATGCGACTTATCCTGATAAATGGATGGGAAGGGGAGGACCTGTCCCCTGACCCGTCAGATCACCTGATCTTACGCCCCAGACGTTTTCTGTGAGAGCCTGTAAAACAACTGGTATATGCAGAGGATCCGAACAATCTTGGTCACCTTAGACAGCCCATCACCGAGGCACGCCGATCCGTTACACTGAAGATGTTCCAACGTGCCAGACGGTCCCTATAACATCGCGCGCAGCTCTGTATCGACCATGGAGGTCGTCAGTTCGAGCAGGTGTTGCGTTGAAAGACGTAGGTAACTGAAATCGTGTCACATATTTCCTAGCTTCTTCCAAACCGGCTCCATACCATATGCCACGATACCAATGGCCCTTTTCAGGGCCAAATAAACCGTGCAAACTTGCCACATCCCAGTCAACTGGCTGTAAAAAAAATACTTGCGTGGGATTCGAACCTTCGAGCACCGTCCATTATCACAACTCCCACCACGGCCCTCCCAAGTGAGCTATTGCGAGCTTGACATGCAGCGCTCAGTTTCCAGCCTGTTGTAAGGTACATATTCTTGGTAGGCCTATCTGTGCTTGTTTTACGGGTTCATTCGGGGTACTCACAATAAATTAATAGTGGCGCTCGAGATTCCTTATGGTATTTGGCCCGTAACCACACATCTCGTTATATTAATATTGTTTGGAGAGGGACCGCTGTACAGTATTTCAATTGTAAAACGCGGCGGGATGCATAAAACTAAATCGCAAGGGGCTGGTGAACCATCCGCTATCTTCATGGACAATTAATTCAGTAGACAGTATTTCAAATTACTGAAGTAAGGTGATAAAATATACAGCGATATAGGCGAAAAGAAACCACTGTAAGGATGTTTATTTCTTTAAAACTATTCGACTCAATACAGACAGTACTGTGATGTTTAGTTACTGAAACCCATCTAGGAACTTCATATTTGTAATTTTGATTTTTAATCTTAAAAAACGCTCTCCAACGGTCCGCTTTCACTAAATTATCTCCATTATATCACCCAAGAAAGTGTACAGTTCTCCACTGTGTTCAAGTCCATGAACTCTGCCTATAAAAACAGAGTTGAGCAACTGAAGGAAGATCAGGAGTTAAAAACTTGAGTCGACATGCAGCATACTGCTGTCTGTGGACACCGTCTAGGTGTAATGCACGCCCATCCACAGTCTAACGAACAAATAAATTCCACCAGCCTTTCTTTCTCTGCCTGTGTCTGTGACAAGGTGTTGCCAACTAATGTCCCTATATCTAGCAAATCGTACATGATGTTAGCGATAGAAAAAAAAATTCAACCCCTAGTGAGAAATCCAGCGCGTTATGAAAACACCTATCTGACTACAAAATAATAAAAATTAAAAACATTACGACACAGCCAACGTTTGAAACAAAGCTTGTTGTTTAAAGAGGCCTAACATCTAGGCCATCGGCCCAACTTGAAACTAAGCTGTTTTAGACACACATTTGAGATCTGGAGTCTTAAAACAGTTGAAATTTGCATCGAAAAATAGAATCTTACAGAGTTTACAAAACATCTATATATATAACTTGTCCTGACTGACTGACTGATTCATCATTGCTGAGCCAAAACTACTGGACATAAAGAAATTAAATTTTGGGGATACATTCATATTAAGATGTAGGTGCTCGCTAAGAGAAGGATTTTTAGATACTCCGTCGCTAAAAACTTTTAAAGTTTACAGATGTAAAAACTGGTATTTAGAATCTTCATTAAAAATAAGAAAAAACGTATTTTTTTGTTTTCGGAAAATCCCAATAGGAGGGGTGAAAAAGGGGTTGAATGCCTTTAATCAGGATACCGGTACTTATATCTCAGAAACTGAAGATATTACAGACCTGAAAATTGGTACTTCTGATCTCTTTAAAAAAAAAAGAAACACGTATTTTTTGGTTTTTGGAAAAATCAATTAATGGGGGGGGTGAACAGGGGGTGAATTTTTAAAATGAGTGTATCTATATCTCAAAACTTTAAAAACGTTTACAGATGTAAAAACTGGTATTTAGGATCTTTATTAAACATAAAGACACACGTATTCTTTTGTTTTCGGAAAATCCCAATAGAAGAGGTGAAAAGGGGTGAAAAAGGGGTTGAATGCCTTTAATGAGGATACTTATATCTCAGAAACTGAAGATATTACACACCTGAAAATTGGTATTTGGGATCCCCGTTAAAATAAAGAAACATGTATTTCTTTGTTTTTGGAAAATCCAATTAATTGGGGGGTGAAAAGGGGGTGAATTTTTAAAATTAGTGTATCTACATCTCAAATCTTCCAATAGGAGGGGTGAAAAAGGGGTTGAATGCCTTAAATGAGGATACTTATATCTCAGAAACCGAAGATATTACAGACCTGAAAATTGGTATTTGGGATCTCCTTTGAAAAAGGAGCGCGTATTTTTTTGTTTTTGGGAAATCCACTTAGTGGGGGTTAAACAGGAGTGACAAATTGGGGTGAATTTTTAGAAAGAATATATCTACAGTATATCTCAGTAACGTGAAATGTTACAGACGTAAAAATTGGTATTTGGAATCTCCTGTAAAAGTAAAGAAACACAGGTGATTTGTTTTTTGGAAACTCCACTTAAAGGGAACTAGAAAGGGGGTGAAATTTTAAAATAAGCATTTCTACGCTTTATCTCAACATGTTACCGAAGTGAAAAATAGTATTTTTTATCTCTATTGAAAATGAAGAACATGTATTTTTTGTTTTCTGAAAAACCACTTGGGTGGATGGGTAAATGTGACTGAAAATGGGGTTGAATTATTTTAATTTGGATACTGATATCTCAAAAGCTGAAGATGTTACAGACGTGAAATTTGGTATTTGGAATTTCTTTTAAAAATAAAGGAATACGTATTATTTTTTTACGGAAATCCACCTAAAGGGAGGAGGGAAATTGAAAAATTAGTTGAATTATTTGTATGAGGATACTATTATCTCAAAAGCGAAATATTTTGCAGACGTAAAAATTGGTATTTGTAATCTACTTTAAAATTAAACAAACACGCATTCTCGAAAAATCCAATGAAGGGGGGGGGGAATTGAAAAATTAATTGAATTAATTGAATGGATACTTACATCTAATAAAAACTAAAGTTGTTACAGACGTAAAAATTGATATTTAGATCTCCTTTAAAAATAAAGAAAAAAGCGTTCTTGGGAGAAATCATTTTGGGGGGGTGGGGTAAAAAGGAGTTGAATTCCTTTTATGTGGACACATATCTCAAAACTGAAGATGTTAGAGTCGTGATAATTCGTGTTTAAAAGCTCGTTTACTATTAAAGAGACAAGTATTTTTAACGGGAAATTCAATTAAGGAGGGGGGTGAAAGGAAGTGAAAAAAGTGAATGATTTTTATGGGGATACTTATATCTCAAAACTGAAGATAACAGTCGTGGACATTTGTATTTGAAATCTCCTTTAAACATAATGACACACGCCTTCTTTTTTTTGGTGGGGGTGGGGGGGGGGGGAACCAACTAAACGGCAGTAGGGTGAAAAAGGAGTTGAGACCAATTGATTTTACTGTTCAAAATGTACTTAATTCTGATCATAAACTGATCATTTTTTATCTTTCCTGGGTTCGTTTTCAAGAACCATCTTTTCCTTTGGAGTACACAAAGTTAGATTACAGTAGATTCTCCTGGCATATAAATAAAAATTTAAACACATTTGAAATAAACGATATTAATGATATTGACCGTGCAATTGTTCACCTCTATAATAAGGTCAATAATTCGTGTCGCCAGAAATCTCGCGCACTTGCCTACGCGCGACGATGGTGCTGGTCACATTGTCAGCAATGACAATGGCAGAGGATTTAATATACCGCCAAGTAGCGGTCTTGCATCTTTCTGTGGGTTCCAAACCATCAATAATAATAATAATAATAATAATAATAATAATAATAATAATAATAATAATAATAATAATAATTGTACCGGGCGGTACACCTCTACTCTGTTTATTTAAAAGTTGCGCCAGTTGAAACTCCTCTTCTGGAGGAAGGTTGAACTTTATCTATTCTATTAATTCTCTACCTTCTCAGAAGATGTCACCACGTGGAAAATTTTGAGTTTTTGAACTGTGTCAGTTTTGATGTGGTTTTGTTTCGCTTGAAGTAAGAAGTGTGAACTTTCTCTTCTAGAGGACACTACTGAAGATCAACAATAGTGCGACCTAGTGCGGAGTTAAAGAACTATTTTGTTGGAGAAATTTTTATTTCAAGAGTTTGTTCTTTGTTAAATTTCCTTCTGTCATTGTTTAAGTTGGCTGTATACCCCTCTTTTTCCCCTTAGTTTGGATCTAGCCAATCCCGAATTTCTTTAATTAATTTTCCACCAATAATGTGTTTCTTTTTCCTCTATGTAGGGGTTTCTTTTCCCGAACCAATAAAGATTTTGTGGGAGGGTGTTTTCTTTCCCCTAACGCCTAGAATCTTCCGCGAGAGGATATAAACTGCTGATTTTGGGGTCTCCGGGCCACTTCTGTTCCATCTTTCAGTGTATTAAGTACATAGCAGGAGGCGGGAAGCGCCTCTTTCTTCTTCAGCCGTTCAACACCAGGTAATGGCCTATTAATAACTTCTTTTCTTGCTAGGTCGGCAGTTTAACACTCGCGGCGGGTTCGAAGCATTTCCATCATGTAACCTTTTCCTAAAATGTAATTACTCTTTTCATCTTTTTCTTGTAAAGCTACATATTGGGATAGAGAGTGCTAACCCTCTCGAGCTCCCACTCACATTTGTTTGAGGTGAACTTATTTTCCCAAACTATTCTTCGTTTATGTAATGTAAAGTGTTCTTCTCTAAGTCACCTCTGTAGTATGGGATTAGCCCTTGCGTTAGTGGCCCAGAGCCAGATTAGGTTTTAAAAACAAAGTGTATTAGGAGTGCAAGTTCGCCTCCTCTCAAATTGTTATTTTAGAGGTCATGTAATCAACCTTCTTTTCATGTAATAGACCTCCGTAGTTTGGGTATTTTACCCCTGTAAATACGTCCTTAGAGGACAGCTTGAAGGTAGAGTTTGATGTGGCCTTGTGATAGGCTTACAATTTTGAGAGCGGATCGCTCTTTGAAATTTGTTTCTGTATGCCTCGTGCAGGCTTTATGTGTGATGTTTGGAGCCAGTGCTCCTGGGCATGAATGGGGTTTTCTGCCCCTTGGCTAAAATTTTCTTTGGGAGTAAGGCGGGGCTGATTGCCCAAGAGTTATGAAGTAAGGGCACTGAGCCCGAACCCAGTAATCTTGTACCTACATTTTTGCTACTCTGTACCTGTTATGATTGTTATCTCTTGTCTTTGAAAAGAAAATATAACCTAGTTAAATTTTAAATTAATTGTACATTGCACGTTAATTTCGTAGCTTGAAACCCATTCACACCCGCACCTTCTTTCACCTCTACCTACCACGGATATATCCGTAACAAGTGGTAGCAGAGCGTGGTTGAATGGGTCTCAATTTTGCCCCTTTTGACGGCTAAACATTGCTTTGATTCGAACTCTAACAATTTTCTCAGTTGCTGGAATTTTTTGAGTTTTTCAAAATTGTTCTGTCATCATGCCCGGCCCTCGCGATGTTCTCCTCCTTAACTACTTGCGCAAAGAGGAGTTGATATATGAGTTAACTATCAGAAATGTGCAATCTGGAGGCACGGTTGCAATCGACACCAACAAGCTTAGAGAGTCCCTTGATTTGCCCATTTCCATCCCCAATTTGGGAGAGAAAGAAATTGATGATTCTCTTTCCACGATCGTCGAGAATATTACTGGGCTAGCATCGGTAGTCAGCTTTTTTGATGAAAACGATCCATCTCCTAATCAAATTAAGCGTGTGCAAGGCAGGCTGTATCACTTTGCAAATAGAGTTAATGATCTATTGTCTCTAAAGGTGAATGACGTTCAGAGGAAGCAAGCTAATACGCTCCTTGAAACTATTTCTGAATTGTCTAATAAGGTCACTCAATTGCTAACCGGCGAAGCTCCTCCCAAAACTGATCAACCCGCCACGGTGAATGTAGGTAACGAGGAAGAGCCTCCTCAGGGAGAAGTCAATAGGATAACCGTTGCTGCTCAAACTATCTCTGCTCCATCGAACAACGAATCTGAACGCCGTGCGTCATTGAGTAACATCCGCTCGGAATTAACTTCCTTGCCCTTGAAACCTTTAACGACTATGTCACCTGGGTTCAGCAGCTTGCCTCATCCATTGGCAATGTTGCTTAGAGGTATCTCTAAGTTTTCCGTCAACACCACCAGTGACGTAATTTCATTTTTAAGATTTCTAGTGGAATTTCAGGATCATGCCCTTGTGTTTTCTCTTTCCCCATGTCAAATTTTGCAAATTATCTATCCTTATGCTATTGGTGTTCTATCTGACAAAATAGTTAGAGCCATTGCCGAGCAATCTTCTATTGAGGATTTCCACGCCCATTTGCTAGCTAACTTCATCCCGGCTAGGGCCAGGTCCTCCCTTATTCAGAAATACTATTATCGGGTACAGCGCTTGGATGAAAACCTGGCAGACTTCATCCAAGATATTAAGTTTTATACTAGGGTGTTTGCTCTCCACTTCCCTGAGGATCAGATCGTGCAAGCTATTGTCGAAGGGATTTCACCACCCTACAGGTCATATTTGTGTTTCGCGGCGTGCCCGCAAACCTTCTCTGAACTGGAAGCATTAGCCGTCTCTGCGGAAGGAGTTAGGTATGCCGATTCCTTGCGTGTGGCGAAAGAACCCCCGCCTTCCTTTAGCAACACTCGGCCTCCACCTCGCCGACCAGTCAATCCCCGTAAATGTTATGCTTGTGGGTCGCCTGACCATCTGCGGAATAAGTGTCCTCTGATCAAGTCAAGTGGGACGAGGAATGGAGCAGGGTCATCACAAGGCTGTTTTAAGTGTGGGGCCTTCTCACATATCGCCAAGAATTGCCCAAACTCAAATAGCACCCCCTCCTGCTCAACTTCTGGTGCAAATTCCAGCTATGCCAATAATAAAAAGTGACTAGTGACGTCGGCTGAGCCGACTAATCCATCTTCCCGAGACTCAGCCCCTAGTAAACAGGTTGTAAATGCAGAGAACGACCAGCCTTCAAATTCATCGTTTGAATGCCCTAAAGAGTGTCTTAGGATTGCGGCGGATACCCCCGCACCTGTTCCTTTTCTTAAGATTGAGTTAAATAACGAGCCTATAACAGCTCTCTTAGATTCAGGCAGTGTTTGTTCCATTATTTCGGCTGATTGGTATTCTAAATTGAAATCTGTTTGTAAACTCCCTGACTATGTCTCTTCTCCTGTTCAATACGTTTCGGCTAATTCATCTCCATTAGAAATTCTAGGTTCCTTACTGGTCAAAATTCGTGTTTTTAAGTTTACATGGAAAGTTAAATTGTTTGTGGCCAAGCAATTGTCTTGCCCCATTATATTGGGAGCTGACTTTATTTCTCACACTGGTCTTGTGCTCGATCTCCGGTCTAGGTCGTGCACATTCAAATTTGCTTCTAGTTATAAAATCCCACTATTAAAGTGTAATTCTGTATCATGTTCATCTATTTCGCCTACCCAGGATGAGATGTTGTTAGACCTTAGACATCTACCTGAGGAGCAGGCTGATAGTATTCGCAAACTGTGTCAGTCGTTTCCCGAGGTGTTCTCTGATACTCTTGGTGTTACTGACCTTATTGAATACAAAATTGAGGTTACGGATTCGATTCCTGTCCGTTTTCCACCGTATAGGCTATCTCCACCTAAAATGAAGGCTCTGAAAGAAATCATCGATCAGATGTTGAAGGATGGTATTATTAGGCCCTCTAAGTCAGCGTATTCTTCGCCTATTTTTCTAGTCCCGAAACCCCAAGGAGGCTTCAGGCCTGTCATTGATTACAGGGCTCTCAATCGGAAGGTGGTGTTGCAATCTGTGCCCCTTCCCGACCTTCATTCTTGCTTTTCATGGTTTCGTAAGGCCAAGTTCTTCACCATCTTGGACTTGAATCAGGCCTATAATCAAATTCCCCTTGCCGAGGAGTCTAAACATCTTACAGCGTTTGCCACGGACTGGAATTTATACGAATACAACCGCGTGCCTTTCGGGCTCCCCACGGGGGCAGCTGTGCTCACTAGGCTACTAGATAGGGTCTTCTCCGACATCAAATTTGAGTACTTATATCACTACTTGGATGATGTCGTCGTATTTTCCGAGACTTTTGAAGAACATCTAGATCATCTGCGAGAAGTTCTGAATCGCCTTCGTAAGGCTGGGTTAACTGTCAAGTTGTCCAAGGTTGCCTTTGCTAAGCCCTCTATGTCATTCCTAGGGCATATTGTGTCACCCGATGGGGTAGCTGTCGATCATTCTAGAACACAGGCCATCCGTGATTTTAAACCTCCTAAGGACATCAAAGGTATCGCTAGATTCATTGGTATGGTGAATTTCTTCAGGAAGTTTATTCCTAACTTCGCTAATAGAGCGGCGCCCTTAAACCTTCTTCGTAGGAAAGGCATCAAATTCGAGTGGGGACCTTCTCAACAAGCCGCTTTCGAAGATCTTAAATTAGCTCTCTGTAATGCCCCTGTACTTGCTATGCCTGATTTCTCGAAGAAATTCATCGTCCAAACGGACGCGTCGTCGTCAGCTGTAGCTGCAGTCCTTCTTCAAGAGACTGAACTAGGGAGGCGTCCCATCGCCTATGCATCTAGGACTCTATCGGTTCAAGAAGCCAAGTATTCCATCTATGAGCTCGAAGGGTTGGCAGTCTTATTCGCCTTAGAAAAGTTCCGTCTCTATCTGGAACATGTCAAATTCGACCTGGAGACAGATAATCAAGCCTTAAGCTGGGTCTTAGGTAGGCCGCGTCGTACTGGTCGTATAGCCCGTTGGGCCATCCGTATTTCTGCCTTCCAATTTGATGTACGACATATCAGAGGTACCGAAAATGCTGTTGCTGATGGACTCAGCCGTATGTTTCATAACGAGGTCGAGACCCATGAACCGGTCGACAGTTCATCACCTTCCGAGTCCATACTATCCGATGTTAATGCCATCTTAACAGATGCTCCCATGCTTTTTAGGGATATTGAGAAATACCAACGTGAAGATCCGACGCTGGCTCCTATAATGGAAACCCTTTCTTCTGGGGAACATGCTGTCCCTTATGTTCTGAGGAATGGTGTTCTATGTTGCCCTTCGAGGCATGATAAGTTGATGAAAGTTGTTGTTCCAGCGGTTCTTGTACCTATGATCTTCAAATACTATCATGAGACCCCATTGGGGGGGCATCTTGGAATCTTTAAAACTCGTGAAAAGATTCGTGAAATGTTCATATGGAAAGGTATGGACGGTGAAATCCGTGAACTTGTAAAAGCTTGTAAATCTTGTTTGCTCAGTAAACCCACCATGTCCACTAAAGTAGGCCTTTTGTCTTCTCATCAAGCGTCGCGCCCCATGGAACGCCTGTATATTGATTATGTGGGACCCTTCCCCCAGTCAAAGGGCAATGCCAACAAGTTCATCTTTGTGTGTGTAGATGGTTTTACAAGATTTTCCTGGTTATTTCCGACTAAGCTGGCTACCGCTCAGTCTACAATTACTTGCTTAAATTCTATTTTTGCTTCTTTTGGTCCGTGTCAATATATTGTATCTGATAATGCTAAGGCTTTTACATCTAATTTATTTCGTAAATTCTGTTTTGACTTGTCCATCTCTCATGTAACTACATCTGCTTATTATCCTCAACCATCTCTGGCTGAACGGGTTAACCGTAATCTCAGGTCCGCACTCATTGCCTATCATCATGAAGATCCTTCCAGGTGGGATACGTCCCTGCATTGGATAGCTTTTGCTTTGAATTCGGCGGTTCATGAATCTCACAAGTTTACTCCAACTTCCTTGATGTTCAAGTTTGTTCCCAACTCGCCGCTCTCTAACCTCTGGTCTTTGAATGACATTCTACCCGAGACAATAGATCCGGATAACATTAAAGATCTTTGGAAGAAGGCTAAAGCCAATCTTAAAGTGTCTCATGAAAAGGTTAGGGAAAGGTATGATCGTGGACGGAGACCCACCACTTTGAAGGTAGGTGACCAGGTTATGGTCAAAAATTTTGTTCCCGCGGGCAAGCTTGCCCCCAGATTTCATGGGCCTTGTATCATTCTCGATTTTCTTACGCCGGTTACCTTATTGCTAAGTAATCCAGCCACCGAGAGGATATTTAGAGTTCACCTGTCCCAGGTGAAACCGGTGTAATTTCTGTGTTAACTTGCTCCATATTATTTTGAAAGGATATGAAGGTTATAATTTTTTTTGAGTTTCACTTTTAAGGCTTTCTGCCCCTTCTGTAATATTTTGGTTTTAGATGTAAGCCTTGTGTAAAACCTGCCCCGACCCGTTAAACTGCCATCCTGTTCTTGCCACGGCCATTACCACGCTCCCGTCTCCTGCTCCACCTTACACTGTGGCTTCATAATAGTATATGCCATGGATATCTACACGCCGCTGGCCCCTCAACCTCTCCACAAGCCTGTACCCTCAAAGAAGATGATAGTCCAACACAATTCTGCCGCCTAGCTTTAATGTTTCAGCGCCCCCGCAGCCGCGCAGCGCCGTGCAGCGACTGGGGAGGGGGATGGGCCCCCTCCTCTCCAGCGAGGACGACATGTGCACGGCGAGCCGGAGCTCTCCCCCCGGCCAAGGCTGATGTGCGGCGCACGTCCTGCTACATGCCCGCAGCCTGTATCTGTTCACCGCGGGCGCGGCGTACTTCAACACCTCTGCTCCCCTCATAGTGCGGGCGAGCGGTATCTCAGGGTACTTGAGGGGTCCGAGCGGCCTCCGTTGGACGCAAGCTGCAACGGCCGGTCTGGCCATCCGACTCAATCTACATCAACTACATGGACAGTCACCATAAGCAATAATTACATTTGGGAATTTAACAACAATATTTGGTGGACATTGCAAAACTTTTCTTCACTTTTAAGCATTAAAGGTTTATCTTCAGAAATTCAACTACTACAACAGAAAAACTTTACTGCACCTGCAACAATAAAATTTTGAAATTGCAACCAACCAAATTACTAAAATCTTATAAATGCTTCCGCAATTAATCTTAATATCAACATCAAAACTTGGACCTTATTTTGGAAACAAAGCTTATGTTCTTCTGTGTTACCCCTTGGAGGAACTTTTGGGGGGGGAGGTCTGTACCGGGCGGTACACCTCTACTCTGTTTATTTAAAAGTTGCGCCAGTTGAAACTCCTCTTCTGGAGGAAGGTTGAACTTTATCTATTCTATTAATTCTCTACCTTCTCAGAAGATGTCACCACGTGGAAAATTTTGAGTTTTTGAACTGTGTCAGTTTTGATGTGGTTTTGTTTCGCTTGAAGTAAGAAGTGTGAACTTTCTCTTCTAGAGGACACTACTGAAGATCAACAATAGTGCGACCTAGTGCGGAGTTAAAGAACTATTTTGTTGGAGAAATTTTTATTTCAAGAGTTTGTTCTTTGTTAAATTTCCTTCTGTCATTGTTTAAGTTGGCTGTATACCCCTCTTTTTCCCCTTAGTTTGGATCTAGCCAATCCCGAATTTCTTTAATTAATTTTCCACCAATAATGTGTTTCTTTTTCCTCTATGTAGGGGTTTCTTTTCCCGAACCAATAAAGATTTTGTGGGAGGGTGTTTTCTTTCCCCTAACGCCTAGAATCTTCCGCGAGAGGATATAAACTGCTGATTTTGGGGTCTCCGGGCCACTTCTGTTCCATCTTTCAGTGTATTAAGTACATAGCAGGAGGCGGGAAGCGCCTCTTTCTTCTTCAGCCGTTCAACACCAGGTAATGGCCTATTAATAACTTCTTTTCTTGCTAGGTCGGCAGTTTAACACTCGCGGCGGGTTCGAAGCATTTCCATCATGTAACCTTTTCCTAAAATGTAATTACTCTTTTCATCTTTTTCTTGTAAAGCTACATATTGGGATAGAGAGTGCTAACCCTCTCGAGCTCCCACTCACATTTGTTTGAGGTGAACTTATTTTCCCAAACTATTCTTCGTTTATGTAATGTAAAGTGTTCTTCTCTAAGTCACCTCTGTAGTATGGGATTAGCCCTTGCGTTAGTGGCCCAGAGCCAGATTAGGTTTTAAAAACAAAGTGTATTAGGAGTGCAAGTTCGCCTCCTCTCAAATTGTTATTTTAGAGGTCATGTAATCAACCTTCTTTTCATGTAATAGACCTCCGTAGTTTGGGTATTTTACCCCTGTAAATACGTCCTTAGAGGACAGCTTGAAGGTAGAGTTTGATGTGGCCTTGTGATAGGCTTACAATTTTGAGAGCGGATCGCTCTTTGAAATTTGTTTCTGTATGCCTCGTGCAGGCTTTATGTGTGATGTTTGGAGCCAGTGCTCCTGGGCATGAATGGGGTTTTCTGCCCCTTGGCTAAAATTTTCTTTGGGAGTAAGGCGGGGCTGATTGCCCAAGAGTTATGAAGTAAGGGCACTGAGCCCGAACCCAGTAATCTTGTACCTACATTTTTGCTACTCTGTACCTGTTATGATTGTTATCTCTTGTCTTTGAAAAGAAAATATAACCTAGTTAAATTTTAAATTAATTGTACATTGCACGTTAATTTCGTAGCTTGAAACCCATTCACACCCGCACCTTCTTTCACCTCTACCTACCACGGATATATCCGTAACAATAATAATAATAATAATAATAATAATAATAATAATAATAATGCTCTGGACCGTCGTCAAAATGTGTGGGCCGCGCTGAAAACGGGTCCTGGCCGGGTAATGACTACGATTGCAGTCCGGCCGCGGGTTCAGTACCGCCAAGGCACCCTAGACGACACCACGACGGATCTCCTCAAGGATTTGATCCATATTAAAAATGCTTATAGGAAATGATGGCAAAGATTTAGGGACTCTACTGACCGGGTGGAATACTTGGACCTAGCCCAGGAAGTACGAAATCGATTGCTGGAAAGAAAGATTGAAAAATGGGAGGAACTTTGCTGTAATCTCTCAGAAAATGAGTCAGATCGCGAATTTTGGCGGATTCTCTCAGAAAACGAGTTAGATCGCGAATTTCGGCGGATTATATATAAAACGTTAAGCATTCAATATGTCATTATAATACCGTAGCGAAGCACGGGTATCTTGTTAGTTTTAAATATAACGGCATCCGCTACTACGCTTGAATACAGGCTTATGAACCGTAAATGTCTGCATGAAGTAATAAACTAAAACATTTTCAGAGTCAGAATGCTAACCATTTAAGAAAATATTTAATTTCATTTATAATTTGCAATGTATATTTAAAATAGAGAGAAATGTATTTTAAAAATACATCAACTTAGAGCTATTACAATAATCGTAACGCGTATTTTAGAATAAAGTGTTCTATATATTTTAAAATGCTTCCTAAATATCGGGAATGCCTGCAAAAGAGGATCAATAAAAAACCAAACCCCATGGCGCAACAGCCCCGAAGAGCCATACCCTAAAAAGCGACCGCTGCTCAGGCCTGCAGATTACAAGGTGTCGTGTGGTCAGCACGACGGATCCTCTCGGTCGTTATTCTTAGCTTTCGAAACCGGGAAGAGAGGATCAATGTTGGAATGTATTGCCAGTGAGATTGAGAACAGCAGTAGGCGGAATCCGGGGCAAGATGACGAATCGACCGTGACTTTTGTAGTGTTGTGTCCAGTAAATTAGTTCCCGTGTGACCTTGGGCCCGATGTCTCACGCGTATAACTTACACATAGAAGGAAATTTCTTTCAGTCTGTGACAAGCAGTGGTAGGGGAGTGTCTGTCTGGCGCTGTCGCACTAAAATATCTTAGGTATGTGCGGAAGCTTCTACTACTAGTGTATTCACAATATTAATTAACCGCTTTATTTTCTTCAAATATCAATGCATTTCCAACTTACTTCAGCGTTAACTGAATCTTGATTGCAAGACGTCTGTCGATTATAAGGTCAACTGCTTCCTAAGTAGCCTGGGGCAAGTTGACGAATTGGTCATCGTACCCCAAGCCAGGTATAGGCCTTACGCTAATTACAGAAAAATACCGAGCTCGATAGCTGCAGTAGTTTAAGTGCGGCCAGTATCCAGTATTCGGGAGATACTAGGTTCGAACCCCACTGTCGGCAGCCCTGAAAATGGTTTTCCGTGGTTTCCCATTTTCACACCAGGCAAATGCTGGGGCTGTACCTTAATTAAGGCCACGGCCGCTTCCTTCCAACTCCTAGCCCTTTCCCTTCCCATCGTCGCCATAAGACCTATCTGTGTTGGTGCGACGTAAAGCAACTAGCAATAATAATAATAATAATAATAATAATAATAATAATAATTATTACAGGAATGCCTACAAATTATCAGCGGAAGACCGAGAGACGGGACTGGGATGAAGTAAGCGTGACAGCCACAATGCATGCTGTCAAAGAATCTCAGATGTCTTGTAATCCAACTTAGCAACGCCATTGAAATATTTAAAGCATGTGGAATTGACCCAATCAACCCACAAATATTTGATAAGAAAGATTACTCTCCACCAGTGACAACAGAAAGATATTATGAAGAACAGCGCCAACCTTTTACCTCAGGAACACATGAAGAGCGTAATGAACAGGCAGATATGCCTTCGATCCCATTGTGATAAAACACTAGAACATAAAGTGTCAACACCACCATAAACCGAAACGCCAACGACAGTATATGATATTCGACCACTACCTCGCGCTCAAATGCCTGTCACAACGACAAAAAAAAGCTATGATATCAGCATCCATCATAGCCAGCACACACATGAAGGGCATGCTACATCAGAAAGAAATGCTGAAGAAGGAGCAAGAATGTAAAACCCAGAGAAGAAAAGTAACTAGACAGTTGGGCTTCATATCCGAATCTGAGAATTATCGGCAACAAGGATATTCTTCATGGCCTGTCTGTGAATAAATGTAAAGTGTAGTGGCATGAAGACTGCTCAAGTTATGAAGGTAGTGAACAGTTGAGAATAATACTCGACATCCTACCCCAATACGTTCATCAACTCACTCCGGGCACGGGGCAAGATGATGAATTTACATAAAATTAAACTTTACTACTTTATGAAAAAGCTATTAAAGAAGAACTTTGAACACTGCAGTACAGTTGCATAAAAAGGTAAGCAATAATAAGCATGTCATCATAGGCGTAAAACGCACCATGTTTCGGCGGAATGTCGAAAGGAGGCCTATCATCGTCAACTTGCCCCGTTCTCCCCTACACGGGCGCCGACTAAGTTTTCCACCAGAAGGTACATGATGTATTTTCTTTTTTCAACATACGGCATCCGCTACTACGCTTCATTCGGGGCGTGAACGTATGGTGTGGCACCGTGCGTGATTATCTCATTGGTCCCCATTTCTTTGACGGACTCCTGACGGGAGAACGATCCAACGTGTGAATTTTTTACAGGCGTAACAATCTATAACTGCGCATGTGCACTAGGGTGACTATTGTTTTGGCCGGACAAAAAATTACTCACCCCTGGAGAACGGGGTGAACGACCCCCAATGTTCATTGCATGCAGTTCCCGTCGCAACATTCTCTCAATAACAGGTTGGGATGGACCTTCATTTACTGACTGCAGCAATTCCTGTCGCATTTGGAAGCGATTTTGATTCACAAGCTGTGAAACGTGTATCCAGACCCTCTCATTTATGATCTGTTTCCGACCACAAATCTAACGTTGTGTTTCGAAGCCACGTGTAAGTACACCACTGCTTGTAGTCAAGTTGAACAGTCTGCTGCAAAACGCTAACAAATCCAGCAAGTTCACACACCGTATGTCCATGGGCACGGCCAAACACGATTGACTCTTTTTGCCACTCTGTCGCATCGTTATATCTACCCTGGTTGACGTACACTGTCCGTTTGAAATATCAATGTCTCACTGATCGCTACTGCCTTATGATCACGTAGAGGCAGTGCGCGTGCGGTTGAGCACTGGACTCGTTCGCTGCGCCATCTGTACAGGCGTAACGATCCATCTGTGTGTGCGCACTAGGGTGACTATTTTTGTTTGTCCGGTAAGCTTACATACATTCATACCTACCTAGGTACATGTATACATACATACTTCATTATAGATTGTTATGCCTTTCAGAGTTCAAGTTAATAATGCCATCGGCGTCATCCCGTGCACAATAATGTACCTCAAAATCAAAAAGTGCAGAATTGAAAAATACCGACAGCTTTTCAGACGTAAAATAGGTAAATTTAATAAAAGAGTTATGTTGAACTTTTGGTGTATGATGAAAATGATTTTTTTTTTTTAATATATATATATGGGCCCGGCTTTGGCGCAATGTATTCTTAGTGACAAACTCAGCATTTTTTAATCAGTGACAAACTAACGATTTCTCACATCAATTTAGTGACATTATCCGATTCCTAGTTGGCAAAACTGTTCTATCAGTGCAGAGTTTGAAGAGATGGAGTTTCAGACGCCGAAAACGTAGGTTTAGTATCGGGAAAATTAATTTCATGAGATATTTCAATGACAGCAAGTTACTGAGTTATCTTTTTTTTTATTTAATGGCAAACCAGCGACTCTCAACACCACTTTAAGGGCTGAACTCTATCTCAAATTGGCAACACTGCAATAAAACAGAGAACCTAAGTATTAGGAATTTGTTACCATCACTTTTCTTCCTACCTGACCAGTATTCCACAGGTGTCCGACTCGTTGGCCGAATGGTCAGCGTACTGGCCTTCGGTTCAGAGGGTCCCGGGTTCGATTCCCGGCCGGGTCGGGGATTTTAACCTTAATTAGTTAATTCCAATGGTCCGGGGGCTGGGTGTTTGTGCTGTCCCCAACATCCCTGCAACTCACACACCACACATAACACTATCCTCCACCACAATAACACGCAGTTACCTAGAAATGGCAGATGCCGCCCACCCTCATCGGAGGGTCTGCCTTACAAGGGCTGCACTCGGCTAGAAATAGCCACACGAAATTAAAAAAAATTCCACAGGTGAAACATTTCTCTATCAGTGGACATGAACCAGCAAACCTCGAGCCAGGAGGCAAGTCGTGTCGAATGATCAGAAGCAAGAAGCGGGCTTAGACGAGCCATAAACACCACTGTTTATGGAAGAGAGTGAATGCTGCACAGTACCATACCGCCTATAAACCAGGCTTCCAGCCTGCCATAGAAATCGGAAGCTGCTCTCCATTGGTAGCAGGATTTCACACAAGCCTCCACGCATTTCACATGCGTCTGTTCCACAAGGTTTACAGGAATAGAATGGTAATGCGACTGGAAATGCTGTTTGTAACCAGCTCTGTAGACTCGTTTAGTTAGATACGGAATTTAACCAGCATCGTCTTGATCTCCTTCTATCTCTCTTACCCTCCATGACAGAGTCCAATATTCTCCTACGTAACTTATCATCCTCCACTCACCTCACACGACCCTCCACCGAGTTTATTCCTACCTTGTCCTTTATCTTCTCATTCCAAGTACCCTCCTGCCACTGTTCCCGCCTGTCTGTACCAGGGATCGTTCTCCCTACGTTGATGTCTGTTACAGTACATCTTAGGCAGGGGCCTATGACCTTCGATGTTAGGCCCCTTAAAACAACAAGCATCATCATCATCATCATCATCATCATCATCACACATCTTAGGCATAAGATATCCTGAGTCAACCCAGGTTTCATTCCTGCACAGCAAAGTTGGTTTGGAGACAGGCCAGTGTAAAGATACTTCCATCCAAGACCTGACGTCTTTCTTACAGAATACTGGTGATCGCAGCTGCGAACTCACTGCATCAGCTTTGCTGCACCTTGATTCAATCTCACTTGCTATACTACCATCCTGGGAGAATACACATCTTAAAAATTTGAAATGATCTACCTGTTCCAGTTCTGTATTTCCTACCTGACATTCAGTTCTCTTAGGTTACTTTCATACTGACATCGCTTTAGTCTTGGAAATGTCAATTTTTATATCACTGGACATATTTTCAAATTCCAAGATATTAAAATGCAGGCTTTCAGCACACTCTGCTATCAAAACCAAATCGCCGGCATAGGCCAAACTGCTTACTACATTTCCACCTAACTGAATCCCTCCCTGCAACTTTATATCTTTCAGTAGATGATCCGTGTAAACTATAAACAAAGGTGAAAGATTACAACCTTGTCTAACTCCTATTAAGCAACTTGAACCAAGAACCCATTCTATCATCATTTCTTACTGAAGCCCAATTGTCACAAAAATCCTTCTGACTGCTTTTAATAATCTACCCTTAATCCCATATTCCCTCACGCTAATGCATTTTCCCTCGGTACTATTGTTTTATGTCTTCTCTACATCTACGAAACAAACATAACTGTATTTTCTTCCTAGTCCTGTCATATCGTCGCTGTAAGACCTGCCTGTGTCTGTGCGGACGTACAGCAAGTAGAAAAAAAATACGGTATTTATATTTTGTACTTATTTTTCATTCTTTCACTCGTTCGCTCGATCATGCAGTGGTTAAGCTAGTGGAAGAGAACAACAAACAGTAGTTGTGCTATCAATCGGAAGCACGCGACGACACTTCAAAAATATACTCAGAAGAGATAAGATGACCTGCATAATAAGAGGTTATGATTTAGCCACGGACATGTCTGAACAGCAAGTGATGAAGGGGAGGACTTTATACAATCAACGTCATAAGGCAAACAAGAAGAACCGTAATAATCCCAATAAGTTTTTTCAAGGGGAAATCCTAACAATGAACGATGGCAGTAGTTTTTTTCTGAAAGACGACAACGTAGGAGAAAGGATTATAGCTTTTTAGTGGAAAAGAATGAAGAGAAGCTTTGAAGAGTAAGCAAGTGTTTTTTGAGGTCCAAAGTCTGGGTAAAGTGTAATGGGTGTTAATTTCGAACATTTTAAAATCTCAAACGTACACGCTCAAGAGTGTACATTTGATTGTGAAGTACGGATCGCATTGGGAGCTGTTTCCAAGACTGACTGGTGTACGGTACGACGACATGTTTCATAAGACCTTGAAAAATTTCTCATATTCAAAAAATTCCTTACAAAAAACTAGAAGTCTAAATACTATAAATTGCAATAAATTAGACTCAGAAGAGCTTTGACTTTACATGGTAAAATTGGTGCATTTCTATGTTTCATGTTATAATAGATATTGTGAGAAATGTTATGGTAAGTTTCAGCATTATTTCAGTGGGCGCTCACGTACTCCTGTCCTTAATATGTCCACAGAATCTTAACCAACGTTTTTTAACGTCACTGTGAATGTCTGTGAATACACTGATTTCCTGTTTGCCTCTGAGTTGGTATTGTCCGCCTGCGAGTTGTGAGTTCCTTTTCCTCAATGTTTACGATGTCGCCTGCTTTCTTGTTCAAACTGAGTGCTTCTGATCCATAAAGACATTCTGGTTTACCGACTGTATTGTAATGTCTTAGTTTAGTGTACTTGGAGATACCTTTTTGTTGTACATATTTTGGATTAGTCCGTTTGCAGTTTCCATGATTATTGAAAAGGAAAACTTACAACCTGTTTTCCAGTCATTGACCGGGTCAGGGATGTAATGAATGAAGCAGATATAGGCTATTAGTACGATGGGGTCGCCACTCCCAAAGTGATTTATTAATTAATGATAGATGCTATGAAGTGAGAATGGAGTGTGTTGCTGGAATGAATTATGACAGGGAAAACCGGAGTACCCGGAGAAAAACCTGTCCCGCCTCCGCTTTGTCCAGCACAAATCTCACATGGAGTGACCGGGATTTGAACCACGGTATCCAGTGGTGAGAGGCCGACGCGCTGCCGTCTGAGCCACGGAGGCTCTCCATGATTATTATTATTTTTATTTATGTATTAAGTTGAACGTCTATGGTCTGCGTGATAACTAGAGCCCGGATTAAATGTAATTACATATTCCGTTCCCATATATGTAGCTACAAGAAAAAACTAAAATGTCGGCGAATCACACCAAAAGGGCCATTATTCCAGAAGTTTAAAGTTACATATGTTTACATATTTCGATGCATAATAAATACTGTGATAAATATTATGAAGGATATTGTGCATTTTAAAGAAAACAATTATTATTTCATTAGTTTTACATCGATTTAAGTTTTTTACTTAAACACTTGAAAACAGTTTTAAAGCCTGTACATCTCGAACATCTAAACATAATTTAATAATTTAACGTGAGCTATGTTGACGGTGCAAGTTTTGGGTATCTTCAGCTGTGTCTATCAATCATCCCATGCAAAAAATTTGTCATGCTGTTCTCCTCTCAGATTTAGTGACTCTTCTTTTGTGATCCCTTCGCCAGTCCTCGGCTTAATGTCATATGTCAAAAGCGCCTTTTCTCTTTCTTTCTTTCCTCTTCGGTTATTGCCCGTGCTTAACTTCCACAAAGAACTATACTATACTCCATACAAAAGTCTTCAGAAATGTTTTTCTAATAGGCATATCTGTTTTCCATGAGATCAAATTTCTCCTCCCTTAATAAGGACCTTCCTTGCTTCAGCAAGTCTACAATTAAATATTTCTTTGCCGAGCAATTTGAAATATGCGCCAGTAACTTCATGTGAAGTTGAAAGGTCATTTCCTATATATAAGAACATTCTAACAGACAGTAGGCATTCGATGACCATAGAAAATTTGGAATAATATGTAGTTATTAACTGCACTTCCAAATGAAACTTAAAGCTTGAATAACATCTGCACTTTTAACTGTTTTCGGTTTCGTTTCCTTTCTGTGCACAAGAATACATAAATAAAGCTTAGATATTAATTACACATTTTTTTATTTATTACATCTGCATAGGATAGGTTGTCTAGGAGAATAATGGACTCTGTTATGGAGGGTAAGAGAAGTAGAGGGAGACCAGGACGACGATGGTTAGACTCAGTTTCTAACGATTTAAAGATAAGAGGTGTAGAACTAAATGAGGCCACAGCACTAGTTGCAAATAGACGATTGTGGCGACGTTTAGTAAATTCACAGAGGCTTGCATACTGAACGCTGACAGGCATAACAGTCTTTAATGATAATGTATGTATGTATGTATGTATGTACATATTTAACTACATATTTTGTCAATTTTAGCTACGCTTTTATGTACATATTTCTCATTTTTATATTAATAACCCGGGCTCTAGTGATAACAACCAATTTAATTTATTTTTCTTCTTCCAGCTTTGACATCCTCCCAGAATTTCTGGAGCCTATCAGCCAGCGCTCTCTTGTGTTTTCGAGTAGAGATCCTGTTTGTCACCAACAGCTGTGACATGCCGGATTAAAAAACAAAAAGACAAAATCAGTGTTCCGCATGTAATGCTAGTTGTAAAATGCTAGTCCGAACAGTCTGATTTTTACTGTACTTTGCTACTGAATAGCTGATAAGTTAAATGGTAGCAGTTGTTTCTTCAATTGGTCTAGGGTAGGAACGTTTTTCATGCTGATATAAACGAAGTATTTGGAAGACGAACCATGGGAATAACACAAGAAGTGGGTATAAACAAAAACGAATACAACACAAACTACGGTTTCCAGTTAGTAATATCAACACAGATTATTCACTTTCGTATTCAGCAAGCTTGAATGATCACTTTGACGCAAACCAACAGTGAAATACCTCATCCAAACGAGACATTCTGCGTCAATATAGGACTACTGGCAATCGAAAGGCTCTGTAAAATACGTAAGATCATAGCTAAAAATTATGCAATTCATTCCGCGGAACAGGTGTAACTCTTCCTTCGACTCGACCCACATATCTGTTTATGAGTGCTATTTTTGATTGTGCTCAAGTTTCCCTCAACTGCCAACGTAAGGGAAACATCGCAGTAGTATTCAACAAGAAGCATTTCTGTTTAAACTTCATGAACATATGTCTCAAACGTCCCAGTGATAAAAAGGGAAGTCCAACATAAGGAAAAGCTTACGCAGTGGTCCGCTTCTTATCTCTAAACTTCTGATGACGTCAGACGATCTATTGGTCAGCGAACTACATGTAGTTATTTCTGTCGTAAACACTGAAGTTCGATCTCCGCCAGCATATTCCTCGTCTAAACAACATCCGAATGCACATTCACTGGAAGATCACGTTTTATTGTCACAGAAAGCATTTAAAAAGCTAATGATATGGAATTATTCAGTTCTAAATGTGAATTTTTTGCCAAAGTGAATACAATTCTTGTTAGCCCAAACATTGCTACCGAGCTCCATAGCTTCAGTCGCTTAAGTACGGCCAGTATCCAGTAATAGGGAGATAGTGGGTTCGAGCCCCACTGTCGGCAGCCCTGAAGATGGTTTTCCGTGGTTTCCCATTTTCACACCAGGCAAATGCCGGGGCTGTACCTTAATTAAGGCCACGGCCGCTTCCTTCCCATTCCTAGACCTTTCCTATCCCATCGTCACCACAAGACGAAAAGCAAATATATATATTGCTAAAGATATGCGATTAGGCGTGGTTCATCTTAACGAGGAACACCTCAAAAAAAAAAAAAAACTTACAGATTTTCTTTCACGACCAATGAGTACTGACTAGGAGGATTTCTCAGCTGGGTTCACAACTTCGTTTCATGTAACGTAAGAGTCAGTAACATAATGTAACCCGCTACAACTCGTCATTTTTTAGGTTCATTTACAATGAAACGCTAGATTGCAGTTTTTATAAGAACGTGATCATGAATCCGGCTCCTTGTCTGAATGATCAGCGTTGAGGTCTTTGGTTCAGAGGGCCCGGGATTCGATGATCCCCAGCCATATTAGGGATTTTAACCGCGCCTAATTAATAGATCTGACTCGGTGACTGGGTGTTTGTGTCCCAGCATCTCCTACAGTAACTGAATGAAAATTAAGCCCACATCATCATCATCACCATCATCAAAGTTAACACCCGATACTGAGTAACCGACTCTCGTGAAAGGGCCGCAAAAGCTCACATCTGGGAGTATGGAGCAGTGGCGTATCCAGTACGCGTTTCGGGGAGGGGGCAGCGAGAGAAAGAATCATATTTCAATTTTCTTTTCATAAACCTGTCCACTATAAATAGCGTCTTTTTGTTTTAAAAAGGACGATTTTAAGAATAATTTTACATAGTATGAAGTTCGGAAGATGTAGATGGTTTGTCTTTAGAAAGTTTTTTTTTTTTTCAAATGAACAAAAGTACCAGTTCCTCCAATGGCTTCATGTACAGAAACTAGCAAATCATTTTCATACATAGGAAAAGCTTCCAGAACACGCTCCATTTCACTATCGGGTCTGAATAATGAAAACCTACAACCTGTTTTCCAATCAATGACCGGGTCAGGGATGCAATGAATGAAGCAGATATAGGCTATTAGTACGATGGGGTCGCCACTCCCAAAGTGATTTATTAATGAGTGATAGATGCTATGAAATGAGAATGGAGAGCGTTGCTGGAATGAAAGATGACAGGGAAAACCGGAGTACCCGGAGAAAAACCTGTCCCGCCTCCGCTTTGTCCAGCACAAATCTCACATGGAGTGACCGGGATTTGAACCACGGTATCCAGCGGTGAGATGCCGACGCGCTGCCGTCTGAGCCACGGAGGCTCCATTCTGAATAATATTAATGTAAAATTTAAAATATAGAGTAGGGTCCCGCCGTCCCTCCAATCCGATGTAAACGGTTGGTTAGGAGAGAAAGGAAGAAACAATATAGTGAATTAGTTACAAATACCTTATCATCGATACAGTTTATATTTACATTCACTGTAAAATACAAGAAATCATTTGAGCATAAAACGATGTTGATACGTATTATCCGCACACTTTATCTTGGTGCATTTACACCCTAGTGCTGAATCGGTCGACCTCGGCGATCTTCGAGATTCGTACAGGCAACCTTTGAAGCACAAACTATGAATCGCTTAAGCATCGTTGTGCGACATCTGGCGTACACTTTACGTACTAGTACTTTTGTTGTTTACACAACAAAGCCAAAGTATAGAATTCATGCTAGGAACAAGATTCGCATCGAAAAATGTTTTATAATGTTATATAATGTGTATGTGACATAGTTGTTGGCTTAAGATGATAACGGTTTAGAAATTTCATATCGATCGATCATATTCTCGATTCAATTCAGATTTCATTTTCATTCGGTTGGCAGCACCAGGCAGCACTATCGATACCGGGACAGCTCCCTCCTTACTCCTCACCCCGTACACAAATGCGCCAAGATAAAGTGCGCGGATAATAGTTAAATTTGTTTTAAGAAGTTTGTAATACACGTTTGCCGGCCTGGAGACTAGCTTTTTCACGCCGTCATTTCACGCATTCTCTGTAGAAGCAACGTAACAGTGCTGGGGGTTTATTTTGTTGCTCCACGTATTTCTATGCTGCTTCAAGGACCATGAATTCGTTATTTTGTGTTATTTTGACACCACCTTCTTCAACTACGTTTTCATCCTCTTCTGTTTCTTTTTCACCGTTGTTAACAAAGTCGACAATGTCTTCGTCAATCACTTCAAACCGATCATCAAGAGCAAGCCACTCACTGAGGTCTTCCTTCATCACTCTCATCTGCACATCCAAGGACTCGTTTCTGCAAAGACAACATATCGTCCATGATTTTCGTGCTAATTTCTTCACAGACAGACTTTTTCTCGAATTTATCCCTAAACAATATTTTCCACGATTTGCAAGTTGCGTCGGATAAAACGGACTGTCGAATAAGCGAATGTCGGTTAAACGAGACTACTTCATATGCCGGTCTGAATAACTTACACGGTAAAGCTCTGGCCTTCTGTGTTTACAAAAGTTAGTGGGTTCGATCCCGAATCAGAACGGTAGTGTTTAAGGTGCTCAAATACGTCAGCGTCGTATGGGCAGATTTACCGCCACGCAAAAGAACACCTGGATGACAAAATTCCATCATCTCGGCATCGCCGAAAATCATAGAAATAGTTAGTGGGACGTAAAACCAATAACATTATACAGTATATATTAATTTTCTCTGTTTATAATACATATGATATGGGACCACAAGGCGGAGAGCCCGGACCCTACGCCCCACCCCCTTATATCCCCACCTGGCGTGGAGTGACAAAGGGCCCTACTTGAGCCTGTAATTGTCTCCATGCGCAAAGTCGAGGGAATCTTACTCTCGAAGAAAGCCTTATACAAGGTACGCCTACCGACCAGATATTTGCCTGGTGTGAAAATGGGGAAAAACGGGAAATCATCGTAAGGGCTGCCGACTGTGGGATTCGAACACACCATCTCCCGAATGCTACCTTACAGTTACATAAGCCGCATCGCGGAAACAAATCGCTCGGTGCCGTGTTACCAGGCTTACGGAAGGGCTTGTCTTAGGGACCTTTTTTTAGGCCTCCGTTACAGATTCTCCTAATGGCCACCCTGACGGCCAACATTCTGAGGGTGAAATTTTTTCGGCGAACGGTACTCGAACCAGCTAACTACGATATGAGACCACACAAACTTGACGTCTTTACGACCAGGGCCACCAGACAGGCAAGCTCTAGTACACTGATGTGAAAATGAAAATCCACAGTCTGTTTCCAGTCAATCGACCGGGTCATGAATGAAATGAATTCAGCCCCTATCTAGCGGCGAGGATAGGAAATAAGCCGGCTGCCGAAGCCTGTCACACTCCTCTGGGGCAATGATAAATGCCTGGCAGATGAAATGAAATGTTAATGGAGAGTGCTGCTGGAATGAAAGATGTCAGGGAAAACCGGAGTACCCGGAGAGAAAACCTGTCCCGCCTCCGCTTTGTCCAGCACAAATCTCACATGGAATCATTGAGTAGGTTTACACGCTAAGACAACGATGTTCTTATCACAATACTACTACAATGAGGGAAAGCGGCGAAACATCACTAGCGAAATGATCGATGCCTTCATTCTTCTGTAATGGGAACCGAATTATTTATCACAAAATAACTGTATCAATTTCTAATGACATTAGCAAGAATTTAATCTAAGAACCAAGTAAAGAAAATTAGATCCGCTGTTCATTACATTCAAATGTTACCGATCAAAGTTTATTTCGACCTAATTTTAATGACAAAATATTCGCCTTAGAATCTTCTTTTCTTTCTACAAATAGAACTTATTGTCGGCATGGTCCTTTAAGAACAATGTTTCATTTCATGACAGTGTCCTAAAACACCTTTAAATCGAAGTGGCAGAGTGCTGGTACGGAATGAAGCCACTAGTTTCGGAGGCCGTGAAAAACGAAAGTTTGAGAATCGCTCCAATATTGGAAGGAATCCTTGTAAAATCACATTTATGCTGAACGACGTTTATAATACTCATGTGTGTGCGCATGTACCCATGGAGTGGGAGTGGCAAGGTACGTCACATGAAACCTGTTTGATGACTAAGGTGAATTTCTGATGCATGCTGATGTCACAGTTCCTTCTAAGCATCGTTAGAGCACGTGATTCATATTTAACTCGCATGCATCTCACGTCTCGAGCTACTTCCCACAGGGCCAGTTGTACAGATTAACAGCTAGCGGAGATGTGAGGTGTAGTGGGATTCGAATCGCAGCTTTTGAGTCATGTGGTTTACCGAGAATAGTTTCCAATAATGGTCTGTAGTAATGATACAGATAGTTTCTGTTCTCAACGTGGCTCTTTCTTTCTTTCTTTTTTTCTTTCTTTCTTTCTTTCCATCATCTGCGACACGATCGACACTTTAGGCTTACAAATCCACAATGCAAGGAGATTAATATTATTAACAAGACTACACCCATGTATTAAATTAAGGTTTTATTTAACTATGGTTATTTATGCCTCCTACTGCTCCAATAAACATCGGTTAAACGTTCAGTTAACTTCGAACAGCAGCACTCATATTCAGGTCGTCAAATAAAAGCAATAACTCGATACGGAATTCTCAAATATTCGAATGAATGTGCACAGGCTGCCCCAGCATACTTCCGATGTCTGCACATACCATAGTGCATTACTTTTTTGTGTTTTAAAGGTTGTAAAATTTTCTTCGGGGCCATATTACCAGCTGCGATTTTAAGCGGTCTTGCTGAGATTACCAGCTCAAAACATATCTGGTTTGATGTTGTTACGATTACTTCATTTAACGGGATATCGTATTCAACAGCCTCGTGAACTTAAAGCGAGGAAAGTCTGCCAGGTGATCGGAGTGGAGAAGACGTCTGTACACTCCCTGACACAAAAACTTAATGGATCTGACATCAAAATTTCTATAACTCATCCCGTGCTATGGTCTCTCGTAATCAATTTTTTCTTGGCTTGCTCTTTAATAAGCATATGTGCAAAGCATACTTTGACAATAAACTTGCGTATTTCTATTATCTTGGGAATGTGACAAGCGGCGTTTAGGACAACTGCTAGCAAATTATAAAATGTTCTAGCAAATGTTCTAAAAGCATAGGCCGACTTTGTTTTTTCCTTTTCTTGGCAAAGTGTAGTAAACCTCCCTGTATTAACTAGTCAAGAAATCTCTTTCCTTTCGGTCACGCTTGTACTTGAGGACTTTCACAGTTTCAGCCGATCACATTTTACGTCACGAAATTTACAGTAACTGAAAAAAGGATTAAGCGCATAGCACGAGCAGTGGAATTAGAGATACCTGGCTAGTAGCGTGTAGCACCCCCTTTCGGCTTGATGACAGCAGCAATACAGCGTGGCATAGACTCCACAAGACACCGGAAGCGTTCGGGAGACATACTGATCCCTGATCCCATAATACACGAAGATTGGTCGGAGCAGGGTCCTGGGTTCGCACATCCCTCTACAGCATCCCAGATGAGTTCAATGGGATTGAGATCGGGGCTCACAGGGGGCCAGGCAAATATCACCGCACGCGCGGAGTGCTCATCGAACCAATCGTCGACTGGCTGGAGCATTGTCTTGCTGTAGGACAGGTCGCCTGCTGGGTGCTGAAGGCGAACACAAGGGTGAACATCATTTGCCAGCAAGTTCCTGTAAAGTTCGCCGGTGACGTTGTTCAGTCCCCATACGAGGATACCACCACCACCGGCCTGTATCGTACCCTGCTGGCAAGAGGGATCCATTGCCTCAAGTGGTTTACGACGCAGTCGTACCCGGTCATCATCGGAGTGTACCAACCGGTACTTCGACTTCTCTGTCCAGGCGACCTTCTTCCATGCTTTGAGTGTTCAACGGCAGTGTTCCTTTGCCATATCACGGGTGTTGAGCAGAGGTACCCTCGTGAGACACTTGCTTTGTAGCCCATGGCGAGGAGATGGTATGACTGCTCACATGATGTTGCTATCCAGCACTGAAGTGGCGACTTCCGAGATGGAGTGATCCACACGTCTGGCGCCGACAAACTGGCCGCAATCAAATGTGCTGCGGTCACTTGTCTTACCCATCCTGAAGTCAATTGTTCTGACGTCCTCTCTGTAAAGCCACGTATACAATACATCTGAGCATTCGCCCCGAATGAGCATGCGTTGCCGATGCGGGAGCGCACAAGCACGACTCGCATGCCAATCTGTTGAGCAAGTTTCCCATGTGTTCGGACCTCGTGCGGATCCAGTCATATTGCTTCTTTTCATTCTTGCCTTTTCCCTCCGGTGGGAACCCTTGAGGCTTTCAATTTTCTTGCTGCACTTATCTTTTGGAAATTGCATGAGAGCAGCAATTTAACTCCAAGCATCGTCTTATTTTAAGGTATTGTAATAGAACTCGTCCTTGGGGTTCCATAGAACGGGATACTTGTGGTAGTACCCCAGGAGGATAAGAGAATTATCCTGGGACAATTCCATTTCAACTTGAAATTATCTTTTACACTCTTCCTTCACTTCACTTGCACGAGCGAGATCGCATATGCATAGCGGAAGCAGTCGGCTCATACTGTTTGGGCTACCCCACTCGTCATCAACCGTCCACACTGAGCACTAACAGAGCCCGTGCTCACTTTGAGGTATCGACAACATTCGGATCGGGCTGAGGTATGCGGATCCATTCGGTTCGCCCTGTACTCATCTGAGCAAAACTAGGCAAACGCATGCTCATTCGGGGCGAATGCTTAAGTGTATGCGCGGCTTTACAAGCCACACCTTTCTATTATATTCGCCGGGCCGAGCAGAGCGGCTATGGCAGCTACCTCTAATTCAATTGCGCATGAACATATGTGTATACGTTCCTCACAGGTACACTTTTCTCAGAAGCAACTGAACGTATACATAATGATTGTTGGGAGTATCCACAGGGTTTGTATCCAATTGGGAGGTGAATTATATTTTGATAAAAGCGAAGCAAAGCCATCCCAGTACAAGCCACGAAAGTCCTTGGAGGAGTGGAAGGTAAAGGTAACCTCGGCACTAAATGGGGCAAAGTGGTTAGCTCTATGCCCGGCCGCCTTCGGCCTAAGGCATTAACCAGGCACTAATTTTTGGTGCAGGCTATGTGAACCCCAAGGCCATGCACCACTCCAGAAATGGAAATATCTTTTCTTAAAATTGTCGACTTCCTGGCGGGGAATCAAACCTATATCCTTCCAGGTGAACCAAGCACACCGTTAACGCGTCGGCTAGCCCACCCCCATTATATTTAGATATCATTAAAATTAACTCTGATAAAACATTATTTTAAGCGACTGTATATATTTGAAATTAGCTAAGGCTAGGATTGCTTTTTTTTTTTTTGCTATGGGCTTTTCGTCGCACCAACACAGATAGGTCTTATGGCGACGATGGGATAGGAAAGGCCTAGGAGTTGGAAGGAAGCGGCCGTGGCCTTAATTAAGGTACAGCATTTGTCTGGTGTGAAAATGGGAAACCACGGAAAACCATTTTCAGGGCTGCCGATAGTGGGATTCGAACCTACTATCTCCCGGATACAAGCTCCCAGCCGCGCGCCTCTACGCGCACGGCCAACTCGCCCGGTAGGCTAGGATTGGAATGGAAGCTTCGAGTCAACCTTACAACCTGAATTCCATGGTCCTTGACACGAAGGAAGACTATTTAGGTAGAGCCAGAAAATATAACATAATATAAATTTAAATAACCAATCATTTATAAAATATAGATACTCATACTCTACACTCTGAAAGCAGCCCTGCTTAATTTCTCACCACTAGTGGCGACAGACTTGCAGTATAACGCTGGTTCTATTCTATCAGCTTCACCTAAAGGTTAAGCTCAGCTGTGCGAGAGTCACATTTCTTATTTACACATATCACGTGAAGTTTATTTGCTTTCTGAACACGATCCTCATAAAATTCAACTTTAATGCCTCGTTCTTTGTTTTAAGAGACCGCCCACAAGGACAGGTCATCTACCTCCTTGAGTACACAAACAAGACATACCACTGCGATCTGAACTTTATACAGGAGACACTAATTTCTTACAGCAATTACCAGTTGATTTTCTTCAACTTCAGATTAATGTAGTGAGACGAATTAAATACAGCAACATCATTTTTCCAAGAACTTCTCTCTCACTTACTGTCGAGTTCGGGCGTTAACTTACAAATACAATTCATCAACTCACATACGAGATATTCAGGAACGGCACCTCATTTAGTTTTTATACATCAATTAAACGTGTGTGGTAGTTATTGAAATAAGTAAAACTGAATACCTTTCCATAAGGATATGGACGACTATCTTCCCGCAAAACGTCGACCGGCTGTTGAACGTTGGTCGGGCGCTCGCTCCTATGTTCAAGGTTGGGGGATTGACCCCTCCAGCAATGTCGGTTGACATTTAAAAGAGCAAACATCAAAATTGTCCCTTTTTTTTTTTTTTTCAAATCAGTTACTGAATGTTTGTTAATTTTGCTCTTGATTTTTAAGTATCTGAAACTATATCTTGAAAACAGCTATCATGTTGTTTTGAATGTACCCATGCTACTCCCAGGCATATATTGGGGCATGATAGCCGACTGGCTTAATAACTGGTTTCACACCCAGGCTGCCACGGTTCGAATCCGGCCAATGCATGTGGAAATGAAAAGTCACGTCCCTGTGGTTCGGATTCAAGGTGAAACAGGAGACCACGAAGCAGTGGTCACGATATCGACAATCATGTAAAACTACAGGCTTGCTTACTTTCTTTCTGCAGTATACAGACTAGGACTGTGCACGGCGTCAACTGTTCTTGGTCCGCCCACAGCCCAGGAGCTCACAATTTGTGAGCATGCAACTCTTGTCTTCCTGATCCCGACAGCATTAGGTCTGCAAGACCTATGCAGGCTTTTATATTCCCGACCATTCACGGTCCTTCCATTTCCATAGCCGATCCCTCCATTCTCCGAAGGATCGGACCTCTTTTTTTCTTCTTCTATGATTTGTTTAAAGGGGAGCAAATAACCCCACTATTTAATCCTTTAAAATAACAAATCTGCATACTACAAGAACAAACGGATGGATAAAACTCTATGAACTTATAGATGTAAGCTATTCCAGAATTATCCAGTCCATATCCTTTACAAGTTACTGCACTTGAATACGTCTTATTACTACCCGACCAACTTAACTCTGGATGCGGCAAGAATACCAATTTCATATCGACCTTTTCACCCACGACCATCCTCTAGCTTCGCATACAGGACAGACAGTTACTGCTATCCATCTGACTGACAGGTTGCGAATGATCTACAGCCATCTCATATGTTAACCATATCTGGTTCTAGCGTACCTGTGGTTGTCCGGTGTTGTATCTCTTCGCAGGTATCTTTCTTACAATCTGCTTTACGTCGAACTGACACAAATAGGTCTTACGGCGACGAAAGGGACAGGAAGGGGCTAGGAGTGGAAAGGAACCGGCCGTGGCTTTAATAAAGTACAGCACCAGTATTTGCCTGGTATGAAAATGGGAAACCACGTAAAACCATCTTCAGGGCTGCCGGCAGCGGGGTTCGAACCCACTATCTCCCGAATGCAAGCTCATAGCTGCGTGGCATTAACCGTACGGCCATCTCGCTCGGTTTTTCATAGGTATCAGGGGCATGTTTGCTAAGGAAGCTATCCATAGTGAAGGGCGGCGAATTATCAGAAACTTAGTAAAGCATTGTGACGAAGGGAACAATTCAGCATTTTTAATAGCACCAAATGCATGTGCTGCAATGAGGAACTGAACGGCCATTAAAGTGTTTCTCAAAGAACAATGTCAAATGAGGCAAAAAAAAAAAAAGCGTAATAGCAGAAGGTAACTGCCTCCGAATTATCAACTCAGCCAAGAAAGGACCATCCGCTTTATAAAAAATATTGCTGGACAACTTTGACACCTTTGCACTAACGAGTAGTATTCATTAAGTTTACACAGTGAAGAAGGAAGTTTCCATTTTGAGAAAGATCCATCTAAAAACCAAGAACGACTTTAATTTTACAGGAAATAAAGATACGTTGCGGAAACTTACAAAATCAATAGGATTCCGATTCAAGAAATGCAAAAACAATAGACATGTGTTAATGGGCCGGAACGATATCATTGCTTGGCGTGGAAGGTATTTACGGCCTCTAAAACGTACCAGGGAATCTAAAAATCCTAAACCAGTTACGTATTTGGATGAAACATGGGTTCATCCTTCAGTCTGGTCAAAGATTTATAATTTGCCATGCAGGTGATAGATATGGTTTTATGCCTGGTACCTTGAGAATGATCAATGCGAAGTTGAAGGGCGGCGATCATAATTAAATTAATTCTGAAAATTTTAAAAGGCACCAAACGGGCTGATCGTTATGGGCAACGCGCTCTATCACAGTGTCCTAGCAAGTAAGCCACTAACACAAGCTTCAAAGAAACTTGATATTCGTGATTAGTTGGAAATAAACAATGTAACTGTGGACGAAAATCATAACAAAAGTGAATTACTACAACTAATTAAAATCCATCAACATCAGCCAACATAATATACGATAGAGGAACTGTTTAAGAAACACGGGCATTAACTGGTTAAACTTCCACCAACCGGGCGAGTTGGCCGTGCGCGTAGAGGCGCGCGGCTGTGAGCTTGCATCCGGGAGATAGTAGGTTCGAATCCCACTATCGGCAGCCCTGAAGATGGTTTTCCGTGGTTTCCCATTTTCACACCAGGCAAATGCTGGGGCTGTACCTTAATTAAGGCCACGGCCGCTTCCTTCCAACTCCTAGGCCTTTCCCATCCCATCGTCGCCATAAGACCTATCTGTGTCGGTGCGACGTAAAGCCCCTAGCAAAAAAAAAAAACTTCCACCACCATACCACTGCGACCTTAACCCCATAGAACTGATAAGGGTAGACCAGTGTTTCTCAACCCGGGGGGGGGGGGCTGCAGCCCCCCGAGGGTCCTCAGTACTGTACAGTAACGGGGGACCGTAAACATTTTTTAATGCTTTTATAAGAATTCCAAGAAGAAAATTTTACAAATACAGGTCTCTGGTGAGCATGGTTCCAGTGTGTGGGACCCTCACCAGGATTATTTGATTCAAGAACTGGAACAAACCCAAAGAAAAGCAGCTCGATTTGTTCTGGGCGATTTCCGACAAAAGAGTAGCGTTACAAAAATGTTGCAAAGTTTGGGCTGGGAAGACTTGGGTGAAAGGAAACGAGCTGCTCAACTAGTAAGTGGTATGTTCCGAGCTGTCAGTGGAGAGATGGCGTGGAATTACATAAGTAGACGAATAAGTTTGAATGGTGTCTTTAAAAGTAGGAAAGATCACAATATGAAGATGAAGTTGGAATTCAAGAGGACAAATTGGGGCAAATATTCGTTTTTAGGAAGGGGAGTTAAGGATTGGAATAACTTACAAAGGGAGATGTTCAATAAATTTCCAATTCATTTGCAATAATTTAAGAAAAGACTAGGAAAACAACAGATAGGGAATCTGCCACCTGGGCGACTGCCCTAAATGCAGATTAGTAGTGATTGACTGATTAATTATCACCATACTCTTGCAACCTTTTGATTTTATGATAGACCCTGTATATTTAGTTTAAGTTGAAACCACCATAAAGATTAAAATCTTACTAATAAATATATTTTCTTGCAACTTTTTGATTTTATAGCGGACCCTATAGGCTACAATTAGGCTCCTTTGATTTTAAACCAACGTATTTTCCTTCCTTAACGCAAAGACGTAAAGTAAAATCGTCACATTTATTAATAATTGCATCTTCAGTGTTAACTTCTTTTTGTTTTTGTTTTGTTTTGGAAAGCACGAGTCTTACAATGGACGTTCTCGTATCTGTGGGTGTAGAAGAACTGCAAATTGCGTATAATCATGTGATAAAATTAGAGCAACAGTACTGGGAAAGAGATCACATCACCGAAGATGAAGAAGTTATAAAAGTTGAAGACACCAGTGACAATACGAACCTCTCTGCTAGAATTGTCTCTTGTTTGATGTGTTCATCGATTACTAATACTTACTGAATTTGGTAACTGTGTCGTTATTAACTCTACAACAACGTGACATGACTATGGATACGGGACTGTCACGCCTGTCCTCGTCTGTCAAGCCGCCTCAGCCTAACCTACCTGCCTGACCATGTTTGCCCACACCACTACTAACAGCGCTGGGACATTCTCCTCTCGCCGCCGTGAGGTTAGGTTGGTCGCGTAGTATACATGTTAAATTTGCAGTTACTCGCGGCTGGCGTGGATTTCTTAATTTGATAAAAAGAATCGTTCCTCGGCACTGTACTAAGACATTATCTGAAAATCCCTAGAGTATAAAAACCCACCGAAAAATTGAGTTTCATCTAGCCCAGAAACTCTTTCTAAACCACGTTTGTGGTCTGTAACATGTTACGTGTCTGCGATATATTGTAGGCCTAGATATTTTTTTTTTAAATTCACTCCGTTTGTCACTTGCGTTCACTCCCTATTCATTGGATTTTCCAAAAGGAAAAAATGCGTGTTTCTTTACTTTTAAAGGAGATTCCAAATACCAATTTTCATGTCTGTAAAATCTTCACTTTTTGAGATTTAAGTATCCCCATAAAAGGTATTCAACCCCTTTCCCCCTTTTCTACCCCCCCCCCCCAAATGGGATTTTCCGAAAACAGAAAAATACGTGTTTCTTTATTTTTAAAAGAGATTCCAATTACCAATTTTTACGTCTGTAAACTTTTTAAGTTTTTGAGATATAGATATCCTCATTTAAACATTTCACCACCCCCCCATTTTCCACCCCCTTAGCGACGGAATAACCGGAAATACTTCCGTTAGTGAGCACACACAGCCATATAAATGTATCCCCAAAATTTCATTTCTTTTTGTCCAGTAGTTTTGGCTCAGCGATGATGGTATTCTGAAAAGTAAAACAACGTCTTGGAATTTGCTTGGGAGTGAGAGTGGATCCACAATCAAATAACTGACTTTGACCAACTAGCCCTTATACAATACATTACGTGCCTGGGATCGCATTGCTATAAAGGAAGGTCCAAAGTAAGTACATACAATGAAAGAAACTCAGGCGAGATATTCTGGAATCAGGGTGACTAATGTACAAGCGGCTTCTGGACCCGCCCGCCAAGTCGTCTATATAAGCTGGCAAGCAATTGAGAGAGTAGCCGCGTGCCATGGAAATGACGCGACTCCGTGCACGTGGCTACTTTTCTCAGAGAATGCTGCCCCATTACCTAGAAATGTAATACACACAATATTTATTTATTATTCAACTTATCCCAGTAATCGTTGGGGCTGATGGAACAAAGTTTTCAAGGTAAGATAATCTCCACGACACTTAAGTGAATTTTCAAGTGTAAATTCCACCCCGCACCAGTGGCGAATGCTGGGATCAAGACGTGGGCTACCACTGGACTTAGGCTACCCCTTTAAAATGGTTGGTGTAGTGAACGTCAAGCCTTAAGCGTCTTGAGCTGCAGCCTGCTGTGTTGTCAAGGCTGCTTCACAAGCTACCGCCCTGGCCTCTGCTACTGTCAATACTCAACACCTGATCAGTAGAGATGGTAGCCTAAGGTTTAGCAAATTACAGTCCGGCTTTGTCGCTAAATGGATAGAATGCTTGCCTTTGGTCCGATGGCCCCGGTTCAATTTTCACAATAAACCCCCTCATACTGTTACTTTCCCTGGCTTGGGGAATGGGTGTTTATGACGTCTTCGCCATTCATTTTATCCTCAACAGGTCACCACCAAGCCTATACAGATGCCATGCAGCATTATTATTATTATTATTATTATTAGTAGTAGTAGTAGTAGTAGTAGTAGTAGTAGTAGTAGTAAATAAAAATGTTGAATTTTACAGCGGTCGTACCCATCGTTCACTGGTTTATTAGCTTTCTCGGGAGATCAGTGGTGGTGTCCGACTCATGATCACGGGTTCAATTCCAACCAACAAAAGAGAACACTAAACCTGACAAACTGCATTTCATTTTAGCAGATCTACCAATAAAAAGAAAACTAGATTGTTCCTATAACAGCAGCCATGCAGTGTCTTCCTACAAGGATGTAGAAGTAACCGGGAGCGAAATACCACCACTCTGTTATCTATATAATTAGTAAAAAATATGAGGTGAGGAAATATACACGATGAGTAACGCAAAGTTGATAACAGTGGTGATCTGACGGATCGAAGCCTAGGCCATCTATTTTCCCCCGGTCCCGCTCCTATCCGATATACAGCAGTAAGCCGCGCGGGATGAGTCGAGGGGAGAGGGACGAGAGTCTGGGCTGCAATATCAGTCTCCGATGCCTTGCTTTCAGAAATACATGCGACGTTTTGTTTCACTGCTTTCAAGTTTTGTAAATGGAACAATGTGTCAGATGCTTACATTCTAATGTGTTTTAGACTTCCATTCATTCTCAATTGAGGTTTGGGCTTCACTGATAGCCTTGGTATACCTCAGTATACGCCACTGCCCCGCACTCTTCGGATCGAATCTCAAACGTCCGGATAAATGTCGAGCGTTTACGCTTCCATGCTATATAAGGCCTACTAATACATTACGGAATAATCACCATTTATGTAACATGAATGACAGAGCATCAAACGAATACTGAAATGACGGGAGAGGAAGGGGACTGATAACGCAATGTTTACATTACTTCAGATATAAATACCTGACGTAACTTTTAAAAGACCTACATCACAATATTGTTCGTACAATGAAGAATTCTACTGTCAAGATCTCTATCTACATGAGCGAGCTGGCTGTGCGGTTAGGGGCGCGCAGCTTGCATCCGGGAGATAGTGTGTTCGAACTCCATTGTTGGCACCCCAGAAGATGGTTTTCCGTGGTTTCCGATGTTCATACTACGCAAATGCTGGGGTCTGTACCTTAATTAAGGTCACTTTTCCTTTCCACTCCTAGGTATTTCCTATCCCAAAATCTACATGGGTTCATCAAACAATGCATTTTGTCCCGCTGGATCAGTAACCTTCAACAAATATCATATGAATGCGATGTCAGAGAACTTGCTAACGGTCTCTGCATTTATGAGAGAAGCTAGACGTCGACCCCCATCAAAGAGCATCTTCACAGTGAATTATCTACAGTCAAACTTCTATAACTCGAATTTTCGATATCGAGCCTCAGCCGAGTTGCCGCTTATTCTCTGTGCCGTGTCTGGGCAAGTCGATGATGCAACTGCCGACAGACTCACACAGCCAACGCCACGCATTGACACAGCTCGCCCACGTTGTTCATGGTCTCAGTTAGTCAGTGATTAGTTTCCGTCCAGCGTGATTGCTTCTTATACAGCAGTAACTGATAGATTTCGTGAGTTTCATGGCTTTTGAATTAAGTGTTGAAAGATTTTTAAATGCAACTGGCACCGATTTTCTGAAGATTCATGAGGCTGAATTGCAGAGAGTGAGCCGGAATATCATCACACACTACAACGCTTGTCTACAGACTGAGGAAAACCATTTACAATACTCCCTGTAATGGGGTACGTTTTACTGTTTTTATATCTACTTTTCAATCTGATTATTATCCATTCATCGAGTTGATGAGTTTTCTACGAGCGTTCCGAAACGGTACGTCGGTGACCGCGCTCTTGTTTACCGTCACGCGGCATGCAGAAAGGACGGCAACCCTTACGTGACTTGCCCTGTATTCTATGTTGTATATATTTTTCAAACTCAAAGTTTTATTACTCGAATATTTTGATATATTGAAGGATATTTGAAGTCCTGGTGTAAAATACTTTTCCATGACATCATGTTTATGTATACTCTAATATCCCTACTATAACTATTTCCTGTAGTACGAACCTGAAATTAGTCTTCTCCTAATACATGAATAAACGTTCCCTACATTTTAGCCCGAGTGCGTTGTTTCACTGACCGCATACCATAGCAGTTTAAAACCCTACTTCAGGCTACTTCACAGCCCTCAGCAAGCTGTTTACAGTATGGAGTGGCGTGCAAATTGGGAGTTCCCGCCCTGCTGGATTACTCAGGCCCTGCTCTAAACAGAAACGTCAGCGCCATAGAGAAGAAACGTGTGATGAAATGTGTAAGTGTGAAAAACAGAATATTAACATTATTAAAAACAATATTAAAATCGTATTAACATGTAATTGTAAAAAATATGTCCGACTCATTGGCTAAATGGTCCGCGTTGAGGCCTTCGGTTCAGAGGGTCCCGGGTTCGATTCCCGGCCGGGCCGGGGATTTTAATCGCGTCTGAATAATTCTTCTGACCCGGGGACTGGATGTTTATGTTTGTCCGAACACTTTCTTCTTCATATTCAGACAACACTCTACACTACCAACCACCATAGAAACACGCAATAGTAATATCCCTCCACATAGGGTTGGCGTCAGGAAGGGCATCCGGCCGTAAAACATGGCCAAATCCAAACGTGCTACAGAGTTAACACCCGCAACCCAACAGATGTAGGAAAAGCGGAAGAAGAATTTAATTGTAAACAATAGTGCATTGGTGAAAGAGATTAAAAGTCAATAGAAATACAGCGGGTTTTTTGTTTTTTAGGTGAAGGGACGTTGAAGAGGTTTTTTTTTTTTACAATTTCCTTTACGTCGCCCTGACACAGATAGGTCTTCTGGTGATCATGGGATAGGAAAGGGCCAGGCGTGAGAAGGAAGCGGCCGTGGCCTTAATTAAGCTACATACATTTGCCTGGTGTGAAAATGGGAAACCATTGAAAACCATCCTCAGGGCTACTGACAATAGGGGTCGAACCCACTGCCTCCAGAATGCAAGCTCATAGTTGCGCGACCCTAACCATACGGCCAACTCGCTCGGTTTATTGAATAATAATAATAATAATAATAATAATAATAATAATAATAATAATAATAATAATAATAATAATAATAATTGTACCGGGCGGTACACCTCTACTCTGTTTATTTAAAAGTTGCGCCAGTTGAAACTCCTCTTCTGGAGGAAGGTTGAACTTTATCTATTCTATTAATTCTCTACTTTCTCAGAAGATGTCACCACGTGGAAAATTTTGAGTTTTTGAACTGTGTCACTTTTGATGTGTTTTTGTTTCGCTTGAAGTAAGAAGTGTGAACTTTCTCTTCTAGAGGACACTACTGAAGAATTACAATAGTGCAACCTAGTGCGAAATCAAAGAACTATTTTGTTGGAGAAATTTTTATTTCAAAAGTTTGTTTCTTGTTAAATTTCTTTCTGTTATTGTTTAAGTTGGCTGTATACCCCTCTTTTTCCCCTTAGTTTGGATCTAGCCAATCCCGAATTTCTTTAATTAATTTTCCACCAATAATGTGTTTCTTTTTCCTCTATGTAGGGGTTTCTTTTCCCGAACCAATAAAGATTTTGTGGGAGGGTGTTTTATTTCCCCTAACGCCTAGAATCTTCCGCGAGAGGATATAAACTGCTGATTTTGGGGTCTCCGGGCCACTTCTGTTCCATCTTTCAGTGTATTAAGTACATTGCAGGAGGCGGGAAGCGCCTCTTTCCTCGGCAGCGATCTACTACCAGGTAATGGCCTATTAATATCTTCTTTTCTTGCTAGGTCGGCAGTTTAACTCTCGCGGCGGGTTCGAAGCGTTTTCCATCATGTAACCTTTTCCTAAAATGTAACTACTCTTTTCTTCTTTTCTTGTAAAGTTACATATTGGGATAGAGAGTGCTAACCCTCTCGAGCTCCCACTCACATTTGTTTTGAGGTGAACTTATTTTCTCAAACTTTTCTTCGTTTATGTAATGTAAAGTGTTCTTCTCTAAGTCACCTCTGTAGTATGGGATTAGCCCTTGCGTTAGTGGCCCAGAGCCAGATTAGGTTTTAAAAGCAAAGTGTATTAGGAGTGCAAGTTCGCCTCCTCTCAAGTTGTATTTTAGAGGTCATGTATTAATCTTTTCTCACCTAATAGACCTCAGTAGGTTGGGTATTTTACCCCTGTGTATATGTCCTTTGAGGACGACTTGAAAGTTGAGTTTGGTGTGGCCTGGGAGAGGCTTAACTTTAAGAGCGAGTGGCTCTTTTCTAAAACTGAGAGTTGTATGCCTCGAGGAGGCTTTGCTGTGTAATTTGGAGCAAGGGCTCCAGGGTTTGAGTGGGGTCTTCTGCCCCTTTTGTTGAAATTGGTATATCGTAAAGTTGAGCTAGTTGCTCAAGAATTGTGTTTTCAGGGCTCGAAGCCCAAATTCTTTAATCCCTGTAATTGTACATTTCAAGTTGTATTTCGGCTACTAAGTACCTGTTCTATTTGTTGTTACCTAATTTTGAAAAGAAAATATAACCTTGTTAAATTTTAAAATTTAATTTCTCTTTAGTAGCTTGAGACCTATTCACCACCCAGCACCTTCTTTCATGCTTAACTACCACAAAAACTCGGTAACAAGTGGCAGCAGAGCGTGGTTGAATGGGTCTCAATTTAGCCCCTTTTGACGGCTAAACATTGCTTTGATTCGAACTCTAACAATTTTCTCTGTTGCTGGAATTTTTTGAGTTTTTCAAAATTGTTCTGTCATCATGCCCGGCCCTCGCGATGTTCTCCTCCTTAACTACTTGCGCAAAGAGGAGTTGATATATGAGTTAACTATCAGAAACGTTCAATCTGGAGGCACGGTTGCAATAGACACTAACAAGCTTAGAGAGTCCCTTGATTTGCCCATTTCCATCCCCAATTTGGGAGAGAAAGAAATTGACGACTCTCTTTCCACGATTGTCGAGAATATTACTGGGCTAGCATCGGTAGTCAGCTTTTTTGATGAAAACGATCCATCTCCTAATCAAATTAAGCGTGTGCAAGGCAGGCTGTATCACTTTGCAAATAGAGTTAATGATCTATTGTCTCTAAAGGTGAATGACGTTCAGAGGAAGCAAGCTAATACGCTCCTTGAAACTATTTCTGAATTGTCTAATAAGGTCACTCTATTGCTAACCGGCGAAGCTCCTCCCAAAACTGATCAACCCGCCACGGTGAATGTAGGTAACGAGGAAGAGCCTCCTCAGGGAGAAGTCAATAGGATAACCGTTGCTGCTCAAACTATCTCTGCCCCATCGAACAACGAATCTGAACGCCGTGCGTCATTGAGTAACATCCGCTCTGAATTAACTTCCTTGCCCTTGAAACCTTTAACGACTATGACACCTGGGTTCAGCAGCTTGCCTCATCCATTGGCAATGTTGCTTAGAGGTATCTCTAAGTTTTCCGTCAACACCACCAGTGACGTAATTTCATTTTTAAGATTTCTAGTGGAATTTCAGGATCATGCCCTTGTGTTTTCTCTTTCCCCATGTCAAATTTTGCAAATTATCTATCCTTATGCTATTGGTGTTCTATCTGACAAAATAGTTAGAGCCATTGCCGAGCAATCTTCTATTGAGGATTTCCACGCCCATTTGCTAGCTAACTTCATCCCGGCTAGGGCCAGGTCCTCCCTTATTCAGAAATACTATTATCGGGTACAGCGCTTGGATGAAAACCTGGCAGACTTCATCCAAGATATTAAGTTTTATACTAGGGTGTTTGCTCTCCACTTCCCTGAGGATCAGATCGTGCAAGCTATTGTTGAAGGGATTTCACCACCCTACAGGTCATATTTGTGTTTCGCGGCGTGCCCGCAAACCTTCTCTGAACTGGAAGCATTAGCCGTCTCTGCGGAAGGAGTTAGGTATGCCGATTCCTTGCGTGTGGCGAAAGAACCCCCGCCTTCCTTTAGTAACACTCGGCCTCCACCTCGCCGACCAGTCAATCCCCGTAAATGTTATGCTTGTGGGTCGCCTGACCATCTGCGGAATAAGTGTCCTCTGATCAAGTCAAGTGGGACAAGGAATGGAGTAGGGCCATCACAAGGCTGTTTTAAGTGTGGGGCCTTCTCACATATCGCCAAGAATTGCCCAAACTCAAATAGCACCCCCTCCTGCTCAACTTCTGGTGCAAATTCCAGCTATTCCAATAATAAAAAGTGACTAGTGGCGTCGGCTGAGCCGACTAATCCATCTTCCCGAGACTTAGCCCCTAGTAAACAGGTTGTAAATGCAGAGAACGACCAGCCTTCAAATTCATCTTTTGAATGCCCTAAAGAGTGTCTTAGGATTGCGGCGGATACCCCCGCACCTGTTCCTTTTCTTAAGATTGAGTTAAATAACGAGCCTATAACAGCTCTCTTAGATTCAGGCAGTGTTTGTTCCATTATTTCGGCTGATTGGTATTCTAAATTGAAATCTGTTTGTAAACTCCCTGACTATGTCTCTTCTCCTGTTCAATATGTTTCGGCTAATTCATCTCCATTAGAAATTCTAGGTTCCATACATGTCAAAATTCGGGTTTTTAAGTTTACTTGGAAGATCAAATTGTTTGTGGCCAAGCGTTTGTCTTGCCCCATCATATTGGGAGCGGACTTCATTTCTCACACTGGTCTTGTGCTCGATCTCCAGTGTAGGTCGTGCATATTCAAATTTGCGTCCAATTGTAGAATTCCCTTGTTAAAGTGTAATTCTGTATCATGTTCATCTATTTCGCCTACCCAGGATGAGATGTTGTTAGACCTTAGACATCTACCTGAGGAGCAGGCTGATAGTATTCGGAAACTGTGTCAGTCGTTTCCCGAGGTGTTCTCTGATACTCTTGGTGTTACTGACCTTATTGAATACAAAATTGAGGTCACGGATTCAATTCCTGTCCGTTTTCCACCGTATAGGCTATCTCCACCTAAAATGAAGGCTCTGAAAGAAATCATCGATCAGATGTTGAAGGATGGTATTATTAGGCCCTCTAAGTCAGCGTATTCTTCGCCTATTTTTCTAGTCCCGAAACCCCAAGGAGGCTTCAGGCCTGTCATTGATTACAGGGCTCTCAATCGGAAGGTGGTGTTGCAATCTGTGCCCCTTCCCGACCTTCATTCTTGCTTTTCATGGTTTCGTAAGGCCAAGTTCTTCACCATCTTGGACTTGAATCAGGCCTATAATCAAATTCCCCTTGCCGAAGAGTCTAAACATCTTACAGCGTTTGCCACGGACTGGAATTTATATGAATACAACCGCGTGCCTTTCGGGCTCCCCACGGGGGCAGCTGTGCTCACTAGGCTACTAGATAGGGTCTTTTCCGACATCAAATTTGAGTACTTATATCACTACTTGGATGATGTCGTCGTATTTTCCGAAACCTTTGAAGAACATCTAGATCATTTGCGAGAAGTTCTCAATCGCCTTCGTAAGGCTGGGTTAACTGTTAAGTTGTCCAAGGTTGCCTTTGCTAAGCCCTCTATGTCATTCCTAGGGCATATTGTGTCACCTGATGGTGTAGCAGTCGATCATTCTAGAACACAGGCCATCCGTGATTTTAAACCTCCTAAGGACATCAAAGGTATCGCTAGATTCATTGGTATGGTGAATTTCTTCAGGAAGTTTATTCCTAACTTAGCTAATAGAGCGGCGCCCTTAAACCTTCTTCGTAGGAAAGGCATCAAATTCGAGTGGGGACCTTCTCAACAAGCCGCTTTCGAAGATCTTAAATTAGCTCTCTGTAATGCCCCTGTACTTGCTATGCCTGATTTCTCGAAGAAATTCATCGTCCAAACGGACGCGTCGTCGTCAGCTGTAGCTGCAGTCCTTCTTCAAGAGACTGAACTAGGGAGGCGTCCCATCGCCTATGCATCTAGGACTCTATCGGTTCAAGAAGCCAAGTATTCCATCTATGAGCTCGAAGGGTTGGCAGTCTTATTCGCCTTAGAAAAGTTCCGTCTCTATCTGGAACATGTCAAATTCGACCTGGAGACAGATAATCAAGCCTTAAGCTGGGTCTTAGGTAGGCCGCGTCGTACTGGTCGTATAGCCCGTTGGGCCATCCGTATTTCTGCCTTCCAATTTGATGTACGACATATCAGAGGTACCGAAAATGTTGTTGCTGATGGACTCAGCCGTATGTTTCATAACGACGTCGAGACCCACGAACCGGTCGATAGTTCATCACCTTCCGAGTCCATACTATCTGGTGTTAATGCCATCTTAACAGGTGCTCCCATGCTTTTTAGGGATATTGAGAAATACCAACGTGAAGATCCGACGCTGGCTCCTATAATGGAAACCCTTTCTTCTGGGGAACATGTTGTCCCTTATGTTCTGAGGAATGGTGTTCTATGTTGCCCTTCGAGGCATGATAAGTTGATGAAAGTTGTTGTTCCAGCGGTTCTTGTACCTATGATCTTCAAATACTATCATGAGACCCCATTGGGGGGGCATCTTGGAATCTTTAAAACTCGTGAAAAGATTCGTGAAATGTTCATATGGAAAGGTATGGACGGTGAAATTCGAGAACTTGTAAAAGCTTGTAAATCTTGTTTGATCAGTAAACCCACCATGTCCACTAAAGTAGGCCTTTTGTCTTCTCATCAAGCGTCGCGCCCCATGGAACGCCTGTATATCGATTATGTGGGACCCTTCCCCCAGTCAAAGGGTAATGCCAACAAGTTCATCTTTGTGTGTGTAGATGGTTTTACAAGATTTTCCTGGTTATTTCCGACTAAGCTGGCTACCGCTCAGTCCACCATTACTTGCCTAAATTCTATTTTTGCTTCTTTTGGTCCGTGCCAATACATTGTATCTGATAATGCTAAAGCTTTTACATCAAATCTGTTTCGTAAATTCTGTTTTGACTTGTCCATCTCTCATGTAACTACATCTGCTTATTACCCTCAACCATCTCTGGCTGAACGGGTTAACCGCAATCTCAGGTCCGCACTTATTGCCTATCATCATGAAGATCATTCTAGGTGGGACACGTCCCTGCATTGGTTAGCTTTTGCTTTGAATTCGGCGGTTCATGAATCTCACAAATTTACTCCAGCTTCTTTGATGTTTAAGTTCGTTCCCAACACGCCGCTCTCTAACCTCTGGTCTCTGAATGACATTCTGCCCGAGACAATAGATCCGGACAACATTAAAGATCTTTGGAAGAAGGCTAAAGCTAATCTTAAAGTGTCTCATGAAAAGGTTAGGGAAAGGTATGATCGTGGACGGAGACCCACCACTTTGAAGGTAGGTGACCAGGTTATGGTCAAAAATTTTGTTCCCGCGGGCAAGCTTGCCCCCAGATTTCATGGGCCTTGTATCATTCTCGATTTTCTTACGCCGGTTACCTTATTGCTAAGTAATCCAGCCACCGAGAGGATATTTAGAGTTCACCTGTCCCAGGTGAAACCGGTGTAATTTCTGTGTTAACTTGCTCCATATTATTTTGAAAGGATATGAAGGTTATATTTTTTTTGAGTTTCACTTTTAAGGCATTCTGCCCCTTCTGTAATATTTTGGTTTTAGATGTAAGCCTTATGTAAAACCTGCCCCGACCCGTTAAACTGCCATCCTGTTCTTGCCACGGCCATTACCACGCTCCCGTCTCCTGCTCCACTCTACACAGTGGCTTAATGAATACCATGAATATCTGCACGCCGCTGGCCCCTCACTCTCTCTACAAGCCTGTACCCTCAAAGAAAATAATTGTCCAACACAATTCTGCCGCCTAGCTTTAATGTTTCAGCGCCCCCGCAGCCGCGCAGCGCCGTGCAGCGACTGGGGAGGGGGATGGGCCCCCTCCTCTCCAGCCAGGACGACATGTGCACGGCGAGCCGGAGCTCACCTCCCGGCCAAGGCTGATGTGCGGCGCACGACCTGCTACATGCCCGCAGCCTGTATCTGTTCACCGCGGGCGCGGCGTACTTCAACACCTCTGCTCCCCTCATAGTGCGGGCGAGCGGTATCTCAGGGTACTTGAGGGGTCCGAGCGGCCTCCGTTGGACGCAAGCTGCAACGGCCGGTCTGGCCATCCGACTCAATCTACATCAACTACATGGACAGTCACCATAAGCAATAATTACATTTGGGAATTTAACAACAATATTTGGTGGACATTGCAAAACTTTTCTTCACCTTTTAAGCATTAAAGGTTTATCTTTAGAAATTCAACTTCTACAAACATAAAAACTTTACTGCACTGGCAACAACAAAATTTTGAAATTGCAACCAACCAAATTACTAAAATCTTATAAATGCTTCCGCAATTAATCTTAATATCAACATCAAAACTTGGACCTTATTTTGGGAACAAAGCTTATGTTCTTCTGTGTTACCCCTTGGAGGAACTTTTGGGGGGGGAGGTCTGTACCGGGCGGTACACCTCTACTCTGTTTATTTAAAAGTTGCGCCAGTTGAAACTCCTCTTCTGGAGGAAGGTTGAACTTTATCTATTCTATTAATTCTCTACTTTCTCAGAAGATGTCACCACGTGGAAAATTTTGAGTTTTTGAACTGTGTCACTTTTGATGTGTTTTTGTTTCGCTTGAAGTAAGAAGTGTGAACTTTCTCTTCTAGAGGACACTACTGAAGAATTACAATAGTGCAACCTAGTGCGAAATCAAAGAACTATTTTGTTGGAGAAATTTTTATTTCAAAAGTTTGTTTCTTGTTAAATTTCTTTCTGTTATTGTTTAAGTTGGCTGTATACCCCTCTTTTTCCCCTTAGTTTGGATCTAGCCAATCCCGAATTTCTTTAATTAATTTTCCACCAATAATGTGTTTCTTTTTCCTCTATGTAGGGGTTTCTTTTCCCGAACCAATAAAGATTTTGTGGGAGGGTGTTTTATTTCCCCTAACGCCTAGAATCTTCCGCGAGAGGATATAAACTGCTGATTTTGGGGTCTCCGGGCCACTTCTGTTCCATCTTTCAGTGTATTAAGTACATTGCAGGAGGCGGGAAGCGCCTCTTTCCTCGGCAGCGATCTACTACCAGGTAATGGCCTATTAATATCTTCTTTTCTTGCTAGGTCGGCAGTTTAACTCTCGCGGCGGGTTCGAAGCGTTTTCCATCATGTAACCTTTTCCTAAAATGTAACTACTCTTTTCTTCTTTTCTTGTAAAGTTACATATTGGGATAGAGAGTGCTAACCCTCTCGAGCTCCCACTCACATTTGTTTTGAGGTGAACTTATTTTCTCAAACTTTTCTTCGTTTATGTAATGTAAAGTGTTCTTCTCTAAGTCACCTCTGTAGTATGGGATTAGCCCTTGCGTTAGTGGCCCAGAGCCAGATTAGGTTTTAAAAGCAAAGTGTATTAGGAGTGCAAGTTCGCCTCCTCTCAAGTTGTATTTTAGAGGTCATGTATTAATCTTTTCTCACCTAATAGACCTCAGTAGGTTGGGTATTTTACCCCTGTGTATATGTCCTTTGAGGACGACTTGAAAGTTGAGTTTGGTGTGGCCTGGGAGAGGCTTAACTTTAAGAGCGAGTGGCTCTTTTCTAAAACTGAGAGTTGTATGCCTCGAGGAGGCTTTGCTGTGTAATTTGGAGCAAGGGCTCCAGGGTTTGAGTGGGGTCTTCTGCCCCTTTTGTTGAAATTGGTATATCGTAAAGTTGAGCTAGTTGCTCAAGAATTGTGTTTTCAGGGCTCGAAGCCCAAATTCTTTAATCCCTGTAATTGTACATTTCAAGTTGTATTTCGGCTACTAAGTACCTGTTCTATTTGTTGTTACCTAATTTTGAAAAGAAAATATAACCTTGTTAAATTTTAAAATTTAATTTCTCTTTAGTAGCTTGAGACCTATTCACCACCCAGCACCTTCTTTCATGCTTAACTACCACAAAAACTCGGTAACAATAATAATAATAATAATATGGTCATCTGAAAAGAATGGACGGAAGAAAGTTAACTAAAGAAATCTTTCACTTTTTTGATTCAAACCCCAAAACCACAATTCCCTGGTTTTGAAATACCAAAGAAGACCTGCAAATGCTACATATCTCAGCTGAAGACGCCCTTAACAGAGATCTCTTCCGCAAGAAAATATTGACGAACGGGCTAAACCGAGACGAGCAACCGAAGAGAAGACACGGTGCCCCTTGGACAGCGGAGCGTAAGCAGGCCCACTCACAAAGAATGAGGGAAATTTGGGCTCTAAAGAAGGCCAAGTTCAGTGTCAAATGCAACAAGACTTAACGTGGTCCTTGATGGCCCCAGCGAATTATATATATAAAATGTTATTGGCTTTAGGTCACACTAACTACTTTTACGGTTTTCGGAGACGCCGAGGTGCCGAAATGTTGTCCCGGAGGAGTTCTTTTACATGCCAGTACATCTACCAACACGAGGCTGACGTATTTTTGCTATTGGCTTTACGTCGCACCGACATAGATAGGTCTTATCGCGACGATGGGACAGGAAAGAGCTAGGACTGGGAAGGAAGCGGCCGTGGCCTTAAGTAAGGTACAGCCCCAGCATTTGCCTGGTGCGAAAATGGGAAACCACGGAAAACCATCTTCAGGGCTGCCGACAGTGGGGTTCGAACCTACTATCTCCCGAATACTGGATACTGGCCGCACTTAAGCGACTGCAGCTATCGAGCTCGGTGCTGACGTATTTGGGCACCTTCAAATATCAGCGGACTGAGCCAGGATCGAACCTGCCAAGATGGGACCAGAAGGCTAGCGCCTCAACCGTCTCTGAGCCACTCAGTCCGACTTATTGAAGAGTACAGTATTTTGGCTTAAGCTTCACATCGAATTTGCGAAAACTCGAAATATGTTCAGCCTCTGCAAGCACTTCGAAATACTGAAGTTCGACTGCAGAACGTACAAAATGTTAACAGCACGGTGACTAGAGCTGTGCGCATCCACACGTTTTTCTCGCTTCACCGCCACGGAGACCGCCTAGGAATTCGAGGCGGTGTCTCAATTGATCCGCCCATACGAGAGCAATATAAGACGAGTTGGGAGCTTCTTATCTGAAGATTAGCGAGTGCAATCTCCCCTCCGTCATTATCCAATAATCCAATACACATATGGCCCCCAACTGCATATTCATGTCTCTTCGAGAACCCTCAACGCCGATGCGGCATCAAATTTCCACGTTCAATACGTCAGGTGCCCTTGACAGAGGTTGCACAAGCGGGGGTTTTCTCTCTTGATATGGCAAAAGTTCGTGTCAACACATGGAGTATCGACGCAACGAGGGGGATTCGGTGTACACTATGGTATGATGACTTGGTGCTTTTCCGGCTACATTTCGCTGAATCTGCAAAAAAAAAAAAAAAAAAAAAAAAAAAAACATGAAATCTGGAACGGACTTTAATCTCTCCATTCTGACAGCCTAATTAAGTTAAAATATTCATTACAAGCTAGAATTTAATGTCTCTCAACGTCTTTGTAAAGCACTTGCGTCTCGGCATCTCAGCTGGAAGCCCTGAAATCGATTTACAGCTTATTAACGGACTTTAATCCTTATCTACCGAGCGAGTTGGTTACGTGGCTCGGATCACCTAACTGTTAACTTAGATTCGGGAGAAAATAGGTTCGAACTAGAGCCCTGCATGATCGAGTGTGAGGACCATACGTCAAAACCTCTTCAATGATACTGGCATACGGCATTATATGTGGCCATTAACTATTATGTTCTGCATATGGCTTAGAGCTGGGTCCCCGAGAGGATCAAACACACACATGCCCCCATTAAAATATGCGAAAGTTGGTGGCACTGTTCTGAGCTGTCAACCTTCCATTGTTCCCCGTGGTTTAGTGCTTATATTTCAGGAGTTCGTAGTATTTGAAGGCTAGTATCCTCCCCTTGCGATAAAACTGAGGCTTTTGCTGATTCAGAAGTCAGTGTATAATTCACGATATTTCTGATGATGACGATGACGAACACGAACTACGACTCGAGAGATACACCGACAAGCTCCGACTTTTAAACAAACCGAGGAAGTGGCTGTGCGGTTTGAGTCACGTTGCTATCGACTCGCATTCGGGACATAGTGGGTTCGAGCCCCACTGTCGGAAGGAAGCCTTGAAGATCATTTTCTGCGGTTTCCAATTTTGACACCAGGCAAATACTGGGGCTGTACCTTAATTAAGGCCACGGCCGCTTCCTTCCGCTCCTAGCCCTTTCCTATCCCATTGTCCCCACAAGACCTATCTGTGTCGACGCGACGTAAAGCAGATTGAAAAAACAAAATTTAAAGCAATGGACGCTAGACAATTACATACCTGACATTAAGCCTGCAGAGGTCCGCAGGGTCATTAAGGGCCTAAATGAGAATAAGTCTCCCGGTGATGACAGGGTATCGAAAAAAAAGAAAGAAATTAAATCAATGCCACATAGGGCAGTAATATTTTTTGCTGCTATTTTTTCGGCATGTTTATAGACGGGATTCTTCCCCGGTGTTTTAGAGACAGGTAAAATGGTTGCCATTCCAAAATCGGGAAGGGACAGATTGTTCCCTCAAAATTATAGACCGATAACCCTATTATTTACGAGTCCTCTTCTCATGCGAATCTATGGTTACCTGGGTACTAAAAAAATACTGCGACCGGAACAGTTTGGGTTCCGGTCGAAACGCAGTGCCTCACTAGCAGCGCAGCGTTTAGTTCAATATGTCACAAGATCATTCAATATACGCCGTAGCGTGCCAGCAGTATTTTACGACGTAGAGAAAGCTTCTGACACTATCTGGCACGAATATTTAATTGATAAACTATTTGAAAAATATATTGTTTCAAACTACCTTGTCAAAATTATTTATATTTGACTAACAGGAGAGTTATTTAGTTCTTTTTCTGGGCTGAACGGCATTGTCGTTTTTTGTATGTTCCGTATAGTTTGCCGACGTTTCGAATACATTGCAGTATTGAAATCACCCCGATGAACAATAATAAGGAGTAATAAGGAATGGAATGTCTTTACGTATGATATATTTTAGAAGACGGCTCGCACACATTAATGAATGACTATTTGCCATTGGGGCTTTATCCCACATTGAGCCGTGCAAATCGAATATCATCAGCTGCTTTGGAATTTAATTTTAATCCAGACACCGAACTCTCATTTCAATTTAGAGGAATTTTGAATGCAATGTGCACTGTTCAACCGCTGAGCAGTAAAACAGCGGCTATTAGTGTCCACGAAGTACAGTTGACCAGGAAGACGTCTGACTGCGCATGCGTGCCTATCCCCTTCCACCTTCCTCATCGTGCCACCTGCTCAGCGCTCTCACGGTTCAGGCGGCTTAAAAAGTAGGCCTAATAGCGAGCGCTTTTGCCAATCAGAATGGTACATATTTCTGTAATAATAAAAATATAGGCAATCAATTTTTATGCTTTTAAAGACACTCTGCAAATCTACAGGCCAAGAGCTTTCGTCAGAATGCTTTACGATGTCAATCGGTTCAGTAGTTCTCTCAAACTTGCGGTCAAAAAAAAAAAAAAACAGCCTAGTGTTTTAACTATAGACTATAGGTATAGACAGAAGAACACATTGTGCAAGTGGTAAGATTTCAAGTATCATCCCTTCGGCTACCTGCTATCACAGTTCACGAATATCCTCGCGTTTCGAGAATGTATACTGTGCGGTTGAATGTCCATCATCCGGCAATCAAGCAGGTCTTTCTCAGACCATATTATAAACTGTACTGACAGATTATCGACCTTTAACAAGTAGTTCAATAAAAAGCTCAGACTGGTACAGTGAATGCTCTTAGTGCACGTACCACTATATTATATGCTAGGAAGTACAATGAATACCGTGGAAAACCTTCGGTATTTACAGGCACATATAACTTGCAATGTTCACTGTAGGACTCAGAAAAAACTATACAAGTTTTATCACACACTTTTTTTAGACAGCATTCTTGATATGATGGCACGGGAAAGTACAAAATATACTATTTAAAGTGGGGAGTACAATTTAAACACCTCTGTTGAAGAAACCCATAAAATGTTTGGTCATGAACATTATTATGTTCTATTCATACTTTTTTATTGTTTTGCTAATGGTTTAACGTCGCAATAACACATCAAAGATTACAGACCGATAACCCTGTTATTTACGAGACCTCTTTTTATGCGAATCTAGGGTTACCTGAGTGCTACTGGAGATGGTTTTCCGTGACTTCCCATTTTCACACCAGACAAATGCTGGGGCTGTACCTTAGTTAAGGCCACGGCCGCTTCCTTCCCACTCCCAGCCCTTTCCTGTCCCATCGTCGCCGTAAGACCTATCTGTGTCGGTGCGACGTAAAGCAAATTGTAAAAAAATATATATACATCCTGGCTGAAGACGTTGTTGTGTGGTGATTTATTTTATTTTCAGAACTTTAAATAAAATGACGTCCATTATCATTATCATATTGCTATTTGTTGAGCTATACGCCGAATAAGACTATTTATGGAATCTGAGTACCATTAACTATAGAAATATAAACAAGAGACAAGCCGCGGGGGCAGAAATGGTAGGAAAATTGGGAAACTTGGGCTTTTGAGTAAATGAGTTAAAGCAAAAAAATATAAAAACCTAAGGTGTACTTATAATCAAGAGTGTATACAGAATCACAACTCTAAAAAGTCTGATTCAGGTCTAGCTGATATGTCCCAGTGTGAAATAGTTCGCAATTATGGATGCAATAGTTAAAACTGAGGATTTTGGGGTAGGTTAGAATTTTCTATTCTTTAAATTTCCTTTGAACGATCCTTCGTATCACGCGTGAAATCCTTCAAAAAAAAAAAAAAGGCTCCGATAGGTGCTACCTGTTGTTAGAAACTGTAATGTCACCTCGAGCTTAGAGCCTCTATCTTGGCGGTACAGCATCTCGCATCAATGTGTCTTATCGTTTCAATTTGTCATTTGCCATATTTAGAAGTTGTTCATATTTCACCGGAATGATCCGAAGACACATTTTATACTTTAGTTACATCCTCTAAGGCTAGTTTCCTTAGCAGAAGGGCTGACGCTCCACGTATTTCTCCTTTCTTTTAGCCTCACCCATTCTCTTCTTTGTCTATTCGCTTTATATAAGTGCATTTGAAAAAGTAGCAACATAATTCTTGATCAACTTATTTTATTAAATGATCGGGCATACATTTTGACCAAACATCAAACTACTACTAGCGCCAACACTACTGTGTGAAAACGGCCCATACTCGGAATCGGCAGAGCAGACGGGAGAGTGCACTCTACTTGCCTCACTACTCTACCCGTGAAAACCAGCCTTGAAGGCACAGCAGGAAGAGGTACAAATCAGGAATCCCGTTCACAAAAACCGGCGATAACGCCCTAAGGTACAAACGGCTCGGTACTTAATAAAGTGCCCGCTTTAATTGCTCCACCTTCAAGTACAGTATGATTGTTGTATATGGGACTATACTCATACTCAAAGACAAAGGATGGAGCATGAACAACATCTAAATGTAATAATATACCAATTCGATAGGCAGAGATTACAACTGAACGACCCAGAACTACGATAGGTATCACCAGATAAGGCTTATCTAGACGTAAAAGATAAGTTTTTCAGTGCCACAAGCACAATGATGAGTCAGACCAAAGCTTTAGCTGATAAGCAGCAGAATGGATTGTACTACAGTCGCCCTCTTTCCATTTGCTTCCGTGTACAACTGCAAGTTCTCCACAGGTAGCGGGGTTGATCGGCAAATAAATATTTTATATTTCAATACAGTTTTGTGTACATTAGCCTTTGTTGCGTTTATTACTGCCATTAAAACATCAAATTTTACTCATAGCCTATATACAATAACCACGGCCTTTCTATGTAAAAACACCTACACCTTAAGTTTTATTCTTCGTCGTCGTGATCGTTATGTGAATCGACTTCACCTTTGCGCGTGGTAAATGAGAGTGCTCCGCTTTTTCCTTTTATCCAGGCAAACTTCTTCCTTTTCGGACTGTTGTCAATTTTTCTCCCTGTGAGAGAAAAATACACAGTTGAAATTGTCCACCTGGTGAAATTGCGTATTCGTACACCGTACAAGTTACAAGATTGTGAGCAACTGCAAAAAGATCTCGACAATGTTGTGAGATGGACAGCAGGCAATGATATGATAAACGGGATTCAAAGTCATGTTGCCAGTTTCACTAATAGGAAAAGTCCTCTCAGTTTGAATTACTGCGTTGATGGGGTGAAAGTTCCTTATGGGTATCACTCTAAGTACCTAGGTGTTAATATACGGAAATATATTAATTGGGGTAATCACATAAACGGGACTGTAAATAAGAGTTACAGATCTCTGCACATGATTATGAGGGTATTTAGGGGTTGTAGTAAGGCTGTAAAGTAGAAGGCATGTAAGTCTCTGGTAAAACTCCAACTAGAGTATGGTTCCAGTGCATGTCAGCCTCAACAGGATTACTTGATTCCAGAATTGGAAAAATACAAAGAAAAGCAGCTCGATTTGTCCTGCGTGATTTCCAACAAAAGAGTAGCGTTCCAAAAATGTTCCAAGTTTTGGGCTGGGAAGACTTGGGAGAAAGGAGACGAGCTTCTCGTCTAAGTGGTATGTTCCGAGCTGTTAGTGGAGAGATGGCGTGGAATGACATTACTAGACGATGCTAGGAAAACAACAGATAGGGAATCTGACACCTGGACGACTGCCCCTAAATACAGATCAATGTTGATTGATTGATTGGATTGATTGATTGTGACTGCAGGTTGTGTACGTCTGCCCTGAACCAAGGCCACAAACTGGCAAATACGCATTGCACATGAAACGATGAGCTGAAGCTCGCACTACACTGTACACACTACTATACCGCTTTTCACGAGAGTTTAATCCTGATGTAAACAAATAGGCGGAGCACCTTGGCTTCCCACGTGGACATAGACGTAGTTGATTGGAGAAGCAACCGTCGCACTCACTCGTCTGTATGCGAGCTCGAAGAAAAGTAGTACGCCGCATTAATTTTATTTTATTACATTTAGAGAGTTTGAAAGAGTACGTAATCAAATTAAAATACGGTTGTCATATGTGTGTGTTTTTAATGTAAAATAGTGATTAAATAACGAGAACTGAAGGAACAAGGCGTGGTGTAATACAGGAAGTCTTCTCGTAGTGAGGGAAAGTCCCAAGCTGTACAGCGTAGAGATAAGGCGTTTCATCTTGCAGTAGCAATCAGTGTCAGTATTCATAGTGACAGAAATGGAGCAAGAGGTAGGACCATCGCATGTAGTGAAGCATAAAAGAGGAAAACCGCTCAGAAGTGACCATAGGCAGTGCATTGTGAATGTGTTCAATAAACTAAGTGAACAGAATCCAGGTTTAGTCATTTATTCAGAAGTTCAGATCTTCGCACTGTTGTCGTATGCGATGCGCAGCCTTGTACGTCCGAACACGAGACGTTGATAGGGTGGAGGTCGGTACTACACGCTCAGCGAATCACAACTCTTTCTTTGGCGGAGGCGTGGACATACCATGTTTACATCAGGATTAAACCCTCCCATCACCTAGTTATGGATCACCAGAAACTGGGGAAAGAGAGCATTTATTGCAATCCATTTTCTGTATATGCATTTGATTTTCCTTGATACTTTTTTTTAAATTGTATAAACAGTGCGTTCGCAGTCCGGCTCCATGGTTAAATGGTTAGCGTGCTGGCCTTTGGTCACTGGGATCCCGGATTCGATTCCCGGCAGGGTCGAGAATTTTAACCAACATTGGTTAATTTCGCTGGCACGGGGGCTAGGTGTATGTGTCGTCTTCATCATTTCATCCTCATCATGATGCGCAGGTCGCCTACGGGAGTCAAATCAAAAGACCTGGGCCTGGCGAGCCGAACTTGTCCTCAAACACTCCCGGCACTAAAAGCCATACGACCGGGCGAGTTGGCCGGGAGATAGTGGGTTCGAATCACATTGTCAGCAGTCCTGAAGATGGTTTTGCGTGGTTTCTAATTTTCACACCGGGCAATTGCTGGGGTTGTACCTTAATTAAGGCCACGGCCGCTTCCTTCCAATTCCTAGGCCTTTCCTATCCCATCGTCGCCATAAGACCTATCTGTGTCGGTGCGATGTAAAGCCACTACCACAAAAAAAAAAAAAAAGCCACACGCCAGTTCATTGCATTTCAGTGCGTTCGCTTACGGGTGGGGCCAGGAGAAACCCGGCTTACCTGGCACTAACCACTTGCGGGCTTGAGACGCGCCAGTTAAGGTCGAAGCATCGCTTGTCGGGCGGGAACCAGCTATCTGTATGCTTGAAAATGAAAATCCACAGCCTGTTTGCAGTCATTCGACCTGGTCAGGAATGGAATGAATGAAGCCCCCATCTAGCGGCAAGGATATGAATTGTGCCGACTGCCGAAGCCTGTCGCACTCCTCTGTGCAATGATGAATGACTGACAGATGAAATGATGTTGAAGAGTGTTGCTGGAATCAAAGATGACAGGGAAAACCGGAGTACCCGGCGAAAAACCTGTCCCGCCTCCGCTTTGTCTAGCATAAATCTCACATGGAGTGACCGGGATTTGAATTACGAAACCCAGCGGCGAGAGGCCGGCGCGCTGCCGCCTGAGGCACGGAGACTCCAGTGTCTATATTACAGTGCTACCGAGACACATTAGTTAATTAATTAATTAATTAGTCTACGGCTACGCAGAACTTACATTGTTATAGGCGATGGAAGTGACGTCCGTCTGCTGCCATACAATTCTGACATCGTTTAATAAAATTACGGTTCGCACGGGTAAGTTCTTGTTGAGGTCGAGAAGACTGCCAGCTGTGCAGCGCGTGTGTAACGCAGTGGTTAGAAATGCAACAGGCTAAATACCCGCTTGAAGAGAGAGTTGTTATGTACGATACATATGCAAAAACAGTCATGTAGAGAGGTGCGCAGACAATTTGCAGTGAAATATCCGTGTGCTCCAATTCAGGGTAGATAAACTGTTAGGCGAGTAAGAAACTAAGGACACGAGGATCCCTAAATGCTTCAATTCCTAAGCGAAAACGAAGGGTATTGACGGAGGACAAATTTGGTGAAATCAGTGCATCATTCAGGCGCTCTCCAAATAAATCTCTAAGACGTGTTTCACCGGAAGTTAGTGTTTCAAAAACAAGCGTTTTTACTGCCACTAGACTTCTAAAATTAAAACCATATAGAGTGCATATCGCGCACGAATTATGGCCTAGAGAGTTTTTAACTGGATTTTACGAAGTATTGTGGACGGTAGTGTGGATCCTCATTGATTTCTTTTCTGATGAGGCGTGTTTTCATCTACGAGGACATGTTGTCTCACAGAACAATCGGTACTGAAGCGCACATTATCCCCATTTAATTCATGAGGCGTCATTGCATGACGAAAACAACTGGTGTTTGGTGTGCCGTTACAGCGAAGGGAATTATTGGGCCCATTTTTTTAAGGATACAATTAATGCACAAAGATATAGCACTAACAGCGCCTGCTTCCCCCCCCCCCTTTTCCTTTTTTTATTTACTCTAGTAGTTCATCCGTAGTTACTGGATCGTCTAATACGGGTAGTGTTTTCTCCATATGTTTATTCTATTCTTATCTTCTTGTGCTCATACATGCGCTCTGTATCACTTACAGTAGGACTACTATACGCGAACCTTTTCTTGAGCCCTGAGCATCTCTAGTGCTGAATCGGTAGACCTCGGTTATCTTCGACATCCATATTGGCAACCTTTGAAACACAAACTATGCATCGCTGTGCGACATCTGACGTACACTTTACGAACTAGTACTGATGTTGTTTACACAGCAAAGCCAAACTATATATTTCATGCTAGGAACAAGATTCGCATAGAGAAATGTTATATAATGTCAAATAATGTATGTGTGATAGAGTTGTTGGCGTAGGATAATAAATGTTTAGAAAATTCATATTGATCGATCATAATTATCGATTCATTTCAGATTTTATTTCCATCTAGTTGGCATTATAACCGGAGCCGTCAGCACTCCCTCCTTACCCCTAACCCCGTAAAAATCGGGCTCAAGAAAAAGTTCGCGTATAGTACACACACCCTACCACATACCGTACCTAACCCAACAATATTCCTAATATTTTTTGAGGTGTATATTTCGGACATGAGTGGAGGTGTTCAAGAGGATCGACCATGCATATGAAAAAGGGAACCTTCTATATGCAACTGAATCAGAACGAGACGTGATGCAATCACCATGGGACCAGTTATACGGCAACGATCTTGGCCGAGCAGCGACTTCGTCAACATTTCTGTAGACACGCGCCACATATTGCCAGACCTTGCATTCTTGCAATCAATGGAAAATTGTTTCCATAGATAATAGCACACCGGTAGCGTGGTGCATGAACTCCATCATATTTTTCTACAAGGTCTGTGATAATCATAAATTACGACATCGGAAACGTTCCAGTACTGTCCTCAAGGATACTACAAGAACACAATCATGAAGTTACACACGCATTCAGGCATTGCACTCACAGGCAGGAAAACAGATCATCAAGTGGAGGTAATATTAAGAATAAGGCTGGCGAGGTTCCAGTGGCAGTAATTTCAGCGAGCAGTTGACAGATGTCTGGATTTCTTGCTACACGTTCCTACACAATTTCACGAAGTCAACCTGAACTATCGTGCGATATATTCAATAATGTACTCTGTTCATAAAAGTGAACTGCATTCCTATACGATTTTGAATATCTGAGCATGTTTCCTGATATTAAGATAGATAGCTTTTAAACGCAATTTTCAAAAATTACTATTATACTCGTAGATATTTGACAAACACTACGGTACGCAAAAATAATGAAACAGTAATTCATTACATATAAATTACACCGCTACGATACTTCATTACAGGATTTTAAAAATATGAAACAGACGTGTGAAGCCAGCATACTGTGAAACCATTGTTAATTTTGTATTGCAGTACGTAAATAAATAAATGGCGTATGGCCTCCGACGGGTCTTTTTCTCGTAGACGGCCTGTTAGGCGACCTGCATGTCTGTGAAGATGAGGGCCCTACGTAGGATGATTTCTAATGCTGAATCCGCCACAGACACCCACCCCCCCAGCCTTTGGAATTAAACAATTAAGGTTAAAATCCCTGACCTGGCCGGGAATTGAACCCGGGACCATCTGGACCAAAGGCCAGCACGCTAACCATTTAGCCATGGAGTACGTAGATCTCGCTCACGTTGCTTCTTGAAGCATGTATTCCGGATGACCAAATCATGAATTCTGGTGAATTGGATTACATCTTCTCCTTCCAGATTTATTTCGCTGATACCAATTATTTCATTACCGATTTGATCATCCATCATGCCCGTTCAGGTCAGCGAGAAAGATCCGTTCTCCAGGTCTACCCAGAAATTCTCCTCCTTAGCTGCGACACGTTCGATATGTGTGGTGCATACTCACTGACGATGTTTCATCCCTTCCTTTTGTATCAGTAGCTTGATACACATTAACCGGTCATGCTGACGATGTTCTTCTGCACTTCACTTGAAACGATTAGGCCTATATTATTTTCCTTTTGCAACTTTCAAAACCGTGGTAGAGGAGTTTGAAATTATTATTATTATTATAATCTAGGAATCTCGCTTTACTACCATGATTTTGCGATTTTGTCTTCTTCGTCTGCGTCTCGGTGCTTCTTCCAGCTCGAAATTCTTACCAGTCAATGATCCGATAATCCAGGGGGCAATTCTGAGTGGCTTGGTTGTTGTTTACTTCACTTTGTCAGTTTCCGGAAACAGTCTATCTCTCACGAGGATGTTATCCTCCTCAGGATCACTAAATGGCGCTGCGATGAGTGCCTGGCGGGGTAGTGCCATTTCTACTGTGTCGTGACCTACCTGTCCTGTGAGACGTTCTAGTAGGTTGGTCACCAGGCCGTTGGAGTTGACGTATTACCTGTCCTGCCGAGCGGAAAGTAGGGAGGTAATTGTAGGTGCTACTCTGTCCCGCAACTCCCGAAATAAAAGATAATTTAGCTTCACTGTCCTTTATTAACCAGGACGACTATGTCTAATATATACAATATTTTTACAAGTTTGAATATGTCGATCTAAAGACAGAGAGCTTGTTTCACGCGCTTACCCTACGGCTACGCGATATATCCGAATTCTGCCCTACGGCACGTATGTACAATTTTACTGACACGATTAACTGGTCGAAAGAGCCTGGTCTTAAGAGTACGAATTACTGGTCGAGAGAGAGCCCCGCGCCATCTTGGCTTAGGGTTATATCTGCTCTCCGTGAAGCAAAGGTCTATCCCTTCCCACTACCTCAGGGGTTGGGTCTTATGGGCGTTACTTAGCTGTTCACTTTGTATGTGGCGCCCTCAACTACTATTCTCCACTAACTGTCACAGCAGGTGCTGCTCTCTGAGCACTACTCTCTCTGTCCTACTTTGCACTCTTATTTCCTTGTCTTTCTTAGTGCAGCTGTACCGACTTTGTCTCCTTTGCCGGCGGGCCGCCCGGCTCACATACCAACTCTGTTTGTCGATACACAAGTAAAGATCCGTTGTTGTGAACATGTTTTCGTAGGCGCATCTCCCAAGCTCTCTGCCTGACTAAGGCTCTGTAACTTCCTGAAATATTCCTCCTTCTTTCTAATTATTAAACCAAACCCCATGGCAATTCAGCCTATGAATGCCTTGGCCTACCAAGCGACCGCTGTTCAGCCCGAAGGCCTAGAGATTACGAGGTGTCGTGTGGTCAGCACGACGAATCCTCTCGGCCGTTATTCATGGCTTTCTAGGCCGGGGCCGCTATCTCAACGTCAGACAGCTCCTCAATTTTAATCACGTAGGCTGAGTGGACCTCGAACCAGCCCTCAGGTCCAGGTAAAAATCCCTAACCTGGCCGGGAATCGAACCCGGGGCCTCCGGGTGAGAGGCAGGCACGCTACCCCTACACCACGGGGCCGGCGTCTAATTATTAAATCTGACTATAATTACCATACAAATATTCTGATACTACAAGGTGTCCTGTATTACTGATTATTACTCTAATATTAGTTTATTTCCCTTGACACCTGAGATCGAATCTCGGCTGCCGTTCATCTGACAGTCCGCCGGTTCGAGCCCCTGGGGAGGTCGGTACACGACAACTGGCTCTCATTTGTTAGCACCGGTGTGTGGATTCTCTAGATTTGACCTTACTTTTAGACTCACCGGTGGTCTCCAAACGTGCGAATAGCTACGCACGCACTAGCCTGCGGGAAGCTGTTAGGATGTTATCGTGCCTCAGGTATGATATTAGTCTAACTTGAATTTGACTTTTCCCTTTCCGTCGCCTCTTACAAATGGACGTAACTCACCACGCTGTCAGCAAATGAGGGTTGGTGAGTTTATTAGAGGCCATGCCTAACCAGAGAAACAGACGCCTTTTGTAGCCGCCCAACACTCGGCGTTGAAACTAAATTAACGTATTACCGCAGCAAGACAACCTGGCCAGCCACTGAAACTTCTTCAGCTTATAACAGGTATTTCTGGTGTCACTGCAGCCATCCAGGCTCTGAACGCAAACAGTTAAAACAGAAACCCTTTTCCTTAATTTTCCTCAGCCTCTCTTACACGGTGAAAGCAGCAAACATTTCACATTAAAAAATAGAGTGATTACCGTGACAGCAGGAGTACTTAACATAACTTGTGGTGATGTAATTATGTAAGTGTATGGCGTGCTTGAGTATCTTCTTATGGTTTAGGCTTATTAATTCGTGTCATCGAGTTGGCTGTGGAATGGTGTAGTATGCTGTGAGATAAATGCTTTGCCATTTGTGTTCAACAAATGACAGTAAGTCATCGAGTGATGGACCTGAGCCATCTACCTGTGAGAATTTCCAACATCAAGTCGCTAAGCAAACAATTTAGTTAATATGTCTCCATGCAGTGTGGTATGCGAGTGCATTCAAATGGCTAGTTAATATTGTAACAGGCCTTTACCTGTTTCATTAGATACTGATTTTAGGATTAAGAGCTCTCTAGCATTTGTGGCTGTTACTAGTTTCTTGTTTTCAAATCTATCGTTCAACATTTTCCACGTTACCTCATAATTCCCTGATAGCACGATTTTGAACTAATTTGCTGACTGGGCCACTGAGAACACGTGGTAGGTAGTGAATGGCTGACAGTTGTTTTGGATCATGACTTGAACACTGACCGCGAATGAGAGCCAGTTTTCGTATGTACCACCGAATAGTGCAATATTAATAGCCGGTAACTTTAAAGTTGTGGGGCTGCTAGTCCGAGTTCTACTCGAATCTACCGAGCGAAGTGATCCTCTTCAAATTTGACTATTATTTTACACATTTCGTCCTTTACCTAGCAGGGTTTTGTTTCGAACTCGGCACGAGCCTAATCATGATCTAGTTCATTTTCAACATCTCGTAATTCTAATATTGAGTGCATGTTATCAAACTTCCACATTAATTCACGCATTATCTTCACACCGTAGTTTAATTTCATGCGAATTAGAATGTTGTTGAATGTCGAAATTTTCAACAAAGGTTCCATGCGAGTAAGTTGTACTTTCAACCGCAACCTCTGCTTGAGAAGCGTATAGCCTTGTTGAATATTTAATGATGGAGGGGATATACGTAACGACAAAGGACAGACTTAGACATTGTGAAGTACTGACCTGCCTTCTCAACTTCGTTTACCTCTGGTGATGGAACATCGATCCTAGAATTGGTGGATGTCATCAAAGTGGACTCCAAAAGATTTCCATGGACACCTGTAATTGCTGAAACCATTGAAGCTAGACGCCCTTTATTACACGCCACGCTGTTTTCACGAAACCCTCGTGGTTCAGATGCGGTCCGGTAATTAGATCAGTGGCAGTTCGTGACATTTTACTCTGGCAGGGCTGTGCCGTCATCTCTTTATCCTCCCCAATCGGTCCAGTTTTCACTAACCAGCACCACGATACTTTTAGATAAATAATAATAATAATAATAATAATAATAATAATAATAATAATAATAATAATAATAATAATAATAATCCGATGACACTGGCTGACTAGAAATCTGCTTGCACTACAACATTAATTAATTACACTACAGTGGCATTTATGCACACACACACATTAACAGGCTAACAGCTAATGCAGCCCCGACTATTACGGCACAGCACTGTTTCACTGACCACAATCACAATTGATAATAAACTTCATGAAAACAAATAAACAGTGCACTCCCGAATTTCTCTCTCCTTGCTCAAATTTCAAAGCAGGACAACGTGTTTGACAATTTGACCACCCTACAAATATTGCCGTCACCTTACGGTTATATTTTAATATTTTAGCTTTTTTATAAAAGTGAATTGTATAAATAGTCAGTATAATGGAATTCATTGTTTTGTAAAATGTTTTGGAATTAATCTCTAACAACAATTAATATAAGACGAGGAGGAAAAGCCTCGGTACATTTTAAAGTGGTTGGCAATATTGCTGAGGGCTCCGCCGTTCAGCGATTACACCCGCCTGCACTCTTCTTACGTCTGAGAAGCCATATCGTTCTTCCAGGCTCCTCCCACACCCTGCACACCTTCAAATTCTTGGGACTTACTAAGGGCTCTGCCGGATAGATCATACCCGCTTGCACTCTTCCTTCCCTTGACAAGCCCCAATCGTCCTTCCCAACTCTCCCCGCACCCCGCACACTAGCAAAGTCTGTGGACCTACACGGGGCTCTGCTGCCACGGACAGCAGCCACGGTCTGAAAGCCTCTGCCATTTTCTTGAAAATAGAAAAGCAAAATGTTTACAGCCGAAATAATAACAATAACATTGTATAACTGAATATCACAGCACATAAGTTCGACTTCGCTACATATGTCCATCTTTTTATGTAATCATTTACAGAGTGAAATAACGTTACATGTTTCTGAAAAGGTGGCGGGGGGCGTCCAAAGCCCTTCATGCACGACCCGCCATTGAAGTGGATCGTGGTTATTCCTCAATAACTCCAATTACGAATTCAATATTAGGTTTATTTACAACTCACGGCACTACACTTTACCTTGCTACACAAATACCTGCGCGAAGATGAAAAAGATAAAGAAATGATAGTCACATAGCGTCTCTCATTGCATCCTCGCTAGCCTCTTGTCTCCTTTACCTCCACCCTTACTATCGGTTGGGAGCCGATGATCTAGCTGTTAGGTCCCTCTAAACTACAAGCAACTACCGGTTGAGTGACCTTGAGTTCACTGCCTCTGAGGGGTGCTCCCGTCTGAACAATTCATGTTAAAAAGAGAAGTAACTAGAAGAGGGCTAGCGCTAGATCAGAACAGGGAGGAAAATAAACTATAAAAGAGAGACATGATATGGGCTTTTGAACTTATGCTGTGTCAAGAAAATAAGGTGAAACTATTTACGTTTCGCAGAGAACTTTGATCCGCGTCTTCAGAAGAAAATCTCTACTGTTCAGGAGGAAGTCTTCTACATATAAAAGAGCGAGTTGAAAGCTTAGGTCTTGAATGCCCTAATATCGCCGAGCAGGAAGAAAACAAAATGTGATTAACTACAATGACCAAGCCCCTTATCAACAATAACATTACACGGACTGACTATTGTTGTTAGTCGAGGTACGCCAAGTTTGCTGCCACCATTCATCTCCGTTAGATAGCTAAAATGCTAAACCACCAATGACGGGTAAAGAACAGTTAGTATCTCACATTACTAAATACAGAAAGAAGTTAAAATACGTTTGCAGTTCCCTGAAGAAAATTGCTTATGCTTTCAAGTTTGTAAACGAACTAGTACCACAACGCACGGTCTACATTCGCAATGTCGTTATGACGGTTGCTCGATCCGCGGAGTAACTAGTGATGAAAAGTCTTCACTGTTCTGGAAGAGACTTCAAAATGTCCATCATCTCTGAATTAGGAGAACTAACCCTAACACAATATGTACAAAAGGGAAACCACGGAAAACCATCATCAGGGCCGCCTGAAGATGGTTTTTCCGTTGTTTCCCATTTTCACACCAGGCAAATGCTGGGGCTGTACCTTCCTTCCTACTCCTAGCCATTTCCTATCTCATCGTCGCCATAAGACCTACCTGTGTTGGTACGACGTAAAGCAGCTTGTAAGAAAAGTTCAAAATAGCTAGAATATGTTTTGAACGTACTTTTCGGTGAATTTCATACTTCTAAAAATGGAAAATTAAGTTTATGAGAAACGTTGAGGACGCTGCAAGCATGTACAAGCGCAAACAACTTCCAATGAAACGTTATTCGTTATTACATTATTTATTCCTGAAACCTTAACGTCAACAGATGTGGCCCATGGACTAAGGAACACATTCAAGAGAGAAAATGACGCCTTATCGAACAAGTTTGAGAAATACAAATTCTGTCAATCAAGGCTGAACTTGAAATGTTTGAAAGTTGTATGCGATTAGAAAGATAAATGTAAGATCATGAAAACAAAATACAGAAATACCGTAAAGAAACATGCAGGTACAACATTTGTTGTTCCTCCAAACCTATCAACTTTACTGATCAGAATGTCAATACCGAACAGCACACTAATACGTCAAAGAGGAGCAGCGTGGGAGGACATGGAACAGAGAGCACCGTATCGATTTCACACAAATTATACAACATACTGCAATGGAGTGTCTGGGGTCAAGCAAAGACTTCCGCAGCAATTTTCTTTGGATAAGATCCAGTAGTCAAAATCCGAACACTGAATCGCTATATAAATTACTCCTACTCACTTTTATTAACTTTCAGACAAGCCCAATTTCCAAGTAGTATATTTTATGTAATAATTCGAACAATTCTCTTCAATAATGCACTGACCCAGTTCAACGACGTGACTACTGCACCCATCTCAATGCATACATTCAGAGACTTTATTTTTTTATTTTTTTATTTAGCGTACGGCTCTTAGTGCCGGGAGTGTCCAAGGCCATGTTCGACTCGCCTATGCAGATCTATTTTACGCCCATGGCGAACTACGCGTGGTAGTGGTAATCGTGGTCGTGAGAGAGAAACCCGGTATCGGCACATAGCCTACTCCTGTCGAATTACATCAAGGGGTCTGCTCAAGGCTTAACGTCTCCATCCAACGGACGATACTCCATAAACAGCGTCGTATGCCCCCACTCCACATGACCAGTAGGAAGAAGTTTAGAACTGAATCCCGGGTTTTGGCACACAATCTAGCAATAATAAATTACAACCTGTGACAATAAAGTTCGGTGAATGAAGTCAGAATGGTCGATCCGGCAACACTAGCAACACACAATGCTGCACCTGCGTAGCAGCAGGTTTTGACCACCTGCTCCCAACGTTGTTCAGTTAAGCATCGTGTGTGTGTGCGCCGTGTAAGACCTGTTTGACACAGTGCGTATTTAGTGAGTTGGTTCTGAACTGCGAACAGGAACATGAACGACCAAAAGATCAATGTGCAGTTTTGTTTTAAGCTTGCCAAGACACCGAAAGAAACGCCTACGATGCTGGCACGTGTTTATGAAAATCAAGCACTGTCCTTGAAGTGTGTGTACGAGTGGTTCGCCCGTTTTCGAAGAGGGAGGGAAAGTGTCTCTGACAACTTCCGTAGCGGAAGACTGGCGACCACCGTCAGTGACGAAAACATTGAGAAGGTAAGGACATTAACCACGAACGATCGGTGATTAACTGTGCGCATGATAGCGGATGAACTGCAGATTAGCGTGAATCCGTACGACAAATCGTTACCCAGAAGTTAGGGAAGAGTAAAACGTGTTCTCGTCTTGTGCCACATCACTTGACTTACGATCAGAAGTAGGCACGTTCAGCGACTTCACAGGAGTTTGTCGAAACGGCCGATGCGACACTAAATTTATTGAACTGTATTGTCACTGAGGATGAAACCTGGTGTCTCAGTTACGACCCTGAAACAAAACGGCAAAGTATGGAATGGCGTTCTCCGGGATCCCCTCGTCGGAAAAAGGTCAGAGCGAAAAGGCACGCATCAAAACGATGCGCATCACCTTTTTCGATAGTCAAGGCATTATCCAGAAGGAATTTCTACCTGAGAGAACGACGTTGAATGCTGCACATTCTGACTCGTTTCATGAAACGTCTACGCAGGGTACGACCCCAGTACGCACAACAAGGTTCATGGTTTTTTTTGTCCATGGCAACGCTCGCCCACATACAGCCAATATTGTCAAACAGTTCATGGCAAAAAAGGGGGTGGTGAAACTTGAACATCCCCCATACTGGCCAGTTCTCAATCCTCCAGACTTCTTCCTATTCCCACGACTCAAACTCACTTTGAAAGGAAAGAGAGTTGACGATATTTCTGACATCCAATGAAACATGACGAGGCTTTTGAACACCATCCCAAAGGAAGTCTTAATGCAAAGTTTCCAGGACATATATCGCCGATCTCAGTAGTGCATATTTATGGGAGGAGACTATTTCGAAGGACAGTAATCTATGTTGATAGTTCAGGACTATTCATCGAACTTTATTGTCACAGGTAGTATATGCCATCACCTTCCCTACCCTACCCTACCCTACCCTACCCTACCCTACCCTACCGGCCAACGTTGTGATCATTTCTTCCATCAACGGGACTTGCAATGGCTAACCACAGCGTCAGACCATAGTGACGTGACGCCTTAACGATGACGGCCACCAGGCGAACATTCAGAGACTCGAAGTATTGACAAAATACGAGGCACTGCGAGGCTAGGTAGCGAATTCAGCTTGGGACGAAAAAGTTCTCTTTTTTTTTTAATTATGAGCCACGGAGTGCAGTATTTAGAGTCGAATTAAATGTATACATATTTCTTTCCTTTTGATAATAAGAACCGAAGAAAATCGGCCAAAGAATCTGAAGTGGCTGTGAGTACGAAGGGGGAACTCAATAGCTCTCTTCCTCGTTTACGTAAGCTTCTGTGCGATTCCGAGTTACACCCATCTCTTCCCCTTAGGCAATAACAATGACAACATGATTGAATGCATATATGCTGTTTTGTAATAGATGATTGTATTAGAGAAGAGCCTGTGTTGAAGCTTCCTAATTGGTTCATTACAGATATACAGTACAGGCCGTGAAAATATTTCAAAATACAGAATACAATGATTCAGTTGTACGTTTTCTGAATAAATATTCCTATACGAAAGAAATGGGTGCGTAATATTTTTAGATCCCTTTGCCTGCTGAGTTTGTCGGAATGAAATTATTTCAAATCCTATTTCCTCAAAACATTCATCTGTTAATTCACCCTTTGTATTCGCAACGCCTAGTGTTCAGAGATCTGATGCCCAGCAGAGTGGCTCAGACAGTTGAGGCCCTGGCCTTCTGACCTCAACTTGGCAGGTTCGATCCTGGCTCAGTCCGGTGGTATTTGAAGGTACTCAAATACGTCAGCCTCGTGTCGGTGGATTTACTGGCACGTACAAGAACTCCTGTGGGACAAAATTCCGGGACCTAGGCGTCTCCGAAAACCTTAAGATTAGTTACTCGGACGTAAAGCAATTATTATTATTATTATTATTATTATTATTATTATTATTATTATTATTATTATTATTATTATTATTATTATTATTAGAGATCTGATTTTTATAAACTTCACGTCTACAAACAATTCAGACGTATACCGATTCATTTTCTTCCCAGATACGTGAATTTGGGTGATTCAATAGGGGGTCTTTTGCTGTTCCATTTAAGAAGCTTGAGGCATTGTGATCAACAGCCTCTCGCACTCTGAGAGTGAGTGAAATCTGTCTGATAATCTGTGTCATGTAGTTGTTTTCATTTAAAATTTGCTTTACGTCGCACCGACACAGATAGGTCTTATGGCGTCGATGGGACAGGGAAGGACTAGGAGTGGGAAGGAAGCGACCGTAGACTGAATTAAGTTACATTTTCCTGGTATGAAAATAGGAAACCACGGAAAACCATCTTCAGAGCTGCCGAGAGTGGAGTTTGAACTCACTATTATTATTATTATTATTATTATTGTTGTTGTTGTTGTTACCGTGGTTTGGTGGATTAGCAGAGGTGAAAGAAGGTGCCGGAGTGAATGGGTCTAACTACAAGGCCAAGATAGGAATTAAAATTGCATTAACGGTTTTATTTTCGAAAATAGCAAAACTTAACAATATTTACATAGAATTCCAAAGTTTAACAAATAACAATAATTCAACAAATAACCGACAATCAGGTACAAGACCAGGAAAAGCCGAGATTTAGAGGCAATTTAACAATCTGGGCTTCACGCTCAGTGTTTTACAATTCCTGAGCTCTCAGCTCACCAACACATATTTACCACAGGGCAGAAATCCCCAAATAATATGGAGCACTTGCTCCCATCAAGCAATGTCAAGCCTCCTGGAGGCACATTTCCAATAATTAAAAGAGCTGACTGCTCTCAGTTTTCCAAGCCTATGAAAGGCAATACCAGGCTCAACCCTAAATTGCCATCAAGGCACAACTTACACAACATGAAACGGGGGTATCTTGTACCCAGCCTACTGGGCCTTAGTAGAAAAATAATAGGTTAAGTTAATGACCCAAAATGCAAAATGAATGGAGGCGCGAATTTGCACTCCTACATGAAACTTCTTAAAACCTAAGAGGCACTAGGCCGATGAAACAGGGGCTATTCCCAAAGTAGGGAGGTGACTCGTATACTGAAAAAAATTAACACATTAAAGACCAGAAGAAAATCGGTTACAAAAACGTGGTCACCTCAAATCAAAATGAAGGGCAGCTCGAGAGGGTAAAGCACTCTCTATCCTCGATTTACAGTTAAAGAGGTATGAAGTTTTTTCATAAACAAGAAGAAATTTACCTTTTTAAGAGATAGGTTACATGGTAAAAGTTTCGGACCTTCCCCGCTGGTTAAACTGCTGAGCTAGCAAGAAATAAAGATGTTAAGTGGCCATTACCTTACTGAAGAACTGCTGCCAGAAGAAAGAGGCGCTTTCCTCCTCCCGCTAAACGTCCATACAATAAGTTAAATGTTGATGATGTGGCCGAGAGACAAGAAAATCAGCAGTTTTTATACCCTCGGGTGTCGTGATGGCACCGATGCCGGGAATCGAACCAAGGTATATTAAGTCCCATAGCATAAGTTAAGGAAATTAGAATTGAACTAGTGGATCCCCAGTACAGGAGACCACTAGGAATGTATAAACGAAAGGATAAAGAGTTTTCTTACAAGAAGAATTATGGTAATTAATTGTGTAAAATGTGCTACTTTATATTTTGTCAGATTCCTGTTCGTCCCGATTCCCTGTGAATCTGAATATCTGCATTTAAAATGGAAATTATAAAAATTAACATTCATTAAATAAAATACACACACGTCGGACCTTGTACTCACACTTACTTGTTACCTGCTTACTTACACATACGTTATTTGAAGGGCGCCAGCTGTCACTCAGTACAGCAATAATAGAATGAGACTCTTGACTATCTCTAGGGTGTGGGGTAATAAGCTTACTTTTGACAACATACCATATAAGTTCTGGGAAAAGGAGATTGGCGTTCGGTTTCCCCATTAATTTTGAGGTTAAGATATTTTACTTTCAATGAAATGAAACTATGAATTCGTTTGATAGAACAATATATATTCTTTAAATAATATATCAAAAAATAGTGAGTCTTGTTGCGATAAAACAGATGAAAATATGAAATTATGACATTGCAACTGAAAGAAACTAGGCATGAATTTAGATTCTTCTTGACCGGACATTTAACAATTTATACGAAATATTTCCCTCACTGATTCACTTGACTGTACCTTCAACACTTTTAGTGTAATTACGACGTATTCCGTTGCTCTGGTGTTTACTGTAGATGTGTCACGCCTAACGTGGTGATACATCCTTGCGACTGCTTCTTCTCCATATCATCTGACTTCTTTGTAAGTCAATATGGTATGACCTCTTGGCAGGTCCAGGGTTGCCCTCTCTGACTCCTTGGTAAGCCTTGCGTCCGCGTCTTCCACTAAGTGACGGACCAACCATTTGGTCTCACTCTCTCAATGACCAATAATTAATGGCTCACTGAGTCTTCGCCATCTCTCGTTCACACTCGTTGGCTGACCACCTAAGGCCTCTTGATCTAGTAGACTACTTCACTGTACTGCATCCGTATAAGTAATGACTGACGCTACAATATGGAGCTACCTTATATAGACGTTGGTTGACACAACTACGTAATCTCCAGAAATAACAATGACATACTCCCACCTACGCGACAGATATTACACACAGTGGTGAAATAGCCCCGCGGCGACGAGTCCGTGCGCGCATTGCTAAATAAATACAATGACGTAGCCAAGGCGCGGCGATGACTTGGCAGAATCTCCACTGGTATAGCAATATAACAACGTCACTTCCAATCTCTGATATATACAACAATTCTCACTGTACAGGTGTTTAATGATAATCTACACATACGTATATATGCATACATCTAAGTGCAATCTTGCAAGTGCGCGCGGCTGTGAGCTTGCATCCGGGAGATAGTAGGTTCGAATCCCACTATCGGCAGCCCTGAAAATGGTTTTCCGTGGTTTCCCATTTTCACACCAGGCAAATGCTGGGGCTGTACCTTAATTAAGGCCACGGCCGCTTCCTTCCAACTCCTAGGCCTTTCCTATCCCATCGTCGCCATAAGACCTATCTGTGTCGGCGCGACGTAAAGCCCCTAGCAAAAAAAAAAAAAAATCTTGCAAGCAACAGGCAATTGCAAAATTGAATAAAACGGATAATTACAATAATAGTAACAATATCACAGATAAAATAATAATAATACTGACATAATAATAATAATAATAATAATAATAATAATAATAATAATACAGATAAAATCATACAATAATAAAAATACAGATATCATCTTGTAACGGGATTTGAACCGTTACAATTTGAAACATTTAGAATTGGATATGTGAAATTACTTGTTCTTCAAGTCCTGCTACGGAAGGCTTATGAGTAACTTGTTATTGAGTTGTAATCTTATCTATGTAAACTGACCAACGGTTGAGTAAATGAACAGTGGCTAGCTACAAGCACAAATCCAGCATTCAGAATAATTAGCATTGGGAGAGACAAGGAAAGAATACATGACTCATGGAAGGATGAAGCATAGGAAAATCTCCACTTCATGGCAAAACATTCCAATCAGTGAGAGATATGAGTTAGGCTGAGTGAGACAGAGAATAAGTGGTTCTGAGATTGACCACTATAGCACCACCTACTGGAGAGGGATCCCAGTTGGGGGTAGACTAGTACTAGGGTGGGAGTTCCCCCTCTCACTAGTTAGCAAGGGCCAGACCAGGATATATATACAAGCTGCAGAGGCTTAAGGGATATCTTTTTAGTCTTGGGCAGGAGAACGCTCTACGTAGGTCAAGAAAGTCGGTAATAAGACTGGAGGTGCTGACATTCAGAATGAGAGAGAGGAGTAGGACATAGCCGCGTTAGAGGTGATATTGGAAAGACTTAGTCTCTCAGACAGTAGTTGGAGATGCGGACTTAGGCTTAGAGACAAGCTAGAGGGAAACTCTCAGGTTTTCAACATAGACTCTACCCAGGTTGGAAGTCAGTATTCTAACAAGCTTCCGGAGCAGGCACATCACTGAAGTATGCTGTAAATAGACATTGTAAATATGTACGGTAGTTGGGAAGTCAGAGTTGAAGGCAAATATATATCATATTAAATGGGACTCAGTACTTCATTTAATGGTTCAGGGCACCCAACCCACAGATTCTCCAAGCCGCTCGGGAGAACAAATCGTCCAGAACATCTCGGGACAAGGTGAGTCACGACAGACTTACGTTTTGGTGTCAGGTATGTGGGGTGCCCTTAGTTCGAACTCCGACGAACAGTCGAACCATATCAGTACGAAAACCGCGCATCGCAGAAGATTGAACCGCGCACCGAAGAAGATTGTTCGAAAACCGCGCATCGCAGAAGATCGAACCACGCATCGTAGGAGCCACAATTCAGCCCAGCTGCAGGGAGCCAGCAGCCCAGCAGCCTATTAAGCAGACTATACGGATCGCAGCCAACAAGCCCAGCAGCCTATTAAGCAGCCTACACGGATCGCAGCCAACAAGCCCAGCAGCCTATTAAGCAGCCTACACGGATCGCAGCCAACAAGCCCAGCAGTACAGAAGACATCGTAGGGTGAGTCCACTTTAATTCAGTATGGCAAGTCAGGAGGAGGATGTAGATTTAAATGCAGGAAGGCCAGAATTTCAGATAGCAGAGGCTGATGATGATGATGCACGTAGCTTAGAAGGTCCGTATGTAACTGTAGTAGAGGGACACAGACTGATTGGTCGAGAATTTGACGGTAGTCAGCCAGACAGTCTACGAGAGTTTCTTGCCAACGTAGATGCGGCTGTACGCATGATCAGGGAGAATGATCAGGCACTTTTCTTTAAATATATATTGACAAAAATTACAGGCAAGGCCCGAGAGAAGCTCTCGGTAAGAGCTGATATTACTAACTGGGAGAACGCTAAAGTAGCGCTAAATGAATATTATGGTAGGCAGGGCACGTTAGATCTATATATCTGCCAAATGTTCCAAAGCAGTCAGGAACCGCGAGAGAGTGTAGCATCCTGGGCGCATCGCGTAGACACGATGGCGTCAGCTTTCAGGGATGCTTTATTAGAGGGCGAATGTCTAGAGGACAGGCAGGCACAGTTGAAGTGCGTGAGAAAAATAGGAGTGGCTAGTTTCACACAAGGGTTAAACAACCCAAGAATCCAATGTAGAGTGCAGGATCAGCAACCTTTAAAATTTGAAAGAGCCGTGGCAATAGCTAGGCAGGAAGAAGCAGTCATTATATCCAAACAGGCTAAGGAAGGATTGCAAAGTAGGCGGAACACACTAGGGTTCACACGGAGAATTGAAACGAACACGCCTAATGTAGCAAAACCAGAAGGAAGGTGGCATCCTAAGCCTAAAACAGCAATGGTTAGGGTGATTTGCTACAATTGCAATAAAGAGGGCCACCTAGCTAGGCAATGTACAAGTCCGCGAAAGGAAACACAGGGTCAACCTATCGGAGAGTCAGAATTAAAAAGATCACCGACAACGCTAACGTGTCGGTATTGTAAGAAACAAGGGCACATAGAGAGAGACTGCCGAAAGAAGCAAAGGGACCAAGTAGGTGTAGAAACACGAATGGTCCGCACAGTCAAGGCGGGCATGAGGGAGAGTACCAGGGGTACACAAACTTGTTACAATTGCCATAGGAAAGGGCATGAGCAAGAAAATTGCAGGCTACCGATTAACAGACAACATACCGACATAACGAGATGCTATTCGTGTGGTAGAGATGGTAACTTGGAAAGGGACTGTTGGAGAAATGTACTTGGTAAACAGTCCACTAAACAGTGCTATGCTTGTGGGAAAGCGGGGCACTTACAGAGGTACTGTTGCACGAAAACAATGGGTCAACAGACAGGGAGAACGGACATGAAAGTCTTCCGAAGGTCTGGAGACGAGGGTGACAGGGGGTCGCAACAAACCGAGGGCCCGTTTGGATCAGTGCGTAGCCAAGGACAGGCTATGAAAACCAGGTTAACAACAAACTAAGCAGGGACCGAAGGCCGGAGACAACCTCGGAATCCCGAGGTATGCATTCATGAGGTTGATTACACATGCCTGTCACAAGGGAAAAGGGTAAGGCTAACCAAGGAGACCGAAGACAATGGTTTAAGTTTCGGAAAGTTGCGCTCACAGAGAGTGACCGAACAGCTGCGGATAGACCATTTGAACATGGTAGATGCAGAGAAAATATTGGCCATCTGTACAGAGTATGATGATGTATTTCACTTAGAGGGGGACAAGTTGACCCATACGAAGGTAATACAGCATGAGATTCCAATATCTAGGGAACAACCTCCTATTAACGTACGGCCCTATAGGCTCCCAGAAGCACAGAAGGGAGAGATACGAAAACAAATAGATAAGCTGTTGGAGGATGACATAATCAGTCCCAGTGTGTTACCCTGGAATGCGCCGTTACTTTTAATCCCAAAGAAACTAGACGCCTCAGGCATACAGAAATGGAGGGTCGTTATAGACTATAGGAAATTAAATGAGGTTACAATAGGAGTTAGTTATCCCCTACCATTAATTTCCGAATTGTTAGATGCCCTTGGAAAGGCTAAATATTTCTCGCCTCTAGATTTAGCGAGTGGGTACTACCAAGTGCTACTGAAGCCTGAAGATAGGCCCAAGACCGCCTTCTCACCACTAGGGCAGAAGTATGAATATAAGAGAATGCCGATAGGTATCAGAGATGCCCCAGCCACATTCACAAGGCTGATGAACACTGTGCTAACAGGGTTAACTGGCATTAAATGTTTATGTTATCTGAATGACATAATTGTGTATGGTAGCTCAGTAGACGAACACAATGCCAAGTTACGAGTAATACTCCAGAGGCTGCGAGAGAATAATTTAAAACTCCAGCCTGATAAGTGCGAATTTTTAAGGGCCGAGGTGGCATTTTTAGGCCACGTAATCACGGAAGATGGAGTCCACCCAGATGCTAAAAAGGTCCAGGCAGTCAGGGATTTTCCCAGGCCGACCACTAGCCGCCAGATCAAGCAATTCTGCGGGCTGAGTGGGTACTATAGGAAGTTCATCCCTAACTATAGTAAAATTGCAAAGCCACTTTATGAATTAGTAAAGAAAGACGTTCCCTTTGTGTGGGGAGACAGACAGGAGCAAGCGTTTGAAACACTGAAGCGAAGGCTAATAGAGGAGCCTGTACTGCAATATCCAGATTTTGAAAAACCCTTCGGTGTTACCACTGATGCAAGCAACGAGGCGGTTGGAGCAGTACTGTCACAAGGACGCATTGGGAAAGATCTTCCAGTTGCCTATGCAAGCCGGACGCTTAACAAGGCAGAAGTAAATTACAGTGTAACCGAAAAGGAATTATTGGCAATAGTGTGGGCAGTGAAGTATTTCAGGCCGTACTTATTTAGGCGGCATTTCACTGTAGTGACGGACCACAAGCCATTGAAGTGGGTTTCCAATGTGCAGGACCCGTCTTCACGCCTGCTGAAGTTTAGGTTAAAGCTGGCAGAGTACGATTTTGTCATAGAATACAAGCAGGGTAAGCGGAACTGTAACGCCGATGCCCTTAGTCGTAATCCCATTGTAGAGAAGAGCCAAACTAGAGTGGTCAGTTCAGCTCGGAAAGGACCCCAGACGGAGGTCAGAAGAGACACTCAGTATCCTGGTGACGTTAAGGTTAGAGTAGCGAGTTCAAAACCCGAGGACGCCAAGGCAGAGGGAATCGAAGTCGGCTACACCACGGACGAGGGCTCCGAGGACGCTAAGGCAGAGGAATCCAAGCCCGAAGGTAGTTCACCGGTAGGAGAAATAGAAGGGCTAAGAGAGGAGGAGAAATTAGCCATAATGAAGGAGTGTCATAACTCATTAATAGGAGGCCATCAAGGGATTGCGAGGACATTCGCAAGACTGAGCGAGCGAATACAGTGGAAGGGTATGAAAAAGGACGTAGAAAAGTACATTCGCTCTTGTCCATCATGTCAGCGAAATAAGGGGACTCGGCCAGACATCAGAGCCCCCATGGTAATTACAGATACTCCAAGCACAGTCTTCGAGAAGATGTCGCTTGATGTAGTAGGCCCTATGCCTTTGACGGAAGCTGGTAACAGGTACATTCTCACCTGCCAGGACCAGCTGTCCAAGTATCTAGTGGCAAGTCCAATGCCAAATCAAGAAACAGATACGGTGACACGTACATTAATAAATAATGTCATCAGTATATACGGGATACCCAACCAGATATTGACTGATCAGGGTAGTAACTTCATGAGCGAGGTGTTCAAAACACTCTGTAAGGTGTTGAGGATACAGAAAACTCACACCACAGCGTTCAGGCCACAGTCAAATGGGAGCATTGAAAGATCCCATAAAGTATTAGTGGAGTACCTTAGGCACTATGTTTGTGCCAATGAACAGAACGATTGGGACCGGTATCTCCCAACGGCAGCTTTTGTCTACAACACGACCAAGAGCACAAGTACGGGGTTCACGCCTTACGAATTGATATTCGGTAAGAAGGCAAACATCCCAGGAGTATTGCAAAAAACACCTGAGTCAGGTTATAACGAGTATCAGACAGTGGTTGAGGAGCTAACCCAGCAGTTAAGAAGAAACCATGAGGCAGCAAGACGAACCTTAATAGAGAGAAAAGAAAGAGAGAAGCAGGACTATGACAAGAAGCAAAACGAAGTAACCTTCCAAGTAGGAGATAAAGTTTTGATACGTAATGACGCACTGCGACGAGGGAAATCCAGGAAATTGAGCCCACCTTTTGAAGGTCCATACATTATAGTAGGTGTATCAGGTGTAAATTGCACCTTACAAATGAACAAAAAGGGAAAGAGAACAAAGGTTCACAAAAATAGACTAAGGATGTTCCTGTGAGAGCTAAGTGGGATAGCAAAAGAGGTAGACAAATAAAGGAAATTAGCTAGGTTAATAATGCGGGAATGTAAACAGGCAGTTAAGTAATAGAAATTAAGTTTTGGGAAATTTATAATTGTTAGGTAACGAATTTCTTGTCGTACCTTACAGTTGACAGAAGACGATGGCGGAGATAACGAGTTGGTTCCACATCGTAGTAACCCTGTGGATGATGATGTCGTCTCATCTCGAGGCAGGTGGAGAGGTGACAGACGTCAGAGTGACGCCATATGAGAATACACCTGGTGTATATTTCGATGACCAGGGCGAAGTGCAGTTATATACTACAGAATGGACCCTAGTAACGTATGTAAATTTGAATCAGCTGACAGAAACATTTGCTCTAGCTCAGAGATATGTGAGACGAACGAGGTTGCTATGTTTGCAATTAGAAGTTACTTCAAATTTTACTTGCCAGCAGGACGTAAATATGCTGCAGACACATTTGGAAAGAATAAAGGGATCAAAAGATGTTATTAATAGGATCACAAAAGGCGTGGCAAGGGAAGAAGGGAATAGACGAAGGAGAGGATTAATTAATGCCGTAGGATCAATAGCGAAAACGTTATTTGGAACACTTAGCGAAGACGATGCAGAACGATACGAGGGAAAGATTTCTGAGCTAGAGAAGTAGCAGCTCTCTATTATGAAAATTGCTAAAGAGCAGATGATTGTTGTTAAGTCCACCCTACAAACCATGAACAGCACCATCTACGAGGTAAATGCAAATGAACTTAGAATCAGTAAGAATTTAGATGAAATTAGATTGTATTTACAGAATGAAACACTCCAAGTAGCCGGAGCGATTAGGCAAGCAGAATTGGAGATAGCTATTAATAGACACTTAATTGAAATTTAAGGTCTTCTAATGCAGTTGCATGATCATTATAGTATAGTATTGGAAGGTATTATGAATGCTCAGTCTGGGATAATACATCCTCAGATAATTACACCAGATGAGATCATTAAGGCCTATAGAAAAGCGCAGGGAGATTTTCCAAGAGGTATTTCCTTGCCATTTGAATTAAAGTCGACTTATGGCTACCTTATATACAGGGTAGCTTCAGCAGAAGTGTTTTTAAGTAAAAATTTCTTAGTGTATGTAATGAAAACACCCTTAACAGATAAGACAACCTATTTATTGTATAAAGTGATACCTTTTCCTACTCAAGTGATAAATAACCCATTTCCCATTTTCACACCAGGCAAATGCTGGGGCTGTACCTTAATTAAGGCCACAGCCGCTTCCTTCCCACTCCTAGCCCTTTCCTGTCCCATCGTCGCCATAAGACCTATCTGTGTCGGTGCGACGTAAAGCAAGTAGCACACAAATAACCCTAATCATTACGTGTATGTGAACGAGGAAAAGAATTATATAATCATGGATAAGGAAAAACAAACATTCGCGCAGTTGAGTGAAGAACAATTAAACGAATGCAAACAGGTAACTTCCATGTGGAAATTATGCAAGGTAAGGTTTCCAATTAATACGGTGCACACGCAAAATAATTGTGTTGTTAAATTAATTAGTGGAGTCAATCAAATGCCTGAAAATTGTGCCAAACGCGTGTTGCCCGTTAGAGACTTGATGTGGATTCTCATAGAGAATAATAAATATATAATATATATATATATGTGTCCCCTGAAGAGAAAAAGGTGACTTGCATGTGCAAAGATACTACTAGTGATATCATGCTTAAGGGTACAGGTACGATAGAAATAAGTCCTATGTGTACACTGTATGGCCCAAATAGTAAAATTCAGGGAGTAGGGAAAATAAATAGTACGCAAGACAAGGATTTAGTGCCAATGATAGCACTACAGTATGATTGCTGTGAGCAGATAGACAGTGAATTAAGGTTAGATCAGGTCCCTGAGTTAAATAAAGTAGCAACAACTAACTTGTTAAATCACATCGATGACTTGCGTTGGGCTACCCATAAGACAGAGGAAGTAGAAAACATGATCAGACAAAAAGAGGAAGAAATAAGGCAAAAAGCCATGTATCAACATGTAAATATATATAGATACATAGTCTGGACCATGGTGAGTATAGTGGGTTTATTCATATGGTGTTATTGTTGTAATTCCTGTAGAAAGGTAGGATACTCTTTCAGTAAATGTATGTACGATGCGAAGGAGCATTGTCCAAGTATCTGTATCAAACAAACTGTAATCAATAAGGAAGGTAAGGCGAAAACCTCGGAAGAGAATGTTAATGTGATATTTCAGCACCCCAGGCTTGTTGGGAGACGTCCTGACTCACCTGCGGGGCTTTTGAGACTGGAAAGTCCCAGGCTCACTGAGAGACGTCTCAGTTCACCTGTGGAATCCCGAGAAGTAGTAGTTATCGAGACAAGTTCACACGAGATAAGAGAACGAGGCACGCCACCACCAATAGCCAGGAGACCGTTGAGGTCATCAGAAGCGAGCCTGTGAGTTCCTCATAGTCGAAATGGACGCAAATGTGTTGCGCCCATTTCTTCCCGGGTAAGGGAGGTGTCGTGATGGCACCGATGCCGGGTATCGAACCAAGGTATATTAAGTCCCATAGCATATATTAAGTTAAGGAGATTAGAATTGAACTAGTGGATCCCCAGTACAGGAGACCACTAGGAATGTATAAACGAAAGGATAAAGAGTTTTCTTACAAGAAGAATTATGGTAATTAATTGTATAAAATGTGCTACTTTATATTTGAAACATTTAGAATTGGATATGTGAAATTACTTGTTCTTCAAGTCCTGCTACGGAAGGCTTATGAGTAACTTGTTATTGAGTTGTAATCTTATCTATGTAAACTGACCAAGGGTTGAGTAAATGAACAGTGGCTAGCTACAAGCACAAATCCAGCATTCAGAATAATTAGCATTGGGAGAGACAAGGAAAGAATACATGACTCATGGAAGGATGAAGCATAGGAAAATCTCCACTTCATGGCAAAACATTCCAATCAGTGAGAGATATGAGTTAGGCTGAGTGAGACAGAGAATAAGTGGTTCTGAGATTGACCACTATAGCACCACCTACTGGAGAGGGATCCCAGTTGGGGGTAGACTAGTACTAGGGTGGGAGTTCCCCCTCTCACTAGTTAGCAAGGGCCAGACCAGGATATATATACAAGCTGCAGAGGCTTAAGGGATATCTTTTTAGTCTTGGGCAGGAGAACGCTCTACGTAGGTCAAGAAAGTCGGTAATAAGACTGGAGGTGCTGACATTCAGAATGAGAGAGAGGAGTAGGACATAGCCGCGTTAGAGGTGATATTGGAAAGACTTAGTCTCTCAGACAGTAGTTGGAGATGCGGACTTAGGCTTAGAGACAAGCTAGAGGGAAACTCTCAGGTTTTCAACATAGACTCTACCCAGGTTGGAAGTCAGTATTCTAACAAGCTTCCGGAGCAGGCACATCACTGAAGTATGCTGTAAATAGACATTGTAAATATGTACGGTAGTTGGGAAGTCAGAGTTGAAGGCAAATATATATCATATTAAATGGGACTCAGTACTTCATTTAATGGTTCAGGGCACCCAACCCACAGATTCTCCAAGCCGCTCGGGAGAACAAATCGTCCAGAACATCTCGGGACAAGGTGAGTCACGACACGGGGAAGATTCGAGACTTCATGAATAATTAAGCCACACCCACAAGCGTTTATTGGTTACAGTACACAGTTACACACAAAATCGAAGAAGAAAGACACGATTGGTCAAAAAATAATTACAGAAATAATTGATTGGCTAACTTCAAAACTGGCGGAAAGAAAAGATGAAAGAACGAAATTTAGTAACAAGAAAACTTATGAGTACAAAATATCTTCAAGAAAGTTCCCTCCCTTCGCACCAGGGTGCATGATCATAGTTTTTTAGTAGAGACATCTATGAGACAATGTCCAAACTTCTTGATAAATAGTAAACAAAAACACACGAAATTAACACAGTGACATCTTCACAGCAAAAGTTTAAGTAGATCCAGTTTTAAGTTCACAATTTCTCCTGTAGAGGAGTACTTTAAGGCGGAAAATTCAAATGTGTGGCGTAGAGGTGTACCAGCCGGTACAATTATTATGATTTCAACCTGCGACAAAATTCGGTGAATGAAGTTAGAACGGTCGATCCGGCAACACTGGCGACACACAAGGCTGCACCTGCGCAGCAGCAGGTTTTGACCACCTGCTCCCAACGTTGTTCAGTTGAGCAACGTGTGTGTGCCGTGTATGACCTGTTTGACACAGTGCGTGTTTAGTGCGTTGGTTCTAAACTGCGAACAGGAACACGAACGACCAAAATATCAATGTACAGTTTTGTTTTAAGCTTGACAAGACACCGAAAGAAACGCATGCGATGCTGGTACGTGTTTATGAAGATCAAGCACTGTCCTTGAAGTGTGTGTACGAGTGGTTCGCCCGTTTTCGAGGAGGCCGGGAAAGTGTTTCTGACAACTTCCGTAGCGGATGACCGGCGACCGCAGTCAATGACGAAATGATTGAGAAGGCGAGGACATTAATCACGAATGATGGGCGAGAAACTGTGCGCATGATATCGGATGAACTGCAGATTAACGTGAATCCGTACGACAAATCGTTACCCAGAAGTTAGGGAAGAGGAAAACGTGTTCTCGTCTTGTGCCACATCACTTGACTGACGATCAGAAGCAGGCACGTTTGGAGGCTTCACAGGATTTTGTCGAAACGGCGGACGCGACACCAAATTTCTTGAACTATATTGTCACCGAGGATGAAACCTGGTCTCAGGTACGACCCTGAAACGAAACGGCAAAGCATGGAATGGCGTTCTCCGGGATCCCCTCGTCGGAAAAAGGTCAGAGCCGAAAAGTCACGCATCCAATTCGCTTTGAAAGGAAAGAGATTTGACGATATTCCTGACAACCAACGAAACGTGACGAGCCTTTTGAACACATCCCAAAGGAATACTTCTTGCAAAGTTTCCAGGACATGTAACGCCGATCTCAGCAGTGCATATTTATGGGAGGGGTCTATTTCGAAGGACAGTAAGGTCACTGTCGTGAATTGTTCATCTATGTTGATAGTACAGGACTCTCTTCACCGAACTTTATTGTCACAGGCTGCATTAATTCCAATTTAATGGTCCGTTATTGGACATTATAAATTTTCTAGCTATCTCATTCTTGGTTGCCTGCGTTTCGCCCCTATGTGCTAAATTGGGCCTAGGAATGGGAAGGAAGCGACTGTTGCCTTAATTAAGGTACAGTCCCAGCATTTTCCTGGAGTGAAAATTGTGGGTTTCGAACCCACTATCTCCCGGATGCGAGCTCACAGCTGCGCGCCCTTAACCGCAGGATAAATCGCCCGGTAAGCTATGAGCTTCCAGGGCCTCAACTTTAAGACATGTCTTAAGACGGCAGGGGATACCGCGTTCTCACGTAACCATGGAGGCAGAACCAGGCCTCGTCCGAGAAAAATATTACATTCGAGTCTCTTTCATCATTGTATAGGCTACACCATCCAGAATCCACTGACAAAATGTGCGCCTACATACAGGATCACCCGGGAGAAAAACATGTGCCACAGTTATTTTTCATGGTTTTAGCTGTAATAATTCAACAGACTTTTGTGGAGATCCATAAGAATATTCCTACTTTTTGTGAAAGATGTCTGATAAAATTTTCCCAAACGCTGTCTGATTTCTTACGCTGAATACTTCCTGTACCATTAAATGTATTATTGCTTTACGTCGCACCGACACAGATAGGTCTTATGGCGACGACGTGGTTCGAACCCACTCTCCCGGATACAAGCTCACAGCTGCGCGCCCCTAACCGCACGGCCAACTCGCAAGGTGGAGTATTTCTTGAAATTGTGTTTAGACTTGACGAGCTGAGATACATATACTATGGACCTACATACATACAATCGCATGGGTCACGTGTCTCTACAGTGTACATATATACATATTTCGCCAAACCACGCTCTCAAGCAAAATTTCCTGGTTTCATAAGTAATAATTATCATCTGAAGTGTTTTTTAAAGCCTTGGGTCTTGTGTTCCTAAAACTAGAAAACGGACATATTTCATCCAAAATCCGTATTTGGAATTTACCCATTCAGGGTTGTGTTTACCGGCTGCATATGACCTCAAGGTCTTTGCATGAAGTAGGGGTTACAGGAAAATATATAAAAAAAATTCTTAAGTATCCCCTCGTTAATATTACATCAATGACAAAAGTTGTAGAAAATGTCCGATTGGTTTTGCCACATATATATATATATATATACTAACTGAGCAAATGTCATGGGATAGCGGAGCACTGATGCGCAGGTGTGTTGTCTGAGCACAACATGTCCCCTGTGCCAGCGGCAGTGGAATAGGAGACCTTGTGAGCAGTGGCTGTGCATATGACCGGTGTAAGATGGAACGTTGTCGTGAGCTGACATCGTTCGAACGGGGTATGGTGGTCGGCGCCCGACGGATGGGAAGTGCGATTTCAGAAGTGGTGCGGGAATTCGGCTTCACAGATCAACCGTGTCCAGGGGGATCGTGAATGGTTGAATGCGGGTGTCACCGTCCACAACAGACGAACGACCGGCCGTCCAGCCACCCTCGATAACCGTGACCGGCGACATCTGAGACGGAATGTCAATAGTGACAGACGGGCAACCGTGCAACAAATTACGGCTCAATTCAACACAGGCCATGCTAGACACGTCTCCCAGTGGACAATCCGTAGGAACATAGATTCTATGGGGTATGGGAGCCGGTGCCACATACGGGTGCCACTGTTAACCCAACGTCATAGGGCACAACGACGCGCATTTGTCGCCAGTCACCAGGGATGGACACTGGAACAATGGCGTAACGTGATACGGTCGGATGAATCACGATTTCAACTGCACCATGCCGATGGGAGGCACCGTGTATGGCGCAGACCACATGAAGCGATGGATCCCGCCTGCCTCGAAGGTGTGGTCCAGGGCGCTGGTGTCTCTGTTATGGTCTGGGGTGCATTTTCCTAGTATAGAATGGGCCCCCTAGTTGTTCTGGATGAGACTTTGAATGGTACGCGGTATGTTGAGCTGCTCGGAGACCATCTCCACCCCTTTTTGGCCTTCCAGCGCCCAGGCGGTTCTGCGGTGTTTCAAGATGAAAACGCGCCACCACATCGTTCCCACGTCGCCCGGGAATGGTTCCAGGAACATGCAGCGGAGGTCCAACGACTGCCATGGCCACCCAGGTGCCCCGATATGAACCCTATCGAGCATATCTGGGAGGTCCTGGAACGCAGGTTCCGTGCCATGGATCCTGCACCCACGAACAGACCAGCATTGGCGGCCGCTCTGCAAACGATTTGGTGTCAGCTGCGTCCAGAGGACTACCAGGGACTTGTCGACTCACTTCCACGGCGTCTCACTGCAGTTCGCAGGGCCAGAGGAGGCCCCACACGCTATTAGGTGACTATCCCATGACATTTGCTAAGTCAGTGTATATCACACGACCTATAATACTTGAGATATTTACGATAAATGTATTCCTTGTCTCAAGTCCCGTGAGACATTCGATGCATATCATTTCCAGATGGGTTTACAGGAAGAACAAAACAGTCATTTTAATTTTTTCGATAGAGCAGATAATAAGGGTCATATGAAAAACGGGTATCGCGAGTCTTCAGTAGCAGCGCTACGCCAGTGGTCAGAGAAACTACAGTATGTAGCTGTGATGCAAGGGGCAATTTTGCATAACTTCAGACCACAAACTGTACCGTACTATCTCGATTTTTCAGCTTTCTTGTATTTCACAATACTGCCACATTCTTCCGGAGAAAAATACCTGTTTAACATGCCGCATTAAACGTTTGAATGGAGCCACGTAACTTCACATAAATTCGTGGAGAAAAGAAAAGAGGTTGTCAACTGACTGGTTATTATTAGTTGGATTGTATGCTTCTGTCTCTTCTGCTGCCATTTATATCCGACAGACAGTACTGCTGCAAGAAACTAACCTGTCAACGGCGGGTACACAACACAATAAAACCTACCAAACATATGCCTACATAACGCTCTGAACTTCCTCTATTCATATTTGAGCAGTACTATGTCTACAGCACAAACAGACGTTCCGCAGTAGTAAATATATGACTGACCCTTAATATACTTCATGATTTAACGAACAAAACAACAGTACACAACTTACTGATTCACTAACCAGCTAGGCTTGCATACAAGGCCAGGACACGTGCACGTGCATTGAACTCGGCAGAAGGCTGTCATGTCGCCAATAGCAAAAGCACGGCACAACTGGTTCTTAGTTCAAACGATCTCCCTGTAGAATCACATCGGCGTAACAGTGCGTGGTTTCTAAAATAGTATTTAACTTTTGAAACCGGGCAAAGAGTGGGACAACAAACAGTGCAATAATTAGTTGACGTTTTTATCTTTAATGTCCTTGAACCTAAGTAAACCGACAGAACACAGCGTCCAATAAAACCTACCAAGCATATGCCTACATAACGCTCTGAACTTTTTCTATTCATATTTGAGCAGTACTATGTCTACAGCACAAATTAGAATTCCACACGCAATGGACGACCTGACAGAGGCACGGCCGCAAGGTTTATGTCGTAGAATACGTATTTTCCGAAAGAAATGAGGTAGATGGAATTATATGCTTTAACAATTGTTATATATGGTTTTAGCGACAGCTTGCCAAACGCTGTCTAACTCAGCCGCCCGACGCACCTCTTCTATTCGGGCCTGGTCATCCTCTACGAGATGCTGGTGGTTAGAGATGGCCTGTGAGAGGTCACCATTGACTGTGCATCATCTATAGTCGACTCCCAGTCCACAAGCTCCACATGCTTGGTAGAACGTTCTGGGCTGTTCGTCCATCTTGCGCTGCCAGTACTCTGTCATGTTCTGCAGCAAACATTTGAGCTTACTCGATTCTTCCCCTTCCATCTCCTTCATTTCTCACACCCTTTACCCATCTCCCTCTTCCAGCATATCTCCCAAATCCGTCTGCATCTCTTGCCCAGAGAGAGGGCGTAACCAAGACGTAACCCTCTAGGTGACCCGCTCCGCGCCCTCAGGGTGGGGAATGAAAACTTCTTCATTATCATGATCATCATCATCATCATCATCCCTATCCTCCCGAATGAGTTTACGGTAGTTTCTGGTCCATTTAGACTGAATATATCAAAACATTTTCCGAATATAGCACAATTTTCAACTTTAACTTGGTCACGAGTTCATAGAAGTTATGGTAACCATATCAGATCGTATGATAGAGGTTTACAAGCCAAACGCAACGGTACTACTTGCAACACTAACACCATGGTATAGCTAGCTATACTAATTTTACTGCTTCGCGACAATCTACATTTCAACACAAAGTGGCGGACATCCCCACCAATTGCCGTGGCGTCACCGATTAATGGTCCAACTCATTGGCTGAATGGTCAGCGTACTGGCCTTCGGTTCAGAGGGTCCCAGGTTCGATTCCCGGCCGGGTCGGGGATTTTAACCTTCATTGGTTAATTCCAATGGCCCGGGGGCTGGGTGTTTGTGCTGTCCTCAACATCCCTGCAACTCACACACCACACATAACACTACCCTCCACCACAATAACACGCAGTTGCCTACACATGGTAGATGCCGCCCACCCTCGCCGGAGGGTCTGCCTTACAACGACATTCTAGGCGGGGCAGAGTACACTACCGAAGCGAAAGCTGTAGGCGAAAGTTGTTTTATTACGGCGATTCTTGGTATCAACCCGACGTATCTCACAACGTTTCCATCAATCACGAGACAAGGATCACCTTTCGCGTTAGACAGTTCCTCAACATTGCCCTCTCAAGAATGAGCGAACAGCGTAAGCATGCGATGGTAAAAAACAAGAGACTACACCAATATCGAACGCGAGTCGAACTGGACAGCAGAAAGTCTGTTTCCTCCCTCAAGAAGTTAATCCTCGGAAAAGGATGGCAATTTGAACAAACTGTACAGCGGAGACCCTTGATGTTGTTTGATATGGTCCCAAGCCTCTTTAGTTTTCTGCCCCACGTAATTACTCCGCACATGCAATAAATCCGATAGCGTAATGTCTAATTTGCAGATTCATATTAAGAAAACATCAAATGAAAATACACTGTCCTTACACTTTCTACATTAAAAAAGAAAGAAACAGCTGAAGAATGAGACAAAATTACTCGAAATTCGGCATTCAACCCGTCAATACTACATTCTTCTCAGAGCATTTCATTTACTTAGCACTGTATACTCAAATACTGTTCGAGAGCATCCCAATAATGCATAGTTGTATTTCGTCATATGATTAGCCGAAAATGAGAATGAGGCAACAGAGAATCGGGGATGATGGGTGAGAAAGGAAGAAACTGCAATAACCAGGTAATAAGGGCGGACGGACGGACGCCTATCGGCAACACAGTAAACAGAGATGAGTCACTTCTACGCTTACCGCTTAAGGTCAGGGACATATTTCGTCATCACGCAAGGATAATGCTCTTTGTTGAAAGTATCATGCTGTCCCAACAATTACAAATTATAGTCCGTAAAAATACAATTTCATGAAATGCTATCAGTGCCGGATTACCCAATAGGTATGGGTCCCGGGCTGCTAGAGGCCCCCCCCCTACAAAGCAGATAACATTTAGACCCCATATAGTAAATTATGTTGCAGTATGAACTGCAGATAAGTTGACGAACAAATTTGTGAGTAGTTCCTGAATTACAATGGCAAGCTGAGTTTCTTTTTAAAATATTTTGTCGTGCGAATAGCACTTGTCTTTCATATAGTTCATGAAGCATACAGCTCGACACCTGTTACCACAGTTGACACATACAGTCATGGAAATAAGTTGATAAGTTGTCCGCCTCCGTAGCGTAACGGTAAGTGTTATTAGCTGCCGTCCTCGCGAGCCCGGGTTCGATTCCCGGTACTGCCAAAAAAAATTCCTAGTGGCTTTACGTCGCACCGACACAGATAGGTCTTATGGCGACGATAGGATATGAAAGGCCTAGGAGTCGGAAGGAAGCGGCCGTGGCCTTACTTTAAGTACAGCCCAGCATTTGTCTGCAGTGAAAATGGGAAACCACGGAAAACCATCTTCAGGGCTGCGAACAGTGGGATTCGAATCCACTATCTCCCGGATACAAGTTCACAGCCGCGCGTCCCTAACTGCACGGGCCAGAAATTTACGAATGGTGGGAGGTCTGGTATATGGTTAAAATGGCACATTCAGCTCATCTCCATTGGGGGTGTGTCTAAAAAGAGCTGTGCCACCTAGGGATGAGGACAGGAGTTTACTTTTAATGGAAATAAGTATTCATACACTGCATTGTAGAAAAGTAAACTATTTTTGCCGCTATGAAAACAAAAATACTCATTGGATTGCACATTGATCATTCACAACTATAGCTCTACAGGCAGAAAAACAAGCATTTACAAAACTCAGTGTCAAGTGCTCTTTTGCACTGCGAAATAAGCATTCATACACTGACTGAAAATAGAACTTGTAATAAAGCCACAACTGGTTTTATACTTTGTATGCACACACCTCCTTTCTATCACGTCACTCGACTTCTTTGGCATGGAATGGACCAGTCTACTTGTAGTCTTGCGTAATACTTCGCATTTCTCTAACATACATTCTTTTAAAGCTGTCTTACTACGAATTCCGTGTTTTCTCACTCGTGCTTCAAGTTTACTCCACATGTGCTCGAATGAGTTGAAGTTCGGACTCTGAGCTGGAGTTTTGAGAAGATGGAGGGTGTGGTACAGCAACCACAGACGTACAGTGCCCGCTGTATGTTTTGGGTCATTGTCTTGTTGAAGGTTATACTTTCTCTCAAGACCCAAGGCACCAACACACTGTTGTAAATTCTTCGCGTTTTTTTTTTTTTTTTTTTTTTTTTTTTTTTTTTTTTTTTTTTTTTTTTTTTTTTTTAGAATCTTCAAATACACACATTTGTCCATGTTACTTTCGAACAATAAACACAAGTTCCCTAACACCGGAGACTGCCATACATCCCCAAAACATGACTCCAACACCTCCACGCTTCATCGTGGCTTGAAGATCTTGAGGGTTTTGTTCTGTATTACGTTTCTTCCAGACCAACATCGTGCCATCGTTGTGAAATATTGTATATTAAATTTACTGTCAATCATAAATAATACCGTATTCCAGAAATCTGTTGTATTGGACACATACTGTTGCGCGAATTCCAATCTCCATTTCTTGTTCTTTCTACTAATGTAGGGTTTTCGTCTAGGTACCCTAGCTCTGTAACCAGAACTGTTGAGAATGGTACGGATTGCCCTTGGAGTGGTGTCCTTTACGAACTGGTCACGCACATGTGCAAATAGTGCAGGTGCTGATAATGTAAGGGATTTCTTGATCATTCTTAGCAGAATTTTAGTCTCTCGTATGCTTTTTGGACGACCTCTTCTTTCACAGTTAATTACTGTTTTTCTGTTCTTATATCGCTTAATAGTGCATTGCACCGTCACTCGACTTCTTCCGATTATACTTGCAATTTCAAAATAGGCCTATGATTTTTGTTGAAGAAATTGGGAGACAATGTTTCTTTCCTCCACGGTCGTTTTCTTCTCTTTGTGTCCCATTCTGCTGTTCTACAGTACTACGGGGTTGGATGAGCTGTTGTTTTGGTTAAAACTAGTCTGGTGTATGAATACTTTGTTCCCGGTTGAATACCGTACGAATTACACCATCGTTCATTTTTATAGAACATTTCCGTGCAATATTCAAAGATATACAACCAATTACTTAGTTATATCCTGTTACATCATGGCACTTATCAGCTTGGATGTACTTTTTAATTTTCTATTACAACCACAGACTTTTGTTTTGCAGCGTATACTGTATGAATACTTTTTTCACGACGGTAAGAATGCCTCTAGCGACCAGTTTTATTGTCCACATTTCCTTTGGTGTCATACAGTCTCATTTTTTTTACAAACAACGTCCAATCAATATTTCTAAATGTCATGACAGCATCGAGGATTTATAAGAGTCTCATGATAAATGCTTCTATTGAACGGACATTATTCAATCAAAACTACTTAAGGGTTGCCATCGAAATTCAGTGGTACAGGAACGACTAAATTCTCTTGCCATTATTCAACTGAATATGACATAATGAAGAAAAAGCTTTCGAAATAATCTGAATGACTTCATTGCGAAAAGTAAGGACAGAGAATATTTAAAGTGACGTTAACTTGTTTAGATTTTAACATGGTCTTTTCTGTTATTTAGTACTGTATTATACGCTGCATAACCACGCTAATATTATGTAATACAGTTTTCCTCTGAAGTAACTGGACTTTTAATGAAAACAATATTTTGATAATATTTGGCTTTGTTAGCTATCTTATTAAAATTTGGGGTTGAAATTAAATACTTAATAGGGCAAATTTGTCAAGGGGCCCCCGAAGAGCTCAACTGCCTATGGATCCATATAGGGTTTAATCCGGCACTGGCTGATATGCTTTTCAGCAATCAGTCTGCAACCAGGGCTGTAGTCGAGGGTATACGCCGTATGCCATCTGCTTAACGCCACTCATTAGAATATCCTTCTACAGTACTTTGGTTTCGTTTGTACGCTCATGATCGTGATCATAGAAGGTTCAGCATGATGGATGTAATTATCAACCATCACCTATTTAAGGTCAAGACCGTTCGTTGCTTACGTCTCCAGCCTTATGTTCACACATTAAAATGCCTCGCCAGTTGACCGATTTAAGCTTGTGAGAAATATTTGAAGACATGGTTGTAAAACCACCGTACTGCAACATACACCAATTCAAGAGTTCGTGTTTGTTCCAATAAAAAGGGAGAGCGCAAATCAAAAGAGGCACCTTGGATTGTGCTTTAATAAATAAATGGAAGTAGGTCCAGTAGAAAACTACTGTGTAAGCAAATTAAGATTTTCAAAATAGTGCGTTAAATATGGATTTCTTCTTCGTCATCGCAAAATGTCTTCTATATGCCTGATTTATGCCGAATTGAGAGAAGTAACCCGCTAATTTGAAAAGCCAGGCTGGTCTGGCATCCCGGATTTGCCATGCCCTGACAGAGTATACCATTTGAAAATGTTGGGACTACAGCGCTGTCTGCAACTTCTGAGAAAGAACCCCATGCCTCCATAAACCTCACCTTACACCTGTGCTTATTATCTTCTTCTTCCTAGCCTTATCCTAAATATTTGGGGTCGGCATCGTGGGTGGATTAAGCCCTGCTCTACGGCCGTATGCCTTTCCTGATGTCACCCCTATATGAAGGGATGTATTTACTATTGCGTGTTTCTTTGGTGGTTAGTAGCGTCATATGTTATGTGTAAATAAAGATGTGTTTTAAGACAAACACAAACGCCCGCTCCGCGAGCAAGAGGAATTAACCACACATGGTAAAAATTCCCAGCTCGGTCGGGAATCGAACCCGGGACCTTCTGAACCGAAGGTCACTAAGCTGGCCATATAGCCAATGAGCCGGACACATCTACACTTGTTATCATGAGACGAGTCTTCGTTCCCTAGGTCTGTCTCTGCTTCTCATGCCCTACTCCACGACCGAGTGTACTACTCTCCTGTATAGATATAATACGCACATGGATATTCGTATATTTCACCATTTGCTTCAAATGATTCCACCATCGAAGCCAGTTCAAGTGCACAGCTTCCGATGTGGAAGAATCAGCAGGTCGAATACGATTTATAATATAAATGAACAGTTAAGACAACACATGACAGAATATTTCTCAACAAACACCCCACCCAATTCTCACTTCACATTTTCAGTAAGAAAAACTCGCGTCAATTTTCCCACACGTTGGTACAAGCAATCAATCCCGCTACTTTACAGTCTGTTGCCTCTAGCATATGCATATACTCGATTCAATACAGTTGTCTGTCCCGTAAGCAAGGTCGCTTAAGAATCGAACATTCAATATTTATCCTCAAAACTCACATGGCAAAATGCGAACTCGCTATCTTAGCTTTTCTATCCTTGATTTCTTTCTCACATTATATCTCCATTCTATAACAACAACAACAACAACAACAACAACAACAATAATAATAATAATAATAATAATAATAATAATAATAATAATAATAATAACCTACAACAGAATTTCAGCTGTAATACTTGAACACATACAGTACCAGAAGAACAGGCAGAATGCAAGCCTAATCGAAACCGCTGCAACGGCACTAACCACTCATATAGAGGATTTTCAGGACAAAAAGAAAACCATAGTTGTATTTCTAGTCCTGACACAGTCCGGCGACAGGCAATAATACTGAAATTCCTTAAGAGTAATTCCTTGTAAGACGCTTTCATCTTTGCTCAATAATATGCTTTGCAACGGAATATAGAAATTCATCTCAACAGATGTATAAGCAAATATAACAGACTAAGCGATGGTTTACCGCAAGGTTCAGTTCTTGATCCACTTACTTTTAACCTCTACAGTGCAGGATTACCAGGTACGGTTTCTATAAAGTTCGTAATTATATGCCGATGACTAAGCAGCGGATTTCTACTATATGTCTAACAAGAGAAGGGCGCGTACTGGAGAATCACGGATCTTACGTAAATTTTGCACACACGTTAAAAGAGCCAATAATATAACTACCAAAACATTTCTTTCGGAAATTAACTTATGCGACCTACAAAAACCGTTAATTTCACATGTTTGAATAGGCGCACTTGGCTACGAAGGACTGCAGCGCGTGCTGGGTTCAATCGTCGAGGGATCGCGCCACTGATCATCATCTTTATTCCGTTAGTAAACGCGAAAATGTAGTGGCACTAAGAGAAATAATGTAATTCCTATATTGATAATGACTGCGGGTCAATAATGGCAATAGAATAAGATTGCTATTGTGAAAATAAAGGTCAATCAGTATAACAAAGGACACATGGGCGCACATACGACAGTTTGTAGGACGGGGGGCTAGACCTGGGGGTATGTAATATTTTTAATATTTTGGAAGATGAATGGCGACTTGTATTCGGCGGTAGAATAACACCCATGGGATCCCCTGCCTGTTAGTGGGGGCGGTACTACCACTTCTACGTAATACCGACTTCTAAATAATTTTCTTGAAAGAAAAACACCTGACTACATCAGATTTTTTCCTTTCCCTGAGAGCTAGCCCCCCCCCCCCCTTTGCCCCCGGGCATGGGCGCCCTTGAAAGGACATTACAAACGAAAGCAAATTACGCCTTATAGTTTCTGCAACAATGATGCTCGTGTTAGAACCAAATATTGAAAGCACAAAGCGATTCTACGCCGAACGAAGCTAGGATACGGGCAAGTGGAACATTTTAAGTCACCGCGGTCAAAACAATATTGCACAGGGTCCTCATAGGCTCTCGGGCTTTTGGACAAGTACTGGCTTCTGTGCCAGGCGCATTGTCAAATGGGACAAAAACGAGGAGACAACAGTTGGCGGTATGTGAGAGATTGAATTATCAAGATGGCGTTTCTCTGCACCGAAACGATATGCAAATTCAATGATCGAACAGTGTCCGATAATCTACGTACAAAACTTTTCCATACTCGAAACCAGTAAACATCTAGTGGTTGACAGTAAGCTGTGGAACCAGGAAGGTTCATCCATCATCAGGTGTGTGGTATCTTCATTTTATATAGATTTATGTCCAGAAATGGAATCCAGAATGAGTAACTTTACCAGACGGTGTATTTGGCTTGAATACGCCATTAAACCATTCGTTCACTTGTATAAACCCAATTTTTATAAATAAGCGTCAACATGGGAATTCTTTATCTGAAAACAAAGCACCAAATGGTGGTAAATTTTCCCAATCCCGTACAGAAAGTGATGCGTTTTCCCAATCGAACTTTTCCTTTCCATTTTTCCGATCTGAAAGTGACTTTCGGGATGTTGACAACTGACGACAGTAGGAGCACTTTTAGCAGCTGTATTATTATTAAATATAGTTCGTTTGTATTTTACTTACGGCAAACGTTTATCATTATATTAGAGTTCAAACATACATGCATCTCTAAATCAGTGAAGGAGTGCCGGCCTCCGGATCCCAAGATTCAAACCCGGCGAAGGTAGTCAGATTTTTGAAAGGCGGTAAAAAATGTCTATTCGACACTACATACCACACGATGTTGGCATGTAAAAGATATATCGCGACACATTTGGTGTTAACCCGACAAAAAAAAAAAAAAAAAAAAAAAAAAAAAAACACAACTCTGTCACAGACGCCCAAGAGATATTCGTTTCACTCTGCCATCTAGTAGGCCTAGAGTAAAACGAAACGTCGAAATTGACGAGCAAGCAGCCAGATGGCGTCAAATTAAAATGCTTGCAGACTGTAGGTGAAGCCATTATTATTATTATTATTATTATTATTATTATTATTATTATTATTGTTGTTGTTGTTGTCACGATAATTCAATAAGAAATATCTGAAGATCAAATACGATATAAAGTACTTCAGAAAATACAAAGAAAGCAAAACAAATATCGCCGTAATCATTCGTCGTACGAAAAACAGTACCGGTATTTCATCTTCTTCTTCTTAATCTGTTTACCCTCCAGGCAGTGTCCTGGAGCTTCTGACTCTGGGATACAACTGGGGAGGATGACCAGTACCTCGCCCAGGCGGCCTCACCTGCTATGCTGAACAGAGGTCTTGCGGGGGGATGGGAAGATTGGAAGGGATAGACAAGAAAGAGGGAAGGAAGCGGCCGTGGTCTTAAGTTAGATACCATCCCGGCATTTGCGTGGAGGAGAAGTGGGAAACCACGGAAAACCAGTTCCAGAATGACTGAGGTGGGAATCGAACCCTTCTCTACTCAGTTGACCCCGTGAACCCCGTTCCAGCCCTCGTACCACTTTTCAAATTTCATGGCAAAGCCGGGAATCGAACCCGCGTCTCCGGGGGTGGAAGTTAATCACATTAATCACTACACCATGGCCGGTATATAAGATAGGAAATTACAACTAGGCCCTACATGAAACTACCTAAAACAACTTGAATACTGAGAGGTCATGAAACTACATAAAACAACTTGAATACTGAGAGGTGTCTCCGAAAACCGTAAAAGTAGTTAGTGGGACGGAAAGTAAATAACATTATTATTTATTATTGAATAGTGAGATTTGTACAATCACGTTCGGCTGTTTTCACGTGCCACAACAGACAACTTGATGAATTTTCTACCTTAATACACCTAATCTAAGATTTAAAGCACATAGAACGGGGCGTACCGGGGCCGCGACCACGAGTTTTGACGTAGAATACGTGCCGAGAAATGACATATCTAGGCTTACTCAGTATGGGCTTGACATGTCATTGATGGCATTTTATTCCTCAATTCTAAACAAATGTACACATCTTCAAGATAACGTCAATGTACTGTCGTTCAAAGAAAGAATGAGCGTTTGCTCCTTACATTTAATCTTTCATAAAACTTAATTTTAATGAATATCAAAATATAATTCACCTCCCATGTGGAACTAACACCGTGGTTACCCACAACAGGCATTATATTTCAACTGTTTCTGAAAAAAGTGCACCTACGAGAACTTACATAATACCACGCACTCACCTTTTTTTGACGGACTTTTCGCTGAGTCTGTGATATGACAAGAAATATACATAATGGTAAGAGTTAGACGTCAATATTACTGGCGAAAGTTAAATCTATATTACCCATTTTCACACCAGGCTGTACCTTAATTAAGGGTACGGCCGCTTCCTTCCCACTCCTAGGCCTTTCCTGTCCCATCATCGCCGTAAGACCTTTCTGTGTAGGTGTGACGTAAAGCAAATAGAAAAAAAATGTTAAATTTATATTTGTACCGAGTCGTGGGAATTTTGACGGGAGCCTCTTGTTCATCATCATCATCATCATCATCATCATCATCATCATCATCATCATCATCATCATCATCATCATCATCATCAGGGTGAACAGAATCTACATCTATGAGTTCCAAATCATTTTCCACCACTGGGGCTCCAGTGGCGCGAAACTCGCTTCACAACGCTCGGCCACCTTAACTTTAAGACCCTCGCGATAAGCCTTTTGACGCTTAGCATAGGTGGTTTTGGACTTCCTGCAATTCAGACAAGCCGCTCTATCCTCCTGAACGTGTTTTCGATAATTTGGAAACAATTTATTGTCCATATGTAGCAACATTATGCGAAAGAACATTTTTACACTTCTTCGCACTACAATTTTCTCAACATGTTCTCCGTTTCATTTCTTTTTATCGCCTACTTGTAGAACTCATCGAAACGTGCCAAGGTAGTTAAGAGTATTCTACGTACCTCGACTACGTGCTACTACACCGGAGTCTAGAGCTACACTGATTGGTAGCCGCAGGGCGATTTTAGTACTTGAAATGGTGGCGCTACTGCAACACCCGATGACGTCATACTTGTTGCATGGTACAATTATTGGCCTTCCTCTTTACAGCGAGATATTGAACAATCGTTGCACGTGTTGTCTAGAAATAGTTTCGATTTTAAAACGTACGATTTTGTAATGCTCACCGGCCCAAGTATTCCTACGTCAAAAAACGAAATAAGGAACGAAAAAGAAAACTGACAGAAAGACAACCTTATAATTACGCATCCTAGCTGTTTATGCGATTTTTCACAGTTGAAAAAAAAAAGGAGAAGAAACTAGCAAAGTAAGGCTATCTACCCAAGGTAAGCGATAACACACCTCAACTAACAGTCCGTGTAATGTTATTGCTGAATAGTTTTATGGGCTTAGGACATTTTAGGTTTTCCGACTCATTGGCTGCATTCAGCGTTGAGGCCTTCGGTTCAGAGGGTCCCGGGTTCGATTTCCGACCGGGTCGGGGATTTTAATCGTGTTGGATTAATTCTTCTGGCTCGGAGACAGTGTGTTTGTGTTTGCTCTAACACTTTCCTTTTCATATTCAAACAACATACTGCACTACCAAGCATCACAAAAACACGCAATAGTGATTACATCGTTCCATATAAGGCTGGCGTCATGAAGGGCATCCGGCCGTAAACAAGGCCAAATCCACATGTGCGACTCCACCGGTGCTTCAGATAAACACTTAGCGAATATTGTTTTCAAGATAAAATAAAATGTTCCAAGAGATTGCTTCATGGTAGTCTTACACGGCTATTTCTAAAGTAGTTTCTATATAGTCCACTTGTATCAAGTGCTTTTGTTTTCTTTCATCAAGTGCTTTTGTTTTCTTTCCGTTTTTAAAATCAATAACGCTCCAAAGGAATCTGAGATAACAAAGCTAAGCTGGTGCAGACAGCTATGTTGTATTTAATCTCTTGCCTTCGACTGCCTCCATTAAAACTGTATGGACTGCTCGAGAACTTCTCTTCCGTGGGTTGTAAGGACGATTTTATGTAGCTATGCCTGCATAGCTGAGTTAATGGTCAGATACCATCGTATGTTCTTGATATCGTGCAGCAAACAGTCGTGTCTTTGTCCTACTGGTAAAAGAAATAAGAAAAGATTGCTTGCCTTGGGGGTTATCGGTTAATGGACTTGTCTTCACAGCATCCTGAAATAATTACAATGTCAACTACGCAAACTATTTTACAGTTTTACCGGGCTGAGTGGCTCAGACGGTTGAGGCGCTGGCCTTCTGACCCCAACTTGGCAGGTTCGACCCTGACTCAGTCCGATGGTATTTGAAGGTGCTCAAATACGTCAGCCTCGTGTCAGTAGATTTACTGGCATGTAAAAGAACTCCTGCGGGACTACATTCCGGCACCTCGGCGTCTCCCGAAAACCGTAAAACATTAATTATGTTACAGTTTTATCATTTTCGGAGGTACCAGGTTCCTGTATTATATCATTCAAGTCTTGTATATTATTTATTAGCCTACATGTAGACTATCACTCTCTCTCTGACTTTACACATCGGGCATAGCATCGTAATGCTACTTCGCTGTTAATGAATTAAAATCTTATTAATTTGTTATTGGGTCTACAGCAGAGGTTAATGATAAGTAACTAAGCTACTGGATTTTCAACGTAGCGATGCAGATTCGCATCTCGGAAACTGCAAAGTGAGGTTATCAACTGCAAAATCACATGTCAAAGAAGGGGCATTCCGCGAACTGCTCCTTCTCACAGTCTTTCAACAGAGAAGAAATGGCAATGCCATCCGTAGCTCAATCGGTAGAGCATCGGTCGCGAAAGCCGAAGTCTGTGGATTCGCATGTCCCAAAAGTGATGATTATATGTATTTGTAACCACATATAAGTGGACAAAAAGTATTGAATAGGTGGATTAATAAATACTTTCATTGGATTTTAAGTTATAATTGGTATGTTCCCAGCTGTCAGTGGAGAGATGGCGTGGAATGACATCAGTAGAAGAATGTTTGAGTGGTCTCTTTAAAAGTAGGAAAGATCACAATATGAAGATAAAGTTGGAATTCAAGAGGACAAACTGGGGCAAATATTCGTTTATAGGAAGGGGAGTTAGGGACTGGAATAACTTACCAAGGGAGATGTTCAATAAATTTCCAATTTCTTTGCAATCATGTAAGAAAAGGCTAGGAAAACAACAGATAGGGAATCTGCCACCTGGGCGACTGCCCTAAATGCAGATCAGTAGTGACTTATGATTCGGGTCCAACCTCCCACCGGTATCCGGTTGGCCATTTTCCTCTGAACTTAACATCCGTTTGGCATGTACTGAGTTATGTACTGGACACTATCCAGTATTTCCGTTTTGCTATCTTTTTTTACCCTTTTAAACCTGTTATTCTATGCCAATTCAAAACATAAAAGGTACTGGTAATTAAAACACACTAACTGTAAGTTAGACAAACAACAATTCTTCGAAGTCTGTATACCGGTTGGTCCACTGCGACACTTGACCTACGCCGCCCACCTCCCAGCCTATTAGCTCCCGGTCTGTGCGTCCACCTCCTGTTTGAAGTACGTGTTCTGCGTATTTGTACTCGGTTTACGGGTTTATTCGAGGTACCCATAATGAATTAATAGTGGCGCTCACAATTCATACTGTCTTCTAGCCTGCAAACACACATCTCGTTATATTACCCCGGTTTAGGGAAAGGGGCCGATGTCTTTCAGAATTGTAGTGAATGTGAAGGGATGCATAAAACTGGATCGCAAGGGGCTGGTAGACCACTCTGTATACTGCCTACACTCAATTGGTTTTACGTCGCACCGACATAAGACCTTATGGCGACAATGGGACAGGAAAGGGCTAGGAGTGGAAAGTGGTCGTGCCGTTAATTAAGGTACAGCCTTTGCCTGGTGTGAAAATTGGAAACCACGGAAAACCATCTTCAGGGCTGCCAACAGAGGGGTTCGAACCCACTATCTCCCGAATGCAATTAAGTCTATGACAAATTGTATTTGCTGATTTTCTTTCTGTATTCACGTTATTAGGAGTGACCGATGGACTTCATGGCTGCTTGAGTGCAGTTTCAGTTATTGCAATGTATTAAAACAAACATGGAGAGGCGCTCAAATTATTTTAAAAAAATGTAAGTAGGTACTCCCGTCAGCCTTCGGATTTAAACTGAAGTCAATTGAAAGTGCAGACTATGCATACCTGAATTCCTCGATATTTTCTTATACGCGAGAATGGGGCCCAGATTCAGTTATGGTGAGATATGATGTTTTCAGTGCACTATGTCTTCTGATACGGGCTAGTGTCCGGCTCCATGGCTAAATGGTTAGCGTGCTGGTCTTTGGTCACAGGGGTCCCTGGTTCGATTCCCGGCAGCGTCGGGAATTTTAACCATCATTGGTTAATTTCGTTGGCACAGGGGCTGGGTATATGTGTCGTCTTCATCATCATTTTATCCTCATCGCGACGCGCAGGTCGCCTGCGAGCGTCAAATCAAAAGACCTGCACCTGGCGAGCCGAACATGTCCTCGGACACTCCCGGCACCAAAAGCCATACGCCATTTCATTTCACATTAAGTACTAAATTTCATATTTAACAGGAAATTATAAAGGAACAATGATATCCTCATTTGTTATTTGCATTAAATACACTTATTTAGCTTACATACGATTTGGCCACATTTCGCACGACTACGAAAATCACTGATCTAACGTATTGATACGCGTCACTTTTCCACAACCTGTATATTACAATAACATATTATATTAAAACAATACGTGAGAAGTGCAACAGAAAAAGAAAAAAAACGTTATTAGTTTGTTTCTGAAACGCATATCCTTTACAGCGGCATCCCAAGGCAACGTAAACGTGGTACATCGATCTTCAGCTGTACGACGCAAGTCGACTTGGCGTCTCTGGGCAGCGCAAACACGGGGTGACACCGGCGCGGCGTCCTTAAACCACGTGTGTTTCGCTTACATTCGGTGCGAAAACCTAGTGCCGGATTTCAATTTTTTTAAATTTGTTATTATACAGCGAACGTTTCCGTGCTGCTTAGTACTATAATTTATCTTGAAACTGCGAATGTGATGAAGGACAACCCTAATTAGCGGCACCATCACTTTTTTATTCACGCGTCGTTCAAATCTGCCGTCCTAACCACAATTTCATCTCAACAAGACACTTCTACAGAAAATCATCAATTGTTTCACTAAACTAAAACATCCAGATAAATTACACTACGATTGATACGATTTAACTAACAAAAAGAAAAAGGCAATGTTATGACGGAAGAGCCATAATCGAAGTAATAAAATACGTAATATACGTAATTTACGTAATTTTCATGACCCATCTGTGCAGTGCGTGTGCGTGTTATGTAACAAACGATGTGAACGATACCATTTTAGTGTATGCAGCAAAAGAACAGCTTCCTTATTGGATTACTCTAAAATGTAATGCACATTTGTGCGCAATTTCTTCTTATTATTAAAATACGTAATATATGAAAAGAGGGGGTATATATGTTTTCAAGAATGAAACTGAAGACAACGAACTATCATCCCCAATGAATGTCATTTACTTCGCAGTTTCGGACTGGAGTAAACACATACCGAGCAAGTGGCTATGCTGCAAAGTGACTATTGCGTCAATTGCATATATCAAACACTCCGAACTTTTTCTTCAGACAATCGTACCAATGTAGAGACGGTATATTTTGAATTTCATAGCAAAGCATTTTATAAAAACTTCTAAATACAACTTGTCATTGTTACAATATTAAAAATGTAGGAAAGAAGACACAAAACGATTTCACACGCAAATTAACCAGGAAGGCGGGGCCAAAAATATACTGTTTTTCACTCCCATACTCCCATCTTTTGACCCAAGTTTCTGAAAGTTTTAACAAATTGATCAACCGACATGAAAGCACTACACCCTACAAAATGTGAGAAAACACAATACTGGTACCTACAATAACATCCCTTTCAATGACCATGACGAAAGGTACCGTTTCTTTACTGTCAATGCTTGTTATACATCAAATATAACTCAAATTGCATTTGCATTATAATCCGCTAAAAACAAAACACAGTTGGGACGGCTCCATAAACGCATTTTCTTAAATTCATGACGCAAACAAAGTACGGTTGCCGTGAACTGACAAACTAGCGTTAAACGCTTATTCACTACCATGCCTACACCGAAAAGAATTCAGTTAATGTTTTATATCACATCGGAAATACGAGTGTAATTAAAATTAACATCTCCACCGCACGTAAATGAAAATGTATGGGGAAATAATAAGTTAATGGATAAAATTTATATGATACAGTTATGAAAAATTATCGATAATAATTAGCAAGAGTAACAAGTAGTATTTTCGAAACGCGCAAAGGAACCTGGCGAACACATGTACCCATGTTCCACATTGCTATCGCAACACTGTACATTCCTCTTTCATTTGGTTGTGCACATCTTAACGAAGTTAGACGTTTACAGACTGCTATATGACTCTAAACATTATACCACGCAATTCTGAGTGTGTTTCTTCAACAAATGTTTTGAAATAGAAAGTACTACACGTAATATTATCGATATACTATTGATTGATAGTGCATATGACTTTTGAGCTTAACAGTCGTCAAAATAATTTGAAGATGACTTACCTTCTGAAAGTTCTAAATCCAATTCTGCTAATTTGTCCCTCACATCCTCTGGAAGTTTTGATATGTCAATGTTAAACTCCGCCATGGTCAATCCATTCAATATCACACATATACAAAACAGACCATCTCACTACTAACAGCGACACCTCTGGCCCATGGCCATCTTGTATTTACAATCAGAATGTAACTCGCCAGATGTCACTACCATACGAGAGTGACGCACCACATCGACCAACACCTATCGACTAAACCGGCAATGTCCATGAATGCTCTGTTTGGCTCTGAATATCTGGAAAACTTTAGAAGTCTCATAGTGGCATCATTAACAGAGTTTCTAGTATGTGTATACGTATTTGGAAACTAGCTAATATCTTTAAGTATTTTTACTTGATCGGATATTTTTAAAACAGCATCGTCCGAAGTCTATGTTGTAGAAACTGTACGTAACTTACCATCTCCGCGAAATTTGAATTCATTTTCAAAAAACGAGGGGGGGGGGGGTAATAAGATATCCATATAGAAAAGTTCCTTAGTAAAGCATGTCCCTATCATATGCATTTACTTCACGATGGACGCATTGATCATCACTTCGAATTCGAAAACGGGCAACTAGAAAACCGAGACGGGTGGGCGATAGGCCTACACCCCTTTTCCAGATTTTTTAAAAATAATCTGCTTGTATAAGTCTATCTAAACAGACCCCTTCAAAGGGATACATTAAAAGTGATATTTTCTATTCCTGTAACGATCGATTAAGAGTGATTTTTTTAATCGCCATTCCAATATACGTGGCGGTGTAAAATACTTTAACAGGGAATCGATTTAATTTCACCGATTACAAATATTTGTCTCCTTCTTCCTCTTTTTCTACCGCTTTTCCCACACCCGTGGGGTCGCGGGTGCGAACTGTTTAGCACAGGGTCATTTGGCCCTGTTTTACGGCCGGATGCCCTTCCTGACGCTGACCCTATATGGAGGGATGTAATTAGTATTGCATGTTTCTGTGGTGTGTTGTCTGAAGACAAACACAAACATCCAGTCCCCGAGCCAGAAGAATTAATCAGAGGCGATTAAAATCCCCGGCCCGGCCGGGAATCGAACCCGGGACCCTCTGAACCAAAGGTCTCAACGCCGACCATTCAGCTAATGAGCCGGACTGATTGCAAATGTTTAAATACCATATTTACATTCTTAAGGCCTTTACAATCATGAAATTATTAACGTTTCGCCCCAGTGTGCCAGTGGATTACACTTTTCCAAGACGCTGGCGGCTATTGTTCCGTTGAGACATCACTGTAACCCTCCTTTATAGGACAATGCAGTGACAGTGTACCAGGGAAGATATGTACCCCTACTTGTATAAATGGCAACCTTCGGCTTTTATATTAACATTTTTCAGAAGGGAATCATAATTCAGTTTCACCAGTTTCAAGTATTCAAGCTTGTTAGGCGTTTTCAATAGCAAAATGACCCAGTAATTCAACCCAGTGTGGCACTGGGCTCGTCAGTTAGATTGCCACACATTTCCAAGATGCTGGCAGCTGGTACACCATTGAGACACCTTTACAAGCGCCCTTTGTAGGACAATAAAATTACAGTTCACTAGGGGAGAAATGAACCTCCACTTGTATAAATGCCTGTATTAATTAGGCTTTTATATAAAAAAGTTCCTAGAATGGTAGACTTGATGCAGATTTCCATGCTTAGCTAGCCTCTTGCTTGTTGCTTTTAAGGGGTCTAACATCTAAGGTCATCGGCCAAGCTAGCCTCTTTATATCAATACACAGTGCTTGAAGTGGGATAAAGAAAAGTGGTAGGATGAGGTAATCTCTTTCCCAGCTGACATATAATATACAGTCAAACACTCTCTTTTCCCCCTCCCTCTTGATTAAATTTTTTCAGATGACATATGGTAAATATTTTCGGAAGTTAAATGTCGAAATAAGAATTCATAAACTTTGTTAAGCAGAGGTGCATACTGTATATTAACATTAAAATATTTGCATAATATCATAGTATAAATCAGTGACTTTCTTCTAAATTTTCTTGGTGCAGCGCTGTCGAGCAGCTACAGTATGTCGTGCCACCATTTAATCATCCATATATCAGCTGGTGTAGATTCTTGCTTTGTTCAACAAAGCGCAAAGCAATCTGAAATAATGGAACAATTTTTTTGTTACTACTGAACTCAATTCTGTATACAGTAATTTTATTACAGTACTGTAAAAATCATGTGGTACTGTATTTTAATAAAATTTTGAAATCAATCTTACCTCCAATGCATTAAATCCATCATCTGCTGTAACTTAATTCTCAGAACTGCTATTGTCAAGGTCCGAGTCGTTTGCATAATCTTCATAATGAATAACACAGTAATAATAATTCCTGCTTGTTCAAGAAAAAATCATGGAACAAACTAGAGGGTAAGAAACCATTTTGTTTTATGCTACACGTGCATTCTGGCATAAGTCATAATATAAAAATAGGGTTTGCCAAATAGCTCTGAGCATGTATAGCAAGAGTATTACTAATATCGACAGCTAAGAACGAAAGGTTAAAAACAAAATATTAAAATACAATTTTGCAAGAACATTTCGGCTAAGCAAAGTTCGGTTAGGCGGGATTCTACTGTATATTGAATTGTAGCATTAATGTAATAACAATACAAGGGATGTTTCTTTATTAAATAATTACAACTATTAATTACAACTAATACAAAAGAGATACCTGTCCAACTCCTTAGGTGAATGGTCAGCGCTGAGACCTTCAGAGGATCCCGAGTTCAATTCCTGGCCGGGTCGGAGATTTTAATTGCATCTTTCTTCTGGCTCGGGGACTGGCTGTTTATGTTTGTCCCAACACTCCCATTTTCATATTCATACAACATATCACACTACCAACCACAACAGAAACATGCAATAGTGATTACATTCCTCCATATAGGGTTGGCATGAAGGAAAGGCATCCAGCCATAAAACAGGGCCAAATCCACATGTGGGACACAGTGCACACATGCAAAAAGCAAAAAAGGTGGTTGAAGAATACAAAAGAGATACCTCTGTGAAATGTCTGTAATCCCTCAATGAAGTTCCCAGAACCCATGCTCGCCGATGTGGAAGCCAAAGTATCCCTGCAGCACTGCCTGTTCTCTGGGTGATATGATTGGAGCAGTCTATCAGCGAAGAATTTCAGGAACAGTTCGGAAGCAGATGCCATGAAGTGGTTCCTTTATCTCTTGTATCAAATCAAAATCACAGAAGCTTAAGTCCAGAGAGTATGGGGGATGATAGAGCACTTTCTAGTCCCATTGAACATATAAATCAGCCACCATCTGCGTAACATACAACCAAGCATTGTCCTGAAAAATGATGGGAGGTGTCTGCAGAGTGTCGTCGCTTCTTACACAATGCTAGCTTCAGGTGATGGTCCAAAAATGAACACAAATACTGTGCATTCATGGTTTATCTTTGGAGTATTGTATACATTAAGATAATGTCAAGGTATGTCAGCCACAGGCAGTTGTCTGTCACTGAAGACTTTGAACGACCATGCCACAGTTCTGTAAGGCAATGCTAAATCCCTGCATCTCTCATGAAAACCTCCATAACACTGTCGTCCTATATGGCTGCGGGCACATTCAATATGAATCCAGCTGCACTGTTCCTGTCTCGAGAACATCTTAGATACTACCGTTCAACTGGTCTCTCACAATTCTAATATAATTAGTCTGTTATTGGAAATTATAAATATTCCAGCCTAATCATTCTTGGTTGCCAAATTTCCCTGTGGGAATCAAAATCTATATTATCAGACTCTCTTTGCAGCACAGCATATGTGAGGGGCATTGGATGAACAAGTCCATGATGACAACCTTTCTTTTCAACCATTCCTTTACATAATATTCAGCATCAAAACTTCAAACTAGCTGTTGATTTCAGGAGTAGTGATTTTGCGAAAGGATAAAATTATTATGTTCACTACACAAAATGATCGCTTACATTTTGCAGTTGTGATTATACGAATGTGAGGTAAATTCGGGAGGAACCATCCTAACATGTGTAAACATGAGAAACACTGGCAACAGTGTTGTCACTAATCAGAGTTGGGAAGTAATTGAGTAAAAGTAATCAAATTACTTGTAACGATTACATTCTCAGTAATATTGTTACTTGTAATCGTTACTTTTTACAAAAAGTAATTCTCACTTGAAATTTAATTCTTCAAATAAAGTTGTAATTGTTACATTCTAGTAACTTAATTGATTTATATACATTGTATAGAAGCAGAACCAGTAGCTTCACCAGTGCTGGATGAGTTACTTTCTTGCTTCTCCAGTACTTCCAAGGACATCTTACGTATCCCAGCGATGTTTCTTCAAGTGCCCCTGCAGGGTGTCATTTCAGTAAATGCAAAGGTGTACTTTACCACAAGAGGTTGAGGTTTAACCCTAAGCCGGGTGCGCCAATTTCTGTCACACTACTGGGCGCATGGTTGACTTTGTCAACCAGTTACGTTTTCAGTCGTTTACAGGCTTCCAATCGCATAAATATTTCATTTAACAGCGTTTTATCCTTTATTTCAATGTTATTCTCCAAATAAAATTAAAAACTTGTGTTAGTGATTAATATGAATGTACTTAAAATGGATAATCTTGAACACGTGAACTAATTCTGAGAGGGACATGAATACGGTGCCTGTTTATAATGAGTTAAGCAGTAGATACATCATTAAATTAAAATAATGGTCATATTTTAATACTTGCACAATTATACAATGAAATGATCTGATATAATAGCAAAAAAATGACTGGATGAAAAATAAACTTTGTTGCCATGTCCAAGAAATCTTTCACACGTTATCCCCCGAGCAATGCCATAATTTCCCTGCGGTTCGCAAATTTACCATCGCGCTCATGGCTGTAATTCACTTCCTCCCGCTTCCTAGAAATGTACAAATTAGTCCAGTATAATAGTTCATCGACCATCTCAGCATTTATCAACTGCATTAAACAGTCAATTTCTGTTGATACCTTCCTCACCTCCCCTTCCGGTCCTGGCTTTTACCATCGATGTAAGTTTTAAAAAGTCTGCTGTGGACCGCATTGTTCCTCCATCTCTCCCGAAGATAAATTCCCTTTCGTTATCGTCCTCATAGATCTCACTCTCCGCTTCGGCCTCCTGTTCCGTATCACTGTTATGATCCTGATCCGATACGTTTATAATATCCTCCTCCCCATCTGAAAAATCTGAGGCAGAGTTCTCTATTTCATCCGACAACTGGCTCAAAATGTTAGGTATGTCTTTATAATTGACAAAACGAGTCCTAAAATAGAAATATACTACGTGTAATTATGCTTGACTTTGCCTAATTATCCGAAAAGTACAGGGGAAAGGACATTTTAAAGAAATAAATTTTACTTACATAACCAGGCACGCGTTTGACTTTGTCAACCAGCTTCGGGTTCCAAGATTTCGCTCGAAATAATTACACACGTATCGGTTCCACTGTTGTCGAAACTCGACTGAACTGAAGGTCAAGAGTGCAAGGTATTAGTTGCGAGGTGGTGAAAGACTGACAGTTCTAGGAATTACGGCGTAAAATAGCGTGCTGGTTGACAAAAACAACCAGCGCGCCCGGTCTAGGGTTAACAATGATAATTTTAAGAACCAATTATTTTATTTGTAAAATAAATGACAAAGTATTTCATATGCTAAAAGTTATTAACTAAAATAAAAATGATGGGAAGAAAATTATTCTGTAAGTCCCAAGCTATCATATTTAGTCTCACCTAGTGATGGTGTCTCTATACCAAAAAAACATAAAATGAAGAAATATTTTTCTTGCAAACTTTTGTGTTATTCCAGCCCCCTTCCAAAAAAAAATTCAGTGATTTCCTTAAGACTAGTGTCCTGTAAAGTAATTGTAATTTCATTGTGATTACTTTTTGAAAATTCCTGACCTGGTCAAATGACTGGAAACAGGTTGTGGATTTTCATTTCACTTTTTGAAAAAGTAATTTATAATTGTAACTGAATAAAATATTTCTCAGGTACCGGTAACTGTAATTCAGCCCAATTACTTTCTTCTTGTACTCTTCCCATCACTACCACTAATATAGAAAAACCCTCGTATATTAATATCATACTGTAAGAGTTATATGTACGTGTAGCATACCTTTAAAATCTTTCCCAGCTGCTTTCCTTGTCATGGAAATGAGATCCATCTGCACAGGTGCTGGACAACATTGATAATTTACACGATGATAACTTTTTTTACTTTTTTCCAACCATTCCTTTATGTAATATTCAGCATAAAAACATCAAACTATCTGTTGTTTCCAGGAGTAGTGATTTTCCTAAGAGATAAAATGATTATGTTCACTGCACTAAATAATTAATTACATTTTGCGGTTGATATTATAAGAATGTTTGCAGCTGCTGCAAGTGGTTTTGTATCATCAGGAAAATAACCACTCCGCCATTCCCTTAGCTCATATAATATTCATGAAATACATGAACTGAAGTTGTACATACCAATTTTTCATGGAACCCATGAACTGAATTTGAACTGTATGTTCAACAAGTTAGCCAATACCTGAGTTCTTTTATTGGCAAAACACAGATCTTGATCTATTCTTTTTTTTTTTTTTTTGGTACCATTTAGGCATCCATTATATTATCCACTGTTTTAATTTATTTTACTCTGTAATTTACTGGTGAAAATGTGGTTACCTATGTTTTAACTTAGTTCTTGAAGAAATCAGTATGAGAAATACTGGCCACTTTTCCAATTTCCAAAGTAACTCCCTTAAATGACATGTTATAAACTGAATCCAAAACTTCTGTATAGAATTCCCCTGAATTTTTAGTTGTAATGTAGTCTGTGGGATGTAAAACCAATAGCATTATTATTATTTGACTGAAACACATGATATATTACTGAGATTAAACCATGAACTTCTGGAAGAGTGCTTTTATTTTCTTGCAGTCTTAAAGACAGATGTTAATGTTCGGTTAGGACATTGAACAATAGTCACATATTTAGAACAAAGTTCGTGTCACTTAATTTTCTTTTCAGACTTGCATATTGTGTGCGCTCCCTGTGTTCCAGTGCATTTCAGGTCTACTGATGCTGTTTCAAAGTATTTATAAAGAGGAGAATAATTTTTCCAAATTGCTCTTACAGATCATCGATCTAGATGACATCGATCTTGTTGTTCCTAAACCACATCCAAAGGTGTCCGCCCTTCCCTTTCTATACATTGTGGCTACTATATCACCTCTCCATTCATTTGGTAGAGCTTCTTCATGTGAAGAGTAATCAACTAAATAAATATTTTAGATATGGCACTATATCCCATCCCACTGTATTTAGAGTATCCCACGAAATTTTATCAATCCCAGCTACTTTTCTAGATTTTAACTTTTGTACCTTTTCGTAAATGTCTTTATTATCATAGGTAAATTTTAGTTCTTCACCAGTATTTGTCACTTCCTCTATCTGAAGGTCATCCTTATATCTTTCTTTACTTACTGCTGACTAAATACTTCTGCCTTTTGTAAATCCTCAAATACACACTCGTCAGAACTAACAGTATAAATAAAGGAATTTCACAAAAGTTTTTTATGCTAATAATAATAATAATAATAATAATAATAACTCCGCCATTGCCGGTCCCAAGCCCGGGGCCCCATCTTGCAAGTGATGGGGAAGGAGGAGGGGGAGGAGTAACAACCTCGTAAAAAAAACCTGGGTCCATCTGGCTCCGGATGGTAGCACCCTGTAAGGGCCCCTGCCTAGGGTTACAGGTGAAACCTGGTCAACGGTCTCGAAGGCGGATGAGGAATTTAATGTCCCAACGGCGGAGAGAGCGGAAGAACCTAGTGGAGTAAAGCACGAATAAAAAATCATTTCGGACTAACAATCCGATCTTATCTTGGAATTAATTTCCTACCTTGTACAATGTACAATTTCAATTGCAGAATGGAAAGTCCGCTGAATGAAAGCACTACCCCAGGTGGTAGCTCGGAAGAGAAATCCACCATTGCGTTATGCAATGCATCGGGACCTAGGGTTCTGGGGAGTCCCAACATCTGCAATAAGGGTGAGTCGGAGCATCCTTGGAATCCTTTCAGACTTAAATTTAAGAGGAAATTCTTTGCAGGCACTCTTAATGTAAATTCCTTGCTAAAAACCGGCAAACAGAAAGAACTGGAAATTTTCCTAGATAGACATGAAATCCAGATCTTAGCAGCTCAAGAGACACGGTTTATGGATGAGAATGTAACAGAAACCAAAAATTATAGAATCTTTAAAGGTAAACCAGCAGTCAAAATTATGAAAGGAATGCCACTACTAGGTACCGCCTTTTATGTCCATAAAGCAATAGTTGATAATGTTATGGAATTTAAATCTAGTTCAGAAAGGTTATCTCTTCTCACACTTAAATGCAAGAACAAAAAGTATACATTTGTTAACTGTCATGCACCAATAAATGAAGATAATAGCAAGAACCCAAGTAAAACTGAAGAATTCTGGAGTCTTCTAGATGATGAAATGTCAAAAATTCCAAAATCAAATGTTATTATTCTACTCGGTGATTTTAATGCACAGGTAGGCAAAGAAAAAGTTTTCAGCAAAACAGTAGGGGCATATCCGGCACACAAAAGAACAAACAAAAATGGCATGAGACTAATTAATCTCTGTAAATCCTTTCACCTAAAATTAATGTCGACCTTCTTTAAGAAACTTCCAAGAAAGGCTAAAACATGGGTGTCCCCAAATCCGATGTTAGGTGAGTTTCAGTTGGACCATGTAGCTATTTCTCAAGAAAGTATTAAGGAAATTATGAATGTTAAAGTAATAAGAAGTGGGGAGTTTGACTCAGATCATTACCTCTCTAAAATTAAGCTAAAGCTTCTACCTCGCAGGAATCAAAGAAGGCCGAGAAAATTAATGAAATACAACATAGATAGGCTCAACATTACACAAGCAACTATAGAAAACTTTCAGGAAGAAATTAAAATAACTCAGCATGGCAAATGGCCAGAATTATCTAAACAGATTAATAGTGCAGCAAAGAAAGTATTTGGATCAGTTAAAACTAAAAAGAAAGTATGGTGGAATAACGTATGTGAGGAAGCACTTATGGAAAGAGTGAAAAAGTGGAAAAAATGGAAATGTTCCGGAAAGAATGAACACTATGAGCTATTTAAACAACAAAGAAAGGAAACAACAAGAATAATAAGACAGGTTAAAAGATCTTTTGAAAAATCGCAGCTATTAGAAATTGAGAATAATTTTGTAAGAAATAACTCCCGAAATTTCTATCAGACCTTTAAGAATAACCTGAAAGGTTGTCAATCCCGGAGCATTTGCTTCCGAGATGCAAATGGTAATATTGGCCTTAACAATGCCGAGAATTGTGAGATTCTGGCAAAACACTTCGAACACCTGCTGAACTGCCCTGAGCCAAATCATAAATTAGAATTTTCAGAAATTCAGGAAAATCTAGAAGCTGATTCACCTCCAACAGCGGAAGAAATAAAGGAAGCAATAAAAAATCTTAAAAATAACAAAGCTAGTGGGGAAGACTCCATAACAGCTGAACTTTTAAAATGGGCTGAACCAAAAATTATAGAAGATCTACAAATAATCTTTGAAGAAATTTGGGAAACAGAAAAGATCCCAGAGGATTGGAAAGTGGCTCTAATACACCCATTACACAAGAAGGGTAACAAGCAGGATGTCAACAACTACAGAGGTATATCTCTCTCTTGCCAGTTGCTTACAAGATATTCTCAACAATACTACTAAATAGAGTAAAATCGACACTGGACAGTCAATTGGGTGAATATCAAGGTGGATTTAGAGAAGGAAGATCTTGCTCCGAACAGATTTTCAACCTGAAATCTATAATTCGACACAGATTAATAAACTCCAAAGACATAGTTGTAACATTTATTGACTTTAAAAAAGCCTTTGACTCTGTTGATAGGGAAACCCTAGATAAAGTAATCCGTGAATTTGGAGTTAAAACTAAATTGGCAAACCTAATTCGTGAAACACTTACAGACACTATCTCGAAAGTAAAATTTATGGGTGAAGTATCTCGACCTTTCAAAATAAATACAGGTGTCAGGCAGGGCGATGGTCTATCTCCACTCCTTTTCAATTGTGTCATGGAGAAAATTGTAAGAATTTGGAATGAAAAACTGAAAGAATCTAAAATATTGCCACTCATGCTGGGGAAGAAGAACAAAGGTGTTGCAATAAATTGCCTAGCATTTGCAGATGACTTTGCCATACTTTCAGAAAGCCTTACAGATGCAGCAATGCAAGTCAATCTCCTTGAAAAGACAGCCAACATGACGGGCTTGAGAATCTCTGCCGAGAAAACAAAATTTTTGACGAATATAAAAAGTGCCCCAAAGTTTTTAGCAACGGATATTGGTCGAATAGAAAAGGTTAAGAAATTCAAATATTTGGGTGAGACAATTCAAGAAAATGGTTTAGAAAAATCTGCTATAGAGGAGAGGATACAAAAGATGGAAAGAGCATACGGTATAACTAAGAATACTTACAACAAAAAGTGCTTATCAAGGAAACTTAAAATAAAGCACTACAACACAGTAGTGAAACCAGAATGCCTTTATGCCAGCGAATGTCTAGCACTGAACTACAAGCTTGATAAATTAGAAATATTAGAAAGAAGAATTATAAGGAAAATATTAGGTCCTCCAAGAATTGCAGAGTTTTGGAAATTAAGAAGTAACAATGAAATTTACCAGAACGTAGAAAACATATCAGAAACAATAAGAAAAAGGAGATTGCTATTTCTTGGACACATTTACAGAATGGATGACAATAGACTAACTAAACGAATCTTCAAGTACCTTTGGGAAAAGAAATCAACTACCACCTGGATTCAAGAAGTCAAGAAAGACCTGGAAAGGAACAACATACGAGAAGAAGAATTATTGGAAAGAAAGATTTTTAGGAAGAAAGTCTTACAAATGGAAGGATTCCAAGGGAGGAAGGAAAAGAAAACAGGCACAAAGTGGACTGAAGACAGGAAAAAGAAACACAGTGAAACAATGAAAGAATACTGGAAGAAAAGGAAAGAACAACTAAGGAGGAACAATTGAAATTGTAACGTGGTCCTTAGAAGGCCGGAACGCAAGAATAATAATAATAATAATAATAATAATAATAATAATAATAATAATAATAATAATAATAATAATAATAATAATAATAATAATAATAATAATAATAATAATAATAATAATAATAATAACAACAACAACAACAACAAACCTTCAGTCTGAACAATCTGGTTTTAACCGTTATCTGAACACAGCTTTCCAAGTGATCACTTGATTGCCAGTAATCTTTGCTTGCAGCTTATCCTCTTATGTTCTCTATATCAGACATATCTTCTGGAAAGTCATGCAATAGACACATGTTTATTGTACTGTGACAAGCTGATGAATTATGACACTACCAGAGATGCAGAGGCAACAATGCCCATAGAGTTCGTATTATAGTCCAGTGCTTTTTTGAACATTATCGTTGTTAATTGAAATATTATAAGCAGTTGATTATATCTCAATGAGTGCTTTAGACATGTGTTATAACAGGCCTACATTTTCTTGTGATAATTAACACAAATAGGTCATATGGCAACAATGGGACAGGAAAGGCCTAGGAATGGGAAGGAAGCGGCCGTGGCCTTAATTAAGGTACAGTCCCAGCATTTGCCTGGTGTGAAAATGGGAAACCACAGAAAACCATCTTTAGGGCTGCTGACAGTGGGGTTTGAACCCACTATCTCCCAGATGCGAGCTAACAGCTGCACACTCCTATCCGCACGGCCAACTCACTCGGTGATAATTAATAGAGTGGTCAAAATAACTGCTCCGGTGGTTATCCAATGATACAAAATTAATTATGTTTAATATGTATTATCCTGACCACTAATCAGGAAAAGTCACTGCATCTCAATATCCTACAATAAAAACTGTACTCATAATAGAGTTTGGAAAATGTGAAGCGGTCATTTTGAGATTAATTACATGTAACATTTTGTCCCCTCCGATGGTTCCAGTGTTAAAGAAATTATTACTGTTGTGAAAGGTGGAATGGATGTTATATGAAATACCATGTCTATTGTCTGCACGAATATAAAAGTTGCAGAAGGGAGTTCATGTTATAGACATTTTATTAAGAAATATCTAGAAATATATTTTGATCAAGGAATATTTCAGAGAAAAGTGATATTGTAAAAAATGCCATGCTACCCTGTCACTGTCAGATTTAGAAACTCAACACATAAAATAAAATTAAAAAACAGTACATGTTCAGTCAGTAAGTGTCAGTACAATCCACTGGTTAGCAGGAATTGAGGAAACTGAGTAAGCTGTTTTGCTGGCTTTATTTTCTGTTTTCTGCTGATAACAGGGTATAGTACAAAAATAACTTTTTTTTTTTTTTGCTAGTTGCTTTACGTCGCACCGACACAGATAGGTCTCATGGCGACGATGGGACAGGGAAGGGCTAGGAGTGGACAGGAAGCGGCCGTGGCCTTAATTAAGGTACAGCCCCAGCATTTGCCTGGTGTGAAAATGGGCAACCACGGAAAACCATCTTCAGGGCTGCCGACAGTGGGGTTCGAACCTACTATCTCCCGAATACTGGATACTGGCCGCACTTAAGCGACTGCAGCTATCGAGCTCGGTACAAAAATAACAACTTAAACACTTTGAACACTCATTTTTGATAAATACGCATTGCAAGACAACTCAAGAGGAAGAAAGATTTCCTTTCTTTTTTTTTAACCTCTTTTGTCTATGGAGGGAAATGTTGCTTAAAAGAATTAAGTTAAAACTCACTTTTTATGTTATTAACCACATCATTAAAAAGAACTGTAGGTAGAATTTGTACTGTATTCAAGTAGGTCAAAGCAGAATATTATTTGTGAATTAAATGTTCTCTATATATGATACGAAGGTTGGAACTTAAATAGTGGCAACTATTTATTTACAACAGATACAAAAGAGTTATATTAGGCATAGATATCAAGGATAATTTAATAAAAAACCACCTATTCAATACTTTCCACGTTTAATGTGGTTATTATCTACATGATTTTATGTAGACTTATTTGGTCAGGTACATGTTTCACCCATTATTTTGGGCATCTTCAGCCTGTAAACAACCTTTAGGTCAAGGTTTGGGACCTTGTTAACTAATATAAACATACCAATATATACACTATATACAACATATACATTATATACAATATATACAAACATGAGTCAATACAGTTAAGTTTTTTGGTCCTAATCTATCTAATATGGAAAATGTCCAAAACTAAAATGGATCTTCTTTTCGGTGAAGAGGATTGCATATCGGGGTTTATGTGACCCCTATATCATATTGAGTTCTTGACGTATCGTGTCTGGTGACAGGATGTGTCGTCAACAATAAGTAAAGATTTGAACTGATTGTAGGTTGGTCAAGATTGAAAATATAAATTTAAATTAAATGTGTTTTAACTTGGCAGTTCTATTCTGGTTAACTTAAAATGTTCAAAACTAAAAATAAAATGAAACGGATCTTCTTATTTCTTGAGAAGGGGTGATATTAAAACTGGAGCTTGTTTGACCCACGATTTTCATTTTCATGTTCTTGACGTAACTAGTATTATCTAGTATTAACTAGTATTATCTAGTATTATCTAGTATTAACTGAACAAATATTCTTAAGATCCCTCCCAAAGACCAAGCAACACATCAACGGGAACAATTTTCACACAAGACTGTATCAAGTGTCTAGGATGTTTCTCCCAATTAAGCAGCAGCCTGAAACTATGAAACAGCTAAATATTGTACTCTTATCAATTCCTTGACGTTACATGAGACCCAAAGTCAAGACGCTAACAGTTTCATTCACAACGTTTTTGACCAGTCTACCTACAACAATCGGCTTTTAAATCTCCACTTGTGCATGACAACACATTTAAATATTAGTTACGTCAAGAACATGAAAATGAAAATCGTGGGTCAAACAAGCTCCAGTTTTAATATCACCCCTTCTCAAGAAATAAGAAGATCCGTTTCATTTTATTTTTAGTTTTGAACATTTTAAGTTAACCAGAATAGAACTGCCAAGTTAAAACACATTTAATTTAAATTTATATTTTCAATCTTGACCAACCTACAATCAGTTCAAATCTTTACTTATTGTTGACAACACATCCTGTCACCAGACACGATACGTCAAGAACTCAATATGATATAGGGGTCACATAAACCCCGATATGCAATCCTCTTCACCGAAAAGAAGATCCATTTTAGTTTTGGACATTTTCCATATTAGATAGATTAGGACCAAAAAACTTAACTGTATTGACTCATGTTTGTACATATTGTATATAATGTATATGTTGTATATAGTGTATATATTGGTATGTTTATATTGGTTAACAAGGTCCCAAACCTTGACCTAAAGGTTGTTTACAGGCTGAAGATGCCCAAAATAATGGGTGAAACATGTACCTGACCAAATAAGTCTACATAAAATCATGTAGATAATAACCACATTAAACGTGGAAAGTATTGAATAGGTGGTTTTTTATTAAATTATCCTTGATATCTATGCCTAACGTCATCTTCAATACGGAACAATAATGAGAGTTGTTACTTGTAAAGAGTTATATGTTAGCAACCTTTACTGTCCTTCAATGTAGTCACCAGCGTTGTGTATAACCTGTTGCCAGCGATGTGGAAGTCGTAGTATACCTTTAGCAGAGCCTGTTCTGTTGATGGTGTGAATGGAGCGGTCTACTGCCTGTCGAATTTCTGCAACAGTTCTGAAGCGAATGCCACAAAGTAGTTCCTTCATCTTCAGAATCAAATCGAAGTCACAAGGAATTAACTCCGGGGAGTATGGTGGATGGTACAGTACTTCCCAGTCCCATTGACCGAACAAATCAGCCACAGATTGCGCTGTATGCGCCTGAGCATTGTCGTGCAAAATGATGGGTGGATTCTGCAGAAAGTGTTGCCGCTTCTTTCTCAAAGCTGGTCGCAGGTCGTGCTCCAAAAACGAGCAGTAATACTGTGCATTGACGATCTGCCGTGGAAGATTGTAATGTGTTAGGATAACACCATCACAGTTGTACACGAGGATCACCATAACTTTCACCGTACTGGGGCTATGACGAACTTTCGACTTTCATGGTGACCCATAATGACGCTATTGGTTCGATTGGCGTTTCAGTTTTGGCTCGTACGATTTGGCCCATGTCTCATCCAGGGTTATGATACGGCATAAGAAAGTCTCTCCTTTGCACTCATAGCGCTCCAAGTGCGTCTTAGCAGCGTCGCAACGCAACCATTTGTGCATTTCCGTCAAATCATGCGGAACCCATCGTGATGCAATTTTTCGCATGCTCAGGCGTTCCTTCAGGATGTGAAGCACAGTCGTATGCGCTAATCCGGTTTCTTGGGCGAGCTCACGAATTGTCTGGTTTCGATCACTGTCCAGTAACGCGGCAAGTTCTTCTTCACTGACGCTTGTAGGACGACCTGCCCGATGAATGTCCGCCACAGTGTGCCGACCATCGTTGAAGGCTTTTACTCAACGTGCCACTGCTCTGTAAGGCAATGCAGATTCCCCACAAGCCTCTTGAAGACCTTGATGACACTGTCGTGCTGTATGACCTCTGGCACATTCAATCTTGATTCAACTCCATTGTTCCTGTTTGGAAAACATAGTCACAACGTTATGTTAGACCGCTAGGTCACATGTGACTGTGTTTTTCTCACTTGTGTGCACGCAGGTGATGTGCGAAGGACGGCTCCATTTGCTCTGAGGTAAGGTAGGTATGTAACCAACGTGTGCTATCAGCGACAATATTAGATTCCATTGCATAGCGTCTCCACAGCAGTGTTGTCACTATTTAAGTTCCAACCCTCGTATAAATGTACATAAAATTGTAAATATATAATTTTCAGTGGTTAGTAATAATTATTACACTATTCAGAATTCTATCATACCTTTCATTCTCCCAGTAATAACAAGAGCATGCCTGATGTTGAAGACCAGCATTCACCCTTGGAACCCAATCCACTTTTGTTCACAGTTAAGCTCTTATAGATTTTAATTGTCTAACCTCAGATCCCTTGACTAGTAGACTAGAAAATGTCCATTATTATTCTCAAAAACTTGTTCCCAAACAGCATTATTGCTCCTTACTACTGTTTTATCTTCATATGATATGTGTATGTGTTGTCTTGATCATCACTTCATCCTCATCACGACACGCAGGTCGCCTACGGGAGTCAAATAGAAAGACCTGCACCTGGCGAGCCAAACCCTTCCTGGGGTATCCCGGCACTAAAAGCTATATGACATTTCATTTCATTAGCACATTAAAACTAAAACTACAACTATTGACATTTGAATGTATATGTTTTGTACTACAACACAGTTATTGGTATTGATTTTATCCGTTTCTCTGTCTGATAGTATTCTTTTGGCTCTAATGAGCCACTTATCCATTGCAAGAAAATAAATTTTGTAGTCCCTTCCTTCAACCTTCACACACTTCTTCACACTTATGGTGTTGCATTTGCACTAATTTCTAATAAAAGCCTTTGATAACATTGATGCATTAGTGATGGAACCAAATCTGCTACCTGAAACTGTAGCGACTTTGCTCTGGTTCAGATTTCATCAAACTGCCAATGTTTGTGATGGCAGTCAGGCATTTTTTACAACTGACTCTGCAGGAAAACAATAGAGATCTCATAAGATTTCTATGCTACCGAGTCCACACCAGTGCGCGTGAAACTCACGAGACAATCACGAACATTGTAGAATATTGCTTCTCACGATTACTAATGGACTTCTATCAGCTAAATTGAGAGAACTAGCAACATTCCACCATGAGACATATCCAACTGCAACAGCACTGCTCAATGAGTCTACCTTCATGGTCAACTTTGTTGCCAGTATAGAAATATAATGTTGATAGTAGTATATTATGAGCTCTCAGCATTTCAGCACATTAAAATAGTCTGACTCGTTGGCTGAACGGTCAGTGTACTGGCCTTCGGTTCAGAGGGTCCCAGGTTCGATTCCCGGCCGGGTTGGGGATTTTAACCTTAATTGGTTAATTCCAATGGCACGGGGGCTGAGTGTATGTGTTAGAGGTGTGACGGTCCAGAGAAAATGTGTCACTGCTCCAACTGCTCCAGTGACACGACTGGAGCAGTGACACGTTGCCGGTCCAGTGACAAACCGGTCCAACCACAGATGGAGCTGAGGAGCATGGGATAGCATGCAGAGCGCGGTGACACGCTGCCGGTCCAGTGACAAACCGGTCCAGCAACAGATGGAGCTGAGGATCATGGCTCCGCGGTGACACGCTACCGGTCCAGTGACAACCGGTACAAGCACAAATGGAGCTGAGGAACACTGTTGCCAGCCCATAAATATTTTCTCCGCCAATTTTTAGTTCAAAATCTGCTAAATTTCGAACTGAAGTAAAAGAGCATATATCAACTGTGTTAATAGAGGGGATTAACTCAACACTCACCGCACTATATGCTCTGAAACAGATCTGCAGATCTGACGTCCTGTGGTTGCATATGAAGCCACATGGTACTACTCTCTTTCAAAATATATGCTGGCAGTTCAAAGTGCAAAGCACATCCGGAAATTCTCAAATCTGTTTCGAAAGTTACTTTCACTTTCATTACTGTTTTCATTGGTTTGATAAGTACGGAAAGAAATAATGTCTAACACTTTCGCATTTATATTGCACTACCAATAGGTGCACCGTCCGTGTTTGGGATTACTAGGATGCTTAACCAACTAGTCTTTTAAAGTTTAATTCTTTAACCACTTTTTACGAAATATCTGACTGTACATTTAACCTTTTCTTTTGACATATTGACATACCAAACATAACCTGACGTCAAAAGAAACACGATATCAAACACGACACTACCCGTCTCCTCTCATCAAGAGCACAGTAACGATTGCAACCAATTCTGGCTAAGGTTGTGGGCCAGAGCCAGAGCTGCTCTCATTGTGTTATACGGGCCCGCCTGAAAAAATTACAACTCGGACCCTGTCAAATAAAATGTAAAATCTATGAATAAAACCAAACTCCATTGCGCAACAGCGCCGAAGGGTCATGACCTACCAAGCGACCGCAAATTAAATCACCGAGCTTGATAGCTGCAGTTGCTTAAGTGCGGCCAGTATCCAGTATTCGGGAGATAGTGGGTTCGAACCCCACTGTCGGCAGCCCTGAAGATGGTCTTCCGTGGTTTCCCATTTTCACACCAGGCAAATTAATTAATTAATTAATTAATTAATTAAGACCACGGCCGCTTCCTTCCCACTCCTAGCCCTTTCCTGTCCCATCGTCGCCGTAAGACCTATCTGTGTCGGTGCGACGTAAAGCAACTTGCAAATGAAATCACAACAGGAAGATGTAATGCAATACATTGTCAATTTATGTAAGCAAATGAATTATTCATTACTGTAAGATTTCGAAGAAAATATTTAAAGGTTCTTTAAGTTGATGCCATCCTGGTGGGAACATCCAAATGTTGTCCATCGATAACATCACAGGGAAATTAAATTAAAATTTCCAATCTCTATTCCCTGACAGGTTTACAGGATGCGTGTGCGTCTCCGATAACCCTTCCAAAAATATGAATTCATGCTCCGCACGTGTGAATGAGTCATGCACTCAAATGCTATTACTTAGGAAATGTATACATGGCATCACGCACCCACACGATTACGCGAAGCGCTGTGCTAGTATTTACTTGACTCACATAATTTACCAAATGATAAATTAAAATCCACCAGAATGATATTATTATTATTATTATTATTATTATTATTATTATTATTATTATTATTATTATTGCTGGCCCCGTGATGTAGGGTTAGCGTGCCTGCCTCTTACCCGGAGGCCCCGGGTTCGATTCCCGGCCAGGTCAGGATTTTTACCTGAACCTGAGGGCTGATTCGAGGTCCACTCAGCCTACGTGATTAGAATTGAGGAGCTATATGACGGTGAGATAGCGGCCCCGGTCTAGAAAGCCAAGAATAACGGCCGAGGGGAATCGTCGTGCTGATGTATATCAATTACTAGAAAGCAACGATTACAATTTTATGTAATGATAATGTTAGACCTACTGATTTAAGTCCCACTAACTACTTTTTATGGTTTTCGGAGACGTCGAGGTGCCAGATTTTTTTCCACAGGAGCTCTTTTACGTGCCAGGCTAACATATTTGAGCACCTTCAAATACCACCGGACTAAGTCAGAATCTAACCTGCCGAGTTCGGCTCAGAAGGCAAGCGCTGTACCGACCAAGCTACTCCGCCCGGCACAATTTTATTTCAAGAAGTAGGCCTAAATTACAAGTAGAATTACTGTTTGGAAAAAGTAACGATTACAAGTACCTTTTTAAATGTAATAGTTACAAGTAATCCTTACTTTTACCCAGTTACTTCCCAACTCGGAAAAGAGAACATTTTGTGTGCAATTCTTCCCTAGGATTCTGACATGTGAATGACCTTTAATATGTTTAGAAATCGCCGATGATCATTTTGAAATATCTGAAGGTTGTCTTGATCATCACTTCATCCTCATCACGACACGCAGGTCGCCTACGGGAGTCAAATAGAAAGACCTGCACCTGGCGAGCCAAACCCTTCCTGGGGTATCCCGGCACTAAAAGCTATATGACATTTCATTTCATTAGCACATTAAAATACCATTGTCAAATTGGGCTACAAATTCAGTACAACTGAGAGATATCTAGGAAGCAGAAGGTTGAGAAGTGTAATTGAAAACATGAGTACTTGGTATTAGTTAGAATTTAGAATCAGACTGTCTCTTCATAACCCTGAAAGACAGTGTGAACAAACTACTGGATCAACCAGCAACTAAACGCCAGCTTCTGTGAGTCACTGCTAGATTGTATGACCCACTATTATAGGTCTGTTTACACATGTGCGTATTAATGGCAAGATCCTTTCTGAAGACATTTGCTGTACAGGATTACAGTAGGATGAGATTCTTTGTTGTTGTGATATTTCAAGCTATTTCTTAACAGTTTCAACTTAGCTAATTTATAATTGTTAGGTTCTTCAGTCTGTTGAAATCAATTTATGAATAAAATTTAGAAACTACTTGAAAAAGAAAACATATAACAGAATTATACCCAAAAAAGGAACAAGTTAATTAAAAATAGAACGACATGTTTTGTTCTTGGAAGAACATCATCAGATTCTGTCAAATCACACTCGAAAATATTTAGAAATGTATAAACATTTTTCTAAATTCTGTTTAAATCTTTATTGTTTTCCTGCAGAGTCAGTTGTAAAAAAATGCCTGAATACCACCACAGACATTGGCAGTTTGATGTCATCTGAATCGGAGCAAAGTCGCTACAATTTCAGGTAGCAGATTTGGTTCCATCACTATGGCATCAGTGTTATCAAAGGCTTTTTTCAGATGTACAGAACTAATCTTAATGAAGTCCTCACTTTTCTCCAGTCTAGCAATAGAATGCAAGGAGGTGTAATACTCTGTCTTTGGCGTGAGTCCAGCTACTTATGTCTAGCGCCTGACAATGTGCAGCCACTCGGAGTAACTCGGCTAAGTTCGGTCCGTGACCTATGAAATACAATATGGCCGGCAGATAAGCAGCTGATGGTAGTCGGAAACTCGGCCGACTGGATCCCTCGCTGCGCCCTAGAGCGACGCATCAAGTCAGCCGTGTCGACAAGCTAATATTGTTCGACAATCACCCACCACGTTTGCAGTTAAGCTCCCTACATTGCCCTGTTTCAACTTTCAAATGCGCACAGTTCGTAGAAATTATTTTAATCTTAAATCCCATCATAGCTCACACCGATATTTACAAATCTTAATTTCTACACTACCTTCTTAAATCAACCATGCAACTCCAGTATGCGAAGGTTTTTGAAAGTAGGTAAATGAATAAAAAGTTACCACATTAACGCTGCGTATGTTTCATAGATTTCACTTAAGTTTTAAAATCTTCCTGTTGAGAGGTTTCTATTGAATTTTATAAATCGCTCGCACTTCTGTAAATAATTTGTGACAATGTTAATTAAAAGTGGCTTTAAAAATATTTCTAAAAAGAACTGTGGAAGCCCATCATTACAAGTGTCACATTATATTTCTCTCGTGAATTTGTCTTTCATGAGACTGGAGCAGTTTAGTAATTCATTTCGAGGAAGGTAATGCAGAGCTGCAATAAGAAAATCAGAGACAATTGTCAGAAGCGATACAAAAGATGACTAGATTCATAACAAAGAAATAGTGACCTTCCATTATTGGATGGATGTGTTATTTCATGCTTCAAAAGTACCACGTCCCCCACATAATGTTTCAAACATTGAAACATTAACCTGTTAATTATCGGTTACTATTCGAAGAACTTGAAAACCACCGAGTGAGTTGGCCGTGCGGTTAAGGGCGCGCAGCAGTGAGCTTGTATTCGGGAGATAGTGGTTAGAACCCCACTGTCGGCAGCCCTGAAGGTGGTTTTCCGTGCTTTCCCATTTTCATACCAAGCAAATGTTGGGGTTGTACCTTAATTAAGTGCACGACCGCTTCCTTCCCACTTCTAGCCCTTTTCTATCCCATCGTCACCATTAGACCTATCTGTGTCGGTGCGAAGTAAAGTAACCCGTAAAACTTGAAAACCATGTTCTTTGACTGCTTCATTGGCATCTAATGTAAATTTTGCCACCTGCTTTCCAGTTAGCGAATAAGTGAAATATAACGAAACCGGGAGACTATTCTATAAAATGTTGGCAATCCCTTGAATAGAATACATAGTAGTTTCTTAGCCAGCTTGACTTCAACGCCCAGTTCATCTCTGTCGACATCTCTCATGCCGAAACATGTCTCAAGCTTCTATCATATTGTAGTAATATTTGAATACTGGTGTCCCATTGCTATCGGAAAGTTCAATATTGCAAAGTCCATAACAAATATACTAGTTAGTAATTGTAACGAGGGTATTGCCTGATATTTGGACACTGATATTCCATTACTATCTTAATGTGCGCCAATAGAATATAGCCGACAGATGTTACCCGAGCACGACCGAGTATAGTCGACAGATCTCCCCGAGCACGGCCGAGTATAGCCGACAGATCTCACCCGAGCATAGCCGAGTGGCTTCACATTGTCAGGCGCTAGACACAAGTAGTCCAGCTGGTTAGTTAGTCAGTCAACTTTCTGTTATGTCATGCTCCAATTAGGTCAGTGACACACTTTTTAGGTTTTATTACTATTATTATTATTATTAAAATTATTATTATTATTATAATTATTATTATTAACTTTATTGGCCACATTGGACCACTTGAGTCGTTTCAGGTTCACTTTCTCTTTGAAGACTATACTATTTGGTTCTTGCGATCTGCCCAGTACTTTCTCATCATTCTGATCATAATTTTCTCTGTTTGTATTAAATCTCGACAGCCCTTCTGTGTCATATCTGCTGCAAAATTTGTGATTCTTCAGAAGGGTGTTAATATTTTGCTTTCTGCATTTGCTATCTGGAGTCCATCTGCTTTGAGATCTCGCTGAATTTCAAGGATCCGTTGTCCTCCTGTCTTCTTTCCAAGATTTCTCAGAACAAGTTGTCATAAAATTCTGTTCCCTGCTAGTCACAGTATGTGAAGGGAAATTCTTTTCTTCTTCACTGTGCTGGTGATTGAGTCAATCTCTCAATAGACAGTTTAATTGGGAAGAATTTTCCGGATTCTTTTGGCCTGGTATATTTTATTTATTATTATTTTGATTCTTCTTTCAGTTTTGAGGAGTTCATCAGTTCTTTTTATGTTTTTAATTTGGAACTGGGTTTCACAAGCATAAGTGGCTTCCAGAAGAGTTACAGTTTTATAGTGTTGGATCTTAGTGTTTATTGACAGCCATTCCTTATTACATGTTGATGAGGTTAGAAATGGGGCATCTTCATTTTGTTAGTCTTATTTATTCCATGTTTATTTCTCATTTAAGTTGTATGTGATGATTTCTCCAAAATTCTCAGGGTTTTAATGGGCATGATCTCATTTTTTTCAAAGGTTATTTGTAATCCCATTTTTATGGCAATTTTTTGGAGACTGGTGATCTGGACATGAACGTCTTTCATGTCAAGTGCTAACAGAGCTAAATAATCTGAAAACCCCTGGCAGTTAGATCTTATTGAGGGTTGCTCCAATTTTGATTTTAGGTGGGTTTTCCTTTTGCCAAAGTTTCAAGATGTAATCGAGAGCCATATTGAAAAGCAATGGGTATAAACTTTCATTTTTCCAGAATGCTGTCTTGAAACAACCAAAATACAAATCAGGTTGAAATTTCGTGTGTTCCACTGGCAAAAATTAAATTTTTCAACTGCTGTTCTTTCCTGTCATAACTCTCCACATGAGATATCTCATTTTTTTATTTTGCCCAACACAGTTATCAGCATGAAATTCTAAATCCTCGTCACCTACTGAAAAATTTTCCAAGAAGTGATGTACAAGAGATAAGACAGTATTTACTCTTTTACCTGCAATACAAGCTTCTGGAATAATGTGCAAAACAAATTTGTTAAGTGGTTCACACACTATGCCAAAGAGACCCACTTTGTAGCCTGTAAGAAAGAGAAAGGGTCCAACTTGTTGCGAATCGTATGGTAAGTGCACCTGTTGGGAAAAATCAAAACTATAATGCATTGTACCTTTGTATGTGTTACAGCCACATGGCCCAAGAGAGTTTCCAGTTGTCTAATCCCTTGTCTACAATTGTCTATGGTGTTTTTATAAGCAGTCTGCTCTGCTTGGACGTGATTAAGACGTTGTATAGCCTTCTCCATCAGATTTCATTTTTCATCCTCATCCATAATTGACAGAGTTTCCCTACTACAGTTTAATTGCTTCTACAAGTCATACAAAGATCAGTTTTGGGTTTCTGAACTACTATGTTACTGAAAAATGTACACCAGATGGGATACCACAACGAGAGTGATACAGGAATTCTCTCTCTCTCTTTTTTTTTTTTTTTTGCTATTTGTTTTACGTCGCACCGACACAGATAGGTCTTATGCTGACGATGGGATAGGAAAGGCCTAGGAATGGGAAGGAAGCAGCCGTGGCCTTAATTAAGGTACAGCCCCAGCATTTACCTGTTGTGAAAATGGGAAACTGCCGGGCTGAGTGGCTCAGGCGGTTAAGGCGCTGGCCTTCTAACCCCAACTTGGCAGGTTCGATCCTGGCTCAGTCCGGTGGTATTTGAAGGTGCTCAAATACGACAGCCCCGTGTCAGTAGATTTACTGGCACGTAAAAGAACTCCTGCGGGACTAAATTCCGGCACCTCGGCGTCTCCGAAGACCTTAAAAGTAGTTAGTGGGACGTAAAACAAATAGCATTATTATTATTAAAATGGGAAACTACGGAAAGCCAACTTCAGGGCTGCCGACAGTGGGGCTTGAACCCACTATCTCCCAGATGTGAGCTCACAGCTGTGCGCCCCTAACCGCATGGCCAACTCGCTCGGTAAACAGAAGAACACTGACAAAAAGTCAGTAATTTAAGCAATAATCAGAATAAACCATAAAACAATAACCAAGATGAACCCACTAATTTTCACCCTAGATTAATTAATAGATTAAACACTACATTTTCAAATAAGGAAATACATAAATCTGCTAGAAAAAATTAATCATGTTCAACTGCCATGTATGTCAAACCGAAATCAACATGAAACAACTGATCACGGACACAGAAATTGTTTGCAAAAATAATCACAATGAAAAATAATAAAATTATGGCTACCAACTAAGCCCTAAAAATAAACAGACATGAAAATTCTGCTAAACCGAATTGTGGAAAATATTTAGCACTGAAAACAGTTAAGAACAAAATCAAAATTGAGAACCTAATAATAGTCACAAGAGCAGATAAAGGGAACACAACATTCATAATGGAAAAATGCGAGCACATAGGAATTCAGCAAGAACAGAATTCAAGAGTTAAAATGCGAGCCAACAAACAAATTTTGAAACGAGGTAAAGCAAGCAATCAAAGAAACAGACCTTATTCTCAAAAAAAAAAAAAATAAATAAACGTACCATCAAAAATCCCATACTCCCCACTCTAAGAGCCCTCACAAAACAAAAAAAAAGTAAACGTACCATCAAAAATCCCAAACTCCCCACTCTAAGAGCCCTCACCAAAATACACAAAAACTCATGTCCATTAGACCAATGTAAGCAACTACTCAACCAAAACCTTGCTCAAAGAAGGCAGATCAATTAGAAACAACATAGAACTAAACTAAGAACTAAATAAACCAAAAATAACAGAAAGCACAAGAATTATATCCTTTGACATCACCAACAGAAGAATTAATTAAAAGAAAAGAACCTTCTTAGAAAAACCTTATACCAAAATTATTCTATGTTCAATGACAAAATCTATAGTTAAAGGGAAAAGTTAACCATGAGCTTACCGTATAAGGTATAATAGTGAACATTTTCTTAAATTTTCATAATATCACCATTACATAACCATCAACTAGTTCATGCAAAATTAACAATATATATATATATATATATGCATGTCATTCTTTGTTTAACAATATTTTAACATTTTAACAATAACCAACATACATCATTATGCCTTTCAGCGTTCAGTCTGCAAGCCTCTGTGAATTTACTAAACGATGCCACAAAACTCTATTTGCAACTAGTGCTGTGGCCTCCTTTATTTCTATAGCTCTTATCTTTAAATCTTTAGAAACTGAGTTTAACCATCATCATCATCATCATCATCATCTTGATCTCACTCTACTTCGCTTACCCTCCATAACAGAGTCCATTATTATCCTAGGTAACCTATTCTCTTCCATTCACCTCACATGACCCCACCACCGAAGCCAGTTTATGTATACAGCCTCATCCATCGAGTTCATTCCTAACTTAGCCTTTACCTCCTCATTCCGAATACCCTCCTGCTATTGTTCCCACAAGTTTGCACCAGCAATCATTCATGCTGAAAACAGACCGATGTAAAGATAGTTTTGTCTGGGAGCTGACTTCCTTCTTACAGAATACTGTTGATCGCAACTGCGAGCTCACTGCATTACCTTTACGACACCTTGATTCAATCTCACTTACTATATTACCATCCTGACAGAACACACAACCTAAATACTTGAAATTATCGACATGCTCTAGCTTTGTATCACCAATCTGACATTCAGTTCTGTTGAATTACGTACCTACTAACATCAATTTAGTCTTCGAGAGGCTAATTTTCATGCCATACTCATTGGACCTATTTTCAAGTTCCAAGATATTAGATTTCAGGCTTTCGGCACAATCAGCCATTAAGATCAAGTTGTCAGCATAGGCCAGACTGCTTACTACATTTCCACCTAAATGAATCCCTCCCTGCCATTTTATACCTTTCAGCAGATGATCCATGTAAACTCCGAACAGCAAAGGTGAAAGATTACAGCCTTGTCTAACTCCTGTAAGTACCCTGAACCAAGAACTCATTCTACCATCAATTCTCACTGCAGCCCAATTGTCAACATAAGTGCCTTTGATTGATTTTAATAATCTACACTCAATCCTATAGTCCCCCAGTATGGCAAACATCTTTTCCCTCAGTACCCTGTCATATGCTTTCTCTAGATCTACGAGATAAACATACTGTAACTGTCGTAGCATTTTTCAGTTACCTGGCACATACCAAAAATCTGATTCTGACAGCCCCTCTGTGGTCTGAAACCACACTGGTTTTCATCCAACCTCCTCTCAACCATTGATCACACCCTCCTTTCCAAGATGCCACTGAATACTTTGCCTGGTATACTAATCAATGAGATACCTCAATAGTTGTTGCAATCCTTCCTGTTCCCTTGCTTGCAGATAGGTGCAATTACTGCTTTTGTCCAATCTGAAGGTACCTTACTGACACTCCATGCTAATCTTATTACTCTATGAAGCTATTTCATCCTTGCTTGCGCACTATACTTCACCATTTCAGGTCTAATTTCATCTATTCCTGCTGCTTTATGACAATTGAGTTTATTTACCATCCTTTCCACTTCCTCAAGCATAATTTTGCAAACATCATTTTCCTCCTCCCCATGAGCTTGGTTGTTTGCGACACCACCAGGAAGATTTCCTTTCACAATGAGAAGATTTTCAAAATATTCCCTCCACCTGTCCAGTGATTCCCTGGGATCTATTATGAGTTTAGCTGAATTACCCAAAACACTGTTCATTTCCTTTTTCTCTCCCTTTCTTAGATTCTTTATTACCGTCCAGAAAGGTTTCCCTGCTGCTTGACCTAGCCTTTCCAGGGTATTACCAAAATATTTCCACGACTTCTTTTGGGATTCACAAGTAATTGTTTTGCTTTGTTTCTTTCATCTAGGTACAATCAGCCCTTGCTTGGAGCTATTTCTGATAAGCCTTCTTTTTATGTTTACAAGCTGCTCGCATTTCATCATCCCACCAAGATGTTTGCTTTTTCCCATCTTTACACACAGTTGTTCCTAGGCATTCCCTTACTGTTTCTACTAGAGCATCCCTGTATACCATCCATTCTCTTTCTATATCCTGAACCTGCTTACTGTCCATTGTTCAGAACTTCTCACTAATCCTACCCATGTACTTCTGTCTAATTTCCTTGTCCTGGAGATTTTCGACCCTTATTCATTTGCAGACAGATTTCACTTTCTCCATCCTAGGACTAGAGACATTTAGTTCACTACAGATCAGATAGTGGTCTGTATCATCAAAAAATCCCCAGAAGACCTTTATATTTCTAACAGATTTCCTAAATTCAAAGTCTGTTAAGATTTAGTCTATTATGGATCTGGTACCCCTAGCCTCCCATGTGTAGCGGTGAACAGCCTTATGCTTGAAAAATGTATTCGTAACTGCTAAACCCATACTAGGACAGAAGTCCAGCAAAGGCTTTCCATTCTTATTAGCTTCTATATCTTCCCCATATTTACAAATCACCCTTTCGTATCCTTCAGTCTATTACCAATTCTCGTATTGAAATCGCCCGTTAGCACTATCCCATCCTTACTGTTGATCCTGACAATGATGTCACTCAGTGCTTCATAAAACTTTTCAACTTCCTCCTCACATGGTGAATACACTGAGACAATTCTCGTCCTAATTCCTTCAACTGCCAAATCTACCCACATCATTCGCTCATTTACATGTCTAACAGAAACTATGTTGCATGCAATAGTATTCCTGATGAACAGCCCTACCCCAGACTCTGCCCTTCCCTTTTTAACACCTGTCAAGTACACTTTATAATCACTTCCTCGTTATCTCCTTACCCGAATATCATTTACTTCTAGCACATCCAGATGCATCCTCTTTGCTGACTCAGCCAGTTCTACTTTCTTTCTTCCATAAGCCCTATTAATATTGATAGCTCCCCATTGAATTCTATTTCACTTGCCAAGTTGTTACCAAGGAGTCCCTCGCCTGTTAAATGGGAGTGGGACTCCGTTGCTCCCATAGGTTTGAGGCTTGCTTAAAATGTTCTGAGCGTCCTCGATGAAAAATTCTGTCAAGCAGGATGGTACCCTTACTTACACATAGTCGAAGTGAGGATCTCTCCTCTAGCGGGTTAAGGACCACGGTGGATTTTATAGTCCTAGCCGCCTGAGCACAAGGAAGGCCACGATTCAGAATATATCCAAGATACCCACTCCCATTCCGTAAAAAACTGGTATCACAACTCTCAGGACTACGTACTAGGCCACACCATGTTTAATACTGTGATTTTGTTATGGGTATATTGTAGTGTTATATATTATGTTTTAACTAGTGTTTTTGACAGAATGAAAACTTTAAAGTCACATTAACTAAGTCGACACTGAAAAGTATGGCTTCCTTCTTAACCTTGTAGATACAGCTGATATTGGTCAAAAAGACCCCAAAGGGACCGTCAATCAAGGTCGTTATAGCTGATAGTCGCACAAACCGGTTTTTCTTTCCTTCCCAAATATGTTATACCAGCAAGTTTTAGTCTTCACACTTACATGGTTAATTCTTCGTGATGTTGACATTTGTATCCCCATTTTCTGATTGCCATATTATGTGTAATATTTTTTCATTATTCAACACTTTCCATTTCTTTTGCATCATCTTCACAGAATGCTTGCATAGACTGTTTAACAGACTGATTTGAAATCTACAATAATAAGCATTAAATTGTTGTCAGGATTCTCCAAATATGTAACAAACAAAACTCAACATTGGATGTTATAACCGATACATTTATCTGAAAATGTGTTTAAAATACGTCATTCTATACGATGCCATAAGCGATTTTTAAATACAATGTTTATATGAGATTTAGGTGGGACCGTTATATCCTGTATGTCGTTAAAAGCGATGTCGCTATAAATGGTTTGGACTTTATTTAGACAGAACTCACAATTTTCAAATTATTTACATCCAAGATCTTAAGAACACAAAAGACCTGTTTTAGTACCATCCTCGCTGTCTGCTACGAAATACTTTTGGAATGACTTAGATATTGCAATTGAATGCATTTACAGCTGTGTTTTTGTCAACAATTTTTATGCCGCATTCTCATGTTCATTAAGAAATCACATGAAAAATGTCAAAATATAATTTTATAATACTTGATAGTCCATTTGAGTGAATGAGAGGTTGTATCTTAATTATAAATTATTTGTTCTTACTCTCCTAATTCCATATGACAAGAAGCACCATCTATCTGAAATCACCATCAAATGAATACTACCTCTTCTGTGTTCCATGTTCCTAAAAAAATTGGGTTTGGACAAATAGTTCTCAAGCCAGGTTGTCTTTCAACAGGCTCAATTTCTGTACCAAGGAAACATCTTTATGGGCATGGCAGGTGACCTTAAGGAACCCTCATAAATAGAATAAAGGAGAGAAAAACAAGAGGTATTGATATACTTTATCTTTGACAGCCCACAGTTTTGTCAATTGGGAAGGTAATGTGAATGACAGGAAGCATGAACAACAAATGGCAAGTAAGTTAATATGGGAAGGACATCTGATTCAAAAAGTGATGGAACCAACTAGAGGGAAGAATATTCTGGATGTGGTGCTGGTAAAACCAGATGTGGTTTATAGAGAAACCGAAGTAAAAGATGGTATTAGTAATCACAAAACTGTTTTGTGGTACTGGTAGTTAAAAATAAATATGAAAGAAAGGAAGGTATTAAAATTAGGACTATTAGGTAGTACCATATGGCTGATAAAACAGGGATGAAGGAGTTTAAAAAAAAGTAATTATGATCGGTGGAAAACGGTAAATAAAAATGTAAACAGCCTCTGGGATGGGTTTAAAGCAATTGTTGAGGAATGTGAAAATAGGTTTGTACCTTTAAAGGTGGTATAAGGAATGGTAAAGATCCACTATATTGTAACAGAGAAGTAAAGAGACTAAGAAGGAGCTGCAGGTTGGAAAGAAATAGAATCTAGCAGAGAAGTCAGCTAAGGATAATATGTTAGCAAGCATAATTGGCAGTCAGACAAATTTCAGTGAAAAGTGAAAAAGTAACCTTCCTCAAACTAAATAGAGGAACTTGGAAATGTTAATAAATTTCAAGCATTGGTCAGTGTGCCGCCACGTTACATTTACGCCTTATTCGTAATGGAAATAATGAAAAGTTACTATGCTGTACTCTTTTTCAATCTTATAACAGCAGTAATCTTTATGTCTGGTCTGCAATTAGTTCTGAGAAACTGCTTTGCTCCTACTGTGACGTCATTTCGTTAACCAATAGCAAGTCGGCTCGTGTAAACACATACCGAGCAAGTGGCTATACTGCAAAGTGACTATTGCGTCAATTGCAAATATCAAACTGTAATGTTTGCTGATATTATGAGATTCCTACTGATTTGCGCGCTCTGGGCTCGGCTGCTTTGCTCCTACTGTGACGTCATTTCGTTAACCAATAGCAAGTCGGCTCGCGTTGGGCCCAACCTTTAGTAGTGTTCAAGAACCTTGTGCCGATACCGGAAAAGTGATCGGCGGTGAACTTGCATAAGGGACCATCTTAGCATCGCATTCGGGTGGTATTGTTTAGAGAATCTCAGAAGATCATAAAGCAGAGAGTGGCCACAACAACTGTAATGAGACATGGTGCATTTCGACAGCTATGCTTGAAGACGGAAGGAGTTTCGTCACATGTTCGCACTTATAAAATGTCCACATTATGTCCAGGGTTAGATGTTTATATTTTTACATTTTTTCGATCATACTGCCGAACAGGTTTTCGGCACTTTCCTCAGGGCATTGTAGAGTAACTGGGCTTTCAGGCAGGAATCAAAACTGCTCCTTCTTAACACAAATTTAGTATTTTAATATTGTTGTACCGGTACACGATTATGTTAGCTAGACCAGAAGAGATGTTGCACCTTACATTAAAAAAGAAAGCCATGGGGTCTTGGGATTGCCTATTACTGTTTAGGTCCTAATGTAACAGTGGCGAATATAGAATTTGGGGGGGGGGGGCAAGATTAATGTAAGGTTAGGTTAAGTAATTTTAAGAGGTCAGACGATTTCAAACACTTTAGAAGGAAAAAGGAAACATTGATTTGGGCTGATACATACATACATACATACATACATACAGTACACCAATGGTTACAAAACGAACTTCAGGTTTCTTGGTATAGGTACTTAAAATTTATCAAGAACTTCTTCGTCACTAACTATAATGTCTCTGTGGATAGAGAGTAAAGCAAGCCCGTTAAGCCTACTTTCAGATGTGCTCTTCCTTAAAGTAAGTCTTCAGTCTCCTTAGGCTAGAGAAAGTTCTTTCTATGGTTGCGATAGAAACAGGAAGAACTGCGAGTAATTTGAGAAGGGTATAAATGTTGGGGAAGAAAGTCTTGTCACATTTTACTAGAGAACTTACAGCCATTTTTGGAAGATTTGAAGGATTTTCCTGACTCCACTTTTCTTTCCACAACATAAACTCACTTTGCACAATCTCTTTATGTGACAGATCTTCTTCGTAGAAACTAAAAGCAACCTCCAGAGAACCGAAATCTGTTATGATACACAATTGTGGAAGGATGTTTTGTAAGGATGCAACTGTTTCCTTGTGAGATTCAAAGCGTTCTTTTAGTGAGTTACAAAAATCGTCCAGGTATGGCACTCGATAGTATTCTTCTTCTGTGGTGTAGAGGACGTTTCTACTGAAGGTGGCAAATTCTTGGAATCTCTTCTTTAATGTCAAGTTTGGCAGCAAATGACTTTACTTGATTATACAAGGCTTTAAATGAGTAATCAGTATTTGCCCTCTCCTTCGATGGAAGGTGGAAGACACATGTGACGTTAGTCAAGGCCTGTGGAAGACCTATATTTTTGTTTTGAAACTGCTCAGATAAGTTATGCGTGGTTGATAGCATCCGGCTCAAAACAAAAAGATTTTTTTTTTTTTTTGCTAGGGGCTTTACGTCGCACTGACACAGATAGGTCTTATGGCGACGAAACAAAAAGATTAACAAGAAATGCAAATTGACTAATAGCTTTACTTAGAGTGTGAGCCGTAGATGCTGAATCACTTAATTCCTCTTCTATATTGCAAAGGGAGAGAAAGATAGGCTCCAAAATGTCTTTAAATAAAATTACTGAGTCGTGCCTTTCTACCCATCGGGTTTTGCACATTGAAATAAGTTTCTTTTTCTTTTGTTCTGGACAACATTCAGAAATCATTGATTTCAATATTTTGGTTCTTTTGGCTGACATATGAAAGAATCCACAGACTTCTTTTATGACACCCATACAGTTTCTTATAGAAGGTATTTTGCTCGCATCTGACAAACATAAATTTAGAGTGTGTGGAGAACAATGTGTATACAGGGCTAACGGTAGCTTTTCTCTGATGGAAGCTTGTACTCCTCTGAATTGCCCGCTCATCGTGGCAGCACCATCGTACCCTTGACCTCTCATTTTATTTAGGTCAAGCCCTAATGTTGACAAGGTCTCCAATATTGTGTTGGCCAAACCTGCTCCAGTGACGTCAAAAACGGGGACGAATGTCAGAAAATCTTCTCTGATTTTGAAGATTTGGTCCTCTACCTAACGTACACAGAGAGAAAACTGTTCGATTTGGCTGATGTCAGTGGTTTCATCTGCTAAAACGGAATAAAAAACAGACTTTCTGACATTTTCTAGTTTTTAATTGCATTAAGTGACCGAATGGTTCGTTTTGAATGAAAGAACTTGTGTACATCGTCTTCCCACCACTGGTCGTTAATTGGTCTTTAAGGGTATTATCTCCACTGTTGGCTCGGTATCGCAACAACAATCGAAACTTCCCATCATTTTGGTCCGGTTCTTCAAGGCTTATTCATTATTTCGAGGGGGGGAAGGCCCCCTGCCCCCCCCCCCTGTAATGTAAGACTGGGAATATTATGTTTTCGTGTTAAAATACCAAAAACCGCAGTCGTTTTATTTGCGCACGTTACATTTAAATGGTTTGTATCATTTCCAACTTGTAGTGACGTGCAGCGAGCGCGCTTTCCAGATGATCTCAAGGTCACAAATAACCGTAATTACTGAAGTTTTGATGAAATTTCTTATATCTTTCCAATTTGATTGGATTAATGATGGGCAGAATTGAATATATAATGCATTTGAGAACTTTTGTGAATTGATACATACATTCAAAACCATGTTTTCGAGTTCAACATAACCTTTACAAGTCGATGTAGACCTAATTTACGTGGTACAAGACTTCCAGAAACTGCCTACGAACAGTATACCGGAGACCAAAATACAATGAAAGATTAAGAAAAGATGGGATTTCGCCATCATGTTAGGCGCTTTTGTATCTAATGTGTTTTATTTTATTAGATGAGAGAATTAAAAACTACTTGCGGTCGATTGTCATTTGGCTTGGCGTTACCGTATTAGATTCTTCGAAGAGATTGGCTAATGAAAGTTGCTTAACTGAAAGAAGTTTTCACGGACAACTGACGAAGATTCCCCTGCGAAATTGAATATAAAGTATCGAGATTTTGAACTCGCGTACCGGTAATTAATGCGGTTTCGTGGTCTAACAAGCCTGCCTCTCATCCAGAGGGCCCGGGTTCGATTCCGACCAGGTCAGGCAGTTTTACCTGGATATAAGTCTGGTTCCAGGTCCACTCAGCCTACGTGATTACCTTTAATTGAGGAGCTATCTAATGGTGAGATGGCGACCCCGATCTAGAGAGCCAAGAATATCGGCCGAAAGGATTCGTCACACTGACCATGCGTCACCTCGTAATCTGCAGGCCTTCGGGCTGAGCAGCGGTCGCTTGGCAGGCAAAGTCCCATTGGGGCTGTAGTTTGGTTTGGTTTAAGAGTTTTTGTAAGATTAAAATTAGACATATTTCATTTTTGTGATGTTTAGCCAAATTGTGATGGTTTTGGTTCGTTCCCGGATTTTCCGTTTTCCCGTGTTGTACGTCTTATTTTCATGGTCCCTCGAAAAACGGAGAATCGAGGTTCCACTGTATACCTTAGGGATTCATAGCGGGAAATATAATAAAGGTCATTGTTATGAAATGAAATGGCATATGGCTTTTAGTGCCGGGAGATCCCAGTGCGAGTTCGACTCGCCAGGTGCAGGTCTTTTGATTTGACACCCGTAGGCAACCTGCGCGTCGTGATGAGGATGAAATGATGATGAAGACAACACACACACCCAGCCCCCGTGCCAGGGAAATTAACCAATGATGCTTAAAATTCCCGACCCTGCCGGGAATCGAACCCGGAACCCCTGTGACCAAAGGCCAGCACGCTAACCATTTAGCCATGGAGCTGGACGGTCATTGTTATGTCTGGTTGGAAGGAGAAGCAGGACGGGGGGCTCAGGAGGTTGGATCCTGCTTGTACAAACATCTCATGGAAAACATGCTCAAAGCCAAAGAAGTCATATTGTGGTCAGATTCTTGCAGAAACCAGAATCGTAATACAAAGATTGTTCTACTTCTGAAAACAGTTCTGGAACAAAACCCTACCATTGGAAAGATTACACAAATATTTCTATCTCCAGGCCATAGTTTCCTCCCTAACGACAGCGACTTTGAAGATATAGAACGTGCTTTCAAATTTCAGCAGCGCCTCTATACCGCTGAAGACTACATAAATGTAATGAAGATGTGCAAAAAATAAGAACCAGCCTGTTGTGCACAGAATGACCGGACTGGATTTTCATAGTACTGTTCATCTGGAGAAACACATTGTAAACAGGAAGACAGGGACAACAAACATGTGAGAGAAATAGAGTTGAAGAAAGATAAACCTTTTAGCAATTTCTTCAAAATGCATTTTGATGCAGAACGCACCGTTGAAGTGAACATTAAGAAATCTACAGTTGGTCGCGGCTTCAGTATGAAATGGATCAGTTCTACCTGGTCTGCTCACTCCGTTATGGCCCAATGAAAAACCAGTTTCAGAAGCGAAACTGAACGACCTGCACTCTCTCATGGAGCTAATTCCCAATGATGCTAAGCCTCTCTATAATGGCTTGTTTAGTGATCCTGGAATAGACGGGTTTGACTGTGGACATATGAATTTTGAACTTGAAAATTCTTAAAATCCTGCATTATATTACACTTGGAAAAAGTGTGTGTTTATGATGTCTTAATACTATGATCTACCAGTGTAATTTCTGTACAACTGTATATTCTAAAATTCATGCTATCTCTGTCATGTTGTATGCTGTTATGTATAATTTAATCCTGTACTTAAATAAGCAATAAAATTAGTTAACAAGTACCAGAATTTTACACTGCAATTAATTTTTAAAAGTCAGTTTGATCACTAAATAATGACAATTTTATTTGTTGGTCAAATGATGCAGAACAAAAAACGAATGTAACCGCAATAAAGCATCAAGTTACCAAGCACCATTATCTCAGATTACGACGATATACTTCAAATGTCCCTAAATTGAATACATTACGAAAATTTATGTTTTTATCTTCATTTTGGTATATACCTCACATTTAACAGGAAATACGAATTAATACAAGGAATATTGTGTTTGTGTCAATATCTCAAAATCTACTTTTGGCACTTGTCAAGTGATGCATAACACCATCCAATTGATCTTGAGGGCGATGGAGCTGACTTTACATCTGGTCCTTCCGTGGTTTTATGTCTTAAAAGCCCGTTGTACTCCACATGACGAATAGGTAACATTTCATTTAAAACAATTTTCAATGCGAGTCTCCTGATATTTAAATGTAAAAATGTTTTCATACTAAATGCATTTTTGATGCCTAAATATCGCACATTAAAGAAACTAAATGCAGGAGAAATATCTGTTTTTGAGGCAGCTCGACAAATGTGTGCTGAAGGTAAGATTCTGTGGTTATTTCTTCATTATTATTATGTACTAGCTGATGTACCCGTGCTTCGCTGCGGGATTCTCAGAAAGACTGACTTGGTGGTTTTCCTAATTGAATTCAACATAGGTCATTACAAAAACGTCCGTAGGAAAATAGCGATTGAAAGCAATGTTATCATATAAAATACTCGATCATATGAGAAACCGCACACTTTCTCACTTTCAACGAACAGTACTACAGCGCCGATCTAAGAGTCCAAAGTTCCAGAGCTGGAATAACCAGGTCGCAGACTGCCGTGAACACTCCTCTGTAATTATTCCGTTAAATATGCACACTACTCATTCCAATCAGTGGCTCAGAGTAGGGATTGTATAGCTCGAATACTATGATGAACCAGTGTGTTACGTACCAGATATATCAGAAAATGTATGAACCAGAGGAATGGGATGCTAAAGAAGAAAGTTATCTTACATCCCAGCTACTTCCCACCAACATACAAGCAAGCTGTTACAGTCGGTACGACCAGGCGAGTTTGCCGTGTGGTTAGGGGTCCGGGAGATAGTGGATTCGAACCCCACTGCCGGCAACCCTGAGGATGGTATTCGGGAGATAGTTAGTTCGAGCCCCACTGTCGGCAGCCCTGACGATGGTTTTCTGTGGTTTCCCATTTTCACACCAGGCAAATGCTGGGACTGTACCTTAATTAAAGCCACGGCCGCTTCCTTCCACTTCCTAGACCTTCCCTATCCCATCATCGCCATAAGACATATCTGTGTCGGAGCGACGTTAAGAAAAAAAAAACAAAAAAAAAACAGATGGTATTCAGTGGTTTCCCATTTTCACACCAGTCTGTACCTTAAAGCCAAGGCTGCTTCCTTCACATCACTATCCATTTCCTATCCCATAGTCGCCATAAGACCTACCTGTGTCGGTGCGCTGTCAAGCAAATTAAAAAAAAAATTCGGTACGCTGCAGTAATCCTATCTATCGGGGATGAGAGGAAACAGAAGACAAAAAGCACATCACAACAAACAATGGTCAATGTAATGTTATTGTTGATAAAGTTTATGAGCTTTCTATATTGCAGGCCTTCACATTAGTTTTCTTTCGACCGTGATATTAGGGTGTCTTACAAAATTATTTATATCGTAGACTGTAGTTCCTTATTCTCAGACTTTACATACTGATTTTCACTAAATTCTGTTTACCCATTTTCTCGTGACTCGGTGCTGATATGGACTTAGTAACAAAAATCCAAATTCGTGAATATCTCTTATTATATACGGTACGGTAACAATGTATAAGACATAAGTGATCGGAAATTTAATAACTTCTTACATAACTACTAACTTACGACATAACTAAAGTTATGTTAGTTATGTAGTATTTATCGATACGACCACTAATAACATAAATAACTTATTTGAGAATTACATTTCAGACCTTCCCCTAAACTGCCATTTCACTCAGCGTGAATAAAATAATTTGTAGCCTAGATTGCAGTGGTTCATCACCTGACATTACATACCGATTTTCATTAAATTCTCTTCAGCTGTTTTATCGAGATGCGTGTACATACATACAGACATTACGGAAAAGTAAGAAATGCATTTCCTCGTTACTGTGGACATGACATACAGAAATACCATTCATTTCAAATTCTGAGCAATGTACAGGCAAAACACTTATTTTATATATAGATTACATTTCAGGCCTTCCCCTAAACTACCATTTCACTCAGTGTGAATAACATCATTGATAGCCTAGATTATAGCGACCTATTCCCCGACTTTGCATACCAATTTTCGTAAAGATACGACCACTAATAAAATAAATATTTGACAATTAAATTTTAGGCCTTCCCCTAAACTACCATTTTTCTCAGCGTGTATATTGTAGCGACTTATTTCCCATCTTTGTCTAGCGATTTGCATTAAGACACGACCACTAATAACATAAATATATGAGAATTAAATTTCAGGCCTTCCCCCAAACTACCATTTCACTCAGCGTGATTAAAATAATTTATAGCCTAGATTGTAGCAGTACATACATACAGACAGACAGAAAATACGGAAAAGTAAAAAATGCATTTTCTTCTTACTGTGGACATGAGCGATACAGAAATACCATTCTTTTCAAATTCTGGGCAATGTACAGACAAAACTCTTATTTTATATATATAGATTATACCTATGCAAATGAGATATTTTTAATATTCTAACATTAGCATAAAATATCAATAACTTGGACATATATATTTTCAGAGGAGCTACAAAATCAAAATAGACAAGAAATCCCATCTTCTTCAAATGAAGGCAATTCAGTGTAACATAAGAAAGCAAAATTTGATGATTGGGCAGAAAATTCGTCAATGATGCATGATGAGGTCAGTAGGTACTTGCAAGAAGGTTTTATTAGCGACGAAAATATACTGCGGTGGTGGAAAAGTAATTAACACAGGCTACCCCGACTTGCCTGTGTGGCAAAAAAAGTACTTAACATACCTGCTACGAGTGCCTCCAGCTGCTAGGGAAATTTCATCAGCGAAAAACGTTCCCGTCTTGATGCACAAAGACTTAATGACCTCGCAGTAATACACACAAACGATAATGTGTCTATGCATTAAATATTGGTATGCAGTATGCACAGTATGAGGCGACCACGAACTAAGAGAGTAAGTGGACCTACATTATGTATATCTTTGCTTCTAATTTTCTCGAATAATAAATAACACATTTATGGTAACATTTCCATCAACTGTCATTATGTTTATTTAAATATTCAAATATTTTGTTCAGAGAACCTACTTTTTATTAACTTTTTGACAGAGAAATATTATTTGTTAGTTACATAAGACGTCAGAATTACGAAATAAATTTAAACATAACTTTGTAATTCACAAGTTATGAATTTCATTATGGTCCGTATTGACAATTGATCACTATCAAAGGGTAGTAAATGAAATGGCGTATGGCTTTTAGTGCCGGGAGTGTCCTAGGACATGTTCGGCTCGCCAGGTGCAGGTCTTTTGATTTGACACCCGTAGGTGACCTGCGCGTCGTGATGAGGATGAAATGATGATGAAGACGACACATACACCCAGCCCTCGAGCCGACGAAATTAACCAATGATGGTTAAAATTCCCGACCCTACCGGGAATCGAACCCGGGACCCCTGTGACCAAAGGCCAGCACGCTAACCATATAGCCATGGAGCCGGACAAAGGGTAGTAAAGGTCCACCTACTCAGTAGTACAGTATTAGTTTGTACACTGTCTTATAAAACTGGGACTAGTTCTGGTGTTGGTATCCATACCAAGTGCACGTAACTTATGAACATAGGGACATTCACCTCCAAATAAATTAAACAATCCATCAGTACAATGATAAGGAAAACCTATTAAAAGTACGAATGTTCCCCTTAAAGCTACATAATTCTTGACCCATATTACTACTGAACAAACATGAACATCAATCAAGTTGCTCGTCTACTCAGAAAAGGATACCAACTCCCAGATCAATTAAAAAACAATGGCTGCTGTAGAAATGACAAAATAGTTCGCCATCACCCACAACACTCTTGATGTGTTATTTAGTTTAAGGTGTGGGTATGTTATTCGGACTTCATCAATGGTTTAAATTATATCGGTGTTTACACAGCAAAGGATACCAACTCCCAGATCAACTCAAAAACAATAGCTGCTCTAGAAACGACAAAATAGTTCGCCATCAACCACAATATTTTTTGATGTGTCACTTACGAGGGAACACATGTGTTACACTCGGATTCAGTTGAAATTTGGTAGGAATATTCGTGGGAGGCAGTAGAATACTAAGGTGAAAACTGCATGTGCCCAGTGCAAGTTTAAACACCAAAATTGAACAAATAAATAGTCGCAAAATTAGAAGTGCCGCGGGAGTATTGGTGTGTGGCGGAGAGTTAGGGAGGAGCAAAGCAGTGGACGTGAGCCAACCAGGCTGTGTCGAGCCGCGCCAGCTCACATCCGCTGCTTTGATCCTCCCTCCCTCTCCACCACACCCCGATACTCCCACGGCACTTCTAATTTTACGTTCAATTTTGGCATTTAAACTTGTGCTGGGCACATGCAGTTTTCACCTTAGCATTCTACTGCCTCCCACGAATATTCCTACAAAATTTCAACCGAATCCGAGTGTAATCTATGTATCTGTTCCCTCGTTAGTTTAAAGTGTAGATATGTTATTCAGACTTCATCAATGGTTTAAATGAAGACTATAAATTGTGTCATATGTCTTTATATCATTATTGGTTATATGAGTGCTTATGTCTTCCAATGGGAGCGTGGCTGAAGATAACCCAATATATATGGGGTCGAAACTAGTCCCGGTTTTATAAGACAATAGACAAACTAATAGTATTGAATAGGTGGACCCTTCATACCCTTTGATAATAACTTTGTAATGGGTAACATAATACTAAATAACCATATAAAATAATATTTGTATTGACGAAGCCTATATAAATTCTGGCATGTAACAACCCCTTTCCTGTCTGCATTCACGTGAGTCTCATATCAGCACAATGAACGAGCAAACATTAACAGAGTAGGAAGAAGAAAGCAAGCAAACCTGAAGCCTGCCCAAGTTGGGCTTAGCTTGACCTGGCCAGGAGTGCAGCAGCCTACTTGTACTGTTGTTTACGTGCAGATAGTTTGCTTGCCTGCTGTCCAGGCAAGTTAAATGCGGAGTTTGTACACCTCTAGTTCAAACCCACTATTTCCTGAATACAAGCTCACAGCTGTGCACCCCTAACCGCACAGCCAACTAGCTCGTTAAGCACATGGCAATCAGGACTGCACAACGATTTATGACTGGTTTATTGAATTAGCTTGAATAACTATACTGACTGAGATTTAGTAATCAAGACCACTGTCATCTAAGAATGACTGAGGCTGATATTTTTAGAATTTGTGAGAAGTACCTGCAATTACCTCCAGCACAAATTATGCCCGTTTAGTCATCACCAGTAAGTAACAAAACAAGTTTTCAATACAATTCCAAAAAGTACAGTTACCTATAGGCCTAATGGCAAATGGTAATTTCAAGGGGAAGACAAAACATTTCAGTTAAAGTAACTTAATGATCTTTATTTTTTATGAAATGGAAGTACAGAATAAGGATTAAATTATTCATTTTCTTCACTGCGAAGACGTGCGTTGGCATTCGTTACTCGTATAGACAACTGCTGAGCACGTTCCACGATAGACTTCCGCTTCTTTGACGAGACACCATGTGCAATCTCTGCACAATATTTACGATTCTGCATCATCAATACCTCCAACTCCTAGAACAGAAAGAGCAATATTAAAGAATGTATCAATATAACAATGAAAGAAGTGTTCTAGAAATTTCATCCTAAAAAACTGCATTTACTACTCATGACAGCAGAATCGTTTAAAATTCAAAAAACAAGTGAAATGCACCAACTTGCTAGATAACAAAGGGGTCAATTGTTCAAAAGAAAAAACATCACATAGGCCTAGAACCTTTGTGGAGGAGAAATGACGAGAGCGTTCCACAGAATTTTGGACCACCATATTTACTTGCACATAAGCCCCATAGTGTATTTCCTTCACCTCCCTGTTCCAAAGTAACTTTTTCTGACAGTTAATATTGTCACACAATTTCTCTGTCTCCTATTTTCACAGGTAGGTTGGTATTATAAGAATTCGCAAGTTGTGGTCGCTTCATGGTTTGACATGCCGCCCTCGAGTTCAGAATAACGGTAACAAGGAAAATGCCACTTTCTAATTCCATTTAGTTACCATAATAGCCTACCTTACCAGCTTACCTCTGTCTGTAATAACCCTCCTAGGTTATTTCTGACCAAGCTCAGTGCGTGTACCATTTTAAACACACCAGTCAGTGAGAAATGATAATGCCAGGGAAATACAAGAAGTTACTTTGAAAACTCCTTTAATTCAAAGTTGGTTAATTTGAAATTCACGTATTTCTAAGTAAATGCCATTCCCCGAATTAAAACATAGGCCTTCATGTGTTATCTCGATCTCATCAGGCCCCTAAGCTATGTAATTCGAAATCAGTACTGTAATCTGGTTGCTGGAGAGCAACTAACAATTAAGCCATTGTAGACGACAATTAACGACAATAAGCACCTGTCTCATATCCCTCATTGTCGTGTACACTCCAGAATAGTGAGTTGGCCCTACTTGAGGTTTTCGTTCCTTTTTTGTGTCGCATTGTCAACGAGCCTTGTTATTCATAACTATAAGAGCCTTACTATTGTCGTGAGGTACGAGTATGGTACGGTCGCGGAGTTATTTTTGTTCAAGTTTCGTAGAGTCTAAATTTAGTATAATGGCCGAAAAGAAGAAGTGTTCTGCAAAGACGACAGTGGAGAAATTGTGGATCATCAAGGAAGATGACGAGAAGAAAAAAATCTAAAAGTGAAATAGCCAAAACATATGGAATACCACCATCAACACTTTCAACATTCTTAAAAAAAAAAAAAAAAAAGAACAACAGGCGATCAAAGCTAAGGAGACTGATCACTGGAGGCGAATTCGAGGACCAAGGCACATGGAGATAGAAGATGAGTTAACAGAGTGGTTTCATCAAGTCCGTTTAAATAATATTCCAATGGATGGTCCGTTGATAAAAGAAAAGGCCAACGAACTGGCACTGAAGTGCAGACTGGACTTACAGTGTTCGAATGGCTGGATGCAACGATTCAAAGAATGGCACAGTATCATTTGGCCACGGTGAAGTAGGCACCACAAGAATACACTGGGGGGGGGGGGGTCCTTGCCTCTTTAGGAGACAAAGAGTCCGTAGATCGTAAACGACCTATCCTCAGCCTACACAACACCATGGCCTCTCTCCGTGAAGGCCGGAAAGAGGACTGCCATGCGGTAGTTGTCTTCTTAATTGCTCTCAGCTTGTTGGGAGTTCGAATAGCTAGCCACTCCGATTCTCAGGATGTAGCTCAGAACAAATATCTTTAGCAGGTACCTTGATAAGTCTTGGAGGTAAAAGTTCCGCTTCCTTTGCAGCTTCATCCGCAAGTTCATTTCCTGCAATCCCAACGTGGCTTGGAAGCCACGCGAAAGTAATTATTGTGACAGCATCACTTTATCTGACTAGAAGGTCATGAATCTGCCGTACCAGTGGGTGTTGCGAGAAACATGTTTCAATGGACTGCAGAGAGCTTAACGAGTCAGTACACATAAGAAAGTGGTTTCTTCTGTCACCCAATGCAAACTGCAGAGCTTCTAAGATGGTGTAAAACTCCGCAGTATACACGCTACATACACTAGGAAGCAAGATCTTCGCGCTCATATCATCGGTGACGAAAGAGCAACCAACATTTTCTCCGATTTTAGACCCATCCGTGAAGATATGGTTCGCAGCAGGATATTGGTGAACGAAGTCCTGGAAATACTTCCGATAAACTGAGGAATCCGTGTTCACCTTGGGTCCACGGAGTAGATCTAAACATATATCCGGTCGTGGAACTAACCACGGAGGTACTACGCTAAAAGTTTGTTTGAGGCAACCACCGATATCTACATTTAAACCACGATACAAGTTATCAATTTGAAACCCAACAAGCCGTGTGACATTCGGCCGGTCTTGGTACCACTGGTGGTATTGGGTACTAAATATGCATTGATAGCTTGGATGCAGCGGCATTTCAAGAATTTTGGCAGTGAATGTGAGCAGTATAACTGCTTTCGTAAAGATGGAACTGCCGCTTCAGCGCGCAGGCTGGAGCTAGTACGGAAAGCTCCCGTTGCCAGCCCAACTCCAGTATGGTGAATACTGTATTGTAATCTATGATCTAATTGTATGGTGAATACTGTCTAAAAGGCTCAGCGTAGATTTTGATGCTGAGCCTTAAGTCGCACTTCCATAGTCAGCTCGGGAGAGGACCATTGCCGTGTAATAACGTAGCAGCATCGCACGGTCAGCCCCTCACGAATCGCCGCACAGTGCGTAATTTCAGGAATCTAGCCGGCCAAAAATCGTATCTCAGAAACGAATGAACCGATTTACATAAAACTTAGTATGCAACTGCTATTATTGGAGATAATTAAGTGTGTGGTCAATCAAGTACAAAGAACAAATTACTACGCCAGGAATAGAATTAGTAATCTTTGTACTTTTAATAATTTTTCGTTATAGCTTTACGAAATTAAATAGAAGTTAATAGTGGGACATGCTGTTTAGAATGTTTAAAAACAGATACAGGAATAAATGTACTTGCCAAACAATTTATTCATTAGATGCAGTTACATCAGAATCGCTATCGTCACTTTCATTATCTCCTTCGGCAGAACCAGATACAGGAGGCTCAGACAGTAAGTTGAGCACTTCTCGTGAAAGCGAAATCGACTTCCTCCTCCTTGATTTCCCTAAGCTGGTAATATAAGGGTCCGAGTATTTGTGTCTTTCTGGAAGGTTTCCTATTATCTTTATTCCTGGTCTTCCTCGGAGAGGTGTCCAATAGGTATAATACAGTGCCACGACCCAAGAGTTTGTGCAAAGTTACAGGCATGTAGTACGATTTGTATTTTTGTAAGTATAATTGTATAGTTTCCTTTGCGTACATGCCAATGTTACTTTATCAATGGCATACCCACACGAAAGAGTTTCTACGATGGCACGTAGATGGTTTATTAAATTTATATCTACTCCAGTAATATCCGCAGAAGTGGAAGCCTCTCTGAAGAATCGTCTAGCGGTTTCCATCATTGGTATTGCCAACACTTTGCTTCGGATATCAACCAATAGACGGGTTTCCTCCCTGAACTTCTGAAGTGAAGTCATCTATAGTATTTATTTATTGCATGTGTATTTTAGGCTCTAAATCAGTGCGTAAATGTATTGTGTTGAATGAGAGTTATGCGGTAAGCCTACGTGTGTGATTTATTTCTTTAACATTAATACTGTGATCTTTTGTAGTCATCTGCAGTATTTATTTACTGCGTCTGTTTTCTAGCCTTTATTGTCTGGATAAACTTATTAAATGCAATTAAATACATCACCCGCCCCTCAAGTCCATAAAAATTATCTGTCTATTTTCTCTCGCACTTTGCCTTAAATTTCAGTGCTGAGGTTTCTTATGTGCCGTAGTTCAACTCTGATTCTGTACGAACCGAAAGTGGCCCCTGTAAACCCCACGTCCCTTTCAGTTCATAAAAGTAATTTTTAGCTTAGTTTCTTCAGCTTTTGTCTTGAACTTACATACTGAATTTCACAAATGTATGTGCCACCGTTTTCCCGTGATGGCGTTGAGCGGAGCGTTCGATATGGCAACCCTGTTGTCATAAGAGCAATGCTGTTTTCTTAACATGGAATGAGCTATAGTACTGGCAAGCTCATCTTGACATTGTTGTGATACAAGTCCTTCTGCAAGGCTCATTCTCTGCTCGAACCAACTTTTATTGTACTTCAGCAATTTGTCCCTTTTTCTACCACATTTTATTCAGAGTGATCCAATTTTAGCACAAAAAATACTGACAGATCTCCTTATTGACTTGGATATATCCTCGGAACAATCCTCAAAGCCTAAATGTTCAATTACAATATTCGCAACATCATCGTTCCGCTTATATTCCCTGCTGTTCCTCAACAGCACAAAAACCAACCTCCTGGTTACAGAGTACACGGCTTCTGAAAAAAATTAATTACTCTCATGATCGCGCCTGGTTGCAGCAAAAAGTCACAGTTTTCTATTCTTTGAAGTATAGATAACTCATCTAAAAGACTTTTATTGCGGAAATCAAAGGCAATCCATTTTGAAAGTCAGCTCGAATTTGTATAATTAGATAGCGCTTGGACACCGTGTACCTGAATTTTAAGTGCATATTTTGGACAACAATATAGTAATTTTCAGAAAATGCTACATACTGTATAAAAATACATACCTACATCTAATATAATCATATTGCAAGCTAAAGAAATATATAGTTCTGATGTCTTTACTGAGCGCTCACATAACTGCGCGCTCGCCTCGCCAGAATATGATGCCCTAATGGAGGAGAGCCACTTTAAGCCTTCGGTGAGAATAGATAATCAGACAGCGCGACTTTTCGATCCTTAATTATTGTACCCAAGAGTCTTATAAACACGACTCACAGAAAATGTGCACCAAAGACAAGGGTTGAAAATATTATTTTTGGCCGGCTGGATGCTAGAAATTACCCACTATGCGCCGCTGAGAAACTTTAAGCATGTTAAGTCTCTTCATGCAGACAACCTTTAACTCGTGGATGTGAAGCTGCCATGCTAGTCTCTTACCAAAATGGAGACCCAGGAATCTGCAGGTGACTACCACTGGCAAGACACTGTTTGGCAAGCGGATCTCTGGTTCAGGATGCACGAGCCGACGTTGACAGAAGTGTACAACTGAGTTTTCCGCCGCTGAAAATCGAAAACCATGTTGCAGGGCCCATCTGTTGACTTGGTTAATAGCTTGCTGTAGCTGTCTCTCAGCAAACTGCTTCCAGAAATGCAGGTTCTTTGCGAATGATAAAGAAGGAACAGCCATGGCCGATAACGGGGATTGGACTAATTTACAACAGCATTTGGAGTTGGAAGACTCTTTCGAAGACTTTGTGAACACTGACAATCAAGTACCAGTAACATACTGTATTTCTTGTGACACAACTGACCCATGTGAACATTGTTTTCAGTGTTTGCCTAACGAGGAAGATGTTGAAATGCGTTATTGCTGGAATTTAATTTCTAAGTTGGCTACCATGTTAGAATAACTTTCTATTCGCCACCCTGTCATTTTTTTGTGTTTTCATTTGTTTTTGTATGTTTTGAACATCGAGGTATCAATGGTTTCAAACAAAGTGAAATAGAATATCATGTGTGCATTGTATCAGGATGTAAATATAATTGCACCCTGGATTATAATGAATAGGGCCCGGATGTTGATGCAGAAATAGGTTAGAATGCAAACTTACTGAAGCAAGTAACAAGTATAGCCTATCTTGGACAACGGTAATGCTATGAGGTTTGCATAAACATTAGGGGTTCGGCCCATTAGAACCCCTAGAATTTATGTCACTCTCACTAAATTACGTAATAGCGGGCTAGTTGACACCTCCTAATAACCAAATTAATTTGCATTCTAACCTATTATTGCATAAACATCCGGGCCCTAATAATGAACTTACAATGGTCATGCAAGCACTTCATACCATAACCAACTGCAGGGTTTATTTTTCTTCATAAATATCGGATATAAATCATCACAGGCCAGAAACGATTTGGTGGCATACTAAACCCAATTTCTGGCCTGGCAACAGTCTAACACATCAATTTCTAAGTTCTTGCTGCGTCCGCATTTTCATACTGTATTCTTTTCGACTGTAGACACTGCCTGTTAATTGTTTCCAATTGTCTAATGGAATTTGCTACAATCCTTTCTGCAGGCAATTGACAAGTTTTGTTGCTTTCGTTTATAGTTTCGTATTTAAGAAAAAGTAATTAAAATAATGGATAGGGGGTGTTCTAAACATTCAAGAAGAGGGCCATTCTATTTAGGCACGTAAATTTTACGACTGATGAACCATGGATTTCTTAAGTATCTGTGCCGTATCCAACTTTTGCCGTTTCCTTTTTTTCTTATTGTATTCTAGACTAAAAAGTTGGAATGTTCTTTCTTACAATTTCTGCTCTCAATAATTTTTTGTCACACAGAAATTCGTATAATTTGAAGTTACATAATTCGAAGCCGGACTATTTTGGTCTCGATCACTTCGAATGATCAAGGTTTTACGGTATATGGCTGGATTAAAACTTAAAAGCGATGGCCTATGTGGAAATGGAGGGGTGGGGGTGGGGGGTGAGGCACGCCTGACACACAGCAACAATTTAGTGCAGATCCCAAATTGGTTCGTATTGATGCAAGCAAAAAGTGAAAAGAAGTGAAGCGACTGAATATGTCCTATAAGAGGATGAAACATGTTTCACGAGTGTAATTTAATGTAGTCTTTTTAATAAAGTGTTGTAAAGGTGGAATTATAAAATCCAAATTTTCACAAGTTGATACTTTGACAATACGGGCTCTAATATGAAGTTTATAACGTGCAATGTTTCACGAGTGTAATTTAATGTACCGGTAGTCTTTTTAATAAAGACAATTACAGTGTTGTAAAGGTGGAATTATAAAATCCAAATTTTTACAAGTTGATACTTTGACAACACGGGCTCTAATATGAAGTTTATAACGTGCAATCAAAAAGATCAAACACTGAAAGCTGCAGCGACTAATCGAACATTCTGCGGACCCAAATCTGGAAAGTCTCAAGACAAAGAGAGAAGGGCTGGATCACATTAACAAGTTAGGAAATGATACAGGTGAAGGTCCAGGATGTTACAAAAACACATGAAAATCTCTGGCCAGGAATTTAAAGGCAGCAGGGTACAACTCGTTTTAAGAGACTCCTCCATTCACCTCACATGACCCCACCACCGAAGCCGGTTTATGCGTACAGCTTCATCCATCGAGTTCATTCCTAAATTAGCCTTTATCTCCTCATTCCGAGTTCCCTCCTGCCATTGTTCCCACCTGTTTGTACCAGCAATCATTCTTGCTACTTTCATGTCTGTTACTTCTAACTTATGAATAAGATATCCTGAGTCCACCCAGCTTTCGCTCCCATAAAGCAAAGTTGGTCTGAAAACAGACCGATGTAAAGATAGTTTCGTCTGGGAGCTGACTTCCTTCTTACAGAATACTGCTGATCGCAACTGCGAGCTCACTGCATTAGCTTTACTACACCTTCATTCAATCTCACTTACTATATTACCATCCTGGGAAAACACACAACCTAAATACTTGAAATTATCGACCTGTTCTAGCTTTGTATCACCAATCTGACATTCAATTCTGTTGGATTTCTTACCTAATGACATCAATTTAGTCTTCGAGAGGCTAATTTTCATACCATACTCATTGCACCTATTTTCAAGTTCCAAGATGTTAGACTGCAGGCTTTCGGCACAGTCTGCCATTAAGACCAAGTCGTCAGCATAGGCCAGGCTGCTTACTACATTTCCACCTAACTGAATCCCTCCCTGCCATTTTATACCTTTTAGCATACGATCCATGTAAACTACAAACAGCAAAGGTGAAAGATTACAGCCTTGTCTAACTCCTGTAAGTACCCTGAACCAAGAACTCATTCTATCATCAATTCTCACTGAAGCCCAATTGTCAACATAAATGCCTTTGATTGATTTTAATAATCTATCTTTAATTCCATAGTCCCCCAGTATAGCGAACATCTTTTCCCTCGGTACCCTGTCATATGCTTTCTCTAGATCTACGAAACATAAACACAACTGCCTATTCCTCTCATAGCATTTTTCAATTACCTGGCGCATACTGAAAATCTGATCCTGACAGCCTCTCTGTGGTCTGAAACCACACTGGTTTTCATCCAACTTCCTCTCAACGACTGATCGCACCCTCCCTTCCAAGATGCCTGTGAATACTTTGCCTGGTATACTAATCAATGAGATACCTCGATGGTTGTTGCAATCCTTCCTGTTCCCTTGCTTATAGATAGGTGCAATTACTGCTTTTGTCCAATCTGAAGGTACCTTACCAACACTCCACGCTAATTTGACTACTCTATGAAGCCATTTCATCCCTGCCTTCCCACTATACTTCACCATTTCAGGTCTAATTTCATCTATTCCTGCTGCCTTATAACAATGGAGTTTATTTACTATCCTTTCCACTTCCTCAAGCATAATTTCACCAACATCATTTTCCTCCTCCCCATGAGCTTGACTGTTTGCAACACCACCATGATGATTTCCTTTTACATTGAGAAGATGTTCAAAATATTCCCTCCACCTCTCCAGTGATTCCCCGGGATCTATTATGAGTTCACCTGAATTACTCAAAACACTGTTCAGTTCCTTTTTCCCTCCCTTCCTAAGATTCTTTATTACTGTCCAGAAAGGTTTCCCTGCTGCTTGACCTAGCCTTTCCAGGTTATTACCAAAATCTTCCCATGACTTCTTTTTGGATTCAACAACTATTTGTTTCGCTCTGTTTCTTTCATCTACGTACAAATCCCTGTCTGCCTCGGCCATTGTTTGGAGCCATTTCTGATAAGCCTTCTTTTTACGTTTACAGGCTGCTCTCACTTCATCATTCCACCAAGATGTTCGCCCTTTCCCATCTTTACACACAGTTGTTCCTAGGCATTCCCTTGCGGTTTCTACTACAGCATCCCTGTATGCCACCCATTCACTTTCTATATCCTGAACCTGCTTACTGTCTACTGTTTGAAACTTCTCACTAATCATATCCATGTACTTCTGTCTAATTTCCTCGTCGTGGAGATTTTCTACCCTTATTCGTTTGCAGACAGATTTCACTTTCTCTACCCTAGGCCTAGAGATACTTAGTTCACTACAGATCAGATAAGGGTCTATATCATCGAAAAATCCCCGAAAAACTCGTACATTCCTAAAAGATTTCCTGAATTCAAAGTCTGCTAAGATATAGTCTATTATGGATCTGGTACCCCTAGCCTCCCATGTGTAGCGGTGAATAGCCTTATGCTTGAAGAATGTATTTGTAACAGCTAAACCCATACAAGCACAGAAGTCCAGCAAACGCTTCCCATTCCCATTAGCTTCCATATCTTCCCCACATTTACCAATCACCCTTTCGTATCCTTCAGTTCTATTCCCAACTCTCGCATTGAAATCGCCCATTAGCATTATTCTATCCTTGCTGTTGACCCTGACCACGATGTCACTCAATGCTTCATATAACTTGTCAACTTCATCCTCATCTGCACCCTCACATGGTGAATACACGGACACAATTCTTGTCCTAATTCCTCCCACTGACAAATCTACCCACATCATTCGCTCACTTACGTGCCTAACAGAAACTATGTTGCGTGCAATGGTATTCCTGATAAAGAGCCCTACCCCAGACTCTGCCCTTCCCTTTCTAACACCCGTCAAGTACACTTTATAATCTCCTATCTCTTCCTCCTTATCTCCCCTTACCCGAATATCACTTACTCCTAGCACATCCAGATGCATCCTCTTTGCTGACTCAGCCAGTTCTACCTTCTTTCTTCCATAAGCCCCATTAATATTGATAGCTCCCCATCGAATTCCATTTCGTTCGCCAAGTTGTTTCCAAGGAGTCCCTCGCCTGTCAAATGGGAGTGGGACTCCATTACTCCCATAGGTCCGAGGCTTGCTTAAAGTGTTCTGAGCTCGGTAAATTCATGAAGCAGGATGCTGCCCTACTTGCACATAGTCCAAGTGAGGATCTCTCCTTTAACGGGTTATGGAGCACCGGTGAATTGTGTAGTCCTAGCCGCCTGAGCACAAGGAGGGCCACGACTCGGAATATGTCCGAGATGCCCACTCCCATTCCATAGCAACTGGTTTCCCGACTCTCAGGACCACTTACTAGGCCACTCAGCCGTTGCCCATGGTTCACGAACTAGGACGTGACTACAGTAACCCACAAACATGAACCATAGATTATACAAAGTAATGGAAACTTAATTTATTTATTATATGTCAAGAGGCAAGATTGCCAATTACTGCTTTCACAGATCAGAAATTATGATCAAACATCGGTATATACTGACAGGCTACAGAACACTGTCGTAAATGAAATGAGTGCATCAAGTGTCATAATTAGTATGATAGGAGGGAAGAAACTCTGCTGCACAGTAAAATAAGCTCTTACCGCAGGCAGAAAATATTTAATATTTAAGGACACTTTCCAAAGGAATTCATGTCCTTGTTAATGAAAAGAAATGGATGGTAGATGACTTAATGGAGGAGTGGGTTCAAGTGGGGGGGGGGGGGGCGGCGGCACGGAGCTTTTTTATACAGAAGAATACCATGCGAATACTGGAAAGTTTTCACTTCTCAGAGTTGTTTACAATTGAATTAACTAATCACAATACAACTCTTGCTGTGATTCCCACTCACTACTATAGTCGCTGGATGTGCCCATTGACAAACCTTTTACGGACCATCTCTGCTGCTTTTACACAGAGCGGATGGCCTTTGGATCTTCGTTTCATTCCTAGTGGAAGACAGCTACGATGATGAAATTATGAACTTAATGAGGAATGGTATATACCTGCAACCTTAATTTATTTACTTTTCATTACTCTAAGTCAGTATTTAGTACCGTACATTATTTTAGCTCATCACTTTGTTTTAACTGAAAATTGTTTTATGTTATTTAAGCATGCAAATATGTGATATGATTTTCACACAGATGTGTACTGTTAAAATTTGCCGTTCCTTTTCTTCCATCACCTACACTACAGGCCTAATTATGCTGATAGCGACTGGCTTCCTATTGGCTGTCTCAGGAGTCATAGTCTGCACTCAACTTTTTCTTAATAAAATCTTACTTAACCTCATTTGATATATACCTATTATATATAATATTTGAGGGTTACTTGATCAGAAATTACCTCATAAGTGAAGAAAGTGGCTGATGTCATCTGAAAAATGCAAAACTTAATATAATTTTTCCTGAGTAAATTACTGAATTCTGTAGTCACTGCACAAGAATTAGCTCCAGGGTGATAAGTGCATCCACCCATACGCTTCTTATACTGGAAGACACCTACCAGGATTGGCATAAATACCTCCAGGGACTGCCTATCATATCGAATTTCACCTGGTATTTTTTCGTCCCAAAATGTGGAAAACATGGGGAAAATATGCGAGTAAATAGGGTATTCTTCATCTGTGTATAATATCAACCACATTCAATGCATATAACACTGATCACTATGTCCTCTTCCAAAGCACTAAAAGTAATATTAACTACCATCCTCAATGGTACGGGTTTGATTCCAGGTACTGTCAGACGGTAGTGATGATTATAGAGTTTTAACTGGAAGTACAACTGAGCAACCATCCTCTATTAAACTGCATTTGCATTGCAGAATTTGGTGATCTGTACTTATGAGACAACACAAGGATGGTCATACTACAAACGTTTCCAAATACCACTTGAAGAAAGGCAAAATTACTACAATGCCATCATCAAGCCTTCTTACTGTGCTGACTGAACGGATGCCCATTCTGTTCTATTTTTTAAAAGATGTTTCACATCACACTGACCCACAAAGGTCTTATGGTGAAGGAGGGCTAGAACTGGGAAGGAAACAGCCGTGGCCTAGAGTAATAAAGATCCCCAGTATTTGCCTGGTGTGAAAATAGGAAACTACCTATAACCATTTTCAGGTCTGCCAACAGTTGGATTCGAACACAATATCTCCCAAATGCAACCTAACAGCTACACACCTCAAAATGTGTAGCCAACTCATTCGGTCATTCTGTTCCTGGCATTTTGTTTCAGCTACTGAAAACCATAGTTATTTACAAATAGTAGAGAATGGAATATTTTGTGGTTGCAAACTTTGAGAAAGTAGTTGTATATGTGTAACTACTTTTGATATATAACCTCCAACCTAAAAAAACAACCCTTCCCGAAACATAATGAATTTAGTATAATCTAACGAATTTGCTGATTGTGTGTGAAAAATAGTGATTTTTGAAGCAATTAGTGAAATGTATGCACCAGATTTCCATTTAGAAATAATATAATTGATTTTTTGACAGACCGAGTTTGTGCTTAATCAAATGAAGATAGCAGATCGATAATATTGAAATTTATAATAGCTGGTTGAAGTAAATCTAAATTGTGAGATGTTGTCATTACCAGCTTTTGCTTGCTGCCTGCTACACTGAGGGAAGCGTGTGCATGGTTAACCATTCTGCTGTGTGCATTTGAAATGCAAAAAATGCCTAAACATAAAATATCTGCAAGGGGTAGCTTTCCAGTATGAAAAGCATGGGTTTTATTGCACAATAACAATACCGTAATGTGCAAGTTTTGTAACTGTCAGGTGTCGTGGGAAAGAAAAGATTCCAACTGAAAACATTTGATGTCTGCAAAAGATGTTACAGCATTCTGTTCTCGCAAAGACGACAAAACATCTCACATTCAGACATCAACTATCACGCGTTTTAACGGTGTGCAGAACAAAAAGAAAACCAGTGAATATCTTGGGAAATGTGTAGCAGACATTTTTAAAAGCAAATATACCAATTTCAAAGCTGGAAAACTAACACGCGCGAGGCGTTATTATGCAAAATACATTAATAATGTGATATAATTTGGATCTACGCGACATATATTTAATTTGTGTGCATTATTAGCACAAGTTATCTTTTGTGAATTATGCATTCTGCTATTGAACTCTGCTTTCTCAGCAAGGTGCCCGTAGACTGAGCTATGATATTACCATTATTATATGAGACTGGAATCCAACGCTATTTGACGTATTGGATGACTAAACTACTTATCTGATGGAATCTGATAATTTTGTGCATGGGCGCATTGGACATTTAATCTGCTTGTAAACTACTCATTGTATCTATGACTATTAGGACATGACTGGACCTAATTATCCTGCAAGTTTTATCTGGCGTGTATGATAGAACTGAGGACAGCAACACGTATTCCTATGCCATGTGTGTGCGCATTTTGCAATTACAGTGTGTGTTTTGGCGGTCTCCACCAGACTGTGTCGCCGCAGGTGACGAAGAGTGGAGTGTGCCTGTTGATAGTTAGAACTGCTCGCGAATAGACGCTGATGTTTGGTAGCCATGTCTAACGGCTGTGCTGCTCCTAAAATAATGACAGAGGCGGTCGGTGTTGGGTATCTGGAAGTATATTCCCTGCCTAGGGATGAGGCCAGATGTTTGGTTTATAAATAAAAAATGTAACATTTTACTATTATATTAATTATGTACATTTGTTTGTAGTTGTATTAGGCCTAAAACATGGGTAAGATTATCTAAGTACATATGGATTCAAGTAAGTACGCCTCTTATGATTTCCTTAAGCTTGTGTAGATTTTTATTGTGTATTGTAGTGATATTTTCGTTTGTGTGTTTGGTGTGACTTAATCTTATATCTCAGTTTCTTGTTGGGCGTTCTTGCTTCAGGTGTGTGGTGTATTATGGATGTCCATTATAGTGCTTACATAACTTTCAAAATTCTCCATTCCTTTTATTTAAATTTGTTTCACTCTTGGTTTTTTGTTTTCTCGTGCGATTTTCTGGATGCGCTTGCGGTCTCGTGTTTGAAATTTGGTATTTATTTTCGTGATCCGCGTTGTGTATTTGTGCTCTTATTTGTGTTTATTTTTGGTTGTAATTCTCTTATATGTGATTCGTGCATCCTTTCGTGTGTTTCGGCCTGCAAGTGCCTGTGTCTGACCTAATACTGCGCTTACACTAGTGTCTATTTAAAAAAAATTACTATTATTATTATTATTGTAAGTTTGTAAAATTTAATTTCTCCTGGGAAATTTTTATTTGGGTTGGGTTGGTGTATTTTCATTTCCATAGCAGGCGTTTAATGTAATTCTTACTCAAATTATTTGTGTAATACCGCATTAATATTATCTTAACTTTTCAACAATGTACTTGTAAGGTCTTATTTGTAATCGAGGGTCTTGGACAACCCTAGTGCGAGTGATATGGGGTTCTGTTATCTCTTCTGCCAATTGTGGCTAATCTCTCGTGCTTGGCAGTTATGTAACCTTATTATTATTGTGAATTGTCTCTGCCGTGATTCCAGCATCTTGTGTATTGCTCCGTGAATACTACAATGAATTGTTTTCTTCTGAAACCGTGTTCATTTTTCGGTCTCGGTGATGTGAACTGGCTCGTTCCTTTTAAATATGTTTCCGGTGTTTAATTTATTTCCCTTGCTCACCATGGCTTTTACGATTTAAAATTATTTCTTAATTTGGGCTGTATTTCTTATTCTGGGCGAGCCTGGTGTGGTGACATTATGGACGGTATTTATTGTTTTCGGTGTTAGTTTGTAATGTCGTGTGTCCTTCGTTTATGCGGGTTTTGTGGAGACCTTGCCTCCACTGGGTGCTGTCAAAAGCCCTCGATTTGCCAACCAACCCATTTTTCCTGTGTTAAATTTTAAATTCCATTTAATGTTGATATATTTCAAATATGTGTTTTTCAAGGATAATTATTAAGGTAGGCTGATGCATCAGTATATTTTTTGGGGGGGATAGAAAGGAATTATTTACTATTGATATGAATTTATTTACATCTAAGTTATTTAATGAATATTTATTATACTCCCTAATGTTGTGTTATTTGTAAATTTAATTATTTCTCAGAGTTTTATTTAATTTTTTAAATTTAAATTGTAGTGTAAATATTATTTATTAATTATATTTTTATTTTAAATTTCTTGAAAATCTTGGTGTCATTTTTTGTGAATTCCTTCGCAATTCCGAGGATCCCCACCTCCCCCCTTTTTAATGGGTAGGTTCCAGTACTCTTCCTCGCATCCTTGTATACTGTATTTGATGCGTTATTATCTGATTTATCCTGAATTATTTGCTTTTTTAAAAAATTGTCTTGCGTGCGCACTTCCCTATGACGTTCCCTTCCGAACGCCATTCTTCATCATTGTTTGGGGGTGTTGCATGTGAAATTATTCATGTATGAATTCATACAAGTTAAGATCCCATTAATTTTAGACATCACAGCAATAGAGCCAGCTTTTGGATGATTCCCACAGAACCTGGAAGAGTTGAAGAACCGGATCCGTACTGCCATAACATCAGTGACGAAGGACATGCTTGCCAGAGTATGGGAGGAATTTAAGTATCGATGTGATATTGTTTGTGTCGCTGATGGAGGACATATTGAACATCTGTAGTCTGACTTGAGAGGTTCGTAAATACAGTATGTGTGTAAAGTTTCATATTTGTATGTCTAACAGTTTAATAAATATATGCATTCGAAATACGTATATTCTTTTTGAAGCACCCTGTATATGAGAATCTTCAAATATCACTGGAATGAGCTGGGACGAAACCCGTGAACTTGAGCTTCAAAGGCTCCACCGTTTGAGCTACCCAGTCTGGCTCACGCAAATTTACAAAAGGTATGTACCATACTAGAAGTGAACATAAAACGGGAGGTAACAATTCACCGAGTGCCGGAAATAACAGTCCGCTAGGAACATAACTCGGTGGGAAAGGCTTTTTTTTAAACAGCCAACAGATTAAACTAACACATCCATTTAGATGACAAGATTAAGAAAGCTCAGCACCAGTGAAGCTTGTCCTTGTATGTCTTAAGAATGCAAAAACTGTTGAACCCAACAGGCCTGTTGAATGTTCAGCTTAAAATGAATGAGAATAAATTTACAACAGAAATACAGCAACAACTTCAAAATTTAGAAAAAAAAGTTGTTCCTGGTCATAACCGTTTTAAGAAATTAGCAAATCAACAAATATAACTGGAAAATTTGCATACCTTCACATTGTGCACCAACACTTTTCTGAAACCTGTAGGCAACATGTGTTTTGTTTTACGGTTGCTGCCATAACCAATAGATGGCATGAGGTACTGGCCCTTAAATCGCCGTCGAACTCTGTTGTCAATACCCTTGGGTTTCCTCCATGATCGCTACAACAAAGAGCAAGCAATTTCAAATAGCTTCAAGAAAGAAGCTCTGTAGAATATACACAAGTTACTGCTGTAAATACAGTAATGATAAAACAAGGTATTTTTTTAAGGAAATGCTTTACGTCACACTGACACAGACAGGTCTTATGGCGATGATGTGAAAAGAAAGGCCTAGGAGTGAGAAGGGAGCGGTCGTGGCCTTAAGGTACAGCCCCAGCATTTCCCTGGTGTGAAAATGGGAAATCACGGAAAACCATCTTCAGGGCTGCCGACAGTGGGGTTTGAACCCACTATCCCCCGAATGCAAGCTCCCAGCTGTGTGACCCTAACCGCAGAGCCAACTCGCCCAGTGATAAAACAAGTGACCTGACCTGAGAAAGTGGATGAAAGAGGTAAAAGTTAGAAGTATTAATTATGAACGGGATTGAGAATGGCATCAAACTAAGGAATAAACAGTCCTCTGTAAGAAAGGCACAGATAAATACTATCAAACAGTGATGGGAAAAGTATAAAATAAAAAAGTAACCGCACTGAATTACAGTTATCTGAGAAATATTTTACTCAATTACAATTTACTTCACCAACAAGTAAAAAAATTACAACAGAATGACATTCTTTAGGAAATCACATACTCCTTTCCCGTAAGACTGGAATGACACCAAAGTTTGCAAGGAAAAGTATATTACTTAACTTTGTGCGTTTCTTTTCAGCATAAAGACATTAAGGCGACACTCCAGAGATAAAAAGATATTACCTAATGCATGTATTTTCACAAAAATTTCATTCATATACAATTAATAATTTTTTCCAAAAACATTTTTTGTAAATTTTTAATTATACTTGCTTTTTTTTGCTATTTGTTTTACGTCGCACCGACAGAGACATGTCTTATGGCGACGATGGGATAGGAAAGGCCTAGGAAGTGGAAGGAAGCGGCCGTGGCCTTAATTAAGGTACAACCCCGGCATTTGCCTGCCGTGAAAATGGGAAACCACGGAAAACCATCTTCAGGCCTGCCGACAGTGGGGCTCGAACCCTCTATCTCCCGATTACTGGATACTGACCGCACTTAAGCGACTGCAGCTATCGAGCTCGGTAATTATACTTTTTCCATGAAGTTTAATTAACATACAAATTTGTAATTAGGTACATAATATTTGTTTCAAAAGCACTACGTATCGATTTTTCTTTACATAATTTATATAAGGAGATATATCGTACTAAAGTTTGTGTAATTTTTACGTTCTAAAATTTTGGACTTACAAATCTCTACTACTAGAAAAATTTCTGCTATCAAAAATTCCATGTGCAGGTTTCTTAATATAGATGCGATACATATACCATACAAATTTTGTTACAATTGGCTGAATATTATGGGAGAGAAATGGGATTTAAATGCAAAAATTACAACCGACAAAGCAAAGTTCAAGTGCCGTTTTCTTCCTGATTCATTACCTAAAAGTCATCAAAACCATATGTTTTTCCTTCCCTTCTTAGCAGCTTCTGTACGAATACTAGTAACTCTGGAAGATTGTCTCTTCTTCTTCTTCTCCTCCTCCTTCTCCAAAGAATGGAAAATGTCCTTGTCACTAATGTCATTGGATGGGGGCCGATGACCTTTGATTTTACGCCCCTTTAAACAACAAGCATCATCATCAGTAATGTCACTTGGAGTCACTGCTATCATCCTTACCCATGGAAATAATTTCTTCCACTCGACACTCAATAATTCCATCAGCTTCTTTTGCCTTATATAGATCTTCCCAGGTGTGACGTGCAACATTTTCCCACTTATCCGCTGTAACAAGTTTGACTGCCTCATGCACTAAAAGCTTTCAACATCAGTGAGAAGGAAAGATTTGTTATTTTCGGCAACATATCTTTTCACTTGTGTCCAAATTAGCTCGATTGCATTGATGTGGCAGTGGTTAGGAGGAAGTCTAATTACCGTATGTACCCTGAACCATAGCGATGGAGTCCACTTCATAGGTGCAAAATCTAGGCTTATGGAGTTTTACACTTTGTAGCAGCTCTGCCTTTTTCATATCTGCAGATATCCCTAGTACATTATTTCCCACCAACCAGTGAAGAATGATATCTTTTCTGTCTTTCATTGTCGGTGGTTTGTTTAGTTGCACAGTGATAGAGGGCATTGTCCATAATAATTACGGAATTGGGACTTTTGTTTGGCAGCAAAACATTTTAAACTCCAATACGCTCAGTGAGCCAATCTATTGGCTTGTGTGGCATTGCTTAACACATTGCTGACCGGATGCTTGAGCTTGTCACATACCTGTGGACCGGACATCTTTCTACTAAGCATACTAGGGTGCACTTGATTATAAAAATGTACTTAAATATTAAACCAGTCAAGGTTTTATCTTTAAAGTTGGTATGAGTACTCAACCAATGCCCCTAGTAGTACTTCAACATATCTAAAATAAGCAAGCAAATGCATGTTAATTCAACAACACATCATTAATGTTTACATCGTTGTTGTCTGAGTCAATTGAATAAATAAGCACACTAGGTAAATTACGGTGTAAAGAGGCTTGAATATCACTTCCACTACCACTCTTACATTCAGTTTCCACTAATTCATTATCACTAAATCCATTTGAACGACCATCGGCATATAATTCTTATCGTCATCAGCTAACACCATATTCCGCGGGCGCTCCATCTTGCCATTGACTGAACCGGCAGAAAGAAAGTCGACGTTTCGAAACTAAATCAAAGAATAAAAGAGGCCGTGAATAAAAGAAAAGTGGCAGATATACATCTACGATTTATTCTACTCAATGTGCAAGTTCGAAATAATTCAATATATGGTCAAGACATGTCACAGGAAGACCGAAAGCAATGTCGTGAATAAAACCGAGATTTCTTGGGGCCCGTCACCCATGTGTTAAAACACTCAGTGTGCCGATCTATCGGCTCTGTGTTCGGATGGCTGTATTAGTACCTTAACGGACTCCCAGATGTCAGGAAAAGGCAGCAATAGTAGCTTTTGGATTTAGTTTACACTTTTCTCAAGAGATAAAGAGACACTAAGCTCATCTCTTTGGAACAAATGAAGTTATCAAACCGCGTATGTTTACTGCATGGCGAGTTGAAGTGTGCTGCTTGCGAGTACAGTCTCCCTTAAGCTTCAAAATATGTTTTTACCCATTTTACTGTTTCCATTTTAATAGTAGTTTATTGTTTATTATATTTTGTCTATATTCAACATTTAATGGTGTTCCCAAGTGAAGTTTAGTTTAACATTTCGTGTTACTAGATTTTCGTGCCACGAGTAGACCTAATTTTTTAAAATGGCCTGTCGAAGTTCTAGGCTAAATAATTCCGATGTTTTGGATTATTTAGATGCTTTAGATGATGACTGACTTTATAGCCAATAGTGATTCGGATTTTAGTCCGACTCATTGGCTGAATTGTCAGCGTTGAGGCCTTCGGTTCAGAGGGCCCGGGTTTGATTCGCGGCCAGGTTGGAGATTTTAATCGCCTTTGATTAATTCTTCTGACTGGGGGACTGGGGGTTTGTATTTGTCCCAACAATTTCCTCGGTGCCGCTTCCGTATCCGGTGTGCAGACTTAGGGATGATAAAAATCATATAAGAATGATGTGCAACGATACCTTAAGTAGCAGAAACCCACCATCCCGCCCCAAAAAGTATTCTTACTTATATAGAAGAATTAAAACTGAGACTGTGTAAATGAGATGATAGCGACCATGTGCTGTGTTCCTATTGGCCGGCTAATGTTCGCGAAGAGTTCCTATTCGCCGGACAAGCTTTCCGACAGAGCTCGCATCGTGTGCAAGTACAGGGCTGCCACATTCACTAAAAGTAAGAGAACCATGAATTCCTAACTCGCTGTAACCTATCTTTGCAAATCCAGGCCAAGCTCTATCATGAGAACAGTGGCCCCCTTCGGGGGTCACACTCCCTTCGAGACACTCAAGTATGGTCACGGCGCATACTGCCCGTATGGCAAGAAAAAAAATGTGATTTAGCAGCTCTAACCTATCTTTGGAAATCCACGCCAAGCTCTGGTCTTGTCACTAAGAATGCATAAGTTGGCAAGCCTCCCAAGTGTTACGTGATGTCGCCCATGTCACGCCATGTTGGATGTCTAACCTCACTTTTGCACACCGGGTACGGAAGCTTTATCCTTTCCTCTTCATATTCAGACAACACACTACGCTACAAACCACCACAGACACACACGATAGTGATTACATCCCTCCATATAGGGTTGGCGTCAGTAAGGGCATCCGGCCATTAAAGAGCCAAACCCACATGTGCAACATAGTTCGCACCCGCGACCCCACAAGTGTGTGAAAAGCTGTAGGTAAAGAAGAAGAGCGATTCGGATTTTACACATAGTGATAAGAGAATGTTTTCCAAAACACAAATGCAGACTCCGGAAGGTACGTGTACAGTTCTTTACGCTAGGTGCTAAATGACTAAATAAGAATCCAAAAAACAAAATTATATGTTATACAGAATTAAATCCTCTTATTTTCAGAACGACTGAATAACACCATCACTAAAGAGCAGATTAGTTTTTTAGTATTTGGAAAATGATTTTTATTTTTTGTAATATATTTTCAATTTTTTTTGTAGTAAAATATGACATGAATAATTTTGGGATATTTTTTTCCGAAAACTATATTGAATAGTGTACTATTGTGATTTTTTCAATTTTGTATCTGGGGATTTCTTTACACGGCAATTTCTTAAATTTTAACACGCATAATCATGAAAAATGGTCTGAGTGTTTTGGGCTTGACTGGTGAAAATAGTCTGCGAGCAAAAGGGTTAAACCACGCTGTGGAAGTAAGTCCATTCACTTCTTCGTGAAAATCACGAGTGCTCTTGGTCTGAAAAGAGGCATAGCTCCCAGAACAAATCCATTAATGCCACCTGCATGAAGCAAAATAAGGCTACTTCCCTTCCCAAAAGGGCCTTTGGAAGTCCCTCCTACAATTTCATCTGTCCAGGCTACCGTTTTAGAATGTCCGGCATTTACCCACGTTTCATCTAATCACACCACACTATCAGGACTAGTCTTCAGAATTTCCATCGCCATGCTACAATTTCACTTCTCTCTATCACAGCTTTTCTCCCTGAAAATGTATTCCAACGAAAGCCAAGTTCTCTCAGTATTTTACTTACACGGGCCTTTCCTCCACTGAATAAGCGAGATTCATCCAAAGAGGGAAAGCAGCTTATCGCCGTGGGGAAATCCCCCCCCCTCGTTTAATAAATATAAATAAGTCGCCTTATCACACCCTTTTGAAATGCATCTAGTGATGTATTGGGACAATGTCTTGGTCTTCGTTTTTCAGGAGTACGCAGCACTTCAGAAGGCGTATTAAGATCCAAACCCAACCAGAGCATGCGAAGCGCCATCACAAGACTCGCTATTCACGGATTCCACCACAAACGGTGTAAAACCAAACACTTTCATGAACCAAACAGTCAGTGCATATGCAAGTTATGTGACAAACCGTGTGAAAGATATTACTTCACGTACTGCAAAAACTGAACTAGATCATTGAACGAGTACAGTGAGAAGATCTGACCCCCTAAAACTTCATGCACACTCGTGCGCTATTATATATAAAGATCCACTGAACACTTTTCTTTTGTTACACTTTTCACAATCTTACCTGAATGGAGTACTGTAGGGTGACCCGATGAGTCCTTTACTGTTCAACATCATCACTGCAGACATCACGAATATAGTAAATTCTTCACCCGACACGACAATCATCCTCTACGCAGATGACATGGTACTAGGATCATCAAACAAAGACAGCTTACAAGCCTCCTTACTAGAGTTAGAAAAGTGGGTTAACGAAAACCACCTCACGATCAATCTTCAGAAGACGGTGCAAATGACCTTCAGAAAAGGAGGGAGACTTTCTACAAAAGACACTCTTACCCTCTGTAACGATCTAACAGTAGTCAGCAAATTCAAGTACTTAGGAATAACTCTTCAAACCACAGCTCTGTCTTTTATCCACATAGAAGAACTGCGGCAGCGACAAGGGCCATCTACAAGATAAAAGATCTTGCAGCACTACCTTTATCCACTGCAATAATGTTATTCCACACAGTAATATCACCTGTCTTGTCTTATGGTTTGGAACTAATATGGGACCATCTCAAACTCAGAGATCTCGAAAGGATAGAGAAAGTAAAAGCACGCTTTCTTAAATGCACTTTACAAGTTGGAAAATCGGCCCCATCACGTCTAGTATATGAATTGGCCAAAGAAACTTTTTACATTCTTCAGGACCTCAGAATGAGGCTCCATCTGCCATCTACTGGAGCTTACAATGAACTCCTACGCAGAAGGGAAGAAAATAAAAAGAAAATCGACCCCGACTTCTATACGTCAGATGCCATGTTGGTGAGAAACTGGACCAAAGAAAATCAAGATCAAAGACATATCATAACACGACTTTCCATTCATGGTTTTCACCACAAGATATGCACAGTGAAGTCTTTTCATAATCCAGATGTTAACTGTATATGCATTTTATGTGGCAAACAGTGTGACAGGTATCACATCAAGACTTGCAACAAGAGAACCATGTCGATAAGTGAATATTGTAAACTCTAATGCCCATTCGGGCGCCCTTTCTAATTATAAAGCGTCACAAACTCAATCCACCACTTTCGTAATAGGAAGAAGAGGCTCACTGTTGTCACGCTCTTTCTCAAAATATTCACGTAGCTGGTACATAAAATAATTCACGGCTTTGGCTCTTATAACAGATTTTTTTCTTAGTCGTTTCAAATGATCCACTAGCCATGTCACAATAACAAAACCAAATGGCTTACACACACCGTGAACACATGCACTTCACAAGCTAGAGAGCAACTGAGGCCAAGTGTTTCTCTTCAAAGAAGTGGCATCACCGCACTAGCAGTACAAGGGACTCAGGGCAAACAAATAAAACAATAACATCAAATCTAGGAAGGGTGTTGATTCAGTGATTTAATATTAAAATCATACAGCACATTGTAAATTCATAAGTGTTTTCAAGGTTATATCTATAGTTTCAAGTTGCCACAGGTTGGCAATACTGTCCTCTCCTCCCTTTTTTCTTTTCATCACAATCTGTCAGGGCCAGACAGCCAGCAGCTGGACTGTAGTAATAATCGTATTTACTAATTTACCATTAATTTGCTTAAAATCAATTATCTTCCATGTAGGACAAAAATTATAATGTATAATGAAAATTCATGGATATCATTTGTTCATGTAGGGCCTATCCTGGTATGCGTTGTTACATGTGCAAATATCAATACCTGTGTGTAGTACCATAATGTGTGGAATACCGCGAGTCTACGCTACTTTTGATTAGTACTGCAACCTGACAAATACCATGCTTCTACTTTCCTAGCGATAAGTACCATTATGAGGGGCCGATGACCTGGATTTTGGACCCGCTTCGACTACAAGCATAATCGATTCAGCATCGTGCTATAGAAGCAGTCCTTGGTCAATAATACCATAGTTCCATTGACCGTTTTAAATTCATATTCATCCAACCATCCATTCTTCGTCCTCACGCTTTGAATTCTGGTCAGTGGAGGATTTTGGACTTTTAATCTGTCATAACATTTCGTACCATTAGGGGCCGATGACCTCGATGTTAGGCCCCTTTAAACAACAAGCATCATCATCGAATGTACGAGCAGCGCAACCCTCTTAGAATTAAATAGGATAAGTTGGGGTATGAACATAACTATTGTGAATGTAAATAGAAGAGAAACATGAGGGTTGATGTGGTAGATGATGGGAATTTATAAAAATTAAGGATGGATTAAGGACAAGGGTACAGTTAAGATGCCTTCTCTGTGGTAAAAATAAGGAAGAATTTCACTTGTGGATACCACGTAAAGAAACCCTAATGGTTAGGATGATGATGCTTGTTTAAAGGGGCCTAACATCTATAGTACGCACACCTTTTAGCGATACATGGACACCCTAGTGCTGAACTGGTCGACCTCAGGTATCTTCGAGATTCATATTGGCAACCTTTGAAACAAAAACTATGAATCGCATATGCATCGCTGTGCGACATCTGGCGTACACTTTACGTATTAGTACTATTGTTGTTTACACAGCAAACCCAAACTATAGAATTCATGCTAGGAACAAGATTCGCATCGAGAAATGTTATATAATGTGTGTATGACACAGTTGTTGGCTAAAGATAATAAAAGTTTAGAAAATTTATATCGATCAATCATATTATCGATTCAATTCCATTCAGTTGGCGGTATTACCGGAACCGGGAGATCTCCCTCCTTACTCCTCATCCCCTAAAAAGAAATATCGCTAAAAGGTGCGTGGACTATAGGTCATCCGCCGCTAATGGTATGAAATGCAATGACAATTTAAAAGTTCAAAATCATCCACTGACCAAAATAAAAAACATGGTGATGAATAAATGGGTATGAATTTAAAACAATCCGTGGATCTGAGCCAGAAACTATCATAAACAATAGTATTACCGACAAGGGGACTATTTCGAAAGCACAATCCTGAATCTAGAATGCTTGTTGTCTAAAGGGGTCCAAAATCTAGCTCAACGGCCCCTCATAATGGTACTTATCACCGTGCTATACGTCATGCTGCAGTACTAATCAGAAGTAGCGTAGACTCATGGTATTACACATATGGTACTACTCACAAGTATTGTACTGCACACAGGTAACGCAGACCTATGGTGTTTCTCACATAATGGAGTCACTCACAGGCAACTCAAGCCCATGGTGTTCCTCATCCAGGTCTACTAATCACGGGTGCCCGTATTCCCGTGGTGAACCTCATATAGTGGGTACTAATCACAGGCAACGCAGACCTACTGTGTCGCTGATATAGTGGTACTAATTACAGGCAACGCCCTGACCTGTGGGTTTCTCACAATGGTACTAATCACGGGTACTGGAAACCCACAGTGAACCACTCTCTGCTGCTACTAATCACAAACCTATGGTGTACCTAATATAGTGGTACCACTCGCAAGTAAAGGCGACCCATGGTGTTCCCCACGCGATGGTACTAATCACAAGTAATTTCATGGTTCTAATACAATAATCCTTTGGTCACCCCTTTTAGTTGCCTTTTATGACAGGCAGAGGATACCATGGGTGTTATTTTTTGTCTGTGTCTTCCACCTACAGGGGGTTTTTCTTTATGAGGGTCTGGTGTTCTTGCACCAGGCAAGCTTGAGAACTGGTTGTATGGGGTCCATGACAATGGTACTAATCATGGGTACTGGAAAACCCATACAGACTCACCTTCTGTTGCTACTAATCACAAACCTATTGTGTACCTAACATACAGTAGTGGTACTACTCGCATGTAAACGCGACCCATGGTGTTCCCAGCATGAAGGTATTAATCATGGCGAAACTACAGTAAGTGGTAGTCAAGGTTTAGTAACATGAGCCAATGTTGCACTAGTAGCACTGAGAGGGAGCGCCGAGATGAACAACAATGCTGCTTTTGGTTGTTGGTTTGATATGGCTATACTTTTTTTTTTTGCCGTGCGGACAGTATGCGCCACGGCGATAGAAAAGAGCCTCTCGAAGGGTGTGACCCCGCGTTCTCAAGACAGAGATTGGCCTTGAGGTGCAAAAATACATTGAAGCTAATAAATGACCTTTATTTCTTCGCACCGTGACCCTTTTAAACTTTCCTGGCCGCTTCATAATTTTTTCTTCAGCAATGGTTGGTAATAAATTCTCGGCCTCATCCTAGGTGTCAGTGAAGTCATCCTTTTCCTTACGTGAACCAATCGCTGTTATAAGCAATGGAGTATGGCGTCAAACAGTATTTTTGGTTATAAAAGTAAATGTACTTCTAGGGGCGGGCGAGATGGCCCCTGGTAAGCGTATTGAACACATCTCTCTTCCAAGATCATTTTAAGGTAAGCTTGGAAGCATTTAAAGTAACATTCTATGTAGTAATCCTTGAGCACCGGTTACTATATTGTTACCCTAATCACAAGTAGTTTCATGGATCTAATACAATTATCCCTTGGTCGCCTCTTTTGACAGGCAGGGGTTACTGTGGGTGTATTCTTCGTCTGCATCCCCCACCTACAGGGAGTATGGTTAGAAGGAAATGTAAGAATAGTAATGATCGACATGTGGTAAGTCAGGATGAGAATGGTTATAGAATCAAAAGATTAAGCAAAGAATGGATCAAGCCTAGTAATCTTAGTACGTTATTATTAGTCATTAGAAATATACACACAAGAAAATGGCAAGATCTTGAAATACATGCAGGGCAGACTAAGGCACAAGCGCCTAAAGACAGTCACGTACTATGAACCACTTCCAATGTGCGCATGCGTAGCACAGCAGGCAAAGAGAACCAGAAAACTACAGGCGCGCATTACGACAGCAGAAGTAAAAAACAATGCAGTCTACGGAATAGCTGACAAGTTTACCTCACAGTTATAGTGGGCGAGGAGTTTATTCAGAAAACAGTACCCAACACAAGCAATTGTGAATTTTGGAAACCAACACATTAATACTTTAGCCCGGCTGTCAAGATTTTCACACCCGCGTAACGATTGCCCTTTGTTTACACGTTCGTGGCCTTCTGGGGAAGGATGTGCTCAGTTCTGACAACCTGTGCACTTAGGAACTAGTCATATAGACAAAGATACGTAGCACTCCTATTCGTCGATGCTAGCCCTGGACCTCAAGAAAGCTCTTGCCGTGCGGACGGTTAAGAATAGGATCTGGACAAGACATTTTCTTGTGCTTTTATTGTGCTGGGGTTGGTAACGGATTATGATTAACATAATTGACTATAACATCACGTTGCACTTCACATTAGCCAACAGGGATGCAAGTAGCTACTTCAGAAACGAAAATGGCGTGTAACAGTCTTCATTAGGTTATGAAAGTAAATATACTTCTTCGGGCGGGTTGGTGGGTTCCTGGACTTTGCAATGATCACATCTCTCCTCTGAGATGTTCTCCAAGTAAGATTTCATCATTTCCCAATCAATGCTTTACTTCTCGCAGCCCAGCACTCGCTACATTCAGCTGCGCGCGGAACGACTGTCGTTTGTTTACACGCTCACGGCCTTCTCGGGAAGGATGTTGTGAAGCTCTGCTCAGAGCTGCCAACCTCTGTACGGAGGAGCTAATGAGTGAGGTGCTTCGATAGCTGGTGGTAAGACGATTGGTCTGGACGGTTAGGATTCTTGCCGTGGACAAGACGATTGGTCTGGACGGTTAGGATTCTTGCCGTGGACGAGACGATTGGTCTGGACGGTTAGGATACTTGCCGTGGACGAGACGATTGGTCTGGACGGTTAGAAGACGCGAAGCGGCCCTATGCCTCTAGTTTCATGTGGAAACACGATTGGTCTGGACTGGTTTTTGCCGTGCGGACGGTTAGGATAAGACCTGGACAAGACCATTGGTCTGACTGGTTCTTGCCGTGCGGACAGTTAGGATAGGATCTGGACAAGACCCTTGGTCCGGACGGTTAAAGCCGCATTGTTATTTTGTGCTTTTATTCAGCCGGAGTTGGTAACGCAATGTATTTATCAGCATTGATGGCAATGACGTCACATTCCGTTTACCATGACCAATGAGAATGCAAGAAACTACTTGAGCCATGGAAGTTTTACCATTTCCCATTTAATATAACGTTACAAATAACATGACAGCCGGGCTACATTTTTACCACGAACACTTACGATTTCTCAAAGAAAGTGAACATGATATTTTACGCGCAGATTTATCTACAAAATGGTATTTTATAAATTCTTTAACAATACAAAGCTAATTAAGGACACACAGTATCAGAGTGCTGGTTACGCTGATGACGCTTCAGACACGATTGCTGAACAAAAGTTTGGTAAAACTTCCGCAAGCGGGCCGGGCATGGCGTGCCTCGCACTCCGCTCGCTGTACGAACGGAGGCTTGGCAGCGGGTGATGCTGTTACCAACTGTTGAGGAAAAGTGACGATACGTTACAACCACTAAATTAACTTTTTTCTTGCCGTGCGGGCAGTATGCGCCGCGGCGATAGTTAAGAGCCTCTCGAAGGGAGTGTGGCCCCCAAAGGGGGCCACTGTTCTCATGACAGAGCTTGGCCTGGATTTAAAAAGAGTTGAGAAAATGTGACGATATGATACAACCACTAAATTAACTTTTTTCTTGCCGTGCGGGCAGTATGCGCCGCGGCGATAGTTAAGAGCCTCTCGAAGGGAGTGTGGCCCCCGAAGGGCCACTGTTCTCATGACAGAGCTTGGCCTGGATTTAAAAAGAGTTGAGAAAATGTGACGATATGATACAACCACTAAATTAACTTTTTTCTTGCCGTGCGGGCAGTATGCGCCGCGGCGATAGTGAAGAGCCTCTCGAAGGGAGTGTGGCCTCCGAAGGGGGCCACTGTTCTCATGACAGAGCTTGGCCTGGATTTAAAATGATAGATTACAGCTACTAAATTACATTTTTTTCTTGACGATCGAGTGTTTATATTTTGCGCGGTGTGGTGTCCCTGTGGCGACCGACCATGCGACCTCTAGCGGGGAAAAAGTTACATAGGCTTCTTCACAGCTGATCGGAGCTGGCCAATGGGAGTAAAGATAATGATGGCAATTTCTTCCTTCATGCTGTATTACTTTCTGTTTTCCTATAAAAGAAAGAATAGTTTTGGGGGCGGGATGGTGGGATTATAGCAAGTGTAGAGGAAGGATCTCTCCTCTCAGGCACTCCAGGTATTGTAAAACGTTCCTTTTCAATCTTTACTAATGATGACCAATGCCGGCCCGCTTGCGGAAGCGCCACCAAAAGTTTTATTAGTTTTACATATGTTACACGTATGAATCGCACTACCCTCAGGTTTCCATGAGTATGACGCTATCTCTTCCAGTTTCAGAGGATGTTTCTGATTTATATACCTCAGCAAAATAGTTCTTGCTTCGTACACACTACCACAAGTAAACATACTGAACTTATAATAGAGAGTAGTATTGCCTATATCCTTATTCACAAAACCACACAGAATGGAACAAGAACGACGAAAGAAAGAAGCGTTCAGAACGAAATAAAACCACCGAATAATGATAGTTACCTTACAATAATAACACTTGTTAACTCCCAACAGTTACATTGGCGCGGTCTCGTTCAGCTAGTAGTAGAGCATGGAAGTGCGCACGCGCGTTTGGTTCATAGTACGATCCTGTCACTAGGCGCTAGTGACTAAATCAATCTGCTATGACATTAAAAGAATGGGTTAATAGTGGAAATTAGAATACTGATTTTCATTCATTCAATAATGAACACACTTTCGCCCAGTTGGTTATCCGTGAGAGAAGATTTTTTATTTCCATTCATTCATGCATGCATGAATTAAATCATTCATTCATCATGTCTTTTGTAATCGGATAACTGCACAGTCGTGTAATATAAGTTTATACTTACTCTTAACTTCTTATAGCGATCACTCTGATGGCGAACGAAGTGCTTATTGCGCTTCTTAACGATAGTGGGCCTGTAAACTGGTCGAATAGTCATTTTTCTGGGGAGAAAACAAAACCATATCACGTTATTATTGTAATATGACCACTCTTAACAGACATTATAAAAACTATCAACCTAACGTACTAAGAGTTGAAGTTCTATATTCACACTAGACAATAACTGTGTACGTAGTGTTTTCACAATACTGAAAATAGAAAAAACATCTAGCCAAATCATAGGTCCACTTTACTCAGAATCCACATGTTCGAATGAAAGAAGAGGTTAGTTCGCTTGAGACAACGAATACCTCTAGTCTTTCCTAGCGAGAAATATAATAAGAATTCGCATAATCTGGAATCTATAAAAGAAATGTAGCTTATTATTTATACATATTTCATATTACACTGTAAGATGATTTAAGATTAATCCACATTGACAATTTACCAGATATATTTCGACGACGACAACAATTCAAAGAATAGTAAACATGTGCGACGACTGGGACACAGATGATACGAGGACTTCTCCGTTCCAAACAATAAATATATCGTCTGCTTGATGCCAAGGATGATACAGATTCTACCAGTGCTACGAAATTCCATTATTTATTTTATTCTTATTATTTACAAGATTATACTTTTAGACAGTAAGAACTACCGTAACGGTTAATACAGCGTCTTCCTCTGCTCCAAAATATCATTAAATCTAGCGCAGTAGTAAATGGTGATATTTGGTCATTTCGTAGTCACTTCAAAACAAACAAACTACGGTCTACGATTTTGGATGTTGAGAGGTATTATGGATTTCTTTCACCTGCGCAGTTATGTAACGGGCTACTTAGCCCATCGCTTACTTTATTTTGCAATAAATAAGGAATAAATAACTAGTCGCATAATTCTTTCAAAGACTTCCTCTTCGGGCATTTATCGATATGGTAACGATCACACAAGAACAAGACCGACTTTTTGTAGTCGGTCTTGACAAGACCGACACCAATCCCCAGACCAAGACCGACTCCAATCCTCAGACCTTCATGCTACTCTGGATCGTTCAAAGATGGCGAACCGAGTAGCCGGAATTGTTGGAAATGTGGGTTTGTTTTTGTTTGTTGTTATCCTATGAAGTCGGTGTAATTTTATGAAAGTTGACGTTAAATGTTAGTTTCTTTGTAGAATATAGGTGTGCGAGTGTATTTATACGAGTCAGTGGACACACAGGATCTGTAATTATACACAGTAATGTGAGAATGTGGTTGTTTAGATCGTGTTTTTAACCCATTAAAGAACATGAGTGCACTAGGTGGACCAGGTTTAACTATGACAATGTCTCTCATACAGCTATTGTTAAGTTTCCTACGGAATAGAACATTAAGAGAGAAATTGATTAGGAATATACATCGTGATTATTTTGAAGTCCATGAGAAAACTGTAGCATGCATGCATCCTTTTGAGAATAAGTCTGAGGTTAGGGAAGCCATTTCTCTACTTCCAAATTATTCGTGTTCCTCGAAAAATATCAACTTAGATAGAATATAACTGATATTGTGTTATTCCGTCAGTGTCTATGTGCTTGAAAATGTCGAGTGATTTAGATGCAAGTGTATTTTACAATAATCTGTACTTTGCCTGTGGAAATGTTTGGCTGGATGTTGGAGTCTAACAAAACTTACAAGTGTGACAGATGGAGCAATATATATACTGTTACACAGAAGACATAGTGGCTTGAGGGATTAGGTGGGTTTGTAACATAGGGTTTTACACCACAAACACCTTCAGATTCATGCTGGGGTTATCTGTTATCAAGCAGACAGCGCCGAACTGAAGCTCGTCCATGTGGTTAAATATCAATGTTTAGTCAATAGAGTTTTTGCACTCATGTTCTTTAATGGGTAAAAACCTATTATATATTTAGTGTCTGAACGTTTCATTACTAAGGTTACCATCATTGTGTGAAGTGCTGTTATGCCATATGTCAACATTAAGTTAACATTACTAGGGCCGTTCATTGGGTTAACATAATCATTTCGGGTGTACTTGGGCTGAATGTCTCAGACGGTTCAGCGCTGGCCTTCTGACCCCAAGTTGGCATATTCGATCAGTCAGGCTCAATCCGGTGGTATTTGAAGGTGCTCAAATACGTCAGCCTTGTGTCGATAGATTTACTGGCACGTAAAAGTGTAAACAAACTGATAGTGAGGCAGAACAACAAGAGAGAGAGACTTACGAAACTATAATTAAGATTTTAGGAGTGCTACAAGAGGACTTATGCGCCCTGAAACATGAAAATGAATGCTTAAAGGACAGAATAAAGAAACTGGAAGATAAAGAAGACATTGGAGAAGAAAGATCGCCGTGGACGGAAGTGACGCGTGGCCATTTTAGGCCTAATGTTAAACATATGGGAGAAACTACGTACAACTTAAAACCGGGAAAAAACTCTTTGCAGTGCCAAAATAGATTTCAGTTATTGCAGCAAGTTCCAGAAGAAGACACACCAAGTTTTCCAAATAATTTTAAATCCAGTGGAGGTAAGAAAATCAACCGAAAGTCAAGATCGCCAAAGATTCATCCCTACGCAGACAGTCAAGGGCGGGGTATGGCAGAAGGCATCAAGGATGAGCTGCAGAATCCAGAGACTGAGGTTTTAGGAGTAATAAAACCTGGTGCCAAAACTGAAGACGTCCTTTCAAGTTGTGATCCTGTGTCAGAGAAGGACAATTGTGTGGTGATTGTGAGTGGTAAAAATGACATTGCTGCAAATGAAGGTGAGGAACTAATTACGACTCTCAGAGGTAAGATTTCCAAACTACCTGACTCAAAAGTAATTGTAGTAAATGTGCAACCCAGGTATGACCTTTTAGAGGACTCATGTGTGAACAAAGCTGTGCATGATGTAAATATAAAAATCAAGAGATTATGTAAGAGTTTTAGAAATGTCTATGTAGTAGATACTTTAGGTCTTGTCAGGCAAATGTTCACTAGACATGGGTTACATCTAAATGGTAATGGAAAAACAACTCTCTGTAGACAAATTGCTACAATTATCAACAGAGATTTGCAAACTAATCGGTACTTAAGAAAACCCATACCACTAAACTGGCACATACAGGGAAACTTGCCAGAAAACCCAGACCCTTAAATCAAGATCTATGTACAAGGATCTGGGTTCCAGGGAAGTTCTCAACTCATGAGTCAAACGTTACCCAATTGCAACAGTCAAGTTTTAGGGAGGAAGGAGGTCTGAGATTGCTCTTGGTAAACTGTCAGAGTGTAGTAAATAAACAATTAAAATTCGGTACATTGATGGAATCTTATGAGACGGATGTGGTGATAGGAGTGGAATCGTGGTTGAGAGAAGGGGTGGGTAATACAGAAGTATTTCCAGAAGGGTATACAGTCTAGCGTAGAGACCGAGGAGATAAAAAAGGAGGAGGGGTATTTATTCTGGTGAAGGAAACTTATTGTTCGCATGAATGGTTTACTGATGAAAGAGATGAAATATTAGCGATAAAATTAGTTTATGATAATATGAAGGAGGTGGGAATTATAGGAACATATAGGCCTGGAAGAGAGGAAAGAGACATGGAAATATTTGAGAAAATAATAGATTATACTCATAAAAAAATTAATGATACGGTAATAATTGGGGGAGATCTAAACTTGCCTGAAGTTGAATGGAATGGAGCTGCAAGTGAAGCCCATGAACAGAAACTGGCAAATAAGTTAATTTGGGAGGGAGGATTTACACAAGTAGTACAAGGACCAACTCGTCTCAATAACTTGCTAGATGTATTCTTGGTTAAACCATGGGAAATTGTTGATAAAACTGAGGTAATTGAAGGAATAGGTGACCATAAGGCTGTAATAATGGATGTAGGATTCGTATCAAAAATGCTTAATAAGAGGGTCACAAAAGACAACAAATTATACAGAAAAACTAAAGTTGATGAATTTGGGACTTACCTTAAATCACAATTCAGTTGTTGGATAAGTGAAGGGAATAATGTGGATACACTTTGGGCTAAATTTAAAGGAATCATTTGGGAAGGAGGGAAGAGGTTTGTACCTGTTAAGAAGGGTAAAATGACCTCAGACCCTGTTTATTACACAAGGGAAATATGAAAATTAAAAAGAAAATGTAGAATAGGAAACAGGAAAATTAAAGAAGGTAGGGAGAATAGAGAAACTAGAAAACAACTAATGAGGGAACTGAATAGAGTGAAAAAGGAAGCAAAAGACAATTATATGAATGGCATTCTTCAAGAGGGTAATGACCACAAAGGGAAATGGAAAAAGCTGTATTCATATATTAGGAATCAAAAAGGAAAAGGAATCCAAATTCCTACAATGGTGGGAGAAGGGGGTGAACACTATTTAACAGATACTGAGAAAGCAAACCTCTTTAGTAGGGAATTCCGAGATTCAGTAGAAGATTGTCAGGACTTGGAAACCGTAACAGAAGATAGAGAGGCAGAGACACAGAGGGAAACAAGAAGCTTCTCATTCACAAATGAAGATATTTTCTGAGAAATTCAACTGCTTCAGCAAGGAAAAGCAGCAGGAAGTGATCAAATTACTGGGGAGGTATTAAAGACAATGGGGTGGTATATAGTGCCTTATTTAAAATTTCTCTTTGACTATGTCATAAATAATAGTGTGATACCAAAGGAATGGAAGGAATCTATAATAATACCAATTTATAAAGGAAAGGGTGATAAAAGGAAACCAGAGAACTACAGACCAATCAGCCTGACCAGTATAGTTTGTAAAATACTGGAGAGTTTAATAGCAAAGTACGTCAGAGGGATATGTGATGATAAAATTTGGTTCATGAGGAGCCAGTATGGATTTAGAAAGAAATTTTCTTGCGAGGCACAACTGGTGGGATTTCAGCAGGACATATCAGATCAGTTAGATTCAGGAGGCCAGTTAGATTGCATAGCCATAGATCTTTCCAAAGCCTTTGATAGAGTGGAACATGGAATATTATTAAAGAAATTGGAGGGAATAGAATTGGACGTAAGGGTTATACGTTGGATAAGAACATTTCTAAATTCAAGGGTTCAGAAAGTCAAAGTAGGAAATAATATATCACAGGAAGAGAAATTCTGGAAGGGAATTGCACAGGGTAGTATAATCGGTCCGTTACTTTTCTTAATATACGCAAATGACTTAGGGAACAATATAACATCGAAAATAAGATTGTATGCAGATGACATAATTGTTTATAGGGAAATAAATAACATTGAGGATTGTTCAGAATTACAAAGCGACCTTGACAGTATCCAGGAATGGGTTGAAGAAAATAATATGAAGATTAATGGAACCAAATCAACTGTTACAACTTTTACAAACAGGAGCTTTAAAACTGAATTTGAATATACTTTGGATGAGGTAGTTATCCCAAAAGATGGCAAGTGCAAATACTTAAGTGTGAGATTTGAAAGTAATTTGCACTGGAAGGGTCATGTGGATGACGTTGTTGGGAAAGCATACATATCGTTACATGTCATAATGAGGCTACTTAAAGGATGCAACAAAGAATTAAAAGAAAAATGTTACTTAAGTATGATTCGTCCATTATTGGAATATGCAAACAGTGTTTGGGATCCTCACCAAGAATACCTAATAAAAGAACTAGATGGTGTGCAGAGGAAAGCAGCAAGGTTTGTAACAGGGGATTTCAGGAGAAAGAGTAGTGTATCAGAAATGTTAAAGGAAGTTGGGTGGGAAACCTTAAGTAAGAGAAGGGAGAAAAGTAGACTTATAGGATTATATAGAGCCTATACAGGAGAAGAAGCATGGGGAGATATCCGTGAGAGGCTTCGGTTGGAAAATAATTATATTGGTAGAACTGACCACAAGTACAAAATTAGAAGGAATTTTAGCAGAAGCGATTGGGGTAAATTTTCTTTCATTGGGAAGGGCGTGAAGGAGTGGAACAGTTTACCAGGGATAGTGTTTGATCCTTTTCCAAAATCTGTACAGATATTCAAGAAGAGAATAAACAACAACAGAGATAATAAATTAAATGTTAGAGGGCATTCGACCAGTGCAGGATATTGTAAATAATAAATGTGTGTGATTAAATTAATTCCATCCCCTGGTCTAAGGAGTTTGGACAGCCCAAGTAGGGGACTGCCTGTAGGGGTGAAGTACAGTGGGGACTTCGAGGGCCCTGGGACCGCTACGGTAGCTGTGAAGGCCCTTCAGGAACTCTGAAAAGTGGTGGCAAAAGGGGCTCTGGTTAAGACGCAGCAGGTCGTTATGCTACTTAGGTTCCAAAATGGGTAAAATATAAATATGTAAATAAATTCAATGTTAATTTTAATCTTATACCAGTTGTATAGTATTATTAGAAGTAATTTCACATACCGTACTGTATATGAGTTGACTATGTTTGTAAGATATTATAAGTAGAATTTTGTAAACAATATAAATTTATTAAGGTTGATGTGTGTGTTTAATAGAAAAAATTATTAGCGTAAATTGTATAATATTGTATTCTAGGAAAATTTTCTTCGTCTCCTGTTAATTTAAAATTTAGTGCTTGACAATAATGTATTTTAGTGTACCATTTGCCACCGAGGTAGACACCTCATTTGCAAATAAAGAGATTTTGATTTGATTTGATTTAAAAGTACTACAGGACCAAATTTCGGCACTTCGGCGTCTCCGAAAAGCCAATAACATTATTATTTCGGGTGTACTTTCCATTCATTGGGTGCTGAATTTAAGAAATTATCCACCACTTCAAAACTATGTTTCACAGTTCTCATGAGAGCGAATGAATCGAGGAGGGGGTCAGACTTTGAAAAATGAATGTATCGGCCAAGGACAAAGGCCACTAAGAGCATGAAAATTAAGAACTCCTCAGGATTCGCACACTTAATACAGTTGGGATCGAAAAAGATCAAGAGAAGTCAGATAAGATAGTGATGAAAGTAAGAAGCCTGACACAAGTAAGAGGAAGCCAAGTCAGGACTCAGCTAAGGGCCCCGTGGTTGTCAACCCATGTTCCCAAGTTAGTAACTTCTTATGACAGGGGAAAGCCCATCTCACACACACGTTTCAATGTTTCACATGGAGTTTATGATAAGTGTTTGTAAATATTCGCTAATAAGGTGCTAATTATGATAAAGAAATTACGTTTTGTGAACATTTCTTATGGCCCGATTTTTTTGTGGTGCAAATGACTAATTAGTTTTATGGTTTTCGGAGACGCCGAGGAGGAAAAAAATTGTCCCGCAGGAGTTCTTTAGCCGGCTCTGCCGTGTAAGAGTAGCGTGCCTGGCTCTTACCCGGTGTTCCCGGGTTCGATTTCCAGCCATATTAGGGATTTTTACCTGGATCTGAGGGCTCGTTCGAGGTCCACTTAGCCTACGTGATTACAATTGAGGAGCTATCTAACGGTGAAATGGCAGCTCCGGTCTAGGAAGCAAACGACAACGGCTGAGAGGCTTCATCGTGCTGACCACTCGACGCCTCATAATCTGCAGGCCTTCGGGCTGAGCAGCGGTCGCTTCATAGGCCACGGCCATTCGGGGCTGTTGCGCCATGGGGTTTGTTTTGCTTTTAGGAGTTCTTTAACATGTCAGTAAGTCTACCGACACGAGGCAAATACCACCGGACTGAGCTGGGATCGAACCAGCCACTGAGCTCAGACGGCCTTCTGAGGTATTAGGACCGAAAAATTTAAGATCATGTGTGCCATTTCACCGTTCTATAGTTACTATATTTGGAACAAAAATGGCGCTTCGGCTATTAGCGGGTCAGAATAAAAACAATTAACAGCTGTATGAACTGAAGAGATGATAAATTCAACCGGCAATCACAGAAGGAATTTTTTTTTAGAAGGCAGTGCGAAAGAATGACGAGAGCGGATTATTTAAATCCATTATTGAAAAAAAATCTTCCATTAGAGAAAGGATTCTTAATTGAGCACTACACCAAGAAAGACGGAATCGCGTAAAGAAACCCAGTAATAATTGGAGAGTTTAGTCTACTGTTAGAGATAAGATCAAGTCAACGATAACCCGCCGAACACCAGCTGTATTTGACATATACGTGAGATAAAAGACCAGCTGATAAGAAACGTCAAGTTGGAGCTTCACTACGTCACGGTTGGGCTCGGAACATTTTATTTGCCCGATACTGCATAACATCAAGAGAACTGAAGTAGACGGAACAGAGTGCAATCCTTAAAGCACATAAAATTCATAACGTTTCGGCGAGCAAGGCAGTTTGAAACAAGACGATATTTAGAGTCTTATAGGCAAATTAAGCGGAACAGAAAACAAATATACTGACCACATTAGCATTACTAAGCAGATTACCATGTATAAATCCACTAATGCCTTGTATTATTCTGTCCTTGATGCAATGGAGGCCGTCATGATGTTCTAAGAAGCTGAGGCGAGGACTACTCTGGCTATGGTAACGCTTGACGAGATGGATGATCCAGGAGGATAGTAGTCAGCTGTGATGACGAGATGATTCCTTGTTACTTAAGCCGAACCAGGGAGCAAGACCTACCATCCCATGACGATCAACAGCGAGATGGAAGCCAGATCCAATAAGCAAAGATAAGTCCCCATTTAAGTCGTATCGTAAGTAGAAAACCTTATTCTTTGGGTTAATGTATAATATATGTAGTAACATTTTGTGTGCGTAATTAATATACGTGTGTGTGTTCACAAGGAAATAGGTATTCATCCAAAGTTACCGTAAATTCCAAACATAGGCGTTAAAGTACCAGTGAAATGCCGTTCGTAAATCTGTCAGTATGAGAGTGGAGAAGTGATTGATATTTTTTTTTCATAATTTGTTGTCAGTGAAATATTAGAGTATTATGAGGAACCTAATATTTATATGCATGATGGTTTTGACTAATAGCAAGCGTAAAGATCGTATTTAGGGAGTATTACAAGGAAATTTGATGGCACAATTTTAAGGTTACAGTGTACTATTTATTTGATACTATGACAGTAATGGTAATGAATATATATATGTGCAGGTGATAGTACATATGTTGTGTTTTGATGGAATGAGTGCTTCAATTATAAATGCTACGCGATAATGGAAGTGTTAAATAATGAATATAGTTAGCATATGAATTGCTAGTGTATTTTGATGGTGATAGTTACTGTTATTTAAGGTGTCGGTCATAGTATTTCTTCGAGAAATGGTAGTATGTGTGGGTTGCACATGCTAAGGTGTCGGAGGTGAAACGTACTGTTTCTGATTGCTATTTTATTCCCTAATATATATATAATACAGTTTAGAATACGATCTTAATGCCATCACTAAAGAATTAATTGAATAAGTAGGATCTTCGAAGAGCCGAGAGATCACTTACATAAACATTTAGACCTTCACTGACATAACTACGACTGTTTTCATATATTCTCACTTACGGCAAGTCAGCTTACGATTTATTTATTTTCTCTTGGAGCAATATTAGTCATCACTGGTAACTTAGACTTTCATATGTGGATTTTAGATGAGGATAGAGTCTTCCTATGTGTCAGTTTTTCCATACATGGTATTTCGTTGGATTATTAATCGTGATATACTTGGAAATGTTATGGTAAGTCATATACGCACTTTAGCTGAAATTTAACCATGAATTAAAGGAATAATTGAATAATTTAGCAATGTAATCCTTACGATGGAAATAATTTGAAAATGCTTACGACTTAAAGTGGACTTAGTTTTGCTTATATGGAGGCTAATTGGTACAAAATATGAAACATTGAACAAATTGAAACTTCGAATAGAGTAGATACCTAAGAATCAGACAGTAATCTTTTCACACGATTTTTCTACTGTGCGTGGACATTGAGATGAACTGTTTTCAACCGAGTGATATACATTTCTGTAATTGTATGCGAATTTAATTCAGGCAATTGAATCTTGATGGTTTCGAGAAGCAACTTAACTTAATTTTCAGAGATTCCAGATCTTAATTAATTAATTAATTAATTGAGTCATTAATTATTGGCCATTTTCTTTGCGTTTTCCTCATTTTCCAATTGAACTTTAATTTGAATTGTATATAGTAGGAATATAGTTTATTTTACTTAGAACTTTCGGATGCATCCAAATAATTCATTCATTACAAACATTATAATAATTATAATTATTGCAATTATCCAACTTTTTCAATTATGTTGAGTAATTTTACTTATTATGTAATTTAATTATTTTTCCTTTCATTTGAATTCCTTGGAAACTACTTAGTTATAATACAATTTTTCGATAGGCTAAGATTATGATTCAGATGAATAAGGCCTAAGTTCATTATTTTATTTATTTATCAGAGGTTTTCCCAAACCTATTTCTTCAAGACAACATCAATATATTTATTGAGAAACTGATTGAATAGGAAACCTGCTATACTGTATAAATGATTTTCAAGGTAATCAACGTTTATTCCAATTCATCCATAAATCAATTTATGAATAAAAGTTGAGTAGAGTAATATTGGATTCTTTCAATGTCTGCTTAGAGTAAGTACTAGATATAGGCTTGGAATGATTAATTTTCATTGCGATCATGATGACATCATGTACGGTGTTCTTGGCAAGCCACGATAATCTGATTTTTGCGATAAATTTTGGTATCAAAAATATACGGTAACCGACTAATAGCGTGTTGAAGACGTTCATTTACGTAGGTTGGTATTTACCGTAGGCCGTCGGTGTTTCTTTCTCACGCGGAACTCACAACCCAAGAATATTCGGCAGATGAAAGTATTATCAAGAGCTAGTCTGGAAACTCGTGTAGTCAACCTGGACGCGGGATGGTGCATGTAGTTAATTGGCTGCCCAACTGCGGGGCAATTCAAGAGAAAGACACCGTGGCAGTAAAGGGTCGCCAAAACTTGTAGTTAAATTGGTGCCATGCGAAATGAGGAAAAGGTGTACACGAATGGTCGCCAATTGTAGATAAATTGTCGTCCATACGTGTAGCAATTCAAGAGAAAGACACCGTGGGAGTAATCTGTAGCAAATATAGGAGGACACTGTGGGGCAAAATGTGGCTAAAACATGTAGTAATTGATGCCGCAATAGTGGAATAATTCAAGAGAAAAACACCGTGGGAGAGAGATGTTGGTTATCAAACCATATTCATATGATGTTACGTCATATTCAGAATGAAGAGAAAGATATTAAGGTCAAGAAGTGGAGTTGTTGAGTATTGTAGAATTACACAAACATGTGGCAATTTCAAATTTTACTGAGAGAGCCTTGATAAGAAGGAAAGGTATATTTTAGGAGTTGATTCACAGAGGATTTTGAATGTATGGACCAGATAATGGAGTGAAAATGGAGGTATCATGCAAAATTTAGTCATATCTGATAAAAAAAATTGTCGTTTGACCAGATATTATATTGGGATCGAAGGAAGCACAGCAGAACAGTGGACTGTGAAATCGAATAGATGCCCAATAATAATAATAATCAGAAGTAAAAGGGGAGAGAAACGGATGGATGAGAGGAAGAAAATATTTCAGGATGGCTAGAAAAAAATCGAATTTCTGTCCAGAGGAAGCTAAAGTAGAATATGAGGACTTTATAATTGTAAATATAAAACATTGTAAGTGAATGTAAGGGATGTTACTAACATGTTGGTCACCATTTATTATGAAATAACTTAGATATAGGAAGTAGATGATAAGTTGAGTTATTTGAACCTTTTTTTAATTATTTAGGCCAGAATTAGGATTTGGAATCTTAGTCATTAAGGTAAATGTTTCATATTTTGTGGAGTAATTGGGTCATCCTCGTAAGCAAAGCCTAGTCAGAGTAGTTAAGCCTATATTTAAGCATTGTATCAGTACAGTTGAGTGAGTAAGGATAAGAATATTTGTGAATATTGAACTATAGAGAAAGTAGGGCAGAATTAGAGTATTTTCTGAAATAATAGAGAATTCGGAGATAATACGTAAAAGTAAAGATGTCAACATTGAGTCAATTAAAAGCACAATTTGAAGAATACCAGAGAATACAAAAGGAGGAACAGGAAGAAAAGGAGAAGAGACAGGAAGAGAAGGAGAGGAGACAGAAAGAAGAACAACAGGGAATGTTCGAAATCTTAAGAGGAATGATGGAAAAGCAACAGCAAATGATGGAAGAAAACCGAAAGCGTGATAAGGAAGAACAGGAAGAAAAGGAGAAGAGGCAGGAAGAGAAGGAGAGAAAACAGAAGGAAGAACAGGAAGAAAAGGAGAAGAGGCAGGAAGAGAAGGAGAGAAAACAGAAGGAAGAACAGGAAGAGAAGGAGAGAAAACAGAAGGAACAGGAAGAGAAGGAGAGGAAGCAAGAAGAGAAACAGAAGCAAATGATGGAAGAAATTATTAGTAAACAGGAAGAGAAACAGAGGCAAATGATGGAGGAGATGAAACAAGAAATGAAGCAGGAGATGAAGGAAGAGATGAAGAAAGGTCATCAAGAACAGAAGGAAGAATTGATCAAATATCAGAAGAAGATGGAAGAGGTAACTAGGGAGCAAGAAGAAAGACGCGAAATAATAATGACGGAAATGAAAGAAGAGATCTTAAAAATAGGATCAGAAATGGGCAAGATCAAGAGCCACATGGAGGAATGGAAAGCAGAGATTAGTGGAAAAGTGGAAGAGAAAAACCAGAAAATACAAGATGAAATAAATGACATCAAGAAAGAGATGATAGGGAACAATAACTATTTACAATCTTTGAAGGAGAACGAGATAAAGAGCCTAACAGACAACGTGGAGAAATTGCATATAGATTCCCAAGAGAAATGGAAACAATGTGAGGAGAAGATTGGGGAATTAAGCAGCGAAATACAGACAACGAATGCTGATTTGGAAAGGAAATACGAACAAGCTGCAGATCAGATCGGAAATAAAATAGTGGAAATAAAAGACGAGATCGAGCACAACAAAGAAGAGCTAAATCAGAGAATAAGTAAATCTGAGGAAGGATTTCGGCTGATACAAGCTCAAATACAAGAGATCAGGGATGAAGAACATGGAAGGACCGTTCCATTATCCAATGACGAAGGTCGTAAGAATGTGGAATTTCAGATGAATGAGAGGGAAAATGCAGGTATACCGGTTACACGTTCGAATCATAGTATTGCGGAAAGGAATACAGAGAATGGAAGTAGTGGGAGCCCTACTATAATAAATGTAATAAAGACATTCGACGATAGGCCTAAACATTTTAATAACACCACGAGTATGTCACCGAAATGTTTCCTTCGGGAAATGGATGATTATTTCAGAGAGCATGGTATCCCAGAGGAGAAGAAACTAAAAATAGTAGAAAAACACTTGGACGCAAATCCTAGTTTGTGGTTCCAAGCATTCAAATATACCTTCCACGAGTACAGCGATTTTAAAACAGCATTCTTGCAACGCTTCTGGAATCCAGACATTCAGCACAACTTACGCTTAGAACTCTATTCTCGTAAATATGCTTCAAATGGTCAAACAGGGTTCAGCGATTTCTTTGCCCACCAATTTCATCGTTTTCAAGACCTGGATTCACCACCCAGCGAACTCGAAGCAATTAAAACTATACAACGTCAATTTCCGTTAGATGTTCAACGGTTACTAGCTACTGCTAACCCGGTAACGGCTGTACAAATGGAGACAACACTAAGACAGATTGACATGACTACGGTACCACATCCTCACAGGATAGCTAGGAATGGTTACAGTGAAGAAACTGTTAACATAATTACGCAAGATGACACAAGTAGAAATACCCTAGAAGAACACAGAAACATAAATAGAAAAAGACAATGGGGCAATCCAGAAAATGGAAGAAAGGAGGAGGAAAAATGTCATTGCAAGAGAGGAACCTATGGTCAAGGGACATATATGGGAAATAGAAGGTATAAGCCCAATATGCGACCGAGGAACCAGTATCGAGATGGCAGAGGAAGAAATAATTTCAGAGAGAGACCACGATATGAAAGAAGGAATGTTAGGGATACACAAGAAAAGCAAAGTTACAACCGAAGATACATCCAAGAACTGAATGAGGCCCGAAATGATAAAATTAAATGGGAAAAGGCTATCAGAGATCAGGACGTAAATACTGACGTGGAAGGAGCTGAGAGTCTTGAATTACAAAGATTCAAGAAGCGAAGACAAGAAGAACAGGCGCTCAATCCCAACACAAAAGAATTTGAATATAGGGGAGAGAGTGAAAGGCCGACAAGCAAAAAAAAAAACGCCGATTTCGAATTAGAAGGTGAAATTGAAAATGTAGAAAACGCGGGAAATTTCAAAATTAATAGTTATTTTGTAACGCAGGTAGATTCGTGGGAGATTGATTCTGAAGAATTGGTTAAGGACTTAACACAGCATCACATCAAGAAAAGATATAATTTACCTATTATAGTCGCAAGAATAGGAGAGCTTAAAGTACATTGCCTTGTGGATTCTGGAGCCAGTATCAGTGTGTTATCCAAAGAGCTTTTCCAAGACATGAATAAAAGAATGAAACTGCTTACGATCCCAGTGTCAAAAATTAAGATACGGGGTATTGTACCTGACAAGACAGTGGAGTGTGATGTACAAACATATCTGGAGATTAATATAGGAAACAGAAATTTTGAACACCCATTTGTAGTCATGAACCGAATCAAGTATAACGTCATACTAGGAATAGATTTTATGACAGTCACAGGAATGACCATTGACATGGAGAAACAAGAGATAAGATTTCCTATTTGCGATGGGAATACCGAAGAAAAACAGGAAAGAATTAAGATCAATAAGGACGACGGTGTAGTCAATAATGTGAAAGTCGAGGAAGAAGGAGAGGACTTACACTCAGAAAGGGATTCGAAATTGCAAATAGAAGGGAATGAAATATCAATACCATGTGAGAATATGCTAGAAATTATTGAGAAGGTCATGATTACAGTGGAAGAAGAAAATACACCAAACATCTCAGAGGCGGTTGCAAATGCTAAAATTTCACCACTCGAAAAATCCAGACTTCACGGAATCTTGCTGGAATATTCAGATTTATTCAGGAACAAGCCAGGACAGATTCCTAATTTTAGATATAAGTTGTTGGTAAATGATTGGACACCTTTTAAAGGAAAATTGTATGGGGTACCAGAGAAATATTTCTCAGAAGTAAAGGAAATTATAAAAGGCATGGAGGATGATGGAATTATCATGAAAACATCTAGTCCATATTTGAACCCGTTAGTAATAGTTGTGAAAAGCAACGGGAAACTGAGAATTTGCCTAGATGCGAGATCCTTAAATACCCGATTAATTCCTGAATATAATACTGTACCGAAGATTAAGGACATTGTACAAAAATTCCGAGACATGAGGTATTTTTCGACGATGGACTTCACGTCTTCCTACCATCATATTGTCCTTGAAGAAAAATCTCGACTGCTAACGGGATTCATGTTTGACAGTCAGACTTATTGCTACTGTCGATTGCCTTTCGGACTGAAAAACAGTTGTGCCGTTTTGGTGAGAGCCCTGGATAGGAACTTAACTCCAGAGGTGAAGGAATTTCTAACTTGTTATGTAGACGACCTCATCTTGGCAACTAAGACATTCGAGGATCATTGTGATAAGCTAGAGAAGTTATTTCAAAATCTAAGGACAGCTGGATTCAAAATCAACATAGCCAAGTCCAAGTTCTGTCAGGAAGAAGTATTATTTGTCGGTCACATGATAGATGGCACAGGGGTACGACCAAACCCAGTAAAAATCCAGGCGATATGCGACTTCCCTCGACCAAAACGCATTAAACATGTACGACAATTCCTCGGAATGGCCCAGTTCTTTTCTAACCACTGTAAAGGTTACACTCAAACTGCAGCACCTCTACAGGATCTTTTGAAAACAAATAACAGATGGAAGTGGGATGAAAAAGCAGAAAGGGCTTTCCAAGAATTAAAAACTTTGCTGACCAAAAGTATAAAGCTAGGCTATCCTAATTACGAAAAGGAATTTATTATTCAGTCAGATGCCTCAAATGTCGGAATAGGCGCATGTTTATACCAAGAGGAAGAGGGAACACCCCCTAAAAGAATATATTTAGCTTTCACCAGTCGAAAGTTGAGGAGTCATGAAATTCATTACACCACCACGGAACAAGAGCTACTAGCAATAGTCTATGCTTTACAGCAGTGGAAGAAAACTATCTATGGATATCCGATAACTGTCAGGTCTGATCACAAAGCGTTGACTTTCGGACTTAAAGCAGCAATGACAAACGAAAGAATAACAAGATGGATGTTGTTCACTCAACAGTTCCAAATAAAGATAGAATACTGCAGTGGAAAGGAAAATATCCTAGCCGATGCTTTGAGTCGAAATCCCATGGACAACATGGAGGAAGTCCATAAAATAGAGCTAATTCCGGAAGATGAGGATATTCTAGAAAAATTACGGAATATTGTACAGTTGCAACGTCAGGATGAGAAGTTGAAGAATATCATAGATAAGTTAGAAAGTAGAGATTGCGATTCTGAGGCAAGGTCAAGAGTATACAGCATCGAACAGGGTATGCTCATGGCTAAAACAGGTAAAGATCAAGAGAAAGTACGCATTGTATTACCTTCAGTATTATATAGAGAAGTGGTCTGGCACGTACATCGAATCACAGTACATGGCGGTATGGAGAAAGTAACTCAAGTCATCTTAGAAAAATTTACTTGGAAAGGAAATAGAAGAACTATAAGGAGTATTGTAAGAACTTGTGATATTTGCCAGAAAGTGAAACAAGGTAATTGTCTGATAAGGCATGAACCAAGGGCCATAATACCACACAAAGCCAGAGAGCTATATGCTATCGACATATTTGGCAAGCTTCCTACCGCTAAGAAAGGAAATAAATTCATCGTGGTAGTTATGGACGTTTTCTCAAAGTATGTATCACTTCAACCAATACAGCGTGCTAATTCGAAACAAGTAATACGACGTCTAGTTAAACATATCTTGCCTAACATGGGAAAACCCGAGAGACTGTTGTCCGACAGAGGAACTCAATTTACATCACTTAAATTTAAAGAGGCTATGGAAGAGATGGGAATTAAACATGTTCTATGTTCAATAAGACATCCAGCATCCAACCCAGTAGAAAGATATATGAAAGAAATAGCCAAATTTTGCCGGATATACTGTTCCAAACAACACTGGAAATGGATAGATGTGCTTGAGAGAATTGAAGAAAGTATTAATAACACTGTCCACGAATCCAGCGGCCAAATTCCAAAGGTTATTCATTACAACATTAAACCTGAGAGACCATGGGACAAGATAATTCAGTTACCTACCGAACCAAGCTTAGACCAAGATAAGCTGAACCAACTAGTTCGAGAGAGGTTATATAAACAATCCCAAAGGAGACTGAGGAGGATACAACACAAGAAGTTCCATCCTGAATTGAGGAAAGGCGACCTTATATTAGTAAAGAAGCCAGCAATCTCAAACGTATCCACTAAAGTATTTGCAAAGTTCATACATTTATTCGATGGACCATTTGTTATACATCGGTCATTTGGAAACAACGCTTATGAAGTTCACGATCTGAATGGTAGAAGTAAAGGAATACACAATGCGGCAAATATTAAGTTATATTACAAGGAACAAAGGAATTAGGATCCATCAAATGACGTAGTTAAATAAGGAATGAGAAGTGGAATGGCTTATGAGAAGAACGAACTAATCCAATTAAAAAAAAACTTACAGTAATGCTCTCAAAATTTTAACTATGAACAGTGAAAGGTCCCATTATGATCTTAGAAATATATAGGATAAATATATAGCAAGCAATATATTTAAGTCAACGTGGGAGGAGTAAATGTGCCATTTCACCGTTCTATAGTTACTATATTTGGAACAAAAATGGCGCTTCGGCTATTAGCGGGTCAGAATAAAAACAATTAACAGCTGTATGAACTGAAGAGATGATAAATTCAACCGGCAATCACAGAAGGAATTTTTTTTTAGAAGGCAGTGCGAAAGAATGACGAGAGCGGATTATTTAAATCCATTATTGAAAAAAAATCTTCCATTAGAGAAAGGATTCTTAATTGAGCACTACACCAAGAAAGACGGAATCGCGTAAAGAAACCCAGTAATAATTGGAGAGTTTAGTCTACTGTTAGAGATAAGATCAAGTCAACGATAACCCGCCGAACACCAGCTGTATTTGACATATACGTGAGATAAAAGACCAGCTGATAAGAAACGTCAAGTTGGAGCTTCACTACGTCACGGTTGGGCTCGGAACATTTTATTTGCCCGATACTGCATAACATCAAGAGAACTGAAGTAGACGGAACAGAGTGCAATCCTTAAAGCACATAAAATTCATAACGTTTCGGCGAGCAAGGCAGTTTGAAACAAGACGATATTTAGAGTCTTATAGGCAAATTAAGCGGAACAGAAAACAAATATACTGACCACATTAGCATTACTAAGCAGATTACCATGTATAAATCCACTAATGCCTTGTATTATTCTGTCCTTGATGCAATGGAGGCCGTCATGATGTTCTAAGAAGCTGAGGCGAGGACTACTCTGGCTATGGTAACGCTTGACGAGATGGATGATCCAGGAGGATAGTAGTCAGCTGTGATGACGAGATGATTCCTTGTTACTTAAGCCGAACCAGGGAGCAAGACCTACCATCCCATGACGATCAACAGCGAGATGGAAGCCAGATCCAATAAGCAAAGATAAGTCCCCATTTAAGTCGTATCGTAAGTAGAAAACCTTATTCTTTGGGTTAATGTATAATATATGTAGTAACATTTTGTGTGCGTAATTAATATACGTGTGTGTGTTCACAAGGAAATAGGTATTCATCCAAAGTTACCGTAAATTCCAAACATAGGCGTTAAAGTACCAGTGAAATGCCGTTCGTAAATCTGTCAGTATGAGAGTGGAGAAGTGATTGATATTTTTTTTTCATAATTTGTTGTCAGTGAAATATTAGAGTATTATGAGGAACCTAATATTTATATGCATGATGGTTTTGACTAATAGCAAGCGTAAAGATCGTATTTAGGGAGTATTACAAGGAAATTTGATGGCACAATTTTAAGGTTACAGTGTACTATTTATTTGATACTATGACAGTAATGGTAATGAATATATATATGTGCAGGTGATAGTACATATGTTGTGTTTTGATGGAATGAGTGCTTCAATTATAAATGCTACGCGATAATGGAAGTGTTAAATAATGAATATAGTTAGCATATGAATTGCTAGTGTATTTTGATGGTGATAGTTACTGTTATTTAAGGTGTCGGTCATAGTATTTCTTCGAGAAATGGTAGTATGTGTGGGTTGCACATGCTAAGGTGTCGGAGGTGAAACGTACTGTTTCTGATTGCTATTTTATTCCCTAATATATATATAATACAGTTTAGAATACGATCTTAATGCCATCACTAAAGAATTAATTGAATAAGTAGGATCTTCGAAGAGCCGAGAGATCACTTACATAAACATTTAGACCTTCACTGACATAACTACGACTGTTTTCATATATTCTCACTTACGGCAAGTCAGCTTACGATTTATTTATTTTCTCTTGGAGCAATATTAGTCATCACTGGTAACTTAGACTTTCATATGTGGATTTTAGATGAGGATAGAGTCTTCCTATGTGTCAGTTTTTCCATACATGGTATTTCGTTGGATTATTAATCGTGATATACTTGGAAATGTTATGGTAAGTCATATACGCACTTTAGCTGAAATTTAACCATGAATTAAAGGAATAATTGAATAATTTAGCAATGTAATCCTTACGATGGAAATAATTTGAAAATGCTTACGACTTAAAGTGGACTTAGTTTTGCTTATATGGAGGCTAATTGGTACAAAATATGAAACATTGAACAAATTGAAACTTCGAATAGAGTAGATACCTAAGAATCAGACAGTAATCTTTTCACACGATTTTTCTACTGTGCGTGGACATTGAGATGAACTGTTTTCAACCGAGTGATATACATTTCTGTAATTGTATGCGAATTTAATTCAGGCAATTGAATCTTGATGGTTTCGAGAAGCAACTTAACTTAATTTTCAGAGATTCCAGATCTTAATTAATTAATTAATTAATTGAGTCATTAATTATTGGCCATTTTCTTTGCGTTTTCCTCATTTTCCAATTGAACTTTAATTTGAATTGTATATAGTAGGAATATAGTTTATTTTACTTAGAACTTTCGGATGCATCCAAATAATTCATTCATTACAAACATTATAATAATTATAATTATTGCAATTATCCAACTTTTTCAATTATGTTGAGTAATTTTACTTATTATGTAATTTAATTATTTTTCCTTTCATTTGAATTCCTTGGAAACTACTTAGTTATAATACAATTTTTCGATAGGCTAAGATTATGATTCAGATGAATAAGGCCTAAGTTCATTATTTTATTTATTTATCAGAGGTTTTCCCAAACCTATTTCTTCAAGACAACATCAATATATTTATTGAGAAACTGATTGAATAGGAAACCTGCTATACTGTATAAATGATTTTCAAGGTAATCAACGTTTATTCCAATTCATCCATAAATCAATTTATGAATAAAAGTTGAGTAGAGTAATATTGGATTCTTTCAATGTCTGCTTAGAGTAAGTACTAGATATAGGCTTGGAATGATTAATTTTCATTGCGATCATGATGACATCATGTACGGTGTTCTTGGCAAGCCACGATAATCTGATTTTTGCGATAAATTTTGGTATCAAAAATATACGGTAACCGACTAATAGCGTGTTGAAGACGTTCATTTACGTAGGTTGGTATTTACCGTAGGCCGTCGGTGTTTCTTTCTCACGCGGAACTCACAACCCAAGAATATTCGGCAGATGAAAGTATTATCAAGAGCTAGTCTGGAAACTCGTGTAGTCAACCTGGACGCGGGATGGTGCACATGTTAAACTGTCTTGAACGTATTACATCAGCAATGTTATAACTGAGTGACACAGTGTGCCTCGATTTTATACCAGTAGCGGCTCGTGCCGAATTATATTGATGATTCTGCACTGTGACGCCCAGTCAATCGCATTAAGTGTAACAGACAAACCGAAATTTGTATTGCATACGAGAAGTGCCAGCTTAGCTCGTGTGGATCCGTTCTCCATACCCGCCGAAACACGTGTGACCTCTCTCTATCTTTCTCCATGCCATATCAGCTTCGAAGTTCCAGAAACTTTATAGAAAAATGCAGGTAAACGTAGGCCCTACATCTCAATTTGTAAGACTTCCTGATTTCAGTGACTTCGACTATATGAACAAATGACTTACAAAAAAAAGGAGTTAAAAAGGTGCAAAAATAAAGAATTTCTTCAACCTTATCGAAAATTTGAAAATAATTTGGCTCTGGTATCGACATACAGTACTCATATTTACAAAAGTTCTGAGACCTGTATACAGCTTTCGGTCCCGGCTTTCTTAATGGAGTGGGAAATCATCATCTGATGATGTTAACGTTTTTATTTTTATTTTCATGACTACCTAACTTCGAAGAATTCACCTTCATCTGTACCATTAGTGTAAGAGTGTAAAGAGCCCTAATTTCGCCACATACAAAGGCATAAAAATAAATAAATAAATAAAAATATAAATAAATAAATAAATAAATAAATAAATAAATAAATAAATAAATAAATAAATAAATAAATAAATAAATAAATAAATAAATAAATAAATAAATACATAAACTACGGAAAACATCTTCGTGATTACTTGTAGAGTGTTCATTCAGGTATTGACGTATTTAATTTACGGCTTGTCTCTTATTCTCAATTGTATTACCATGAATGAGTGACTAGCTATTGAAACCTTCGTCGAAAGAATGCCATTTTAAACCGTGGCGTGAGATTGATGAGCGTAACATCTTTACATCTTGTAGTTAAGGGGAGCCGGAGGTGATCAAATCAAAAAAAAAGTACGATATTTCATTTTTACTATTAAAAATTAACTTGAACATTCCTCTTCAAGGCAAACTTTAATTTATCATTCTACTCGCCCTACAAGTGAAGTAATTGGTGTTTCTATACGTGCTTGCAAATGAAGTGGGCAGCCGGCGCAGTAATGCTTATCCTCGCCGCTAGATGGGGCTTCATTCATTCCTAACCCGGTCGAATGACTGGAAACAGACTGAGCAATTATTATTATTATTATTATTATTATTATTATTATTATTATTATTATTATTATTATTATTATTTCAAGCCTGGTGCGGCCCTTGTAAGGCAGATCCTCCAACAAGGGTGGTGGCATCTACCGCGTATGGGAATTGCGTGTTTTTGTAGTAGAGGATGTTGTTGTGTGTGAGTTGCAGGAATATTGGAGACAGTACAAATATCCAGTCCCTGAGCCGGGGAAAATTACCATTTTGTGGTTAAAATCTCTGACCCAGCCTGGAATCGACCCCACACCTTCTGAAACGAAGGCGACTACGCTGACCAATCAGAAAGAAGAGAAAGGGACATGAAATATGATGGAACAACAGGACAGAAAAGAAGAAAAATCCTCTTGGAAGATGAAGAAGAAGACCCTGACAATCCATCCTATAGTGCAGGAATGTCTTGATAAACTTTGGAGGCCATTTCCCGTGAATTATATTTTTTTTAAATTTAAGGAACATTTTCTCAACAACCACTCAAGATAGCGAGATGAAACGTTTATATAGTGCTCTTTGTGGTAGAAAGTACATTTTAACACAGCCATTTGACAATACGTTCAGTAGTGTATAAGTAACTTAATTAAATATAGCGATTTTTTTTAAAAAATTAGGGTTGGTAACAAAAATTATTTAAGGGAAACTATAAAAGATAGTAAAAAATCTCCCCGTCCTGACTTCAAGACTGAACCACTGTATTTCTTGACGAATTTTCAAATTAATAGAAGTAATAGTTCCTTAAATTTCATCATTTTAACATGGGCAGCATAGGCACCTCCGGCTCCCCTTAACCATGGTTCGAGGACTCTGTTTTTCCTATGAAAGAAAATATAAACATACATCAAGATGATGGATTTGAGTCTTAGTTAGATATTACAAACTATTGTACAGTTCAGAAATGAATATCGACGTTAAGAAAGTTATAGGAAGTGTTTATTAGAAAGTATACTGCTGTGCAAAACGTAAGGACGAGATAGATAAAGCAACATAACATATCAACTACTCAGTAGAAAAAGTGCGGTAACATGTTGCCAGGGGTCTCACACACGTGCCTAGAAACCTGGCGTGAATTCAGCGCGACTATAGCGCCAAACTGGTCATGCCCCAAAAAACGAGGCTGTTGAAGGAACGGGACAAGACAGTGTGAGTCAATCAGCGAGCTGTTATCGTGCACTGCGGTGATGTTATTCATTACAACATGGCCCGGAGACAACATTTGGATGACTTAACACGGGGATGATTAATCATCGGGAAACTGGAAGAAGGACGAAGTGTTACGAGTGTAGCCCAGGAGTTTGGTATTGTTCTTAGCATGGAGAGCATTTCGAACCACAGCCACCGCTTCCCGAAGGAGAGGAGTGGGTTAACCACGGTCAACTACAGCAGCAGATGGCCGCTACATTGTGCAACGTGCAAGAAGAGACTCATTTCAACCAGCGGATGAAATTGCAACCACATTTAACAGGACAGCAAGGCACCCATTCTCACGCTCCACAGTGGCACTGCAACTGCATGGGGGTGGTCTGATTACCCGACGACCATTACGCTGTGTTCCGTTGACACCCGCACATCGGCGTTATCGTTTGGGATGGTGCCAAGAGCATCAGGACCGACGAGGAGTGGCATCGCACGCTCTTCACAGATGAGAGCAGATTCGATCTGAGTAGTGATTCTAGACGTACCCTCATCTGGCGAGAGGTGAGAACACGCGATGCACTCAGTAACATTGCCGAACAAGAACAAGTTAATTTTGGTGGTCCAAGTGTTGTGAAGTGGGAAGGCACAATGTTGCCTGGGCGTACCTACATCCGAATCTTTCAACGGGGTACACTTACCGGTCAACGTTATTGTGACAGTTTGCTCCTTCCACTTAAAACAACAATACTTTTCAGATAAACTTATTTAAAAAATTCAAGATAGAATTAGTGTTATTAGTTCTACACGATTACATGTTCTATAATATGCATACATGTCAACGCTAGCAACAAATATTCCAATTCAGTTATTTATAAGCTTAAATGTCAAAGTGATTCCAGCTACACACTCCAAAATGGCAGAAGTTACCAAATATGTTATCAAGAGTATATCAATGCCAAGAAGCATAATATATTTTCAGTCATGGGCGAGCACATGGCAGATTTTAATCATCAATTTACGACCACTGAAAAAAGAACAATTGGCTTTATGCAAGGGAAATATTTTCATATACCTGGACCAAGGAAACCATCCCATTTATTATGTCAATGATATTTCTGAGCAGCCCCAGATTCTTTTTGAGGCTTTAATATTTATTTCCAACGAACGCAAGGAAGCTGAAACTTCTTCTGCAACTCATAACTCTCAACATAAAACCTTCCCCTCCCTTCCCTCCGTATCTCTATCCCCCCCCTCCATCTGCTCTCCTCCGTTAAGAGCTGACCTGGCTCAGCAGTTGAGAAGTTTCCACTGTGGTACACACTTATTTTAATGTTACTCTAATTCAACATGACAACATATTCACTTTTTTCGTCCTTAGCACTGCTTAATCTAACATGTTTCTATTCACATTACTTTTTACGCAATTCTTATTTTCTTTCTCTTACATACTGTACCGGGAACATCGCTACGACAGAAGTCCGAAGTATGTTTGTTGAACTTCGCGCGAGGTGGAAGGTAGGCAGCCCGCCGAACGCAGTGACGTACCCAGCGAGTGACGTGGCTGGCGTAAGCCAGCTATCCGCTACCATATATGGTAATGATCAAGCTCGTCCTCAAAAGTACATTTTTGAGCTAATTCATCGCTATTTTGACACTGCCAACTTGAAAGCCTTTACAATGGACATCATATCTTAAGATTTCAAGAAAATCCACCGAGTATTATAGAAGTTATTAGGGTAGACAGTACCCGAGTTCTAGACACTTCCATGCGAACGTGTATAAAAGGAAGACCACCCGACCTACGAATTCAGTGTCTGTCACTCCGCCGTCTCTGTGACACGGGTGACAAGAGAAGTGTTGTGCGTGTCGAACTTCTAGTCGACAGTCTGCGAAATCCAAGTTCGGTATTTTCTCTAGGTGCTGTATCAAGACTTTATCATATTCTTGAAGTGCCTGAATGGGACTTTACTTTTGAGAGCATCGTATTGGAACTTAGTCATATTGACACATTGGGACTTTGTTTTTTTTTTCGTGTGTCGTGATTGGACTTTGTTATTTTCTTAAAGTGCCATATAAGAACTTTGTTTTTTTCTGAAGCGTCTCATTGGAACTTAGTTATTTTCGCCAAGTGTCGCGATAAGACTTTATTATTTCCTTAAGGTGACGTACTGGAACATTGTCATCGGAACTTTATTTTCTTCGAGTGTCGTGTTGGGACTTTAACATTTCGACACGTTGGAACTTTATTTTCTTCGAGTGTCGTGTTGGGACTTTAACATTTTGGCACATTGGAACTTTGTTATTTCTATACATTGGAACTGTGTTTTTTTTGAAGTGCCACATAAGGACTTACTTATTCGACGACGATTGAATTTCACGCGTGTTGTGTATCACATTGAACTTACGTTTCGAACTTATTCGAACTTATATTTTTGAATCGATTTCTGGAACATTGAACTTAGGGGACATTCAACATTACGTTTAATTGTGAAATATGCAATGCTTTCCAAGTGCTGCACAGGGACTTATGTTTTGATTCTTAAAGACTGTGACAATTCGGAATACGCATATCGCATTTCCCGAAAGCCTAGAACTTTCCAGTATTTTGAGTGATCCATAATTTATGAAGTCAGACATTTCTTTCGAATATTATTTTCTTTAATGGCTATTCACTTCGCTTATTAATGCAACAGGACAGTTTCCGAGTGCTACTTATTCAGTTCATTGCCAATATGTTTTACATCTTCAGAACTATGCATTTAGGACTGCAGTGACAGTAATCCTCTAGAACATTCTGACTTACAGTGGGCTTGCATTATGAACCTGCATTTCTACCAGTACTTGTTCTTCGAGTGATTATTCCAGAACGTTTTGATTTAATATCTAGAGTGCAGTAACCATAATTAAAGGGTCATATCTGTTCAGACAGTGCCCTGAATGTGTGGAGTGCCGTGCAGGAAATTCAGGTGTGAATTACGTCTCGAATCGAACCCAGGAACGTGTGCCAATCTTCGAGACATTCCAGAACGTCGGGACATTCCAGAACGTCGAGACTTCCAGAACGGCGAGACATTTCCAGAACCTCCAGACATTCTAGAACTCCTCATCCGAGCAGGTGTGGTCCCTGCCCAGTCGATGTCCAGCACCATCCCAGGACTTGGAGGTACCAACCAGCCACGACACTTCCACGCTGCTGTACGAAGGTGATATGAACTTGCTTTTGATGATCAATAAACTCAATTTATCAAAACAATCTCTCAAATTGATAACTATACCTCTCTCTGTACCAGCTCCAATGATAAAGCCACTCCCTTGATTAAGAATCATGCTCGTTCATTTAATATCAAACGCCTTAAAGATATGAACACATTTTACGGGTACAATACATTTAACTCGAGCATCATACAGGTCATTTCCAATAATCAACCAATCATTGTTCTGTGTTGACTCCTAACGTTAACTTACACATTAACTGTATTTCCAACAAGTGTCCTCATTTCCCAAGAATTATATTTTCTCCAATTCAGATACAAGAAACTTTATATTCTTGCATATTCAAGAAGACATAACTTAGCATTTGATATTTTTCTCAAAATAAGTGCTTTCAGACATAAGACATGTTTTTACGAGATTGATTCTACCAATTATAATGGATTTTTACACATCAAGATTAACAATTTTCCTACATGATCATTTTTATAAAAATTAAACAATTTTTCTTTACATCATTGTTATTTCACTGCCGGTATTTAATTTGTTCATTGTATTTAAATTTATGGCTGAAAAAGGCCTAATGAAGGCCGAAACACGTACCATTTTATTATCATAATCTTGTAAAATTTAATAGATACGATATACAGTAGCGGCGATTGGGAATTCGAAGTGGGAGTGCAAATAAAAGTTATAAACAACAAAATGTACCGCTGGTCTGGGGAATATAGTGCGGGGTAGACATCAAAATTGAAAGAAAATAGCTACAAAATGATAAGTTTTGGTGCTCTCCGAGCGGATTTCGTCAGAGAAGTAAAGGCTGACAGTTTAGCATCTTAACTGTGATAATAATAGTTTTGTGACATTTTGATTATATTCTATACAATAAAACTTTCACCGAAGGAACAATTACAAATGTGCGCATCAGATAGTGCCATCAGATAGTGATCACACTTCTATACGCTGCTGTGCTAGTCTCCACTACTTTCTGTGGCGCTGAAAAATCCGTTAGCTGCATCGAATGGCATTTATTTATTTATTTATTTATTTATTTATTTATTTATTTATTTATTTATTTATTTATTTATTTATTTATTTATTTATTTATTTATTTATTTGTTTATTCCGGATCAGCAACAGAATAACGCCGAATTACGAAGATCCGAGCTATGTACAATACATATTCATCTAAAATGAAAGATATATATATTTACGAAGTACACGAATACACACAATAAAAGCTGTACAATCCTATATAACACGTATTTACATAAACGACATAAACAAAGGAAGATACATTTAAATACAAGAGCAGAAACAGGAAAGAACTAGTAGGAAAATTAAGTTATATGAGAACTATCATGAAAGAAGGAATGAAACGATACGAAGATGTCTAGTTCAGCGTATTCCTATTAATTTTCTAAATTGGGTTCGATTCCGACTTCACCCATCCTCGAAATCGTTTTCCGTGGTTTCCCACTTCTCTTCCACGCAAATGCCGGGAAGATAATTAATTTAAGGCCACGGCCGCTTTCTTTCCCCTTCCCCTTCTATCCGTTCCACTCTTCTAATTCCCCCACAAGGTCCCTGTCCAGCATAGCAGGTGAGGCCGCCCACTTGCATAGCCCCAACCCAAAATTTCACGCTCCAGGACACTGTCCTTGAGGCGGTAGAGCTGAGTCCGAGGGGAAAACCCAATCCTGGAGGTTAAAGTGATTAAGAAAGAAAGAAAAAAAAGAAAGAAAGAAAGAAAGAAAGAAAAAGATTTTTTAACAATATTTAAAGCAATTTAAAAATAATTATGTAACAGACAACAGGGTTTACATACCATTGCTTTTTTATCATTCCTTGTTTTAGGTGGCTACGGATGATTTATATTGACATTTTTCCTTTTCCCAAGGGAATTTTTATGTGATATATATATAGTCAATAGTCGAAAGAGGGGTAGCAGCCTTTCGGAAGTTGCAAGGGCGGAAGTCTGGATGATTGACTGATATGGCCGTGTAATAATATTCAACTTGGCTTAGCTGTGTTCATACTGCTACACTGCTGAAAGCAACGGGAAACTACAGCCGTAACTAACTCCTCAGGACATGCAGCTCTGTATGTATGAATGATGTCTCCCGGGTAAAATATTCCGGAGGTAAACTAGTTCCCCGTTCGGATCTCCGGATGGGGACTACACGATGGGGGCTATCATCAGGAAGATTGTTACCGACATTCCGCGAGTCGGAACGTGGAATGTTAGAAGTTTGAATCGTTGTGGTAGATTAGAGAATCGGAAAAGGAACATGGGTAGACTAAAGTTAGATGTAGTTGGTATATGTGAGGTACGTTGGCAGGAAGAACAGGATTTTTGGTCAGGCGACTACCGAATTGTCAACACAAAATCAAACAGCGGAAATGCAGGAGTTGGTTTAATAATGAATAAAGAAATAGGGCATCGAATAAGCTACTACGGCCAGCATAGTGAAAGAATTATTCTCGTCAAGATAGACATCAAACCAATGCCCACCACAATAATGCAGGACTATATGCCTACTAGCTCACCGGATGATAAGGAAATCGAAAGAATATATGAAGAGATAGAAGATTTAATGCAATATGTAAAAGGTGACGAGAATCTAATTGTGATGGGAGACTGGAATGCAGTAGTAGGCCGAGGAAGAGAAGGTAATACAGTAGGAGAATTCGGATTGGGACAAAGGAATGAAAGAGGAAGTCGGCTGGTTGAACTCTGCACTGATCATAATTTAGTCCTTGCCAATACTTGGTTCAAACACCAAAAACGACGGCTTTATACGTGGACGAGACCTGGAGACACTGGAAGGTATCAAGTAGACTTCATCATGACTAGGCAGAGATTCAGAAACCAGGTATTGGATTACAAAACTTTCCCAAGAGCAGACGTGGACTCTGACCACAACTGTAGCTGAAGAAATTGAAGAAAGGAAAGAATGCAAAAGGATGGGATCTAGACAAGTTGAAAGAAAAGAGTGTGAGGGATTGTTTCAAGGAACATGTTGTACAAGGTATAAATGAAAAGGCTGAAAGAAACACAATAGAGGAAATGTGGATAGTGGTGAAAAATGAAGTCAGTAGAGCTGCTGAAGAAATGTTAGGAAGGGAGAACAGATCAACTAAGAATCAGTGGATAACTCAGGAGATACTAGACCTGATTGATGAACGACGAAAATACAAGAATGCTAGAAATGAAGAGGGAAGAAAAGAATACAGGCGATTAAAGAATGAAGTGGATAGAAAGTGCAAGGTAGCTAAGGAAGACTGGCTGAAGAAGAAGTGCAAGGATGTCGAAGGTTGTATGGTCCTAGGAAAGGTTGATGATGCATACAGGAACACCAAGGAAACTTTTGAGAAAAGAAATCTAGGTTTATGAATACTAAGAGCTCAGATGGAAAGCCACTTCTAGGGAAAGAAGACAAAGCAGAAAGATGGCAGGAGCATATCCAACAGTTGTATCCAGGTAAAGATGTAGAAAATATGGTTCTGGAACAAGAAGAGGCTGTTGATGCTGATGAAATGGGAGACCCAATTTTGAGGTCAGAGTTTGACAGAGCTGTGAGCGACCTAAATAGGAACAAGGCACCTGGAATTAATGACATTCCCTCTGAATTACTGACTGCATGGCAATGTTATCCCATTTAGTGTGTAAGATGTATGAGACAGGAGAAGTCCCATCCGATTTTCGGCAGAATGTTGTTATACCTATTCCCAAGAAAGCCCGTGCTGTCAGGTGTGAAAACTACCACACCAAACTACCTGCAAAATTTTAATACGTATTATTTACAGAAGAATGGGAAAACAAGTTGAAGCTGAGTTGGGAAAAGATCAATTTGGCTTCAGAAGAAATATATTAACACGTGAAGCAATCCTGACCATACGTCTGATCTTAGAGGATTGAAACAAGAAGGAAGAGCCCACGTATATGGCATTCGTAGATCTAGGAAACGCATTCGATAATGTTGATTGGACCAAGCTATTTAAGATTCTGCAGGTGATTGGGATCAGATACCGAGAAGGAAGAATTATCTACAATCTGTATAAAAATCAGTGTGCAGTGATAAGAATCGAGGGCTTTGAAAAAGAAGCAGCAATCGAGAAAGGAGTGAGGCAAGGCTGCAGTTTGTACCTCCTCCTTTTCAGTGTTTACATGGAACAGGTAGTAAAGGAAATCAAAGATGAATTTGGAAAGGGAATCACAATCCAAGGAGAGGAAATCAAAACCTTAAGATTTGCCGATGATATTGTTATTTTATCCGGGACTGCGGAAGATCTTGAGAAGCTGCTGAATGGTATGGACGAAGTCTTGTGTAAGGAGTACAAGATGAAAATTAATAAGTCCAAAATAAAAGTAATGGAGTGCAGTCGAACGAAGGCACGTGATGCAGGAAATATTCAATTATGAAATGAAGTCTTACAGGAAGTAGATGAATATTGTTACTTGGGTAGTAGAATAACTAACGCTGGCAGAATTAAAGAGGACATAAAATGCAGATTAGCACAAGCAAGGAAGAGCTCACTTCAAACATTGACATAGGAATTAGAAAATATTTTTGAAGACTTTCGTGTGGAGCTTGGCATTGTATGGACGTGAAACATGGACGATAACTAGCTCAGAAAGAAATGTGGTATTACAGAAGAATGCTGAAGGTGAGATGGATAGATCGAATCACGAATGAAGAGATACTGAATCGAATTGGCGAGAGGAGATCGATTTGGCTAAATTTGACGAGAAGAAGAGATAAAATGATAGGACACATCTTAAGACAACCAGGACTTGTTCAGTTGGTTTTTGAAGGAAGTGTAGGTGGTAAGAACGGTATAAGTAGACCAAGGTATGAATATGACAAGCAGATTAGAGTAGATATAGGATGCAATATTTACGTAGAAATGAAAAGGTTAACACAGGATAGGGTGACATGGAGAGCTGCATCAAACCAGTCTATGGACTGATGTCTCAAACACCAACGGTCAATATGGAACAATAAGAATATGGAATTCATAAACACTATGCTTTGTTAATGAAGACATCTCTTATCATTCTATATATAGGGTTATTAAGCTAAGTTGTCCACCTCTAATAACTTGTGAACAGTTAAAGGACTGGACGTTCTGTTTCACTTTCAGATCATAATGGGATTTACAGTACTTTTCATGGTGTTAACATCCTCTGAGATAATGGTACCAACATTGTTTTTTTAAATGGAACTACACTGTTTTCTATACATAGCCTTAAACCTGCAAACATTACAGCTTCAGAACTGTGATTAGTTTGAAAACTGAACAAGTACTTTGAGAAAATGTAATGTATTCAAATGTGCTTCATTTGCCAGCTGGGCTCTACCCTGTTCGATTCGCACTATGTATGAAATTATGTTATTGATATTAACGTTCCATTAATTACTTTTACGATTTGTGGGGACATCGAGGTGCTGGAATTTTGTCCCTCAAGAATATTTATGTGCCAGTAAATCTATCGACACAAGGCTGACTTATTTCAGCACCTTCAAACACCACCAGACTGAGCCAAGATTGAATCAAAGACTTTAATATTACTTATCTAGACTCACAGAACGCGCTGGTGCTATGCGGAAAATGGAATATTTTCCCGCAACGCCATGTTGCGGGCACTTCAGTTTTGAATGCATGGTTAACACGTGGTGATATTTACAGTTTCTTGTGTTTTTTCATGGTGATTCCTATCGGTTAGCGGATCTATGGTTGTGTTATATGATAAAGTGATAATTTATAGCATTGGGAACTATTTTTAGTGATAAGTGCGAGCTTACATTGATCGGCGATATTAAATGAGAGTAGGCCTAAGTTAAGCCGCAAGTGCGGAGTGGAGAAATATTCACAATGGTGACCTCTTGTGCAGCTTTAAATTGCACAAATCAGTATCAGAAAGGATCTGGTATATCTTTTCACAAGTGAGTAGAAACTGAAATGTTATAAAATTATCATAATCGAGAATGGGTTACAAAGTGGTAGATTCAGGGATGTATGGACCTGGCATTCTCAATATTTAGGCTTCTTCCTCTTGGCATTTTTCATTTCATTAGGGACAATTCTTGACAATTAAACAGCTATTCTGAAAAAGCGCACATTTTGTTCTTACAGACTGCGTACCCGTATTAAAATTTCGATAAACACGGGCCTAGAAAGCGAAAAATATGACTGATAAAGCTTGGCAAACCAAATTGTGGCTTCAGATTATTAACAATTATCAGAAAAATGATTTATTGATACCATTATTCAAGATTTCACATCACCTTTATAATAAAAGAATTGTTAAATAGGCTGTTCCAGAGAAGTTTTACTAGGCTAACTCCTACTTTGCACTAGAAAACACTAATCAAACTACCTATTTAACTGTTATATTCATATATGCTTAATATTCAAGCTCCTGTACCTTCTTTCTTATGTGAATCATAATGTTCCTGTAATAGAAAAGTTAGAACACATTTTCTATTTTAATTTGTGCTCAGAAAATCTCCTTTTAGTTCGAGTTTATAAAATAAGTAGGCCTAATATTGGTATTTAAGATGAGAATAGTATGAGAGGGATTTCTGCATCGTAAATAATACATTTTCCTCTCTTAAATTTAACAACTGGTAAAAATATATTTAATTCACAGAAACTTAAACTAAGCTAGGTATTCTTTTCATTGTTAGATACATTTAGAATTATGAATTATGAGGAAGATTAGCACTAGTGTAATCAGTTTTTTCAGAAATAATATTTTCAAAATGTAAGATAATGTAGTGAAATGTGAATGATTGCTGGCTCCACCATTCTGTTCTGAAATATATCAAATGAGGTTCTATTTATGGAGAAGCAGAAGAATACTGTATTTTGTGATAAATCAATGGGAGAATGTTCTGTCATTGTACCAGGAATGGTTGAGAAAAAAAGGAGGAGATAGAAATATATACATTTCTTTAATTTCGATTTCGAATACATGGCTATTATTTTTAGACATTTAGCTTACAGGTTTTCATTGAGCAAGCCTGTACTTCTGTCGAAGTGGCTTGTTGCTGTTACAAGAGACAAGTTTGTTCCAACTTATTCCCACAGACTATGCTCAATTCACTTCACAGAAGCAAGTTTTTGGCCATCTGAAGGGAACAAAATTCTGAAAGCTGATGCAGTGCCAACACAGTTTGAATTTCGAGATCATCTAAAAAAAGGTACTTGTAGGTCAAGTAATTTGGATTAGATATTGTATTACTTCATTTTATTTTTAATCTTTTATCAATGATAAGGTTTTGCACATGTTAGACTGAAAAGGCTCTGTAGGATTTTAAAAAGGAAGTTAGATTTTGGAGGGACAAATCAACAGAATAACACCATAGATCCCAGTCCGTGTAGCTGTTCAGTCAGTACTGTTACACAGTGCACAATTATTTCAGTGCGGAAAGCCCCACAAAACATATACAAATCTCAGTACGTTTTAGATAGCTATTTTCCAAACCATATAGAAATCATAACTGAAGATATACTCATCCTGATGTACTATTTCATATCCTGGAAATAATACAAAAAGAAAAATTTATTTCCGATGTGAATTAGTAAATTAAGTGAGGTTACTTGTGGTGAACATTGGGCATACCTCTAATTTTCTTTTTTTTTTTTTACAGATTTCTGCAGTCATGTACCTTTTCAACAATCTGTTCATAATACTGAATAATACCTGCTGTGATTACTCATCAGAAAAAAAGAACTGCCATGTTTCATAGAAACCATTCTATTTCACAGGTTTTCTTTTTGCCAATATTACAGATTCTTGATTTTGATACAACTGTTTGTAAATACTGTAAATATTGAAATAATTGATGGCTTACTGATGTTCTCCAGTCTCCTAAGTTACAGGTAAATGATTGTTTTTCTCCTCATGATCTGTAAATCATACCAAAGTTGTAAACTGCTGTGATTTAAAAATGACTTGGTATTTTCATGAAAGCTTAACTGCCGAGTCTAGGATTTAATTGCATCTGTCTATTCCGAATATGCAAACAAATCAGTTACGAACATGATCATTATAGTAGGCCTAATGTGAGCTACATATTCTTTCTTGAATATTATGAATTTAGTGTAATCGTATACAATGTTTTTCTGTTTTTGGAGAGTGTTCTCTAAATTTAAGGCATGTGTTTATCTACGCAGGTATATATTTACTATCAATAGTAGTGTATTTTGAAGTCTTCCTATCCAGTTTTCTAAAGGTTTTTTTATTACGTCAGTTACTTATAGGCTAGCTATCCAAATGATTTGTGGAGATTTGTTCAATAACAATGCACATGTGTTCGGTTTGTATACATAAGTATCATTTTCATGTTATTACTGTCTTGATTCTTTTATATTCATTGCGTGTATTCACGTTAGTCGGTGTAGGCTGTGCCATTTATTATTAATGAATAGCTAAGTTTCCCTGAAGCTTGGAATGCAACATTTCCGTACGGATCTTCTGCTTTCTAAAGCGGCACCTTTTTAACATTTTATTTTGGATGTATCTAATGAACATCTTTTCTTACCGTGTTATCCAGTATCGCATGAATAAAAATAACCTGTCGACAGATGTTTTCATTCGTGCGGAATTGAAGTTAATGCATGAATTCCATACTACGATATCCTCGGCGAGCTGTGAAGTGCCCGCAACATGGCGATACGCGCATGGACAGCTCTTCCCCAGTCACATACTACTGCGCAGCCAGAGGTGTAGGGCCTTGGATTGAACCTGCCAAGTTAGGGACAGAAGGCCTCAAATGTTGAGCCACTCAGCCCTGTCTATGTATGAAACATGTGCTGGCTGTTAACATTCAGAGTTGCTTCACTTTTTCTGACAGCTAAAAATAATGTGCTCATAAATACACTATAATGACATGTATGACTTAACAACTTCAAAATCGCCGTAGATAATAAGTAAAGGAAAACTGGTCATGCTACGGGTTCTACAAGGCATTAAACCACACAAGGCCGAACGGGTTACATCGCGCATTCCTATCTACGAAATGTCACTGTAAAATTTGTCACAAATGGAACATAATAATTGCTTTTACACAGATGGAGTCTAAAATCTGCGGTAAAATTAAGAAATATTTTAATTTTGGAGAATATTATGTATACCTACTTTACAAGTACTTTTGGTGCTACGCTCACAGTAACACATGTATGTCTTTTGTTTGTCTTACACTTTCAACAATTTCGTGTGTGATATCTGTGTTCACTTAAGTCCTTTGCTTTCTTCTCATTGATTCAGTTGTCAATGACATCATTTCCTGAATTGTAGTGATGTATTGGTCCAGGGATCATGCTATTTTCATTCGAACAAAAATAAAAAATATTTATTGGTCCAGGGATCATGCTATTTTTCTTTCAACAGAAATCATTCTTGTGGTACTTACGATATTTCTCTGTAATGTGCAGCACCAAGTTGTTGAATGCGTCCTTAGTTGTTTTCCCGTAGAGTTCCAGCCACATCACTATAACGTGGTCATTTGCCTCACAGAAGAACGAAATAACATCGTGAATGCTGTTGACCTCCATTTCGTTGTTTGAACTGGCCGCTCTAGTCATATGGACAAAGATAACGAGAATCCACAGACACAGCACTCCCACTCGTCGGTGCTAGCCCTGGACCTCAAGAAATTAACAAAAGACGGCACCAGCAGCGGAAAGTAGTCCTGTCTACAGGCCTTAAGTATGTATTCATATTTCTCTAATAACGACAGTATTTCTTAATTTACAGCAGATTTTTCACTTCATTTAAGTAAAAGTAATTATTACGTTCCATTTGTGACAAATTTTACAGTGACATTTTGTAGATAGGAATGCGCAATGTAACCGGCCGAACGAGCTAACTCTGCAGTGTGGGCCGCTTAGCTGTTAACTTGCATTCGGAAGATTGTAGGTTCGAACAACACCACCGGCAACCCTGAAGATTGTTTTCAACTGTTTGCCATTTCCATATCATTTCTACTTTAATTAAGGCCATGACCGCTGCCTTCCCAGTCCTAGCCCTAGTCCTTTCCTATCCCATCGTCACCGAAAACAGACCTGAGTTAGTGCTAACACTAAAAAATACATACATGATTGATGTCAGGAAGGATATCTACTCATAAAACAGGGTGAAATATACATGCGTGACACGGATCGCAACACATCCACACTAAATTGTAGGAAAAGTAACATAGCAGAAAGGAGAAATGTTAATGAAAAAAGAAAGGAAAGCCTAGTATGAATGTTTTAAAGTAATGGTGGTAGTGAAGGTATTATTATTTTATACAAGTTGCTTTACGTCGCACCAGCACAGATATATCTAACGGCGACAGTGGGATAAGAAAGGGCTAGGAGTGGGAAGGAAATGGCCCCAACATTTGCCTAGTGTGAAAATGGGAAACCACGGGAAAACTATCCTTAGGGCTTGTGAGAGTGGGGTTCAAATCCAATATGTCCTGAATGCAAGCTCGCAGCTGTGCGCCCCTAACCGCACGACCAACTCTGTCTTGGAAGTATCATTTTAAGAAGTAGTACAACTGGGCTATCACCCCTTCTTAACACTAATCAGATGGGAAAGAAAGAAGCGGTTTGATTCTCTGAAAAATGAACAAAAGAACAAGGTTTGATTAAGGGAGGTGACGGTAAAAATGTACACTGTGCACTGCAAGCTTTTTTAACATTATAAGGAACTAGAAATTATGCAAATGTTACGTGGAATTTCCATCCATTTGTCCATCCTTCCATCAATCCATCCATCCCTCCATCCTTCTCCCTCCCTCTCTCTCTTTCTCCCTCCCTCCCCCGTCCACAACTACTGATCAGCATTTGGGTCGATGTGGCGAATTCAATACCAGTTGCCTACTTAGGGCCGATTGTATAAACCGTTTGATCTTAGATTAGAGACGAAATTGATCTCGGTTCACGCTAAATTCGGACATTTGTAATGTATAAACGTTTATCTGGAATCAATTCGCACTGAACTACGATCAACTTTGACTGGATAAATTTATCCGATCAAACTCTTTGATCTTAGTTCAAGGAGTTGTTTTCTACTTGAGATACAAGAACAGCTGATTGTTAATTAAATATTACCCGTATTTTTTACGATAAATGGTAAACAATACACTGAAGTCTAACCTCATACATTGCTAGCTATAGTTGTCCGTATATAGGCAATATTACGCTTTTTTATTACTGCAGTGTAATGTAATAATTATGTAACATAACCTCGATTTACCTGTCCTGCCTCTATAGTACCCAAATTGCTGTTACAGGAAAGTTGGCGGAAGAAAATGAGTTGGGATGAAGAAATGGAGAACGAAATGAGGAAAAATTTGAAAATTGGCTTCAAGAACTGAACGTATTGTCTGATATTAAAATTCCTAGATAAATAGCACCTTGTGAAACACAGGAATCTTGGAGCCTTCACACATTTTGCGATGCGAGCGGCGTAGCATATGCCTCAGTTGTATTTCTTCGATCACAAAATGGTCAACATTCAAATGTAACACTCTTACAGGCGAAATCTCGTGTAGCACCTATGAAGAAAACTATTTCTCGTTTGGAACTCTTAGCTCGTTCAATTGGAACTCGTCTTGCTTCCTCCATAAAGGCAAGTTTAGAAATTGGAGATCTTTCAACTTATTATTGGACGGATTTGACAAGAGCGCTCTGCTGGATCAAGAGGAAAGAAGTCTGGGGAACTTTCGTGGCCAATTGGGTGAAGGAAATCAGACAGTTGTCGAGCCCTGATAGTTGGAATCATGTGCGTGGAGTGAATAATCCAGCTAACCTACATTCCAGGGGCTGCTCCGCTACCAAACTTCTGATGTCGAAATGGTGGGAGGGCCCTCAGTGGCTGAGATGCCCCAGTTCTGAGTGGCCTGTTGACGATGTCATGCCTGATGAAGAAAAGGTCAACGAAGAGAAAAGAAAGGACTTTCTACTGCTTTAGTTTCTTCAAAACCAGGAGAAAAATGGTATCTTCGATATTTTTCGAAGTATACGAAAATTGTCAGGATGATAGCTTGGATTTTGCGATTCATCTACAACACGGCAGGACAGAGAGGACGACACACTTCAAAGGAACTTGAAGTGGAAGAATTGCAAATGGCTGAAATGAGGCTATGGAAGATTGTGACGCAAGAGTTGCTTGGAGAAAAGGAGCAGTCGTCCCTCAAATCTCTCAATGTGTTTGAAGATGAAAGTGGGTTACTTCGAGTCAAAACGAGGTTAATAAGGAGAAAGGATGAAGAATTATTCCTAACTCCCATTCTGATACCTGCAAATCATAAGCTAGTTCACATGATGATCATGGAGAAACATTTGGAATTGTCTCATGCTGGAGTACAAGTTCTGCTCTCTACTTTGTGAGAGCGGTTTTGGATCGTCAATGGTAGAAAAACCATAAGAAATGTGATTTCTGGCTGTGTCAAGTTTGGAAGATACCAAGTGAAAGGAATTACTACAGAGGTCGCACCTTTGCCAGAGGATCGAATTCGAGACGCTTCTGTTTTTGAGATTGTAGGGGTGGATTTGGCTGGCCCATTACATCTCCGAGGGGATGAAAAGGTGTGGATAGTGATATTCACGTGTGCTGTTTTCAGAGCTGTACACTTTGAGCTCATCAGGACTTTGTCTACTCCAGGGTTCCTTCAAGCGTTACGAAGATTCATTGCTCGGAGAGGGAGATCAAATGTTATTTACAATGATAATGGAAGGAAGTCTGTGGGAGCTGAAAATGCGTTCCGTGATCTTGACTGGACGAAAGTGAGTGTAGTTGTCTGAGAACCGCTTGGAAATTCAATCCTCCCACGGCTGCATGGTGGGGAGGCTTTTGGGAACGTATTGTTCAGATGCTAAAGAAGTTGTTGCGACGAATCTTAGGTCGTTCCTCTTTGGATTACGAGGGACTGTTGACAGTTCTAATGGACACTGAAGCAGTTATTAATTCCCGACCATTGACTCACTTATCTGAAGACAGTGATGATTTACTAGCATTGACTCCAGCAATATTTCTTCAGGATATTCCTAGGGTGGGAGTGCCCGATATTGATCACATTGATCAGACAAGCCACGGAAAGGGATTCATATATATGCAACATCTGAGTACAGAATTACGCAATAGATCAATACAATTCTTGAATGTTAAAAAATGTATGTTTTAGTTATTTTAGCGTGAATATGTCTGCAATCTGCTCCGCGTGCTTCTGTTCGAACAAATGCAGAAAAACAAACAGGTTATCTTATTTTAAGTAAGTTAATTTCTCTTCTATTATAAGAAGATTATATTGAACGTTTCTTTTGCTGCAGACACTTTAAGCAATTCCATTTCAAAGGCTCTGGTAATCTGTTTTTATTTGGGAACAGAATAATTCCGTGAAGTGGCTGTGTAGTTTGCAAACTTTATTGAATTAATATTTGATATTTTGAACTCTTACCACCCAATGCGGAAAGGGGAGAAGTCTATTCTCTCTAGAAAATATAAGGACCTACTTGTTCGACAGACAGACAGACAGACAGACAGACAGACAGACAGACAGACAGACAGACAGACAGACAGACAGACAGACAGACAGACAGACAGACAGACAGACAGACAGACAGACAGACAGACAGACAGACAGACAGACAGACAGACAGACAGACAGACAGACAGACAGACAGACCTGTGCATCAATTTTCTGAAGAAACTGGAACTTCAGGATGGTACTCCTGTACACAAGTGAAACAGAAGAGTTTCAATATGTGGATTTATTAATGACCTGTTAAGTGTGAAGGAACTATCAGAGACATATACTGTATATGGGCAGATTACACACACCTTTGTTATTTACTTAACAAAAGCTAAGCAATGACCATTTGGAACTGCTCTTCTCATCCATACGTAATAGGGAGGAAACAGAAATGATCACAATGCATAGCAATTCAGATCGGTATAAAGGAAGTGTTTACTGGAACATAATGATCCATCATCTACCACTGCAAATTGTAAACCGTCAGAAAGTGATGTGCTTCTCTTATATACCTGCTGCGGTTCCTTCTCAAGAAAGCAACTCTACTGATCATTATTATTGTGATATAGGTTACGAGTCAATCACCAAGTCCTCTAAAAATGTTGTAGAGTGCATAGCTGGAAATGTCAACCGTATGGTGGGGCAAAAACCGAAATCACACGACTGTATTATATTTGGAAGCGCTCATCTTGCAACCGCAGGACCAATCGTGGTTCGATTGGTGCGAGGAGGACCTGTCCCTGGAACTGCGGGTCATCCGACTGCCTGGTTGGAGAACCAGGCCTGCGGATGGCAACAGACAGGAGGCAGTCTCCCAGTCGTTGCAGAAGGAGAAGGCGACATCTACCATCTTCACGCAGACTGCCAGGAGGCAGAGGCACAAGCAGGTGGGCACGGACCAGCGCCTCTTGGCTCCCACGAAACCCAGGGAACGAGGACCAATACGGTCGGCGATGTTCCCGAACGTCACTACTGTGCGACTCAGGTCCTACTGCGCCACTTTGCAAAGTGGACGCAGATTATTAAGATCGCCGGCCAACGACCATAATTCGCACGGGCCACCCAGGACAGACCCAACATCAAAGCGCAGACCAGGAAGGCACAACGGGTAGAGAAGGCAGCACGCCGGTGGAGGCGGACACCACCAAGCGTTCAAAGGCTGCTACACAGGCCTAACGGTCCGATTGCACCTCCTTTAGGATGCAGACACCCCACAGAAAATGGAAAGCACTAGGATGCCAGCAACGACTGACGCCGCCACCAGCCAGGAGAAAGGAGAAGCTGGCGCCACAGCAGGGCTTCCCATGTTCTGACTGTCCCCCCAGGCCGGGAGGAGGTTCACAACCAGGGGACGACGCCTCCTTCCCCGTCGAGAAGAGATCTTCGCCGCCAGGAATTAGACGACACCCACGACGAGGAAGAAAAACAACGGCGCACCAGGAGAGGACCACCACACCGCAGCCCAGGAGCTAACCAGAAGTGGACCCCAGCGTGTAGTGGCAGTCGGGTGAGATCAGAACGTCCCCCTCAACTGCTCTTGCAGTGTTTCTGTTGTATGAGGTGGGTCCACTGTCAGGTTAGCTGTTTGCTCCAAGTGCACTGCAACCACTGTACTGGTGTTCACCACCATCACACAGTTTGCTGCGCACCTAGGGAGGCGCTGGTGTGCGCCAACTGCGTGGAGGGCCATCCCGCCTCTCATCGCAGTTGCCCGGTTCACAGGGCCATCGCACGGACGGAAAGGAGGGAGGCCCGTTGTCATGCACCACAGCCATCCCGAAGGTTCCCACCTCGACGGGTGTGGCCTCGTTCTTCGGGATCGTCGGAGACTGGATACCAGGGGACCCAAGGGGACCGGTGGGGGCAGCAGGTCCTAGGATTTCTTGCCGTATGGCTCATAAAACGGCAAGGCCCGCACTAGTCACAGCAGTGCTCAGAAGGACTGATTCCCTGAATAACTGGACAGGCGTGGAACGGGCTAATGACTTGTGCATGATACCTGTTCCCAACCAACAACACCTGGAGCTTTCCAGACCACATCCTTGAATGTCCTATGTGTGACATACCAAGTTTTACCTGTAGGCACTTTCTATTTCCGTCTATGGGCTTTTTCCTGGTCCTTGCTTCTAAACTCCAGCACAACGCAACCTATCGTGTAATCTACCTGGTAGCATGTTTGATATGGGGACTTCCAAAGTGTCACATTTCTTCCAACCCTCCCTGCTGTCTCTTTCTTCTTAGAACGAAGAGCATGCCGGAGGCGATGTAGATTTGTGCTGATCGCCACGCGGGAGTTGCGATATTGCCCCCCACCCCACCAGAAAAATGAATGAATACAAGCCGCCAATCTCTGGCCCTCTGCCGGAGAGTGACTACAAACTGGCCTCTCCCAGCTGTTTCACCGCCCCTGGAGCAACAAACCTGAGGAGAAGGACGGCTAAGGAGGCCGGCAATTTTTGGGTGGACTGGAAAATGGTCCAGGGGGAGAACCCTCTCCACCCAATTTTTTGGGTGGACAGGGTGGTCGCTGATCTGACCGATAGGGCTCCTCCAGGGGAGGTTAGGCAAGCGATCTTAGACTATGTTAGGTTATAACGTATTGATGACATCATGACCTTGCCTGCACCAGGCAAAAATGCTGACTCAGAAAAATTAAAATCGTCCGCCGTGGATTTCAACCGACCTTGCTCCACTAAAGCTTTAATTTTCCAATATTACTATTGCAACATAGCATACTTTTTGCCGGGCTTGATGAACGTAAAACGTGAAAAAACATGAAAGTGCCTAGACAGACAATGTTGTTTTCATATGGTTCATTCAACAGAAATGCCTACACATTCACGTGAGTAGTGAAGTACTTTGTGAAACACATCGAATTTTTAACCGCCAAATGACGAAGATAGACGCAAGTTTTAGTGCGAGTAAAGGTTGATTAGGCAATTGAAAAAAAACCTCTTGGGTCAGACGTATCAAAATTATAGGCGAAAAACTCTCAAGCAAAGATGAGTCAATTGAACCGTTTCAAAGGGAGTTTGAAGAACCCGCGAGAGCGAAAAAAATCAGTGCAGAACAAATCTCCAATGCAAGAAATCTAGCCTGTTTTGACGTATGTTGCTTGCTCACACTCTAATTTCAGCTGCAGAGAAGGCTGCCTCAGAAGGAAAATTATTATGAAAGAAAGGATCACTTTCGTGACTTACACTAATGTAAAAAAACAACCATAGACTTTATTTGCTTGTTGTGAGAACGGCCAACAAATCACGCGCGTTCATATCAGTTGCGCTTCTTGTATGCCTTCGAGGACAGAAGAATGAGTGGGCAACAAGTCATTTATTTTTGGACTGGCTCAATGTGAATTCATTCCTGCGATTCGCCATCATCTTTCACCTGTAAACTTACCTCAGAAAGCTGTCTTGTTGCTGGATAACTGCCTCGGTCATCCATCTGTAGAAGAACTTCGTGGTGAAGACGGCAACATTTTCGCAATGTTTCTACCCCAGTAACACGACTCCTATAATTCAACCTATGTATCAGAATGTTATGAAAACATCAAATTATATCACCGAAGAAGTCTTCTAACAAGCATTCTCTGGTCTCTGATAACGACGTCCCCAGTATCCAGGATAACGAGGTCAGATTAAGCCCACTTTTGCCCACTTTTGGCACAAGACAATAAAATCATCATTAAAGATGAGGTTCAAGAGTGGGAATCTGGAGGCTGCGGCGATGTGATACAGCACCAAAACATTTTGATTGTTTGATTGATGAGGAAATCTTGAAAGCTGTCAACAACGAGGATGCCTAAGAGGAAGTAGACAATGACATGAACATCATTACGAAAGTGTCTGCTTCGGAAGCAGTGTTACTGAAGAAAAAAGAAGGACAGTGATGACATTTTGCTTCGGTGTATGCGAGATTCTGCATTCGATCAGAAGCTGAACAACAGTGTTCAAATAACACTTACTGACTTTGTTGGTAAATAGGAGCAGTACGGTATGTGGTAAGAAACGTTTCGACGTGTTTTATCATACATAGCCCTATACGTATTGTATATAATGCACATATAAAATAAAAGTGTTTGTATTTTCGTCGAGTTTTTCGTTTAAAAATAACCCGGCAATACGAACAATTCGCTAATAAGAACGGTCACTTTTCCCAATCTCTTCGGATTGTCAAGTACCTATTGTATCAGCAAAAGAAAGGGAAGAGACACGGAGGGCGTGAAAATCAAAGATTCCTTAGTCATCGCAAATATAATACCGTCGGGGTCGGTCGAGAACAAGAGTTGACCAAAGTATGTCGGATAGGAAATGTTAATGCGAGGAGACTGGCATAAAGTTGTGGAATCAATGTCACAATAAGCTAGGGTCCTAAGTTCGCAAACACACCCTCCGATGTTGAGAGCCCCTGGGGAGTTCCTATTTAGTCACCTCCTACGACAGGTCGGGAATACCGTGGATGTATTCTATCAGTCCCACCCTCTGGGGAAAACATAGAGAACCATATCCAGGGCCGCTGTTTATGGGAAACCCTCATATTCCGAATGTAAGCTTACGTCTACATGAGCCCCAGGAGCTCTTAACCCCGGAGCGTGGGTTGGCGACCACGGGTCCCTTAGCTGAGTCCTGGAATTGCTTCCATTTACTTGTGCTTGGCTTCACACTTTCATCTATCCCATCTGACCTCCCTAGGTCAACTCTTGATCTTTTCCGACACCGACTATATTAGAACATTCGAGGCCTAGGGAGTCTTTCATTTTCACGCCCTTCGTGGCTCTTGTCTTACTTCGGCCGATACCTTCATTTTTTTAAGTGGCGGACCCTTTCAATTCTTTCTCCTTGATTAATGTTAATAGAGGATGCTTGCCTAGTTGTACTTCCTCTTAAATCAATAATCACCACTAGCAGGGGCGCCGATCCCGGGAGTGCTACGGTGCTCGAGCACCCTTGAACATTTTTGTGGGGGTATTCAGCACCCCAAAAAGCAGGGACCAGGCGAGTTGGCCGTGCGGTTAGGGCCGCGAAGCTGTGAGCTTGCATCCGGGAGATAGTGGATTAGAATCCCACTGTCGGCAGCCCTGAAGATGGTTTGCGTGATTTCCCAGTTTCACACCAGGCAAATGCTGGGGCTGTACCTTAATTAAGGCCACGGCCGCTTCCTTCCAACTCCTAGGCATCTCCTATCCCATAGTTGCCATAAGACCTATCTATGCCGGTGCGATGTAAAGCAAAATTGAAAAAAAAAAAAAAAAAAAAGGAACGCAAATTCCCTGAGTAACAGAAACTTGAAACTTAAATATGTACTTGATTAGGCCATTCTCACACATGGCGCGAGTGACGACATCAGCAGGGAGAAGAAAAGTCAAAGAGAGATACTAACAGAAGATAAATAAATAAATAAATAAATAAATAAATAAATAAATAAATAAATAAATAAATAAATAAAGGAACAAAGAAAGAAAGCAAGAAAAAAAGGGGGGATCTTCATTTTCGTTGTCGTTCTCAACCCTACTAATACCAAGGTATTTTTTTGTCTTGTGCATTTCCAACGACGGGGCTGAGGAGCCCACGAAGAAATTGTTGTTTACTTTACTCTATATGGATATTTTATTTTATGAATTAGATCTTATTCATCGAAACCTTCATCAAGGTTAATTGATTCGGGACGTAGTTATGTTGCTACAGATTGCTTTAACTGTCCCCGGTTTTACATATAAATCAGAACGTTTTTTTCAGCCCTGAAAATATAAAAAACTACCTACGCCGTACCATGAGGCAAGGAAAACTGAACTTCAACGCAGTCATGCATGTCCAAAATCAAGAAATAAATTGAATCTCGAAACTGGTGAAACTGTTGGTGGGAACAGTCTCTCTATGATTGAAACTTAGAAATTCCACAAAGATTTTAAATTGTGTACTAAATATTTAAGATTTTCAGTTTCTCTTTTATTATTATACTGTACTACTATGGTCGTCTGACGAGAAGTTGCGTAAATGCGGGGTAAGGGGTGCGAGGGGTAGGCATGGCTGCCGCGCATGCGCCTATCTCACGTTTCAAGGCCCGACAATAAATATCTGAGTTCGCGGTGACTACTGAAAAATAAGGTGCTGTTCTGAAACTTCACTTTTATGTAGATTTTATATGGATTTATGTGGACTCATTCTAAATGGGATTGTAAATAAAGGGTACAGATCTCTGCACATGGTTATGGGGGTGCTTAGGGGCTGTAGTAAGGATGTAAAGGAGAGGGCAAATACGTCTCTGGTAAGACCCCAACTAGAGTATGGTTCCTGTGTATGGGACGCTCACCAGGCTTACTTGATTCGAGAACTGGAAAAGGTCCAAAGAAAAGCAGCTCGATTTCTTCTGAGTGATTTCAGACAAAAAAATGTAGCGTTACAAAAATGTTGCAAAGTTTAGGCTGGGAAGAACTGGGAGAAAGGAGACGAGCTGTCAGTGGAGAGACAGCGTGGAATTACATTAGTAGACGAATAAGTTTGAGTGGTGTCTTTAAAAGTAGGAATGATCACAATATGAAGATACAGTTGGAATTCCAGAGGACATTGGAGCAAATATTCGTTTATAGGAAGGGGAGTTAGGGATTGGAATAACTTACCAAGGGAGATGTTCAATAAATTTCCAATTTTTTTGAAATCATTTAAGAAAAGGCTAGGAAAACAACAGAATCTGCCACATGGGCCACTGCCCTAAATGCAGATCAGTAGTAATTGATATATTTTTGTTGAGATAGTGCCTAATAAAACAATAGTTTGTGTTTCCCAACAAGTTTTGCTCATTCAATAACACCTAAAACTGCATTTTTATGAGGGTTAAATTTTAATATCTTCCGGGGCGTTCACCCCCATATTTTGGATGGTGAGTTAGATGCACCCCTGTTGCCTGTGGGTGGGGTGGTAGAATAACCCCCACGGTATCCCCTGCCTGTTGTAAGAGGCGACTAATAAGGGCCCCAGGGTCTCTGAACTTTGGATTGTGGGTTCGCGACTACGGGTCCTTAGCTGAGTCCTGGCATTGCTTCCACTTACTTGTGACACGCTCCTCACTTTCATCTGTCCTATTCGACCTCCCTTGGTCAACTCTTGTTCCTTTCTGACCCCGACGGTGTTATGGTTAGTTCATACCAAAGTTAATAAACAATGTTAACGAAACAAAGTCAATAAACAATGTTAATGAAAACATTTCTCAACATGTTAATAAACTTTTGTTAACAAACTTCTTTAACATTGTGTCCACACCAAAATATCTGACAGGGTTAGGAAGAAGACACTTAAAGATGCACCTTTCATTATTTTAGTGAGTATAATTAGAGAAAAGCGCAGACGCGAAGTGTGCAAAGAAAAATACTGGAAAGGCGGGTAGAATTAAGTTTGGAAAGAACACTTATGTTAGAACCTTTAATTCAAGATGCAGCAGGTTTTCAACATTCTCTTGAGAATGCCCCTACATGACTTTCAGTTCTTGTTGACAGTAATGGGGTCTGAAATTGCAAGTAAGGATACAGATTATCGGAAAGCCAGCTCCACTAATGACAGGCAATTTTTTATAGATAGGCTATAACTTTAAAGATTCCTAGCAACTCTTGACATTTCGCTTATATACCTATTTGTCTTGAATATCAAAACAAGCAATTTCAGTTATTGTGTCTGAGGTATTTGAAGCTTTATGTAACAATATCAAGGAATTGGTAAAGGTACGAAATAAAGAAAATCTTCATTTAACTTACTTAGTTAGGATAGTAGAAGTCAAAAAATTTAAGAAACGAGATTTCCACTTCCGGAGGTGCATATGACCCTGAGGTTCACTCAGCCTACACCAAAAATGAGTACCAGGTTAATTCCTGAGGGCAAAGGTGGCCGGGCGTAGAGCTAACCACTCTACCCCATCACGTGCCGAGGTTAACAATAGTGGAAGCCTTTACCTTCCACTCCTCCAAGGGCCTTCATGGCCTGTACGGAGGTGACTTTGCTTTGCTTTGCTTTGCTTTGCTTAGGATAGTAGGCTATTATTTTGATGACATACAAGCATTATGGAAGGTTGGGTTGTTCAGCGAGGAACGAAGCTGGAAATGAAACTACACATTAGAACACAGCTAAAAGCATATCATACAGAATTACAGGTACTGTATATTAAAATTTTCGCTTGCGTTTTGATAGACAATTTTTATAAGAAATAAGAAAGCATCGTATTCCGCGCTACGAATCTGCGTGCTCTCATTGCGTCCTTGCGCATGTGCGAACTGAAAAGTTAACGAAAACACGAAATCTTAATGAAAAGTTTAATTCACAAAAGTTACAGACATTTTGTTTATCAACATACTCGAAAAGTTAATGAACACGCTATTTCGTTTATTAACATACAAAAATGTTCATGAACATTGTTCATTAACAGTGCTTATTAACAAAGTTAACGAAAACATCTTGGTGTGGACGCACCTTTAGGTAACAAAGTCAATGGAGTCCTTCGTTGCCCTCATCCTTCTACGAGCGATATCTTCAAAGTGCCGGAACCCTTCCACTTTTTCTCTCTGTTTAGTGTTATATAGAGGGTGGTTGCCTAATTGAACTTCCTCTTAAAACATAATCACCACCACCATCACCACCACCACCACCACCTAGAGCACCCCCACTACTAAGTGTTTCTGTGATAGTTGATAGAGTGGTGTGTTATGTGTAGATGAAGAGGCTTGTTTTGGGACAAAAACACTCAGTCTCCGAATCGGAGGAGTTATCTAGAAGCGGTTAAAATCCACCAATCGGCAGAAATCGAACCCGGGACCCTCTGAAAACAAGGCCTTGAAGCTGACCATTCGTCCAAGGAATCGGACATAAATGTTATTAGTACTGTAAATATAAACAGATACATTGTGGGTAATTCTAAAGTACATTTAAGAAACGTATTTTTCACGCATTATTGTGAAACAATGGTCAAGTTTATCGCTCGTTATCTGGTAAGCTTCAGAAAGAGTTGTGTGTTTCGATAAGGTTCTACGTGTCTAGATTAAAAAACCTGTGCTAGAAGGAACCGTGCCACAGAGAAGATAATGTGTTCCTTTCATGCAATTAAACTTATTGAGGGGGGTTTTTAGTGTTCGATTCAGCACGTACAGATTATGTAAAAGTACGCCGTAATCAGGAAAGCATTGTACAATAAGAAAGAAATACCTTAGTAACGCAACAGCACTGAGACCTGTTATGTATGTTCTATTGTTTGGCGAGGAATGTTCGATATTCAAGCACACTCCGTTGATAAACAAACCTGAGGCATTTTGCATCATGTGCTGAATACCAAACTACTACTACGTGGCTGATACCATTCAGTGTTACTAGTACTCGCAGTAGAATGCACTTCATATTATTTACTTTCTCAAAATTCTATGCCATCCATAAAGGCTGAGAATTCAAGCAAATATATAAGCATGGGCTATATATATATAAAATCGTATTTTTGTCCATACGTTTTGAACATCGACCTGATACTTGGTTTGTACATCGGGCAGGACGAATAATCTACGTCGGGTTCAATTTACTTTTTGTCTGTTTGTCTGCTTGTCTGTTGCAGCATCATGGGATAATGAATTGATATATTTCAATCAATCAATCAATCAATCAATCAATCAATCAATCAATCAATCAATCAATCAATCAATCAATCAATCAATCAATCAATCAATCAATCAATCAATCAATCAATCAATCAATCAGTCAATCATATTTATCTGCATTTATGGCTGTCGCCCAGGTGGCAGATTCCCTATAAGTTTTTTCCTAATCTTTTCTTAAGTTATTTCAAAGAACTTGTAAACTGATCGAAATTTCCGTGAATAAATTATTCCGAGGAGCCTCCGTGGCTCAGACGGCAGCGCGTCGGCCTCTCACCGCTGGATACCGTGGTTCAAATCCCGATCACTCCATCTGAGATTTGTGCTGGACAAAGCGGAGGCGGGACAGGTTTTTCTCCGGGCACTCCGGTTTTCTCTGTCATCTTTCACTCCAGCAACACACTCCATTTTCATTTCATAGCATTTATCAGTCATTAATAAATCACTTTGGGAGTGGCGACCCCATCCTACTAATAGCCTATATCTGCTTCATTCATCACATCCCTGACCCGGTCAATGACTGGAAAACAGGTTGTAGGTTTTCATTTTCACATTATTCCGAGCCCTAATTACACTTCCTATAAAACTTTGTATTTAAGTTTAGGATAATTGGAACTAGGATCTTCGCTATAATTCATTAAAAATTTCAGCAGGAGTGGGTTTCCGAGGGTGTCTTAAAAATAAAACTGTATGTATCTCTTTTACGGTTGGTTTTACACGTAAATTGCTCATGACAAAATTGTTTTAGAATACAAATTACTTTTTTGTTCTATCCCTATGCCGGTCGTGTGAAAGTTTAAATCCAAGAGCCGATAACGATGGAGAGTTGCAGTGGAAATCATCCTGGCAACGTTTAAGGCAAGATTGTATGTCCAATGCTGCTAATACTAAACTGACACGTTATCTCAGAAAGTACACAAGATATTCCATTAATTTGTGTTCTTGTCAACAGCTATACTGTTAAGAACACAATGTAGTGAAATTGTGGAAAATGTCTAATAAAGAATGAGTTATAATTTCTTTTACAAAATGTATGGCTTTAAATTTATAACCAGATATTTTTTTTTAAAAAAAGACCAAACTTAAATTGGAGTGCTGTTGTAAGAGAAATACCATAGGCTATATTTGAAACATTAACAAAAAAAATGCATTGCTCTAGCTTTATTAGTTTAAAAAAAGGGTCACTTATAGAGAAAAGCATGTTGTACATCTTTCTATAGTCTATTTTTCGAATATTAACATGATACTTGGTTTTTATACCAGAAGAAGGAGATAAATGGACATAAACGGCGAAACTGCAGAGGGCCACAGAGAGCCAGGAAGTAAGTAGCCTCCGTTACAAACCGCTGACAGCATCTCTACGTGGCTCAAATCTGAGGAGCAACTTGAGGGGTCAACGAAAATGTAATCATGCACATGCTAAGTGACTATGGGTACTACTACATTTGATGAAAGTGATTACGCTGCTAGAAACGAAATTGTAACAATTTGTGCATGTATTTAAGCGTATTCCCCCTGTGCGTGGGAGCAGTAGAATAACACCCACGGTATCTCCTGCCTGTTGTAAGAGGCGACTAAAAGGGGTCCCAGGGTCTCTGAACTTGGGAGCGTGGGTTGGCGACCACGGGGCCCTTTGCTGAGTCCTCACATTGCTTCCACTTACTTGTGCCAGGTTCCTCACTTTCATCTATTCTATCCGACCTTCCTTAGTCAACCCGACACGAGGTTGATGTGTTTGAGCACCTTCAAATACCACCGGACTGAGCAGGAATCGAATCTGCCAAGTTGGGCTCAGAGCCTCAACTGTCTGAGCCACTCAGCCCGGCTCACGTAGCCTGAGTGGATCTCGAACCAGCCCTCAGATAAAGGTAAAAATTCCTGTCCTGGGCTGGAATCTAACCCGGGACCTCTGGGTAAGAGGCAGGCACGCTACCCCTGCAGTGTGGGGCCAGCTCTAAGTACATAAACCTTTGGAAAATAACCCACGGGAAGAAAAAACTTTTACGTTTGCGTGTTTATGCTGTCTTGTTTCTTCTTCTTTATCTGTTTACCCTTCAGGGTCGGTTTTTCCCTCGGACTCAGCGAGGGATCCCACCTCTACCGCCTCAAGGGCAGTGTTCGCAAGCTTCAGACTCTGGGCCGGGGATACAACTGGGGAGGATGACCAGTACCTTGCTCAGGCGGCCTCATCTGCTATGCTGAACAGGGGCCTTGCGAGGATGGGAAGATTGGAAGGGATAGACAAGAAAGAGGGAAGAAAGCGGCCGTTGCATTAAGTTAGGTACCATCCCGGCATTTGCCTGGAGGAGAAGTGGGAAACCACGGAAAACCACTTCCAGGATGGCTGAGGTGGGAACTGAATCCACCTCTATTCATTTGACCTCCCGAGGCTGAGTGGACCCCGTTCCAGCCCTCGTACCACTTTTCAAATTTCTTGGCAGAGCCGGGAATCGAACCCGGGCTTTCGGGGGTGGCAGCTAATCACACTAATCACTACACCACAGAGGCGGACCTCTTTTGCTTTTGAGTACTAATTTTGATACCTCTCCCCACGTCAGCTCAGACCCCTTGGGAGCTTCTTGAATTTTCGTTTCTGTCTGCGGATTTTGAGGGTATCGGATTCTAGGTGTGATGGCAGTGGTTATTGTAAGAGGACCGGGCGAGTTGGCCGTGCGGTTAGTGGTGCGTAACTGTGAACTTGCATCCGGGAGATAGTGGGTTCGAACCTCACTGAAGGCAGCCCTCAAGATAGCTTTCCGTAATTTCCCATTTTCACGCCAAGCAAATGCTGGAGCTGTATCTTAATTAAGGCCACGGTCGCTTCCTTCCCTAAAATCTTCTTCTTTATCTGTTTACCCTCCAGGGTTGGTTTTTCCCTCGGACTCTGCGAGGGATCCCACCTCTACCGCCTCAAGGGCAGCGTCCTGGAGCGTGAGACTTTTGGGTCGGGGATAAAACTGGGGAGGAGGACCAGTATCTCGCCCAGGCGGCCCCTTACCTGTTATACTGAACAGGGGCCTTGTGGGGGATGGGAAGATTGGAAGGGATAGACAAGTAAGAGGGAAGGAAGCGGCCGTGGCCTTAAGCTAGGTACCATCCGGGCATTTGCCTGGAGGAGAAGTGGTAAACCACGGAAAACCACTTCCAGGATGGCTGAGGTGAGAATCGAACCCACCTCTACTCAGTTGACCTCCCGAGGCTGAGTGGACCCCGTTCCAGCCCTCGTACCACTTTTCAAATTTCGTGGCAGAGCCGGGAATCGAACCCGGGCCTCCGGGGGTGACAGCTGATCACATTAACCACTACAGCACAGAAGAGGACTCCCTAAAATATTTCAGACGTTATTTACTGAATATGACTGCGCAGGAAAGATTGAATGCATTGTATCTTTTGTACATACATAAAGAAACATACGAGGCCGTAGAAAATAGCATCCAAAAGCCCAGCAGACGTCTGCTTTTGTAATCAACATGAATATAAATATGTCTTAATGAAATAATCGTGCTATTTTGAAAGTTTTAATTTAGTGTTTCTAATTTCGCAATATGCACTCAACATTATTTTATAGAAGTCCTCAAATTTTAATATTTAATATCTCCCCCGAAAATAATTTCTGCGTACACCTCTGAGTACTGAGACTAAAAACAATCATAACATTCTCCTTAGTGGACAGGCGATAGCCTTGGAGCTCGCCGTCGCGCTAGTAGGCCAGCAAGTTACAATGAGTGTTTGATGTGGTGCAGTTAGTGCTGCTCTACGTTCAGTGGTGTGCAGGTCGGTGCTGAGCTGCCGAGCAGTAGACAACAATGTTTGAGGTATGGCGCTACTGACACTTGATTACCTGGGCTTGAAATACCAACGTATCTTTCTATCCTTTCCTTCGCACCTCCGATTTCAAATCTGGTGATAGATGCATAAAACGACAATTAAAAAACCTTCACTAGGCTATCTATTTGCACCCTGATTTGAAAGCTTGTATAGCAAAAGCAAATTCTAAGCCTAATGGTTGTCACAACAGCTATCCTGAAGTAGGCCAAGCGTTAGAAAGATAATATAACACTTTGCAGTCGTCATATTATTATTATTATTATTATTATTATTATTATTATTATTATTATTATTATTATTATTATTATTATGTCCGGATCCATGGCTAAATTGTTAGCAGGCTGGCCTTTGGTCACAGGGGTCCCGGATTCAATTCCCGAGAGTGTCGGGAATTTTAACCATAATTGGTTAATTTCGCCGGTAAGGGAGGTGGTTGTTCGTGTCGTCTTCATCATCATTTCATCCTCATCACGTCGCGCTGGTCGCCTACGGGAGTCAAATCAAAGACCTGTATCTGGCGAGCCGAACTTGTCCTTGGACACTCCCGGCATTTCATTTCTTCTTCTTATTATTGTTATTAGACTACATCGCTATTGACTTATCCGAGGCTTTTGATTGGGTAGTTCCTGGGATGCTACTGACAAATATGTGGTGGTAATTTCTGTTTTAAGAGGGGGAACCATTCTTTATTAACCCTAATCAGAGGAACAAATTGGAAGGGGGTCCGACACATAGAAAAATGTAGGTATCGGCCAAAGAAAGACAAGTGCCACGAAGGTCATGAAAATTAAAGACTATCTAGGATTCGCAAACCTAATCGCTCGGGATCGGAAAAGAATTCGTCGTGCTGACCACACGACACCTCGTAATCTGCAGGCCTTCGGGCTGAGCAGCGGTCGCTTGGTAGGTCAAGGTCCTTCAAGGGCTGTAGTGCCATGGGGGTTTGGTTTGGTTTGGTTTATTAGACTACATAGCTATTGACTTATCCGAGGCTTTTGACTGGGTAGTTCCAGGGATACTACTGACAAATATGAGGTGGTGGTGATTTCTGTTTTAACAGGGGGAACCATTCTTTATTAACCCTAATCAGAGGGAAAAATTGGAAGGGGGTCCGACACATTGAAAAATGTAGGTATCGGCCAAAGAAAGACAAGTGCCACGTAGGGCATGAAAATGTAAGACTATCTAGAATTCGCAAACCTAATCGCGTCAGGGTCGGAAAAGAACAAGTGTTGACCAAGAGAGGTCGGAAAACACAGATGAAAATGAGGAGCCTGACACAAGTGGAAGCAATGCCAGGACTCAGCTAAGGGCCCCGTGGTCGCCAGCGCACGTTCCCAAGTTGAGAGCCCCTTACGACAGGTAGGGGATACCGTGGGTGATATTCTACCGCCCCTCCCCAACAGGAGGAAACGAAAATTAGGGCTATTTCTAATTGTGTAGTTCGTCAATACGGATATGAATATCATAGATTACGATGAGTGGCTATATTTCTAAAAATAGAACTCAGAAAGTTAGAGTAGGTGAAGAGTCATCCGATCCTGTAATGATTAAGAGGGGGTTTTCACAAGCCAGTATTATTTGATTTTTATGTTTTATATATGCAAAGAACTGGAATCCCAGATAAGGTTTTTTGCAAATTATGTTATAATGCATAGAGTAGGAAATAAGTTATAGGATTGCGAGCGACTGCCCTCTCAGTTTTAATTACTGCGTTGATGGTGTGAAAGTGTCTTACGGGGATCACAGTAAATACCTAGGTGTTGCCATTTCTTGATGGATGCAGTATTTTTGTATCCGTCTTTTGGCACAGGCCAGAGTAAAGTGTAGCTTCCACCGAAGTCCCAGTCTCATCCATGGCTGTGACAATATGGAAGCTGCTGGGGTATGGGTGGTGCTGAGTAATGACATTTGGAGCACAACTAGTGTCTGAGTGTTATGAAAGGTGTTGCTCACAGGATCAGTCGTGCTGCAGTAGCACCTTCTGCTCAAGTGAGGAAAGCAATGGCAAACTACCTCACTCCTCATCTTGCCTAGTACGCCTCATTTGGGCTCTGCCATTGGTTTTTGCAGTTTCCCTATAACAGCATAGCCTTTGGTGGTGCTCTTTGAGGATCCAACCAGCCTCTGGGCTGATGACCTAACAGACAGACAATAAAAGGAAAAATCTGCATTGAGGTAATTACATAACGAGGTTGTAAATGAAGGTTATAGTTCTTCACATATGTTTATGAGGGTATTTAGAGGTTGTAATAAGGAGGTAAGACTACAGTTAACGTATGATTCCAGTGTATGGGACCCACACCAGAATTACTTGATAGGAGAACTGGAAAAGATCCAAAGCGCGATTTGTTCTGCGTTGTTTCCGACAAAAGAGTAATATTACGGAAATATTGCAATTTGGGCTGGGAAGACTTGTGAGTAAAGAGACGAACAGCTCGACTAAGCGGTATGTTCCGGCTGTCATCAGGGAGATTGTGTGGCATGACATTAATAGACGAATAAGCTAGAGTGAAGTTTTTAAAGTCTCAAAGATCATAATCTTTTTTTAAACAACTGTTAGTATCTTCAGCCTGTCGAGACTAATTTATGAATACATAAGTTACAATCTAGAAAATAACTCAAAAAGAAAACATTTAATAACGCATTATACTTGAAAGAGAAACAATAAAGTAGAATCTTTCAGGTAGGCCTATAATCTGTTATTAAAAGAAATGACTTCCACAATTTAAAAAAATCATAAACTTTCTTCTTTTTCCTTTCCCTGCCTTTTCCAGGTTATATAGAACAGGCATTTTATATGGTTTCAGCCCATTTTTACGGCCGAATGCCCTTCCTGACACCAACCTCATATGAAGGGATATACTCACTATTGCGTCTTTTGAGGTGGTTTGTAGTGTGATATGTTTTATGTAGATGTGTACTGAGACCAACAGAAACACCTCGTCCCTAAAACAGAGTAATTCAATATAGGCTTACACAGTTAAAATCCTCGACCCGGCCAGGAATCGAACCCGGGCTCTCTCTGAACTGAAGGTCAGTATGGTGACCATTCAATTAAGGAGATGGACAGGAAAAACCTTAATATGATGAGAAAGTTCGAATTCAAGAGGAAAAATTGGGGCAAATTTAGTTTATACGTAGGTAGAGGAATAAGGGATGAAATAGGCTAATTTACGATGTGAAATGTTCGGTGAATTTCCAAAGTCATTGAAGAAAGGACTAGGTAAACAACTGATAGGGAATATGCTACCTGGAAGAAAGCCCTAAGCGCAGATCAGTGGTGATTTATTGATTGATAATGTGATACAAAACATCTAAAAAATTAACAAATTGCAAGAAGAAACTTACAATATGTAAGCATATAATTTAAAATGCTTTCCGTACATTGACATGTAAGGTACAATAAGCCTAATTATTCTCCGCTAAGGGTTGCCCTAAGGCTAGGGGCGCGCAGCTGTTAACTTGCAGTCCGGAGAAAGTAGATTAGAACCACACTGTCGCTCCCCTTGTGGGTGGGGGCGGTAGAATAATTTATTTGCAATAAATGAATCAACAGTGAAGGTTGTTTTTGCACTTATCTATAACTATCTTTAAGTGACTCAGACTGTAGAAGCGCTGGCCTTTCGAGCTTAAGTTGGCGGATTCGATCCCAACTCAGTCCGGTGGTATTTGAAAGTGCTTAGGTAGCCAAAGCAAAATATTTTAGGCCGCTCCCTCCAACGGGGGAGGTGAGTCTGTGAGTGCTGCCGGTACCGGCGCAATTTAATGTTCCTCACCCAGTCTGTTAGGATTCACTGATTGCATTAATATTTGTAAGATTTGGAAACAGAGTAGAAAAACAAGAAGTGTTTGAGGTATATATTTGTTGAAGTTAATAAGAGAGTGTTTAGCGATAGTTGGTATGAAAGGAGTTTAGTATTTAGGAAGATTTTAAGCTTTACGCCAGCCTCGTAGCGATATATTAAACAACATGTGAAGAATTCCTGTGAGACAACACTGTGGTGTCCCCGAAAACCGTTATAAATAATTTCGTTATTAATACGTCCCATGAACTACTTTGGCGGTTGTCGGAGACGCCGTGGTGTCGGAAGTTTGTCCCGCAGGATTTCTTATACGTTCTAGTAAATCTACCGACACGAGGCTGACGTATTGACGTATTGAGCACCTTCAAATAAGAGCGGACTGAGTCAGGATCGAACCTGCCAAGTTGGGGTCAGAAGGCCAGCGCCTCAACCGTCTGAGCCACTCAACTCGGCTCCGAATACCGTAAAAAGTAGTTAGTGAGACGTAAAGCTAATTTTATTTATTTCGTTTAGAATCACTGGAGAGCACGCTAAGTAACTGGTATTACATTCCTGTAAGCCTTTCTTTCAGCCCAGATTCGCTGTATTCTTTTTCTAGCAGCCTGTCATGTTTCCTCCGTCCAGCCGCTGTTTTGGTTGCCACTTTTATGGAAGCCCTTGAATTTGTTCATTTGCAATCTGTACCGTGCTTGATCTGTCTCTTGGGACACACCAGAGTAAAATGTACTTTCCACCGAAGTCTCAGTCCCATTCATGGCTGTTACAGTAAGGAAGCTGCTGAGGTATGGGTGGTGGTGTGTAATGAGCTAATGACATTCAGAGCACGGCTAGTGTGTCTTGAGTGTTATGAAAGGTGTTACTTATGGGCTCATTTCTGCTGCAATAGCACTTTCTGGCCTAGTCAGGAAGACAATGGCAAACTACCTCACTCCTCATCTTGTTTAGTACACCTCAACGACGACGACGAGGAGGAGTTTTCATTCCTCGCCCGAAGGGTGGGGCGGGCCACTCAAACGGTAACGCCCTCTCTCTGGCCGGGCGAAGTGAGAAAAGCAGATGTGGAGGATGAAGAAGAGGGGAAAGCGCTGTGCATAAGTAAAGAAAGGGATAAGTGAAGATGGCTACGGAGATGGGATTATAGAGCGGCTATGTGCGAGATGTGGGGGTTAGAGAAGCGTACCAGGGTGGAGATGAAAGGTCAGGAGGTGGAGGGTGGCGGTGATATTACAAAGAGAAGTGGTGAGGAGTCGGAAGATCTAACGTCGGAAGGGGTGGAGAGAAGAAACTAGTTGAGGGAAGGGGCGAACAGACGGCTTGACGAGGTTGAAAGGGAGGAGGGGCTGGCCGGTGGCGACGAGAGCTGTTGGGAGGGGAATGTCGAAGAGGTAGGGGTGGTGAACGAAAGGGTTCTACTTTATAGCGATGGCGGTAGACAGTTAGTAGTACGCCTCATTTTGGCGCTCCCATAGGGTTTCCTATAAGCGCATAACCTCTGGTGGTACTTTTTGAAGATTCAATAAGCCTCTATGTTGGTGACGTCTGAGATGTCTTCCTGCTTTAGTCCAGCGCTGCTTAAGACCTTTCTGACCTCCTGAAACCAACTGTCCGACATGTTAGGTGTTTGTCCAGTACCTTAAAATAGGTATATCTGATTCGTTTAAGATATAGACAATTTGTTTTCAAATGCTTATATTGTATCAAGGGGCTCATAAAACACTGTCCATTTCGTCTCCATCACATGACCTACGTAATTACCGAGAAAGCGGTAGTAACTTTGTTTTTTAAAATGGGACTATACGGTACTAATTTCACCCAATAGGACAATTAAGAATTGAGTGACAAGTTCAGTGATATGCTTATTTTGCAAATCCGACGATTACTTTTGGAGATATTAAAGAGTTTCATATCTGCAGGCATTAGACAACAAGCGGTGCGCCACTCGCTCTGAAAATACCAGTTTGGTCTTGCGTGAAATTACGGCATTACAATCTCCTCTATATTGCCTGCGAATTGTTGAACAAGGGGTAAATTTTCTGTTGAAAAACAGCTTCACCTTTCGAGTCATGTGTTCGAGCCCGATGGTGCATAAATATTCACCATCAGTCTATCTTTAATACGAATAATAATTTCAAGGGGGTTTAGAATATCCTGTATTGGTGTGTGACTCACGCCTTATTGACAAACACACATACCTCAACTACTTTTTGATTGACTGTACATTTCTCTGCACAATAGAAGTGGTTGAAAAGTGGGAGAATGAAACAGTAGGCCTACTCCTAAAATACCTGAACTATATTGTCTAAACAGCAGTATAAGCTAGAATACCAGCGGTAATTTATTCTTAACTCGACCACTGCCTGTTGTAGGCTAAGTATATCGATCTTACACGTTGGCTTTAAGGAGGACCAAAGAGCCCTACAATAAAATTCTTCGTTCATTTTTGCATCCATTTTTCCAATTACCATGTCAAACGCCTTTCGTCCTTTCTGAACAGTTGCCCATATTATCATTAGTTCATTACCTTTAAATTCCCAGACACGTTTTATAAAAATCAAATCAAATATACAGTAGAGCCCCGCTTATCCGATGTACCCCACGGGCCGCTGGGACATCGGATTAACGGGAATGTCGGTTAATAGGGAAAGAGAAAGAACAATATCGCGAATGCCTACAGGTCTAATTGATTCAGTTGAGTTGATATTTACATTCACTGTACAATACAATTAAACTTTCGAGCATTAAAATAAGTTGATAATTTATTTATTTATTTATTTAATTTATTTATTTATTTATTTAATCCGTTTACCCTCCAGGGTTGGTTTTTCTGCGGACTCAGCGAGGGATCCCACCTCTACCGCCTCAAGGGCAGTATCCTGGAGCGTGAGGCATTTGGTCGGGGATACAACTGGGGAGGACGATCAGTACCTCGCCCAGGCGGCCTCAGCTGTTATGCTGTACAGGGGCCTTGTGGGGGATGGAAAGACTGGAAGGGACAGACAAGGAAGTGGAAAGAGAGTGGCCGTGGCCTTAAGTTACATACCATTTGCATAGAGGAGTAGTGGGAAACCACGGAAAACCACTTCGAGGGTGGCTGAGGAGTGAATCGAACCCCCCCCCCCCACCTTCTCTATTCAGCTGACCTCCCAAGGCTGAGTGGACCCCGTTCCAGCCCTCGTACCACTTTTCTAATTTCGTGGCAGAGCCGGGAATCGAACACAAGTCTGAATGTGTGGCACTAACTACTACTACACCACAGTGACTTCCGACTCGTTGGCTGAATGGTCAGCGTACTTCGGTTCAGAGGGTCCCGGGTTCGATTCCCGGCCGGGTCGGGGATTTTAACCTTCATTGGTTAATTCCAATGGCTCGGGGACTGGGCGTTTGTGATGTCCCCAACATCCCTGCAACTCACACACCACACACAACACTATCCTCCACCACAATAACACGCAGTTACCTAGACATGGCAGATGCCGCCCACCCTCATCGGAGGGTCTGCCTTACAAGGGCTGCACTCGGCTAGAAATAGCCACACGAAATTAACCCACAGTGACGGACAAAGGTGTTGATACAGATGCAGATTTAAATTAGTTTGTAATAGACGTCTGCTTGTCTATCGACTGTCTTTTCCACGTCGTCGTATCATATATTCTACGTAACACATCCGTGTTGAAGGTTTCCTGTTGCTCCTCGTATTTCAATGCTGCCTCAAGGGATTTGGATCCTTTACTGTGTGATTTTTTAGGCACCACCTTCATCGACTACATTCTCTTCCGTTTCTGTTTCTTTTTCAACGTTGTTAACAATGCCGGAAAAGTCTTCATCAGTCACTTCAAACTTATTATCAGTGCAAATCAGTCACTGAGGGTCTTCATCAGTCGCACCTACACGTCCTGGGATTTGTTTCAGCAAAGTTATGACTGGCGTAGGGAAGGAATGTACCATTTGTGCCAATTGTGTGTAATTATAGCGGATTACTTTTTACGAACATGTCGGATAAAATGGAATGTCGGACAGTGCTCTTTATTTTGGGACAAAAAGGTGCCGGTACTCTGTCACAGTAACTTCTACATTTCCAACATACTCTCCGATATACCCTCGTCGTCACCATCCACTCCTTCCTCTAACAGAAGCAATTTTTTGCGGAACTGTCCAACGTTCTGACCAGTCATTATCAGAATCTGCTTCCTTTTGACCCAAAGGATCTTCGTTCTTCGCGATCCTCTTCACCACCTGTATTATTGGTGCTTGTTTTGTGTTTTACACGATCTCACGTAGATTTGACCAGTGCTTAATTTCTAAAATTTTAGGCGCCGGAACTCCTAGCCACACATTTCCCCCCCTTTTCAACCATTCCCCTACTCAACCTACCGTAAAATCCACAAGTTTCGAATTTGAACAATTGTGATGAAATTTACAATGAAAAATCATATTTTACAAAATACTTTTCTGAAATTCAGGTATTTAAAACATTTCTTATAATCAAAACTATAAAACTACAAGAATGAAAATAAGCAACGCGCAGTATGTAATATTCTTTAGCCAGATTTTGTAGTAACTTTCATGATAGTGAGTGAAAAAGAAGTCACAATTTTTATGTGTACTGGCAAAAAAATAAAAATAAATAAATAAATTAAATACATAAATAAATAAATAAATTAAATAAATGACTGCCTCTGTGGTGTGATTAGCTGCCACCGATGGACGCTCGGGTTCGATTCCCGGCTCTGCCACGAAGTTTGAAAAGTGGTACGAGGGCTGAAATGGGGTCCACTCAGCCTCGGGAGGTCAACTGAGTAGAGGGGGGTTCGATTCCCACCTCAGCCATCCTCGAAGTGGTTTCCCGTGGTTTCCCACTTCTCCTCCAGGCAAATGCCGGGATGGTACCAAGCTTAAGGCCACGGTGGCTTCCTTCCCTTTTCCTTGTCTATCCCTACCGATCTTCCCATCCTCCACAAGGCCCCTGTTCAGTATAGCAGGTAAGCCCCCCACACCTGGGTAAGGTACTGGCCCTCCTTCCCAGTTGTATGCCCAACCCAAACGTCTCACGCTCCAGGACATTGCCCTCGAGGCGGTATATATGAGATCCCTCGTTGAGTCCGAGGGAAAAACCAACTCTGGAGGCTAAACAGATTAAGAAAGGAAGAATAAATAAACAAATAAATAAATAAATAAATAAATAAATAAATAAATAAATAAATAAATAAATAAATAAATAAATGAACAAATAAATACATTTTTAATTGTAACCAATGGAATAAAAAGTATCCATGACTTTTTTCCTGCTTGTTTAATGTCTACTAATACATCAAAGGTTGTCGGTGACGGAAGAATGGGAAAGGATTAGGACTGGGAGAGTAGCGGCCGTAGCCTTAATTAAGGTACAGCCCCAGCATCTGTGGTGTGAAAATGGGAAACCACCGAAAACAATCTTCAGGAATGCAGACGGTGGGATTCGAACCCACTATCTCCCTAATGCAAGCACATAGCTGCGTGACCCTAACCGCACAGCCAGCTCAGTCGGTCCCATCATTTTTTAAAACTTTTTACTATTTAACCATTACAAAAGTACATTTTCTTGTATATTTATTACTAGTGAGTACATTTTTAACTGACCTCAAGTTATAGAAAGAGTTCATACTTTAGAGTGTGGGCTATGTTCCAGTAACTTTTTATTGAGCAATTCCCTTAAAAAAAACACTGTGCAAAAGAAAAAATTCCTCGGAGGTGGCGGAACGCCGTTCCGGGGCTTTCCGACTGAAATTAAACACTGATGTCGGATAAGGTAAGGTCGGTTAGATGGGACTCTACTACTTTCTTTTCTTCGCTTATCCCAGTTATTTCTGGGCTCGGTGGAGCAACCCAGGCTCATTTTTTTGTTTTGGCCGGGGTTTTAAGGCTGGTTGACCTTCTGATGGCACGTGATTCTTGAGATGAAAATCTCGGCCCTTAATTGACTAGGATTCGAACCGCAGCCTTCCGGGTGGGAAGCCAGCTGCTAAGCCACTGAACTAATTACACCCCCCACCCCCTTAAGTGGGACTCGATTGTACTATGTACTGGTCACCATAATCGCGAAGACACAGAACACGGTCATAGGAAAGAATATACCGGTAGTTATTTCGAGTGTTCTTATATCGTCCGGCAGGGCGCACTTACCTTCTTGTCCAAATATGTCATTCAACACCAAATAGGTCTTTCTGCGAATTTTTTCCTATGCAGATAGTATTGTCGGCACACCCTTTCTGGATAGATTTACACCAAGACCTACTACAATTACATATTGCAGTTGGTCTTGTTTACACCCTAGTGCTGAATTGGTCGACCTCGGCAATCTTCGAGATTCGTACTGGCAACCTTTGAAACACAAACTATGAATCGCTTATGCATCGCTGTACGACATCTGGCGTACATTTTACGTACTAGTACTGTTGTTATTTACGCAGCAAAGCCAAACTATAGAATTGACTCTAGGAATAAGATTCGCATCGAGAAATGTTATATAATGTGTGTGTGACACAGTTGTTGGCTTAAGATAACAAAGGTTTAGCAAAATTCATATCGATCGATCATATTATCGATTCAATTCAGATTTCATTTCCATTCAGTTGGCAGTACTACTGGAACCGGAATTGCTCCCTCCTTACTCCTCAAACCCGTACACAAATCTATCGATCAAAAGTGCGCAGATAATACTTACAACTTTGATTTCGAGTCCTGCGAGCAGTTATATTTTCCAGCACTTCCACGTGAAGAAAATCATAATCTGTTTTATACTGTAAAATTGCTAGCCTTAGAGAAGTTTATAAAGTCATTATTATCTCTTAAAGCAGGTAGTTGACAAGTCGTGCCATATCTACTGTACACTGTAACTACAGTGACTCACATAATTATTCGGACACGTTAATTATAGCCTTTGCTACACACAGGCAAGGCCGCACTAGATAGACAGGCCACAAGGCTCGGACCGTGACGTCACGCTAGTGGCTGGCGTTCATCATGGCAGTGTAGGGCCCGCTCTCACTTTCACCATGATATTGTTCATTTATTTTACCTTAACGATAAAATTGAACACTCCTTCAATTGTGGCTTTACTTAGGCTAGTATACTACACGAGTTTTATGCGGGGAGAAAACTGGAAGGGCAGTACATGTACATTTCTTTACGTAAAATTATGATGACATCTGTCACTTGTAACTCAACACGGTATCTTTAAAAGATTAGAACGCATAATACGTATACAAAAAGTTTTAATGTTACTAGGAAAATGCATGATGGCAATTCACAACAAAAATCTGGAACCTTTCTTAGAAATTAAGCTGCAACTTAAAACTTACCTAAGAATTCCTAAGGTTTCAGTTTGTACATTTTTTTTCCCCTGGGGATTTCTTCTTCTCAGCGATGAGTTTATCTACGGTAACTTTTCTATTGTTATTCAATAATATATTACAAAAGATGTATATACATCTGTCAACGAAATGTTTAAAACTATTTATTTAATCACAGCATGTTTAAACATGTTCGTTTTCCAGAACATTGTTGACAAGCGAAATCAGAATTTTACTCTGAGAATCCTCATGTAAAAACATTAGTATACAGGTTTACATTTTGTAGCTCTAAAAGAGTCTGGTACGACACCTTTTTATACAGGGCAGGAGCAAGCCAAGGCCGCACTACATAGACTCAGACATTTTTTTGTCTGACTCAGAGTTGTCAAAGTCAGGATAAGTTGTCAGCTTGATTAAGCCAGTTATTTATTAAGATTTTAAATAAATGACCAGTATCAAACAATTTTGTGTGTGTGTGTGTTTCGTCAAATGGATTTTGAAAAGTGGTTTGTAAATTGCTTTTGCACAGCTTTTCAAACATTTTCCTGTTATTATTAGAAATTATGCATGCTACCTTATAAGCTATAGGACTATCTGTTAATACTTTAAAGACTTGCAAAGTTAGTTCTTCTAAGAAATGTCATATTAGGTTCTTACATGGAAACAAATCAACAACGTCTTTATTTTTTTAAAGACTGGGTGACAACATAAAAGTTTGTGCAGTTGTAGCTAATGTAGTGTTATTTTCTCCGCTTTTACTACTAAAAGCAACTCCCTCTACCTTTCCTCCTAGCGGGCGATCTGGCCGTGCGGCTGTGAACGTGCATCGGGAGATAGTGGGTTCGAATACCACTGTCGGCAGCCCTGAAGAAGGTTTTCCGTAGTTTCCCCATTTTCACACCAGGCAAATGCTGGGGCTGTACCTTAATTAAGGCCACGGCCGCTTCCCTCCAGCTGTTATGCCTCTCCTATCCCATCGTCGCCATAAGACCTATCTGTGTCGGTGCGACGTGAAGCCACTAGCAAAAACAAAAATAAAACCTTTCCTCCTTTATAGTTCAGCTCACGTTTTATGTAGACTCCATTCAACAAGTTACAAAATATGGCATGCTCCTTTAACAATTTTAGTTTCTTGTTTCAAGTAATTCCAATGTGAATCACCAATACCCGAATTTCCCATGCCTAGTTTTGCAGTAAAAGACTGTGAATAACCAAGTGGGGCATTGTAAGAAACGTTGACTGTCTTATCTTCTTTTACGCCCCAGGAAATGCGAAAAATATTGAAGTGAACCATGTTATTAGAATACAGGAGTAAGATACTTTCTTTGCAAAGGCTATATTTAACTGTTCCTTAAAAAAATATAATTTATCAGTAATGATACACTCATTAACTTCACTTTCAATTTCATCGATTATTTTGTGTACAGATTCTATTTTATCGTGGACAGTCACTTTTGAGTTACGAGCAGGTCTAAACAGGAAGTTATAAATACTTTTCTAATTTGACCATTTTAATATCTTGCCCCCATCACCTAATGCACGTATATCAGGGTTATAACTCATGAAAATATCATGTTTAATGGATTTAAAATCAAGAGCCTCGTTTAATGTTAAGGAAGTACCAATTTTCGGAATATTTTCCTCAGTCACATACATTTTGAAAATACAGACTTTGGCTGTTAAAGTTGACGGAAACTTTGTCCAAATCTAATTTGCGTTTAATACTGAAATTACCCTGAACTTCGTCGAAGTCCTTGATCCTGTCATATTCTTCCTCAGCTTTCTTTCTTTCCTTCCTCTTCCCGTTTTTCAATTTCTTCTTGTCTTTGAATAGGATTTTTGCTCGTTGTTGAAAGATGTTTTATACAGATAGGCAGGCACATTTTAAAACTTAGGAATATCATCGTTTGAGAGTTTTAAATGGTTAGGTTTTACAGTTAAAAGAGACTCATCAGGTCTTTTAACGGAATCGTCCCTAATTACGAAACTTCGTCGAAGTGTTTTATGCACATAACTGAGCTTGCTGAAGGGATGAATTCGGTTCGATGGATAGCTATGATCCACTTTTGTTTCCGAAACACGCCAGTAGGAAATTTAAACACTGAAATATTAGGCTGTTTTGAACTGTAGTTTATTCTACAACCAGGTATACAACACGACGTGGCCATAATTCACAATGTTCACACACGTTTAAATCATTCAACACCATCGATAGCCTCACTGCTGCGAAGTTCAGATCAGCTTATAAGTCACTGGCGAGAAGTGAAGCAGCTGGCGACTAGTGTGACGTAGCGCCCGAAGTGGAGGGGGAGCCTTATGGCCTGTATATCTAGTTGGCCTTGACACAGGCCCTGTGGTTCAGAGAAAATAGTGTAAGACACGCAAACTAGTTTGACAGAACCCAACTTGACAGATTCAACACGGCGTTGAAATGTGTACTTTTAGTAAACAGGAGAGAACCAGTTGTGCTGGAACCTCAGAACTCAGTTAACGTGCTCCAACAAAATTATTCGGACACAAGTCAGTTGCCGTGCAGAGGTTGGGTGTAGAAGAGCCATGGGCAGTGTGAACCTAAACATTCAGTGAGTTAGAGTACTGTGTACAACGTAAGTGAAAATGGGCCGCAGAGAAAGAGAGAGAGCACAATCGAACAGCGGCAGCTAGTAATTTTTCCACCATGCCAAATGTAAAAGTTGTCGTCAAAATGCTGAAATGTTACAAATAAAGAAAAGTACAGTCTCTGATATTATCACAAGATTCCGGGAGGAAGATAGGATTGAACATCTACCGCATACGGGACGTCCAAGAACTTTTTCTGTGAGATGAGAGAGTTATATCACACTCCTAATTCTATCCATAATTAATGTCACTCAGATATCAGAGTTTATTGAAAGCACAGTTCAATTACTTGTAAGTAATATTACTCGGATCACAGTCAAGGAACAGAAAAGGAACTCAATTTAAGTGCTCCAAAACTCGTTACGGAGATTGCCGCAGACACCGGAAAGAAAGCGCTTCCCGAAACAATACGGAGAGTACTCAGAAGAGGTAAGTTTCACGGCCGTATTACAAGAAGGAAACCCTTCATAAATCAAATCAATCGAAGAAAGAGAATGCTGTTTGCCAAAGAAAATGTTAGAGAGGACAGTGAGTGGTGGAATAACGTTATATTTGCTGATGAGAGTAAATTTAACATATTTCAGTCTGATGAGAGGATAACAGTTTGGCGGCGTCCTAATACTGAGCTTCAAGAGAAAAATCTGAAAGCAACTGTGGAGGATGGTGGTGGACATGTAATAGTGTGGGGGTGCATGTCGACGAATGGAGTTGGTGAAATGGTTTTCATTGAAGGTAATATTGACCACTTTCAATACCTTAGAATACTGAGAGACAATATGAAAAAGAGTGCCGAAAATATGGGGATTGGTGAACATTTTAAGTTTTATCAAGATAACGACCCAAAGCATATGGCCTGGAATGTAAGGATGTGGTTATTGTTTAATTGCCCAAAGGTGCTTCATTCGTTAGTTCGTTATCTGTTTACCCTCCAGGGTCGGTTTTTCCCTGGGGCTCAGCGAGGGATCCCACCTCTACCGCCTCAAGGGCAGTGTCCTGGTGCTTCAGACTCTAGGTTGGCGGATACAACCGGGGAGGATGACCAGTACCTCGCCCAGGCGGCCTCACCTGCTATGCTGAACAGGGGCCTTGTGGAGGGATGGGAAGATTGGAAGGGATAGACAAGGAAGAGGGAAGGAAGCGGCCATGGCCTTAAGTTAGGTACATTCCGGCATTTGCCTGGAGGAGAAGTTGGAAACCATGGAGAACCACTTCCAGGATGGCTAAGATGGGAATCGAACCCACCTCTACTCAGTTGACCTTCCGAGGCTGAGTGGACCCCGTTCCAGCCCTCGTACCACTTTTCAAATTTCGTGTCAGAGCCGGGAATCGAACCCGGGCCTCCGGGAGTGGCAGCTAATCACACTAACCACTACACCACAGAGGCGGACATAAAGGTCCTTCATTCTCCCCCTTAATCACAGACTTGAATGTGATTGGGAACCTTTGGGACAAACTTGATAAATAAATAAGAAAAACAACAATCACATGTAAAGAACAGCTGTAAAACTGACTTCAAGAAGAGTGGCAGAAGATATCTCCCGATTACACCCGGAAATTAGTGGAGAGCATGCCAAGTCGACTCAGGGAAGTAATTAAAATGAAACGAAAGACAACAAGGCGCTGAACCTTTAGGATCATAAGTAAAAGGAAAGTGTCCGAATAATTTTGTGCAATATTGGTTTTGGTTTTATTTCGTTTTTAAAATTATATTTTCATTGACAGTGTTCATTAGAAGAATGATGGACGTTTAGTTTTTATATTCCTTACAGAAACTTGAATTTAATTTATATCAGTGATTTATTATTACTGAAATCACGAATACAAAGGAAAATGTAATATATCATGCCTGTCCGAATAATTATGCGAGTCACTGTACATACAACTGACCTTGGTAACCAGTCCGTTAGATCTCGGTCAGAGTAGTTACCCAAGGCCTCATCGTACGGCAATCTTTCTTATATCAACTAGAGGAAAACACTAATATGGCCCTTTTCACACGACCACTCCCATCCTAGAGCTAAAAAACTTGTTGTTTTACGTGACTGTTAATATCGTGATCATAGACATCTCTAATTTTGCGTGGAATCTCACAAACACTAGCTTCCTACTAATAACAATGTTATGTGTTAAAAGTTTCAGTTTTAAAACTACGCCAGACGGCTGGAATGTGATCCCGAAAAGGGATTCTTCATTGTGTCAGGCTTTTTAATTTAAGCACTCCCAAATGCTAAGCGACTGCGTCAGGTTTCGATCCCGCAAATCTTAAACACAGATCCCAGATCTAATCTTTTGTTTGCTTGTGGTTTTAAGCAGCACGAACAGCTACATATTTTCAGCGACGCTAGGATGGGAAAGAGCTAATACAACGAAGGAGGCGGCTGTGGCCTTAATTAAGACACAGCACGCGCATTTGCCCGGTGTAAAACCACGGAAAACCAACTTCAGGACTGCCGACGATGGAATTCGAACCCACCATCTCTCGAATTCAGGCTTACAGCAACAGAACGTGTTGCACATAGTCATCTCGCTCGGTATCTCTCAGTTAAATTGATATACAGACACCGCATAGTATATTGCTAATTCTTGGTGTTGCATCAGTCTCCTGGTACAGGCCAGAAAGAAAATGTAGCTTCCATCGAAATCTCAATCTCTCTAGGTCACCATAACTCTATTGGTAAGAGCATTCGATGCGAAATAGGAAATTGTGGATTCGGACCCCGCTAGTGTCCAACTGGCCATTTTGGTTCTGTACTAAATATCTCTGCACTCTACGTACTGCGTAAGACTTAACACATTAAATGTTTATTTCGAATATAAACAGTTCAAAAAATATCCGGCTCCATGGCTAAATGGTTAGCGTTCTGGCCTTTGGTCACAGGGGTCCCGGGTTCGATTCCAGGCAGGGTCGGGAATTTTAACCACCATTGATTAATTTCATTGGCACGGGAGCTGGGTGTATGTGCCGTCTGCATCATCATTTCATCCTCATCACGACGCGCAGGTCTCCTACGGGAGTCAAATCAAAAGACCTGCACCTGGCGAGTCGAACTTGTCCTCGGACACTCCCGGCGCTGAAAGCCATACGCCATTTCATTTTTTAAGTTAAAAAATAGGGGAACATGTTTTGTAATGTCAGGTATGTGAACGTTAATTTGTTAAATGGGTTTCCAATGGTTGTACAGCATACCTTGAGACCTTAGCTACTCAGGGTATGTAAAATCGAAGTTATACTCCATCTGTAGGCGTAGCTATGTATTAAAATGTCAGATGACCCTTCGAAACAAAGTGAATAGCGGTGCGTCCGTGTGTCGTTGTGAGTTACACAGACTACTGCGGTCATTTGAGCACGTTGTACGTTAACTAGCGCATCCCATGAGACATCTTAACGAAGTTCAAGTCGCAAGGGCCGTCACTTTGATCCAGGAAGGATGGACTTTTCGTCGTGTTTCTGTGGATCTCAATGTCTCACCGTCAGTTATTCACTGCTTGTGGAATCGCTACAAAGAGACAGGCCAGTTCACAAGGGAGGTTGGATAAGGTCGTGGACGCATGACAACCCCACAGGATGACCAATATCTGACCATCTGCGCGTTGCGGTGTCGTTCAGCAACTGCCAGAGAACTGCAACAAGACCTCAGGAGGGTCACTGGAGTCACGGTGTCTGACCAGACAGTACGGGACAGGTTAAGAGAAGTGTCCTTACGACCCAGACGTCCTGTTCGAGTGCCCCGTTTAACGCAGTAAGTTCGCGCAGCTCGCTTTCTGCTTGTCCGTACTCATGTCAACTGGCAACTTTGCCAATGGAGAACTGTGTTATTCACAGACGAGTCCAGATTTCCCCTGACACAACGTGATGGGCGTCAACGTGTATGGAGACGCCTTGGTTAGCAGTATATGCCATATGTTGTCCAAGAAGGTGACCGATTCGGACAAGGTTCTGTGATGGTGTGTTGATGGCCGTACGAATCTTGTCCGTGGTAATCTTACCGTTGCGGGGTACATCGAGCAGATACTGCTACATCATGTGTTGATTGCTGCATACGGTGTTGCCCTGAATTCGTACTCATGCACGACAATGCCAGGGCTCATGTAGAGCGCATCACTAGAGCTGTCTTGTGGGAAATGGGCATTCAAGAGATGGAACGACCAGCAGTGAGTCCTGATCTCAATCCCATCGAGCATATGTAGGATAGGCCTGACAGAAGTGTTCGTGGGCGTCCTGTTCCACCACAGACTCTTCAAGACCTCGAACAGGCTATCATTGAAGAGTGGGACTTGATACCGTAACGCGACCTCCGTTGACTTATACGGAGCATGCCACATAGGTGCCAAGCTGTGATAAATGCTCGTGGAGGACATACACCGTACTGAAGCTCTTCAACTGTGATAAAAATCCACCCTGGAGGACTGTTATCACTTTGTTTTCGCCCCTATTTGGACATTTCCGTTTGTGTTCTGAAAATGAACGCGAATCCGTCGATGTTCTTTTGTAAATTTCAACGGTAAAGAATAAAGGTTTAGTTGGTAATATACTGTACCTAGGTGTAAGGTATTGTTTTGTGGAGCATGGCATACGTTCATAAACATGTTCCCTAATTTTTTTGAACTGTGTACATTAATTGTGCACGACTTTTGTTCGATTATTATTATTATTATTTATTATTATTATTATTATTATTATTATTATTATTATTATTATTATTATTATTATTATTATGAATTACAACAATAGTGTAACGTGTTTAACGTTCGTTCAGTTACTGTGCATTTTATGAGACGTTGGAAAACTACAATTTTGCCCTGAAAAGTTCTTGAAGTGTCCTTAAAGTGTCTTTCACCTTTAAGTACTCTTCCTGAACACCAATCGAATGTGCCGTGATTCGATCCGGCAACCTTGAATATAGAACACAGATGCAACCGCAAGAGGTGCACTTAATAATCTATCACTTGAATTAGACGATCAACGCGCAATAATCTATACAATGTGGCCATCAAGCTCCGTACTTTCTACTTATAAGTGTCCTGCATGCACTAGTGATGGATGGGTTGCCTAATCACTGGATCACAAAGGAACGCTATAACGTGCAATATTTCCGATGTGAAACAAATAGCAGTCATTTTACTACACCAAAATGTTTCTTGTGTGTGGTATGTGCCTTGAATGATTCACTAGCTCTTAACTGCAGTTATGTTTGGCGAAATACGTGTATAGAAGGCAGGTGGCATAGCGTCTGTGTGCTTCGGCTGCATTCCGATCAGATTCTCCATAGATTAAAAGGATGCCTGCGTATTCATCGTTGCTAAACACACCAGCCATTGTCAGTACGTTGACAGCAACTGTCGTGCCACTGTACCAAACACCAACCTACAATTATGCGTTCGAAGACGAGGCTTACTAACGCAAGGGGGTGCATGAGACGGATAGCTCTGAGGAACATGCAGCGAGCGGGCGTCCGGTTGTTATCTCTTGCACGGTAACTAAAGAGAGACGGTAGATGTCACGCTCAGCGGGCCAGGAGCATGTGACGTCAGCGGACTCTAGTCTGCCAAGCGTTGTAACTTACTGCAAATCAGTGCGCCGAGCGCACAGCTTATCTTCCTTATCACAAATACTTTTACGTTGTAATATAATATTTTCACATGAAACCCACTATCATATTCCATAAAACAATTATTTGTATTATTTTGTTCGTGTGCTTTTGTAAATATGGCAGACCAAATTTTAAAGCCAGAATAGTGAGGCCTTTTGTTAATATGTTTAAACATCATTATTAAATGTTCCAATATACCGGAAATTTTAGTATTTACGGCTCCCAATTACTTGAAAGAATTTAAAATAGGAACCCTACACACGTACAGATTATATAAATCAAAGTTTAACAATCAATAAATAATATTAACCGATGAAGTGGAGAAAGTGTGGGAATGTATTTGGAAGGAACTGTTCCTGTTTTCATCAAGTGCTTGGAGCTGGGAAGGGGAGGCAGGCCTAACTGTTCAAGTTGTAAATATCTTTCAAAATCAAAGGGCAGAAAATGTTCGGATTAAATACGTGCGTTTTTAGAGTTAAAACATATTTTATTTTACAAAAATATACCCAGTGTTTATGCAGAGATAGGTCTTTTGGGAATCTATACCGTACGCTGCTTTGCGTTGTTGGGATGGTTTATACAGCCTGCAAATCATTTAAGAAAAGGCTAGGAAAACAACAGATAGGGAATCTGCCATCTGGGCGACTGCCCTAAATGCAGATCAGTAGTGATTGATGTTGACTGAATCAAACGTGCAACACGGCATTTTAACAGCACGAACACGACATATACACTGGTGTTTACTTCACTCACGAATTATACGCACGAGTTCACGACTTTTAAAAGATTCGCAAACCTCGAAAGTAATTTAATAATTAAAGAAATAATGTCCAGGTCACAGACGAACAGCAATGCACCGAATTTCATTGCCTAGAATGCAAACACTGACACCAAAGAGTATATAGACTGACGTTAACGCGCAAAACAATGCGTAATTTAATGGGAGGGAGAGTCCAGTGACGTCACGACCACGCCAGTCTACTGCGTATCCGTCTCGTGACACCTACCGTCTCTGTTCTAGTTACCATGATCTCTTGGTATTCTGCAGGCAATAATACCCCTGTGAAAATCGGTTGTCAGGCAACCCATTCAACAATAGGGCATGCGGGACATTTATAAATAGAAAGTACGTCGCTAGAGGGTCACTGAAATATATATAATTCCGTTGCTTACACGAAATCGTGAGCTTATTACAGCACCTATAACGATGCGGGATATCGCAATCGATTCGTTATAAACTCGTGTAGAAAGTAAAGGCCGAAAACACAAACTGTTTATAAATTAAAAAAATAAAATATACATTGATTAAATTTCTCATCACCATATGTCTGACACCACGTAATGTAGGAAGTTCAAATTTCACACAATAGTTGCCCTTATATCTTAGGTGATCACAAATATAGGGTTTGAAAATCTTCCACTCTTAAAGTGGGTTGAGCCCCAAAAACGGAAATATTCACTTCTCCAAAACCGTTTATCATACAAAATTGAAATTTCACATAACAGGGTTACGGTGCATCCTGTTAGTGAAAATTGTTACGAAACAAACAAGGATGTTCACTGCAGTATCGACTCTTTCATCACAGATGACCCGACAGAGAAGCTAAACATACCACTAGAATTTCTCAACTCCATTGCACATTCAGGAATGCCACAACACAAACAAATGCTGAAAGCTGGTGCAATTGTTATGATTATCAGAAACATGACATTTCTCCATCACAAGGCTGCAATTCCCGTTTAGACTGGCATTTGTATTGACAACTAACGAAGCACATGGCAGAAAAAATGAAAATCCCAGCCTGTTTCCAGTCATTCGACCGGGTCAGGGATGGAATGAAGAAGACCCACTGCCGAAGCCTGTCACACTCCTCTGGGGCAATGATTAATGAATGACAGATGAAATGAAATAATATTGGAGAATGTTGCTGGAATGAATGATGGCAGGGAAAACTGGAGTACCCGGAGAAAAACCTGTCCGCCTCCGCTTTGTTCAGCACAACCGAAATTTGAACCACGGAACCCAGAGGTGAGAGGCCAGCGCGCTGCCGCCTGAGCCACGGAGACTCTCCCTGCGGGCAGGCTTTCTAGAAAATAGGAATCTATCTTCCCAAACCAGTCTTTACTCACGGGAAGAAACATGGTCTTGAGCTCAGGATTAGTTAATGGAGTTCGCATGGTGGTCCATTAACCTTATTACAGGCGCTGGAAAGGGAAACTTTATTCTCATGCCAAAAATGAAATTAGTTTCTGCAGATCCCATCATGCCTTTCTCCATTACATTGAGCCGCGTAAAAAATTCATGAGATGCCAATTCTTTTGTTAAAACCATGTTAAAGAATCTGAAAATAGTGGTACTGTATACACTAAAACCGTATTTTATAAAGAAATGTACCGTGATATTCTGCTTCATAATACAACAGGTATGCATATTTGTTTTGTTTACATTGCTTGGTTTTCTTCTTCTTCTTCTTCTTCTTCTTCATCTTCATCTGTTTACCCTCCCGGGTTGGTTTTTCCCTCGGACTCAGCCAGGGATTTAACCTCTACCGCCTCAAGGACAGTGCCCTGGAACGTGAGACTTTCGGTCAACGAATACAACTGGGAGGAGGACCAGTACCTCGCCCAGGCGGCCTCACTGCTATGTTGAACAAGATCCTTGTGGAAGGGGATGGGAAGATTGGAAGGGATCGACAAGGAAAAGGGAAAGAAGCGGCCGTGGCCTTAATTTAGGGACCATCCCGGCATTTGCTTTGTGAGAGAAGTGGAAAACTACGGAAAACCACTTCGAGGATGGCTGAGGTGAGAATAGAACCCACCTCTACTCAGTTGACCTCCCGAGGCTGAGTGGACCCCGTTCTAGCCCTCGTACCATCATCATCATCTGTTTACCCTCCAGGTTCAGTTTTTCCCTCGGACTTAGCGAGGGATCCCACCTCTACCGCCTCAAGGGCAGTGTCCTGGAGCTTCAGACTCTTGGTCGGGGGATAAAACTGGGGAGTATGACCAGTACCTCGCCCAGGCGGCCTCACCTGCTATGCTGAACAGGGGCCTTATGGAGGGATGGGAAGATTGGAAGGTATAGGCAAGGAAGAGGGAAGGAAGCGGCCGTGGCCTTAAGTTAGGTACCATCCCGGCATTCGCCTGGAGGAGAAGTGGGAAACCACGGAAAACCACTTCCAGGATGGCTGAGGTGGGAATCGAACCCACCTCTACTCAGTTGACCTCCCGAGGCTGAGTGGACCCCGTTCCAGCCCTCGTACCACTTTTTCAAATTTCGTGGCAGAGCCGGGAATCGAACCCGGGCCTGTGGGGGTGGCAGCTAATCACACTAACCGCTACACCACAGAGGCAGTCATTTATTTATTTATTTATTTATTTACAGTATTTATTTATTTATTTATTTATTTATTTATTTATTTATTTATTTATTTATTTATTTATTTATTTATTTATTTATTTATATTTTATTTTATTGCCAGTACACATAAAAATTGTGACCTTTTTCATTCACTATCATGAAAATTACTACAAAATCTGGCTACAGAATATTACATACTGCCCGTTGCTTATGTTCATTCTTGTAGTTTTATTGTTTTGGTTATAAGAAATGTTTTAAATACCTTAATTTCAGAAAAGTATTTTGCAAAATATGATTTTTCATTTTAAATTTCATCACAATTGTTCAAATTCGAAACTTGTGGATTTTACGGTAGGTTGAGTGGGGGGTATGGTTGAAAAGGGGGAAAATGTGTGGATTTTTTATAATCACAAAGATAAGCAGCGGTCGCTACTACAGGCCACTAGTTACTGTATAAACACATATACTTGTACTTACTAAAATAAAATCCCCAAATGAAATGTAAATAGCACTGTTGCTCAACCAAGTACAGTCTGATCCGGTCACTTTAATTCGACTATAGCTTTCCCAATCACGTTGGATAGATGTTTGCAAGCGTGTGAGATAGCGCCCTTAAGAATTCAGAATTTTCCTCGCCTGGGGACAGAGAACACAGTGAAAAACGCGATGAATCACACTGAAGGCAAGATGTAAAATCTTGTGTCCCTTTGCAACTATCTTTTTCTGAAATACCTGTTAGTTATACAGCTTTTCATATGACACGGAAATGCTCTCTGAAAATAAACAATTGTGTAATATGCACAACATTCAACCGGGAACAAAGTATTCATACACCAAACGAGTTGAGAAAAAAAAAACACCCAGCTGATCCAACCCCGTAGTGCAAGGATGGTTGCCTAGTTGTACTTCCTCTTAAAACAATAATCACCACCAACAGACTCCGTCTCCATCTTAACCTACATTGTGATCGAGCCTTCTGTTTAATGCGCACTCTTTCAATCTTGGGTCTCTTCCCAGTTTCCCTCCAGACTCTTTCCCTTGTAATAACTAAGAACTGTAATCCTCTTCAGTCCTGCTCTTGACCTTCTCTATTTTTCCTCGGATACCTATCCTAGTATCACTGAAAATAATTACACACTCCTGAAACATACTTCAACTGCAATACAGAACTATTGTATCAGTGCATAGTGTTCTCTACCTACACTTATTATAAAATTAGTGAATAAATAACTTTACCCGAGTGCCACTTCGCACGGGAAAGATGACATCGTAATATGTTTGTAGAATGGACCAACAAAGTTCGTTTTTACAGTGAGTATGTAGAGTAACTGTCGGATGGTTGCACCTGCCTGCAAATTAGTGTTTTTGTGTTGAGTCTAAGACAGCTGCTATTCGTAACACGAGTACCCAAGTTGAGTTCCCTTGAGGGTCCTCTTTTAGCCGCCTCTTACGATAGACAGGGCATACTGTGAATATATTCTACCGCACCCCCCCCCCTTCCGCCCGCGAACACACAAATGACAAGGTGAGAGGCGTGAAGAAGTGTAATCTACCAATGCATGACGTTATTCTCTAGGACAGCTATTCCCAAACTCTGGTCCGTGGGCCCCTGGGGCGCCGCGGTGATATTCCACGGGGTCCGCAATAATAATGTAAGTTGTAAGTCTTAAAGAACAAAATGTTATTGTACACACACGATTCGTAGATCATTATACTATATTTAGTAACTATGACTTCATTGTTGTTTAACAGTATATACAGTATATGTAACTCTTAACTTGGTCAATAGATAAAGTTAGCAGCGAAAAAGAAAATAAATACTACAAGGCAGTGTAGGCCTAAGTGATGTAATTGTGAGACACTAGTATTGACACTCAGTCCATATTTTCCGCTTCTGGTTGAGAAAATCTCGTGGATCAGAAATCCCTTCTTTGAAATTGAACACGAACTGCCCTCCCTTGAGGGAGATCAACTAGCCTAAGAACAGTATCTTGGCAGAGAGAAAGCGAAAAATAAATTGAAGTATGATATGGGTGGAGAATCAGATGGAGTGGCATGTTTAGCTCCAGGAAATTCCATGAATGTATCATAAATCCACGTCCCTGATCGAATTTTGTGTCCATGACATCCACTTTCCCCTGATGTAATCTTGCTGACCCCTATACCCGATAATTCCTAGAAAGGAAATGCTGCGTTTAATGTCTCGTGAAACATACCCGTGTTAGCGTATCTTTTCCGCTTTCACACAAATGTAAACGAAGTACAGAAACAAAGCTAATACAGAAGATGATCTTCGGTTCGAGTGACTACGACTGTAAAACGCTTGGTCTTTGAGAAACAGCACCATCTGTCCCATTGATTCAAGAACCATAACAAGTGATTTTTTCAAGTAAATTTCCAGATCCAGATTGTTATAATTATTAGCCAAGTGTCACACTGTTTAATAATTTCTGTGCATTTACAAATTATTTGTATGTAAATGAAGTTAAGTTAAACTTTCAAATAAAGTAAATATTTGTCCTAAATTATACGAATGAAATCAACACAGTATCATTACAAAATTCTGTTTTTTTGTTCACTGACTGCAGTATTATGTTTTGTGGCTAAGGGGTCCTTGGGCGTGCTCAGGGGGCCTCAGAGGCAAAAAGTTTGGGAAACCCGGAGCTAGGATGTTATCATATCAAGTAAGACGGCAAAACCTGCCAAGTACGAGTTCGTACCAACCTTACAACTGCTTCTTGCGTCATTTATACTTTACGACCTGTCCAAGTCATGCTCCAACAAGATAATGTCGAGCTTCATGTAGCTATGGTAATTTGCTGTCAGACGAGAACACAACGAAACCACCAGGGAGTTTAACTGGAACTAACTGAAAGTGCACAGTTTTCTTCTACAACTTGTTTTACGTCACACCGACACAGGCTGGTTTCATGGCGACGATGGGTTAGGAAAGCGCTAGGAGGATGGAAAAGGAGCGGCGACCATGGTCTTAATTAAGGCACAGCCCCAGCATTTTCCTGGTGTTAAAATAGGAAACCACGAAAAACCATCTTCAGCCCTACCGACATGATCTCCCGAATGTAAAATGACACCTACGCGACTCAAAACCCTGCAGCCACTCCCTCAGAAATGTGCACAGTAAATATCGAACTACGGACGTATGTGAAAGATGTCTATATTGTTTCATAAAATAGCATAAATTAATTTATTTGATTCTATATTTAAAAAGTTATTGATGAGGTGGTGATTTGGTTATTGTTTTAAAGGAAATTACACTTAGGGAACCATTCTCTCGTAACACTAATCAGAGGAGGAAGAGATCCTACTTTTGGAAGAATGCTATTTTTTTGCTAGTTGCTTTACGTCGCACCGATACAGATAGGTCTTATGGCGACGATGGGCAGGAAAGGCCTAAGAATGGAGGTATCGGCAAAAATAGGGAAACATCAAGGGCATGAAAATCAAAGAATTCTTATGCCTTGCAGTCGTGGTGGTGATCGTTTTAAGAGGAAATACATCACCATCTCTTAACACTAATCAGTGGGAAAACATGGAGTTCTTCCAGGAATGAAAGTATAGGAATAAAAAGCAAAGAAAGGAAAGGGCCATCAAAAGCATGAATGATGCTGGCTGGAAACGAATTTTCAAGTTGCTACGTACTCACCTTCCTCGTGATTCATCTGACCGCCCTTCGCTCTTATAAAACTTCGGCCACCATGCAGAGAAGTTCAGAATATCACCGATCTCTACTAGAATGATGGTGAATTTGTCATGACGTTTAGGTGTCCGAAAGACGATTTCACAATATCGCTTTACGTCATAAATTCGGTTTTTCTTTTTATAGGTCTTTAATTATAACAAAAATAGCAAAAGGCATTGAATGAATGTCCTCGCATGGGAAGTACTGCTGAAGGGTTTCAAATCGCTTCATGTCGACGAATGCTGCACGTAATCGGATTACTGTATCATTTTCTGTCCTACAACTTCATCAGAGAATAGTCGAAGTTCCTTTACATCTGTTGGTACATATTTCCGAATATAGGCTAACAAAAGATTGCACACTTCATTGACACCTTTATAAGCTTTACCTTCATGGTAAACATAAAGCATTGACGAAGTTGTTTTCGTATTGTGAATGGCAAACACATTCACTTACAGCTTTCGCATCCTGCAATGGCAATTTTGACAGGGGAAGGTTCTGACAATAATCAAAACACAATCCTAGTATTTCAGGATTACTTTTACATTCTAATGCAGTTTTCATCATTACCGAAAAGAAAAACCACTTTTTGCTTCTTCGTATATGCACTTCTTGTTCAGCTTCAGCAGCTACTCTGGCATTTAAGTTCAAAACGGACTCCTCATCCTCATGATCAGTTCCTCACATTTAATGCATGTGTCAATTCGAGGAGGGTCAAATGGGTGGTCAGTATTATGCTCGAAGTACTTAACACAGTAAAATATTGCTAGTCGTATATTTCTCTTTGAAAAGGTCCTACATTTTCTTACATCTTAAATCGCATGAAACAAATCTGTACTCTTGCGATGAATAATATGAAGAAGTTACGGGGATTGAAGCTATATGGTCGAAAAGCACTTGTGCCGAATCTTCACAATGAGCTCTGTTTGTATTTCCTCTACCTCTCACATATTTGGGAGTTCCCCTGAAGAAGTAAACCCTGGAGCCTGCGCTGGTGTCTGGCACTGACATCACCAAACAAACTCATAAAAGCCTCCTTACAAATTTGCATCCACTGTAAATTGACGAAGACATTGCACCTGAACATGCAGAATATGGCTTTCTTATTTTAGGGTTCTAGGTAGGTCTTCTACGTTTTATATCTTCATATTCAAGGAGACTCGATAAATATACGTCTTCTTCATCCTTGCTGTTGAGTTCACTGTAACGTTTTACTATGTTCATCTACTCATTTTCACCTGTTTTCTCGAAACATTTCTTCGGACGCAGACTAAGGGCACGCGCACATACGAAGTGAGCTAGGCTTTGTATTGATCAACTGTTCTAATTAATAGACATAAATTTTGCACATCTGTGGTTGTGAATACAACCTTACAATACTATCAACAAACAAAGTAGCATTATAAAAGTGTTGTCAAAATAAGAAATGTATTTCAGTTTAAATTAACTTGATATCAAACACGACAGAAAAAGGGAGGCGGTGGTGGTGATTATTGTTTAAAGAGGAAGTACAACTAGGCAACAATCCTCTATATAACACTAATCAGAGAGAATGAAAAGGAAGGGATCCGATACTTCGAAAAATGAAGGTATCAGCCAAAGAAAGACAAAAGCCACGAAAGGCTTAAAATGAAAGACTCTCTAGCCTTCAGAAACTAATAACGTCGAGGTCGGAAAAAGTCTTTTATGTGGCTCAAGACTGGCAACCAAAAGAGAGGGGTAGATCTGACTGCGCCGCTGACAATGCGCATCGTCTGATTCAGAACAACATCAATATTCTTAAACCAAACCAAAACCCATAGCACTACAGCCGTTGAAGGGCCTTGGCCTACCAAGCGACCGCTGCTCAGCCCAAAGGCCTGCAGGTTACGAGGTGTCGTGTGGTCAGCACAACGGATCCTCTCGGCCGTTATTCTTGGCTTTCTAGACCGGGACCGCTATCTCACCGTCAGATAGCTCCTCAATTCTAATCACGTCGGCTGAGTAGACCTCGTACCAGCCCTCAGGTTCAAGTAAAAATCCCTGACCTGGCCGGGAATCGAACCCCGGGCCTCCGGGTGAGAGGCAGGCACGCTACCCCTACACCACGCGGCCGGCTCAATATTCTTAACATAAGGGCTATTCAGCCAAACAGTAGAACAATACTCAGCTGAAGAGTATACCAGTCCCAGTGCTGACGACCTAAGAGTGGATGCTGATGCTCCCCATGTAGAACCTTCAAGTTTCTGAATGATATTGTTCCTGGTCTTCAGTTTAGCAGCGGTATTCATTAACTTTTCCTGAAGGATAGTGTCTGATCAAGAGTTATTCCAAAGTACTTGGGGTTAGGATTGTGTGGTAGAGGAGAGTTGTCGAGGGAAACATTCAAACTACTGTTTGCCTGCCTGTTATTAACGTTTTCACTTTCTGTTTTACTGATACTAGGTATCAAACACCACTTATCAAAGTACTCACTCAAAATGCCAAGGACTCTGTTTAGAATTGCTTATATCTCATTCACATTGGATTGCTGGGTAACTTTTTTTTTTCTAGGGGCTTTACGTCGCACCGACACAGATAGGTCTTATGGCGACGATGGGATAGGAAAGGCCTAGGAGTTGGAAGGAAGCGGCCGTGGCCTTAATTAATGTACAGCCCCAGCATTTGCCTGGTGTGAAAATGGGAAACCACGGAAAACCATTTTCAGGGCTGCCGATAGTGGGATTCGAACCTACTATCTCCCGGATTGCTGGGTAACTATTGCTAGGTCATCCACATAAACAAATTGGCATGATGTAGTTTCAGGTATATCGGCAATGTACATATTAAACAGCAATGGAGAGAGCACAGATCCTTGAAGGAGACCATTGTTGAGCTTTTTAACTTTACTAGGTTTGTTATCCATAACTACCTAGATCATTCATTCTATCTGATAGCATGCTGTTTATGAGTTGTGACATTACTCTGGACCAAACAAGTTTAAAAAACATACACAACTCCCTCTTTCCAAACCGTATCATAAGCCGCTGTAAGGTCTATGAACTCTGCACCCCTCTTCAGCCTTTTATCAAAACCTGCTTCAATGTGGATTGTTACCGCAATAAATTGGTATTTACGACTACGGTTAGGTCTAAAACCGGCTTGTTCTGCTGGGAGTGATTGTAAAATTAGGGGGCTTATTCTATTGTAGATGAGCCGGTCCGGATGTTTGTAACAAACACTCATTAGAGCAATTGGACAGTAACTTTCAGGACAATTAGAAGGTTCACCTGGTTTCAGAATAGCCAGATTCTCGGTTCGTTCGAACTCTGGAGGAACTTTGCCTGGAATCAGAATATTTGAGAAAAACCGTTACAACCATTTCCTTGTGTTCTTTCCACAATGCTTGAGGAATTCAGGGCGGATGCTATCAAAACCAGGTGCTTTTCAGTTCTTTCTTATCTTCATAGCAGACAGGAGATCTTCTTCGGTGAAAAGGGCAGAAATATTTGATGGACTAATATTATGTCTTTTCATGAAGGTTAGCTTTTTCTTATTAACCGATTGAGTTCTTTCTTGGGTTTCACTTTAGACAATCCAGCAATTTGTTTGACAACTTGATCAGGTGATACAGCAGATTTGGGCTGTAGAATGTAAGGTTATCTGCCCAATTTCTTTAAGAAGCTTCAAGCCTTCCTGATAGATTGTTTAAAATCCATAATCTCCATAGTTTCTGTCCACTTGTTCCGTCTGTCTTCATCTAAGTTGTTCATGAGTTCATTAACAACATCTGTTTCTCCATTCTCTTGAAAATTACCGTAGAGTTTTTCTCATGTTTCATTACATCCGGGTATGTACTCCTTTCGGACTCCTCTTTTTGCAGCGGTAAGTATTGATTTAACAAATCTACAGTAGTTCTTGACAACAGGAGGAATCCATCTTATGCCGCTATCAAGATCAGCAGAGAAACTATCGCAGTTAGCTTTGAAAAAATCCACCGTGGAAGAGGAAAAGATCTAATAATGGGGATCTGAGAGCCTATTTCCAAAAGAACAGGACGGTGCTGACTGTGTGGGAATTTTGTGAGCCCTCAAAGAATAGTAGATAAACTGTATCCCTGGTGATCAGTGGACACAAAACATAAGTCAGTTGGTTTCTGTGTTCCACCTTGCTGATTTAAAGGAGCCTTTTTCCTTTGGGTTGAAGATGAGCAGAATATTGAACAAGTCTGACCATTCAGTGAGTTTTTCTCTACAAAGGTCATTGATATGTATTCCCATTGGATGTGGTGGCTGTTAAAGTCGCTCACATAGACAGCAGGATGTACAAAGTTTGGAAGAACATTATCAGGCCAAGGGATTCATGGAGGTTTATAAGTGTTCACAACTGTCAAGCTGTTAACCTGAGTCACAATGTAAAAAATGTTTTTCTCGCGGTGCGAAGAGACTAGGTGAGCATCCGTGATGGAGTTGCAAACATAGGTCGAAGAACCGTACGACTGATGTTTAAAAAAAGCACAATTGAATGATTTTCCCCACGTTCCCATCATTAAATGATAATACAGCATCACTAACTCCCAATTTCAAAGTTTTTAACCCCACAAATACATTCTCAGGCACTCGAATCCAGTTAATATTGTTGGAGTAACTACGATTCTGAGAGTTGTGCCCATGTAGAACATTCTGGGGTCTGGAAGAGCTAAGTTCATGTAGACTGGATTTATGGCCTCCATAACAGTTTCAGTAATATAATTCTTATGTTCAAAATACTCTACTCTGTTGATAGGTGAAAACCACAGCTTTCTACGGGGAGTAGTTCAAAGATATCCATATGCAAAGAAAGTATGCTCAAAATTAACTAGCACCGGACAAGTTGGCCGTGCGGTTAGAGACGCGCGGCTGTGAGCTTGCATCCGGGAGATAGTGGATTCGAATCCCACTGTCGGCAGCCCTGAAGATGGCTTTCCGTGGTTTACCATTTTCACACCAGGCAAATGCTGGGGCTGTATCTTAACTAAGGCTACGGCCGCTTCCTTTCCCCTCCTAGCCCTTTCCTGTCCCATCGTCGCTATAAGACCTATCTGTGTTACAGCGACGTAAAGACAATTGTAAAAATGTAATCTGCTTCCGAAATCCATAACTTCTGAGTAGACACCACGTAAGTGACTTGTTTGTTAGCCTTGAATTTCCAGTCTCGTTAACAGGTTACATACCGAGTAGGCTACGCGTCAGGTTCATGTTGCTGTAAGCTTGCATTCGGATGATGTTAGTGGATTCGAACTCTACTGTTGGCAACCCTAAGGATAGTTATCTCGAATTTCCATTTTTACCGCAATTAAAAGTCGAGATTGTGCCTTAAATAAGGCCATGACCGCTACCTTCATTTTCTTATCCCATAGTTATCAAGAACCCGTATGAATTACTGTGACGATGATGGCCCCATCGAGGTGGGGATGATATTTTTTTTGCTAGTGGCTTTACGTTGCACCGACACAGACAGGTCTTATGGCGACGATGGGATAGGAAAAGGCTAGGTGTAGGAAGGAAGCGGCCGTGGCCTTAATTAAGGCACAGCCCCAGCATTTGCCTGGTGTGAAAATGGGAAACCACGGAAAACCATCTTCAGGGCTGCCGACAGTGGGATTCGAACCCACTATCTCCCGCATGCAAGCTCACAGCCGCGCGACTCTAACCGCACGGCCAAATCACCCGGTGATTATTGTTTTAACGAGGTAACAATCCCTTTCTAACTCTGAAAACAAAATGCGGGTCGGGACAGATGGGCGACTGCACCGCTGAGTTTGCGTAACAACGTCGCTCGGCGCAAATTTAACTTACGATGAGCGGTGGTGATTATTGTTTCAAGAGGAAGTACAACTAGGCAACCATCCTCTATATAACACTAATCTGAGAGAAGACATCCGACACTTCGAAAAATGAAGGTATCGGCCAAAAACAACATGTGCTACCAAGGGCGTGAAAATGAAGACACCCTAGGCCTCGAATGTTCTAATACCGTCGGGTTCGGAAAAGAACAAGAGTTGACCAAGGGAGGTTGGATAGGATAGATGAAAGTGAGGAGCCTGGCACAAGTAAGTGGTACCAATGCCAGTACTTAGCTAAGGGCCCCGTGGTCTCCAACCCACGCTGCCAAGTTAAGAGCACCTTGGGCCCCTTTTAGTCTCCTCTTACGACAGGCAGCGTATACCGTGGGAGTTATTCTACCACCCCGACCCACAGAGGAACCCATGGGAAGTCAGATAGGAAAGATTAATTGAGGAAACTGGCACAAGTAAGATGAAGCATTGCCGGACTCACCTAGGGAATCCATGCATGCCAACAAATTTGAGTGCACTGGGGTGCTTTGGGTGTCTCGTAAGACAGGCAGAGTTACTGTGTATTTATTCTCCACTGGGCCCACTCACAGGGGGTACCTTAAGGCCACAGCTGTTCCCTTTCCATCCTTGGTACTTCCCTACCTCACTGTCGTCGTCGGAAACCTTAGTACGTCAAACAACTTGGAGGGGAGGGGAATGGACCCATACATACACACACGCCCTTCATGGTCCTCCACCAATTCCTTAATTGAATTCGCCATCCATTACCTGGTTAGTGTTTCGAAGAACTTATTACCTCTTAAAATAGCAATCCCCAACACCATGCCAATGAACTGCTCACGATAGACCTATAACGTACTTGCTTTACGGACCAGTGTTCGAATGCTTCATTCAAATCTCTTCAACTACTGAAGAGATTAATTTATTTAGGTCAGTGTGTTACGCCAAGGCGGTTACGATCCGTCCTCCGACTTCAATGCAATTCGTGCCGTGGGGCAATTCTTATAAACACTAGTTACGTAACGCTCTGGAATCTGAAAGTCGTACACCTGCTAACATACCCAGTGCTCTCCGTAGGATCCTTTTGATAGGCGTTTTTACAGGCCGCCCGGCTAACATAACCTAGGTAATTACTAGTTACATAATATTCGTACATATTTGAATCACTGGTTGCTCCAAATTAAAATGTACATACTGTAAAACTGTTTATTTACATTATAAATCATTATTATCCGCATAATTGCTTCAATTACATCGAAGGTTAAATTTTTAGCTTGACTGTCACGTAATGTAGTGCTCGAGCAATGTCTGGATTAATGGAATCGCATGCGAGCATTCGATTCTACATGACGTCACAAACCCGTATGACACTCCACAGCAACCGAGCGGTAGGCCCCTAAGCCCCGGTGTTACATGATTAAGAAGGTGCTGTAGTCGAACCCCACTGTCGACAGCCCTGAAGATGGTTAATATCCTGAGGGGAATACATTGAAATTTTACTTTTAATTCCTGCCACCCAGCTGACGAAAATGTATGGGGACAACACTGATTCCTATGTAGTTTATCTTCTTCTTCTTCTTCATTTGTTTATCCTCCAGGGTTGGTTTTACCCTCGGACTCAGCGAGGGATCCCACCTCTACCACCTCAGGGGCAGTGTTCTGGAGCTTCAGACTCAGGTTCGGGGGATACAACTGGTGAGGATGACCAGTACATCGCTCAGGCGGCCCCATCCGCTATGCTGAACAGGAGCCTTGTGGGGAGATGGAAAGTTTGGAAGGGATAGACAAGGAAGAGGGAAGGAAGCGGCCATGGCCTTAATTTAGGTACCATCCCGGCATTTGCCTGGAGGAGAAACCACGGAAAACCACTTCCAGGATGGCTGAGGAGGGAATCGAACACTCCCCCTCTACTCAGTTGACCTCCCGAGGCTGAGTGGACCTCGTTCCGGCCCTCGTACCACTTTTCCAATTTCGTGGCAGAGCTGGGAATCGAACCCAAGCCTCCGGGGGTGGCAGCTAATCACACTAACCACTACACCACAGAGGCGGACTGTATAGTATATAGCATAATATATACCATAATATAACTTAATATATTATGACACCGGGCGAGTTGGCCATGCGGGTAGAGGCGCGCGGCTGTGAGCTTGCATCCGGGAGATAGTGGGTTCGAATCCCACTGTCGGCAGCCCTGAAGGTGGTTTTCCGTGGTTTCCCATTTTCACACCAGGAAAATGCTGGGGCTGTACCTTAATTAAGGCCACGGCCGCTTCCTTCCAATTCCTAGACCTTTTCTATCCCATCGTCGCCGTAAGACCAATCTGTGTCGGTGCGACGTAAAACAAATTGTAAAAAAAGAAAAAAAAAGTAAGCCATTCTTTTGATAGTTTAACTGATCCTCACCTCATAATGACGTCATTGTTAGCTTTCGCACTGCAATAATGCTAGTAACAAAATATTTTAACAAAACGTTATAGGCTCGAACGATCAATTAATAGTGGTGGTGGTAATGACTATTGTTTAAGAGGAAGTACAACTTGGACACCATCCTCTCTTACCAAGCCAAATGCACAAAAAAATAAATATAAATGTTATATTCAATGAATGGGTTTTGAATATAATGAAACAAAAAATAATACATACATTATTTTAAAAGGCCAAAATTGACACCAACACATCAAAAGACCGGGCGAGTTGGCGGTACCGTTAGGGGCGCGCAGCTGTGAGTTTGCATCCGGGATATAGTGGGTTCGAACCCCACTGTCGACAGCCCTGAAAATGTTTCTCCGTGCTTTCCCATTTTCCTGTACCTTAATTAAGGCTACAGCCGCTTCCTTCCCACTCCTAGCCCTTTCCTATCCCATCGTCGCCATAAGACCTATCTGCGTCGGTGCGACGTAAAGCAAAATTGAAAAAGCAAAACAAAACGGAACGCAAATTTCCTGAGAAACAGAAACTTGAAACTTAAATATGTACTTGATTAGGCCATTCTCACACATGAAACGAGTGACGAGATCAGCAGGGGCTGTTGACCTAGATGTTAGGCCCCTTTAAACAAGTATCATCACCATCACCGTCATCATCATCATCATCAGGAGATCAGCAGTATTTTCGTCATCGGCTAGTATGAGTTTGCGTGCTGCCTGTAGGTCGAGGTTCCGTCTTAGATGGACGTCTTCAGTGGGGAAGTGAGCCACGGTGAAATCGACACCACATGAACACACTGGGGAGTCTTCCGTCTTTAGGAGGTAAGAATACGTAGATCTTCAATGACCTATCCTCAACCTGAACAAACTCCCGCCTCTCTGAGTTACGGCCGGAAAGAGAACCGCTACACCGGAGTTGTCTTTTTAATTGCTCTTAACCTGTTCGAGTTAGGATAGTAAGCCACTCCGATTCCCAGGACGCCAACATAGTTTGGCATAGTTGAAAAGAAATAATATCCCTAGCGGGTACGTTCATAGAAATACTTATTTTTTTCCAGCTTGATTTGCCAGTTCGTTGTCCGCATTCTCCAGCTAAGCCACGCGAAAATGACTCTGGTGCCAGTATAACACATCCTATTAATAGCTAGAAGGTAATGGATCTACTCCCCCAATGGATGGATGTGGAGTGAGGTTGGCTGTGTCAGGTGTGTGTGCGTGTGTGTGTGGGGGGGGGGTTGCTGGTTTAACAAGGACGGGGGGTGGTTATATTGATGCTGTGTGGGATGTAGATGCCTTTTCCTAGCGTAATGTAGAGCTGGGAACGGAGCAGTTGTTCCTATGACTGCAATCGGTAGTGCGAGTGCAGCGCTCCATCCGGTGTTCTCCGGTAGTAAACTGTTGCTTTGAAACCAATCGGTGCTTCGGAGGGCGAGCGGAGGACGGAGGAACAGTGCTGAATGTGTGCTCGCTTGCAGTTCCCGTAGTAGTGCGCAACGGATGTGGTAGCGACGTAGTAAATACTGTTGTATAAGCATGAAGTAGGCGAATATATGAACTATATACATCCTCATTCATCGTTAGTGTAAACCCTTTAACGCCGAAATAATTAATTTCGTCCGTTTTCGTTGAAATTCGTCTAAATCACTTCAGGCCCATAGTATAACATAACTACAAAATATTAAGCTCATACTTTTCACGGTTTCGTCGTTAGGTGGTGTGTTCATATGATCACGCTAGGCGGATGTGTTAGCATTTCAGTCTGTATAGCATTTCTTTAGTATATATAGGTTTTATGTATTGATATTGCTAAATTATGAACAAAATACACTAAAATAAACTAAAGATGATAATTTATGAAGAATATACATTAATTACAATATGTAGGTTGGTGGCGGGAGGGGGGGGTTGCGTATGGTTGAAAAGGGGGCAAAATGTGTGGCTAGGCGTTCCGGCGCCTAAAAGCTAATTACACTAACCACTACACCACAGAGGTGGACAATAATAATAATAATAGTAATAGTAATAGTAATAATAATAATAATAATAATAATAATAATAATAATAATAATAATAATAATAATAATAATAATAATAATAATAATAATAATAATAATAATAATATACCTGTTACGATTACTGTTATACATCAATTTTCATTGAACAACTTTATTCGATATACGGTCATCTATTCTACATTTAAATAAATTGCGACTTGTTAACATATATGCAGCTACAAACCTTGTTTCCCTTTTTGCAGGGACATTACGCTCCAAAGACTGCACGATCACATCTTCAAATGAAATGAAGAGACATATTCGTGGGACATACGAGATGGCAACGAACTTGGAGGGTATAAGTATTGTTCGGTGGGTTGATAACTCCGTGGTTACCATAGCATCAACATGCCATTGTACCGTACCCAGGGATAGTTACCCTCCAGGACAATGCCTCCATTCCTGTATGAACATCCGACTAACTCAGGGTTGGGCAGAGATGTAGGTTGGTTGTCGATGGGCCAGGCTAAAAGTCGAAGTTCCTCACTTAAATATAAGTAAATGACAGGAAAATGGAGGTATAACTCGAATGAGAAACAATAATATGGGATAGGATGAGTTTATTCACAAATATCCCCGAATCATACTAACAGAAAATCAAGTAAATAAAATAATAAAATCTCAAAATTAAAGAAAGAAATGGACATTAAAAACGTTAATTAAACGTGAAATAAAATTTCAAGTACAACAATAAAAAACTTGTAAACTTTTAGAAATGATCTTCTTCTGATTGTCCATTGTTCATGTTATATAATAATATACGTACGCAAATACTGATACGTATTCATTTCGGATGGAGTAACACACTTTAAAGTATCGCATTGATACGGGTTGTTAATTTGTTTTGAGTCGTCGCAAGATTAAACGTTAAAAGAAAATTTTTATATAAAAGAAAATTACGATGAAAGGCTAAATTAAGATAAAAGGAAAATTAAGACGCAATGGAATATGATATGAATTATGAAAAATACTAGTGGCATTTCCCTACGCTATATTTACAGTAAACAAAAAATAATCAAAGTATCACACCTATTTACATCGGATAAAGAGATGGAAACCTTACATACTACACTGACTCGACGTGAAACGCGGTTCACCAAAAGGATCTAGTGAGAACTAGATTGACTATCAATATTACTCAGCACTCGGGCTGTTCCCCATTAAACAGCAAGACAACATATCCGAACAACATGAAATATCATAAAACACCATCCTGAAAGAGAAAAACATATTATTATGCTAATAAAACATGTGAAAAGCAATGGGCAACATTGCCTTCTTCTGCTGCATTTGCGCACTCCATAGCGCGATCATTCGTCACGTATTTCCTGCTATGCTGTGAGCTGAAAGGAAATGTTGGAACTCAACACAGTACTAAGGCTTGGTTTCTGTCCGCCAAGATTGTATCACGGAAATACCATCTCATTCACGCTGTCTATATAAATACGGGCAATAAATAAGCTTGTGAGGCAATATCATCTTTCTTCGGCTACACGGAAACTCACGTACAATCGTACTCCTTCCTAGCATGCTTCGACAATTTACTACACACATCAGACTCATTAGTCCGGAATCAATTTCCGTCAATTCTGATAATTAATATACTCTCAGAAGACAATAGCAGGTACATATTCACTGCGCATCATTCTATCACTTATCAGGCATGTAACCGGCCTGCATAATCACTTTATAACTTCGCATGCATTATAACCTCTTATATCGATTACAATTTTCATCAGCCTTTTACATTATGAGACCAGGTTCGATTGCTGTACAATCTTTGGGCAAAACAGTTTCCAGCCTAAAACAGAAGATCCTATTCTTTCAACGTTGTTATGCAGCTCCTTACGGGTCAGCTTCTGAAATACCATGCGTCATGCAATTTAACTGATACTAACTCTCTAAATGATCACAATTAAAATTGAATTTACACTCAACCTAGCAAGAGTTTAACTTGGAAATTGGATGAACTTGTCAATCTAATCCTCCTAGCACTAATATACAAGGAAAAATCGGAATAATTCTAAGCTAAATTATCATGCATAAATTAACAAAAAATAATCCTAACAACTCCCTCATTATCCCATCTAACTAGTCGTAAATCAAGATAAAAATATAGAGATCATGCATTTCTCTCTTATCCATATCTACAACATTACAGAGGTGAAATGAACACATGACGTCAGGCTTACGTTGCGTTAAAGAAAATTCCTACACGAAACTGCACTAGTATTTTAACATAACCCATATAACATTCCATAATTAAAACATGCGCCTTATCTTGGACGACTCTCGGGACACAGGCAGCGGCTCACATCCCTGCTGCGTTAGGTGGTTACTCCATGTTGATCACTGCCTTAACGTCCGACTCGTTGGCTGAATGGTCAGCGTACTGGCCTTCGGTTCAGAGGGTCCCGGGTTCGATTCCCGGCCGAGTCGGGGATTTTAACCTTCATTGGTTAATTCCAGTGGCTCGGGGGCTGGGTGTTTGTGCTGTCCCCAACATCCCTGCAACTTACACACTACACATAACACTATCCTCCACCACAGTATCATGCAGTTACCTACACATGGCAGATGCCGCCCACCCTCATCGGAGGGTCTGCCTTACAAGGACTGCACTCGGCTAGAAATAGCCACACGAAATTATTACTGCCTTAACACAAAGAAACAATCTTCCTTCTTCCATGAGTGGTGCCATCTTCTTGCTGAAAGTTATTGAACACTACAACACAGAAGGTTTGGATGAATACTTCTTCACCGCTCAATTCTGCACGTGCCGAACAACCCTTCTTAAGTATAAACTCAGCCAACACACTGACACATAAACACTTGAAATTTAATACATTTGGGGTTTCTATTTACAGTTATTGAGAGCAGCTCGCGGTACGGATCGAGAGTTCCTCGCGAATCGCGACCGACACGAAAATATGAAACAACTGAGCGTCTCTTCTCCACCTCCAAACTGCGGCTAATTATCACCGTCTATTTATCGGTAGTGAACTTTGCGCTATAATACTGCAACTTAATTCTGCACCAGTTAATTTATTCAACGGCACGACTGAAAACACAGTTTATTGGTCTTAAACCATACACTGTAACTGAATATATTCACGTGGCAACTTTCACGGACAATTCTCGGAGCACACCGAACTACGTTCACATCACGCCAGCTTCTGCGATCAGAGTGACGCTCTCCAAAGCTTGGGGTGCTAAGGAAGCGTGGCTAACGCCGTTGTAGCTATGGGATTCCTGCATGTCTAGACAAACCACCAATCAGAGTGCTTGCCATTCATACTGACACAATATTAATTGTAACATACCAATAAATCACAGTTCAAATAACATCAATTTTCTTCTTCTTATTTTTATATTGTACTCCTGATTATACTTCACTTATAGACCTGTGGAAATCCGTCAAATAACAGAATTTATTTCAAGCAACTGTTCATGTTGGTTAACCTGGGACTATGACTTCGCGCGATGTAGATTCCATATTTGACTCATCCCCGCGTTCTCATTGGCTGAATATTTATCTTGGTCAGCATCCTTTACACGAGCCGAGATGTGCCAACTCCTGGTGACGCCAAGCCTTTCCCACGGTCCCGAGGAAGTATCACGCAATATCTAGCGACTTGATGTCTCCATAGACTTCCGGTCTCAACTGTCCTGCGATTCATTACTTTACCATATATGACTGAAATTTATAACAATAAAATTTATATACTATGTCAAATAATAATCCGAGTATCTCTTATGGGCCGTCAGGATACGGCTCACCATGGTGTTGAACTAGTTTCTAAGGTAACACGATATTGCCAGGCAGAGAAAATGAAAGTGCGTATAAACCGGCCGGCTGTGTTTGGAGCTTACAACAGTGGAATGGTTGGAACAGATAGGATGGACCAGAATGTGTCGTACTACAGAGCAGGCATACGTGGAAATAAATGGTGGTGGTCGCTATTCACATGGCTCCTGGACGTATCCATTCATAATTCATGGTTACTGCTAAGGAGGTCTGGATATGATTTGTCACATCTAGAATTTCGTCGCCACATTGTGCAAACATATCTACGTTCAAAATAACGTCTGTAGGAAGAGGCCGCCCCATCACCTCAAGATACAGTATCCAGCAGAGTAGTGTCACTGACGATGTACGACTTGACGGGATTGGGCACTTCGTAGCGCCCTGCAATCGACGACGCTGTGCTGGAAAGGAATGCTCCAGTACTGTTCGCACCGAGTGCATAAAATATTCGTCTAAATCACTTCAGGCCCATAGTATAACATAACTACAAAACATTAAGCTCATACTTTTCACGGTTTTGTCGTTAGGTGGCGTGTTCATATGAACACGCTAGGCGGATGTGTTAGCATTTCAGTCTGTATAGCATTTCTTTAGTATTTATAGGTTTTATGTATTGATATTGCTAAATTATGAACAAAATACACTAAAAAACTAAAGATGACAATTTATGAAGAATATACGTTAATTCTAACATGTACATTTATTCTTTGAAGTTTATTTTCTTGCTAGATGACTGATCTAAAATACCTGCTGAAACGGGATCATCCTATACGATCGTTGCCAGCGAGTACAATTTCTGCCTTACTTGAAAGCTGGCGACCTGTGAGGTTATCAACCAAACCACCAACATCTTCATCTCCTGAATCTTCTTCGGAGTGAATATTAGCTTCCGGAGGTTCAATAAAAATGCTGTTAACATCTCCAATTGGTTCGTCCGATTCAAGGATATCTAATACTTCTTGGAGCGTAATGTCCCTGTAAAAAGGGAAACAAGGTTTGTAGCTGCATATATGTTAACAAATCGCAATTTATTTAAATGTAGAATAGATGACCGTAAATCGAATAAAGTTGTTCAATGAAAATTGATGTATAACAGTAATCGTAACAGGTAGCATAACGTCGACCATCAAATACACGCACAGGGTGAATACGATCATACGATCACGCAACGTTTTAAGTGCCTACGGGAGTAATATTTACTGTTAAATGTAAATTAACTGCATCATAATGTGAACATAGATCACTCCCAAACTTGTTAAGCATATGAGTTGTGTAATCTAAACATAAATATATGTGAAATATCAAACTTACTTGAAGCGCGCCATCATGATTCAGCTGCTGTGACAATGACACGAAACGAAAGTGCGCCAGAACAATGAGTCGATATGTATCACGTAATAATATGCTCGCACACAGTTGCCACATGCTTCTTGAATTGATCTACACAGTCAGCAATCAATTCCAGCGCTATACAAAGCACTGAGAGCAATCTAAATGAAAGAATGCAGGCCGAGATCATATGGACACGCACGGCGTTAACGCGTTAATTATATTATATTATATTATATTATATTATATTATATTATATTATATTATATTATATTATATTATATTATATTATATTATATTATATTATATTATATTATTATTATTATTATTATTATTATTATTATTATTATTATTATTATTATTATTATTATTATTATTATTATTATTGCCCACCTCTGTGGTGTAGTGGTTAGTGTGATTAGCTTTTAGGCGCCGGAACGCCTAGCCACACATTTTGCCCCCTTTTCAACCATACGCACCCCCCCTCCCGCCACCAAAATACTTTTCTGAAATTCAGGTATTTAAAACATTTCTTATGATCAAAACAATAAAACTACAAGATTGAAAATAAACAACGGACAGTATGTAATATCTTAAGTCAGATTTTGTAGTAACTTTCATGATAGTGAGTGAAAAAAGAAGTCACCGTTTTTATGACTACTGGAAATAAAAAAATAAAAAACACATAAATGACTGCCTCTGTGGTGTGATTAGCTGCCACCCACGGAAGCCCGCGTTCGATTCCTGGCTCTGCCACGAAATTCGAAAAGTGGTACGAGGGCTGGAACGGGGTCCACTCAGCCTCGGGAGGTCAACTGAGTAGAGGGGGTTTCAGTTCTTTCCTCAGCCATCCTCAAAATGGTTTTCCGTGGTTTCCCACTTCTCCTCTAGGCAAATGCCGGGATGGTACGTAACGTAAGGCCACGGCCGCTTCCTTTTCTCTTCCTTGTCTATCCCTTTCCATCGTCTCATCCCCCCACAAGGCACCTGTTCAGCATAGCAAGTGAGTCTGGCCGGTTGAGTTTCCCTAGTGGTCTTCCGACCCGACCAACGGGCGAGTTGGCCGTGTGATTAGGGGCGCACAGCTGTGAGCTTGCATCCGGGAGATAGTGGGTTCGAGCCCCACTGTCGGCAGCCCTGAAGGTGGTTTTCCCATTTTCACACCAGGTTGGTGCTGGGGCTGTACCTTAATTAAGGCCATGGCCGCTTCCTTCCCACTCCCAAGCCTTTCCTATCTCATCGTCGCCATAAGACCTATCTGTGTCGGTGTGACGTAAAAAAAATTGTAAAAAATAAAATAAAAAGTAAGTATCCCCGACCCAAAGTCTCACGCCCCAGGACACTGCCCTTGAGGCGGTAGAGGTGGGATCCCTCACTGTGTCTGAGGGTAAAACCAACCCTGGAGGGTAAACGGAAAGAAATATTATTATTATTGTTGTTGTTGTTTTACGTCCCACTAATCACTTCTGTGGTTTTTCTGCGACATTGAGGTGCCGACTTTTTGTCCCACAGGAGTTTTTTAATGTGCCGGTAAACCTGCCGACACGAGACTGTCGCATTTGAGCACCTTCAAGTACCACCGAGCAAAATCAAAATTGAAATCGCAAACAGCATGTAAACAATTCCAATCAGTTCTTACCCTTCAGTAATAAATGAGCTACGAGTATAATTCAGTAAGAGCATCGTAATACATGTTTACATGCAATGGAATATAATTATTAATTAAGCATGTTGACTAATAATAATATTGTAAATCCATTTACAAGGGTATAATGTATGGCAATATTCAATCTACATTATTCTATCCACCTGCACTTATTGCAAACTGAATTTCAGCAGATGCAAGTCTATTATTCATAGCATAACAAATAATGCGAAATCTTGGAACGACTGCAGCATTTGAATGACAAACGTAGGAAAACACATGGATCTTTGGAATTAGTACTGAAACCTAAATTGTAATTCCACCCAAGATCACCTTTTCAACATTGCCCACACTAAAGCATTCGAATTTTCCGCCAGTGAATTCAATCGGAGGACTACCGGAGGTCGCCGGAGGAAGATTGAAAACAACTGCTCCGCTCCGCTCCTACCGTTCCCAGCTCTAGCGTAATGTGCCTTGATGGGCTTCTTATTAGTGATGGGACATTCGATTCATTTTACTGAATCGATTCATTTGATTCCGTTCACGTTACTGAATCGATACAGTGATCCGATTCACGGCTCATTGGTCACCGCTCCTACTGCATCTGTGTAGTATGTGCTGGTAAGACAGCAGCAACAGCATTCAGTGCTCGCAGCTGCCATCTGGTCTTCATACTCTGAACTCCTTTCTTAGAAAAAATGCTAGTTACTCTAATACGATTAAACCAAACAAGTTTTTTTATAAACCGACCTGGATTATTTTATGGTCAATGTTCAGAAATCTGCGTTCGCAGCTGCCATCTGGTCTTCATACTATGAACTCCTTTCTTAGAAAAAATGCTAGTTACTCTAATACATCGAAGGTTTCCGGTGACGCAGGGTGGGAAAGGTTAGGATTAGGAAGGTAGCAGCCATGACCTGAATTAAGGTACAGTCCCAGCATTTCCTGGTGAGAAAATGGGGAAACTACGGAAAAACCATCTTAACGGCTGCCGACGGTGGGATTCCAACCCACCATCCCCCGAATGCAAGCGCATAGCCACACGATATTAACCGCACGACAACTCGCTATCAGCTGAGGATTTTTTTTTTCATAGTCATATTTTGTATAGGCTACCCGAGATGTACAGTAGCCCGCTGGTTTTCTGATTCAACATACTGTTATTGCGTCTGTCCACATATGATTGAAGTCTTGTGCAACGATGTGACATATGAACTGAGAGAATACTGAGCCATTCTTCCCAATATAAAACAGGGACGTTTGAGTGGTCATGAGCATGACTCATAGTCATAGGGCAGGCTAGAGTCGAGTTTAATTGTCAAATGTCAACTAAGTTATAATACTAAGATTCATTAAACTAATAAACAGTATAACCTAATAGCCTACCTACTTACTAGCTACTTCAGAATTATGTTGTGACTACCTTTTTAACACTGCAAATAAATCCATCTATTATTTAAACCTCCCTGTAAGAAGAGGACAGTGAATGCAAATGGGTATTATTTTCAAATGAGCTGAGCCCGAGAGTCCATTATAGCATACGATTATTTCAGTGTAGCATGGCTCACTGTATGTCTCGCTGCAGTGAGCCAAGGAGCCGTGTGTATCTTGTGTCTCACTGAGCCGCGGTCGTTCACGATTCTTTCGATGTGCCATGGTTCACTGTATGTCTCGCTGCAGCGGAAGCTCGGCTCGCCGCGTGTCCAGTGAGCCGATAAGGAGCCGTGTGTATCATGTGTCTCACTGAGCCGCGGTCGTTCACGATTCTTTCGATGTGCCATGATTCACTGATTCACTGTCTCGCTGCAGCGGAAGCTCGGCTCCCCGTCAACGTCCAGTGAGTGCGCCACTCAGCACTGTCCGCTGGGAGTAAGCTGAATCATGTGCCGTGAGCTCGCCGTTCCTGTGAATCGATTCACTCGGACACTTGGATGAATCGATACACTGCTTCGAATCATACATTCAGTAGCCAACACTACTTCTTATAGAATGGGCAGCCAGGATAAGAAGCTGCGTGGTTGCCGAGGCAATTAGCGCACTTCACCTGCTTCCGTGGTACTGTGCCACATTTGTTGTGAATGGTGCAGGTTGGTTTCTTGCATGGATGAGTTGATCTGAAGCGGTGGCAGATGTTGCGGGAAACATGAATCAATAGATTGTGGAATGCTTAAATAGTTAGAACACATGAGAAAGTGTCCTCGCTCGTGCCTCAGCACAAACTGCAGAGCTTCTAAGATAGCGAAGAGCTCCGCAGTATGTACGCTGAAGACGCTAGGTTGAGAAATCTTGGTGCTGATCAAGCTAGTATTATCGTTGGGTGCTGCTGGTATCATTGGATAAGAGCTACCATCCAACTCTCTCCTCTTAGAACTGTCTGTGAAGATAAGTCACGCGTCTGGATACCGGTGACCTAAGTTATGGAAATACCTCCATTGAACAGAAGCATCTGTTCACATGACATCCATGGAGTACATATATCCGGGCGTGGAACTAGACACCGAAGTAACTCGTCAGGGGCCCGGGCCCGACAGCCCCCTCTAGCCATATCTAGTTCATCACACAAGCTCTCAATATGAATTGCAACCGGTGGTGAGGTTCTCGGTCAGTTTTCGTACCTGGTGGATTTTAAAGAGGCATTCATAGCTAGGATGTTACGGCATTTCAGGAATTCTGGCAGTGTACATCAGGAACATCTGCTCTCGCCTTCTTTGACAAAGCGGAAATTCCGATTCAGTAAGTAGACCGGGAAACGGGATAGTCCAGAAAAACCCATTGCCAGCCTAATAGAAAGTAAATACTAAGAAGCCTCCCTGGCATTTCAACAATCTAACCACTTTTTTTCTGCATTAAGGTCCGTTTCAAATTTATTTCGTTTATATTCATCGCTTAGGGTTTTTTTTTTGAGCCACGGTTGGTAATCACATTCATGCCTGTTGATTTCTGAGAATGATACCATATGAGAGGTACGTTTTCGAATTAACGTCATTTATGGCGAGGGCTGGATAGTAACCTATAGTTTTACCTCAAAATCAAGAAGCAAAAGCAAAGTCATCTCTATACAGGCCATGAAGGCCCCTGGAGGGGTGGAAGGTAAAGGCTTCCACTATCCGTAACCTCGGCACTTCATGGGGTAGAGTGGTTAGCTCTACGCCCGGCCGCCTTTGCCCCCAGGAATTAACCTGGTACTCATTTCTTGTGTAGGCTGAGTGAACCTCAGGGCCATATGCACCTCCGGAAGTGAAAATCTCGTTTCTTCAATTTTACAACTTCTTGACGTGGATTCGAACCCACGTCCTTCCGGGCGAATCGAGCGCGCCTTTACCGCCTCGGCCAGGCAGCCCTTTTACCTCAAAATCATAGACTGACATTTCTTGCTACTTGCTTCTACATAAGGAAATATTTCCAACAGACGACAAAAGATCATAAATGAAACAAAGCTAAGATTGAAATAAAGTAATCGTAATTCCGAGAATATTAAAGATATGAACGCTGCAGATGTCAGCTAACAACTGCGTTTCATAATCGAGTGTGACTAACTGGGGGTTAAAAACGTTGGTACACATATACCGAATGTTTCTAAATTCCCATTACAGACTAGAGGGCTTGCAGTGGGGACCAAGACGGTTACATTTACCATAGGAATTTGAGTCCGGAAACATACAGTTTTCCCGCTATCCGCAAAAAAAAAAAAAAAAAAAAAAAAAAAAAAAAAAAAAAAAAAAAAAAAAAAAAAAAAACCAAGACGTTTACAGCTCCCACATTTCCGGCGCTCTATCCAACTCCTACTGCTTGTCGTCTGGGTCAAATTACAGGTGGGGCTCGATGTGACGACCACCGACGTCAACACAGACACGGTATCTACGTATCATGTTCTCATACACACGGTCACCAATCCCTGGTCCTCCGGCAACATCCGCCGCAGCAATAACCCGCACCAGTAGGTCTTCCGCGGATTCCACAGGGGTCTCGTAAATCAAGTTTTCATGTGATCCCACAGTCAGTAGTCTAGCGTTGTCAAGTCGGGTGAACGTGCGGGCCAAGCAATTGGGCCACTACGACCTATCCACTATTGCACAAATGTTTTGTGCAGTACTGTAGGTACAGTATTGTACGTACAGCTTACTGCTATGTACACAGTAAATGATTACTGCTGTACTGTAGTATGAAAGAAGATCACAAGCACAACAGCAGGTAGCCTACAGCACGTCTCCGTGTGGATCACACACTCCACTGAATGGAATGGAATGCCAATAAACCTTATTTGTAATCACGTGATCGTTCAATGACGTACGTACTCTAGTCAGTGACGCTTACAATGCAGGAGATTTGAACATGTGCTATGGTGGGTTTTTACGGGTAGCGGGAAGACGAAAGCTTAACCGTCTTGGTCCCTACTGCAAGCCCTCGAAGTCTGTAATGGGAATATAGAAACACCCTGTATACCGACATAAATGATTTTCTTTCGAAAGCATTGTAGAATTACCGTACATTGTAGAGGACAGTACAACACGTACAAAGAGGCAGCGTCACGCTACACTGTGCAGCCTTGCCATGTTACTAGAGCACGTCTGTTGTCCGTGAGAGAAAGTACCAAGCTAGCTAACACCGAACTTCCTCACACACCTAAGCGGGTGCGGGTGTGGTGTGAATCCTGGCCATGGTGGAGGACATCTTCAGTGGAGTTCTCTGTCATTCATTACAATATTGCCCTGTGCACAAACTTCGAAGCCACCGAGAGTACACGTGGTACGCGCCATGTACCCTATCTGGTGGTGAAGTGAACTCGTCTCCTCATCCCGAGGTAGCGTAGCTCTTTTCAAGCACAACCCCAATGGACGTGATCTGGATGTACCATTTCCAGCACTTAGATGTCTGGCAGTAGCGGGAATCGAATCCGGGCCCCCGAGGTCGGTAGCTAATAGCACTAACCGTTACGCTGCGGAGGCGTGGTACTGGTGGTGATGACTGTCTTAAGACAAAAAGGGTATGAAATGGCGTATGGCTTTTAGTGCCGGGAGTGTCCGAGGACATGTTCGGCTCGCCAGGTGCAGGTCTTTTGATTTGACGCTCGTCGTGATGAGGATGAGTCCCCGTGCCAGCGGAATTAACCAATGATGGTTAAAATTTCCGACCCTGCCGGGAATCGAGCCCGGGACCCCTGTGACCAAAGGCCAGCACGCTAACCATTTAGCCATGGAACCAAAGCCGGGGTGATTTACTCAGTTGGTAAAGCGCAGGTCTTCTGACCCCGAGGTGTTGGGTTCGATCCTAGTTTAATCTGATGTTATTTAAAGATCCTCAAATACGCAGCCTCTTGTCGATAGATTTACTAGCACGTAAAATAACTCTTGCCAGACAAAACTATGGTACTTCGGCGTTAGTGGGACATAAAATTAATACCATCATCATCATTCTCATTAATAATAATAATAATAATAATAATAATAATAATAATAATAATAATAATAATAATAATAATAATAATAATAATAACAACTTTGTGGAGGAGCAGGAAGTTGAGCTTGCTCTGTCAATCGCTCCCTCACCTTGTATCTATTGTCGAAAGTATTAGATTCTATGCCGGCCTTTGTGTAGGCCCAAGGACACAATTGTCCGCATGTTGCTAAAGACCACTTACTTAATTACAAAACGTCAACTTGTAACTCTCCATTAGTCTTGACGCACTACTTGAACCATTACTGAAGGCAATCGGTTGTGAATCCTTGGCACACTTGTATACACACACCTCAAAAACGGTGCACCAAAGCTACCATGACAACAAATGAGCCTTCCTTCAGTGCATGAGCAAGAAGACTACTTTCAATGTACGTAAACATGTTTCTGGCTGGAGATCACAAACTCGAAACCCCCACCTCAACTTCAACCGATACCAAATTGTTGTTGGCGCTGCTACTTCATATGAAGTGTGTGAAATTACCTTCGATTCGCCTGGACATTGATTGGTATTAACGTGTAATAAAATCATTGCACGGTTTAATAAAGTTATACCTTTTTGGCCTAATGTCATCTCATTATTTGTAGAACAATACGTGTCTACATTGGATCATTTGTGACAGTTTGGAAATACTGTATAGTCATACGCAATTTGTACCACGAAGGTGGTTCAATAACAAGAATTCTCGCATGCTTACTCTTCGCTTATTTCGTTCCAATTTACCACCAAACCACAGCGGGTAGACCACTGCTTCCCCTCACGGTCATATTGCATTAGGATCCTTACAAAGGAAACTAGATAAATGAGAAAATTCCTATACACTAAAAAATTTTGTAATAACACCGGTAGCACAAATTAAAATGCTCTTATCCAACATATTTTACATTAAAAAACAAGAGTGCAGCATAATTATAAAAACTAGGTATTGGGCCCGTTGTTGACGGAAATATCACTTACCATGCGCACGATTACATTTCTGTCAACTCCTCATGCTGTCGCTGAAATTCTGAAGCACGTAGGTATAGCACTCGGCACGTAAGGCTCTACCAACGAGCTAGGGAAAGGAATCTACAGTGGCTACAGGCCCGCCATATTTTAAGCGATCGAAACATGTGGGTGTGGTGATGAAGCAAGTACCGGTAAACAGCCTGCGAGAATAAATGCCGTTTCGCAGTTTTCTTACTCAGGAAAGCACTCAAAGATGCATAATGTCATTTTAAATGGACATTACAATTACAAGATATAGGCTACATAACTAGGTACTTACATATTGTATAAAGGAGGAAAAATAATATTTCTAATAATTACAAAAGAAATCACAATACATTGACATTAAACAAATTTAGCCCTACTTACAGAGAATGAAAATATAGAACAGAAAACCTTGAACAAAATAATATAGAAACATGGAGAAATAATTCATAGGATAATAATAATAATAATAATAATAATAATAATAATAATAATAATAATAATAATAATAATAATAATAATAATAATAATAATATCCGACTCGTTGGCTGAACGGTCAGTGTACTGGCCTTCGGTTCAGAGGGTCCCGGGTTCGATATTTTAACCTTAATTGGTTAATTCCACTGGCACAGGGGCTGGGTGTATGTGTTGTCTTCATCAACATATCATCCTCATCACGACGCGCAGGTCGCCTACGGGAGTCAAATAGAAAGACCTGCACCTGGCGAGCCGAACCCGCCCTGGGATATCCCGGCACTAAAAGCCATACGACATTTCATTTCAATAATAATAATAATAATAATAATAATAATAATAATAATAATAATAATAATAAATTACTACTTATTACTGCTAGTGTCCGCTCCTTGGCTGAATGATCAACGTGCTGGCCTTCGGTTCAGAGGGGCCCACATACGACTGGGTGGAGAATTTTAACTGGGCAGCCCTGCACGGATGCGGATATCCGCGAATTTAGTGTCTTGGCGGATACAAACTGTATGGCAGTGCGGATATTTTTTCTGATAATTTCTAAATAATGACGTTTATTGATTTTTCACTCAGGTATACTCTTGCTTTTGCTTGTGGTTAAGCGACCCTTGACAATTTGGGAGGGTTTGCCTAGATAAGTGCATCTACACGTGATCTGATTCCGTAAGTAGTGGGCCATGACGTTATGAAATACGATTAAATACTAGTGGCATTTCCCTACTCTATAAGTACAACAATCATAACGAGCTAAAGTAATCAAGTATTTACACTGGATCAGGTGGGTGGAAAACTTACATACTACGCTGACTCGACATGTGAAACGCGGTTCACCGAAGATCTAGTCGGAACCAGAATAACATTAATCATCAACTCAGCACTCGGGCTGGTCCCCATTAACAACAAGACATCACATAAAAATCACAATTAATCACACAAATACACAATCCTGTAAAAGAAACAAACAACATAATTCAATATACACAAGGAAAACAACGGGCAACACTTCCGTTCATCTAACTGCATCACCGCGCAGGCGAGCACCATTCGTCCACTCCAGATAGATTTCCTGCTTGGCAATCAGCTGTAAAGGATATTAAAATACAAGACTACTCTCGGAATTTGGTCACTGTTTCGACAAGGTTATATTGCGGAAGCTACTCTTCGCTTCACAACAAGGCAATAATTCTGGCTGATAAACTGACCTTCATAGCGAGCTAATATTTCAACAACCGCTCGAAACTCGCATTCAGACGTACACATTGCCGGCATGCTATCATATTCCTCAACACATATGTAATAATCTCTTGGCCTGACATTTCCTTTGCGGCATTTCTAATTCACAATAGTAATTCTTCATAACAACAAAATCACAGGCCGATTCTCACTCTACATATTTCTCATAATATTTCCAGGCATGCACACTGCCCGCATCATTGACTTCACATATATTTCAGCATGCACAAAATTCACATATATGCCCTGTATTATCATCGACCCTTTTCATTATAAATCAGGGGTCGATTCCCTGCCTAACCATTATACAAAACAGTTTGCAATCCATTTTAAAAGATCCTATTGTAATTCAACGATGTATATACAGCTCCACACATCTTACAGCATCAGAAATTCATGCAAGCAACCTATCTATCGCTAATCTCTCTATAAAAATTAAATAAAAATTTAGTCTCGACGCGGCGAGTGTGTGACTATAGATGTTGATGATTTCAGCTATCTAATCCTTCTAACTATTCAAAAAACCACAGGAATAACGTTAACTAAATAACATGCATGATTCACACAAATATAAGACTCAAAATAAAATCTGTCGTCTCCCTCGGTTTCCCATCTAGCTAATTATAAAGTAAGAGAAAGAAAAGGAAAACATGCAACACAGTTTTGTCCATATTTACAATAATACACGTATATACAATGAACTCATGACTTCTAGCTGAAATTAAAACTAAAGAAAATCCCTAATCTAAACCTCACTAATATTAAACGGGTTTCACAAAGCATGCCACTTAAAATATCACATGCAACTTAAGTTGGTAACTCCCAGGACATCTTTAGCTAATTACATCCTCGCTGGCATAAAGTGTTACTCCAATACTAACACACTTTGCACACGATGGTCCAATCTTCTCTCTTCAATGGGGGATGTCATCTTCTTGAAGCTGGTTCCTGTACAACAGCAACACATACATATCTGGTCAGTCTCTCTTCACCGCTCTTTGTGCACGTTGCACCGAAATAAACCCACTATCGGCTGTAATGGAAAGCCAACGTGAATAAATTAGTACACACGACCTATTCAACATCAAAAGTAAACGTTAGGGGTTCAGTCACTGTCTGTGACAGGACAACAAATCACTACTGATCTGAATTTAGGGCAGTTAGGGCAGTTTTCCTAACCTTTTCTTAAATGATTACAAAGAAATTGGAAAATTATTGAACATTTCCCTTGGTAAGTTATTCCAATCCCTAACTCCCCTTCCTATAAACGAATATTTGCCCCAATTTATCCTCTTGAATTCCAACTTTATCTTCACATTGTGATCTTTTCTACTTTTAAAACACCACTCAAACTTATTCGTCTACTGATGTCCTTCCACGCCATCCCTCCACTGACAACTCGGAGCATACCACTTAATCGAGCAGCTCGTCTCCTCTCTCCCAAGTCTTCCAGCCCAAACTTTGCAATATTTTTGTAACGCTATTCTTTTGTCGGAAAACACCCAGAACAAATCGAACTGCTTTTCTTTGGATTTTTTCCAGTTCTTGAATCAAGTAATCCTGGTGAGGGTCCCATACACTGGAACCATACTCTAGTTGGGGCCTTACCAGAGACTTATATGCCCTCTCCTTTACATCCTTACTACAACCCCTAAATACCCTCAAAACCATGTGCAGAGATCTGTACCCTTTATTAACAATCATATTTATGTTATTACTCCAATGAAGGCTTTTTCTTATATTAACACCTAGGTACTTACAATGGTCCCCAAAAGGAACTTTCACCCCATCAACGCAGTAATTAAAACTGAGAGGACTTTTGCTATTTGTGAAACTCACAACCTGACTTCTAACCCCGTTTATCATCTTACCATTGCCCACCGTCCATCTCACAACACTATCGAGGTCACCCTGCAGCCGCTCACAATATTGTAACTTATTTATTACTCTGTGCAGAATAACATCATCTACAAACAGCCTTATCTCTGATTTCACTTCTTTACACATATCATTGATATATATAAGAAAACGTAAAGGTCCAATAATACTGCCTTGAGGAATTACCCTCTTAATTATTACAGGGCCAGATAAAGCTTCGCCTACTCTAATTCTCTGAGTTCTATTTTCTAGAAATATAGCCACCCATTCGGTCACTCTTTTTTCTAGTCCAATAGCACTCTTTTTAGCCAGTAGTCTTCCATGATCTACTCTATCAAATGCCTTAGATAGGTCAATCGCAGTACAGTCCATTTGGCCTCCTGAATCCAGGATATCTGCTATATCTTGTTGAAATCCTACAAGCTGAGATTCAGTGGAATAACCTTTCCTAAATCCAGGATATCTGCTATATCTTGTTGAAATCCTACAAGCTGAGATTCAGTGGAATAACCTTTCCTAAACCCAAACTGCCTTCTGTCAAACCAGTTATTAATTTCGCAAGCATGTCTAATATAATCATAAAGAATGCTTTCCCAAAGCTTACATGCAATGCATGTCAAACTGACTGGCCTGTAATTTTCAGCTTTATGTCTATCGCCCTTTCCTTTATACACAGGGGCTACTATAGCAACTCTCCATTCATTTGGTATAGCTCCTTCAGCCAAACAATAATCAGATAAGTATTTCAGATATGGTACTATATCCCAACCCATTGCCTTTAGTATATCCCCAGAAATCTTATCAATTCCAGCTGCTTTTCTAGTTTTCAACTTTTGTATTTTACTGTAAAAGTCATTGTTATCATAGGTAAATTTTAATAGCCTACTTCTTTAGTATTATTCACCTCCCCTATCTGGACATTATCCTTGTAACCAACAATCTTTACATCCTACTGACTGAATACTTCTGCCTTTTGAAGTTCCTCGCTTACACACTCCTCTTGTTCATTAATGATTCCTGGAATGTCCTTCTTGGAACCTGTTTCTGCCTTAAAGTACCTATACATACCCTTCCATTTTCACTAAAATTTGTACGACCACCAATTATGCTTGCCATCATGTTATCCTTAGCTGACTTCTTTGCTAGTTTCAATTTCCTAGTAAGTTCCTTCAATTTCTCCTTACTTCCATAACCATTTCTAACTCTATTTCTTTCCAGTCTGCACCTCCTTCTTAGTCTCTTTACTTCTCTGTTATAATATAGTGGATCTTTACCATTCCTAATCACCTTTAAAGGTACAAACCTATTTTCACATTCCTCAACAATTGCTTTAAACCCAACCCAGAATCTGTTTACATTTTTATTTACCATTTCCAGCCATCATAGTTACTTTTTAAAAACTCCCTCATGCCTGTTTTATCAGCCATATGGTACTACCTAATAGTCCTAATTTTAATACCTTCCTTTCTTTCACATTTGTTTTTAACTACGACAATAACAGCTTCGTGAGCACTAATACCATCTATTACTTCGGTTTCTCTATAGAGTTCATCTGGTTTTATCAGCACCACATCCAAAATATTCTTCCCTCCAGTTGGTTCCATCACTTTCTGAATCAGTTGCCCTTCCCATATTAACTTATTTGCCATTTGTTGTTCATGCTTCCTGTCGTTCGCATTACCTTCCCAATTGACATTTGGTAAATTGAGATCACCTGCTACTATCACATTCCTTTCCATATCGTTTCCAACATAGATGAATATCTTATCAAATAATTCTGAATCAGCGTCAGCGCTACCCTTTCCCGGCCTGTACACTCCAAAGACATCAAGTTGCCTATTATCTTTAGAGAAGAGCCTTACACGTAGAATTTCATGTTTTTCATCCTTAATTTTTTCGTAGCTTACAAATTCTTATTTCACCAGAATGAATACTTCCCCTCCTGCCATTCCTATCTTATCTCTACGATACATACTCCAGTTCCGTGAGAATATTTCTGCATCCATTATATCATTTCTCAACCATGATTCAACTCCTATTACAATATCTGGTGAGTATATATCTACTAAGTTACTTAATTGGATTCCTTTGTTTACAATGCTTCAACAGTTGAGCACTAACATTTTTATGTCATCCCTACTTGATTTCCAGTTCCCTGTTCGCTAAACACCGCTCCCTAGGCCACCACGTTTCCCTGAATGTACCTGCCTATAACCCTTCTAAACAATTTTCTGAACTTATATGTTGCACTGCGGTTTAGGTGAAGGCCATCTGAGTACAGATCCCTATTTCCTACCCAGCCATTAGGATCTAGAAATCTCACTCCCAGTTTCCCACATACCCACTCCATAGTCTCATTTAAATCCCCAGTCACCTTCCAGTCAGTATCCTTCCTACACAGTATTGCACTGATAACAATCTTCGCTTCCTTAAACTACATCCGTGTTGCATTTACCAGATCCCACACATCCCCAACTATGTCTCTAGGAGCGGCTCGTGGATCGAATCGAAAAGTCTCTCGCGAAACGCGACCTGCCCGATGGTAATGTACTAAAAAGCGTCTCTCGCTCGATTACCAGACTGCGGAAAAAATTGCAGTTTGTCTCATTAATGCACGATTTTGTGCCATAGCGCACTTGGATAATTATCATACACAGTTTAAATAACACTGTCCACAAGAAAAATTGCACTGTCTTGGATCGGTATGACTGTACAAAGTTAAATTTCTGCCCACGTGGCAGCAACTGCGCGTCCCGCGTACACTGATATATCACACTGATGTTCACTACTCAACGACACACAATAGAAGGGGTGCTCAATACTCAACGACACATAGACTAAGAGGGACGCCCCACCATGTGGTGCGCCTAAGTATCTTTGCAGACGCCGTTATGGCTAGGGGATTCCCCAAAGATTAAAACGCTCAGCAAATCAGAGCTATTAGCTTTGTTCGTGCAGCAATACGAAACTATCCAGAACTGTCAGGCGCATGCGCATATGCACTTCGCTTTATTTGAAGCGTTCGTGCAGCGAGAATTTGGTATTCTGACTGCTAGTCTGCTGTTCGCGCAGTCGTGAGTTCCAGTTTCGTACAGTCTGAGAACAGTCAGCAGAATTTGTGAATTGTTTTCGGATTTCTAAATGAGGCATGCGCATTAGCCCTTGTCACACATGGTTCACAAAACACATATCCTTATAAATATAATTTTTCCGTGTATTTCTTGAAAATAACATTCCTTGACGGCGGTATTTTGAAATAAATTCTTAATTAAATGTAGCAGTTGCACATTCCGTTTAATGGGTGTACATGAGCGGTTACTTTTCATCCAGTAGATATCGTTAATTAAAACCAATATCACGATAAAATACATGTGAACTGTCAATGTAAGTCCAGGTACTGTGGATAAACGAGTGCATTTTAATAATCTGTTAGTATATTCTTACTTGTTGGTAGTCACTAATCGCGAATATCACAGACTGTTGACGATATAAAATATTGTATATTTTCAGATGTCAGACATTAGTTTTACGAGTGACTCCAGTGAATCTTCAACTGATGATGACAATCTAGATTTATTTGATGATATTGCCGGTAATCGGCCGAAGAATGAAAATTATTTTGAGGTTATTGTGCCAAGATATAATGATCAAGAGTTCATGGAACATTTTAGTCAGTCGACACGTGCAGAAAATTTGGCTGAACGTTTTTCCAACAGCCAATATTTTAATTATCAAGCAGGGGGAAATGGGAAATTTAGTAGCTTCCGATGGACGCTCATATTTTTGTGGTTTGCTGGTCATCAGACAGATTGATATCGTGATGTGATAGATTCAATATCACCTTAAGTACACTGCACAAAGTCATACAACGTATGGTGTACTTCATAAGTAATTTATCTGATCAAATAATAAAGTGGCCTACAGGAGATGAAATCACTACTATTGAAAGAAACTTTAGGCATGATCATTTCCCTGGAGTAATAGGAGTGATAGATGGTACACTTATTCGCATTGATAAGCCAAAAAATGATCCTGATTCCTACCTTAACACGAAATCTTTTTATTCCATCCAGGTAAGATACAAAGTTTACTCTGCCCTTCATTTTATGCTGTATAAATCGGTAAAATGGTTTCACTTTATCAAAGGAATACGATAACCCTAATCACGAATCCGAAATTTTGTCTCAGTTACAGGTTGTGTGCGATAACACCAGGAGAATAAGGGACGTGTTTCTTGGATTCCCTGGATCAATCCACCACAGCAGGGTTTTTCACAGATCACCATTACAGCTTGGCAGAGAAATGCGGTGAATTTTATATCCTGGGTGATAGCGGCTACCCTTGTCTGCGCAACTTGTTGACACCTTTTAGGGACCGTGGTCAACTGAGGCGTGCAGAGAAAGAGTACACCGTGAAAGTAGCCAGAAACCGATATGTGATAGAACATTGTTTCGGCTTATTAAAATAAAAGTTTCGTCAATTATATCACATAAAATTGAAGAAGATCCCCGATATTGTGCACTTCATTCGTGCTTGTTGTGTTTTACATAACCTTGCTCTTGACGACAACTTTGAATATTATGAAAATGAAGAAGCAGGTTATGAGGTGCCGATTGTTCAAGAGGAGATAGAGGTCGTGGGAGTAGAGGATATAGATGGGTTAGCCAGGATAAATCATGTTACCTTTAACATACTTTGAACAGTTTTCACAATAGATGTTACATTTAATGGGTACGGTAACAGAAAAATAAATCTTAAATTGTACATACACACATTACATATCACTTGTAGAAGCTACATTTATATTCTTCTCTATCAACTGTTTCATAAAGTTATTCATCTGTTCAATCAGATCATTCTTTCTTTTCTTTTCTTGCCATTTCTTTTCGTCCAATTCTATTTTTCTTTCGAATTTTACTTCCTCAAAATCTAACCTATCCTTCTGATACTTTAAACACTCCTGCCTAAAATTCCCTAGCACATCAACTCTATATTTCTTTCTAACTGCCCTTAATGAGCTCCTGTTTTCGGGCGATAATTTATTAGGAGTTTTGATTCCCTACGGTCGGGTTGGGATCATCAACTGCTACGGAGGCTGCTTCACTGCAAGAAGCAAGACTTCCTTCGGCTGTTCTCACTGTGGTTACCGGGAGATGGGCAGTTGTCGTGATGGATAAGAGAAGTTCAGGGTAAATATTTCGTTTCTTCTGAAAAATCTCATCCATCTCGTTGGCATACTCAAAGGTCTTCCGACCCCTCCCTGTTTTGTTCATATTGTCTATGTATTTCTTATAATTTCTCTCTATTACACGCCATCTATTTTCACAGTTGTCTGGGGAAACTTTCACACTAAACTCTTCATTCAGTTTCATTGCAATTAACTCCCACAATCTCTTCATATTCCTAATTTCCATCGACCCTACTTTGTTCCTGTATTTCTTGAATTGGTCTATTAAAAGTTTCGTGTTATCATGTGACCATGACCTATACTCAACATCACTATTTGATGCTGATGTGCCTGGAAGAATCAACAATTCTTGAAGTTCTTCTGTAAAAGAAAAATAACTGTACTGTATTGTATTGCAATCTAACATACGTTCTTTATTCCCATTGTATTATTAATGGACGCAATAATACTGTTCTGTAAAATCCTTAGAATTTACATAATATAGACTTTAATAATAAGTTGTTTTATTCGTACCTTGCATGTTGCGTTCAATTTTCTTCCTCTTATTCCAAATGAGTAATGTATTTACGACAAAACAACTCGCAGTAAAACACAATCAATGAATCAATCAATCAATCAATCAATCAAATCGAATAGAAATTAATTGGGAAATGTGCTGACATCTAGTGGTAATATTTAGTACTATGTGACTGTTCGCGCGGGAAAGAATCGGAAATTGTTTCCAACTGTTCCTAATCCGCGCATGCGCTCTCGTACAAAACACAAACTATCACAGATTTACTGCACGAACAAAGCTATTGTTTCTCACAATATCTTTGTAATTCACTGAAATTAATATCAAATGCACTCATAATTAACAGATTACGCTCAGACAACTTTCCTAATTTATTCCTGAATATTTCTAGTTCTCAACCTGTGGAAAAGCCTCAAATAACAGAACTGACCACTCTCTCTTGCTGAACACACCACACGTAGAACAATGTTGGTCATCCTGAAGTTTCAACTCTGCGCGGTCCAGTATTCAAAGTAGCAACGCCCTTGCTTTCTAATTGGCTCACCTCACCTCGTGGCTTAACGTACTCTACACGTGCGATCTATGCTGACTGTGGATAAAATTGGAAGCTTGTCACGGTTACTGGGAAGTTTCAAGCAAGTGTCCCACGACATTCTGTCTCCTAGACTTCCGATCTCAGCTATAATCTGCCTCTCTTGTAATATCCAACTGCAGTCCACGTTTGTAATTTAGTATAATATGCCAAATAATATAATTTTATATTCCAAATGAGCCGTCAGGATACGGCGCACTGCCGTCTGAGCCACTCAGCCAAGCAGCATACCGTTTACCGTGTTTCGCTGTTTGGTCATTTCCTGCAAGAAAATAAAAGTAGGCCTGCTGCACACATGCTGGATTGTGTTACAAGCAGAGGCAAAGTCATTCTGCTAATCGCCAAAAACTGTGTAATTCAGTTTAAAAAACACTTATTTGGAATAGGATATATCCTTTGTGTTTTCTCAACAATTTATGCATAATTTATCCAGTTAATTTATTCGATCTAATCTATTAAAAGTAGTTCACTGTAAGCGGATGGCGCTTAAACTATGGCGTCGCTATTTCGCCTTGGCATTACCTGGAGCGCTGAAGTAGCCATGTTAGCCACTTTATAGTCATCTTTCTAGCGGTAAAAGTTCAGTAGCACTCCCGCAAGTGTATAACATAGTAATCATGGCTGACGGTGGGCGAATGGACTCTGCCGTTGGTTGAAGGTTACGCCAATGAAATATCGTTCCCATAATTCAAGACAGCCAGAAGTTACGACCAACTTACGCGATGAAAAGACGTAAGAGAATGAGGCAATGTAAAAGAATAAGCATATGAAATAAATAAGTATAAGAATAACAATATCTGGCTGTCTTGTTGAATTACGGGAGTGACGTTTAATAGGGCAAATCTTCAGGCGATGGCAGAGTCCATTCGTGGCACCGCCAGCCACGATTATATATGAACACACCAAAGAGAAATAATAACATGTTGAAATAGTTGACACGTAGCGATGCAGTAATTACGATTCTGAACAGTCGAAAGCATAGACTGCACTACTTATGCTTTAATATGAATTGGAAATAGAGGCCTAAAGCTGCGCGACTTATGATTGAATAGTAATAAGAAATAGAGGCCTAAAGCCCCTTAGCGGCTTCTAACGTTTGCTTGTTCACAGACCAATGGCTTTGTCAAGAGGATAGTTCGCGGCTTCTAATGTCTGCTTCTTCACAGACGTATGGTTTCGTCACTAGCCGGACCTAACGAATCCAGACCAATGATTTTGTCACTAGTCAGACATGTTGAAATGGTTCAGAGGTAGCGGTACTTACTGATCCAGGGGAAAAGAAATACTGAAAAATTATTTTATACACACGCATAAAGAGGGATATAGAAAAAAGGAACGTTCATACCGACATTGAACGTACCTTAAAAATCAACAGCTGCCAGAAAGAGACTTGTTGATTACCATAGCAAGCAACGAAAAGAATAAACATAACGTAACTTGTTGATTACAATAGCAACGAAAAGAATAATTAAACGTCACGCGCAATCAGTCCCCTCCCCTTGAGGCGTATGCTCACTGATGGTCTAGTTCCTAAGTAGAGTGGTTGGTAGCGGTGTGCTTCGCTCCATCACGTCGTCTGCAAGTCATCTGCGAGAAATAAACATGGGGCAGTCACACCGCGCGTATATATTGCCGATGCAAGCGTGACATGTACTGAACTTTTAATATTTGCTGTTACTTGTCCGACTAACGTGAAACCATGCTGTAATAATACACACAAGGAAATATATTTATGTACATATGCCGTAAGTCAATAAGAATACACAAAGGTTAAGTCTGTAAACCGTACCAAAGTAGTGGCAAGACAAGGTTAGGTTAGGTTAGGTTGATAACGAACTTTCCTTCCATTCCAACTGAACTGATCTTTATAGAGGATGTAATGTGGCTTTCGTTTTCGGAGAAGTTCTTGCAGATTTTGCTTGCTTCTTATACATCCTAATTGCATTCTATACATACTGCACCCTACTCGGGTCCGAACGGGTCGCAAATAACTCCCGACAGCTCGATGTAATCCCAGGGTATATAGTTCAATCAGAAAAATCTTAAAATTTTTCATATGGTTTCGCTTTACGTGGGATCAGAAAGAAAATGGTTCAGCCACACGCAATAGTATTCGAACGATCGCCTTCATCCAATGCTAATGTTAAAACTTCGCCACTCTCCGCATTTATATATACGCAATCTATCAGTAAATCAACTTATAAACTAAGATTAAGAATTAACTATCACTAAAAATTAACACTCACTGAATTATATAAAAAGAAATAAGGAACTACATTTATTTAACTAGAGAAATGCCCTAAAGAAATGAGAACTATTTTGGGAATGAGCTACAATTATCACTACATAGAATGAGTTATTCAAAATCGTAAGTTAAAGTCAGCGCTGGCTTATTAAAAACAAAGATATAGCATTACATAACTTGAATTGTTTCTGAAATGAAATCAAAATCAAAATTACTGTCCATAACTATTCTTGAGACATTATATGTATCACTGGTATACGTTCTCCAGCTGCAATCATTACATCAATATGAAAATTCTAAGTTTCTTCTCAAAATTACATCACCACTAAACAATAAAATCTGAACTCAATCAAACGGATTTCATTTTGGAAAATTAATCAGTAATGATTGACGTGCTAAGGCTTTACACCCCTAATGCCTGCTAAATCCGGCTCCTAATCTATCATCTTCCTATTTAGTAACCTTTCATAAAATTCTAATTCAACTATTCAATATTTTAAAATAATTAATCTTCCTATTCTATCCACATAATTCTTAATTAATATATCTCTGGCTCAATATGCATTTATACGTCGTATTCTAATCAAAATCCTACTGTGCAAGTTATTTAATTCGTATCTGCAGTGTGAATATCTCAATACTATGCTTCGCGTCTACTTAAACATGTATGTATAATATCGTCGCTGGAAAGGTAAAAGGTTGTATTCCACAAAGCTCTTCCTATCAATTATTCTCCTTAAGACTGGTCACGCCTCCCAGTCACATATGGATACGCAGTCCATCAGAACAATGTCCGTTGTGTTCGTTTTCCTATGTCGACGATTAAACGAAAATGAACCTTACATGCATTGTACACTAGGAGGGCGTAAATACGTAATGCAAACGTACATTCCTACAGTACGGTACTGTAAGGTTCATTTTCCTTTACACATGGGCATAGGAAAAGGAACACAATAAAATTTGTTCTGATGGACTGCATATCCATACGTGGCTGGGAGGCGTGACCAGTCTTAAGGAGAATAATTGATAGGAAGAGCTTTGTGGAATACAACCTTTTACCTTTCCAGCGACGATATGTCATTTATCTCGCATTTCATACGTTTCGAGAATGTGTCACAGAACTCACATACCTCCATCATAACAGCTGTCTTGACATTACATCACCTTCTAAATCTCGGCTAAATATGAATATTCACAATCCATACCTCATATCTGGTCAATCCCGCGGTGTACTTCCTCTTAATTATTCGCATCGTTTCATTAGATCCATACCTTCCACATATAACGTTTATCTACCTCCTATATATACCTTGTAATTACCACAAAACGCAATATAATACTTCATATAACTTCATATAACTTCTTATTACCTTGTCCGACGATCAATTATCTCAACTACTCAATGTTAAGTCTTACTTCACATAATCTTCAACACATACCTTGCAATTACTGATATATAGCTTTCTTAAATACGTCAATACGTGTTTCCCATATTCAATTCCTTTCAATAAAATCACGATGCATAACCTTACATATGTTACTAGTGCTAGTAATAAGAATATATCTCTTCAAGGAGTACTTAATTTCAATCATTCTCTTCTGACGCGCGGTCCATTTGTGACGTAATCTTTAGATACATATATCGCAAGATTTATCGATATCCTTCAACTTATGATAATTTCTAATAATCAGCTGTTATGTTGTGTCATTCTTAATCGTATTCTCGACTACTTCATTGAATTATTTGGTCAAACACGGTAATTCATGCACGAGATATACATATAATTCTGCACTGCCTTAATATAGCATTAATATCTTAAATATCACACACTTCATTGCATATTATCACTTGCACACTTAAATATTATCATTTCTAACATCTATTCAATTCCACTGCATATGCCAAAAATAATATAAGTTAAGAATTATGATACTAATTGTAAGCACTTAGCTCGTTTCTCGTTACTCCGATGTCAGTTGTTCTCCTTCGGCCCGTCACATGGCTAGTTTTGCGGTCTGGATCTGAGGTTGGGCTGGACTCCTCCTCCCATTCAGGACTGGTCTAGGTAGGCAATGTCAATCTCTCCTCTCGGGTAGGTCACCTGTCCGGATGATACCTCTCTCCAGGTCGGTCCATCATGAATGCTTAGCAGTTCATCATCTTTTTCGTAAGGCTGCCAACAAAGTTAAATATTTCCGAGGAGTACATAGTCATTTTTAAATTCTTATCAGAATAATATTTCTCTCAGATTATTCTTCTTAACCTTCTTCTGCGTTATATTTGGCTAACTCTTTATAATTACGTATAATATATATTTTTTATCTTGTTCCGAAAAAATCTTTAGATTCAGTTTAATTATTCTTCAGAATTATTTTCTTTTCTTCTCAGCTTCTCCACCAATAAAATAACTTTTTCTTAATCCTTTTCTTCTTTCGCAGTTCATACAATACTTCCCTGCAATATCGTTGGTCTTGCGCCTTGGGTTCCTAATAAGCGTATTTGATTTAAGCTCCGCTTATCTGTACGTATTTTATCTATTTACAGTGTTTCTATGGGTTGATTAACCCGTTTTCCTTTTAATCAATCTAGTTTTTCTTTATGAATTCCCGCTGAAATCTAGTCAAACTTCGTCCTTTTAGTAGCGCGATCGCAATCCACGTTTTGTCTTAGAGAGTTCAATTTTTCAAGTGTATTTTTATAATAATCTCTTCTATTCTATTTTTTAAAAACAATCTACTTGACCTTTCACTGTTCTGCACCACCTTCGGTATACATTCGTTCCCAGTTAGACATGGCTTCCTATTATATCTCGATATCATGACTTCATTGTGTTGTATGTCCGGCGCTCCCTTCTCGCTCCGCCAGCCAGCTGCACGCGCGCCTGTGTATCATTCTGCTAGCTTCGACGCGCAGCCCTCAGTGCGCGTGCCTGACCATCGAGTGTACTATAAATAGGAGCTCCCTGCCTACTCACTTGCCCACTTGCCCCGGTGTCCAGCTCCAGAATACACCCTACGTCGAGCACGGAGGCTACTCCTCTTGAAAATGTGCTTCGACCAGGTGGACTGAATTTCTGGCAGTACGAGGTTTCACCTCTGGTCACCGCTCCCTTACCTGTTTCCGCTGCCTATGTTCCGTAATTCTTTTACAAGCCATTTTCATTCCCTAATTTATGCAAGCTCCCTTAGTTTCGCTAGGTGGAATTTCTTCAATCAATTGAACTTGCTTTTTAGGAATTCAGGCACTTCAACAAACAAGGACTCTCATGAACATTTATGTTAGTGTGCCAGATAGTTCTCGACTATCAAAGTGTCAATTCACGAAGACTATCTTTTCAAGATAGAAGTGTATATAAAGACTGCAAACCTGTACATATTGTATAAAGACAGACTTTTCTCAAGATTCAATATTCCTTTTTGCTTCAAAATAAATTTCAGTTATTTGTGTAAATATCATAAAGTGAAGCAATAAAAGTTGTGTTTTGTAAACTTCAACCTTGGTTACAACACAACTCTATGGCGACGAGGTAAAAAAGCGACACTCCAATTCATCGGCCCCAGTCGCCAACTCTATGGCGACGAGGTAAAACAAAAGCAACAAACTACAATTCTTCGGCCCCAGTTGCCAACTCTATAGCAACGAGGTACACACGAAGCCAACACTACAATTCAACGGGCCCAGTTGTCAACTCTACGGCGACGTGCTAAACAACAACGACACTCCAACCAGTTCTGACACACAGCTTACCTTACTATTTCTTGCACGCATCTCGCAATGGCTACTGCGGAACAACTCGCTACGGTCTTCCAAGCCTTACAGCAGCAACAACAACAGTTTATGCAACAACAACAGGCAGCATTAATTCAGGCTATTCAAGCTATTTCTGTCTCTACACAGCCATCAGCTATTCCTCCGTTCTCTGCTTTTGATCCGGCTAAGGAAGAATGGTCAGTTTATTTAGCCCGCTTGCAACAGCATTTCATCTGCCACTCTGTCACAGACGATCAACGCCGCCGCGCACTATTTCTTAGTTCGGTTGGCAATGCTACGTGTGAATTACTACGTAAATTAAGTCCAGAAGAACACTTATCTGAGGTACCCTTCACGCAGCTCTTGGCCCGTCTCACGGAACACTATGCCAAAGCTCCTCACATAGTGGCTGCTCGCTATAAATTTTTTCCGAGCAGAAAGCAACCCCATCAGACACATACTGAATGGATAACTGAATTGCGTGGTCTAGCTAAACCCTGCCAGTTCATCTGCTCCAAGGACAGTTGTGGTTCATCCTACACTGATTCTCTCATTCGGGACATGATAATTTTACATACTCCTGAAGACAAAATACGTTTTGACGCTGTCAAGCAGAGTAACCCTTCTTTAGAAGACGTCCAGCGTATTGCTACGGTTTATGAGCTTACTACCAAGACTCCCGCAGCTATAGCTTCTCCACACGAAGTTGCACAAGTCTCGCCTCAGGCCCGCAAGTCCTCTGCTACAGTGAACCGTACGGATAAGGCGCTCTCCACCAAGCATTCTCGCCAGGTTCCCTCACGTAATGCTACACGGAAGCCCAATTCTAAAAACACCTCGAAACTCCTGCCTTCCTGCCGAGGTTGTTTCAAGCATCATGAACGTCGTGACTGTCGTTTTTTCAAAGCTACTTGTCAACGATGTAATAAACTTGGACACATTCAGACTGTCCGTCAAAGTTCGCTCCGCCCTACTAAGACTACTGCAGCGCGCCGGAAGCATATACAGCCCCGCCAAGACATGGAAGTTGATCAGATCAATCTTATTCTTCCCACAAAGGATTCTCACAAAATCATCATTCCTCTCTCATTCTCTGATCGATCTGTCGATTTTCAATTAGACACTGGATCACCTGTCTCTATTATTAACCTGACTACCTACCACGACTTAGGTTCACCTTCATGCTCTCCAGCTGACATCCAGCTCGTGACATTTAACAAGAAGAAAATTGACATCAAAGGTCAAATTAAGCTTCAGGCTAGTTATAAAGGAATTCAGAAGGCCATTCCTCTTCTCGTAGTTAACAACTACACTGCATCAAACATTCTGGGCATGGATCTCTTCAACTTATTTGGTTTCCAGATACATGACAACATTAACGTCGTATCTACATTGCATCCTACTTCTGACGTTACCGCTCTCCTAGCGCAGTTTCCTGAAGTCTTCGACTCTCAGCTCGGAACAGCAAAAGACTATACAGCTCACATACAGCTGAAATCCGGAGCTAAGCCTCGCTTCCTCAAAACACGTCCAGTACCCCTAGCACTTCAAGACCAGGTCACGAAAGAATTAGAAAGATGGATACAAACTGGAATTGTAGTACCAGTTACTTCTAGTCAATGGGCTACTCCACTCGTGGTAATCAAGAAACCTGATGGTAATGTTCGACTTTGTGGCGATTTTCGATCTACAGTCAACGCACAACTCGAAACCGATATCTTTCCTATTCCACGTCCAGAAGACTTATTCCGTCGTCTCTCTGGTGGACAATTCTTCTCTCGAGTTGATCTTAAAGAAGCATATCTCCAGCTACTTTTAGACGAAGAATCTAAGAAATTTCTCACACTCAACACTCCTCTCGGACTGCTCCAGCTCCAGCGGCTCCCATTCGGTGTTTCATCCTCAGCGGCTATTTTTCAGCGCTATTTGGCTCAACTCACCGCCTCAATTCCCGGTTGTGCTAACTACCTGGATGATATTATTGTTACTGGAAAAGATCATCAGGAACATCTAACCAATCTCCGCCTTCTTCTCCAGAAATTGAAAGACAATGGACTACGAGCGAATCTCGCTAAATGTACCTTCTTTCAGCCTCAAGTTCACTACCTAGGACATATACTTGATAAGAATGGAATTCGTCCTAGTATGCAGAATGTCTCCGCGATAGTAAACATGCCAGCACCTCAGAACCTCAAGCAGCTTCAGTCCTTCATAGGCAAAGCGAACTATTATAATAAGTTCATTCCACGCTTCGCTACAGTGGCAGCTCCATTAAACGCTCTACGTAAAAAAGGTGTTAAATTTCAGTGGACTCCGCAATGCCAACAGGCATGGAAAACAATCAACAACGCCTTAATTCAAGCTATACAACTCACTCATTTTCAGCCCGACAAGATCATCACGCTAGCTACTGACGCTTCAGACTACGGTGTCGGTGCAGTTCTCTCCCAGAAGGATCGTCATGGACAAGAACGCCCCATCGCCTTCGCTTCGAAAACACTTAATGACCATCAACGTCGATACTCACAGATAGAGAAAGAAGCTTTAGCCATCATCTTTGGTATTCGCCGTTTCAATGAATATCTTTATGGCAACCATTTCCTGATCATTACCGATCATAAGCCTCTAGTACACTTATTCCATCCTGGTAATAAGATCCCAGAGAATTCCCTCAGAAAGCTTCAAAGATGGTCCATGTTCCTTTCTGATTATTCCTATCAGATTGTATATCGAGCCACATCCCAGCATTGTAATGCTGATGCCCTCTCCCGCTTACCCGTTGGTCCTGATACTGCCTTCGATTCTCAAGAATCTGAATGTCTTCAGTTGGACATAGAACTTGAAGATACTGTATCCAGTTTTCCTATTGATGCTACCTGCATAGCTAAAGCTACGGATAAGGACAGTACACTTGCTACTGTACGTACTTACATCCGCAACGGTTGGCCTCTTCAGAGCACACTTCCTGCCCACCTGGCACCTTATCATCGTATGCAGCATCGTCTCACGACTCGTGCCGGAGTGGTACTACTAGAAGCAGGCACCCTCTTCCGAGTGGTTATCCCACTTAGCCTACAGAAACAAGTTCTCGAATTATTACACCAAAGCCATTGGGGTATCTCCAGAACAAAGCAACTCGCCCGTCAACACTGCTACTGGCCCGGTATTGATGCCGCCATCGAAAAGCTAATACGTCATTGTGAGCAATGTCAAACGAATCAGAACGCCCCGTCTTCTGATCTTGCTTCATGGCCTCCTGCTACTACTCCATGGGAACGAGTTCACATCGATTTCGCAGGTCCTTTCCTCAATTCCATGTGGTTAATAGTCATCGATTCACTGTCAAACTTTCCATATGTCGTGGATATGCATTCGACTACTACAACCGAAGCTACCATTCGTGCTCTCCAGAAAATCTTTACTACAGAAGGTTTACCGCAAGTACTCATTTCGGACAACGGACCTCAATTTACAGCTACTGCTTTTCAGAACTTTTGTACACATAATGGCATTCGTCATATCCTAGCACCACCTTTTCACCCTCAATCTAATGGTGAAGCTGAACGCTTCGTACAAACATTTAAACGAAGTATGAAGAAAGCTGTCTCTTCAGGCTTAACTAAAGACCAAGCCTTGCTCCAACTCTTAAACAACTACAGAACTCTACCCGGCGCTGATAATATCACTCCTGCACAGAAGCTCCATGGACGACCTCACAGAACTTTACTTTCTCTGTTACAGCCTCTTCCGGCCCAGCATAAGACCTCACCAACGAAGTTCTCCCTCAACGACAAGGTCTACACCAGGACATTCAAATCCAACCCACTCTGGATACCTGGAGTCATCTGCAGATCTTTGGGTCATCGTCTCTACGAGATACAGACTACGGAGAAACGTATCTGCCGCCATCAAGATCAGATACGTCTGCGCTACCGCCCCTGTCCAGCTATTGATGCTATTGCTAAACCTGATAAATCTATTGCTGAACGCGCCTTAGATCATTTAATAACAATGGGTTCCTTTCAGGACGAGACAGCGCCACTCCGCCCAGTTCCAGCTCCGGACAATACAACAGAGATATCAGCAGCTCCGCCCCAGCATCGCAGTCGCCGCCAGCGCCGCCGCCGTTTCACGCCGTACCGGCGTATTTAGGACGGGAGGGTGTTGTATGTCCGGCGCTCCCTTCTCGCTCCACCAGCCAGCTGCACGCGCGCCTGTGTATCATTCTGCTAGCTTCGACGCGCAGCCCTCAGTGCGCGTGCCTGACCATCGAGTGTACTATAAATAGGAGCTCCCTGCCTACTCACTTGCCCACTTGCCCCGGTGTCCAGCTCCAGAATACACCCTACGTCGAGCACGGAGGCTACTCCTCTTGAAAATGTGCTTCGACCAGGTGGACTGAATTTCTGGCAGTACGAGGTTTCACCTCTGGTCACCGCTCCCTTACCTGTTTCCGCTGCCTATGTTCCGTAATTCTTTTACAAGCCATTTTCATTCCCTAATTTATGCAAGCTCCCTTAGTTTCGCTAGGTGGAATTTCTTCAATCAATTGAACTTGCTTTTTAGGAATTCAGGCACTTCAACAAACAAGGACTCTCATGAACATTTATGTTAGTGTGCCAGATAGTTCTCGACTATCAAAGTGTCAATTCACGAAGACTATCTTTTCAAGATAGAAGTGTATATAAAGACTGCAAACCTGTACATATTGTATAAAGACAGACTTTTCTCAAGATTCAATATTCCTTTTTGCTTCAAAATAAATTTCAGTTATTTGTGTAAATATCATAAAGTGAAGCAATAAAAGTTGTGTTTTGTAAACTTCAACCTTGGTTACAACACATTGTGTATTCTTTTTAGCTAGAGTGGGCCATACCTTCCGCCGGCGCCATTTTTGAAAACGTCTAGAAAATGCAACGGGCACAATACGAATTGGACAAAATAAGACCGTATTATTAAAATGCCGCATTCGTCATTTAACACCAACTACGTTACTAAATTCATTATTCGAACATGCCATTACCCAAACAGAAAAAGAAAATATGCTTTGCTTATACCCGCAAATGTAACCTAGTGATTTTCATTACGGTTAGCGACACTGAATGGAATCCAACAGTTAGGAAATAACTACAAATCACTACCTTCAATATTAACAGGGGAGAAAGAGTAAGGCTGCATGTACCCTCAGTGTATAAGCTTACATGACAGGGAGTATAGACAGCTTCTCCCTGTCAGCGGCTTGTCGAGACATACTCGTTTCCTGGCTCTCTCAGGTTCTATGAGGTTTCATTTTTTCATTTGATCTTATTTTTCTGTTAGTTCTCCGCAGGTAATTTAAATTTCCAGGTGGCTGCCGCTGATATTCTCTTTATTTTTTCACTGTATCGGAAAAGTTAGAACAAAAAGGTTTGTACGTGATATTCGAAACCAGTTTCATGATGAGCAATTTTCCTGCTAAGGCCAACCTAAGAGAGAGACATCAAGTTTTATATTTCCACCCTGTCCGAAGCTCCAAATCTCACCGAACTTTACTTATAGCTAAGATCCCACTCGCCTTTATTCTAAACGTAAATAAAAATTATCGTGAAAACAGCTCAATCAGTTTTCCCGTGATCCTGTAAGAGACAAACAGACAAGAATTAAACTGAACCAGACATAGGCTAGTATAAAAATCCAGTATACAAGTCCAGAATAAACATCAAGTATCACGTTAATATTCAAAAAGTACAAACAGAAATACGATGTTATATACCAGATGCATCAAAGTAACACAGGTAATAGATCGTGGGGATAGAATCACAATGTCGTACGTTTCAGGTCTTTAGCTTGCATCGTTATACTCTATCACAATGAAATCAGTGATATAAAGGGTTACCGGCTCGGAACGCAAGACGATGGAGTTTACAAACATCTAGGAATAAGTATCAGAACAAATGGTTATTGGTTATTTGTCCTGTATCTCGATGCATTAAAAAGAAACATGGCACGACTGCCCCGAAGGGCCATGGCCTACCAAGCGATCACTCCTCAAGCTCGAAGGCCTGCTGATGATGAGGTGTCGTGTGCTCGGCACGACGAATCCTCGCGGCCGTTATTATTGGCTTCCTAGACCGGAACCACCATATCACCGTCAGATGGCTCCTCAATTGTAATCACGTAGGCTGAGTGGACCTCAGATTCAAGTAAAAATCCCTGACCTGGTCGTGGCCGAATCTCGATGCGTTTAGCGGAACAAAAATAAGAAGTTATGACTTGGACGGTAGCAAAGAACATGCGGCAACGTAGCTACGATGAAGCGAATGGTACACAAGATCGGCAGCCTCATTGAGAGGGAGGAGCGACCTGTGACGTAATGTTTACAGTCCGAACATAGCTAGTGTGTAGCTAGTGAACATATACCGCTTACTCATGGCACAATTCACACCGAGGGAATGTTTGGACATTATTTTAATTTATGGCGAAGTAGGGCAGAACGTTCGTGCAGCTGCGAAGATGTACGCTAAACGATTTCTACTAAAAAGGGCTTCATATCGGCTTACGATTGTGGCAGCTATACAGAGAAAGCTGACAATGGAAATGTCATGTCCAGGCGTGAAGTTGGTGGGTCTAGACGTGATCTTCGTGCAGAAGATCGCATATTAGAAGTTATTGCAGAGGAGTACTCGGAAAATCGGGGCGATGGAAGGAGTGTCCAATTGGACCGTCCTACGAACATTACGGGAAGAGCGGCAACATCCGTACCATTTGCAACGCGTTCGGTACTTATTGGAGATAGATTATGCACAGGGCATAGCCTTTTCTGAATGGGTCCATCGTCAACCCGAGGACTTCGTGAATCATATTTTGTTTACAGACGATGCCTCGTTTACGAAGAGTGGCAAATTCGTAACAACAGGTTTGTGTGGTCGGAGAACAACCCCCATGCTATGAGACGTTCCTATCACCAGGTTCGGTTTTCCATTAAAGTAGGGAAGCATTATTATAGGATCTGCGGTATTATCTCATAGACTGACAGGCATTTCACCTGCATTATCTCTGACTTTTACCGGCGAGTCTCGCTCGCCTCTCTGGCTCTTGGGTGTATGCGGTCGAGCGTCCTGTGCAGCCGGTTGCGGTCTACCAATCGCCAGCGACTGGCCGAGTGTGCCAAACGCTTGGCCGGTCTCCAGTAATCGGTGGACGCAGTGCCAGGCAGCCAGTCAGCGAGCTGCGCTACGCCGGACTCCTTGAGATCATAGGCCACTACTTTACATTAACCCTCACCTATTTCTTTTACAAATTTCTTTCATGTTTTACTATCAGTTCTATAACCTACATATTACAATTGTATATGTTACATGTGAAGTATGTTAATATGTTGCAGACTATTGGATTTTCGTCTTTGAGGTGATCATGTATTTCAGTAATTGTAACGTTATGAACTGTAATGTCTTCATATAGTATTTTGTTCCGTTCGCTAGAAAAACGGCGACACAAAAATAGTGGGCTATGTGTAGCCTATCTCCAGACTCGACCACATATACATTGTACTAATATCGAATGCAGGATCAAGAAGGAATGCAGGATTGTTTTTAAACGTAATACTCACCAATATTCTTTTTACAAGCGTTAATTTATAAACAGATTTTGACCTGTAAATAAAGTTACATGTGAATCGTAACTATACAGTTCGATTTTTGTCACTGGTGCTCCCTGATGCACAGGAGTCATTTGTGTTCCTGGAGCTACTACTATAGTTGGCGGTTTGTACTTCTTCCTGTGAAGTAAATGAAAATGGAATCATACGTTTATACAGTATGATGAATGTTTCCTTTCTTGTGATTACGTGGTATGTTCGGAATACTTACGAAATTGTGATGTATCAATAAGAGATCATTCACCTTGTCTGATTCCTGGCTAAAATTTCTCTCGCTGGCAACACTAGTGCAGGAATGAAGAGAACTTTTCTGGCTGCTACCGACAGCCTTGGAAGTAACTCCGCGTGCGTTTTTCACCACTTCAAAAGTTGTCCTTCGGCACGGCTACAGCCGGATTTGGAGAGTGAAAGGTACCTGTCGAATTCATTAGTAGTAATTGTGTGTCCATCTTCGTCGTCCTCATCCGAACTCCAGTCCACCTTGGACTTTTTCATGGGAAGAACTTAGTCACTGTTCGCTTGAATTGGCTCTAAACATGAATGAAAACATCCGTAATGTATTCCTGTCACCTTTAAATATTATAGACCTTAGTTAGGATTACTGGTTACTAAAAACTACATTTCCAGTGAATTTCCACATATATATAAAAATTACATCAAAACGCATTGTGGAATGTTTAGGCTGCGAAACCCTTCCCAAATATTGTACATTTTAGACAACATAATTGTTGATCTAACGAAAGGTGGAAGATTCGTTTACTAATTTATTTCAGTGAATCAATCTTACCATTTGCAGGCAGTTCGGAGCACAATCGTCGAACTTCAGCATACGAGACTCGCTTTTCTTCTGCTGTGAGTTTCTTCAAATGACGCCGTGATGGCCATAGAACCGCCGCAACGTAATGAATAGCCTCCAATTTGCACTTCTCTCTGATGAAGCATGCTGCTCTTTTATATTTTCGTCATGCACTGAAAAGGATAAACAATGTATACATTCCGATAATTCAGCAGTTTTATAAATGATCATACCTTATAAAAAATTTATTACTTCGTTGTCACTGTCTTCTGGTTCACAATGATGTAACAGACGCGTGTACCAAGACAGCGCACGTACCAGCGCTGTTATTTTTGCACTTTCCAAATCCAAACTCGCTTCTTTAAAGAGGGTTAGAAAAACGACAACTTCTCGTACGCACTGTTCATGGAAAGTTTCTAAGAGTTTCGATTGCCTCCGGGAATCTAGTAGATCTCGAATATCGTCGATTTGACTTATGATAGAATTAAGCATTAACAGTATACTAGTGATGTGCGCGAGTGATGCCTGGAATCGCGGTACTCGATTCTTTCGAGTCCAGGCTCGGACTCGCTTCGCTTGCGAAGGCTCGATGATAGCATGACGTCACACGTTCGCTCACTCGCCGGCTCGTAGATGGATGAAGCATGCGTACAAGCGGTCGCTGAGGGTTTATGGGATTGCGACAGCGCGGTACGATATGAAAAAACTGAATGAATGCGGAAAAGGAATAACCTAAATTTGATAATTACTTGAGAACGATAATAATGCCACTTAATACGCATAATAAGATATGAAAATATCCGTTTACGGCGTCTCGCACACACTTCACTGAATATGCCATCTATTCTAATATTGATAATATAGCTTATCTGGCCTTCATAGCCCAACTTGGCCGGTTCGATACTGGTTTATTCCGGTAGTATTTGAAGGTGCTCAAATACGTCAACCTAGTGTCGGTAGAATTATTGGGACGTAAAAAATCTCCCGGGGGACTAAATGCGGTACCTCGGCATCCCCGAAAACCATACAAATGTACGTACTTGGACGTAAAAGTTATAACATTATTATTATTATTATTTCAAATCCCTGTCACGGTATGTATGTTGTAATTAGTGTATTTTAAACATGTGCTATATTTTTTTTTTTGCTAGGGGTTTACGTCGCAGATAGGTCTTATGGCGACGATGGGATAGGAAAGGCCTAGGAGTTGGAAGGAAGCGGCCGTGGCCTTAATTAAGGTACAGCCCCAGCATTTGCCTGGTGTGAAAATGGGAAACCACGGAAAACCATCTTCAGGGCTGCTGATAGTGGGATTCGAACCTACTATCTCCCGGATGCAAGCTCACAGCCGCGCGCCTCTACGCGCACGGCCAACTCGCCCGGTAACATGTACTATTTGTAGACTATAGACGGTATTTCTGCACACATTGTATTGCTTCGCTACTGGTAAATTATATCTCATGTAGCCATTATGCATATACACGGGCGTAGATGTGCTAATATGATCGGTAGTATGGCAGATTTATTGTAACCATAGCCTATTGCTAACCGTGCCAAAGCCTACAATCGTCCGGGGGAACAGGTGAATTACAGCAGTTTATATGTACATCTTACTTTCGGCAGATATAATGTCGGGTGTTAAGATGAGGCGTCCAGAATCTGACGTACGTTCACGCAGCAAATCAGCGGACAGAACGTCATTCTGTTCTAGCTAAACAGCTGACAGTTTGTTAGTAAGTCACAACCTTAAGTGCCTATGATGATGATAATAATAATCATAACAATCGAATTATTGACGACCGATGACTGAACAACATCAATCATCAGCAGCAAACATATTGCACTCCACACCACAAAAATATTCTGTGGGTGACCCTGAATGCCGTGCACTCCAGTACAGTAGATTTTAGTTCTAAGGCATGTCCACAGATAGCGACACCAGTATGCTTGGACTCGAGTCTGGAGTCGAGTAATACCGATTCTAAGAGCACATTACTCGATTCTACTCGATTCCGTCGCTAGCCCATCACTACAGTATACAGTTCCACCGCGTTACAGCTTCTTGCTTCACGGAGTGCTGCAGACGCCCCGAGTGACCCGATCTCTTCAAATAGCCTACATAAGGCTCCGTGCGTATAGCACTGTGCTGCTGCGGGTGGATACTACGAGAACTACTCAGGGGCATCTTCATCAACAGCTCACAATAAGCTGGAATATGTGTGACGTTTACATGCATTTATTCAGTTATTTTACCGTGCTGTCTTCAGATGATTATATTTTAATGTCACAACGTTCCGACAGAATGATGTGCTTGTTCTTGGCTGCATTAATGGATACTGTAGTACAGAGCTTTCATTCTCGACCTCACGAAATGGATTTGAAAAGACGGTGGATCTTAGCAGTAAATCACAGGAAGTGATTCAGGATTTGTACATTTATTTAACACACAACTCTTTACACGGTGTAAAGGTTAACAATTACAAACAAATTATTATAGCAACGTTAAATTTCAAAGTAAGCTACAAAAGGCCTTCTTTTTTAAAGCACACAGACATCCTGTTACAGATATATTGTATTCTATTAACATAGTCTTAATAATAATAATAATAATAATAATAATAATAATAATAATAATAATAATAATAATATAATACTGAAGGAGTTGGATGTCAACACCATCTACAAGACCATGCAGAAGATGGTGGTCATTGCCACGACTGGAATTGTACGAAAATTTATGGGTTCAAATTCGACGTAAAACTGTAGTGTAAATTAAGGTTTATTCTGCTTCGATTTCCTAAAATCTGTACAATTGCTTGAATATCATCACCACGAAAGTGTGCAAAATAAAGAAGAAGGAGAAGAATAACATACCGTACTGTACTACAGACCACAATATGAAATTTAATAGTATTCTGTTACAACCTCACGAAATGGATTTTAAAAGGCAGTAGACAAATATAGGCTAATTATAGAAATAGGCCTCCATTACATAATATCAATAGCTAATAGAAGTACAGCATTTTACATACCTAAAGTTCTGTCCTCGCCCCGAGGTGGTGCAACCCTTTTCAAACAACCCCTAATGAACATGAGCTGCATGTACCCTCATGTCAATCTTAAATTTCTATCTGTATCGGGAATCAAGCCCGGGCCCTCGACGAAGGAAACTAGTACCACTAACCGTTATATTACAGAGGTGGTCGCCATCATAATATAAATCCTGACACAATAATTGATTGGCAACGTTAAGATATTCTGATATTTTCAATTGGTCCAACATCAAATCTGTGCCTTTTTATCGGAAAAGTTCCTCTAAGCTCTTCTCCTTGTTGTATTTCTCTTTCCCCGCTTTTGAGATGCGAGGTCCAGACCATTCACAGGCTTCATCAGTACGAGGTGACATGTTCTGAATAAACTGTATAAATAACAGCAGAAATTATGCTTACATTTCATGGAAATTTTTAAATTCTTTTACCAAGGCCTCCCTCGCAACGTTAGCCTACGCTAACATGATATCGTATTAGAGATAGGCCAAATATATTTTTCTGAAGACAGCATTGTTGAATGTGTACATGAAAATTAATCTCGTTATCACCACAAATAATACATAAATTACTATGTTGCCTCTATCGTGAAATGGTAGTGTCTCTAGTGAACTAACGTTTTTCTCTTATCATATTTGCAGTTATTCGCTCTGTTGCTATTTACTGTGAACAGTTTTTCTTGTAAATTTAATACATGACCACTTTCTGGAAGTTTGGAATAATTTCGCCGATTATTGTTGCATAAAACACTCTGAAATCCCACTGTTATTATTTATTTGGCCATGGCAACGCTCTGTGAAACGATAGAGATATGTGTGCGGTGATCGCATGAACTTACAATGTTTGCCACTCGCAGCGCGGCGGTGCATTTTTCCCAGCAAGGTCAGTGTAGAAAGGTCTGGTCACGTTACCACAATCCCTTGCGGTGACGGCCATATTGGGTCTTAGGCATCGTTATGATGTGGGCGGGCCTGACGTGATAATATGAAATATATTTGCATTTAAGGAAAATGTGATACTGCGCTACACCTAATTGTCAGAATAAGTCAACTGGCGGGATTTTAGTGTTTCACATTCCAGTGAATAGCAATGGAGAGCTCAGTGGATACGGTAAAAAATTACAGGCGGTATAAATGGCAACCCACTTATAATTCCGTCTTGTTCGAGGTTAGTTACTTATTACTTATATTACTTATTACAATGAAATTATTACTGAATAATCATATGTTTATATTAACGATGTTTGTATTTATGGGTTCCATTATATATTTTCTTCTGATATAATTTCGATGAACCGCAATTTGAACAGAAGAGTATAGATGGGCGGTAACACTCAAATGTTTCTAATCCACCCAAGTCTTTAAAATGTTATGCGAAAGCTTCTAAACAAAGATGTTTTTTAAAGAAGCAGCAAATGTAATATGAACTGTATAATAATATTATTCGTGTTTTCTTTTTTCGATTTAACTGCACAAGGGAGGCCGTTTAGGAAAAACTGAAGTATGGAGCCTGGCATAAGTAAGGTAAGTGACAGAAAAAAGCCAGGACTCAGATAAGGCCCCGTAGTCGCCAATCCGGGCTTCCAAGTTAAGAGACAATGAGGCCTCTTTTTAGTCACCTAATACGACAGGCAAGGGGATAGCGTGGGTGTTATTCCACCACCCCCACCCACGGGGGGATGGGTAAAGATTATGAAAGCCTATACAAACAGGTTCGCAGTTATCTACCGCAAGTGCTATACCACTCCTATAACAGTGATACATGCGATTCGAATGATAAGTGTAGCCGAATATTCACATAATGCCTAAGTATTCTTCTTTTTTACAATATGGTTGACGTCGCATCGACACACATAGGCCTTATGGTGACGATGGGATAGGAAAGGGCTAGCAGTGGGAAGGAAGCGACCATGGCCTCGTAATTAAGGAACGGCCCCGGCATTTCCCTGGTGTGAACAATGGGGAAACCACGGAAAGTCATCTTCAGGGTTGCCAACAGTGGAGTTCGAACACATTATCTTTCGAATGCAAGTTGATAGCTACGTGACCGAAACCTCACAGCCACTGGCTCGGTCTTCTTCTTCTTCTTCTTCTTCTGATGATGATGAGTATCACCTCGAATTTTTTGCCAAAAGACACTGAAGACTGCAGCCCTACAAATATATTATTATCACCGGTTTTCAAATGAAGTTGACAGAAACGTAATACAGATGTCGGGTTTGAACCATTTTGTGGGGACAGTAGAATACATCCAGGGTATCCTCTTCGTGTCGTAAGAGGCGACAAAAGGGGCCCCAAAGACTCTTAACTTGAGAGCGTGGGTTTGCGACCACGGGGCTCTTAGCTGAGTCTTGACATTCTTTCTACTTACTTGTGCCAGATTCCTCACTTTTTCTATCGCATTCGACCTTCCTTGATCAAATCTTGTTTTTTTCCGACCCCGACGGTATTAGAAGAGTCGAAACTTTGGGAGTCTTTCATTTTCACGAACTTCGTGACCTTTGTCTTTCTTTGGCCAATACCACAATTTTTCGAAGTGTCGGATGTTTCAAAATTTCCCCTCTGATTAGTGTTAAAAGTGGATGGTTGCCCAATAGTACTTCCTCTTAAAACAATAATCACCATCACCACTTTGTACTACTCAGCTGCACGGGTTATCCATAAACTAGTTAGAGTAGCTAAAAACACCATTCTTGTTATACACGAGAAGAGTATTTTTGCCCCAGAACCCAAAGAATTTACCATCTCAATGGATAACAACAGCGTACGGCCAGTATCCAGTATTCGGGAGATAATTTGTTCGAACTCCAGTGTCGGCAGTCCTGAAAATGGTTTTCCATTTTCACACCCAGGAAAATGCTGGGGCTGTACCTTAATTAAGGCCACGGCCGCTTCCTTCCCACTCCTAGCCCTTTCCTGTCGCATCGTTGCCATAAGACCTATCTGTGTCGGTGCGACGTAAAGCAACTAGTAAAAAGAAAAAAAAAGATAACAGCGAACACAATTTAATGCACTCAACTCAAGTGGTATTCAGTCTTTGTCAACATGCTGAAGTAACCACTTAGAAACGCAGTACCCGTTACTACTTAATAAAGGAAATGCTCAAGGAAATTTACTACAATTGTCTTTAAATACTTTTAAGTTCAATATATATATTCATTATATAACAGAGCCACTTTACAGATTTCTATGTTTCCGTCATTGAGATTACGTAATTTGACGGACGATATTGATTAGAAACAGGGTCAGATAAAGTAATATATACGTGAAAGAGTATACACGAGCACTTTTCCTGATTCTTGTTTCTCAAAAGAATGAAATTTAGGTTCTATTAATTATCTTCCTATTCAAATAGCTGTGAATGCATTCATGTCATTTACGAGTTGTACAGTTATATTTACATGAACAATAGATGCCCAGTTAAATTCTGCATGAGAAATAGTTGTTCGTTTGTTTTCTTTTTGTTCAATATTCGGTGCCTAAATCCTCTAAATTCGAATTCACTTGCCTTTGGTTACGTTCACTTAAAGACCCAATATGGCGGCTCCATAAGTAGCATTCGTGACTTGACCTCCCTAAACAGACCTTGTTTCCCAGCAGCGCACGGAGCCTATAGCTCTAGCGGGAGGCCTAAGATTCACCGCCATCTAGCACCGCGTGTGACGTCACGCAAAGCCGAACATAGCCGACTCCGCCCCGACCCGAAACAGTATCTTACTCCAGCATCCGATAGAGGCCAGCGGTTGCGCGTGCAATGCGACTCGCATTGTCATAATTTAAGAAACGCATTTTATAAATGATGAAATTAGAACATTTAATAATTATTGAAAACTGTTGAAAATAACTGGAAGTATATTTTAAAATTCAAAGTTTTTCCTTCAGAAATATAAATACAAAGTACGCCTACACAATAAATTTGATACTAATGTACTTTCAGTGATCAGTTTGTTAAGCGTTGGTGGTTGCCCAGTAGTATTTTTTCTTAAAGCAATAATCACCACCCCGGTCCCGTGGTGTAGGGGTAGCGTCCCTGCCTCTTACCCGGAGCAGGTCAGGGATTTTTACCTGGACCTGGGGACTGGTTCGAGGTCCACTCAGCCTACGTGATTAGAATTGACGGTGAGATACCGGCCCCGGTCTAGAAAGCTAAGAATACCGGTCGAGAGGATTCGTCGTGCTGACCACATGACACCTCCAATCTGCAGGCCTTCGGGCTGAGCAGCGGTCGCTTGGTAGGCCAAGGCCCTTTCAAGGGCTGTAGTGCCATGGGGTTTGGGGTTTGGGGTTTGGTTTTTAATAATTACCACCACCTTCTCACTGTTATGGAGATATAAACAGAAACAGAGATAATTACGAGGTTTGGGTTGAAACTGAGATTAACTAAAGACATTATTTCTAGGGAGATAACTAGCTCTTCACGAATAATAACTGTGTATTTTATTGTACAATTTTATTTTTTATTGAATACTGGTATCTAAACGAATCTTCGTTTTACATCAATAATAAAGTTACACTGAATTACACATATTGTTTGCTGTCATGAAAATATTATTTTTGTAACATTGAATAAATATTCTTTATTTACAGAGAGTTTTCCAAGGATTCTGACTGAAGGCACAAAACTAACAGAACAGTTCTGAATAAAGTTATTTTATGATATATTCCTATCCCGTTGAAGTTCAACATTACGTTTCTGACAAAGTGATATTTAATATAAAATTTATTCCGTACTTTGTATTTATATTTCTGAAAAGAAAAAAGAACTTCGAATTTTAAAATATACTTCAAGTTACTTTTGATAATGACTACTGGGGATGAACTCATGTCATCATGCGTAATACAGTGAAAGTGTATATTTCAGGATTTTCTTAAATGATTACTTGTACACTAATGCGAGTCCCAGTGCGCGCGCAGCCGCTGGCTCCTGTCAGGTGCTACAGTGAACTGTTTCAGGTCGGAGCGGAGTCGGCTATGTTCGGCTTTGCGTGACTTCACACGTGGTGCTAGATGGCGGTGAATCTTAGGTCTCCCTAGCTCTAGCTCTTGCTGTTAGCAGACACGACAGGATTTCGTGAGCTTCGTCTTCTAAACATGTCTCTTGGATTGTGCGACGAAGCGCAGTCATCAGGCAGTAATCAAAGCAAGGCAAACGGTCGTAAGATTCAAGTGCCTTCTTCATATTAGCTCCTTGGTCGGTGACAAAGTAACATTTTTTAACATCATTCCTGTTAATTGCTAACTTAAGCAAAAACGTTCTTCGATTTCGTGCCGAATGTTCTCTCCTGTCTTAGATATGTCCGGAAACTCAGTTGTTAGCAAAACAAGCGTTTCTAGCTACCACTCATCGTTAACATAATGCGATGTCACAGTAAAAAAAAAAAAAAAAAAAAAAAAAAAAAAAAAAAAAAAAATTCTCTTCTTGTAGTTCCATTAATATTGACTATCAAAGAGTGTCTACATTTTTCTGGACCCCTCTGTATTTGCATTCTTAGAAGATTCAGACCTCTTCCAATTTCTTCTCTGATTAAACCAGGGGTGCTCAACTTACGGCCCGTGGTGCGAAGGCATTTTATGTGGCCCTGGCTGAAGTTATTCGTAGATACAGGAAACCTAGATAATAAAAACTTTATTGTGATTTACGGTGAAAGGGGATAAAACCATAAGAAAAATCTCTGAATTAGTCGTAGTTTTTTCTTGAGATGATGTTTATTTTACTGGGCTGTAGATAAGTTCTATGATGAATAATTATTCCCACCTTAAACGCCGGTAAGGGTTAAACTTCATCCGTACATTTCTTGGAATTACAGCTCCAGACTTGCCTGAAGAGTGAAATGCCTCATGCATTCCACGGGGGATTAAATAGGTACAGTTATCTCGGGACATCCACAGGGAATGGCCTGTTTAAACCCGGAAAGTGCTTTGAGAGGTTCATTGTGATTTACTACTTTACTGTGAACTAGCATTGTCACAAACTGCTGCTATTCACAGTAGTTTTAATAATTTATTTGTGAACAAAAATGTCCCTTTTCAAACGTAGAGAAGTGGATAGCGAGTGCCGTATTTTTAAAGAAAAATGGACTGACGACTAATTTTGTGTTGAGAATAGTGGGAAATTAATGTGTTTGATATGCAAGGAAACTATCTCAGTTTTTAAAGAATACAACATCAGGCGGCATTGTGATTCGAAGCACAAATCTGTATATAATAAATACGATGGGGTATTATGGAAGAAAAAGATTTCAAATTTAATGAAAGGTCTTATCACTCAAAAACAGATGTTCGGTCAGTTTATCGCGGAACACAATGACGAGAAGAACAGAAGAACTCGGGGCTAATTTGTGCTCAGGCGGCTAGGACTATACAATTCACCGGTGGTCCATAACCCGTTAGAGGAGAGATCTCACATGGACTATGTGCAAGTAGGGTAGCATCCTGCTTCATGAATTTACCGAGCTCAGAACATTTTAAGCAAGCCTCGGACCTATGGGAGTAACGGAGTCCCACTCCCATTTGACAGGCGTGGGACTCCTTGGAAACAACTTGGCGAACGAAATGGAATTCGATGGAGAGCTATCAATATTAATGGGGCTTATGGAAGAAAGAAAGTAGAACTGGCTGAATCAGCAAAGAGGATGCATTTGGATGTGCTAGGAGTAAGTGATATTCGGGTAAGGGGGAGATAACGAGGAAGAGATAGGAGATTATAAAGTTACTTGACGGGTGTTAGAAAGGGAAGGGCAGAGTCTGGGGTAGGGCTCTTTATCAGGAATACCATTGCACGCAACATAGCTTCTGTTAGGCACGTAAATGAGCGAATGATGTGGGTAGATTTGTCAGTTGGAGGAATCAGGACCAGAATTGTCTCGTTGTATTCACCATGTGAGGGTGAAGATGACGATGAAGTTGACAAGTTTTATGAAGCATTGAGTGACATCGTGGTCAGGGTCAATAGCAAGGATAGAATAGTGCTAATGGGCGGTTTCAATGCGAGAGTTGGGAACAGAACTGAAGGATACGAACGGGTGATTGGCAAATGTGGGGAAGATATGGAAGCTAATGGGAATGGGAAGCGTTTGCTGGACTTCTGTGCTAGTTGGGTATAGCAGTTACGAATACATTCTTCAAGCATAAGGCTATTCACCGCTACACATGGGAGGCTAGGGTACCAGATCCATAATAGACTATATCTTAACCGAATTCGAATTCAGGAAATCGGTTAGGAATGTACGAGTTTTCCGGGGATTTTTCGATGATACAGACCCCTATCAGATCTGTAGTGAACTAAGCATCTCTAGGCCTAGGGTAGAGAAAGTTAAATCTATCTGCAAACGAATAAGGGTAGAAAACCTCCAGGACGAGGAGTTTAGACAGAAGTACATGGATATGATTAGTGAGAAGTTTCGAACAGTAGACAGTAAGCAGGTTCAGGATTTAAAAAGTGAATGGGTGGCATACAGGAATGCCGTAGTAGAAACAGCAAGGGAATGCCTAGGAACAACTGTGTGTAAAGATGGGAAAAGGCGAACATCTTGGTGGAATGATGAAGTGAGAGCAGCTTGTAAATATAAAAAGAAGGCTTATCAGAAATGGCTCCAAACAAAGGCCGAGGCAGACAGGCATTTGTACGTAGATGAAAGAAACAGAGCGAAACAAATAGTTGTTGAATCCAAACAGAAGTCGTGGGAAGATTTTGGTAATAATCTGGAAAGACTAGGTCAAGCAGCAGGGAAACCTTTCTGAAGAGTAATAAAGAATCTTAGGAAGGGAGGGAAAAAGGAAATGAACAGTGTTTTGAGTAATTCAGGTGAACTAATAATAGATCCCAGGGAATCACTGGAGAGGTGGAGGGAATATTTTGAACATCTTCTCAATGTAAAAGGAAATCATCCTGGTGGTGTTGCGAACAGCCAAGCTCATGGGGAGGAGGAAAATGATGTTGGTGAAATTACGCTTGAGGAAGTGGAAAGGATGGTAAATAAATTCGATTGTCATAAAGCAGCAGGAATAGATGAAATTATACCTGAAATGGTGAAGTAGAGTGGGAAGGCAGGGATGAAATGGCTTCATAGAGTAGTAAGATTCGCATGGAGTGCTGGTAAGGTACCTTCAGATTGGACAAAAGCAGTCATTGCACCTATCTATAAGCAAGGGAACAGGAAGGATTGCAACAGTTATCGAGGTATCTCATTGATTAGTATATCACGTAAAGTATTCACTGGCATCTAGGAAGGTAGGGTGCGATCAGTCTTTGAGAGGAAGTTGGATGAAAACCAGTGTGGTTTCAGACCAAAGAGAGGCTGTCAGGATCAGATTTTCAGTATGTGCCAGGTAATTGAAAAATGCTACGAAAGGAACAGACAGTTGTGTTTATGTTTTGTAGATCTAGAGAAAGCGTATGACAGGGTACCGAGGGAAAAGATGTTCTGTACATTGGGGAACTATGGAAATAAAGGTAGATTATTAAAATCAATCAAAGGCATTTATGTTGACAATTGGGCTTCAGTAAGAATTAATGGTAGAATGAGTTCCTGGTTCAGGGTACTTACAGGGGTTAGACAAGGCTGTAATCTTTCACCTTTGGTGTTCATAGTTTACATGGATCATCTGCTGAAAGGTATAAAATGGCAGGGAGGGATTCAGTTAGGTGGAAATGTAGTAAGCAGTCTGGCCTATGCTGACGACTTGGTCTTGATGGCAGATTGTGCCGAAAGCCTGCAACTTGAAAATAGATGTAATGAGTATGCTATGAAAATTAGCCTCTCGAAGACTAAATTGATGTCAGTAGGTAAGAAATTCAACAGAATTGAATGTCAGATTGGTGATACAAAGTTAGAACAGGTCGATAATTTCAAGTATTTAGGTTGTGTGTTCTCCCAGTGAGATTGAATCAAGGTGTCGTAAAGCTAATGCAGTGAGCTCGCAGTTGCGATCAACAGTATTCTGCAAGAAGGAAGTCAGCTGCCAGACGAAACTATCTTTACATCGGTCTGTTTTCAGACCAACTTTGCTTTACGGGAGCGAAAGCTGGGTGGACTCAGGATATCTTATTCCTAAATTAGAAGTAACAGATATGAAAGTAGCAAGAATGATTGCAGGTACTAACAGGTGGGAACAATGGCAGTAGGGTACTCGGAATGAGGAGATAAAGGCTAAATTGGGAATGAACTCGATGGATGAAGCTGTACGCATAAACCGGCTTCGGTGGTGGGGTCATGTGAGGCGAATGGAGGAGAATAGGTTACCTATGAGAATAATGGACTCTGTTATGAGAGAAGTAGAGGTAGACCAAGACGACGATGGTTAGACTCAGTTTCTAACGATTTAAAGATAAGAGGTATAGAACTAAATGAGGCCACAACACTAGTTGCAAATCGAGGATTGTGACGACGTTTAGTAAATTCACAGAGGCTTGCAGACTGAACGCTGAAAGGCATAACAGTCTATAATGATAATGTATGTATGTATGTATGTATGTATGTATGTATGTATGTATGTATGTATGTAGGCCTATGTATAGTTACGTGTTAGCGTTCCAAAATAAATTGAAATTATTTCGACAGCAATTAGAGAAGGGCACGTTCCCATACTTTTCATGTTGTACTGAGTTTCAAGAAGCGAACTCAAACACTTCAGTGCCATATGATCGGTTTATTAAGTTCATTGACCTACTGAAGAATGAGTTTGAAACCAGACTTAAAGACCTTTCTGTGCATGCGGAGAAAATTAATTTGTTCGAAAATCCATTTGCAGTTGATGTCGGTGATGCACCTGTGAAACTACAGATCGAATTAATTGAACTTCAGTGTTGTTCCCATTTAAGGGACAAGTTCGCGGAAGGAAATCTTATTAACTTTTACAGCGCGCTTAGTAATAAAAAATTTCCGGCTTTCTTAAAAATTTGCGATAATATTCTTTTGCGCGTTTGCGAGTACTTACAGTACATTTGTGAACAAACATTTTCAAAAATGAAGTTTATAAAATCAAAATTACGTTCCCGGTTCAGTGACGAACACCTACATTCCATTCTGAGGGTGGCTGTGTCAAATCTATCTCCATACATTTGAACGCTGTCACTTCAATTGAAGGCCCAGGCCTGTCATTAATTGGTAAGTTTATCCCAAGGCCCAGGTTACAGAGTATTGTTTAATTTTCTCACTTTGTTTTGTATTGTGCTTCAGGTTATTGTTTATGTTGCCGAATAGCCGTGTGAGAGCTTGGTTGGTTAATTGGTTGGTGATTGAAGAAAGGGGCACCTGGGTGTGTAGATATATTTGTGTTAGGCCCGCCCGCAAATTAAGTTGAGCACCGCTGCATTAAAACCAATAGTAGCCATCACCACTACAGCACTAGGAACTGCAGACCAGTTTGCCAAAATTTCATTGTAGCAGGACTAGACCTCTGACTTATCTCGAAAAATAATATGCAAAAGGCTCGTTGATCTTATTGGCATTATAAATGAATCTTTGGGGAATAAAACTGCAGAAAATTGTAACATCAGTGTAACGAGCCTAATCTCGTCCTTCAAATGAAGAAACAATGCCATATCTCAATACCGTGACATCTTTCAAATCCTTACAATTAATCAACTTGCCGTTACACGCTAAGTGGAGAAGGCCGAAGACGTTCATTACTTTACATGTCCTTCCATGCATCCTCACAAGCCAAGGAATATTCTTTACCAAGAGTTTCCCCAGGCTGTTTTGGAGAGATGTCCTGATAACCTCTTAATCTTGCACACAGAATTTCAATCATAGCTATTTTTGCACGTTACGATGGTGGTGATGATTATTGTTTTGCGGGGAATTACAACTGGGCATTCATCTTCTTTTAACACTAAGAATGAAGGTATCGGCAAAAGAAAGGCAAGAATCAAAGAGCGTGAAAATGAAAGAGTCCCTAGGCTAAGGTTGGCAAACCTTTACCGACTAGCGTGTCAATTAAGATCTGTCTAGTGTGCCATCAGTTATTTCCCTTTCAAATCATCATAAAACTCCTCATTTGACTTCATTTAGGTATTAGATTGCATTACATATAAATCAGTTTGACTGAATGTTTCATGATTTTACAACCATCACTGAAAATTACATTTTTTAAACATGTCCATTATAAGAATAAGGTATATTTTTGCTTTAAACTAATAAAATTTGTATACATGACCATAAAACTGAGACATGCGTCTTTCAAAAGCGTAATATTAAAATATGCTATATTGTTAGAATTCCGACATATTTATTACATGTTAAAAACATCCAAGTATGTTCGTATGTTGTCTGACGTGTCACAGAAGTCGTGTTCGCGTATCGCCTAGTGGCACGCGAGTCATAGGTTCGCCATCCCTGGCCTAGGCCTTGCAAACCTAATACCGTAGGGGTCGGAACAGAACAAGAATTGACCAAGAGCGGTCGGATAGGAAATATGGAATTGAGGAGCCTGACACACCAGTTGAAGCAGTGTCAGACTCTGCTACAGGAACTATGATGGTGGCGATGATTATTGTTTTAAGAGGAAGTATAACTGGGCAACCATCTTCTACTAATACTAGAGAGACAAAATGGAAGGAATCCCACATTTCGATAAATTAAGGTGTCAGCCAAAGAAAGACAAGGGTCACGAAGGGCGTGAAAATGAAAATACTCCATAGCCCTCGCAACCTAATACCGTCGGGGTCAAAAAAGAACAAGCGTTGGAAAAGGGAGGTCAGACAGGATAGAGGAGCCTGGTACAAGTAAGTGGAAATAATGTGGAGTTTAATAGCCTCTGAAGAGAGTCAGGGGATACCTTAAATGCATTTTACGATCTCCACCCACACGAGTGGTGGTGATGATTATTGTTAAGAGGAAGTACAACAATTTTACACACTTATTTTTTTTTTGCTTTAAGTCGCACCGATGCAGATAGGTTTTATGGCGACGATGGGATAGGAAAGGCCTAGGAGTGGGAAGGAAGCGGCCGAGGCCTTAATTAAGGTACAGCCCTAGCATTTCCCAGGTGTGAAAATAGGAAACCATCGAAAACCATCTTCACGGCTGTCGACAGTGGGGTTCGAACTCACTATCTCCCAAATGCAAGCTCACAGCTGCGGGACCCTAACCGCACTGACACTTGCTCGGTATATACAGTACATCAAATATAATCATCATAATTCGTATTTTCATACGTAGAAAACAAAAATAAAATATCACAGTTACATCATTTCCTCATCAGAGACATTGCTTCTCGCCGAATCAGAACTCGAATCACGTTAATTAGGTAATTATAATGGGTTCCATCGGAGGGACGTTGTGAGGAAGTTCATTGTTATTGTAATAATGGTTCTCATTTTTCTGGGCATGCTATATATATTTTTCCATGATTAAGGAGTTACCAAGAGCAAACCTTCAGTGCATAGATCTTTCGTTATTTCCATAATTTTTACATATTCTTTCGGTGGCATCGGTAGTGTAGACTTTTATCAATCAATCAATCAATCAATCAATCAATCAATCAATCAATCAATCAATCAATCAATCAATCAATCAATCAATCAATCAATCAATCAATCAATCAATCAATCAATCAATCAATCAATCAATCAATCAATCAATCAATCAATCAATCAATCAATCAATCAATCAATCAATCAATCAATCAATCAATCAATCAATCAATCAATCAATCAATCAATCAATCAATCAATCAATCAATCAATCAATCAATCAATCAATCAATCAATCAATCAATCAATCAATCAATCAATCAATCAATCAATCAATCAATCAATCAATCAATCAATCAATCAATCAATCAATCAATCAATCAATCAATCAATCAATCAATCAATCAATCAATCAATCAATCAATCAATCAATCAATCAATCAATCAATCAATCAATCAATCAATCAATCAATCAATCAATCAATCAATCAATCAATCAATCAATCAATCAATCAATCAATCAATCAATCAATCAATCAATCAATCAATCAATCAATCAATCAATCAATCAATCAATCAATCAATCAATCAATCAATCAATCAATCAATCAATCAATCAATCAATCAATCAATCAATCACCATTGACCTGCATTTAGGGCTGTCGCCCAGGTGGTGGAATACCTATCTGTTGTTGTCCTAGCCTTTCCTTTAAATGATTGAAGAAAGTTCTGAAATTTATTGAACATTGGTAAATTATTTCAATCTCTAACTCTCCTTCCTACAAACGAATATTTGCAATAGTTTGTCCTCTTGAATTCCAAATTTATCTTCATATTGTGATCTTTCCTACTTTTAAAAACACCACTCAAATTTATTCGTCTACTATTATCATTCCTCGCAGTTCATCTCCTTTCTCTGAAGTCTTCCCAGCCCAAATATTGCAACATTTTTGTAACGCTACTCTTTTGTCGGAAATCACCCAGAACAAATTGAGCTGCTTTTCTTTGGACTTTTTCCAGTTCTCGAATCAAGTAAATCTGGTGAGGACCCCATACACTAGAACCATACTCTAGTTGGGGTCTTACTAGAGACTTACTGTATTTGTCTTCTCCCTTACATCCTTACTACAACCTCTAAATACCCTCATAAGCATATGAAGAGATCTGTAACCTTTATTTACAGTTCTGTTTATGTGATTTCCCCAAAAGATCTTTCCTTATATTAAGACCTAGGTACTTACAGTGATCCCCATGAGCAATTTTCACCCCATCAACGTCCGGCTCAGTGGCTAAATGGTTAGCGTGGCGGCCTTTGGTCACAGGAGTCCCGGGTTCGATACCCGTTAGGGTCGGGAATTTTAACCATAATTGGTTAATTTCGCTGGCACGGGGGCTGGGTGAATGTGTCGTCTTCATTGGTGGTGGTGGTGATTATTGTTTTAAGAGGAAGTACAACTAGGCAACCATCCTCTATATAACACTAATCAGAGAGAAAAATGGAAGGGGTCCGACACTTCGAAACATGAAGATATCGGTCAAAGGAAGACAAGGGCTACGAAGGGCATGAAAATGAAAGACTCCCTAGCCCTCGCAAACCTAATAGCGTCGGGGTCGGAAAAGAACAAGAGTTGACCAAGAGAGGTCGGATAGGATAGATGAAAGTGAGGAGCCTGGCACAAGTAAGTGGAAGCAATGCCAGTCGTCTTCATTGCCCTATAATTTCATCCCCATCATGACGCGCAGGTCATCTATGGGAGTCAAATCAAAAGACCTGCATCTGGCGAGCCGAACTTGTCCTCGGACATTGCCGGCACTAAAAGCCATTCGCCATTTCAATTTTTACCCTCATCAATGCAGTAATTAAAAGAGAGGACTTTTCCTATTAGTAAAACTCACAATCTGACTTTTAACCCCGTTTATCATCATACCAATGCCTGCCATACATCTCACAACATTATCGAGGTCTTTTTGCAATTGCTCACAATCTTGTAACTTATTTATTGCCCTATACAGAATAACATCTAAAAGCCTTATCTCTGATTTCACTTCTTTACTCATATTATACAAGAAAACATAAAGGTCCAATAATGATTACAGGATCAGATAAAGCATCACCTGCTCTAATTCTCTGAGTTCTATCTCCTAAAAATGTATCAAACTATTCAGTCACTCTTTTGTCTAGTCCAATCACATTCTTTTTTTTTTGCCAGTAGTCTCCCATGATCTACCCTATCAAATGCCTTACAGAGGTCAAGCGCGATACAGTCCATTTGACCTCCTGAAACCAAGATATCTGCTATATTTTTCTGGAATCCTACAGTACAAGTTGAGCTTTAGTGGAATAACATATCCTAAACACGAACTGACTTCTATTGAACCAGTTATTAATTTCGCAAACATGTCTAATATAATCAGAAAGAATGCTTTCCCAAAGCTTACATGCAATGCATGTCAAACTGACTGGCCTGAAATTTTCATCTTTATGTCTATCACCCTTTCCTTTATACACAGGGGCTACTATACAAACACTCCACTCCATTTGGTATAGCTCCTTTATGTAAACAATAATCAAAATAAGTACTTCAGATAAGGTGCTGTATCTCAACTCATTGTCTTTAGTATATCCCCAGAAATCTTATCAATTCCAGCTGCTTTTCTAGTTTTCAACTTTTGTATCTTATTGTAAATGTCGTTATCATAGGTAAATTTCAAAAGTTCGTTAGTATTCGTCACCTCGTCTATCTGGACATTATCCTTGTAACCAACAATCTTTACATACTGCTAACTGAATACTTCTGCCTTATGAAGATCCTCACATTCACACTCCCCTTGTTCATTAATGATTCCTGTAATGTCCTTCTTGGAACCTCTTTTTCCCTTAAAGTACCTATACATACCATTCTATTTTTCACTAACATTTTTATGACTGCCAATTATGCTTGCCACCCAGCTGATTTCTTTTCTAAACTCCATTTCCTAGTAAATTCCTTCAATTTACTCTCAACTCAGCCATTATGTCGCTGTTAGCACCGCTAAATAGTAATTGGTATGATATTAGTGGATACGTGTAGGTTTTCTATAAATATCGATTGTGAAAACAGTAATTGCAGCTCTCATACCAAGGTTAACTACAGCTTTTTCCGACTTCGCAGATCTGATAAACCCAATAAAATTAAATTGATAACTTTTTAATCTATACTGATATATTCTTGAAAGTTTGGCATCATATTTAGAATACTTAAGAAAAATTGTATCACATTCGGATGACGCGTTTTGAGGTTACGTAGTTTTAAAGTTGGCGTTTGTTCGTAGAATCAATCAATCAATACTGATCTGCATTTAGGGCAGTCGCCCAGGTGGCAGATTCCCTATCTGTTGTTTTCCTAGCCTTTTCTTAAATGATTTCTTTTAAAGTCGGCATTTGTTCGTAGAATCAATCAATCAATACTGATCTGCATTTAGGGCAGTCGCCCAGGTGGCAGATTCCCTATCTGTTGTTTTCCTAGCCTTTTCTTAAATGATTTCAATGACATTGGAAATTTATTGAACATCTCCCTTGGTAAGTTGATCCAATCCCTAACTCCCCTTCCTATAAATGAATATTTGCCCCAATTTGTCCTCGTGTATTCCAACTTTATCTTCATATTGTGATCTTTCCTACTTTTAAAGACGCCACTCAGACTTATTGGTCTACTAATGTCATTCCACGCCATCTCTCCGCTGACAGCTCCGAACATTCCACGCAGTCGAGCAGCTCGTCTCCCTTCTCCCAGTTCTTCCCAGCCCAAACTTTGCAACATTTTTGTAACGCTACTCTTTTGTCGGAAATCACCCAGAACAAATCGAGCTGCTTTTCTTTCTTTTTTTTTTTCAGTTCTTGAATCAAGTAATCCTGGTGAGGATCCCATACACTGGAACCATACTCTATTTGGGGTCTTACCAGAGACTTATATTCCCTCTCCTTTACATCCTTACTACAACCCCTAAACACCCTCATAACCATGTGCAGAGATCTGTATCCTTTATTTACAATCCCATTTATGTGATTACCCCAATTAAGATATTTCCTTATATTTTAACACCCAGATACTTACAATGATCCCCAAAAGGAATGGTTTCCCATTTTCACACCAGGCAAATGCTGGGGCTGTACCTTAATTAAGGCCACGGTTGCTTTCTTCCCACTCCTAGCCCTTTCCTGTCCCTACGTCGCCATAAGACCTATCTGTGTCGGTGCGACGTAAAGCAACTAGCAAAAAAAAAAAAAAAAAAAAAAAAAGGAACTTTCACCCCCATCAACGCAGTAATTAAAATTCAGAGGACTTTTCCTATTTGTGAAACTCGCCACCTTACTTTTAACGCCATTTATCATCATACCATTGCCTGCTGTCCATCTCACAACATTATCGAGGTCACGTTGCAGTTGCTCACAATCTTGTAACTTATTTCTTACTCTATAGATAATAACATCATCCGCAAAAAGCCCTACCTCTGATTCCACTACTTTACTCAAATCATTTATAGCCTAAATATAAGGAAACATAAAGGTCCAATAATACTGCCTTGAGGAATTCCCCTCTTAATTATTACAGGGTGAGATAAAGCTTCGCCTACTCTAATTCTCTGAGATCTATTTTCTAGAAATATAGCAACCCATTCAGTCACTCTTTTGTCTAGTCCAATTGCACTCATTTTTGCCAGTAGTCTCTGATGATCCACCCTATCAAATGCTTTAGACAGCTCAATGGCGATACAGTCCATTTGACCTCCAGAATCAAAAATATCTGTTATATCTTACTAGAATCCTACAAACTGAGCTTCAGTGGAATAACCTTTCCTAAAACCGAATTGCCTTTTATCGAACCAGTTATTAATTTCGCAAACATGTCTAATGTAATCAGAAATAATGCCTTCCCAAAGCTTACATGCAACGCATGTCAAACTTACTGGCCGGTAATTTTCAGCTCTGTGCCTATCACCCTTTCCTTTATATACAGGGGCTACTATAGCAACTCTCCATTCATTTGGTATAGCTCCTTCAACCAAACTATAATCAAATAAGTACTTCAGATATGGTACTATATCCCAACACATTATTTTAGTATATCCCCAGAAATCTGATCAATTCCAGCCGCTTTTCTAGTTTTCAACTTGTGTATCTTATTGTAAATATCATTGTTATTATATGTAAATTTTAATACTTCTTTAGCATTAGTTACCTCCTCTATCTGGACATTTTCCTTGTAACCGACAATCTTTACATACTGCTGACTGAATACTTCTGCCTTTTGAAGATCCTCACATACACACTCCCCTTGTTCATTAATTATTCCTGGAATGTCCTTCTTGGAACCTGTTTCTGCCTTAAAATACCTATAAATACCCTTCCAAAAACACGTTCTTCTTGTCCGTTCCGTTTACAACAGCTGCAGAAATAAACACGTACACATATTTTAATACCACTCTGCTAAACGCAGAAAGAATTGAGCTATAATTTGGTGCAATTAGGTTTGAAATTGGCGCACCTATTCATTTCTTTTTAATAGAAGTATAAACTAGAGTAACCGTACTTTTGAATCCAACAGTAGGCAGCCTTTGGAGGTAATCCCTTTAATAACACCTCTTTCAATAAACAGGATATACAGTATGTATAGTGTAACAAGGACCAGTTAACATCGCTCCGGATGTACTGCAGGATATGGTATGGAAGAATTCAATCCCTCGCCCACGAAATGCAGACACAGTACCGCCCCAGTGTATTGTATCAAGCACAATCGTGTTATCAGGCGTACTGATAGTGCCGGAACTTTCAGGCACTACTATCAGCTATATGGCCATATAGTAATGTTAGAAATAACCAAACATATTTTCTTATGGACATCGAACTCCTTCACGTTCTATTTATATCACCACGATGTCTGCATAATTATATTTTCCTTTTTTTTTTTTTACAAGTTGCTTTACGTCGCTCCTATACAGACAGCTAGATCTTATGGCGACGATGGGATAGGAAAAGGCTAGGAGTGGGAATGAAGTGGCCGTGGCCTTAATTAAAGTACAGTCCTAGCATTTGCCTGGTGTGAAAATGGGAAAACACGGAAAACCATATTAAGGGCAGCCTACAGTGGGGTTCGAAACCACTATCATCCGAATGCAAGCTCACAGCATTATTATCTTGTGTTTATCTTAGATATTACAGTTTTTCATTCTCATTAAGGGATGAAACTATGGTATTGGAAGTGGTGGTGATTTATTGCTCCCAAGCTAAGAACCGGTGAGAAATCCCCCTTTAGTCGCCGTCGGGGCCGGGAGAGAGTAACAGTTGACCAAGGAAGGTTGGGTAGGGAAAGTGGAGTAGGGCGGTAGTGTAAAATCATGATAAGAGGTGACTAAAAGGCGAATCCGATGTTTTTCAACTTGAGAGCGTGGTGGCGACCACGGGTCCCCTTAGCTGGGTCTGACATGGCTTCCACTTTCTTGTGCCAGGGTCCTCACTTTCATCTTTGCTATCCGACCTTACTTGATGAACTCTTGTTCTCTTCCGACCCAACGATATTACGTTTGCGAGGTTTATTTACTATGCCTTCCTTTTCATGCTCATTTCCTTTGTTGCCGATACCCTCATTGTTCGAAGTATCGGAATCTTCCATTTTTCCTCTGTTAAGAGAAGATAGTTGTCCAGTTATACTGTTTTTTACGTTCTACTAATTACTTTTTGGAAGTTTTCGGAGACACCAAGCTGCTCGAATTTTGCCCCCGCAGGAGTTCTTTTACGTGCCAGTAAATCTATCGACACGAGGCTAACGTATTTAAGCACCATCAAATACCACCGGACTGAGCCAGGATCGAATCTGCCAGGTTGGGGTTAGAAGGCCAGTGCCTCAACCATCTGAGCCACTCAGCTCGGCAGTGTTGTATCATTTAACAATGTGTAATGAATAGGTGGATATTTCCTTATTTTGATAATTTGAGTTGTACTTCCTCTTAAAACAAACCACCACCACCAGGAGCCAGGCATGTTAAAGTGAAACAAGTTTTAGAATCAGGTTTGGGCCTTATGGTCGCCAACTCACACTTCGTCGCTAGACTTCACAAATCTAATACCTTGCAGGTCACAAGAGGACAAGAGTTGTCCTCAGAGGGTCAGACGAGCCCTCTTAAGTAAATAGAATCAGCTAAGGCCTTGTGGTCCCTCACTCCACGCTTCCAAGCTGAGAGCGCTTTTGATAAAGGAAAGTCGGATATGAAAGACGAACTTCTGCAACCTGGTATACTTGGGGACAAAACATGACGACCTCAGTTCCTGGAAACGAGCTGGAAGCCAGCAGTCAAACACACCCGGCACCCTATTGAGTTAATGAGTTCTAAGTGAACCTTGTTCGGTGTAGAGATGTTGCCAAACCACTTTCTTTGACACTCTCTCCAGTCTTGACCTTTCTTCGTGTCGAGTGCAGTAGACGATTTGGCAACGCCGGCTACAGTCAATCAATCAATACTCTAAAGGCTAATGCCTTGTCGATGCAACCACACTTTTCTTTCATTGGCTGTTCGTTTCAGTTCCTTGTAATCGACACAACCTAACCTCTTCTTGATGTTGTCCAAATACTTCATCCTAGGTCTTCCTCTCCTTTTCTTTCCCAGCACTTTCCCTTCAAGTATGTTAGTGATAAAAGTATTGTGTCTGATGACATGTCCAATAAATTTTAATTTCCTGTTTTCCATTTCGTTTAAAAATCTTTTCTCTTCTTTAACTTCCCTTAAGACTTCCAGGTTGGTTTTTCCTTCCGTCCAGCTCGTTCTGGTCATTTTCCGCCATATCCACATTTCAGCACCTTCAAGTCGATTCCTTTCTAATTTACCCAGAGTCCAACTCTCACTTCCATACTGAAGTGTACTCCAAACAAATGATTTTGCAAAGGATTTTCTGACATCTATATTCATGTGTATGCTGGTTAAAATGTTTTTTTTTTTTTTGCTCATAAATGCCTGTTTTGCCAATGCTATTCTTCTCTTTACTTCCAGGAAGCATCTACTATCCTCTGTTATCATACTACCAAGATAACAGAATTGTTTCACCTGATCAATCTGACGTCATCAATTTTTATATTGGTTTTAATTTCTTCCATATTTTTCCGTACTATCATTACTTTCGTTTTCCGTTTGTTTGCTTTTAATTCCCATAGTTTAAGAGTGCCTGAGAGGACTTTCAGCATTCTATTCATTTCTTTTTCTGAGTCTGCAATTAATACGATGGCGTCTGCAAATCTGATACAATGTATCCTTTCACCATTGACTTTTATTCCCTTTGTCTTCTCTTTCATGATCTGAACAGCTTCCGCAATGAACATATTAAATACGGTGATAGGGGACAACCTTGTCTAACTCCTTTCCTAATCCTGGCCTTTTCTTCTATCTGATTGATGATTATTTTTGTGCTTTGGTTCAGATACAGTTGATTAATCATTCTTCTATCCTTCCAGTCCAGTCCTATTTTCCTCATAGTTCTAAACATAGTTCCTCGTTCACATTGTCAAAAGTTTTTTCTAAGTCAACGAAGGTAAGATAAGTCTTTCTATTCATTTCCATCCTTCTCTCGAATAACATGCGAAAGGCCAGAATTGCTTCTCTTGTTCCTCTGCCTTCTCTAAATCCAAATTGGTCTTCTCCAACATACTTATCTACTTTTCCTTTTATTCTGTTCTTAAGTATGTTAAGGAGTATCTTGGAGGCATGTGGTAATATTGATAGTGTTCTATAATTGGTGCAATCAACTGTCCTTCCTATTTTAGGTATGGTAATGGTTTTGCATTGTGTGAAGTCTTCTGGCACGATTCCTCATTCGTAGCATTCATTTATTACTCTGAATAACTGGTCTTTCGTGTTGATACCTAAATTTTTCAGTAATTCTGCTGGGATGTCATCTACACCGGTTGCTTTTCCTTCCTTCAGACTCTGAAGAGCATGTTCAAATTCATGTCTCATGATTGGAGGACCTTGAATTTCTCTTCCATACTCATTGATGTCTTCAATTAGCTTATTGTCATTCTTGAAATCCTCATCATCGTACAGTTCTTCTATGTATTCTTTCCATCGAGCACATATCTTATCGTTGTCTATGAGTAACATTCCTTCTTTGTTTCTTACTACTGCAGATTTGGTTCTATTTTTGTACTGAAGGACACTGATTTTCTTATAAAATTGATCCTGTTTTCCCTTTTGTATATCTTCTTCTATCCCTTCAGCAATGTTTTTGGTCCATTTCTCTTTTTCTTCTCTGCATTAAGTTGTCATCTGATTTTTAATCCTTTTATAGTCATCTACATTGTCTTCCTTCCTGAGCTTATTTCTTTCTTGAATTAGGTTTAGTATTCCTTCTGTCATCCAAGGTTTTCTGGGCTCCAATTTCCTTTTTCCTAAAAGCTCATTTGTTGCTTCAATTATCCTTATCTTGATGTTATTCCACTGCATTGGCTCATCACTTCCATTATCTACTTTATTGGTTCGTTCTTCAAAAGCCGCCTTTGTTGCTCCTTCTTCCAGTCCTTCTGGTCTCTACTTCTTTTTGATATATCTTTTGGTTCTTTTAAATCTAATGTTGCACTTGGCTAACACAAGTGTATGGTCACTATCTATATCAGGACCTGGGTAGCTGTGGCATGATTTTATCTGATTCCTGTGTCTTTGCTTCATTAGTATATAATCTAACTGAAATCGTCTTTTGTCTGGCACCTCACACGTATACCTTCTTCTAAGAGGAACTTCAAATGATGTGTTTGTAATAACCATTTCATTTTGACTGCAGAAATCTACCACAGTTTCACCTCTTTCATTTGTTTCCTCCAGACCAAAATTTCCTAGTCTTATTGCCTATATGGGATCCCACTATTGCATTAAAATCGCCCATTATTGCGACATTATCTTTTTCTTTAGTTAGTTTTAATAGTTCTTCACTATCTTCATACATAGTCTCCACTTCTTCCAAATCATGAGCCGATGTTGGGAAATATGTCTGAATTATTACTAAGTCCACAGGTGCACTATTCATTTTCACCATCATTAACCGGTCGCTGACATGGTAGGTACTGCAAACATTATTTGACCATTTTCCTCTTATTATAACTGCCACTCCATGCTTTCCTCTTTTCTCTCCACCACTATAAATTACTCTAAACTCATCACTGTAGAAGTCTCAATTTCCTTCCCATCTTGTCTCACACATACGTAATATATCTATCTATTCTTCCTCATCTGGTCTTTCACTTCATCCAGTTTTCCCGCTTTCAATAGCGTTCGTACATTCCATGTTCCCATCCTGATGGCGGTTTTAGAGGGATTTCGCTTGCTAATCGCGGCTACAGTAGACGCAGTAAATTCTATAAGCCTATAATAGCCACCGGGCTGCCGCTGGAGAGTAGTGATGTGAGGCGAGGTCGTCGTGTTTTGTCACCAAGTATAGAAGTAAATGGAAACTGAACTGTAGTTCGAAGTTTTGTATCATTGGGGGAGAAAAGACACTCTTGGCCTCGCAAAATGTACACAGTCACTGTCGGAAAATAACAGGAAATATGTCAAAAATGTGTTTGGGAGTAATGAGTGGAGACAATTTCAGTCTCTGTTGAGCCTTTGTCTTAGAAGTTCTGGGCCCGTGTGGAAGAGACTGAAGTAACCGAGGGAAGAGAATACACTCGCGAGAGACAGACTCATCCGTTCCATTTCTTAGCAACGGTAATGTTATTGTCTGAGGTTGCCTAGACATCACAAAACGATCCATGAGCGGATACATGCCTTTGGGTTGTTTATAAATCATAATTCCATTGGTTTTAATTAGATTCCTTCTTACGGCTTCCTCCTCAGTTTAAAATGGTTAATAGGAAGGTAAGGCTAGAAAGTAAAAATATTCCATGTTACATGCAGGATGCAGTTCCACTGTTCTTAATCCTTATAACCTGTTACTAGCCCTTCTTCGGTTTCCTGCCTCTCTCCTGGAGTCGCGTCCGGCTCCACCGTCTACGTCGTCACGACAATGAGTCTGCTTCTCCGCTCTTGGGAGAAGAGGCCGATTCGGTGAGTAGAAAGTGTAAGTTTCCTCGTGCGACTCATATTATTTTACTTCTGAGCATTAAAAAGCTATTCACCATCATCACTACCTACAGTGTAGGGTCTGGCTCCTTGCCTGAACGGTCAGCGTGTGGTTAATTCCTCTGGTTCGGGGAGTGGGTATCTGCGGTCATCCTTGGGTCCACTTTTCCTCATCCACATATTTACAACCACCAGAGAAACATACATCCCTCCACATAGGATTGATATCAGGAAGGGCATCAAGCCGTAAAGCTGGGCCAAGTTCACGTCATTGGGAAATGTCTAGGAAGAATAAGAAGAAAATGATGATGATTAAGAAGAAGAATAAGAAGAAGAAGAAGATACACGTAATGAGGACGTTCTACTGCTAGGCCCAGGGAACAGGATCAAACCTAGCGATGTTGAGGTCCACTTAAAAGTGTCAGTAGCCCGCCAGGTCATCATACCCTGTGAGCGTTCCAGCTGGACCTAGCAATGCCTGTGTTTATTTTCGTCAGAGTTCTCTTTCGTTTTCATCATTCATTACGGTTTGCCACTGATATGCTTTTAAGTCTGTCACCCAAGTGGCACATTCTCTATCGATTATTTATCTAAACTTCTCTCAAATTATTTCGGAAGTTGGAAATCCATCAAACATATCCCTTGGTAAATTATTCCAATCCCCATTTCCTATTCCGATAAACGAAAATTTGCCCCGATTTTTCCACTTGAATTCCAACTTTACCTTCATATTATGATCTTTTCTACTTTTAAAAACACTACTCAAGCTTATTCGTCTAATAATGTCATTCCACGATCTCTTCACTAATATCCCAGAACATACTGCTTAGTCATGCAGCTCGTCTCCTTACTTCGAGATCTTCCCAGCCTAAAGACTGTAACATTTCCGTAACTCTACTCGTTTGTCGGAAATGACCCAAAACAAATGGTAGGTGCTGCTTTCCTTTGGATCTTTTCCAGGTTACGAATCAAGTAATCCTGGAGGTTTCCCACTGACTTTTACGCACTCCGCTTTACATCCTTACTACAATCCCTAAATACCCTCATAACCAGGGTTCGGGTTTTGATGATCTAATAAATGCCGAAAAATGACATTAAAACCCTCAAAATATGACTTGAAATTGCCCGAAAATATGAAGAAAAATGTACATTTACTCAAAATAATAAATATGGTGCATTGTCCACATTATCTTTAAACTCGTATTGGAGTGAATAAAACTCGTTCCCACTGGAACATAGGGCATCCGTGAAACGTCTCCATTGTGGTCGTCGACTTGCCAATGCTTTAACTTCCTTCTAAGTCTTCCCCACTTCGAGAGCCTCCTCCTCTACAGCCTCCTCCAGGTCTTCCAAGGACGACCTCTCCTCCGTGCCCCTAACGGATTCCATTCCAATGCTGTGCGCTCTATAGATCCCGCTGGCTTTCTCAAAGTATGACCCCATTTAAATTCCCTCCTCTTGATTTCAATTGTGACTGGAACGTGGTTTGTTGTTCTCCATAGCTCGTCGTCATTGGATATGATTTCAGGCCATCAGATGTTTATGATGCGTCGTAAGCAACGGTTTATAAATGTCTGCAAGAGATTGGTGATAGTTCGTATAACCTTCCATGTTTCACAAGCATATAGGACTGATTTAACATTTGTATTAAAAAAATTATTTTCGTCTTCCCTGAAATGCTAATATTCTTCCACACTGTATACAGCTGCATGAAGGCTCCATCTGCTTTCCTTCTTCTGGCTCTCACATCCTCCCGATCAATATCAATCAATCAATACTGATCTGCATTTAGGGCAGTCGCCCAGGTGGCAGATTCCCTATCTGTTGCTTTCCTAGCCTTTTCCGAAATGATTTCAAAGAAATTGGAAATTTATTGAACATCTCCCTTGGTAAGTTATTCCAATCCCTAACTCCCCTTCCTATAAATGAATATTTGCCCCAGTTTGTCCTCTTGAATTCCAACTTTATCTTCATATTGTGATCTTTCCTACTTTTATAAACGCCATTCAAACTTATTCGTCTACTAATGTCATTCCACGCCATCTCTCCGCTGACAGCTCGGAACATACCACTTAGTCGAGCAGCTCTTCTTCTTTCTCTCAATTCTTCCCAACCCAAACATTGCAACATTTTTGTAACGCTCCCAAGTAGGTAAATGTTTTAACCTCTTCAATCTCTTTTCCTGCCACAAACAATCATTAGTTTTAGCACTTCCTTGGTCTTAACAACATTTATATTGAGTCCTGCAGCCTCTGCTTCCTTACGCAATCCTTCTAACTTGTGTTTCATATCACTAATTCTTGAAGACAAAAGTAAATATCATCTGCGAATTCTAAATCTTCCAGTCTTTCCACCATTCCCCATTGTATTCCTCTTTTCCTTCTACCCAACATTTTTCTCATGACATATTCGGGCACCACTAAAAAGATTGTTGGTGAAAGAACGCATCCCTGGCGAAATCCACTTGTGACATTCACATAGTCCGTGAGCTTTCCCTCATGTACTACTTTGCATCTGTACCCTTCATACATTTCCTCCATGAGCTTCAAGATCTTATGCGGTACTCCATATTTCACCAAGGTCTTCCACATTACGGTCCTATTTACTGAATCAAATGCTCCTTCAAAGTTTATGAATGTCAAATACAATGTGGCCTGCCATTCATTACTTTGCTCTAGAATTATTCTTAGCGTATTTATTAGAACAACACAGCTGCGCTGTCTACGGAAACCAGCTTGTTCTTTTCGAAGACGTTGCTCAGTTGAGTCATTTACTCTGTTTAGAATTATTCTAGAGATAATTTTACTTCGTATGCTCAGTAGTGTTGTTCCTCTCCAATTCTTACTCACTGCGGTGTCACCTTTTTTGGGAAGTTTCACAATAAAACCCTCTTTCCAATCAGATGGAATTCTCTCTTCATTCTATATTTTCCCCAATAATGGTAGGAGCAAATTAATGGTGGCCTCTTCATCCATTCTAGTATTTCTGGATCTATATTATCTATAGGCCTACCTGTTGCTTTATTATTCTTTGTTTCAATGCTAACCTAACACCATGCCTTGTTGGGGGATCTAGCTTTATTCTTGAGTCTTCACTACCTAACCCTTCATTTACTATTTCTTGCATTTCCTGCTCATTTCCAACATCTTTGTTTAAAATGTCTGAAAAATCCTCTTGCCATCTTCTCAATTGTTCTTCTTGTGATAACATATTTCCTTGCTTATCCCTCACTGGTTTACTCTTCCTATAACCTCCTCTTGACAACTTCCTTGTAATATTATAGAGTTGTTTCATATCACCCTTCTTCACACCTTCATCTGCAATTTGTGCCTGCTGGTCAATCCATCTTCTTTTATCGCTTCTCACACTCCTTTTAACCACTTTGTAATATCCGAATATTTCCTTTGGGCTTCTGACTTCTGCTGTCTTGTTCTGCTTTGATTTACTATAGCTTTTGCCTCTTTTCGTTTTTCAATGAAGTCCCATGTTTCCTCAGACATCCTAGCAGCTATCCCTTGGAATCTGGAAAAGAAAATCCGCGAGGCTAACGAAATCACGAAACATCCGAACAACATAAATTTAGAAGAAGGATACAAAATCAGTAATTCTTGGATGCCTATCATTCATAGTTTAAGACATACAGACCACAACATAAACACACGGGCCGCAACCCCATTACATAACAGCGCGGGCAAGCCCCCACTACCTGGCTGTGACATATACTTTCCAGAAGTCTCGTGAGACAGCCAGGGCTTACGTCAGCCAGAAAGGCTAGGATATAAAAGGCCAAGATCAAGGCCACTCTAGTAGTGTAATTTCTGCCTGGGAGACTGATTACCTCGGATCGAGTAGGGGTATTTCAGTCGCATTGACAAAGAATACTGCAATGTATTCGAAACGTCGGCAAACTGTGCGTGATATGCGTACAAGTACAACACGGTTCAACCCGGAAAATAAATTAAATAATTCTAAGATCCAGTCTTTCTGTTTACAGTCTCGAAATAATGAACGTCATAGTAAAAAATGGGATGAACATAAATTGAGACCATTATGTCTCAGTAGTTAAGTCCAGACCAATTCCTTTAAACAAGAAAAAGAACCAACCTGCCCTAACCCGCTTTGACACAAAGAAACTTGGAAAAAATAAAACGAATTCAAAGAACTTGCCCGGCTAGTGGAGAAGACTTCAACGGTACAAAATGGCAGATCAATCAATCAATCAATCAATCAATCAATCAATCAATCAATCAATCAATCAATCAATCAATCAATCAATCAATCAATCAATCAATCAATCAATCAATCAATCAATCAATCAATCAATCAATCAATCAATCAATCAATCAATCAATCAATCAATCAATCAATCAATCAATCAATCAATCAATCAATCAATCAATCAATCAATCAATCAATCAATCAATCAATCAATCAATCAATCAATCAATCAATCAATCAATCAATCAATCAATCAATCAATCAATCAATCAATCAATCAATCAATCAATCAATCAATCAATCAATCAATCAATCAATCAATCAATCAATCAATCAATCAATCAATCAATCAATCAATCAATCAATCAATCAATCAATCAATCAATCAATCAATCAATCAATCAATCAATCAATCAATCAATCAATCAATCAATCAATCAATCAATCAATCAATCAATCAATCAATCAATCAATCAATCAATCAATCAATCAATCAATCAATCAATCAATCAATCAATCAATCAATCAATCAATCAATCAATCAATCAATCAATCAATCAATCAATCAATCAATCAATCAATCAATCAATCAATCAATCAATCAATCAATCAATCAATCAATCAATCAATCAATCAATCAATCAATCAATCAATCAATCAATCAATCAATCAATCAATCAATCAATCAATCAATCAATCAATCAATCAATCAATCATGAATGAATGAATGAATGAATGAATGAATGAATGATTTGCATTTAGGGCAGTCGCCCAAGTGGCAGAATCCCTATCTGTTGTTTTTCTAGCCTTTTCTTAAATGATCGCAAAGAAATTGGAAATTAATTAAACATCTCCCTTGGTAAGTTATTCCAATCCATAACTCCCCTTCCTATATACGAATATTTGCCCCAATTTTTCATCTTGAATTCCAGATTTATCTTCATATTGTGATCTTTCCTACAGTTTTAAAGACACCACTCAAATATATTCGTCTACTGATGTCATTCCACGCCATCTCTCCACTGACAGCTCCCCAGACACCACTTAAACGAGCAGCTCATCTCCTTTCTCCCAAGTCTTCCCACCCAAAGCGCTACTCTTTTGTCGGAAATCACCGACAACCAATCGAGCTGTTTTGCTTTGGATTTTTTCCAGTTCTTGAATCAAGTCATCCCGGTGAGGGTCCCATACTCTATTTGGGGTCTTACCAGAGACGTATATGCCCTCTCCTTTACATCTTTACTACAACCCCTAAATACCTTCAAAACCATGTGCAGAGATTTGAACTCTTTATTTACAATCATATTTATGTGATTACCCCAATGAAGATCTTTCCTTTTATTAACATCTAGGTACTTACAATGATCCCAAAAGGAACTTTCCTATTTGTGAAACTTACAACTTGACTTTTAACCCCGTTTATCATCATACCATTACCTACTGCCCATCTCACAACATTATCGAGGTCATTTTGCAGTTGCTCACAATCTTGTTACTTATTTATTACTCTGTACAAGCCTCCATGGCTCAGGCGGAAGCGCGCTGGCCTCTCACCGCTGGGTTCGGTGGTTTAAATTCCGGTCACTCCATGTGAGATTTGTGCTGGACAAAGCGGAGGCGGGACAGCATTTTCTCCGGGTACTCCGGTTTTCCTTGTCATATTTCATTCCAGCAATACTCTCCAATATCATTTCATTTCATCTGTCATTCATTAAGCATTGCCCCAGAGGAGTGCGACAGGCTTCGGCAGCCGGCACAATTCCTATCATCGCCGCTAGGTGGGGGCTCCATTCAATCCATTCCTGAGCCGGTCGAATGACTGGAAACAAGCTGTGGATTTTCATTACTCTGTACAGAATAAAATGGCCTTCAAAAAGCCTCATCTCCGATTCCACTTCTTTACTCATACCATTGATATCAAGCCGCTAAAGAAGTAGCAGAGGTTAAAAAGAGTAAGAAACATGCCTGGTGGAACGAAAGTTGCGAACAAGCCTTGATGGAACGTCTACGTGTCTGGAAAATGTACCGGTACTACCCGTCCAAAAGAGAGAAGACTGGAACATCAACAAAACCCAACGGGTACAAACGGCGAAGATAATACGGAGTGAGAAACGCAAGTACCAAAAGGGAACAAATGAACAAGATTGAACATGACTTCCAGCGAAGTGAGTCCCGAGAATATTAAAGGGGTTTAAAAAGAAGATACAAGGGTAAAAGCCTCCCTCCCTCTGTTTTCAAAGGAAAGATGGAACTTCAGCAACATCAAACGAATAAAACGGTGAGGTCCTTGCCGAATACTTCGACAAACTTCTAAATTTTGAAAATCCAGTTAACCCCATCAGAACGAACAAATCAACATGCCAAAACCTGCAGTCTTCTCCCCCGGATCGCGACGAGATCAAACGCCACATAGAGAGACTGAAAAACAACAAGGCCTCTGGTGAAGACACCATGATGGCAGAACTATGGAAATACGTCCCTGAAGAAGCAATAGACGTCTTGCATAAGGCCACCATTGACGTATGGGAGAAAGAACAATTACAGGAGGACTGGAAGGTAGCTTTAATCTATCCTTTACATAAGAACGGAAATATCAAAAATGTAAATAACAATCGTGGTATCTCATTACTTCCAGTAGCATACAAGATTCTATCGTTATCCATCCTAGAACGACTAGAACAGCAAGTTGAAGACTCGCTTGGAGAATAGCAAGGAGGTTTTCGGAAAGGCCGATCAGCAGCAGAGAAGATACACAATCTTAAAAAGATAAAAAATATCATATGTTGAGAGGCCGAAGATACGTGTACACATTTGTAGATTTCAGAAAGGCATACGACTCCACTGACCGCGATGTGTTGCTTCAAATAATTGCTGAAATGGGAGTCGACGAAAAACTGCTAGCGGTAATACGAGCAACCCTCACTAATACTATCTCAAAAGTAGAATTCCAAGGATGCTACTCTGCATTCTTTGAAATTAAAACAGGGGAGATGGACTCTTACCACTCTTGTTCAACTGCATACTGGAGAAAGTGATACAAGAGTGGCGTCAGATACTTCAAGGGAGAAACTTCTTTTTTTTAAAAAAAAAAAAGAGATATCTGCTTTTTATTTACAATATCAAACACTACTTACATACTAAACGAGATACACAAACTTCTTATCGTTTTAAAAAAACAAAAATATTAGAACAAATTTAGGTTAATTTCGCAAACAGAACGTTGATAAGTTGCATCTAAACAAATAAACAAATTAAAATTGAAGACAGGAGAACATCAAGTCATTCACAGCAGAAAAAAAACCACACAAAAACTTTTTCCTTTTGCACACTAGGAGCAAACTTAATTATGCCTGTCATTCATTATCCAAATCCTTGAACAGTACACAGTTTTACCACCAAAAAACACTCTGCAGTTAACCTAAAATTGGCAGATATTACACAAAGGACATAACAGGAAGGCACTCAGAATTTAAAAAGATGTGTTCCAAAAGCTTCTTGAAGACACTTCTGTCTGACCATCTTCCATCGTTCTTTCCTGAGATGATCCAGAAATCCTGGTAAAGTCACACTTGTATGCTGAGCGTACGCCTTGATGTTGTAGTGAATGGCTCCGGCTATTATCCATATGCAAGCGTTTCTACTCTCGTTCTGTGCGTGATTTAGTTCCAGATTCAGCATCTCTCTCACTCTGTCACTGGTTGTTATTGTCCCTGATATCCTGTAGATAGCGTTTAGTGTCCATCTCCAAACTAGTGCCGCATTGCCGCATGTGGTAATTCGATGCACGAGACTGTCCGTCTGATGACATACCAGGCAGTTGTCATCAGATACTTGTCCATGCCGTTTCAGTTTCTCACCCGTCGGGATGATTTCATTTGTGTATATGTAGAGCGATACCCTCCATTCAATCGGGATCCATTTGTTCCAAATATTTTCCCAGATCTGCTTCCAGTCACGATGTGGGTATTTCTGTTGTACGAGTGGAATACATGTAGATTGCTTCAATCGGAAGTTGTATATATTCTTAGCTTTATCCAACTTCCCAGCTGTAATTTCTGTTTCTGGAAGTTGCTGTAGAATGGAGATAGCGTTCCGGAAGCAGCTTCTAAAGGGATCTTGTTGTTGCAGGTTTGTTGTTACACACAAATTGAGCACTGCACTGTCAAATACATCTCCTCTTGAGTACAATGCTCTAATGATATGAGACAGAAAGAGTGCCGCGCATTTCTTTTCGACTGCAATTAGGCGCAAGCCACCATCCTGTTCAGTAAGATGAAGTTCATCTCTTCTTATTCTGTATCTGTATCCTTTCCATAGATAAAATCCAATTGCCATTTCAACACGTTGGCACATGACATGTGAGGCGGGAAGAATTTGGGCAAGGTACCAGAGCTTCGACAGCGCAAAGATATTTATATGCCAAAATTTTTGGAAAATGTTGAGTCGTCTTGAAAGTTCCTCATTTAGCTGAAAGCGTAGGGTGTTTAGAGAAGAAGTCCAATTAGACTCTATCGTCTCCGAAATATCGTTACTGAAGGTAATGCGCAATATCTTGCAGTGGTTAACAATTGGAATCCGGGAGCTGGCAAATACTTGTCGATTGTCATTTGAACCTAACAGCAATAATGAGGATTTGCTATAATTCACTTGTGCCCCAGACACCGTACAGAAGGCCTCGAGAGTCTGTTGCGCATGATTAGCATCTTCGTCACTGGTCAACAGGAGGGTAATGTCATCCGCGTATGCGCGTACTGTGAAGCATTCGTTGTTAATACTTAATCCGGTTAAAGAATTTTTCAAACTTTGAATCAGGGGTTCTATTGCTAAAACAAAAAGTGCCATTGATAATGGGCATCCTTGTCGAATTGATTTGTGTATCGAAAATTTTGCTGAGAGAAATCCATTTATCATAACTCGGGAGGATGCCTTGTGGTATATGCGCTGTATTGTTTCTATGATACGGTTTGGAAATCGAAACTTTCGTAAAACTTTCCAAAGATAAGAATGTGCTATCCTATCGAAGGCTTTGCTGAGGTCAATGCTAGCCAGAGCTCCTGAAGCAGTGTCACACACTGAATGATATATGATGACATCACGTATTGCCAGGAGATTATGGAAGATGTTTTTTCCAGGTATAGTGCAAACCTGTCCATTAGTAATTAATGAAGGGAGGATAGTTCTGATTCTGTTCGCTAAAATCTTGGCCAGTAGTTTATAGTCGGTGTTTAATATTGTAATTGTAATACGTGCAACTGGAGAGTTTGGGAATTAGGATGATAATTCCCTCTGCAAATGAATCACTTATGTTGTGACTGAAGGAATTAATAACTTGTGTCAGGTCTTTACCGATAATGTTCCAAAATGTCTTATACCATTCATACGGGATCCCATCATGGCCTGGCGTCTTATTTGATGCAGTATGATCTAACGCGCGCTTCACTTCTTCTTCGGAAATATTATTAGTAAGATGTGCGATATCATCTCCTTCTAGATGACTCTGGAGTTGATGAAGATATCTGTCAATATCGAACTCTGAGATGCTGTCTTCTGCAAACATTTCACGGAAATATCTCTCACTTTCTGCAAGGAGCTGTTCCTTTGTAGTAAATATTGTCCCTTTACCATTATCCCATCGATTAATAAATTGCTTATTGGCTGACCGTCTAATTTTGGCAATGTGGTAGAGAGAGATTTTCTCTCTTTCGATGAGGGAAGTGCCTTTTACGTGCTGATGGAGTTGATCTAGGCTGCTTTCTTTAATACCTAAAATAATTCTCTTAATAGAATTTAATGCAGAAGAGACATTTTGGCCTTGCTGTTCCTTGTGATGCAGATCAAACATAACTCTGTCATAGAATTCAATTTTCCTACTTGTATCCTGGTTGTGCTCATACGCTATTGTCCGTCCGAGAGCTCTAATGGCAGGTTTAAGTTTATATGTCCACCAGTCCATCACGCTACTATAGCGATTTTGCGCTAATTTGCATTGGTGATAACACTCCGTGAAACGTTGGACATCCTCAGTATTGTTGAAAACAGACCTATTCATCTTCCATATTCCTTTCCCCACGATGCATCTGTCACTCCTGGTTGTCTTCATCATAACTAGAACGCTGTGGTGATCGCTAAAGGCGACGGGAATCACCTTACAGCTATCGAGGACCTGTATTTGCGCCTTAGATACGTACATCCTATCTATCCTGGATTTCGACTCCCCACGGCAAAATGTAAATTCGACATGTGAGCCGTGTAGCTGCTGCCACACATCCTTGAGCTGCATAGACTGTATTAGTGTCTGAAGGCCTGGACAAAAGTTAAAAGTACCTGTTTGGTCTCGTGGGTGAAGAGTGCAGTTGAAATCACCTACTAGAATAATTGGACCAGGTGTCACTAAATGGGGCACTATTTCATTTGTAAATAATCGGTTTCGGTCCTGTTTGTACTGTGACCCGGATGGGCTATATACATTTATCAATCGTGTGTTATTATAGGTGGCAGACAGAAACCTTCCCGTAGGGTCCATGATGACATCAGTGAGCTGAATTCCTTTCCTGTATACTATGGCAGTTCCTCGGAAGTTATCACCTACGTTCGTTATATAGTCATAGTTATATAAGAAATGGAAGTTTGTCTCATTAACTTCCTGGAGGAATAAGATGTCAATTTTTTTTGCTAGGGGCTTTACGTCGCACCGACACAGATAGGTCTTATGGCGACGATGGGATGGGAAAGGACAAGGAGTTGGAAGGAAGCGGCCGTGGCCTTAATTAAGGTACAGCCCCAGCATTTGCCTGGTGTGAAAATGGGAAACCACGGAAAACCATTTTCAGGGCTGGCGATAGTGGGATTCGAACCTACTATCTCCCGGATGCAAGCTCACAGCCGCGCGCCTCTACGTGCACGGCCAACTCGCCCGGTAAAAGATGTCAATATCATATTCCTTCACGAACCGACTAAGCAGCGCTTGAGTTGGAACACTCCTTGCTCCATTAATATTAAGGGTGGCGTAAGTTGTAAGAAGATTCACCATAACAAGACAGAGAGGGAAAGCAAAATGCCAAGAAGCTGTGTTCATGTTTAAGTAGACGGTTATTTATAGATACGACAGGTAGTGGTTGGTGCAGAGTCAGTTAGGTACAGACGCTTTAGAATTAGACCCTTTCCGCTCGGCACTCTTCTTTCTTGTATGTAGACGTGGGTCCCTATAGCTTAAGGAAGTATGTGATGGTTGACTGTCCTTCAAGCTTTTGTCCGCCGTGGATGACGTACTGTGTGTTTTATTTATGTTTCTCATTCGAGGATCTTACTTTGCTTCTCTTCGCCAATACACGCTTCAGTTTCCACACCTTCCTCTGCCATTTCTGTATCTAGTAAGTCCCGATAGGGTGTATCTGCACTGCCCATAATTTCGGTTTCCATCCTAGAGGGGAGAGATGCGTTGTTCGTGGTCTGGCTAAGATCCAGAATTAAAGGGGTACTTGGAGTATCTATCAGGTAATTCACAGACTCCTGGGCAGGCGTGGAGTTCACTGTGGCCAAGGATATGGAAGGCACGTCTTTAGTTGCATTAATTTGTTCATGGATTTTAGGAGGTAGGGATTTGGAAATGCTATGTTCCAGCTTAGTCTTCATACGTTTATTCTGACTCTCCGTGACCGAAGGAAATTCATTCCTATCAATAGCCGGGTTGTGTTCTGTGTTTTCCTCATTGTGTATATCTGCCCACGGTGCTTGTTTACTGGCGTTGTTGTGTGGCTCGCTTAGCGAGGGGGAAACTGGTATAGTGGGGTCTAGTTCACTGACGGAGGAGTTAACAGGTGTGAGTGTGTCATTGTTTACATTTCTTCGCTCTGCCAAGCGATTCTGGCGAAGCGGACAGTCTGGTTTCAAGTGACTGGGCGAATTACAAGCAAGACATGTTCTAGTTTGGCCGTCATAAATAACCTGTGCACGAAAGCCTTCAATATATAAGAAGGAAGGTATTGGGTCTTTTAACTCCATTCTAATAGCACGTATACCGTTGCGTACTTTGAAGGGGTATTGCTGTGACCACTCCTCGTCCCTGTGTTCTACCACTTTCCCGTATTTACTTAATACTAATGAAATGGACTCTATAGGCACTTCCGGGGGAACATTTAGTATTCGAACATTCTTTTGTACCCTGTCGGCTGGCATCACAGTAACTTTTCCTATACGACCATCACTTAACATTATTTTCTGAATCCCTGAATAGTGACATATCAAACGTTCGCAAATCACTGTTGAAATTACCTTAATATATGCTGCGGTTTCCAGATTGTCCAGCTGGATCATGTCGATTTGATCTGATGAGAGTTTCAGCAGTGACTGGATCCAATTATGTACAACCCACGCCGAAGGCTTATTCTCACGTTCAAATATGCATTTCAGAGTATTCCTCCTTACAAATTTTGTTGCCATGATATTACTTATATTTTCACTGTTTCACTGAAAACACAATTAAACGAATTCACACAAGTAGAACTCTAAACAAACTCGTAGTTTTCTTAACAAGCACACTGTTGTGACACGAGCGACTAGCAGGAGAATGCAGAGCAGACAACCTTCTCTCACCGCTAACAGCGGCCAACTTCTTCAGACCTTTAAGAATTGGGACGAAGAAGAATGGAGTAGAAATTGACTGCTTAGCTTTTGCGGATGATGTAGCAATAATGACAGAACATTTTCAAACTGTAACAGAAGAAACGAATGTGCTGAAAGAGGTAGGAGAACAAACAGGCTTGCAGATATCCTTTGAAAAGACGGAAGTAATGTCGGACATCAATGACAACACGACCCAACTGAACACCAAATATGGACAATAAGCCGTGTGCGTAAGTTTAAGTACCTTGGTGAGTGGATTCAATCAAACGGACTAGATACAGAGGACTTAGCGGCCAGAGCAATAAATAAATAAATAAAATAATGGAGGTAGCTTTCCAAATCACCCGGAACATATAGTCTATAACAAAAGATGCTTTTTCTATAAATACCAACATTCACCATTATAACACTGTCGTCAAACCGGTATCTCTCTATGCGTCAGAATGCCTTATCCTCTCTCACAAATGTGCGCTCGCTAAGTTAGAGCCAAAAGAGAGAAAGATTCCCCACAACATTCTTGGCCCAACGAGAAATCTACTGTAAGATAGAGAATATCACGGACACAATGCGCAAACACAAGGGCTCACTTCTACGGTCACCTTCGACGGATGGACGACTCTCAATTGACAAAACGTAGCCTATTTTTAGTAATTTTAATTCAAAACCAAAAACAACAATTTCCTGGTACGCTGACGCCAAGAAAGATCTCGAAGAAATGAGCCTGCGACCAGATGACGCGCACAAACGAGACCTTTTCAGAACAAGTATCGTGACTTTTGGGACTTTTCGGGATACGAAGTGGACAACTGGTGCAAAGTAGTCGGATGAACACCGTGCTCGGCACGGCGAGGTCATGAAAACCTACTGGATCAACAGAAAACTTGAGTGAACGCCAGAATGTACAATGAAACGTATCGTGGTCCCTAGTTGGCCGATTAGCGAATAATAAACAAATATTAATAATAATTACACTTAAAGGAACACCTGAGAGAATAATATTTTAGTCACTTAATGCAGTTCTTACAAGCAAAATAACTGAGCCCTATGCAAACCACTGATATTCTGGATACCAATTTTTCGTCGCGACCTACAAGTTATTGAATGGTAAATATTTTATCTGCTGTCCCTTTCATTTCGCATATTTCTCAGAAGGGTATCTGACCATATGTAGAAAAATATCCTCTCCGAATTGTGAATTCCTTCAACGGACAGCTTTAGATAGCTTTATCTTTAGGATTCTAACGCTTGCGGTGAATCACACAAGACAACACAAAACTCACACTGTGTAAAACTGTTTTTTATTTTTTATTTTTTTATTTTTACAATTTGCTTTACATCACACCGACACACATAGGTCTTATGGCAACGATGGGATAGGAAAGGCCTAGGAGTGGGAAGGAAGCAGCCGTGGCCTTAATTAAGGTACATCCCCAGCATTTTCTTGGTATGAAAATGTGAAACGACGGAAACCATTTTCAGGGCTGCCGACAGTGGGATTCGAACCCACTATCTCCCAGATGCGAGCTCACAGCTGCGCGGCCCTAACCGCACGGCCAAGTCTCCCGGTGTGTAAAACGAAACTAACAAGCACGAATATGAATTTCAGTACACAAGCACTTCAACATCTTACTGAAAGTAAAGTGCATTTGTAACTACTAATATTAGATTAGGTAATGAAGTCTTAAAGGAAGTAGATGAATATTGTTACTCAGGTAGTAAAATAACTTACGATGGCAGAAGTAAGGAGGACATAAAATATAGACTAGCACAAGGAAGGAAGGCCTTTCTTGTAAGAAAAGAAATTTGCTCACTTCGAACATTGATATAAGAATTAGGAAGATGTTTTTGAAGATTTTCGTCAGGAGCATGGCAATGTATGGAAGTGAAACTTTGACGACAACTAGCTCAGAAAGAAAGGGAATAGAAGCTTTTGAAATGTGGTGTTTCTGAAGGATGCTGAAGGTGAGGTGGATAGATCGAATCACGAATGAAGAGATAATGAATCGAATTGGTGAGAGGGGATCCATTTTGCTAAATTTAACGAGAAGAGGAGAAAGAATGATAGGACATATATTAAGACACCCACGACTTGTTCAATTAGTTTTTGAGGGAAGTGTAGGCGATCAGAATTGTAGGGGTAGACCAAGGTATGAATATGACAAGCAGATTAGAGCAGGTGTAAGATACAGCAGTTATGTAGAAATGAAAACGTTAGCACAGTATAGGATGACTTGGAGGACTGCATAAAACCAGTCTATGGACTGATGACTCCAACAATAACCGTGATAATACCTCTCCCTCTCATCGCATGCCCTTCCAGACTGAGGAGAAGTGGATTTTCGAAGAGTACGGATAGAGTTGTAGAAGGCTACTTTATTTCATAGTTTTCGAACTGAGTACGGAACCTTTTGATGTTTGAGTATTCTCGTTCTCTGAAAGCTCAAATAATTATTCAGATATGTTAATTACCCGCCGTAAATGCATAAGTATTACTAAATAATACCGCAGAACAAAGAAAAAGTGACTTAAAAACAAAGAAATAATGCAACGAATTGCTCAAAATGGCAATATTATGATTGCTCACAAATAGATGAAAATAATAGGTTGAGAATCTTGAATATCTCTAGGGTGTAGGGTAATAAGCTTACTTTGACAGCATAACATATAGGTTCTGGGAAAAGGATATTGACGTTTGGTTTCCCAACTAAAATTTGAGGTTACCTGATCTACCATGAAATAAAACAATTAACTGTATAGTACGCGAACTTTTTCTTGAGCCCTAGTTCCCATTCAGCACTATGGAGCTCAGGGCTCAAGGAAAGTTTCGCGTACTATACTTGATACTAAACAAAATATATTCTTTAAATTTTGAATTGGAATGTGAGATTTGCTGAGATAATAAAGTTACAAAGTTGAAATTAAATCGGAATGAAGCTCTAGGCATTAAATTTAAAATCCTCTTGACCGGACATTTGAAATCTATAGAGGAAATGTATCCCTCACAGGTTCACACAAAAGTACCTTGGACTGTTTAAGTGTAATTATAACGTATTCCTTGGAAATGGCATCAGTTGTAGGCATCTCAAACCTAATTTGGTGACGTATCCTTTTAGCTTCACTAACGAGAGATATCATGGCTTGAAAATATAACCACATTGGACAATCAATTTTACACGTAATCCATTGAACTGTTAGTCTGGATTAGGAAGACTCAATCTTCGGCTGTCACCGAAGTGACACAACTCGACCGAACACATACACGGAACGTACTCTGAACCTCTAATACATCTGCTCACTGAAGACTCCGTATCCATTTACAGTAACTGCTTCTTCTCCATCCAACTGACTGACCGGCTGAGGCCTAACTATCATATAACTCCTCACTACCAGTTGACTACGACTCTCCATGGCAGGCTCTCCATCCAACTGACTGATCGCTATACGAGACAAGTCCTTTTATAGATACTAATTGACACATGGTTTACACCTACGTCATGGTTAAAACAGACTATGACCTCACTTAAACCGAATACAGTAGAGACAATACGCGATACTTCCGGATTTAGCCGTGTTAAAATGGGAGACAAGTCGCAAGTGACGCTCCTAGTGGCTTGACGTGAAAATTCGCGCTAAATTCAAATATCAATGGAAATGTATATACGGAAATGGATAAAAAAATTACGTCTAGAAAGAAAGTGTTACTAAGATATTAACTTCAAAGTTGCTAAAGCAATTCTGGATAAATAAATGAAGAATTACCTATTTAACAGGTTGTTATCTAATGACTGAAATTAGACATATAATCAAGATGTGCAATGGACTGCTGTGAAAGGGCTTGATCTTTAATTTATGCATTACTTTTTTAGTTTTAGAATTCCTGCCTGAACGTTCACGGCTAGATTTTTCTTTTTTCTCATTTAAAAGCATTGTATCATCATATTAAAACACTTGTCAACAAAAATATCGGCACATTCCTTACACAAATGATTCAATGAATTTATATTTAAGAGCTGGACAATTTTCCTTTTAACTTGAAACCTACTAACAGAAAGAAAATCTATAAATTTAGCCTCAAAAACATTCAAACTTTCCCTATACGCCATACTTACCATAATGCAATTACATTAGGCTAAAGCAAATTTGCATCATCATATTGTTTCAACAAAATATGTACATTTCTTAAATTACCCACATTTTTTCAATGCTTGACAACGCATTACGGCATTTCAAATGGGGTAACTTGGAACACAACCAGCCACACTCATATGCATATGTATTTTCCTGAATTAAATCAAATCCACAGATCACACCTACAACAACACATCGGCATTGAAGGTTAACTGCTGCACAATACAATAAAATATGCGTATTCTATTTTGAGCCAGTTGTGATAGTACATATATCATACCCTCGCACTGTATGTAGAAGTGAGAGATATTATCGTCAGTATTCGATTTATTGTTACTATTATTATTATTATTATTATTATTATTATTATTATTATTATTATTATTATTATTATTATCTGCATTTCAATTGCATATTTTGTTATTAATATTTGTAAGCTGGGAGGTCTCCATATAAGGCAGGTATGAGTAATTTGCTTTGTACAACTGCTGGGAAAACATTGCTATATTGAACTTGGAAACTTTGCATGAGGCATGTGTATATCCCAGTCTGATGAGATGAGGTTGTTGTACTCGGAAAGTTCTATGACTCATGTGAAACACCCCAGAGTTTGTTTTTGTCTTGGGAGCAAGAAGAAGTCCAGGGCGTGGTCTTGACATGAGGATCTACCATGATCAGCTGGCCAGGACCCAATCTCGGCGTATCATGTGAGAGCTGAGGTCTTTATATACTTCGACATCACAGCGGAAGTCAACCACACACACTGTACGGGAAGGAAGTAGTGCTAACACACAACACGGGAGTGAAACTGGATATACGGTACTGGAGTGACACTGCTGCAATATACTGGACTGGACTTCAAACGTTTGTGGAACGTAGTCTTTTTATGTTTGTGAAAAGTGACTGACATACAACTATTGTAGCAATTGTGGCGGCCTGGTATTATATGTTCGTGAAAGCTATCTCAGACTTCCCATAATTTATGTTCAGGAACGACAAGCGTGTGTTGCTCAAATGTAGCCTATATATCTTCACAACAATTAGTGTTAAAGTCAGTGAACACAGTATTACGAGGTACAGTATCTGTGTGATATTATAAGTGCCGATAATGTGAATCGGCAAGTCGTGTTGATACAGAAACAGTGAAGGGTGCTTATCTACATATATGTACATTGTTCAACGGACTAACCGCAAATGGTGGCTTAGTTCTCGCTATCGTTTTCCCACTGTTTTCTTTGTTGTTGTTGTAAATATGGAATCTTCCAGTAATATTTTGTTTGTGTATTATAAGTGTATTTTGGTGTGTTGATGAGGTGCTCATGCACGGATTTTATTGAGAATATAGTTAGATATTTTAGAATCAGTGGAGTTATTGATGAACCTAGGTGCAGTTCCTACCTATTTAGTCGTTTTCAGAAGGTTAGGTAAGGCCTTTAGCAGATGTGCCAGTACGCAGCATTATGTACACGCCCTGGAAGATAAAGAATGATCATGCTCTATCTAGATTCGAAGGATCCATTCTGGTGAACTCTGGCGCCCATACTACGGACATTTCGATTAATTATGTTTATTAATTTAATTTATTTCAAGTATTCTATTTCTTTATATTTTATTATTGATATTTATACAAACAGTTACACAGTTAAAATATGGGTCGAGCAGGTCAGAATATTATGAAGTACTATAAAATCTCTTTGCCACTTTAGAATATATATGCAATCACAATATTACTTACATTTTCTTGTCACGAGGGAAACGGAAGAAAGACCGCGCATTCTTCTCTACTTCATATTTACTGCAGTCAAACACAGCACATATCTTTCCCCTCATGTTGAGAGGAGATATTAAGGAATGACACACGCTACTATTTAATTATATCAACTCAATGAAAACGCATAAATAACACCAAAAACTTCACACTGAAATACGCATGCTCTTATGACAGACTCAGTAGTTCTCAGGTCAATCCGCTAGAGAGAGCTCTAATAGCTGTCCCTCGATATCTCGCTGAGTGTCGCGTATTGTCTCTACTGTATTTGCTTAAACGAAGCGTCGACGTATTGCACCTGATGTTTAAATAGCCGCAGGCTGGGTGAGCTCCCTGAATTAGCTCTTGCTTCTAAATGAACGCAATGACGTATGGGTATTTAGCATGACTCGACAGTACATGTGACAGTATTATACCACGTAACACATCATCTTAAACTCTGATTCACAAAAATAAATACGTATATTAAGCAGCAAATCTCGCAATATACATTCTCTTAATGCTAACACATACATATATGGTACATAATAAATAAAATGAAATTGTTGTTGTTGTTGTTATTATTTGCTTTACGTCGCGCCGACACAGATAGGTCTTATGGCGACGAATAACATGAAATCAAGCAAGCGATAATTAATATGGCGAAATCAGATGATAGAATTGAATAACAATTATAATAATAGTTAAAATTATAATAATACAAATAATAATAATAATAATAATAATAATAATAATAATAATAATAATAATAATAATAATAATAATAATAATAATAATAATAATAATAATAATAATAATAAATACAGAGGAATGTTTGTAACGGGATATGAACCGTTACAATATAATAAGTCAAAACTGAAAAAAGGCCTAAAAGTAAGAGCGGAAAAAAGACGAAATAATTACTTAATAACGATATGCATTTCTGTAATCGTGGGGCAATGATCAGGATTTATGTATAAGCTAGCATTGAGTATGATGCACCATTTAAAAGATGACACGTCATCAAAAACTGGACCCTACCCGTAACCACATGAGATCTGTAACCCTTATGTACAATCTCGTTAACTGATTACCCCAATGAAGATGTTTCCTTACATTCAAAGTTCTTTTACAATAATGTGCTTGTGCTGACACCTCTCAGCACGTGGCGCCGAGCAAAGGTGCGGGAGCGCTATGTTGCACCATGTTCCGGCTGATGTTTCTACAGTATAGAGTTGGCTAGTGTGTGTATGCTTCGAAACACTGAGCCGGTGCAGTCAGCTGTCTCGATGCCTCGACACAACAATGCTTCACTCACTGTTTCAAAGCAGTGAGATTGCTTCGAGTGTCGCGTCACGTGAGCAGAAACTCCAGTCATTCCGTACAAGTCAGCTACATCGATGCTTTGAAACAATGACGGTGCTTTGATTATTCCCTCGCCTCAATAGAAACATTCCGCGCAACATTGCCCTGAAGATGAGCCGACACTCGTTAATAGACGCTTCATATTCTGAACCACAATTCAAGTTACTAAAAGAACAGTGTAAGGTCTTAGTTTTACACAGAAAAAGGAAATTATTGCTTTCAAAACAGGGTCGTACTCTAACAGAAAGACTCTTCTGTTTGTCAAGTGCAAAAGTTTCGACAAGTATGTTTTCAAACTTTAATTTGAAGTAGATTTTAAAACTGGATTATGTCAAGTCTCTTACTTTACATATAATACCAACCTTGGACTCTTTCAGATTGAATATCCCATTTTATAATCATTCAAATGAGTTCATATTAACCATCTTACTACTTTTTCGTAACTAGCTTAGATTGTTTGTTAATTTACATAAAATTCCTATTTCCGACTCTTCTTGGATTTCATTACTCATTTCATAATTATTCAAGTTAATTAATTTACTTAGACTAGTATTGTATTATGCTTTTGTAACTGGATTAGTTCAAGATTGTTATTGAACATAGAACACCTATTTTGAACTCTTCTTAAATTTAGTTAATCATTGTATAATTATTCAAATTAGGTACTGCTTTAATACGATTTTAACTGTAAAACCAATCCTAAGCGCTTAGTGAAGAAGCAAACGCATAATCATTATTACCAGCGGCATATACTAGTACTATCATACTGTACATCACCTATTTATCCTACTGTATTTTGTACACTTGCTCATTAAATATTTAATGAACCTCGTTTTTTTCGTTACCAGAACGTCGAATAGTTTATTAAATGAACTGAATTTAGCTATAAAGCGTGGTTCATGTTTCACCACGCCATCGCAAAAGACTGCTTCTATGTAGTCCGAGACGGAAGTGTGCCGTGTTTCGACACACTGCTTCACTATGCCATCGCGAGACACTGTCCAGGTACTGCGTATAGGAACACTGTTTCTTTTGCAGTTCGAGGCGGAAGTGTGCCGTGTGTCGACACACTGCTTCACCATGTCATCGCGAGACACTGTCCAGGTATACTTGGGACAAAATATGATGACCTCAGTTCCTGGAAACGAGCTGGAAGCCAGCATTGAGTTAATGAGTTCTTTGTAAATGAACCGTGTGAAGAGATTTGTAATTTCTCCTTACTATCTCATTAATGTGATTACCCCAGTGGCGTATGCTGGAATTAAGACATGGACCACCAACAGACTTTTCGATGGTTGGTTTAGTGAACGTCAGGCCTTCAGCGTTTTGAGCTGCAGCCAGTAGCTAACGAAGAAGCCTTCTGTGTTGTCAAGGCTGCTTTACAGGCTGCTGCCCCGGCCTGTGTTACTGAAAATGCTCAACCCCTGATCAGTCACGATGGTAGCCTAAGGTTTAACAAATGAAAGTCCGACTTTGTGGCTAAATTGATAGAACGTTTGCCTTTGGCCCGATGGCCCCGGTTCAGTTTCCAGAATCAACCGCCTCATACTGTTAATTCCCCTGGCTTGGGGACTGGGTGTTTATGACGTCCTCGCTATTCATTTTATCCCCATTAGGTCAACACCAAGCCTATATAGATGCCCTGCCCCATTATTTTTATTTTTATTTTACAGAGGTCGTACCCATCGTTCACTGGTTAATTAGCTTCCTCGGGAGATCAGTGGTGGTGTCCGACCCATGATCACGGGTTCGATTTCAACCAACAAAAGAAAACACTAAACCTGAAAGATGGCATTTCATGTTAGCAAATTCTACCAATAAAAATAAAACTATATTGCTCCTCTAACAGCAGCCCTGCAGTCTCTTCCTACAAGGATGTACAGTAGAAGTAAACGGGAGTGAGGAATACCCACACTCTCTTAAATCATTAGTCAGAAGGATGAGGTGAGAAAGTAGGCTATATACGATGAGTAACGCATGGTTGATAGTAGTGGCGAACTGACGGACCGAAGCCTAGCACACCTATCCTCCGCCTGTCCCCGCTCCTGTCCGATATACAGCAGCAAGCTATGTGTGGCGAGTCGAGCGGAGAGGCGCGAGAGTGTGGGCTACAATATCAGTCTCCGATGCCTTGCTCTCAGAAATATGTGCTATGTTTTTTCTCACTGCTTTCCAGTTTTGTAAATGGAACAATGTTTCAGATACTTACATTATAATTCGCTTTAGACTTCCATCATTCTCAATTGAGATTTGGGCTTCAATGACAGCCTTGGTAGCCCTCAGTATACGCCACCATCACCCCCATCAATACAGTAATTTAAAACCGAGAGGACTTTTCGTCTTGGTGAAATTTACAACCTGTCTTTTCATCCAGTTTGCCATCATACCATTGTCTGCTGTCTGTCTCACAACATTGTCAAGGTGTTTTGTAGTTACCTACAATCCTGTAACTTGTTTACTACACTATACGTAGTAGAGTATAACATCATCCGCAAATAACCTTGTATGTGATTTCAGTTCTTTGCTCATATAATTTACTATACCAGTTGTAGTACCCCTCGTTGACGGCAGTACCGGCGATTGCGAGTTTGAAGTGGGGGGGGGGGGGGGCACAAAAATGTACAGGCACCAACAAGTACCCGAGTCAGAGGGCTATAGCGGCGGCGGCGCCGGAAGGAGGGACGGGGGAGAGAGGACATTAAAAAAAGCTCTTACAAAATAGTAGGCTACGTTTGTTATGCTCTCCCTTAGCGAATTTCCGCCAAGTAATTTTCTTAACAATTAAAGAAATTAGCTGAAAAAATAGAGATTGTACAAATTCCTTTGTTTATAATTCCTGCTTTCAGGTGATTTTTAAAATAACTGTTAGGTTCTTGAGTCTGCCGAAACTAAAAAAAAGAAATCAGGTAGGTAGCTAAAATGGAATAATTTTTTCTCCATAAAGTGGGGGGCCACTGTCCCCTCCACTAATCACCGCTACTGGTTGACGGGATAACCAGTTGTATGTGCATGATTACACTTTACTCCACCCCCCAAATTCGAGTCACATTAGTGGGCATGCCTATTCCTGTCAGTGGCTTAAAAAAGAAAATAAAGTACAAAACGTCACACAGAGTGAGTTGGGCCATGCGGGTTGGGGAGATGGTGGGTTCGAATCCCACCATCGCCAGTCCTGAAGATAGTTTTAACGAGCTCGATAGCTGCAGTCGCTTAAGTGCAGCCAGTATCCAGTATTCGGGAGATAGTGGGTTCGAGCCCCACTGTCGGCAGCCCTGAAGTTAGATTTCCGTGGTTTCCCATTTTCACACCAGGCAAATGCTGGGGCTGTACCTTAAATAAGGCCACGGCCGCTTCCTTCCCACTTCTAACCCTTTCCTGTCCTATCGTCGCCATAAGACCTGACTGCGTCAGTGCGACGTAAAACAACTTGCAAAAAAACTTGAAGATAGTTTTTCGTGGTTTCCCATTTTTACACCAGGCAATTGCTGGGGTTGTACTTTAATTATAATTAAGGCCACGGCCACTTCCCTCCCAGTCATAATCCTTTCCCATCCTTGCGTCCCCGAAAACCTTCGAAGTGTTAGTGTGACGTTAAAAAACACAAAAAAAGCATGAGTGACTCCAGTGACCCCATAAATATCAGGGATAAACTGAAGAAAGTGTATAGCCATGTGCCTCTCCAGAAGTTTTCGTTCGTTTTATTCGTTTTCGACTTCCTGACGGGGAATTGAACCCATGCTCTTCCGGGCGAACCGAGCCTTACTGTCTCGACTTGGCAGCCTCTTATAATCAACTCCTATTTGATTTTATCATTCTGAATTCAAAAAGGTGGATTATAAATTGCACCGGCCCTACGGTCTAGGGATAGCGAGCTTGCCTTTTATCCGGAGATCCCGGGTTCGATCCCCTGCCAGGTCAGGGATTTTTATCTGAGGGCTGGTTCGAGGTCCACACAGGTTATGTGAGAACAACTGGGGAGCTATATGACTGTGAGGTAGGGTCCTCGATGTAGAAAGCCAAGAATAACGTCCGAGTCATTCGACATTCTGACTACGCGTCACCTCGTAATCTGCAGGCCTTCGGGCTGAGTAGCAGTCTCTTGGTATGTCAAGGCTCATTCTGTTGTAGCACCATGAAATTCGTTTGGTTTGGACTGTACATTTGTTATTGGAGTTCAGAATCTGTGATGTTTATGTTTCAGTCCCCTTTCTTGGCGCAGTATGGAAATGCCATCAGCTGTGTCAATGCTGGAGTGGTTCTGTTCTTCTACTTGCTATCCTATTTCCTGTCCTCGGTGATGGAGAACCAGTTTTATCTCGACAAGGTATGCAGGGCGAATCGTGGCTACAACGAGTCTCTGTGCGCTGTCATAGGAGATGGAAACCACACTGCTGTGCAGGTAGAAGTACAGCGGCAAGTGGCCAATTTTCTCATCTACAACAATTTGGTGCGACAGGTACGGTATTCATGGTTATCAATCACTATATTTTTTCATAGCTAAAGCTCACTAATTTGATTAGAATGTGACATGTACTCCCATTTTCTTTGATTCCCACCCCTAAGTGGTTATTTTTGGTTGATATTTGAAACTTGAAAGTCTTCGTAAGAATACACACCCACACTTAATTATAAGATGCTTTCGTCCATACGTCGAACATTCGATCTAGCTCTGATTTCCTTCCAGCCCTGAAGATGGTTTTCCGTGGTTTCCAATTTTTATACCAGGCAAATGCTGGTGCTGTACCTTAATTAAGGCCACGACTGATTCCTACCCATTCCTAGCCCCTTCCTGTCCCATCGTCGACATAAGACATACCTGTGTCGGTGCGACGTAAAGCAACTCCTAAAAAAAAAAAAACATCTCTAGATCTGTACAGTTCTTGAACCTAATGATCTCAACGGAGAAAATAGAGATACAAATAAAAGAACCAAAGCGAGAAACTGACAATAAACTAAACAATGGCAAACAATACAATATAAAGTTAACGTCAACTCCAAGCTCCTTACTGGGTGAGTGTTCGCACGTGTTATCCTATCTCTCCTGACCTAGCACAATACCCTCTCGGGCAGGCCCGGAACTAGGGCGGGGCAGGGGGAGCACGTGCTCCGGGCGGCAGATTTCAGGGGGCGGCAAATCTTGAAAAGTTTATTAAAAAATAATAATGAGGTTTTTAAAATAATAATACCACAATTAATATTGTTTAATTTTATTTAATTTTGTTGCCCAATTCACCAACTTTATTACACTGACACTGTATACTAAGTTATTTTCTTCATTATAAGACGCGACACAAGAATTAACGTAATTCATGGGTCTGGAGTGAGTCTTATAATGTTATGTCTACTACTAATATGAATAATTAGTAGCCTGCGTACAATGTTGTCTGCGTGTGTTGATACGAACCGACAGCTGTTTTATTTTACTTGCACTTAGTATTTAGTTAGTATTAGTATTCGGAGTGTTGGTTAGTTATTCGTGTTCCGTTTATCAGCGTTTGGAAAACGGAATTGTTTAGTACACTTTGAGCTGCGTTTTTATCAGTTTCCAAATTATGGATGGCAGAAAACGACTCAGTGGAGCCGAGTATAGAAAACTTGCCAAAGAAAGAAGGAAGAAAGAAAACGATGTGCTGTCACAAACACCAAAATTAGAAGCATTTTCAAAAAGCCTAATGTTAATGAAGATGAAGGCTCAAAAGAAAAATCAGGTATGTAAATATTAATTTTATTTCAACAATTAAATTATAGCACATTAGGGAAGACGCGAATTAATTGTGCCTTATCGGACTTCACGAAAACATTTTAATACTTAATTTTGTGTTATAGCATATTACTGATTGAATTTTAATCCCGGCTTTTAATATTTTAGATGACGTTGAAGCTGGAGAGGAAGGCACGCAACATTTCGAACTTTGCAAGAAACTCAGTCCTACTGGTGAAGCGAATGAAGATGAATTATTATCTGGTCTAGGCCCTACAACTGCTGTTCAAGAAACGTCCGAGTTTTCCTTTGATTTTAGGGATCCTGGTTCATGGCCACAGAGATTTTCAGATTCTGAAACGTGTTACATAACAAAAATGAGCTTTGAAAATCTGATTGAGCGACATTTAATAGCAGCAGAGAAGGGGGTAACTTAACCAAAGATTGGTTTTATAAAGTTCTCAAACATAAAGAAAAAGTAAAGTGATCATGGTTAGGCTACAGTGAAAGTAAAAAAGCTCTATATTGTGTTCCCTGCAGGCTGTTTTCACACTTAGCATCAAATCAAGTGCCTTCCATAGCTAAAGAAAAAAGACTTACTCATTGGAGAAAACTCAGTGAAAAATTGCCTGAACACGAAAATTCATCCAACCACAATCTTTGCTTTTGTTCGTGGAAAACTTTAGAATCTTGTTTAGGAAAGGGAGGTATTGATGCAGAACTCCAAAACCAGATCCATCAAGATGAGTCTCAATGGAAGGCGGTATTGCGTTGCATTATCGATGCTATTCTGTTCCTAGCAAAGCAAGGGTGTCCATTCCGAGGAACTAAAGAAGACTGTGATTTTAGCGACCCATCCAGTGGAAAGTTCTTGAACACAGTAGAACTTATATCGCATTACAATGTCCCTCTTCTACAACATATTGAGCGGCATAAGAAAGGGCAAATCTCATATTTCTCACATAAAATACAAGATGAGTTCCTTGAAATTATTGCCAGTAACATAAGGCAAAAGATCATACAAGACATTTTGGATGCTAAATATTATTCCTTAATATTTGACTGCACTCCAGATATCAGCCACAGTGAGCAAATGACTCAAGTAGTTCGTTACGTCAAAACAAATACATCGGAGGTAGAAGAAACTTTTAATTGATTTTTTTTCCCAGTTAGTGACAAAACAGGTGAAGGTCTCAGCCAAGAAATCCTAAAAGAATTAGACAAAGATGGACTAAACCGTAGAGGCCATTCCTACGACAATGGGGCAAATATGGCCGGGAGGTATAAAGGAGTTCAGTCCAGACTACTTCAGGAGAACGAGCTAGCATATTTTGCCCCATGTGCTGCTCACTCCCTCAATTTAGTTGGCGGTAATGCGGTCAGTGCTACTATTGAGGCTTAGAATGTTTTCGGAACTTTGAACAGTATGTATTCTTTCTTTGCGGCTTCAACTTCACGCTGGGAAGTTCTCCGAAAATATGTGCCACTGACATTGAAACCTGAAAGCAATACAAGATGGTCTGTAAGATTAGATGCGGTCGAGGCTGTGTATAAACATTACGGTAAAGGTGTGCAGGCTCTAGAGGATCTTAAAAACCATGATCTCTCAACACCTGAAACCAAGAGTGAGGCCAGCTCCCTTTTGAAAATTATTGGGAAACTTGACTTCATCGTTTTCACATGTTTTTGGCATGCTTTCTTCAAAAAGATCAATCGTGTCAATGTGTTTTTGCAAAGAAAAGATGTAACAGTAGATTTGCCTGCCCGGAATCTTCAAGGTCTTTTAGCGCTCTTGAAGTCTTGGAGAGAATTTGCTCCATCTGAGGCCATTACTGAGGGCAAATTCTTAGCAAGCATGAGTGATCTGCCATCAGAGTTCTCAGAAAAAAGACAAAGAAAAACGAAAAAATGTCTTATGAGCTGCGTGGCGATGAATCTCCGACAAGTACTCAGAATGTGTACCAAGTAGCTATGTTAGAGGTTATTGATCAGATGATTACGGAACTCAGTGACAGGTTTAAGGCTTTGTACAACATAAACAGCAAGTTTGGATTTTTGAATGGAGTTAGAATTTAAGAAATGCAAACAAAAGATCTAAAAATGAAAGCAGAAGATTTGGCAAATATCTACACTGCTGATCTCAACATTGAACAATTCAAATTTGAAATAGAAAGTTTCAAGCACCACACTTTATCAGTTGACGAAAATTTAAAGGAAGCCACATCAAGAAAAATGTTAAGTCTTATTTATAAAAATAAACTAGAGGAAGGTTACCCGAACATTACTATTGCACTGAGAACGTTTCTCACGTTGCCAGTTACAGAGTCATTTGGAGAACGAAGTTTTAGCAAACTCAGAATCATCAAAAACTACATGAGAAATACAGTGGGAGAGGAGAGACTCTCTAATCTAAGTATAATATCAATTGAACACAAACGAGCATCCCTTATCAAATTTGACGACATCATCAGTACATTTGCAGCTAAGAAGGCTCGAAGAATTCAGTTTTGAGGTACAATACATAATAAATTTTTGCGTAGTTACAATTGAGTTATACTAAAAACAAAGTATTTGTATTAGTAATGTATAAGTGTTTTTCATTATAAGTATAATGTATGTATTAATATATATAAGTGTATAAATATACGAGTTTTCCATAAATAAAACTTCTTAATAGTATACATATGGTGTGTAATTTCAACTGCCGCATTAAAAAAATAGCTTACGAAGTTATTATATTTTGGTGGTAGGGGAAGGGGTAGGGAGGTGGATCTGGGATGGGGGGCGGCAAAATATATTTGCCCCCCCCCCCGGTCAAATCTCCTAGTTCCGGCCCTGCTCTCGGGTGTGCTAGGACGACCTCCACGCGAACACATGCTCACACCACCTCTCTTCCCCTCCCACTGCTATCCAGTAGAGGGAAAGGCCTCCTTATTTTACACTGAGACGAGTGTCCGGCTCCATGGCTGAATGGTTAGCATGCTGGCCTTTGGTCACAGGGGTCCCGGGTTCGATTCCCGGCAGGATCGGGAATTTTAACCATAATTGATTAATTTCGCTGACACGGACGCTGGGTGTATGTGTCGTCTTCATCATCATTTCATCCTCATTACAACGCGCAGGTCACCTACGGGAGTGAAATCAAAAGACCTGTATCTGGCGAGCCGAGCTTGTCCTCGGACACTCCCGACACTAAAAGTCATACGCCATTTCATTTCATTTTTTACTAAGACGAGTGAGACTGCTTCACCTACCTATACGTCTGGATATTTCACTACCTCGTTCATTCTTTCTCTCCACTTGACACACCTGAAATTTAGCTTTTAAAATGGCTGTACATCTATTCCTAATTCTGCTCAAGAACTTATATAGATTTCCCGCATACTTCTATTCTGTCACTATCCACTTTAAAATTTTGTCTCCATTACACGGTTGAGCTAACAACTTCAACTGCTGTTTAGTCGTAAATATTCTCTCTTCAACCGTTTCCTTACACACTGTCAATAAATGAAAATCCTCTCTCTCATCGCCACATAATATACACACCGTATTTTCTTTTCACTTAGTCCAGCCTCTATTCATATACATTCCTAAAATCCACCATATTAAGCCTCTTCTCCCCACCCTGTTCACATTAGCCACTTTCAAATTCAATACCAGATTTAACCTTATAAACATCTTTAGGGTAGCTCTAATTTTGCAATCGCTGGGCAGACTGGCTCAGACAGTTAAGGCGCTGGCCTTCTGACCCCAACTTGGCAGGTTCGATCCTGGCTCAGTCCGGTGGTATTTGAAGGTGCTCAAATACGTCAGCCTCGTGTCGGTAGATTTACTGGTACGTAAAAGAACTCCTGCGGGACTAAATTCCGGCACCTCGGCGTCTCCGAAAACTGTAAAAGAGTAGTTAGTGGGACGTAAAACAAATAACATTATTATTATTAATTTTGCATTCGGCCATCAGCTCTTGTTCTGAAATGTCTCTTGCCCTCTTTATAATATATTTCCAATATACTACTCTCCTCCTCTCCTAGTATATATCGTAATAATCCCCTAAGCCCATTCTATCTAAAACATTATTTCACCTTGTCTGCCCAATATTCGCCATAATTACTACTTTTTTGATACCGATGAGCCGACTGCAGAATTTGGCCCCCTGCACCTTTTCTCAATCTGCACCAGTAGCCAAGCACCATTTTTAAAATATCAATATACAGTATACCCATTACACATAACATTTGCTTCTGCGCTCGCTGCGCAAAGTGGCAAACCCATAACAATCTTGATAAACTTACTCCCTGTCTGTTCTAACCTCCCGCATTCTTTCTCTACCCACCAAACCTCTGCACCATACAACATTCTATTTTTTTGCTAGTTGTTTTACGCCGCACCGACACAGATAAGTCTTACGGCGACGATGGGACAGGAAAGGGCTAGGAGTGGGAAGGAAGCGGCCGTGGCCTTAATTAAGGTACAGGCCCAGCATTTCCCTGGTGTGAAAATGGGAAACCACGGAAAACACAACATTCTACTCTTCACCACTGTGTTAAATACCAATCTTTGTGTGCCATGATCTATGATCTACTGCCCGAATTGTATTTTCCAGTATCCTAATTATTGAGAATGCTGCTTGTCCTTTCCATTCGAATCGCCTAATTTCATCGGCCCAACTACCATTTCTACTTATCATCAGCCCCAGATACTCCAGCTTCTCCATCACCTTTATTACTTCCCCATTTATTATCCACCTCCTCCCAGGTTTCTTTTTGTTACCTTTCCTACATACCATCACCTTTGTTTTGCTACTGCTGATCTTCAATGACCATTTCTTCGCAAAATTACAAACCTTAATTAAACTCCTTTGAAAACCCCCAGCTGTCAACGTCAGCAATAGTACGTCATCAGCAAAAATCAATCCTGGGACTTCTTGTGCCCCTACAACTAGATAGGAACATTGTCCTCCCCGTGACCACCCAACAGATCGTTTATAAACAACAAGAAAAGAATTGGAGACAATTTGCACTCCTGTTTCAGCCCAACATTCGATTCAATCAATCCACTAAGCACCCCGTCCTCTACCCTAATGCTGCAATAGACATACTGTATTCATAAATGCTCTTAATCGCTCTTCTCATCTTCTCTCCCGCCCCTACCCCAGTCTTTCAAACAGGGTCTCCCTGCTCACCGTATCAAAGGCCTTCTGAAAGTCTATAGCTGACATAAACACTTTGGTACCTTCCTTCCTCACGTATTTGTCTAATATTGTTCTAACAACCATTAAGTTATCCATCGTCCTCCTTCCTTTTATAAATCCACACTGGAATATCGATAAAATCGAGTAGTCTTCCGCCCACTTCCTCAACCTATTTGCCAATATTCCCCTGTATACCTTACTCAGGGAGTACAGCAAGGTTATAACTCTGTAGTTACTGGGTTGACCCTCTCCTCTTTGTTTTTATAAATAGGACATATGATTCCTTTATGCCATTTTCTCGGGAAATTTGCCCCATCAAATACCTTATTTAGGAATGTAATTAAACTCTCCCTCATCTGACTATTCTTTATTACTTCCTTCCAATGCACTTTAGTTATCCCATTATTCGCTCCCGCTGTCTTGTTCTTTAATTTGCTCATCACTTCCAGCATCTCATCGCCTCTTATTCCTTTATTTAACTCAGGACTACCCACTCTAATCCCCTCTCAACCTCATATCCTCCTTTTGCCCTTAACCACCCCTCCTTCTCTCCTAATAGCTTCTGAAAATACTTCACCCAAGTTCCATACTCAACTTTTGACTTTGGAGCTCTACTTGCACCCTTGTTGATTTTATTTACACTCACCCACACCGCATCTCCTTCCCCGTCTTTACACTCTATATTTATCGCTTCCGTTTGGGCATTTTACCAAGCTTCTTTCCTCTCTGCTAGCATTTTCCTAAATTTTTTCTCAACCTGCAAAACTGTTCCTTTAAAACCCTCCCTCCATTTTACCTGTAGTCGCCTAGTGCTCTCATCACTAGTTTCCTCTTTACACTCTTTATTGTACAAGCCCTCTCCCTCTTCTCTAAACGTTTTTCTCCCTGACTTTTCCACCGCCACTCTCCTGGTAGGATATTCCAATAACTCTAACGCCCTATCAGTATTATTACCCTCTAATGGTACATCGATCCCTGTCATAATAATCTGAAATTCTGTATCTTCCAAGTATTTATTTAACTTCGATTTACTCTCCTCTGTCCATATGTACTTTGGAATTTTACGCCCTATCTCCTTCCCCCCTTTTCCTAATCTTCTCTCCTCCACTGTCTCTCTTTTGTTTACGATTACATGCACTGGGGAATGGTGTGATTTTACCCAGTCAACAACCTCAATCTTGCGTACTCTGTATAACATATCCTCCAAGCTAATCACCAGATCAATAACATTTCTTCCCTTCTTCATAATGTATGTCATCTTCCCTTCCCTATCCCCCTTCCACCACCCATTCAGAATATACAAGTTGCTCACCCCACATAATTCTAGCAACTTCTGACCATAGCCCTTTCTCCCTTTATTTTCACTTCTTCTGTTTCCCATCTTCAATCCCACCCCCTCCTTGCTATACACTGGGTTAGAGCTCCCTATTCTCGCGTTCCAATCCCCTAACAAAATTAATCCATCTTCTTAGTACTTTCCACTAATCATATTTATTTCCTCCACCAATCAATCAAAAATGTTCATTCGCATATATCGAACCTTTCGGATGGTTGTATATAAAACCTAAGCACACCTTCTCCCTCTCTCCACCCTCCATTATAAACCTTACCCACATCATGTCTTCAATCTCATTCTCTATTTCTACAATTAAATCACTTATTTCTTACTTTACTAGTATCGATATGCCCCCAGGGTTCCTTCCCTTCTTACCCTGCTTCTTCCTCGTTGTATTCCTTACCACGATTCACTTCCGTGTTAAATTTGTTCCTTTTATGGGCCATGTCCCAAGGAGGGACACAATATCGAAACTCTCCACCACCTTACCTACTTCTTCATTACCGAGCTTGCTTATTACCCCTTCAATTTTTACAAAGCCTATCTTCCAACCTAGCTATCTGCTACCCTCTTTTGTCCCCTCTTTTTCTCCCTTATTTCTATTTATTTCCCCTGCATTTGTCATTCTGCTACGAGTTCTTCGCATTCCTTCTCTTTCCTCACTGCTATCGTCCTTTTTGGACGTCTTAGCCACTTCTTTAACCCCTCTCTTCCTGGCCTTTACTATTCTTCCCCCACAGATCATTTAGGCTTAAGATTCTACCCCTGCTCATTACATCTCTCTGTCCTTTCTCTTCTCCCACCACGTCTGCACTTGCCGGTGTCGCTCCGCTGCCCCTCCTCTCGCCTCTCGTTGATCAGCCCTTCCTCGTCCTTCCGCTCTTCTACGCTGACCCTTCTTTCTTCGCACTGGACTTTACACCTCTCGTCACCTTCATCCTTTGCCCCGTCATCACCCGACGGACCCTCCTTGACTCTTCTAACACCTTCCGCTACCGTTTGGATCACAGTCTGTATACAGTTTCTGTCTATTTCTTGTAACTTATCAACTGACCATTCTCTTAACCATCTACCGGTTCCCACTACCAGCTGTTGGCCTCTAATGAACGCCCTCAGTCCTTGCTGCCTCGCTCTCCCCAAGTGTCTTCTCAATACTTTAAAATATCTACTCGCTTTCCTGCCTGTATCCTGTTTCATCCAGATTTACACTTCTTTTAGGTTCCCTGCGTTTAAAAAAACAATCTCTACCATCAGGGTAGATATAAAGATCAGTATGATTTGCCTACCCCGTCTCCGTTCCACTCCTCCCATTCTATGAACATCATCAATATCTGCCTCACTAAATTTTATCTTCATTCTATTTTCTATCATCTCCACCACCTTATAAACCAGTTTCACTTTATCTTCTTTCGCAGTTTCATCTACTCCATTCTTCTTTTTCTTCTTTTTCTACCGCTTATCCCACACCTGTGGGGTCGCGGGTGTGAACTGTGTCGCACATGTGGATTTGGCCCTGTTTTACGGCCGGATGCCCTTCCTGACGCCAACCCTATATGAAGGGATGTAATCACTATTGCGTGTTTCTGTGGTGGCTGGTAGTGTAGTGTGTTGTGTGAATATGAAGAGGAAAGTGTTGGGACAAACACAAACACACAGTCCCCGGGCTAGAAGAATTAATCAGAGACGATTAAAATCCCCGACCCGGCCGGGAATCGAACGCGGGACCCTCTGAACCGAAGGCCTCAACGCTGACCATTCAGCCAATGAGTCGGACAAGTTTCTTCTACTCTATATATACAAATATTTTTATTTCTTCGTTTCTGGTTTACAGACTCTACTTTTCTCTTCAGATTCTTCACCTCTCCCTCTAGCAACTGTACTTTCTCACGCATTCTTTCCATCTCATCTACATTATTCTCAACTTTTTCTTTTATCTCTTCCACTTCCTTCGTAACGGATTGTCTTAAGTCCTATAGCTCCTTTGAATGATCCCTACCCATTTCCTTTAGTTGATCTATCTGGCACGCCTCCCTCACCACGTCCTATATCGCCTCAATTTCCTCCCACCCAAGGGCGCCCAGTGGACCAGGCCCTGGGTTAATTTCCACATCTCCTATTGTCAGCAACGCTACCATCACCACCGCCACCAGCATCCCTGCCATCTTCCTTATTTCTTCTCCCTTAATCCTCTTGCATAACTTCGTTGTCTTATTCCTCCTACACTGCCAACTTCCAATCCTCACTCGATACAGCTCCAACGTAATCCCCATTCCTCAGCACTCACACAGCACATCCATTCACACTGCTTACTCAGTCCAGACTGTGTGCATATAATGTTGTGACAGTGTCCGCCAAGCTGATTCCGAGATGAGAAGAGTGATCTGGTCTGGTCCCTCCCACAAGCGCGCGACGTTCGATCATGGCATTATTTTTGGCCCATCACTGAACGGTTTCTATATGAAAAATATTCAAATTCCTGAAAGTCGCATAACTTATATTCCTTATAGGCTACATATATGCCGTGCACTCGCACTACTCCTCGTAACATTAATGCAGTGGTTGTTGTATTTAGTAATATAAAGGATGAGTTTCTTTGAAAAGAATATGAATAATCATTTTCATGAAGAGTGTGGACATGATTACTTCGTTCTTATGGTAGAAGGCAAATTACAGGTAATGTTGTTACCTAATCTGAAGAGTGTGTGGTAATACCTAAATTTGGGAATGTCGAACGGCACTTCAACACTCTTTACAACAAGTTGGAATTTCCACGCATTAATGAAAAATCCACAGTCTGTTTCCAGTCATTCGACCTGGTCAGGGATGGAATGAATGAAGCCCCATCTAGCGGCGAGGATAGGAATTGTGCCTGCTGCCGAAGCATGTCGCACTCCTCTGGGTAAATGATTAATGACTCACAGATGAAATGAAATGATATTGGATAGTGTTGCTGGAATGGATGATGATAGGAAAAACCCGGAGAAAAACCTGTCCCGCCTCCGCTTTGTCCAGCACAAATCTCACATTGAGTGACCGGGATTTGAACCACGGAACCCAGAGGTGAGAGGCCGGCGCGCTGCCGCCTGAGCCATGGAGGCCCTCCACGCATTAATGAAATTAGAAAAACATAAATTGTAAAACAATATTATCTTCTCCATGGATAACGCATCTCTTGACAAAGGGATCATAATTTATCGGTGTGATCGGTTCTTAAGAGTCCGTTCATCGGAAGAAGAATTTTGGAAGTATGCTTCCAAAGAAATACAGACCTAACAGTATTAAAACATGCAGGGAAATTGTGTATTTCTGCTTTCGGTCGATATATTTGTTTGCCACTGCATTTTCATACTTGGAACTAACGAAGCTAAAGCATCGCTCCAGGATATCGGATCTGCATTTGGAAAGTCCTTTGAGCCTGGCCTTGTCACATTGTACGCCTGATTTTGAAAGCCTGGTAGATGAAATGAAACCACAATGTTGTCATTAATATGATGCCCATTTTACATGTGATTAGTGTTTAAAAATATTTGTTATTTGTAGATCCCAATCAGCATTTTTACTAGTTAAAATCCATTAGTAAATCTTTGATATTGTATGTAGACTTCCTTTTCATTTGTAGTACTGAGAAGCGGGTAAATAGATGTGTTACCCGTTGCATGAGTCTTTGCCGGTGGTATTCGAGCGAATTAGCAATAAATTATATATGGTGCAGAGTCAGGGTGAATCATAACGCGCTCTACACTCGTGTATAATTGTGCCACTAGCGCTAATCTCGGTCGCAAGTTGTATACACCGTTGCTGTTCTGTATTAGAGAGTTTGTAAACATGCGAGGAAATTATACATAATATGACATGTATTTAAAATACAGACACCCCCGAACAAATAACGCGAAGTGTTCCGATCTCAGAGCAGGGAGTTAATACACTGACTGACAGTGACAATGCAACACCAAGGAGGAGTGGTTCGAAAGGGATGAAAGTTGGGGAAAAAACAGAGACGGCACGGACGAATAATTGATGTTTATTTCAAACCGATATGCAGGTTACACAATGCGCACGGCATCGACTCAGTAGGATGTAGGACCACCGCGAGCGGCGATGCACGCAGAAATACGTCGAGGTACAGAGTCAATAAGAGTGCGGATGGTGTCCTGAGGGATGGTTCTCCATTCTCTGTCAACCATTTGCCACAGTTGGTCGTCCGTACGAGGCTGGGGCAGAGTTTGCAAACGGCGTCCAATGAGATCCCACACGTGTTCGATTGGTGAGAGATCCGGAGAGTACGCTGGCCACGGAAGCATCTGTACACCTCGTAGAGCCTGTTGGGAGATGCGAGCAGTGTGTGGGCGGGCATTATCCTGCTGAAACAGAGCATTGGGCAGCCCCTGAAGGTACGGGAGTGCCACCGGCCGCAGCACATGCTGCACGTAGCGGTGGGCATTTAACGTGCCTTGAATACGCACTAGAGGTGACGTGGAATCATACCCAATAGCGCCCCAAACCATGATGCCGCGTTGTCTAGCGGTAGGGCGCTCCACAGTTACTGCCGGATTTGACCTTTCTCCACGCCGACGCCACACTCGTCTGCGGTGACTATCACTGACAGAACAGAAGCGTGACTCATCGGAGAACACGACGTTCCGCCATTCCCTCATCCAAGTCTCTCTAGCCCGGCACCATGCCAGGCGTGCACGTCTATGCTGTGGAGTCAATGGTAGTCTTCTGAGCGGACGCCGGGAGTGCAGGCCTCCTTCAACCAATCGACGGGAAATTGTTCTGGTCGATATTGGAACAGCCAGGGTGTCTTGCACATGCTGAAGAATGGCGGTTGACGTGGCGTGCGGGGCTGCCACCGCTTGGCGGCGGATGCGCCGATCCTCGCGTGCTGACGTCACTCGGGCTGCGCCTGGACCCCTCGCACGTGCCACATGTCCCTGCGCCAACCATCTTCGCCACAGGCGCTGCACCGTGGACACATCCCTATGGGTATCGGCTGCGATTTGACGAAGCGACCAACCTGCCCTTCTCAGCCCGATCACCATACCCCTCGTAAAGTCGTCTGTCTGCTGGAAATGCCTCCGTTGACGGCGGCCTGGCATTCTTAGCTACACACGTGTCCTGTGGCACACGACAACACGTTCTACAATGACTGTCGGCTGAGAAATCACGGTACGAAGTGGGCCATTCGCCAACGCCGTGTTCCATTTATCGTTCGCTACGTGCGCAGCACAGCGGCGCATTTCACATCATGAGCATACCTCAGTGACGTCAGTCTACCCTGCAATTGGCATAAAGTTCTGACCACTCCTTCTTGGTGTTGCATTTGCTCTGTCAGTCAGTGTATATAATGTTGTTTAGTTTTGTAAACACGAAAAATGAGTGGTCTCGTAATCCCTTTCCAGATAGCTGTGGAGAGGAGTGATAAAGCTATCAGTAGAAGTGAAAGGACTGTGCGTAATATTGCTAGGCTGTGTGAAAAAGTAGCAGATGGAACCGTGATTCGTACCCCAGGGAAAGTCGTCCTCGTCGGAAGAAGACATGATGAATTCGAGAAGGGTGTCGTACGCCGAACATGTCTGAAATGTTTTGAAGTTCGCAAAGAAATCCCCACTTAACGAAAACTTCTTAATGCTGTCAAAAGGAAAATACCGTTTACAGGAAGGAACCATAAGCAGTATGGAGTTTTAAAAAGGTGCAACGTGTGAGACATACAGTTACTCACAACAACACTGTTTTATGTACAATATGCACATAATTTTATTCGCATAGCCACTTACGGTATTTTATAATTGACAATTCGTTGTTTGGAACAACAGTTTTAACATGTGATTTTAATTGGACTTCATGCTTCATATCATGTTCACGCCGCACCATTTTAACATTGAAGAATGACAAGACGCCATCGCGCCGCGTCACATGATACAAAGACTTTGTATTTACTTATTTCAATGTGTCCTCGCCTTATTTTTAATGTTATGTATTTGTATTTGTGACTGAAGATGTCCTATAAGAGGACGAAACATGTTTCACGAGTGTAATTTAATGTAGTCTTTTTAATAAAGACAATTACAGTATTGTAAAGGTGGAATGATAAAATCCAAATTTTCACAAGTTGTTTACCAAACATGGTTCAGTGCTTGTATGATTATAATTGAAATAACTTTTGTCACCGGTAAAATACATTTTCACGGAAATTTTCTTCTTAACGTAAATCCAAGATCAAAATTTCACACTGCATAAGCTGATTGGTATTACTACTACACTCAGTTTTAAGGTCGTCCCGCAAGGTGCGCTGGCAATCAATGTCTTGTGATATCTCGCAAAGTGTCACGTATTCTCTACAGTGTACAGTATTTGGTTGTAGTCCTTGACAATGCACCTATCATACTATTCAGGAAAACAAACCTCCCACACGCGCTACTCACAAAACGCATTTTTTGTTGTGGTTGAAGGACAACAAAATTGCTGTGACTACCTCGTTCTACTTCCTTCAGTACAAGCTCATTCCTAGCCAAAACCATATTTCAATTGCTCCATACAACTGCCACTCCTCCTATCCTTCTATGAACCACCGAGATATAGGACATTATCACCGTCGAAACGACGTTCTGACGTCGCAAATTAGAATGTTACACCAACCTACTGAACCAAACAATTACACCAACCTATTGAACCAAACAATTAGCCTACACCAACCAATAGTCATGGGTCATAGGAGAACGAACGCAAAATCGGCGGTCTCCCTATACCAAAATCCATTTGTGTACCTCCAAGGGATTCAGCTTTTCGATTATGACTGTGTGACGACGTGGCTAAGAGCGAGTTGGTGGAACTTTCAAAAACAAATAAACCGGAACCTATCACCGTCTTCGCCGCTACTTTCCAAACCAGTATTTATCACTGTTCTCTCACTCTCCTGTTCATTAGTGCGTCACGGCGCTAGTATTCTTTCTCAATATCTTTAACGTTTGCACATTCTTTCGTCCAATCTTCTTTGCTCCCCTCTCGCATACCGCGGTGCATTAGTTTATTTCAAATCCGACAGTGAGAGATAGGAGAGATTGTTTGCGGGTTTGTTTTACTAAGTTCTAAATGAATTCGAATGGATTTAAGTCACACCGCTAGGGAGGTAATCTCAGACCTGTCTACCGTGACCAGGAATGTACCTCCGTTGTAAAACAAATGGCATCATTCTTGTACCCGTTTAAAAGTATTTTCATAATTATCCCAGTCGTAACTTTGAGTCACGATTTTTCGGATCTTTCCGGGACTGATTTAATTTTGTAGTTAGGTACGTTGGCTGATTGGAAAAATGCTAGAGTAGACATCATTTTTTTTCTAGTTGATTTACGTCGCACCGACACAGATAGGTCTTATGGGGACGGTGGGACAGGAAAGGGCTAGGAGTGGGAAGGAAGTGGCCGTGGCCTTAATTAAGGTACAGCCCCAGCATTTGCCTGGTGTGAAAATGGGAAACCACTGAAAACCATGTTCAGGGCTGCCGGCAGTGGGGTTCGAACCTACTATCTCCCGAATACTGGATACTGGCCGCACTTAAGCGACTGCAGCTATCGAGCTAGGTATAGGCATCATTAGGTAACTTCAAAAGTTTGCGTGGCACCCGATTAGGATCAACACCTTCTACGGGTATAACATCTTCCCTAACAATAAATTTTACATTGAAATGATTAATGCACACAGCACTAGTATCACTTGGTTCGAAGCTTTCCCTATGAATGCACCGAACCGGTTTACCTCAATACCAGGTCTTTTGGAAATCTCAACACTGAAGCTTGTGCACTGCCTCAATAATTGGACTTACAACCAGGCACACAGCACATACGACCCATCTGATTAAACTATAAATATACCGCACAGGTAACTGTGGTTAGGTGTAAGAGAGGGCCTCGAGCCCTAACTTCGCCTCTGCAAAAAGGCACTGATAAATAAATAACTGAAAATATAAAGAAAACAGGTTCTACGAAGAACATGAGGGGACAATAACTTTAAATCACCGGAATTGTTCGAATACATAGGCCTACGTTTTTTAAGAATAAACAGCTTCTTACGGCACTGAAAGAGACTCTGTAGCCTTTTTAACGTTATAAATAAGTATAATTTTCGATTAATAAGATTCAGTTTTCCGTACATATTTGGTAAACACATGAATTCTACAAATCAAAACACCGTCATTATGGGCAGTTTGGATAGGTCGGTTAATGTCTGAGGTCTTGTGTGGTTTGGAGATTGGAGTCGGTCTTGCTTCAACCTGCAATTATTTATTTATTTATGTATTTATTTATTTAGGCCTATTTATTATTCGCTAATCGGCCAACTAGGGACCACGATAAGTTTCATTATACATTCTGGCGTTTACTCAGTTTTCGATTGCTCTAGTATGCTTTCATGAGCTCGCTGTGTCAACCACGGCGTTCATTCGACCACTTCCCACCAGTTGTCCACTTCACATCCCGGAAAGTCCCAAATGTCACGATGCTTGTTCTGAAAAGGTCTCGTTTGTGCGATTCATCTGGTCGTAGGTCCATTTATTCGAGGTCTTTCTTGACGTTAACGTACCAGGGTTTATAAATAAATAAATAAATAAATAAATAAATAAATAAATAAATAAATAAATAAATAAATAAATAAATAAATAAATAAATAAATAAATAAATAAATTTCTATGTGATCGACCTGCAATTTAGAAACGATCGATTGTTGAGCACGAACACAGTACTATCGAAAAATCAATTAAGTTGTTTCAAAATGGAAAGTTCGCGCATAATTTTCGCTGATTCAAAAACTGCGTATTTTCCGCAAAAAGCATATCAAATTCGTTAGATTATACGACTTTCGCGATGTTTTCGCGAATTCAGATATTTTTTAAAAAAGGCTGGAGGTTGTTACACATATTAAACTTTTTTTCTCCAAATTTGCGATCGCGATATATTCCATTCTGTGACTATAACACAATGTTGTATTTCTACCTACTTATCTGAAACTAGGGGATGGGAGTATTCTGTTCTATATCTATTTAATGCGTAATGGAGTGTTTCTATTTTCTCTTTGAAACCGCCGCGTAAAATTGAACCATTTGAAAAGATTATACTGTGGGCCATAAGGTACGGTATTACTGTTCTTATCGATACAAATTCCGATAAGCGCACCATTATAAGAAATGCAGGGTGGGCTCAAGAAGAGGATATCGTGGTGTGTGATATATAAGGCCGATGATGTCTGTTCCAGATGGCAAATGACAGGTCCATACACGGCCAGCCACCACATTTTTCTGTGGGTCTCATCTGCATTTTTGAAACACATACAAAATCAATACAGCATCAGAAAATAGGAAGATCTAAAATGTGATAAACTAAGCGGTGGCAGACCGAGTGATTTAGAAAACATTTAGCTACAAAGTAGGGCTACAATTTAGTTTAGATAATATGGCTCGGAAGACCATTTCATTATTATATAAGGAACAACTTGTCACGCATCGTTACGGTAGACTGTCTCTTCCTCTTACGTAAAATTCGATACGTGCATAGGCCTAACCTTCAAATACTTTTTATACCGTAACCCAATCAATGTCCACCTCTGTGGTGTAGCTGTTAGTGTGATTATCTGCTACCCGGAAGTCCGGGTTCGATTCCCGGCTCTGTTACAAAATTTGAAAAGTGATACCGGTACGAGATGTGGAACGGGGAGGCCTCGGGAGGTCAACTGAGTAGAAGGAGTTCGATTCTCACCTCAGCTATCCTTGAAGTGGTTTTCCGTGGTTTCCCACTTATTCTCCAGGCAAATACCAGGATGGTACCTAACTCAAGACCATGGCCACTTCCTTCCCTCTTCCTTGTCTATCCCTTCCAATCTTCGCATCCCCCACCAGGCTCCTTTTCAGTACAGCAAGTAAGGCCACCTGAGTGAGGAACTCTTCCTTCTTTCCAGTTGTATCCCCCGACCAAAAGTCTCGCGCTCAAGGGCACTGCTTTGAGGTGGTAGAGGTGAGATCCCTCGCTGAGTCCGGGTGAAACACAGGGTAAACAGGTTAAATACATTTTAAAAGAACTCAATCAAAGAAAACAACATATTGACAAGCAGAATGCAAAACCACGTGCTTTATAAATATTATCATAAATTCGAACACCTCTGGAGTAGCCTATGGGGTTGATTATCCTTTTGTTTTCCCGTTTGAAATGACATTCAACACTACCAATCCGAATAGTAACAATTACACGTAAAACCCTCAGTTGAAATCCTTCAGTTTTTCCTCGCTCTGCAATAAACGGTTTTAACATCTGTCGTCTGTGGACCAGATTAAGAAATGTGCATAAGCAGCAAATGAAAATAAGGGCTGCAAGAGGCTTTCACAGAGGGGAGGTCCGACTGTATGACTAAATGGTTAGCATGCTGGCCTTTGCTCTAAAGGGTCCCAGCTTCGATCCCAGCCAGATCGAGGATTTTAACCTTAATTGGTTAAGTCCGATGGCTCGGGGGATGGGTGTGTGTGTGTCATTTTCAGATTAGATTTCATCACAGCTAGGGCCTCATTCTCACAGACACGCAGGTCGCCTATAGACATCAACTCGAAAGTCCTGCACCAGCCTCTTCGGAAGCCATACGCCATTATTATTATTGTTACAGAGGGGAGAGGGGAAGTAATTCATGCAGTAGCTGGCTTCCCTGTGGTTAACAGTGGTAGAATAATTTGCATCCACTGTATCCCCTGCCTGTCGTAATAGGCAGCTAAAAGGGATAACCCCAGTGGCTCTGAACTTGAGAGCATGGGATGATCGTCATGCGGCTCATGGCTGAGTTTGGCATTGTTTCAGCTTACTTATGTCAAGCTCTTCACTATCATCTTTCCTATCCAACCTCGCTCGGTGAATTCTTGTCCTCTTCCGACCTCAAAAGTATTCGCATGCATGACGGGGAGCAACCCTCGTCACAAATACCGGGTACCGCACATTAAAATTCTTGGCCTGCCAAGATTGTACCTCTCCCGTCAAATGGTCAGCAATTGAGAGAAATAAATTGATGATTCCACCTAATCGATACTATTTATTTGCCATTTGGCAAACTAAAAACTGTAGTACTTGTTTCATCTAGTGACTAGACAACATCAGTTACGTCTTGTTTAGGTGTAATATTTACAAAAGTAAGGACATATTCATCTCTTCTTAATCCTAAAATGACATTTGAAAAACTTAGAAATAATTAACTTAGCTCAAATTAAAGGACTGTGTTATGGAAAGAGGGAGTGGGGAGAGATGGGTGAAACTATCAAATTATGGTTTAAAACTTTTTTTAACAGTTAAAATGACTTATAGCTAAAAATACTTTTGATGTCATATTCAGTGTAGTTTTAAAAGTTAAGTAGTCCTTATGATAACGTGACTCTCAGATATTCTGGGAATGTGATGAGTTATCTTCTTATGACACTGGTGGCCGGTTTCTGGTACACCACAGTTACCTGTGAGTTACCTAAAAGCGCTTGTAACTTTAACTGTGCTTTTAACTTTAATGAGTTTCCGGAAACTTAAATCCAGATTTATAAGCCCTGGTAATAAACAGTACAGTTATCGTCGGGTTTAGTATCTCTCGTCATCCAATAGATGTCTCTACGCGAATGTTTTAGGGTTATTTTGGTGATATCTAGTTAATTTTTACTACCGTAGCAGAAGTTTTCTACAAAGAAAAATGGTTGGCAAATATGTACGGTACACAGTCATCTCAATCAATCTGATTCGGCATGTCATAATCTCTCATGATATGAAAATATTTACGATCTAACGATGCAAAAATTAGGTATATATTATTTCCCCTTCTTTCTTATTCACAGTATGCAGACATCGTCTTAAATCTCACCTTGATCGTTGTCGTCAGTAAAATGATAAAAATACACCGCAATAACCAAACAGATCACTTTTCACTGATCCAGAACACAACAAACGTAAATGAAAATAATCACATAAATGAAAACGTGCCGCACACTTTGGAACCTATCATTCCGGCACTGAAGTTCTGCACTGATGGTGCGATATCCATCTGTTCTCGCTGCAACAGTCGCAGATTTTTTTTTACACTGACCACGCAACATGCATTGACAAAAATACGTAACTGCTGACGTGAAGTCAACTTGAGAATTTCAATCGAATGCAGCGAGCTAACCCTGACTCAGGGTGTGAAGTGTGTTGAAACAGATAAGAAGTTAACATAAACTACAGCTTCCTGCAAGATTTTTAATTAAAGAAGTCCAGATGTTTTATGTTTATTAGGAGTCTGAGACCTCACATCACCGGTTAAAGAATATAATAGCATTTAAAAAAAGCAATGAAAAATCGATATTTATTATTCAGCAGGTTTATAATAAATGCATACCGGTACATATGATATTTATTATTTAGTACAAATGTAAATATTAATGGTAAATACTCCATAATTTCAGATTGGGTGTTCACTAACTGTTGGTGGGACTCATGATTCAAAGCCTGACGAAAGAGATCTTGACATTACATCTACAATGAAGGATCAATTAGAGCGTGATGAAAATCCGTTTGACTCCAGTTCTATTTTATTTGACGATTCATTTCCCGTATTGGAAGATATACAGTTACTCCCATAAATATTCGGTCACTCTGATTTTTGACACACTTTTATTGGGTAGCTGTTCTTACACTATAATGATAACGTATAATACAACGAAACATGTAGGAAAACATCATAACACGTTCTACAAACATTGTGATGTAAGTCAAACTCTTCTGACAGTCATTAGTACGCCATCTGTCGTACTTTAAATAAAAGCAGTAATTCCAGTGCCGCCTCAAAAATATTCGGCCACTATACAAAGAGCAAAATACTCTCGCATAATTGACAACCCTGTTAAACATTCGGTACTTCGTAGGTCCAACTTGATGTTTTATGACCTCTTCCAGTCGATTCGGCATACTGGCGATAACTTTCTTGGTATAATCAGGGCTTAATGCCGCCCATTCTTACAGCAGTCTCCTCTTCAATTCTGTGAGGGACCTTGGCGACCGCAATTGCAGAGCTCCCTTCATTCTACTCCACACATTCTCGATGGGGTTCAGGTCGGCTGATTGTGGTGGAGTCTCCAAAATCTTCGGCAGTTGTACAGCAGCCATTCCCTGACAAGTTACGACTTGTGTTTAGGGTTGTTATCTTGGTAGAACTTCAAAGTACGCTGTATACTCAATCAATCAATCAATCAATACTGATCTGCATTTAGGGCAGTCGCCCAGGTGGCAGATTCCCTATCTGTTGCTTTCCTAGCCTTTTCCGAAATGATTTCAAAGAAATTGGAAATTTATTGAACATCTCCCTTGGTAAGTTATTCCAATCCCTAACTCCCCTTCCTATAAATGAATATTTGCCCCAGTTTGTCCTCTTGAATTCCAACTTTATCTTCATATTGTGATCTTTCCTACTTTTATAGACGCCATTCAAACCTATTCGTCTACTAATGTCATTCCACGCCATCTCTCCGCTGATAGCTCGGAACATACCACTTAGTCGACCAGCTCTTCTTCTTTCTCTCAATTCTTCCCAACCCAAACATTGCAACATTTTTGTAACGCTACTCTTTTGTCGGAAATCACCCAGAAAAAATCGAGCTGCTTTTCTTTGGATTTTTTCCAGTTCTTGAATCAGGTAATCCTGGTGAGGGTCCCATACACTGGAACCATACTCTAGTTGGGGTCTTACCAGAGACTTATATGCACTCTCCTTTACATCCTTACTACAACCCCTAAACACCCTCATAACCATGTGCAGAGATTGGTACCCTTTATTTACAATCCCATTTATGTGATTACCCCAGTGAAGATCTTTCCTTATATTAACACCTAGATACTTACAATGATCCCCAAAAGGAACTTTCACCCCATCAACGCAGTAATTAAAACTGAGAGGACTTTTCCTATTTGTAAAACTCACAACCTGACTTTTAGCCCCGTTTATCAACATACCATTGCCTGCTGTCCATCTCACAATATTTTCGAGGTCACGTTGCAGTTGCTCACAATCTTGTAACTTATTTATCACTCTATAGAGAATAACATCATTCGCAAAAAGCCTTACCTCCGATTCCACTCCTTTACTCTTATCATTTATATATATAAGAAAACATAAAGGTCCGATAACACTGCCCTGAGGAACTCCCCTCTCAACTATTACAGGGTCAGACAAAGCTTCACCTACTCTAACTCTCTGAGATCTATTTTCTAGAAATATAGCAACCCATTCAGTCACTCTTTTGTCTAGTCCAATTGCACTCATTTTTGCCAGTAGTCTCCCATGATCCACCCTATCAAATGCTTTAGACATGTCAATCGCGATACAGTCCATTTGACCTCCAGAATCCAAGATATCTGCTATATCTTGCTGGAATCCTACAAGTTGAGCTTCAGTGGAATAACCTTTCCTAAAACCGAATTGCCTTCTATCGAACCAGTTATTAATTTCACAAACATGTCTAATATAATCAGAAAGAATGCCTTCCCAAAGCTTACATACAATGCATGTCAAACTTACTGGCCTGTAATTTTCAGCTTTATGTCTATCACCCTTTCCTTTATACACAGGGGCTACTATAGCAACTCTCCATTCATCTGGTATAGCTCCATCAGCCAAACAATAATCAAATAAGTACTTCAGATATGGTACTATATCCCAACCCATTGTCTTTAGTATATCCCCAGAAATCTGATCAATTCCAGCCGCTTTTCTAGTTTTCAACTTTTGTATCTTATTGTAAATGTCATTGTTATCATACGTAAATTTTATTACTTCTTTGGCCTTAGTCTCTTCCTCTATCTCGACATTATCTTTGTAACCAACAATCTTTACATACTGCTGACTGAATACTTCTGCCTTTTGAAGATCCTCACATACACACTTCCCTTGTTCATTAATTATTCCTGGAATGTCCTTGGAACCTGTTTCTGCCTTAAAATACCTATACATACCCTTCCATTTTTCACTAAAATTTTTATGACTGCCAATTATGCTTGCCATCATGTTATCCTTAGCTGCCTTCTTTGCTAGATTCAATTTTCTAGTAAGTTCCTTCAATTTCTTCTTACTTCCACAGCCATTTCTAACTCTATTTCTTTCCAGTCTGCACCTCCTTCTTAGTCTCTTTATTTCTCTATTATAATAAGGTGGGTCTTTACCATTCCTTACCACCCTTAAAGGTACAAACCTGTTTTCGCATTCCTCAACAATTTCTTTAAACCCATCCCAGAGTCTGTTTACATTTTTATTTACCGTTTTCCACCGATCATAGTTACTTTTTAGAAACTGCCTCATACCTGCTTTATCAGCCATATGGTACTGCCTAACAGTCCTACTTTTAAGACCTTCCTTTCTATCACATTTATTTTTAACTACCACAAAAACAGCTTCATGATCACTAATACCATCTATTACTTCAGTTTCCCTATAGAGCTCATCTGGTTTTATCAGCACCACATCCAAAATATTTTTCCCTCTGGTTGGTTCCATCACTTTCTGAATCAGCTGTCCTTCCCATATTAACTTATTTGCCATTTGTTGGTCATGCTTCCTGTCGTTCGCATTTCCTTCCCAATTGACATCTGGCAAATTCAGATCTCCCGCTACAATCACATTTCTTTCCATGTCGTTTCCCACATAGCTGACTATCCTATCAAATAATTCCGAATCCGCATCAGTGCTACCCTTTCCCGATCTGTACACTCCAAATATATCAAGTTGCCTATTATCTTTAGATATGAGCCTTACACCTAGAATTTCATGTGTCTCATCTTTAACTTTTTCGTAGCTTACAAATTCTTCTTTCACCAGAATGAAAACTCCCCCTCCCACCTTTCCTATCCTATCTCTACGATACACACTCCAGTGCCGTGAGAAAATTTCTGCATCCATTATATCATTTCTCAGCCATGATTCAACTCCTATTACAATATCTGGTAAATATATATCTATTAAATTACTTAATTCTATTCCTTTCTTTACAATACTTCTACAGTTCAACACTAACAATTTTATGTCATCCCTACTTGATTTCCAGTTCCCTGTTCCCTTATCACCGCTCCCTAGGCCATCCCGTTTCCCTGAATGTACCTCCCTATTACCCTTCCAAACAAATTTCCTAACTTATACGTACCACTGCGGTTTAAATGAAGGCCATCCGAGCGCAGATCCCTTTCTCCTACCCACCCATTAGGATCTAGAAATCTCACTCCCAGTTTCCCACATACCCACTCCATAGTCTCATTTAAATCCCCAATCACCCTCCAGTCAGTATCCCTCCTACACAGTATTCCACTAATAACAATCTCCGCTTTCTTAAACTTCACCCGTGCTGCATTTACCAGATCCCACACATCTCCAACTATGTTGGTACTTATATCAGCTTGCCTTACGTTGTTGGTACCAACGTGAAACACTACCACCTTCTCCTCCCTCTCTTCTACTTTCCTCAACATCTGCCTCAACCTAATTCCTGGATAACATTCTACCCTGGTTCCCTTTCCTCCACACACTTTCCCCACGTGTCTAACGATGGAATCCCCCATGACCAGAGCCTCAACCCTACCCACCTCATTTGATCCCCTCCCCTCCTGGTCAGCCCTATCTTTCCTGATAGCTGCAGAAGCTACTTACTCCTCCCTTTTCTCCTTCCCATGACCCTGTTCCACCTGTCTTTTCCTATCCTCTACTCTACATTTCCCTTTCCTACCTTTTCCCTTCCTCCTACTTCCACGCATCTCAGCAACAGTTCCCTGTCCCTCATCTTCCCTCTGTTGTTCTACCTGGAGTGACTCGTACCGATTTCGCACAGACACCTGTCCTGAGTTCTGATCCTGAATAGAGCCCTTGGCCTGCAATCTCCTTCCCCTTAGAACATTAGACCACCTGTCTTCTACAACTCCTCCCTTTCCTTCCCCTCCCTCTTGTACACCTACTGTAACCTGTACATTGTTTGAGGGAGTCCTATCTTCCTTCCCGTCTTCTGTGAGAATCCTAATTATCTCCCTCAAACTTTCCAACTCCTCCCTCATACCCCTCAATGCCTCACCACACCCACAATAAGTACACTCGCGCTCCTTAGCCATTCTTTACGGGGGGAAAATTTTAATTTAAAAAAATAAAATAAAAAAATAAATGAACGGAGGGATATATTGTCTGGGATAGTACACAACAAAAAGGTAATTAATATACGACTACACTACAATACTACTTAGTCGTGCTCTATTATTATTATTATTATTATTATTATTTTTTAATCCTACAACCCCTAACAGGATAAAAGCTGCTGTTAATTACTGAATATCGAAAGTAATACACAAGAACTACACAATTCCAAACTGCAATTAAGCCTATCCTAATTTCAACAATATTTTAGTAAGGGTTTCTACGGATACCTCTACCACACCAGTACTACACAAATATTTTACAATAATAAAATAAGCACACTAAATTCTAATAGGATATTACTCGTATACTACTGTACAGTACACTACAGTAATTTTTAAACTACTTTCAGACGTATCAGACGTACCAAGTTGTTCCGCAAAATGTCGCAAACTGTTTTTGAGGATAGCCAAAAGCCCTCTTTTGTCGAAGTATGTTCAGTGAAACTGAGTAAACAAACCCCGTTCGATGCTACAGATCCCCACCCAATTGCACTTCCTCCACCATATTTTACCGTTGCTGGCAAATTGCTTGTTTTCAGTTCCTCGTGACGTTTCCGCCACGCCAATTGCTTTCTATCGGACCCGAAGACGTTGAACTTCGACTCATCAACAAATAACACATCCACCCACCAAGCACTGAGTTTGCTTACGTAGGTTTTTGCGAACTCTAGCTGCTTATTTTTATTTACCGCACTAATGTATGGTTTCCTCCTAGCTCTTCTCTCAAAGAACTCATTACTTCGCAGGGCTCTTCACACGCTTTCAGTACCCACATTTTTTTCACACCCCTCTAAAACAGCTGCTGCAGTTTCGGGGCACTAATTTTCGGGATTCGTTTCACATTACGAAGCACAAACCGCTCCTCTCGTTCTGTCCGCCTTCTTGGTCTGCCTGTCTGGGAAATTGAATCAATTCCGTCTTAATTTTCGAATCGTCTTATTATATCTCCAATTGTTGTTCTGGTTATATTAAGCATCTGCGATATCTTACTATGCGATTTACCTCGAGTATGATGGAATATCACGAGCTGGTGTTCTTCAAACGTGGTAGTGTGTTGTCTTTTGCACTCCATTTGATATCAGTCCGCAACACTGCAGCAAATGACTTCGGCACGACATGTCTTGCGGCACCGCACTACTGAACTGAACGTTTTGCAACACCATGAGCCCTGTCGCCGTCAATGAACAAAGCGACAATCCCGGCCTTTCCGGGTGACCGAATATATTTGAGGCGTGTCATTTCACCCATGTGCGCAATGTCCTTTCTTTTACAGCATATTGTACATCAATGCTCCATGATTTCTCTTCTGCATAAGCAAACACATGTAGTTCCATTAGTTGGACACATTTGGTTTCACATTCTGCCCATGGTTACGTTATTGTCATCACTTTTCCGCGGATTTTGTCAGTGGCCGAATATTTATGGGAGTGACTGTATCTACAGTAGAGGCGTCATGCTTCGAGGAGATTGTAACCTCTGAACAGCTGGACCAGATGACACCATACAAGTGGAATCAGTGACTAAAGCCAAGTGATAACGTGGAAGTAAACGTACTAACGAAATATTGTCGAGTTCAGCACACCCAAGCACGTTAAAACTACAATGAATGACTGTAAATATATGAAAAATGAAATGTCGTATGGCTTTCAGTGACGGGATATCCCAGGACGGGTTCGGCTCGCCAGGTGCAGGTCTTTCTATTCGACGCCATGTAGGCGACCTGCGCGTCGTGATGAGGATGAAATGATGATGAAGACAACACATACACCCAGCCCCCGTGCCAGTAGAATTAACCAATTAAGGTTAAAATCCCCGGCCCAGCCGGGAATCGAACCCAGAACCCTCTGAACCGAAGGCCAGTACGCTGACCGCTCAGCCAACGAGTTGGACTGTAAATATATTATAACCAGTTCATTATCACTTTCGAATGTTTACGAAACTAATACAAGACCTTGTACGAAACGGTATGGAGTGGCGCCTCATAGCGCTATTTGTTGGAATCAGTTCTAACATAGAGGTAACTACAGCACTAGCTGCAGTTACCAGTCGTTGTGGAGAAAACTGTGAAAAAAGCCGATAACTGTTGTTTCGGAAACTCATTCTAAACGTATCACCATGTTAAGTCACTGATAACTACGCATCTACAGATAACTGTCATTCCAGAAACCGGCCATGGATCTTCTTTGAAAATTTAAAAAAAAACTTCATTATATTATGCATGTGTTGACCAATATAACTAAACATATTCTATTTTTTTTTAATTTCCTGGCTAGTGCATACCTCCACGGTATGCACTAGCCATGCGTCTTGGTGGGTATGCTACTTACCAACTGATGAGTCCAACTTAGCACACTGGGGTGAAATGCTGGCAACCAGGAATGAGTTATTTTTTTTGGAAAATTTATAATGTCCAATAACGGACCATTTATATTGGTATTATTAATCAATATGTTCCGAGCTGCCAATGCACAGATGGCGTGGAATCAATCAATCAATCAATCAATCAATCAATCAATCAATCAATCAATCAATCAATCAATCAATCAATCAATCAATCAATCAATCAATCAATCAATCAATCAATCAATCAATCAATCAATCAATCAATCAATCAATCACCATTGACCTGCACTGATGGCTACCACCAACATATCGCTTAGTCGAGCAACACATCTCCTTACTTCTAAGCCTTCCTACCCCAAAGTTGGCAATATTTTTGTAACGCTACTCTTTTGTCAGAAATATCCCAGAATAGGCCATACTGCTTTCCTTTGGCTCTTTTCCAGTTCTTGAATCGAGTAGTTCTGGTGAGTTCCCCATACACTGTAACCGTACTCTAATCGGAGTCTTACCGTTGATGTATATGCCCTCTCCTGTGCATCCTTACTACAACATCTACTTATTTAATTCCTGTTGTTCTTTGTGGAATACAGGGCATCAACAAAGCATCTCCATCTGATCCTGTTGCCAGCCAACCTCTTCACCTCTCTCCAGGTCTTGCCTTCTTCCATTGCCTCCATGTGTACAGATCTTCGCCACATTTGTTTAGACTTTTCTCTCCTCCTTTTACCCTGCGGGTTCCAATCCAGTGCCTCTCTCTCAATGGCTTCATTCCCTTTCCTCAATGTATGCCCTATCCATTTCCATTTCCGCCGCTTTATCTGTATGGCCATCTTGGTTTCACCCGTCCTTCTCCATAGTTCATGATTGGAGACTACTTCCGGCCAGTAGATGTTTAGAATCTTCCTCAAACAGCAGTTGACCAAGGTTTGCAACTTGAAGGTAATCACTTTAGTCACTTTCCAGGTCTCGGACCCATATAATAGAACAGCCTTGACATTACTTCGGAAAATGTGAAGTTTGGTCCTGATAGATATTTTGTTGCTCTTCCATACTGGATAGAGCCAAACAAAGGCACCACTTGCTGTTTGTATACGTTGAGAGACATCCTGTACTGCTCCTCCATCTTTGGTAACTACACTGCCCAAATAGATGAAACTATCCACATCCTCTATAGGTTTATCACTGAAGACAAATGGTTCTAGTTTGTTGGTGTTAGTCCTTAGGGCTTTGGTCTTCTTTGAGTTGATCATCAGTCCCACCTTCTTTCCTTCTTTTGCCAAGTCTTCACTCTTTGATTGCATTTCACCATGTCCCTCAGACAGGAGACACACATCGTCAGCAAAGTCTAGGTCTTCCAACTTATTAGCCAATCCCCACTGGATACCACATTTCACATTTCTCGTTACGTTCCGCATTACCGCATCAGCCACCACCAGGAACATGGTTGGTGACAGGATACAACCTTGACGTACTCCTGAACGTACAGATACAGGCTCAGATACACGGCCCTCATGAATGACTCTGCATGTATAATCACGGTACGTTTCTTGAATGAGGCTGATAATTTGTGATGGCACTCCACACCGCTTCACGTTCTTCCACATAGCTTCTCTGTTGATCAAATCAAAAGCTTTTTCGAAGCCGATGAACACTGCAAAGAGGCGAGATGACTACTCAGCACACTGCTCCAGAATTATCCTCAAGTTGTTTATTTGGTCTACATATGAGCGATTTGATTGAAAGCCTGCCTGTTCCCATCGGATCCTCAAGTTGATATACTACTTAATTCTGTTCAGCAGAACCCTGGTGAAGACTTTGCTAGGGATCGAAAGAAGCGTAATGCCCCTCCAGTTGTTACAGTTTGATATATCTCTCTTCTTTGGCAACTTCACCAGCAACCCACATCTCCAATCTGTCGGCATTTCTCCATTAACCCATATCTTCTCAAATAGCGGCTGCAACATATTGGCAGTGGTATCCATATCAACTTTCATGACTTCCGCTGGAATATTGTCAACTCCTGCTGCCTAACCAATATGCAACTCTCTCAATGCCCGCTTGATTTCCTCCACTGTTGGAATGCAGACTTTAATCCTTGGGCCAAGCTGGGTTTCTTCTTCTCCCTCACCTTCTCGCACATCTAATTGCTCCTCATTTTTCCTCAATAATTTCATCCTCTACCTCAGTGAGTGCTTGAAATCAATTCTTTAGTTCTATCCTGAAGGCTTCTTTCATATTTCTGTCATCCCTTAGCTTTCCAACATCATATCACTTCCTTGTCTGCTCTATCCTTCTCTTTTGTGCCTGGATCTTCATTCTAAAGGTAGCCACAACAAGATGGTGATCACAACCAAAGTCCGCACCTCTCTTGTTCCTCACATCCAACAATGAACTCCTCCACCTTCGTCCAAAAGCCACATGATCCATCTGGTTTTCTGTCCTATGATCTGGTGATACCAATGTCACTTTATGGCAGTCTTTATGTGGAAATACAGTACCACCAATAACCAAATCGTGGCTTGCACAGAAGTCCACAAACAGCTGTCAATTCTCATTTCATTCTCCTAAACCATGCCTTCCCATAATATGTTCAAGTCCTTCGTTGTCCTGTCCCACTTTTGCATTCAAGTCTCCTCCAACTAGTATGATATCCTTTCTTTTCTGTTTCTTAACCATACTACTAATATGTCCATAGAACAGCTGTTTTTCTTCCTCCTCCGCCGACTCTGTAGGTGCATAGCATACTATCAACACAACGTTTCTAATATTGGTCTTAAAATGTGCCACTATTATCCTCTTCATCACTGGGTAGCACTCCATAAGGCTCCTCTTGGCCTCCTTGTCCATTAATATACCCACACCTCCATAACTCGCTCCGTCGCCCTTGGGTCTTCCAGAGTATACAAATGTAGCTCTATCATGGGTTGCCAATTCCCCAAACTCACTCCATCTCACCTCACTCAAACCTAGGATGTTCAAGCCATAACTCTTCATACATGCCACTGCCTGCAGTAGCCTTCCACTTTCCTGCAGAGTCCTCACATTTCATAACCCAATTTTCGTTAGCCTTTTCAAGCCAAAGGTCTTCATCTTTGGATCAGTCCGGTTTCTCATTGTTGATGTTTCTGTAATAAGGTTATTTATGGTTGTGCGAGTTATTGGCCCACAGTACCCGAGCTTGGTGGTGGGGCTGCCACCTATGCCTCCAAGCCTGCTGTTTTCTGTTGAGGCTGTCTTCTTTAGCTTTGAAGATCCCTCTTCACCACAAGGCAGTGGTTTTCCTCTTTATTTTACCCCAAGAGGAAGGGTTGCCCCCTCTGCCAACTCTGCCATACCAAAGGTCTCCTTCTCTGCCTCAGTTGCCATTGAGGACTTCACCAGAGCCCTGTTAGCTGTTACTTTCCAGGGTTCCTGTAAGGCCTTCACAGCTACCATAGCGGTCCTGGGGCACACAAGGTCCGCAATGTATTTCACCCTTATAGGCTATCCCCTACTTCATACTGTTGCCCGCCCCCCAGGGGTTGGACTTATGGGGGACACTACAACACCTAAGTACCTGCATTTAAGCATATGAATCTGTTACCTTTTATTTGCAGTTCTATTAATGTGATTATTCTAATGAATATTTTTCTTTGGATTAACACCTAGGTACTTACAGTGATCCCCAGGAGATACTTTCATCCCATCAAGACAGTAATTAAAACTGAGAGGACTTTTTCTCTTCGTGGAACTTATGATCTGATTTTTTACCCCGTTTACCATTCTACCATTTTTTGCTGTCTGTCTCACAACTTAATTTTTGTTCACAATCCCGTAACTTAAAACTTAGTAGACATTTCCTGTCATCTCAGTACCACTGATGATATCTGACTCATTCTCTATTAATATTTTTCAAGACATTATTACTGTTGTGAACACAAATAGAGATATGTGCAGATAGAGGCAAAATCAAACTCAGAAGTGATGTTCATAAATATAATACCAGGCCAGCTAACCAATTCGATGAACCTCATCATAGGTTAAAAAAGATGGCTTCAAGCCATTTCATTGCTCAGTTGAGGATGTTTAATACACTGCCTTCAGGCCTAAAAGAACTATCATCTAATACTGTATATTCATAAATAAGCTTAAGCTTAAGTAGTGGTTACTCATGCACCCCTTTTACTCAGTGCAGGGATATCATAAAATTAATGAATTTGATATATATTGATACTAAACTTTGTTATTAGTTTGTGTATATACAGTATATTTTGATTTTATTTTGTATGTAACATACTTAATGACCAAATAAAAAATCTGTTCTATTGTAATTCTATCCACACAGGTCCTTCCAGTGATACCGGGCTTCCTAATGGCCATGTGGACTGACCGACATGGTGCTCGTACTGCTATAATTATTGGTATGGTTGGCAAGACAATATACTTCATGGGATACATGCTAAATGCACATTTCTTCACAGAATGGCCCGTGGAGTTTGTACTGGTAACAGCTGCTTTACCACGTGCCCTTTGTGGTTATGATGTTGGTATCTTCATGGCTGTTCAAAGCCATCTTGCAGAGGTAAGTTCAACCAATGTTTATTGTTACTTTGGAATTATTCTACCATGTTTAGAGATTTATCATTGACTCTGAGTGCCATAATCAAGGCCTGGATTTTGATGACCTAAAAATGCCCAAAAATAGCCCACAGAATGACCTAAAGATAATAAAAAATGTTAAAAACAGTAAAAAAAGTTGAAGGAAGTTTTTCTTCTTCTGAGAACCATATCTTTTATTCAATTCTAAACAAACCTAAATAATAATAATAATAATAATAATAATAATAATAATAATAATAATAATAATAATCATCATCATCATCATCATCATCATCATCATCATCATCATCATCATCATCATCATCATCTCAGCTACCGTTTGCAGACTTTTTCAAATTTGACACTCATCAGGCAGTCTGTTCATCAATTTTGATGTTTTGTTTTACTCTAGGTCTACTAAATTGACAGAATAAACCAAATCTCTCTTGGGTGTCTATGGCTGAGTTTTAAGGAATTTTGTCAAGTAAACACAAAATGTGTCACCAGAGATCTTTTACATTCTGATATTGTACAATATAGAGTGCTGGATGGACTATTTTTCACCCTTCAAAAATCCAGATTGGGATCCGGAGGCCAACACTCTACCACTGATCTACAGATTTAATAGAGTACAAACACTTTTTGACACAGTGAAATGTGATACATGGACTGGCAGGAGGGGATGGTGGTGATTCAGGGCAGTTATAAGTGGGATAGTTTGAATATTTACCCTACAAAAATAATCATTCTGTTCGTCAATTGGAATGTCTAAATTTGCCTGTCGCTGTTGATGTTTCCATATTCCCAAGGCTTTAAGTTGATCAAATGTGCAATCAGAATTTAAGTTTTAAGGTAAACTATGGAAATATCTATTTAAAAAAGAAAAATTCTGATAAAGTACTGTGTGCGATTTCATAAGATGCAGCCAGATTCAAAGTCTGTGTCATTTAGGGTTTGTTTATAATGTTGAAATAATAAGTCACAAAGGGCCATCATTGTCTTGGTTCCAACATCTAACCAGAAGGACAAGAAACATTTATTTGTCATTTAGGGGCATAATTGTCATATACTGTAAGTCCTTTACCATTGTATAAACAAGTTAACTTCAGCACCAGTGTCATTTAAAACCGTATATCGTCCCATGGTATTTTAATTTAGCATATGGTTAATATCACATCACAGTTAAGCAGGAAATATGCAATATTAATCAAAGGGAAAAGGGAAAATTAAAATTAAAAACTTCTGCGGGACAACATTCCGGCTCCTTGGTGTCTCCGAAAACCATAAAAGTAGATAGTGGGGCATAAAACCACTAAAATTATTATTATTATTAAAAGTAAAGACATTAGTTCCTTAACTAATACTAGAAATATTTGCAATGAAGCTACATTTTGTATAAAAAGTGGTCACAGGCTAATGTCTGAATGGTGAATGTAGTTGGTTGCTCCCATAGTTGTCAACTAGATCTCAGCTGGGTCACCAGGAAAGGATCTAAGGAGGCATTCTTCAACTAGGCCTATATACCGGACTGTTTGTTTTTCTGCTCCACAATTGTAGCTTGGAGAGCTATTTATGCAATGAGTCAGCACCACAGGTGGTCCTTATCCTATTGAGAGCAGACCAGGTTCTACGATTTAAGTCAAATCCTGGTGGTTTGGACATGATCCAGCACATTTTAAGCAGTTCAGGTGTAGCATTGGTTTTCCATGTTTCCTTCCATTGGTCATTTGTGTTAAATCCATATTCAACAAGCTCACTTGCAGTTCTGAGTGGAGGGCAATGGGAATGAAACCTGTTTCTGTTGGGAGTAGGAATGTCATCGTGGACATGGAGTGAGATGATTTTGTATATACGCTCATAATCTCAAACAAGCATGCTTTGTCACCTTAGGAATGGAGGAGCTATGTGACCGAGAATAGGTAACCATGAAGTTGGAGTAGGTCTAATTGTTCCTGTTATAATGCATAAAGTTTGATTCAACTGAGTGTCAACAAGTCTTATGTGTGCACTGTTCAACCAGACAGCAGCACATTACTCAGCCATAGGGTAAATCAAACCAAGAGCAGAAGACCTGTGCGCTGAAGCAGAGGAAACCCATGCTGTACTGCAGAGTTTCTATAAAATGTTGTTTCTGGTTTGAATTTTAGCAGTTGTTTTCACTAGATGTTGTCTGTAGCTGAGAGTTCTGTCAAGTGACCCCAAGCTATTTCGGGCACTTTATGTGAGAAAGTAATCTGCCTTCAAAATAGATCCTCATTTCTCTACTGACCAGCTTGTTTCTTAGTCAAAATTTATATACTTCCATCTTGGTAGCACGTGGTTGTAACTTCCACTTCTGGAGATATACTGTATGCCAATAATGGACAAGTCTCTTGTCAAAATGGACTCTGTGACTTCTGGGTCTTTATGATTTATTTCCACAGAGCATCCAGTCGTCAGCAAATCCAAACTTTCTTTTTTTTGCTAGCTGCTTTACGTCGCACCGACACAGATAGGTCTTATGGCGACGATGGGACAGGGAAGGGCTAGGAGTGGGAAGGAGGCGGCTGTGGCCTTAATTAAGGTACAGCCCCAGCATTTGCCTGGTGTGAAAATGGGAAACCACGGAAAACCATTTTCAGGGCCGCCAACAGTGGGGTTCGAACCTACTATCTCCTGAATACTGGATACTGGCTGTACTTAAGCGACTGCAGCTATCGAGCTCAGTCAAACTTTCTTGAAGTAGTTTCAGGCATGTCTCCTATGTAGAGGCTGAACAGTAGAAGAGCCAGTATAGATCCTTGTGGTAGACAGTTGTTTAACTTCATTGGCTTCCTCATCCACTGTCAACCGAATGGACCACTGTGGACTTCTATAAAGGATGACTTATGCCTCTCTGCAACCTACAATACCCAAGGAAATATCAAGCTCAACCAACGAAATCTGCCAGAAAACTTACGATCCACTGTCAACCGAATGGACCACTGTGGACTTCCATAAAGGATGACTTATGCCTCTCTGCAACCTACAATACCCAAGGAAATATCAAGCTCAACCAACGAAATCTACAACTATCATCCATATGAGACTAGGAGACATTTACTACCCCAGTCATCTCTATAGAATAAAAGTGTTGGACTCACCCCTATGTATTTTTGACACCCCCTCCCCTCCCCACCCCACCCTCCATGTTGCAGATTTAAACATCATTTTACAGTGTAGAAAATATGGTACAGCACAGGACAGATTATAAGCACAACTCATACAGTTAGTAATGCCATTGCCAACAAGTCTATTGGCGCTACTAACGCCTTTCAACTGCAGGATTTACTTGATCATTGCACAGTTTCTACAAAATTCAGACATAAAAATATGATTTCCCAGTGATCAGATCTAATAAAACACAAAGAGATATAGATATAGTGTGTGACAGTGATTCCTTACAACAGCCTGATTATTAATTTTTTGGAGGGCTGTTGACCTAGATGTTAGGTCCTTCTAAACAATAAGCATCGTCATCATCAGCATCAGATTATTAATTTCAACTACTAGTGTCTTCAACACTGAATTTCTAGTAACAGCTCACTATACAAAGATTAATCAGTGCCGTACATTTTAATTTTGTACAATATATTATCAGATGGATGTATGTTTGATGGGCCAAAAGCCAAAATAGAATAAAATAAAATAAAATAAAATAAAATAAAATAAAATAAAATAAAATAAAATAACCTGGTCTCGAAAGCCCAGAATAATGGCCAAGAGGATGCGTCGTGCTGACCACAGGGCCCCTCGTAATCTGCAGGCCTTCGGGCTGAACAGCGGTCACTGGGCAGGCCAAAGCCCTTTCAAGGGCGTTAAGTGCCGTGGGGGGGGGGGGGGCGGGGGGAATAAAATAAAATAAAATAAAATAAAATAAAATAAAATAAAATAAAATAAAATAAAATAAAATAAAATAAAATAAAATAAAATAAAATAAAATAAAATAAAATAATCATGATAATGATGAAAATAAAATAAAATAACTGCTTCAATTTTGTCTGGTCTTTCGTGTGCACCTTTAGCTGAAGGCATTTTTCAATGTACACTACCATGTACAGGTTTCTGAAGATAAAATGCCGTCAGTTGTATACCAGCCCTTTCTTGTACAACGTTATATGGTTTCACTTCAACATGTTTGACACAACAAAACTCAAAAAAAGAATGCACTCACTCTCTCTACAAGTAACACATATTTGGGTATATCTGCCCTTACATATTTCAACAATGCTGCTGAAATACTCATTTATAAATATGTACACTACACATGATTGATCACTAAGACCTACCTCTTGCTTTTAACTTTCTCTTTTACCCAAATTAGCTCCAGCATCTTGTTACTTCAAGAATATAGGTTTTCCAAGAAAGTGTTAAGATACTTTCTCAGTGCCCCAACTAAACGTTAAACCTTTCTACATCGTTTAATTCAAAGCTGCAATTTTATTGAAATGAATCAATCTGAAAATCACTGTGCAAAATAAATGAAAGATGACCTAAAAGTATCTTGGCAATTAAACAAATACCTAAAAATGACACAAAACCATAAAAAAATCCTATAAATTAAAAATAGCCAAAAAAAATATCATTTTATAACATTTCTATAATCTAGATATCATGACAGATATTTCTATACATGTTACCAATGTGTGAGATTTATCGTTTAAAAGATAACATGTCCTCAAAATCCAGGCTCTGGTCATAATAAACATCAATAGGCCTATACATGAAACACACTAATCGAACAAACATTCATTTGAAATCTGAACTCGCAGAACAACTCATCAAAGGCCATGAGGAACATACAGCTGAATAACAAAATGAATGTGAGTGAATAACTTCAATCATAAAACATCTAGAATCTATTCATTAAAATAAAAGGCCATTACGTTCTCGAGTGGAGACATTGCCTAATGCAAGGATGTGAAGGATAAAAAATCTTCAGTAGATAATACAAATATAACAATGAAGTAGCTCTTGAATATATAAAAATGATTACATAAAAAGTTAATCTATATAATATACGAGGGCTGATCAACAAAGACTGAGACTGATTTTTTTCAGAGATGTTTATAACTCCATTTCATTGTTTACACGATCTTTTTCAAAGTAGTCCCCTCCTACTTCAATGCACTTTTTATAGCATCGTTGCCAGTCCTTGAACACAGCTACAGACCATTCTTTGTCAGGTCCTTGAGAATCACCTTACTTTTCTTGAGCACTGCTTCAGAGTTCTCAAATTGAATGCCCCTAAGCTTTGCCTTTAGTGATGGGAATAAAAAAATCACAGGGTGAAAGATGAGGGCTATAAGGTGGATGTGGTACACAGGTAATGTTGAATCGAGCCAGAAACTGCATGACTTGATTTACAACGTGAGGCCGTGCATTGTCATGATGAAGTCACCACCCATTCCAAGAAAGCTCTGGTCATTTCTTTTCAATGTGCTTCCTCCACCGATCCTCACAGACAATCACAGCAGCTGTGTTGATGTTGACTTCAGTCACAGCAGAAGCCGAAACACCAAGCCAACCTTGCTTAACACAGACAAGTCGGCCTTCTTTGAAGTCCTTGAACCACCTAAACACTGTTGCACGTGGTAGTGCATCTTCACCGTACGCTTTCTTCAGCTTTTTGTAAGTTTCAGTGGCTGTATGGTTCAAACGAAAACAGAATTTGATTGCGGTGTACTGCTCCTCTCGCGTCACCTCCATTGTCTGGTATGTGAAATGCACATAGCGTCTACACAACAGAGCGTTACTACCAACCTACTGATACAAGAGTGCTGCCGCCTACGGACATTACACATAAAAACCAGTTTTTTTCAAATATTTATCTAACCTATAGGAAACTATCACCGAGGCTACAGGAAAAAAATCAGTCTCGGTCTTTGTTGATCAGCCTACGTATCTATACTATTAATGAAAAATAAGATGGTGTCTGCTTGTTTGTTTGTTCTGGATAGGCTCGAAAACTACTGGACCGATTGAGCTGAAATTTGGTAAGGATTTAGCTTGAAATCCTGAATCACGCAAGGGATACCTTTGATTTTTGATATATTTTACCACTTCAATCTAGTGGGAAATTTGACACGGGTATATCCTGTATTTGGGCAATTTTTGCCCTACATCAATTAAAATAACAGGTAAACAGTTGGCTCTACCGAAAAATGAAGTATACTAATGGCCTCGAAATTAAATTTTCTACAAGAAATGTTGCATGCATCTTCTTCATAACTAACGGTTTTTGAGAAAATTCAGCTTTCTTGTGTATTTGGCTGTGGTCCATGGTGAAATACCGTACCGCAGACTCACTTGCTGTAACTAAAATAATGGGTAAATGGCTAGTCCTATAAGAAAATAAAGTGCACGGCATGGCTTTGAAATTACATTTTTTACAAAAACCTTCATATGCATTTTCTTTGTAACTCTAATGGTTTTTGAAAAAATTCAGCTTCCTTGTGTTTTCTGGCTGTGGTCCATGGCTAAATATTGAACTACTGACTCACTTACTGTATCTCTGAAATCCCTTTAGGTAGGAAGATCAAATTTCACATGATGATGATGATGATTATTATTATTATTATTATTATTATTATTATTATTATTATTATTATTATTATTATCGATTGTCTGATCTTTCGATCGAAACATTTCTGACCGAGGTCGGAGAGGATGAGAAAGTTCTGGGAGAAGAAAAAGAAGAAATTAACTCAAATGTATTGATTTCAGTGCTCCAATGTGGGCATAAAATATGTAAATAATAATAATAATAATAATAATAATAATAATAATAATAATAATAATAATAATAATAAATATTTTTATTGTTGTTGTTATTTCTACTGCTACTATTATTATTACATTAGTACCCCTGTGAGATATTAAAAGAATCCAGTGTTCACTGATGAACAGGCTACTCATTTGATTGGAGATTTTGAAGGTGATCAGTATCAGATACAGAGAAAGGAGAATTATCTACAATCTATACAAAGGTCACTCTGCAGTGATAAGAATCGAGGGCTTTGAAAAAGAGGCAGCAATCAAGAAAGGAGTTAGGTAAGGCTGCAGTTTGTCCCCTCTCCTTTTCAATATTTATATAGAACAGGCAATAAAGGAAATCAAAGAGGAATTTGGAAAGGGTATCACAGTTCAAGGAGAGGAAATCAAAACCCTGAGACTTGCTGATGATATTATTTTATCTGACTCTGCAAAAGATCTGGGGAAATTGCTGAATGGTATGGACAGAGTCTTGGGAAAGGAATACAAAATGAAAATAAATAAGTCCACAACGAAAGTAATGGAGTGCGGTTGAACAAGGTCAGGTAATTCAGGAAATATTAGATTAGGAAATGAAGTCTTAAAGGAAGTAGATGACTATTGTTACTTGGGTAGCAAAATAACTAATGATGGCAGAAGTAAGGAGGTCATAAAATGCAGACTAGCGCAAGCAAGGAAGGCCTTTCTTAAGAAAAGAAATTTGTTCACCTCGGACATTGATATAGGAATTAGAAAGATGTTTTTGAAGACTTTCGTGTGGAGCGTGGCATTGTATGGAAGTGAAACATGGACAATAACTAAATCAGAAAGAAAGAGAATAGAAGCCTTTGAAATGTGGTGTTACAGAAGAATGATGAAGGTGAGATGGGTAGATAGAATCACAAATGAAGAGATACTGAATCAAAATGGTAAGAGAAGATCGATTTGGCTAAATTTGACCAGAAGAAGAGATAGAATGATAGAGCACATCTTAGGACAGCAGGGTCTTGCACAGTTGGTTTTTGATGGAAGTGTAGGTGGTAAGAAGGGTAGGGGTGGACCAAGGTACGAATATGACAAGCAGATTAGAGCAGATATAGGATGTAGTAGTTATGTAGAAAGGAAAAGTTTAGCACGTGATAGGGTGGCGTGGACAGCTGTATCAAACCAGTCTTTGGACTGATGACTCAAACAACAACTCATTTCTCACATAAGTAAGGGCCACATGAAGCCGTGTGTATAGTCGTTCATTTGTTAACAGGCGAGGTGAAGCATGAGCATACTCTTCTGCGGAAAGCATTTGGAGGCTACAGCTGTATTGTTGAGAGAGCTAAGCATGCTTATCCATATTTGAGAACTGCTGTGTATTGTACATAATTTTTTCAGCCATTTTCATCGTCATTGTATTGTATTTATATCTCTTTAATATTGTGTAGATTTAGAGTTCATATATAGTACCAGAATTCACATTTCATTTTGTGTAGTCCTAGAATTCACATCCCTTATTCAGTAACTTTTATTATTATATTCTTCACAGTCTCCCATTTTTATTTATATTCAAGTGAAATCAAAATCTACAGCCTGTTTCCAGTCTTTCGACCGGGTCAGGAATGGAATGAATGAAGCCCCATCTAGCAGCGAGGATAGCAATTGTGCCAGCTGCCGAAGCCTGTCGCACTCCTCTGGGGCAATGATTAATGAATGAGAGATGAAATGAAATGATATTGGAGAGTGTTGCTGGAATGAAATATGACAGGGAAAACTGGAGTACCCGGAGAAAAACCTGTCCTGCCTCCGCTTTGTCCAGCACAAATCTCACATGGAGTAACCGGGATTTGAACCACAGAATCTAGCGGTGAGAGGATGGTGCACTGCCGCCTGAGCCACGGAGGCTCTCTTATATTCAAGTCTTTTAAAATATTTAATTGTGAGACACGGTGTGACGACCACTAGCCCCGAGCTTAGTCCGGTATTGGTGCCACATATTTGTGCCAGGCTCCTCCTTTAATGCTTCCTGTGTGACTTCCCTTCATCAACTCCTTTTCTTTACTAATCCTGATGGTATTAAAGCATTCGAGGACTAAGGAGGCATTCATTTTCCCCACCTTTCACAGCACTTCCCTTTTCTTTGCCAATACCTTCATTTGTCAAAGGTTCGGACCTTCTTTCTTCCTCCTTCAAGTTGTTCCATTATTTATCGTTAGTGATTGGAATTTCAGTCACTACAAATATTATTTTAGGCACTAAAAAGGAAAAACTAGGTCAATAAATGGCATTGAAATTATATTGCACAAAAAAATTGTATATGCAAAACTGCTCTCATAATACAGCAGCACTTGAAAAATTAAATTAACCAAGTTATTTATTAATCAGTATTCATATTCATGGATAAACCATTCTCTTCAACACATTTTTTCTTTTACTAAAATACATTCAATCATCTTTTTGTTAATTCATGAAGTAAACATGCAAACCTAACTTAACTTAATGCCATAAAAGTACACTGAAAAAAGAGGATAAGTAGTGTATTTCTTCCAATGACTTAAACAGAATCTCTTACAAATAACAAAGCAACACATTGATACTATTCACAATCATTATCGAGATAAGAGTATGGAAATGTGGATCCAATAACCATAACAGATTAGCTTTGTCTATGAGATATTTAAACAAAATCTCTTGTAAACATTGGCACAACACTTTGGGGCTGTTCAAAATTGCTATGGTGATAATAGTATGGAAATGTGGATCCAATAACCGTAAGTATATCGGTAGATTAATGTTAGTTGTCAGCTTTGTAAATAGCAAAAGCACTTGGCTGCTATTCACAGTCATTATGCTAATATGAGTATGAAAATGTGGATCCAGAAACAATAACTATCTCACAGATTAATGCTAACTATGAGTTTAAAATGTTTAAGCCGAATCTCTCTATGGCCTTGCCTACACTCATACACATGCCTACTTTGAATACCAGACCTGCATTCTAGAACCCTTGAGCTGACGTTACAATGGTCACGGCCAGTCATTTCTTCATCTGATTCATACAGCGGGGGAGTGTGATGCCAATATCCCAAAAATGGTTCATTTTAGGGCCATAAAATGTGGTTTTTAATGTTCCCTAGGGATTTACAGAACTTTGTTCTTCATGTCGTGAAGCTTAAAATGAGCTTTGTCTCATCTCTGTATGACAAATTTGATATTTCATCTATATAAAGGTAATTAAGGATGTATTCTGCCTGAAGGCAGGTCCAAACCTCCGCAGAGTGTGCCTGAGCCGGAGTTTATGTACGGTAGGGTGGCCAGTTTCTTTCCGCTCCTCCATTCCCTTACCCTCCACCAACAGCGCGTGGCAACCCATCATCTATATAAGCCTATGCTAATGTACCAAAGAGCCCAAATCATGGTTCCCATGAATGATACATCACCCATGTTACCCAAAATTATATTATTTTTCAAATGGGGGAAGAAATTTCAAAATCGGTCCAGTAGTTTCTGAATTTACCCATTACATATACACAAACTCACAGTCTCTCTCTTTATATATTAGTATAGAGACAAAAGTGTGTTGTACGACATACATGTACTTGCAGGCCACCTTAACTTAATCACTTTACTATAATCTTTGCTCATATATTCATAAGAAGAATGAGTACTTTAGCTAGTTCAGTACAAAACTGTATATTTTCCATTCACTACAAATAAATTTACGGCAAATACCATTATTATAAGAATTTGATATTAGAAAAACAATGATTTAGAACAAACTGCATGGTTAAGTCTAAAAGTAAGTTCCATTAATTCCTTGCATCGGAATAGATAAAGATAGGTGAAGGTAAAGGACACTTTTTTTCCTTTATTTTTCAACATAATCACGAAAGTTATTCAAGCATTTCTCTCAGCATTAACTAAAATTTTCTATTCTCTGACAAAAGAAAGTGATATCCTGCTCATTGAGTCATTGATTAAGGTTCATCCTCAATTACAGTATTCAGTATCACCTGTCTGCTGTTTGGCACCATTTCATCAGTGGCATTAGCAATTGTGTGTCTGATGCTGATGGACACACTTTCCATTCTTTGTCTCTTATAGTCATTCAACCCTCTGCAAATTCACAGTACTGCTTCTGCACATGTTAGATAGACATCAATTCCCATATACACACATAATCCTCATGTAAATATTGAAACATTCTGTGTTTTTTGCTCACAGAAGATGGATCACTACACACACCTTCTCTCATGATCATCCATTCAATACATTTGCCATTTTGCAAATGTTACTGGGTCAAGGTTGCGTTTCACTGTCTTGTGTATCTGTGCACTACCTATCCATGGGACTACAAAATAGCAGTTACATAAATTGCAACGAGCTCTGCTCCTTTATTTTGGAGCTATGAAATAGGGAAACTTACTTTAAGTTACCCTCGTAGAAACAAACTAAGAAAAGTGTCTGCTGGCTTCTTTTATTTCAAACTGGCCATGACAGCCCAAAACTCACTTAAATTCAGAACAGTAAAATCTGTCAAGAACCTACAGCACATGCAGGTCAAAAAGCCTGAAGACAGTTGAAGCCTATAACTGGTTCCTGACATGGATGGATCAGGCTCCATAGAGGATGTTAAGATATTACCCTTAGTTGCTAGCAAATGCAGGTGGTTGCAGTAGAAGTGGTTTAATATTTAAGTTTTAGAATTTTCAGTGACATATTAAGTGCATACCCATTGAAATATTCAGTCATATTTAGACAGTGTGAGTGTTTATTATATCCAGTGGTGTTAATTTCAGTCATATTTATGTCATAATGTTGATAATACAAAATGCCTCTCATTATATTGAAATTAAAAGACAAGAAACTTCAGAGTCAAAGAGGTTGTATATATGATGTTTGATAGCCTGACTCAACCCTCTACTGCATTAATTATTTTATTAAAAATTTCAAGCTTTAATCTTCAACTAGCGTTCAGTGTCTTAGATTTACCAACAATTCTTAACTGGGGCCAATACCTTAACACTCGTGTGGGATGTGGTTTGTCATAATGGAGCATGTATACAATTTTTTGTGATTTTATGCTAAGCTTTTAACATTCAAAGACCGATCATTACTGCCTACTGGCCATGGGTAAGTACTGCAAGGCGCACGTATACTTGGACGACTGTAGGTCGGTAATGTCTTTGGGGTTGAGCCGGAGGTAGAGCTTTCAATAACTATCGATGCATTTCATTGAGAGTAAGTTGGATGAAAACCAGTGTGGTTTCAAATTGCAGAGGTGCTGTTAGGATCAGATTTCCAGTATGAGCCAGGTAACTGAAAATTGATTTCCAACAAAAGAGTAGTGTTACGGAAATGTTGCAAACTTCGGGCAGGGAAGATGTGGGAGTAAGGAGAGGAGCTGTTCAACTAAGCAGTATGTTCTGAGCTGTCAGTGGAGAGATGGTGGGGAATGACATTAGCAGATGATTAAGCTTGAGTGGAGCTTTCAAAAGTAGGAAAGATCATAATATGGAGATAAGTTGGAATTCAAGAGGACAAACTGTAGAAAATATTCATTTATAGGGCAAGGAATAAGGGGTTGGAATAGTTTATTATGGGAAATGTTTGATAAATTTTTCTGAGTTCTTTGAAAACATTTCAGAAAAGGCTAGGAAAACAGTTGATAGGGAATCTGCTACCTGGGCAATAGCACTAAATGTAGATCATTGATGAAACGAAATGAAATGGCATATGGCTTTTTTAGTGCCAGGAATGTCGGAGGACATGTTTGGCCCGCCAGGTGCAGGTCTTTTGATTTGACGCCCCTAGGCGATCTGCGCGTCATGATGAGGATGAAATGATGATGAAGACAACACATACACCCAGGCCCCGTGCCAGTAAAATTAACCAATGATGGTTAAAATTCCTGACCCTGCCAGGAATCAAACCTGGGACCCCTGTGACCAAAGGCCAGCACGCTAACCATTTAGCCATGGAGCCGGACTAGATCATTGATGATTGACTGATTGATTGATTTGACAAATAATTTCATTTATTTGTGCTGCTTATGAAAATGAAATTTATTCACCATCCTTTCCTCAAGAGTGATTTCATGAACGTCATTGTTCTCCACCCATGAGCTCAGTTGTTTGTGACATCACCTGCTGCTTTCATCTTTTGTATGGCTTCCTCTATTTCTAACATTTATATCTCTTTTTCTTGGTCTTCTTCTTTCCCCCATTGTTTCTTGCCGCTTCTCATCTACCAGTTCACTGTATTTAATATTTAGCAATTCTGAGAAGTATTCTTCCTATCTTTTTAGTGTGTCATCTCTTTGCATCACTATCTGTCCTTTTTCAGTTTTTACAAATTTTGTATCTTCCCTATTTCATAAACTATTCTTCAGCAAACCATACAAAACCTTTTTTTTTACTTCCCTTTATATCCTCAGTTTCACTTCTTGTACTATTTTCTTACATACCTTTTTGGATTCTTTATATTTCTGCCAATTCTCTGTACTATTGCTGCTTATCCACTTCCTCCAAGCCATATGTACCTATTTAACTGCTTCCTTTACCCTGCTGTTCCACCAAGGAGTCTCCTTTTCCTTTTTCCTCCCTGATAGTCTTCCACAGGTGTTTACTGCACACTTTACAAAACCATTTCTGAAACATGTCCAATTCCTCTTCCACACTGTTCACATCATCTTTGAGAATTTCTTTCTTCAGATTCTCTTGAAACTTTTCCCTTATTTCTTTCTCTTTTAACTTCCATCCCTATATTTTTCTTTCCCTTTTTTCTATTAACTTTGTTATTTTACCAAGTCTTAATTTGACTACCACCACTTTATGGTCTCCTTCGAAATCTGCTTTGGCATTGCTGTCACATCTTTCAGTTGTCTACGTTTCTCCTTCTCCACCAGAATAAGATCAATCATTGTCTTTGTCTATCTCCCCAACCATATCTAGTTATTTTTTGAGAGTTCTTTTTTCTAAACCACGTATTGCCAACAATTAATCCATTTCTTCTACAAAAATCTATAGCCAAATTTCCTTCTTCATCTTGGTTTCCATAACTATAGGGGCCAATTACCTCTTCTTTTCCCTGTCTGTCTGTTCCATCATGTGCATTCATGTCTCCCATTATTATAACCTCTTTGTCTTCAATACAACTTTCAAGTTTTTCTAGAAACTCTTCTAAACATTCATCTGCATTCCCCGATTGGGGTGCATAAACCTGTATAAAATCCTCGATTCCACTCTCAAGTCCAAGTCTAATTTTAATTTTCCTGTCACTGATCTGGTCAATTTTGTCCACATATTGCGCTAGGTCTTCTCTCAGTGTAACACCAACACAATTTGTTGCTATCTTTCCTCCACTCCAATATAATCTATACCCTTTCTTCAATTCTTTTTGACCGAGTGCGGCCAGCATCCAATACCAATATAAATGGTCTGTTATTGGACATTATAAATTTTCCAGCTAACTCATTCTTGGTTGCCAGTGTTTCGCCACTGTGTGCTAGGCTGAGCTTATCAGTTGGTACCTAGCACACCTACCAAGACGCTGGCTAGTGCATACCCTGGAGGCCACTGCGTAGGCTAATCGTAGCCACCGGCAGTGCCAATAATCGGGAGATGAAAATGAAAATACCACTGTCGGCAACCCTGAAGATGGTTTCACATTTTCACACCAGGCAAATGCTGGGGCTGTACCTTAATTAAGGCCACAGCCGCTTCCTTCCCATTCGTAGGCCTTTCCCATCCCATCGTTGCCATAAGACCTATCTGTGCCGGTGCAACGTAAAGCAAATAGCAATTCTTTATGACCTCTCTCCTTCCATTTTGTCTCACTCATTCCCATCATTGCTATGTCTTTCTTCTCCATATACTCTATCAGTTCTTCTACCTTGCCATTCAAAGTCATGACACTGATGATACCAATTCTTGTGATGTCTCGTAGCCCACATTTCACAGTTCCCCCAGAGCACCGGGAACTGCGCGTCACTTCAGAGGGACACCCTAACATTTTCTGAGGCCTCGATTCACTCACACTCATTTTTTAGGCTGTTTGTATGATGGGTTCGCCACTCCTAAAGGCATTTTATTACCTTCTGCCAGGTTCAAATTAGGCCGCCCCTAACATGGAGGCAGATGCCTTTTGTAGCCGCTCCTCTGGAGTACAGACGCTACAGGTTTACCCCTTCTGCCATGTCCACCGTACCGAAGGCCATCTTCTCCGCCGTGGATGCCGTTGAGGTCTTCACCCATAACCCAGGGCAAGGGCCCTCCATATTTATGACCCCTGGAGAGAGGGTGTTCCAGTATTTTAAAGCCCCCAGGAATTGGGCTACCTATTGGTCCGTGAGTTGTATTGGGTATTTCAACCAGCCCTACGTACTGTAGGGACACCCTATCCGCCACCTGGGGGACGCGCTCTGTAGGGGTCAGATTCCCCTGGTTACTTATTTGAAGTTAACCCCACCCTCAAGGGCTGAGGTTATTTGCAGAGTCTTTTGTCTCTTATTAGTTTTGTCTCTTTTGTCTAGTCTAATTGCACTCATTTTTGCCAGTAGTCTCCCATGATCTACTCTATTAATCCCGGATCCAGCTGCGTTGGAAGAGGGGAGAATGAAAGATTTTTTTGGTGGTATCTGGATAATTGTGTGTGTGTGTTTCTTTCTTGTCTGCCCAGTACACACAGTTAGGCAATGTCTGTTCATGCAGCCATTCAATTTGAAAGATGCTTCATCTATACACAACATTGACTTAGTCCACAGCACTTCAGATTCGACTCAGTTAATTTATAACTGTTAGGTTGGCTTTAGACTGAAGAGATCAACAATAGATTTGATATTTACAGTGTGAACAATAATGGAAAAACATCTGGAAAGGAACAAGGAAATCATCTTTGTATTTTTGGATTTGGAAAAAGCTTATGATGCAGTTAAAATAAAATATGTATGGGACTGCCAACGGAAAAGGAATGTACCAAAATAATTAATTAACAAGATAGAAATGTTGTATCATGGGAGTAAAAGCAGCGTACAAGTGGGGAGTAGTGACACTGAAACATTTTATACAAAAAAACGTCTCAAGCAAGGAAGTGCACTGTTGCCATTATTGTTTATTATATTGATGGATGAAATCATAAAATGTGTAAAACAGAATATCAGTAGTGATGAAGTGAATGCTTTGGTATTTGCAGATGATGTGGTGATTTAGGGAAAGGGAGAAAAGGAAGTACAAAGGAGACTGGACATTTGGAATGAAAATCTGAAGGAGTTTGGAATGGTAATTAGTAAAAAGAAAACTGTAGTCATGCACTGTGGAAAAGAGGTAAAGAGAAGCCAAGTGAACATAGACGGAGAATGATTAGAGAATGTAGAACAGTTTACATATCTGGGTAGCATTATTAATGGAAGTAATGAAATCAACCCTGAAATTAATAACAGACTAAGTAAAGGTACAATATTTTATCATCAAGTCAGAGAGCTTTTATGGGATGACAAAGTACCCAAGAGAACAAAATTAACATTATATAAACAGTATTTCATACCAATTGTAACATACGGACTAGAAACGCTGGTAACTAATAAAAGACAAGATAGTACGATTCAAGCAGTAGAAATGAAATTTTTAAGAACTTTGGTTAAAAAGGATAGAAACCAAAATAAAAAAATCAGAGAAGAGCTAAATATAAGTACAGAACATACAGAAAGCAAGACTGAGATGGTTCAGACATGTAATATGAATGGGAAAGAAACAGGTAGCAAGAAGGTAATTGGAAAGAGAAGTTAAGGGAAAGGGACCAGTTGGAAGACCGAGAAGAAGGTGGATGGATCAGATCTGGAAGGACATTGGAGAAGCTGGATTGAATGTGGCGGAAGTAATGGAGCAGGAAAAGTGGAAGACAGAATGGTGTGAAGGAGGCTTGTTAACCACACCCGGGCGACTGGAGTAGGACATTGATGATGATGATGATGATGATGATGATCTTCAGCCTGCCAAAACTAATTTTGAATAAATCCAAAATTTTGAATAAATAAATAACCTGAAAAAAGAAAACATATGTTAACAGTTATACCTAAAAACTAAGTTGTTTCCTTTTCCAGGTATAATTCTCTTACCATATGTTTTATTTTTCAGGTACAATGGTATGGATTAGTCAATGTGATTATATTCCCACTGTTCATGTATGGATGTGAGAGCTGGGCATTGAAACAGGCAAACAAGAGGAAGATAGATGCTTTTGAGCTCTTGTGTTGGCGAACACTCTTACGAATACATGGACTGCAAAAATCACCAATAAGACAGTTTTAGAGTGCAAGCCCCGTATGTCATTGGTTGGTACAGGGTGGGGCAGAGTGGGCTCCCTGATTTGATGGGTTAACTGTATAAAAACCGTACAAGATTATTACAAAAGCTTTTTATTTCTGAAATCTACATACAATGCCATTTTTTTTTCATTTGGTTCTAAAAATGATATCGTCCAGGTGACGACCTTGACGAGCGATGCACATATTCAGCCGTTCAATAAAGTTTTCAAAAACTCTGCGCAGCATATCTGGCGTTATTCCAGCGATGACATGAGCAATTGCTTCCTTAAGGGCTTCCACGGTCCTTGGTCGAACTTTATAAACCTCAGATTTGAGGTAACCCCAAAGAAAATAATCGCATGGGCTTAAATCGGGGGATCGAGGGGGCCATGAAACATCCCCTCGTAATGAGATCACGCGGCCGGGAAACTGTTCTTGCAGAAGTTGGCGAGAGCGACGGGCGGTATGAGCCGTGGCACCATCCTGTTGAAACCAAAAGGCTTCCATTTCCATTTCCTCACCATACTCTTCCATTTTGGGGAAGAAAAAGTTCTCCAACATCTCACAATAGCGCACAGCGTTCACAGTAACGGTTGCATCTTCCGATTCAAAAAAGTAGGGGCCAATAATGCCTATGGAGGACACAGCACACCACACAGTCACTTTTGGTGAATGAAGAGGTCTTTGGTGAAGATTGCGTGGGTTTTCAGCTGCCCAGTAATGAAAATTTTGCTACCAAACCGCCTACGAAATGCCCTCTGCGTCGCCACCACACTATCGTTATTTTTAAAAAACGTTTCGACTACAAAACCACGATGCTCGCCAGTCCACGGCATGGTGACTACTAAAATGGCGTCTTTCCCCCCACCAAATGCTACTACTCCCACTCCGTTTACTCACGTGCACGCTCTTCAGTGATTTATTGAAACTAGGGAGTCCACTCTGCCCCACCCTGTATGAGTATAAAGCTGAGACTTTTTTTTTGCTAGGGGCTTTACGTCGCACCGACACAGATAGGTCTTATGGCAATGATGGGATAGGAAAGGCTTAGGAGTTGGAAGGAAGCGGCCGTGGCCTTAATTAAGGTACAGCCCCAGCATTTGCCTGGTGTGAAAATGGGAAACCACGGAAAACCATTTTCAGGGCTGCTGATAGTGGGATTCGAACCTACTATCTCCCGGATACAAGTTCACAGCCGCGCACCTCTACGCGCACGGCCAACTCGCCCAGTCAAAGCTGAGACTAGCATATTTTGGCCACGTTATGCGATCAGATGCATTGGAGAAAGCAATCATGCTAGGAATGATCAGCGGTATAAGAAGACCAGGTTGCCAGGGGATTCGTTGGTTAGACACCATTAAAACAGACTTCACCCTCACCTTGGAACAACTAAAGGAGGCAGTGTGGAACAGGACAACTTGGAAAGCGCTAATTCATAGAATCGCCAATGGTCGGATTCGACTGAACGGATGACATCATTATTTATTCAAAATTAGTTTCAGCAGACTGAAGAACCTAACAGTTATAAAACAGAATGAAAGAGAGATACAATACTTGTGTTCCCAAAGAAAATCTATTCTGTCAGCACTTTGCCTGGCATCAATTTTACAAGCTGTTATTGAGATTTTTGCCAGGATCTACCCTGTCTAGCCATGTGAGAAGTAGTGGAGCCCATCTAATATTCATTACATTCCAAATGCTTTTTTGATTATATAAAAAGGTTTATTCCTGCATATAAATTGGAAATAATTTATTGCTATTAATTTATTATGGTTAAGTTTATATAGACAACTTTCTGAACATGAAGAAAAGAACAGAATAATTTTTTTTTAATGAAGTGAAAAATTGGTTATACCAATCTGTGTTCATTAACTTGGATTCTTATTCTTTACTAACTGGGTTTTCTTTGCTTAAGGCTACTCCACCAGAGAAATTGACAATGCGCTTGGCTGCATTGGAGACAGCTAACCAGATTGCAGCACCAGTAGGATTTAGCTTGGGATCACTAATCTTCAATGGCAGTGGTAGAAACTATACTGCTACTTACTGTGTCTCCAGTGCTGTGTCAGCCTTTGGACTCTTATACGCAGTGCTATTCCTGCGTAACTTAGAACGGCACCGCAACAGCAAAAATAACATCAGCTGTGAAGACATACACCTCCTGGGTGCAATGAAGACCACTTGCAAGCCCAGGGCTGATCATAGTCACAGAGTCATCTTCCTGCTCCTGGCCATGATCTTCTTCCAGAGCATGATGTGTATGTATTAACTTTTGTATTTAGTTATAATTCCAATACCGGTAGTCCTACTTTATAACAAAATAAATTATTTTTACTTTAGAAAGGAAAAATTAAATGTTTCCTCATCTTGTAATAAAATAAATGATTAGGTACTAAGTATAGCACAGAAAGGGACCAGCAGAGCCATAGATTGAAGATACTACCATTGTACAAGAAGGAGAAGAGAAGGAAAAGGCAGGTTTTTGAATGTGAATGTGTTATCTCTAATGCAGTTTGCTCAATTTAGATATGGCTTTCTTTCAGCCAGAGTTCATACGTGGTAGGTAGGTTGGCCAGCATAACACAGTCAACCAATACAAGCAGGCCTTCTGATGATGCTCAAACTTCCTTAACTTCAGAGACATTTAGTTGTAACATGGCCAGACTGCTCAATCAAGAGCAATTGAACAATGAGTGGCAACTCTTGTGCATCACTGCATGTTAGTATTATTTTTCACATTAAATACTGCATTATTCCACAAATGCACTTGCAGAACATACTACTACCAATCATACAGCGTTCATTGCTTTGTGGAAGGCCATGAATTCCAGGCCCCATATCTCATGTGAGTGGACTATGTGCTGGCTACTGCCTTTAGCAGATCAATAGAATAAAACATGTCTAATCCCTGCTTGGAAGGTATTAGCTCCTCTCCAGAAAACAGTTCTAACTCCAAGGTTTCTTCAGTTTGGCTCTAGAGTATACACTCACTCAAATATATACACTGTAAGAATATTGCATATCTGATTCAGGGAAGTGCTCTTACAGAATACATGCATAACAATCCCAGCACAGTAGCCTAGGTTCAGTGGTAGTTATACCCCGGAGGGTCAGTTCCCAATGGCCCTTAAAGAGAAACAACCACTTACAAAAATGTCTTTTGTTTCAGGTTCAGGGAACTTTCCTGCAGGATTTCAAAACTGTCATACTCTTAAGGTGTAAAGAGTCTTTCTTTTTACCCATAAATCATTGGACTGATCACAATTTTCTTAAAACTCTTTCTTCTCTAATCGTTTACTTTCTGCTCTTCTTTTAGGATGTTTCTACTCAGTTGTCTTTCTTTGCCTTTATTCTTTCCAAGATTTCTTTCATTTCTACTGATGTTTGTTAATTTTTCCTAATTAATACTTGATGTAGCTAAGTCATTCTCATTTATAATTCTCAATACTGTTTAAATTTCTGTTTTGTATTTATGGTGAATGTTTACTCTCTCTTCACCCCACAAAATCAATAAATTTAAATATAAGGATGATACAAATACATAGACACAATCTAATTAAATATTAAGAAGGAAGGCTTGTACATGAGGGCTGCACCATATGCATCATTACAACTACCAGTATGGTTTCTCTTATAAAGTTACAAACTATTGTACCATAACATAATTTTATGTCCTGGAGAATGTGACACTCAAATAACAAGAGTGCTGTATGATATTCTGTGATCACAGAGAAGGTGATTCAGTGGTGGATCAGTTGTATCAATTGGACTGTAATGAAGTCACTAGTCAGTTAAGATCAAATGTTGGATTTATTCAACATTTAAACTGTAAGTGGTATGAATACATAAACAACTAAAGGATCAATAATTGATCCTTTGAATGAATTATTCATCCTATTTGTTAATATATTCAATTTTACTATCATACTCATTACATTCTTTCTCAGATCAATTTAATATATAGTCCTGGGGATTTCATTACTCTACCAGTCTGTGGGGGACGTCCAATTTTGTCTCTCTTCTTTCGTTGGCCTCATTCAGATTGGTGTCATCACTTTCCAACATGTCTGAACTTCGAGATGGCTTAGAAAGAGTCGTATCCTCATTGACATTATTTTCAAAGTCATCCACTCAAATTCCATGCCAATCCTCTAAAATAGGCATCTGTCCCTTCAGAGCAAGTTGTCGATTACATACAGTTATCTCTCTTCCATTAGATGTTCGAATATAAGAATGATTAGGGTTTTCTTCTATAAGTTGAACCTCTTCAACCAGTGGGTGAGTGAACTTACTAGCACCAACATTTCTACTCATGAATAAAGGGCCTGGTGTTGTTAGCCTGAATTTTCCTTACCAGTCCTTCAGGAACATTTCCTTTCCTCAGGCACTCCCAGATCTTATCTCTTATAACACTATCATAGGCCTTTTCTATATCCAGGTTCTTGCATTTCTCCCAATACTTTTCCATCAGCATGTGGGTGCTAAAAATTAGATCCATTGTTGATCTGTTACTTCTAACTCCACATTGCTCCTCCTCTAACTGTGGTTCAATGATGGTTCTCAATCTCCTTTCTATGATCTTCTCTAGAATTTTTATCCCATGAGACAGCAGTGTTATTCCTCTATAGTTGGTGGGTTTCTGTCTGCTGCCTTTCTTAAACAGGGGAATTATAATGCCCTTGCTCTAATCTGCAGGTATTTTGTTGTCTGCCCGTATGGCATTTAGTACTCTGTGCAGCCATTGTAGACCCTGGATGCCTGCTGCCTTTATCATGTCTGCATTCACTTCATCTGCACCTGAAGATTTTCCTTTAGGCATAGATTTTAAGGCTATCTCTGTTCCTGTCCAGGTGATGGGAGGTTCCTCATTATAGGCTTGGATTTCCGCTTCTGTATTTTTTTTTCTTAAACTGGTCTATTCAGTAGGTGGTTGAAATGGTTCTTCAGGACTTCCCTCATGTCACTTTCTGTTCTAACCAGATTTCCATTTTCATCTTAAAGTGCCTTTATGGTATTTATTGGCTTCCTTTTACCTATGATAACACTATACAGTAGTTACTTATTGCCTCTGCTGTCTTCCTCCAGTTTCTGAGTGGATATATTCCATGCCTTGGTCTTTTCTTCTGTAACTGTTCTTTTAACGTCCAGTTTCTTGTTTCGGTATAAATGTTCGAGGATTCTGATCTTTGTCTCATCTCTAGTAAGATCCAGTTTATTTTTCTCCCAATCCCTTTCTTTCCACAAGAGATTTCTTTCCCTGATTGCTGCTCTCACTCTTTCATTCAACCACGGTGTTTTCTTCTTTGTTTTCATACTTGTCTTTCCACAAACTTCAGTTGCTCCTTAATCAATGTGTCCCTTAGTCTGGTCCATTCTTCCTCTCCATTTTTCCTTTCATCTCTTGGTAACAGGGTTTTCATCCAGTTCTGATACTCAGTTCTCTTATCTGTTTTCTGGATTTCCCATACTTTGATTTTTGGCATTTTCCTGTTCTGTACTTTTGGCACATAGCAGTTTCTCAGGTCCGCTACTAATAGACGGTGGTCACTGTCAAAATTCTCGCTGGGTATTACTCTGACATCTGTTACCATTCTGCTCCTTTCTTCATCTGAGATGACATAATCAATTACAGTCTTTTGTAGTCCATCCCAACAGTATCATGTTATCTTATGGCTCTATCTCTTCTTGAACCAACTATTTTTCACCACCAACCAATTCCTCATACAGAAGTCAAGAAGCTGTTCACCTTCATTTCTTCCACCATATGCATGAGGTCCCATTATAGTCTCATATCCTGTTCTATCTATCCCAATCTGTGCATTCAGATCTCCTATAATAATTACTCTCTCCTTACTGACAACTTTTTCCAAATCATCAAGAAACTGGTTCTTATCCTCTCGACAACATCCAGTTTGAGGTACATACACCTGTACCAAAGTTAGTTTTTCTTTCCTTAAATGCACAGTCACCTTTATTATTCTCTCACTAACATATTGAATGTCAGCGACTTCTTCTAGATCTTTACTTATGATGAAACCAACACCATTCCTCATCTCTTTGACATTTCCATGCCAATACAGTGTACACTGTTTTTTTAATTTCTTCATTCCTTACCCTCTCCATTTGGGTTCACTCTTCTCCAGTATCATTCATTTCCTCCTTTCCATGAGGTCCACTAGTTCTTAGCGATGTATATCTGCCCTAATTCAATAGCTGATCAGCACGCCATGGATGTGAATTCTTGACTGGATACCTGATGTGGTTTACACTGAGTTTATATAATGGAGACTGGTGACCTGTGAGTCTTGACTCGCTTATTACATCAGCTTACTTAAACCTTTAATAAATGCCACAATATTGTTATGATGGTCATAAAACTAATGAATTTTGTAGGCATTATTAAAATACGCATGTTGCCATTGTCAGTTCTTTCATAGCATAATAATTAGTGGGGATATTAAATGAAATACAATACCAGATGGGCTTCAGTGATGTGTACCTTGCTTGGCTGGAATTGTTTCTTATACATCACGCAGTATACTGCCTGGAGCATGGTATGGCGGGTGGCATAAGCTGAGGGAAACAAAGCTACCACCTACCTCACAAACATAATATTCTACTTCAAGACCCTCCCTCAGACAAACTATTAACTAAATTTTAAAAAGCTGGGCTGAGTGGTTCAAACAGTTGAGGCGTTAGATTTCTGACCCCAACTTGGCATGTTCGAGCCTAGCTCAGTCTGGTGGTATTTGAAGGTGCTCAAATATGATAGTCTTATGTTGGTAGTTTTCTTGGTACATAAAAGAACTCCTGCGGGACTAAATTCCAGCACCTCGACATCTCTGAAAACAGTAAAAGTAGTTACTGGGACTTAAAGCAAATAACATAATTATTATTAAATTTTTTCAAACTTATATTTTACGAACTGCAGACTTTCATCCCTACATACTTATCTGCACATGCATGGTTAAAATTGATTTGATATAATCTGAGGATATTCTTTTACAACATCGAAACATGTTATTCTGTTATTAATATTTTTAATAGGTTTTTAATAGTGTTATATTTTGGGATTTGATGGACTGAAAAATTTACAAGTTACATTAATCGAGTAAACACTGAAAAAGAATGGCTTTCTTCTTAACAAATTTTGATGAAACATTGGCTCCAAATCACAAGAAACTGTCACAGAAAACACAGATCACATCAAAAATTTCCACAATCCACACAACAATATAAGCTAGTGACAACTAAGAAAAATTAAACATCGATGTTCCATTAAACTTAACATGATTACACTAGATGGCACCTCTAGTCTCCCTCACATGTTAGTCTGTGTCAGCATCTGTGCTATTTGTATATGTAGTATATTCCATGAGATGACTGTATTGTAAACAGGAAAATGTGTATTTTTTGTTTTTAATTTTATACAAATAAATTCTATACTGACATGTGGTTGTTAAGCAGACTGGTAATAGTATTGGATTACAAATACATTCTCAAAGCTGGTACTCTATACAGAATATTAAAGATTTACCTCATATATTTCATTATGAATAAATGTATGAGGTATATATTGAGCTGGAAATATTTCACTTCACAGGAATTGAATTAGAGCTAGATAGATATTATGCTTAACACTTCCACTATGGAATCATATTAATTTGTATTCTTTTCAAATTTTCAGATGATTCACCATTGTTATATCTCTACAGTCAATTGAGATTCCAATGGGATACAACAAATTTTAGCCATTTTATGACACTGGAATCATGTGCAGGAATAGTTGGTGAGTGCTGGTAGTTTAAAATATTTATATCTTAGAAACCAGTGAGTCACAACTTGAGACCCCAGGTGAGTCTAGGATTTTATTTTTTTTGCTTTATCTTTAAAGGAGAGGGCATGTAAGTCTCCCATAAGACCCAAATTACAGTATGGTTCCAGTGTAAGAGTCCCACACCAAGGCTACTTGATACAAGAACTACAAAAGATTCAAAGGAAAGCAGCACGATTTATTCTGGGTGATTTCCGAAATAAGGAGTAGTGTTATGAAACTGTTGCAAATTCTGGACTGGGAAGACTTGGGAGTAAGGGGGCGAGATTGATTTAATGTAGGTGGTATGCAGTGATTTAGTTGGAACGAAATATTTACAGGAACTCACCTTAGCAATTTACAAATGGACTCGTATTGGGTGTCAAAATCAGCGGCCTCATATTTCCGACAAGTTGTTTCATCATCTGAACGTCTCCCCTTTCGTAGCCATGACTTGACATGTGGATGTGGGTTAAATATATGCACAGGATGTCCAACGCTGCTTATGAAAATAAGTCCGCTTGACCTTGCATCCAGCAGCCTATTTCTCTTTTCGGTGAGGATCTCATTCATGGTACTGAAAGCTCCTTCAGCTTCTGTTGAAGAGATGGGAATGGTCTTTACAGTCTTGATTAAAGGCATCAGCTCCGCTGGAATTTCCTTGGTCTCGACATACTTTCTAAAAGCATTAATGTATCTCATCTTGTCTGACACATGGAAGAAGTCACAAAGGTTGCCAACACTCTCATCACCATAGTAGATATCCAAAGTAGAAGTGGAGGGCCAGTTATTTTTGTATAGTACCTTTGAATCACTGATACCTTTTGTCATTCTCTCATGTCTCTACTGACTAGAGCTGGAACCAGAATGAGATGACGTGGACACATTTTCCATAAACCTGTTGTTTAAATTGTTCACAAGACTTCTGAAAAACTGCTTTCTGTCAATTTTTACAACTTTTTTTTAGAATCATGTAATCCTATGTTTCTAAACATTTTGTTTTCTGCTGCTTTAAGAACTGTTCTGTAGTATTCTCCAGGAGCTGAGTTACACATAGATTCAAACACTTTTATAGTGTGCTTGATTTCATTTTGAGCCTCTGACAGACTTGTCTCTCTTTTCTGCAACTCTAATGACAAATCAGCTAACTCAACAAGAGCATCATACATAATTGCTATACTTTCTAGGAATTCTACACACGTTAACATATTTTCTAGGCCTTGGAATTTTGCCCTTTGGAGTCTCTCTGATGGTCATTTTTGGGCTCACTAAAATGTTTTACTAGTGCACTATAGTTTTCCCAGACAGCTTTTACAGTTCTCTGGCTCGATGCTACCCATCATATTGTAAATATTTTGGATTCACTTGGATTCACACAAACATAACAAGTAGAAGAAGGTTGTTGTGCTCACTTCCAGCTCTCCGAATCCAATAGCAGTGTAGCCAACATTAGAGAACCAGAAAACCACCTAGGAGTGTAAAATCGACCTATCTTATGAACATAAAACTGTAAGATTCGATATTAGTCGGCTAGAGTACACCAATGACGTTTCAGTGCTATGTACAGATTATAAGATTTTCTTACTGAATGTAAAAATCTTACGTCATTGTAAAGGGGGAAAATATTTTCCGGAACAGCGTTCCGGCCCGTTCCGGTCCAACTAAACCACTGGTGGTATGTTTCGAGCTGCCAGTGGAGAGATGGCGTGGAATGACACTAGTAGGTTGAACAGCTTTCAAAAGTATGAAAGATCAAAATGTGAAAATATAGTTGGATTTCAAGAGGACAAATTGGGGCAAATATTCATTTATAGGATGAGGAATAAGGGATTGGAATAAATTATCAAGGGAAATGTTGGATAAATTTCCAAATTCTTTGAAAACGTTTAAGGAAAATCTAGGTAAACAATTGATAGGGAACCTGTCACGTGGGTGATAGCCCTAAATGCAGATTATTGATGATTAAAAGGAATTTGATGACAACTAACAGCCACCCTTCTCCTGTTTCCACTCATATAACCACATGCCCAAACTGAATCATGTCAATAGTGCCATACAGCAAGAAATATAATTCATTGGTTATTATTATTATTATTATTATTATTATTATTATTATTATTATTATTAATATCATCGAGGTGGCAGATTCTCTATCAGTTGTTCAAGTATTTTTTATTTCAAAAAATTTGGAACCGAGCTCAATAACTGTAGTTGCTTAAGTGAGACCAGTATCCAGTATTTGAGAGATAGTGGGTTCGAACCCCACTGTCGGCAGCCCTGAAGATGGTTTTCCGTGGTTTCCCCATTTTCACACCAGGCAAATGCTGGGTCTGTAACTTATTTAAGGCTACGGCCGCTTCCTTCCCAGTCCTAGCCCTTTCCTGTCCCATCGTCGCCATAAGACCTATCTGTGTCGGCACGACGTAAAGTCAATAGCAAAAAAAAAAAAAAAAAAAAATTAAAAATTGCGTATTTAACAAATGCTTCCTTTGGTAAATTATTACAATCCCTAACTCCTCTTCCTATAAATAAATATTTGCCCCAATTTGTCCTCCTCATGAATTCCAACTTTATCTTCATACTACTTTTTTCCTAATTTTCAAAACTCCATTCAAGCTTATTCATCTACTAATGTCACTCCACTTCATCTCTCCACTGACACCTCGGAACATACTGCTTAGTCAAGCAGCTCGTCGCTTTTCTTCCAAGTCTTTTTACAGTCCAAAGTTTGCAACATTTTTGTAACACCACTCTTTTGTCAGAAATCACTAAGAACAATACATGTTGCTTTTCGTTGAATTTTTCTTAGTTCTCGAATCAAGCAATCTTGGTGTCAGGTGTCGTATACACTGGAACCAAACTCAAAGTGCGGTTTTAACTGTGACATATGTCTCTCCTTTTCATCTTTACCACAACCCCAAAATACCCTCATAACCATGAAGAGATCTGTAACCTTTATTTACAATTCCATTTATGTGATTACCCCAATGAACTTCTTACCTTACATTAATACCTGGATACTTTCAATGATCCCCATGAGGTACTTTCCTGCCATCAACACAGTAATTAAAAGTGAGATGACTTTTTCTCATGAAAATACTCATAACCTGTCTTTCAACCTGTTAACAATCACACCATTGCCTGCTGTCCATCTCACAGTATTGTTGAGGATTTTGAGCAGTTGCTCTCAGTCCTGTAAATGGAAGAGAATAGGTTACCTACGAGAATAATGGACTTGGTCGTGGAAGGTAAGAGAAGTAGAGGATTAGACTGAGTTTTTAATGATTGAGGAGCTATATATTTATTAAAAAATAATCTGCTTTACGTTCGCACCAACACATATAAGTCTTATGGCGACGATCATATAGGAAAGGCCCCAGAGTGAGAAGGAAGCAACCATGGCCAAAATTAAGGTACAGCATTTGCCTGGTGTGAAAATGGGAAACCACCGGGCGATTTGGCCATGTGGTCAGGGGCGCATGGCCGTGAGCTTGCATCCGGGAGATAGTGGATTCGATTCCCACTGTCGGCAGCCCTGAAGATTACAATGTTAGAAAGAGAAAGATGTTCCACCTATTCAATACAATAATAAATAATAATAAGATGGTTTTCCGTGGTTTCCCATTTTCACACCAGGCAAATGCTGAGGCTGTACCTTAATTAAGGCCACGGCCGCTTACTTCCAGCTCCTAGGTCTTTCCTATCCCATCGTTGCCATAAGACCTATCTGTGTCGGTGCGACGTAAAGCCACGAGCAAATAAACGGGAAACCATGGAAAGCCATCTTCATGGCTGTCGACAGTAGGGTTCGAATCCACTATCTTCTGAATACATACTGTACAGCAACTTGCTCACTAGGCACTATACTAAATGGATGGAGAGTTGCTATAAATGGCCCAGTGTACAAATCAAAGGTTATAGGCACCGTGCGTATAGCAGCGTGCTGCAGTGGGTAGATACCACAAGAACTACTTAGAGGCATGTTAATAAAAAATTGACTATAAGGAGCTGGAGTACATGCAATGTTTAATGCATTTATTCGATCATTTTATAGTGCTATCATCAGATATTTTAAAAATGCCATAACGTTCCAGTTCTTGAATCAATTAATCCTGGTGAGGGTCCCATACACTGGAAACATACTATAGTTGGGGTCTTATGAGAGACTTATATGCCCTCTCCTTTACATCCTTACTACAACCCCTAAATACCCTCATAACCATGTGCAGAGATCTACAACCTTTATTTACAATCATATTCATGTGATTATTCCAATGAAGATCTTTCCTTATAAATTAAGACCTAGGTACTTACAATGATCCCCAAAGGGAACTTTCACCCCAGTAATTAAAACTGAGAGGACTTTTCCTATTTGTGAAACTCACAACCTGACTTTTAACCCTGTTTATCATCATACCATTGCCTACTGTCCATCTCACAACATTATCGAGGTCATTTTGCAGTTGCTCACAATCTTGTAACTTATTTATTACTCTGTACAGAATAACATCATCTGCAAAAAGCCTTCTCTGATTCCACTTCTTTACACATATCATTGACATATATATAAGAAAACATAAAGGTCCAATAATACTGCCTTGAGGAATTCCCCTCTTAATTATTACAGGGAAAGATAAAGCTTTGCCTACTCTAATTCTCTGAGTTCGATTTTCTAGAAACTTCACCACCCATTCAGTATCTCTTTTGTCAAGACCAATTGCATTCATTTTTGCCAGTAGTCTTCCATGAACTATCCTATCAAATGCTTTAGATAGGTCAATAGCGATACAGTCCATTTGACCTCCTGAATCCAGGATATCTGCTATATCTTGCTGGAATCCTACAAAATAAGCTTCAGTGGAATAACCTTTCCTAAACCAAAACTGTCTTCTATCAAACCAGTTATCAATTTTGCAAAAATGTCTAATATAATTAGGAAGAATTCTTTCCCAAAGCTTACATGCAATACATGTCAAACTGACTGGCCTATAATTTTCAGCTTTATGTCTATCACCCTTTCCTTTATACACAGGGGATACTATAGCAACTCTCCATTCATTTGGTACAGCTCCTTCATGCAAACAATAATCAAATAAGTACTTCAGATATGGTACTATATCCTAACCCATTGTCTTTAGTATATCCCCCGAAACCATACCAATTCCAGCTGCTTTTATAGTTTTCAACTTCTTAGTTTACTGTAAATATCATTGTTGTCATAGGTAAATTTTAATACAGTACTTCTTTAGCATTAGTCACCTCCTCTATCTGGACATTATCCTTGTAACCAACAATCTTTACATACTGCTGACTGAATACTTATGCCTTTTGAAGATCCTCGCATACACACTTCCCTTGTTCATTAATATTTCCTGGAATATACTTCTTGGAACCTGTTTTTGCCTTAAAGTGCCTATACATACTCTTCCATTTTTCACTGAAATTTGTATGACTGCTAATTATGTTTGCCATCATGTTATCCTTAGCTGACTTCTTTGCTAGATTTAATTTCCTAGTAAGTTCCTTCAATTTCTCCTTACTTCCCCAGCCATTTCTAACTCTATTTCTTTCCAACCTACACCTCCTTCTTAGTTTCTTTACTTCTCTGTTATAATATATTGGATCTTTACCAATCCTTACCACCTTTAAAGGATTCCTCAACAATTGCTTTAAACCCAACCCAGAGTCTGTTTACATTTTTATTTATCATTTTCCACCGATCATAGTTACTTTTTAAAAACTCCCTCATGCCTAATAGTCCTAATGTTAATATCTTCCTTTCTTTCACATTTATTTGTAACTACCACAAAAACAGTTTCGTGATCACTAATACCATCTATTACTTCAGTTTCTCTATAGAGTTCATCTGATTTTACCACCACCGCATCCAGAATATTCTTCCCTCTAGCTGGTTCCATCACTTTCTGTATCAGATGCCCTTCCCATATTAACTTATTTGCCATTTGTTGGTCATGCTTCCTGTCGTTCGCATCTCCTTTCCAACTGACATTTGGTAAATTGAGATCGCCCACTACAATCACGTTCCTTTCCTTATCGTTTCCCACATAGTTGATTATCTTATCAAATAATTCTGAATCAGCATCTGCGCTACCCTTTCCCAGTCTGTACACTCCAAAGACATCAAGCTGCCTGTTATATTTAGAGATGAGCCTTACACGTAGAATTTCATGTTTGTCATCTTTAACTTTTTTGTAGCTTACAAGTTCTTCTTTCACCAGAATGAATACTCCCCCTCCTATCATTCTTATCCTATCTCTATGATACACACTCCAGTTCTGTGAGAACATTTCTGCATCCATTATATCATTTCTCAGCCATGATTCAACTCCTATTACAATATCTGGTGAGTATATATCTATTAAATTACTTAATTCTATTCCTTTCTTTACAATACTTCTACAGTTGAGCACTAACATTTTTGTGTCATCCCTACTTCATTTCCAGTTCCCTGTTTCCTTATCACCGCTCCCTAGGCCACCCTGTTTCCTTGAATGTACCTCCCTATAAACCTTCTAAACAAATTCCCTAACTTATATGTATCACTGCGGTTTAAGTAAAGGCCATCTGAGTGCAGATCCCTATTTCCTACCCACCCATTAGGATCTAGAAATCTCACTTCCAGTTTCCCACATACACAATCCACAGCCTCATTTAAATCCCCAATCACCTTCCAGTCAGTATCCTTCCTACACAGTATTCCACTGATAATCTCCGCTTCCTTAAACTTCGCTCAAGCTGCATTTACCAGATCCCACTCATCCCCAACTATGTTGGTACTTATACCTGCTTGCCTTACATCGTTGGAACCAACGTGAAACACTACCACCTTCTCCTTTCCCTCCTCCTCCTGTTCTGCTTTATTTGTTTAATAGGGTGGGGTTTTTTCACAGGTATGTTATAGTGTAATATTTATATTGAACTTGTGTGTTTGACAAAAGTGAAAAGCTTTTAAGTTACATTTAACTGAATGGCCTCCTTCTTCACATGGTTGATTATTTCTGAGTGCATAAATAACAGCTGAAATATGCTTACTATCTGCAAAACTTTTAGTGATACTTCGGCTCCCTAGTGCTGCATCATTAGATCTCGGTTAACTTCAAGTTTCATATTGGCAACCTCAGACACAAAAAATATGAATCGATTATGCATCGCCGTGAGACATCTGGCAGTATAATTGCAACACTTTAAATACTGTTGTTATTTACACAGCAAAGTCAAAATATAGGTAAGCTTGAACATGAGTGAGGAAAATCAAAGTACATCACTGGAGGAACCGAGAACTCTTACACGGAAACGAGGGTTTAGAAAATTCATATTGATTGATCATACTATCGATTCAATTCAAATTTAATTTCCATTCAGTTGGCAATATTACCAGAACCATTGTATCTCCCTCCTTGCTCCTCACCCCTGTAAAACAAAGTGTCACTAAAATTTTCACAGATAGTACATTTCTTTGAAGGAAGGTGTTCATGGTAACAATTAATTGCCTCCCTAACAGCTTTAACTTACTCTAACATGATATTGTATTAGAAATAGCCAAAACTATTTTTTTTTTTTCCTGGAGACAACATTGTTGAATGTGTAAATGAACATTAATGTAATTATCAATACTAGTGATACATACTGAGGTTGCAATAGTGCTACCAATCAAGTCAATCCCACGTGGTTGCAGAACACAGTACATACAAGGTTTAGATTCTTGTGCAGTAAAAGATCTGGAAAACTACATTTCACTTTCTGAAGCAGATCTTTTTTTGTGAAGAAACAATACAAGCTGGCCACAAACTGATAAAGACTGTTGGTAAATTGAAAAGAGAACATTGGATTGATTTGATGGAAGAATTGTATATGTCACAGAGCAGAGGATCAGGAAAGCCTGGAGTCTACTAAAACATTTGAACAATGACCCCACCAAGGCATCTGTTATCCCCAAATGAAATCACTCATCAGCTTTTCAATGCAGAGCTAGACCACCAAAATTTCTAAGAAACATTGAAGATGAAACCTGTGAAATATCCAAACCTTTTGTTTTTGGAGAGCTGGAAAGCACCTTATCTTGTAGGAAAACAACAGATAGGGAATTTGCCACCTAGGCGACTGTCCTAAATGCAGATCAGGATTGATTGATTGATTGATTGATTGATTGATTGATTGATTGATTGATTGATTGATTGATTGATTGACATTACGCCTAGTCTAAACAACATTCTTATAGAGCAAATTAAACATTTTGGAAGTGCTACCAAAGAATGGATACTCCAGCTCTTCAATAACTGCTTGGAGTGCTGTCACATTATGAAAATCTGGAGGAAGGCCAGGGAAGTTAAAACCTGGCAAGGACCCTTATGTCCCAAAGAACTTTTGACCAATCTCCCTTTTGTGTCACCTCTACACGATCTTTGAAAGGACACTTCTTAACCATCTTGCACCATCTGTGGAACCTTTGATAATCCCAGAGCAAGCTGGTTTAAGGCCAGGCATGAACTGCACTGCACAAGTAGTAAACCTAACACAGTATATAGAAGATGGTTTTCAATCCCGGAAAATCACAGGAGTATCGTTTGAACACCTTTCTTGTGCCTATGACACCATACAACATAAATCATGTTGCAAAAACTATACAGCCTTACAAAGGATCTCAAGCTTACCAGAATTGTTGCTGCCCTTTTACAGAATCAACAATTCTTTGTTGACTTTCAGGGTCAGCAAAGTCGATGGGGAACGCCAAAGAATGGTCTTCCTCAAGGAAGTGCGTCAGCTCCCTTACTTTCAATATATACACCAACGAACAGCCACATCCACCTCATACTAAAAGCTTCCTATACGCTGATGAAGCTGCAAGTGAAGTGGAAACACAAAGTTCTGGAACATAATTACACACCAAAATACTTGGGTGTTACTTTCGATCATTCTCTAACTTACAGGGAGCACTGTTCAAACATCAAGGCAAAGGTCTCCTCTCAGAACTCCTTACTCCGTAAAGTGACAGGTTCAAAGTGGGGTGCCCATCCTCATATGGTACAGACAACAGCCTTAGCACTTTGTTACTCAGCAGGGGAGTATACTAGTGCTGTCTGATATAAATCTACACATGTCAAAAAGGTCGATGTCGCCCTGAATTGCACGTTATAAATTTCATATTAGAGCCCATATTGTCAAAGTATAAACTTGTGAAAATTTAGATTTTATAATTCCACCTTTACAATACTGTAATTGCCTTTATTACAAAGACTACATTAAATTACACTCATGAAACATGTTTCGTCACAAATACAAATACATAACATTAAAATAAGTGAATGCAAAGTCTTTGTATCCTGTGACGCGGCGTGATAGCGTCTTGTCAATCTTCAATGTTAAAATGGTGCAGTGTGAACATGATGTGAAGCATGAAGTCCAATTAAAGTCATATGTTAAAACTGTTGTTCAAAACAACGAATTGTCAATTATAAAACACCGTAAGTGGCTATGCAAATAAAATTATGTGCATATTATACATAAAACAGTATTATGGTGATGCCACACTATAATAGATTTCTTGATTAGGAGGTGGAGTTATACTGATGCTAGTTGAACCTGATTGTGTGTTGACAATATGGGCCTAAAAAAGAAAAAGAAAATATGAGTGAACTGAAGAATAAAATGCCGTTAAAATGTGAACTAAGTGCCCATCCAGTCACTCACCTCCTTGCCCGTCCTACATTGACCACTCCACCTCAAGTGCTAAGGCTAACTGAGTGACGTCCTCGAAGGTCGTTGAGGACTGATTGTGAGGGGAGGTTGAGAGGAGTTTGACGTAAGGGGAGAGGCGTGAGGTGACGTATTACTCACGCGCCTTCGTGAAAAGAATTTATTGATTAACTCCTCGAAAAGTATATTGATATCCGCCGATATCTCATTAAGATTATAAATCGGGTTACATTTTTGATCAATATTTATAAAGATGTTTTCTAAAATGTTCAATAGATTTCCTTTCTTACATAAATGGAGAATTTGAAGGTCTTGTTGTATGCCCGTGAATGTATGATTGGTATCGTCCATATAAGAACCGAATGCTGAGAATCTGCCGTACTTTGACACATTAACGTTCATTATACCTTATGTTATTATATATTATATATTATTATATATTATATATATTATTATATATTATATTATAAGAGGACGAAACATGTTTCCCGAGTGTAATTTAATGTAGTCTTTGTAATAAAGACAATTACAGTACCAGTATTGTAAAGGTGGAATTATAAAACTCTAAATTTTCACAAGTCGCCCTGAATGAAACATGCAGACGTATTGCAGGATGTCTGAAACCAACACCAACAGACAAACTGTAGCCCCTTGCAAGAATAGCCCCTCCTGAGATCAGACATGAAATAGTTGCAAATGTGGAGAGGTTTTTGTGCTCAGAAGTCTTAGAAGTAAGGAGGCAAGCTGCTCGACTAAGCAGTATGTTGCAAAGTGTCAGTAGAGAGATTGCAAGGAATAACAACATTAGTAGACGAATAAGCTTGAGTAAACTTTTTTTAAGTAGGAAAGATCATAATATGAAGGTAAAGTTGGAATTCAAGAGGACAAAATGGGGGCAAATATTTGTTCATAGGAAAAGGTAATAGGGATTGAAATAAATTACCAATGGAGATATTTGATAAATTTCCTACTTCTTTGCAGTCATTTAAGAAAAGACTATGCAAACAACTGATAAGGAATCTGCCACCTGGGCAGCAGCCCTAAGCGAAGATCAGCAGTGATTGGTTGACTGAATGTTGATACTATCTAACACTTCAGTTTGTCAATAGCTGCAGTCGCTTAATTGCGGTCAGTATCCAGTATTCGGGAGGTAGTGGGTTGGAAGCCCACTTTTGGCAGCCATTTGGTTTCCCATTTTCACACCAAGCAAATGCTGGGGCTGTACCTTAATTAATGCCACGGCCGCTTCCTTCCCACTCCTAGGACTTTTCTGTCCTATCGTCGCCATAAGACCAATCTGTGTCGGTGCAACGTAAAAAAAACAACAACATTCCTTATGATTAGGGGCAGATTTCTATGATAAGTCATTTCTTTCTTTAACATTATATCATGTAGTCTTGTATTTTCAACATGTTTCCGAGCATGATAATCAAAATTAAATAGGTTTTATTGGGCAACAAATAGATGTTTAGGCTGTTTTTATAAATTTTATGATATAATTGAACAAAATCTCGTTATAATGACATATTTTAGTAATTTCCATTTCAATATTTTCTTTATAAAAATCAGAGTAAACTCTAGAAATTATTTTTTAGGATAGACTGGATTATACTTTTATTGAAGAACCATTGAAAAGTAGTGTATGAAATGTTTCTAGCACGTAAGAACTCTTGTTTGCTGGTTGGGTCAATTCCTGGAAACCAGGCTATTGTTTACAGGGAAGCAGCAGAAATTCTGCAGTTATTTGTCTTTGTTCATATCTCTCTCCTTTGCCCTTTCCTCTTCCTTCTTCAACACATTTAATGACCTAGGTTATTGAGGGAGCTTCAGTCATTCAGTTACTTTAAATATGTCTAAAACAAAAGTCTCAGTGAAAGTAACTGTAGTATTTATGTTTTCCACAGAGCCACAGAGTCAGTCCATTCCTACGAGTATGCAGTGTAACCTTAATGAGTTCATGAACTATTCATCATTATAGTTAATTTCTAGGTTAAGAATTTGAAGAATTAAAAACGAGCCTATTTTAACTATACATTAACTGAAAGCAATTGTAATAAAAGTGTTTCTGTGTGTAATGTAGATGCTATTCATTAAGCCATATTTTGAATTTAATAGGTCATATTTTTATGTTTCTTAGGTCATAAATGCATCCATATTTCATACATTTTTAAGATACAATAATCCGCCCCGTATTTGTGATGAACACTGTGTTCATACGATTGGTTGGTGTGTACATTTCAGTATGCTTTACAGATTATTCATTGGCATAATCTGGCTCAGGGAGGAAATTAATGGGAACTAGCCCATTCCTTATTTTCTTAGTACCGGTATGCCTCTTCAGTGATACCAAGGTTATCCCTGACAGCTGGTGGTGGAGCTGTGAGAGATATAATTAGCGTTTGGGCTGAGGATCACTTTACACAGTACATGCATAGGCCTACTAGTTTTGAAATTGGGTTTTTTAAAAAAAAAAAGGGTGGTCTTCCTTGACAGGTCTGACTGTATATTTGTACATTTGATAACTTCCTTTCTACTTTCAACTTAATATACAGTAGACTAAAACAAGAGTAAGGCAATAGATAGTAGTAAAAATAGGTAAGGTTTCTTCATATTTCAACTATGAAATATGTATTTGACTGGTTGCCTGCCTTTACTGATCTGAAATGTTATACTCTCTGAGGCCTCTTTCTTCAATTCTTTGCCTATTTGCAAATTAAAACATGAGCAACAATAATCTCTGGTGATTTAAAGAAAATGTGAATGAAATTACCAGAAAGAGCTATAAATAAGGTACCGTATTGTTCTTATACTTGGTAATAGATTTTCTTTTGTTTAGAACTAGGCCTAGGCCTATACTAGTACATTCATCTAATTCGAATCCTTTCCTATGTTCATCTAATTCTGTTTCCTTTTCAGTGGTTGCACTGGTTGTCCCAATGTTAAAAAAGAAACCTCAGATACCAGACGTATGTGTTTTAACATGTGGTGTTCTGATGACAATAGCTTCAAGGTTATGTTATGCTCTTGCTAGACATGAATGGATAATGTACATTGGTAAGTATCTCTATGATAAAATAAAAATATATAGGCTACTTATCCTAAATACAGTATGTATGGAAAGGAAAACATTGAAGGATATGATACCCATATAAAATAACTGTAAAAAACTGTACTGTAAAAAAGGCAACTCCCTTGAGTTATAATACTGACCAGGGAAACTAGTAGAAAGAGCCAGCTGTACTTCAAGCTGGCTCAGTCAACTAGAAAATGAAACTCAGGAAAGTAAGGAATTCCAAGTTACCCAATTGCAACAGTCAAGTTTTAGGGAGGAAGGGGGTCTGAGATTGCTCTTGGTAAACTGTCAGAGTGTAGTAAATAAGCAATTAAAATTCGGTACATTGATGGAATCTTATGAGACTGATGTGGTGATAGGAGTGGAATTGTGGTTGAGAGAAGGGGTGGGTAATAGAGAAGTATTTCCAGAAGGGTACACAGTCGATCGTAGAGACCGAGAAGATAAAAAGGGAGAGGGGGTGTTTATTCTGGTGAAGGAAACTTATTGTTCACATGAATGGTTTACCGATGAAAGGGATGAAATATTAGGGATAAAATTAGTTTGTGATAATATGAAGGAGGTGGGAATTATAGGAACATACAGGCCTGGAAGAGAGGAAAGAGACATGGAAATATTTGAGAAAATAATAGATTATACTCATAAAAACAATAATAATGATATGGTAATAATTGGGGGAGATCTAAACTTGCCTGAAGTTGAATGGAATGGAGCTGCAAGTGAAGCCCATGAATAGAAACTGGCAAATAAGTTAATTTGGGAGGGAGGATTTACATAAGTAGTACAAGAACCAACTCGTCTCAATAACTTACTAGATGTATTCTTGGTTAAACCATGGGAAATTGTTGATAAAACTGAGGTAATTGAAGGAATAGGTGACCATAAAGCTGTAATAATGGATGTAGGACTGGTACCAAAAAGGCTTAATAAGAGGGTCACACAAGACAAGACATTGTACAGAAAAACTAAAGTTGATGAATTTGGGACTTACTTTAAATCACAATTCAGTTGTTGGATAAGCGAAGGGAGTAATGTGGATAAACCTTGGGCTAAATTTAAAGGAATCATTTGGGAAGGAGAGAAGAGATTTGAAAATATGTAATTGTACAGTCTATGGAAGCTAAATAAATGAATGAATGAATGAATGAATGAATGAACCTGTTAAGAAGGATAAAATGACCTCAGACCCTGTTTATTATACAAGGGAAATAAGAAAATTAAAAAGAAAATGTAGAATAGTAAACAGGAAAATCAAAGAGGGTAGGGAGAGTAGAGAAACTATAAAAGAGCAAATGAGGGAACTGAATAGAATGAAAAAGGAAGCAAAAGAGAATTATATGAATGGCATACATTAAGAGGGTAATGACCACAAAGGGAAATGGAAAAAACTGTATTCATATATCAGGAATCAAAAAGGAAAAGGAATCCAAATTCCTACAATGGTGGGAGAAGGGGGTGAATAATGACCACAAAAGGAAATGGAAAAAACTGTATTCATATATCAGGAATCAAAAAGGAAAAGGAATCCAAATTCCTACAATGGTGGGAGAAGGGGGTGAACACTATTTAACAGATACTGAGAAAGCAAACCTATTTAGTAGGGAATTCAGAGATTCAGTGGATGATTGTCAGGAGTTGGAAACTGAAACAGAAGATAGAGAGGGAGAGAGACAGAGGGAAACAAGAAGCTTCTCATTCGCAAATGAAGATATTTTCAGAGAAATCCAACTGCTTCAGCAAGGAAAAGCAGCAGGAAGTGATCAAATTACTGGGGAGGTATTAAAGACAATGGAGTGGTACATAGTGCCTTATTTAAAATTTATCTTTGACTATGTCATAAATAATAGTGTAATACCAAAGGAATGGATGGAATCTATAATAATACCAATTTATAAAGGAAAGGGTGATAAAAGGAAACCAGAGAACTACAGACCAATCAGCCTGACCAGTATAGTTTGTAAAATACTGGAGAGTTTAATATCAAAGTACATCAGAGGGATATGTGATGATAAAAATTGGTTCATGAGGAGCCAGTATGGATTTAGAAAGAAATTTTCTTGTGAGGCACAACTGGTGGGATTTCAGCAGGACATATCAGATCAATTGGATTCAGGAGGCCAGTTAGATTGCATAGCCATAGATCTTTCCAAAGCCTTTGATAGAGTGGAACATGGAATATTATTAAAGAAATTGGAAGGAATAGGATTGGACGTAAGGGTTACACGTCGGATAAAAACATTTCTAATTCAAGGGTTCAGAAAGTCAAAGTAGGAAATAATGTATCACGGGAAGAGAAAGTTTGGAAGGGAATTGCACAGGGTAGTATAATCGGTCTGTTACTTTTCTTAATACACGTAAATGATTTAGGGAACAATATAACATCAAAAATAAGATTGTACGCAGATGACATAATTGTTTATAGGGAAATAAATAATATTGAGGATTGTTCAGAATTACAAAGGGACCTTGAGAGTATCCAGCAATGCACAGTGCGTAATTTCAGGAATCTAGCCGGCCAAAAATCGTATCTTGGAAACTAATGGACCGATTTAAATAAAACTTAGTATGTAACTGTTATTATTGGAGATAATTAAGTGTGTGGTCAATCAAGTACAAAGAACAAATTATTACGCCAGGAATAGAATTAGTAATCTTTGTAATTTTAATCATTTTTCGTTATAGCTTTAAGAAATTAAATAGGTGTTAATAGTGGGACATGCTGTTTAGAATGTTTAAAAACAGATACATGTACTTGCCAAACAATTTATTCATCAGATGCAGTTACATCAGAATCGCTATCGTCACTTTCATTATCTCCTTCGGCAGAACCAGATACAGGAGCCTCAGACAGTAAGTTGAACACTTCTCGTGAAAGCGGAATCAACTACCTCCTCGTTGATTTCCCTAAGCTGGTAATATAAGGGTCCAATGATATAAGCAGCCTATGGAAAAGGTCAGTATTTGTCTCTTTCTGGGAGGTTTCCTATTATCTTTATTCCTGGTCTCCTGGGCTTCCTCGGAGAGGTATCCAATATGTATAATACAGTGCCATGAACCAAGAGTTTGTGCAAAGTTAAGGCATGTAGTATGATTTGTATTTTTGTAAGTACAATTGTATAGTTTCCTTTGCGTACATGCCAAATGTCACTTTATCAATGACATACCCACATGAAAGAGTTTCTACGATGGCACGTAGATAGTTTATTAAATTTATATCTATTCCAGTAATATCCGCAGAAGTGGAAGCCTCTCTGAAGAATCTTCTAGCGGTTTCCATCATTGATATTGCCAGCACTTTGCTTTGGATATCAACCAATAGACGCATTTCCTCCCTGAACTTCTGTAATGAAGTCATCTACAGTATTTATTTATTGCGTGTGTATTTTAGGCTTTAAATCAGTGCGTAAATGTATTGTGTTGAATGAGAGTTATGCGATAAGCCTACGTGTGTGATTTATTTCTTTAACACTAATACTGTGATGTTTTGTAGTCATCGGCAGTACTTATTCACTGCGTCTGTTTTCTAGCTTTTATAGTCTGGATTAAATTTATTAAATGCAATTAAATACATCACCCGCCCCTCAAGTCCATAAAATTATTTGTCTGTTTTCTCTCGCAATTTGCCTTATATTTCAGTGCTGAGGTTTCTTATGTGCCGTAGTTTACCTCTGATTCTGTACAAACCAAAAGTGGCCCCTGTAAACCCCACGTCCCCTTCAGTTCATAAAAGTAATTTGTAGCTTAGTTTCTTCAGCCTTTTGTCTTGAACTTTCATACTGAATATCACAAATTTATGTGCCGCCGTTTTCTCGTGATGGCGTTGAGCGGAGCCGTTCGATACGGCAACCCTGTTGTCATAAGAGCAATACTGTTTTCTTAACATGGAATGAGCAATAGTAGGCTAATGGCGGGCTCATCCTGACATTGTTGTGATGCACGTCCTTCTGCAAGGCTGCAATTTGTCCCTTTTTCTACTATATTTTGTCCAGCGTGATCGAATTTTAGCACACAAAATACTGACAGATTTCCTTATTGACTTGGATATATCCTCTAAACAATCCTCAAAGCCTAAATGTTCAATTACAACATTCACAATATCATCGTTCCGCTTATATTCCCTGCTGTTCCTCAACAGCTCGAAAACCGACCTCCGAGTTGCAGAGTACGTGGCTTCTGAAAAAAATTAATTACTCTCATGGTCGCGCCTGGTCGCAGCAAAAAAACACGGTTTTCTATTCATGAAAGTATAGATAACTCATCCAAAAGACTTTCATTGCGGAAATCAAAGGCAATCCATTTTGAAAGTCAGCTCAAAGTTGTATAATTAGATAGCGCTTGGATACCGTGTACCTGAATTTTAAGTGCATATTTCGGACAACTATATAGTAATTTTCAGAAAATGCTACATACTGTATAAAAATACATACCTTCATCTAATATAATCACATTGCAAGCTAAAGAAATATTTAGTTCTGACGTCTTTACTGAGCCCTCACATAATAATAACTGCACGCTCACCTCGCCAGAATATGATGCCCTAACGGAGGAGAGCCACTTTAGGCCTTCGGTGAGATTAGACAATCAGACAGCGCGACTTTTCAATACTTAATTAATGTACCCAAGAGTCTTATAAACACAACTCACAGAAAATGCGCACCAAAGACAAGGGTTGAAAATATTATTTTTGGCCGGCTGGATGCTAGAAATTACCCACTGTGCAATGGGTTGAAGAGAATAATATGAAGGTTAATGGAACCAAATCAACTGTTACAACATTTACAAACAGGAGTTTTAAAACTGAATTTGAGTATACTTTGGATGAGGTAGTTATCCCAAAAGATGGCAAGTGCAAATACTTAGGTGTGAGATTTGAAAGTAATTTGCACTGGAAGGGTCATGTGGATGACATTGTTGGGAAAGCATACAGATCGTTACATGTCTTAATGGGGCTACTTAAAGGATGCAACAAAGAATTAAAAGAGAAAAGTTACTTAAGTATGGTTCATCCATTATTGGAATATGCAAACAGTGTTTGGGATCCTCACCTAATAAAAGAAATAGATAGTGTGCAGAGGAAAGCAGCAAGATTTGTAACAGGGAATTTCAGGAGAAAGAGTAGTGTATCAGAAATGTTAAAGGCACTTGGGTGGGAAACTAAGTAAGAGAAGGGAGAAAACTAGACTTATAGGATTATATAGAGCCTATACAGGAGAAGAAGCATGGGGAGATATCCGTGAGAGACTTCAGTTGGAAAATAATTATATCGGCGGGACTGCCCACAAATATAAAATTAGAAGGAATTTTAGCAGAAGCGACTGGGGTAAATTTTCATTCATTGGGAAGGGTGTGAAGGAGTGGAACAGTTTACCAGGGGTAGTGTATGATCCTTTTCCAAAATCTGTACAGATATTCAAGAAGAGAATAAACAGCAACAGAGAAAATAAATGAAGTGTTAGAGGGCATTCGACCAGTGCAGGTTAATGTAAATAAAAAATGTGTGTGAATAAATTAATTCCATCTCCTGGTCTACGGAGTTTGGACAGCCAAAGTAGGGGACTGCCTGTAGGGGTGAAGTACAGTGGGGACTTCGAGGGCCCTGGGACCGCTACGGTAGCTGTGAAGGCCCTTCAGGAACTCTGAAAAGTGGTGGCAAAAGGGGTTCTGGTTAAGGCGCAGCAGGTCGTTATGCAACTTAGGTTCCAGAATGGGTAAAAAAATAAAAAAATTAAAAAAAATAAATAAATGCAATGTAAATTTTAATCTTATACCAGTTGTATAGTATCATTTAAGTAATTCCACATACTGTATATCAGTTGACTATATTTGTAAGTAGTACAGGAGATATTATAAATAGAATTTTGTAAACAATATAAATTTAATAAGGATGAGCTGTGTGTTTAATAGAAAAAATTGTTAGCGTAAATTGTATAATGTTGTATTGTAGGAAAATTTTCTTCTCTTGTTAATTTAATATTTAGTGCTTGACAATAATGTATTTCAGTGTACCATTTGCCACTGAGGTAGACACCTCATTTGCAAATGAAGAGATTTTGATTTGATTTGAACTGTCTTGCATATGGCTGAAAATAAATTATATGGAGCAGTGATACATTGTGCAATATTATATTTCATCTTTAAACCCATCATACCAGATTGTTCAGATATAAGTCATTCTACAATGTTAACAAAGAACTTTTGCTGAAGTGGCTGTTAAAATAAGAAATAATTTCCTTATCTCTCTTCAGTGATGGGAAAACTATAAAATAAAAGTACCGTAATTGGACTGATTTACAATTATTTGAGAAATATTTTACTCAATTCCAAGTGACCAGTAAAATTATAACTACTTCACAGTCTTTAGGAAATCATTGACTTTTTTTCACAAGGGGCTGGAATGATACAAAAATTTGGAAGGAAAAAAATATTACTCCTTTTTGTGTGTTTTTTGTAGTATAGAGACATTAATTGGCTATTATCACTAAGTGAGACTAAACATGAAACGAAGCATGCTTTTTAAGTATCATTTCTAAATATAGCCGCTGCAGCACTTTGGTCATCGTTCAGAGCATGCGTGCTCAGTATGTACATCTGTAGGCTAGCCACAAACACCAATATGGAAGCATTTGCCTCTATTTACGTTTGTTTGTGTTTATTGAAAATGCCTCTAACAATTAACAGTCCCACCGAGTGTGAAGTGTGCGCTCTGATCATTTTCTAAATGCAAAAGACCTGAAAGCTGTTGAAATTCATTGGCAGTTTGGTGAAGCATATGGAGAACACTCTATGAGGGAAGGAGTCGTAAGAAAATGGGTTAGAACATTTAAAGAAGGCCATACTAATGTCCACGGTGAGAAGCGTAACAGGCGATTGTCTGTCATTACTGAAGACTTGGTGCAAAAGTTGATGCAAAGGTTTGAGAAAACAGACGCTTTATGATTTCATCATTACATTATGAGTTGCCTGAAATTTCAAGAAGTGTTCTTTATGAAATTGTGTCAGAACGCTTAGATTATTGGAAGTTGTACTCATGCCGGGTACTAAAGATGCTGACAGAGATGCACAAAACCAAGCGCATAGGCAGTGCTTTGACTTTCCTTGAGCAGTACAGTAATGAAGGTGATGCGTTCCTAAGCCACATTGTCATCAGCGATGAAACATGGTTGGCTTATATGCCAGAATCAAAACAGCAATCCATGGAATGGAGAAACTCAACATCATCCAAGAAAGTGAAGTGCAAGCAAACAATTTCAGCTCGCAAACTCATGTGCTCTGTGTTCTGGGAAAGGCAGGATGTGTTTGTGAATTTTTTACACAAGGGTTACGCAATAACTGCAGATACTTATTGTGAGAGCTTATGTAAACTCCACTGTGCAATCCAAAACAAAAGGCGTGGCATGCTCACAAGGGGGGATTCCTTTGCTTTATGACAACGTGCGACCTCACATGACTAACTGAACCTGAGACCACATCGCTTCATTTGGTTGGGAACAATTTTATTATCCACCATATAGTCCTGACATAGCACCTAGTGACTACCACTTGTTCCTACACTTGGAAAAGCATTTAGGAAGTCAGTGCCACGACGATGATTATGACCTAAAAATGACCATACTGGAATGGCTGGAATATTAGGTGGCAGATTTCTATGAGGAAAGAATTCAGAAGCTGGTTTCACGCTATGACAAGTGTCTTAATATGCTTTGAACTTATGATAAGTAGTTTAAGATACAGGCTTACATGTAAAAAAAAAAAATGTTTAAAAAATTGCACTACTTTTTTCTTATATCAAAATGGTACTTCTTAAAAAACATGCCTTGTGCTTTGGAAATTTCAAAATATTCGGTTCTAAGCAAAGTTTGCATTCCACACTCATGTTCTCATTATTTGGAGGACCAACTAATTCAAAATATTTATTCAAATAGGAAAATATAAATTCCTTAAACTCTGTACCATCACGTTTATTCCCATTCCATTAACAAACTCAAAAATCCGTAGTACATGATCATCTAAATCTCAACCAGTAACCACAACAAGGTACTTCGTAGTAAAGTATTTGGTACTGGTGCTGCAATGTTTTTCAAACTCTAGATGCGATATACATAAATTACTAGAATGTAATGATTACATTGATTTATTTGAAGAAAATTATGAGTAAATATTACATTTTGTGAAAAGTAACAATTACAAGTAAAAATTACTAAACAAGTAATATGATTACTTTTACTCAATTACTTCCCAACTCTGCCTCTCTTCAATAATTTAGCAAAGTTACAGAGAAAATCAGAAGCAGACATGGCATGAAGTACATCTCCTATTCATTTTGTCCAGAATATTGAATATCATCTTGAAAAAATGTGGTGCTACTTCCACTTTTCTCTGTTTCTGCATAACCTATACCAGTGGTCTGATGGACAAAATAGGGTCATGCTACATTTTCAAGAATGCGAGTTGACCAAGCAAGTTGGTTGTACAGTTAGGGGCGCGCAGTTGCTAGCCTGAATATGGTTTTCTGTGGTTTCCCATTTTCACACCAGGAAAATGTTGGGGCTGTACATTAATTAAGGCCACGGCCACTTCCCACTCCTAGCCCTTTCCTATCCTGTCATCGCCATATGACCTATTTGTGTTGGTGGAAAGTAATGAAAAACTGTAAAGGAATGCGAGTTGCTTTGTTCATTTCCATATACTACTATTACTAATTTGCTTGCTGCTTCCAATACTTCAGTGTATAATCCCTCAAACCTAACATTATTCCTTAATTCTCTCTCTCTCTCTCTCTCTCTCTCTTTTGTGTTTTGTAAGGTACACTTACAATTTTGATGCATTGTCCATATTCTATT